>NC_080760.1:14076393-15326393 GCF_020826845.1 Diceros bicornis minor | reverse complement strand
AAATTAAATAGTTACATCAATCATTTCTATTTGACTAGAATATATTAAAACTAGTCAGTGTAGGCCTATGCCCTAAATATTAACATAAAACATATGAAATTTTTTTCTAAAATTATTGAGAAAGCATTCACCACTTTTGATGAAGTGGTTAATTGTTCTTTGTGATTTCTATTACAAGCAAAACCTGGTTATTAACAAATAGACAAAAGGGCAATAAACAACAGACACTGCAATCATTTAGCTAATACTATTTAGAGTTCTGAAACAAAAATAGATTAGGATAAATTGATAGTAAATGTGACATTCTCAGTGCATGTAAATAAACCCCGAATTTGAGAACCCCTGTTTTCCCAGAGCCCTAGTAAATACACTTTTAACAGAGATCTCATGTGAAGTAGCCAAATGCTTATAATTACCCAAATATTGTAGATCCCCTGTGTGAAATTTCACATCTTTATTGCTTCTACTTTAATGTTTACAAAGTTGGTAGTAATTTTTAAAACCAAATCTTGTCCTAAACAGGAAAGACAATTTCCTATTTAATTGTAATTATCTATGCAAGATTTAGCAAGGATCAAATCATTTCTAGAATTTAACCGTCTTTACTCTCGTAAGCATCCTATACGCTCATCTGAGAAGGCACTTTACCTGCTCAGTTTAAGTATCCCCAAACCTATTAGCAAACTGCAATGTGTTTTTAATCTAGAATATTTAGATAAACATAAATCATGTCGAATCATTAGAGAAGAAAAGTGTTGCCACAAATTCGTAGTGAAATACAGTAAAAGCTCACTATGTCAAACAAATTTAGCCTCTTTAGAGAAGTTACCTAACAAAAAGAAATTCTTAAAAGGATATGAAAGCTAGTTAAATTGAAGTTTTAAAATGTAATTCCAGAGCAAAAGTATAAAGATTGAGCACTACTACTAGTAAAATTAACAATTATTTGATATTTACAAAACCCAGGTGATTGAGTAATGAATGATCACCATACTTACTAATACCTATAGTAAGAATTTACACATGCTGTTGTATGTAATCTGCATAAAAAACCTAGGGAGACGTATTTTCATCTCCACTTGAGGTGACAAAACTCAAGTTAGAAGATTCTGAGTTTGTATCGCTAGGAAATGACAGAGCTGGGATTTGAACCGTCAGCTCCAAGCCCCTCCTCTTTCATTTAGCATCCACAGAGTATAAGAGGATGTCTACAGTCTGCTTCCTTCTGATGTGGTTTCTGCCTCCCTTCCAGGTTCTAAACAGGTTCAGCCCTACTTGTATTTAGAGACCTGGCCAGATTAGCCAGGTTTGGCCTGGTGTGACTGTAGGCAATTAAATACACCTGGTTTGCATGGAGAAGGAAAATTATTTGCTCACTAGGAATGAGAATCATTAATTTGAGAATAAATTTGCATACTATTCATTTCTCTTACAGCTTTCTCTTAAAAATCAAAGCATTTCTTGAAGTTCTTGGCAGGTAGCTTGCCCCTATTTCATGGTATAGATCAATGGTTCTCCGACCTCAGCACCCACGCATCAGAATCCCCTGAGGGCTTGTTAAAGTGTAGATCGCTGAGTCCCAGCCCCAGAGTTTCTGATGCAGTAGATCTGGGGTGAGGCCTAAGAATTTGCATTTCTAAGAATTCCCAGGTGAGGCTGACTGCTGCTGTCCAGGGGTCATATTTGAGAACCCCTGGTGTTGGCAAACTACAACCTGGTTGGACTTCCAAGTGCTCTGCAGCACAACCAAACAAAGGAGAGAGTGATTGGGTCGACCTGATACCCCTGGTGGGTCTTTGGGCTTCTTTCAATATCCAGAACTGGAACTCGAATTCCTTGCCAATCTCAGTACTGTCATACTGGTGGCAGGCATGGGATAGGCATGAGTCACACCCTATTCAGTTGATAGAGTGGGGCCCCGAAGCCTGGAGAGGTTATGAGTATTACATCATTGGGCACAACTCTTCAGTCCATTTCATGTAACTTGTCTGTAAATCATTCCTTGAACGAATGTGAGTGCCAAAACAAACAGAGGAAATGGAATGATCAGTCTCAATATAGATTGGGGAAGCAGGGAGGATTAATGGGGCTGGTCCTCCCAGCTAAGTTGTGAAGAAGTTTTATCTTGTGTGTTCCCCTCCCTAAGAGGCTTTTTTCCTCCTCTTCCTCCACGTCCCCAAAGCAGAATCTTCACCTTCCTTCCTGCTGCTCAGGGCTCTCTATCTTTTTCACTCCGACCCCTTTGAGGAGCACTGCTCAGTACTCAAAGCCAATGGGTTTTTTTTCTTTTTTGAGGGACCTTTCCTGCAGATGAAATTTTATGGAAATGTCAAAAACACAAGAAGAGCAGGGCTGCTCAGGTTGGAGCAAATGTGGGTAACGTGAGCCCCACCTAGTTGGTTTCCTCCTCATTTCTCTTGCCGGAAGCTCTAGAAGCTCTAAGGAACAGAATTTAAAACCACTACTCTAGTCCTTTTTGTCATTAGCCTTCTTTTAATGAAAATCTACCAGTCTTAAGTCTCATTTGTCTTGGCCCAGATAGGTGACAGCTAGCTAATCTTATCAGATTATTCGTTCATCAATTTATTCAGAATAGTGTAGTAGTGGTTGTAAAACATGGATGGGGATCCTACTGGATAACGTTTGTATTTTAACTGGGACCTTATGAAAGCAGTACCTCAGACTAAAGAAATGATCTCATTTGTGCAAATTTCAGGGCATAGAACATCTTCCTAGGATACATTTCCAGAGCCTTTAAAGAATGGCTACTTCACCTGTGGGTAGGCCCCTTACTGAAAGTCAAATCTCCTCAGTCACTTTTATAAAAGTGGCCTTTCAAATGACACTTTAATGAAAAATGAAATAATAAAAGAGATAAACTCCTTTATTTACTTAATAGAATTGTCTCTCCTGGGTTAATATGAAATAATAATTTAAAAATAATAACACGAATTTGGATAGAAACAGGGCAATTCTATTTGCTTTTGGTCCTGTATCTCTGGACAGGCAGATCTCTCATTTATGGATGTTCTGTTGCCAAATGCTACACACATCTTCTCTACGACTCTCTAATTTCTTAAAATCGTGTTAGTGGGAGTCACTACCGCTCGCTCCTCTTGCGGGTCCTGTAAACGTTCCCTGTCCAGCACCGTTCTGGTTCCACGGTAACTCCCTCAGCGTCCACAGGGGGGCAGGATACACCACACCGCGCAGTTGTCTGCATTTCCTTCCATGTGCGGGGGAATATCTAACCGGGAAAAGAATGACCCGGTTAAGCTGCCAAAGGTGCCTACACCAGACCTTCTCTCTTCAGCTCAAGAACCTCTAGGCCTTTTTTATGTTCTTCGTAAATGAAACTGCTGAAGAAATTACGAGAGAATCTAAATCAAGACTGAAAACAAATTCTATAGCATTATTTCAAATTTTCGAAATGTTCTGAGAAGATCTAAAGGCAGATTTTGACTTGTAGTTTGCTCTTTGTATCTTTATTTTTACAACACACACACACACACACACACACACACACACACACACGGCAAAGCCCTTGGTGTGGCCTTGTTAATATTGGGGTGGATTCCTATTTGAAACATACCCATGAGGGAGGAAGAGATAAGGCTTTATACACTACTGTGCACCATTGCCATGATATTTGAAATATGAAATGTTTTCTAATATAGAGGAAGCATTGGATTAGGTAGGAGTCAGAAAGACTGTGTCCCAGTCCTGGACCCCTGCTCTGAGTTTATCTGTCCCTCTGTTTGCTCACCTGTGAAATGAGCTCTGCAGCCCTTTCCAGAAAAGAGCAGCCAGCAGTTTCCCGGCAGAGACCTGAGGTTTGTAGAAATGAAGGACAGTAATATCTGCCCCAGGGGAATCCTGAAGCTGGGAAGACATCCTTCAGGGTCCCTGTCCCAGTGCCATTTGCTCTTAGTCTTTACTCTTACACATGACTCCATCTAGTGTGCTGAAAGACCCTAAACCACAGCAAATAGGCTCATTACTTTGTTTCCTGTTTACGGATAACTTGTAGCAGATAATAATTGCTGTGGGCAAAATGAAGAGAGAACATGCAGGGTTGCAGTTGCAGACAGGAGACATTCTTATTGGATGGAGGATCTGAAACCATGAATCATCATTAGCCAGCTCCATACTGATAGAAATTAAAATACTGATAACACAAACCACAAGTGTTTGTTTCCCCGAGGTAAGGGATGGAGAGAGACCACAGGGAGGAAGCCTCTCCTGGATGACACTTGAGAGGCGGATGTACCGAACAAGATGTTGAGCAGGCCAGACAAGCCCACGTGCATCCCAGGGGTGACAGGGCGGCAGGAGGGGAAATGCTGCTTCTGCAAGTGAGAAATGAGGAGTTTGAGTCTGTGGCTTTGCAGAGGTGGCATGTGCAGGCCAGTAGGGGGGTGGTGAAGACCTGCAGAGAGAGGCAGAAGGACGCAGAGGAGAGGTGTTGAAGGAAATTACCTGACAATAATACAAAACAAACAAAAAAATGGAAAGAAGGACCAGCAGACATGCTTTGGGTATAATGTTAAGTGACGAAGAAAGGGTACAACATAGTATCTATCCCTCGATGGCAGTAATATGAAAATAACATGTGCACAAAAAAGAAAGAAAGGAAGGGAACCCATAAAAGCAAAAACATTTTGATTTGTTGTACTGGCAAAAATAGGAGAAACAATTTTCTTCTTTCAGTGCCATTTCCTTTTATGTTGTTAGTTTAGTAAATAACAACAAGCCGTTTTAAAGCAGAGAGAGAGGAAGGAAGAAAAGGTTATGGTTAAACCACCTTTGAGTCTAAAGTTTCAGAACTTGACAATCATGAACCTAAAACTAGGGGACATAAGTAGGATTGAGATAGGGCCCAAAGGGGCATCCACAGAGGAGACCAAGAGGAGAGTAGCAGGCTCAATAGTCCAATGGTTATAAGCCTCAGTTTCCCTATCTGTAAAATAGGGATATACAGCCTTTATCTCAAGATTATTTTGAAGATTAAATAAAATAATATATGTAAAGGGGCTTAGAACCCTGTGGGATACACAAGTTCTCTTAAGGGTTTGCCATTACCTGGGGGAGGCCAGTGCCCAGGGTGGAGGGCATAGCCCAGACCTCAAGGAAGTTAAAAAATGAAGGGAACAGGGAAAACTCCCTCCTCCTGCGGTCTTGTCAGATGAGTGGTCCCTGCAGGGACAGTAAAAGGACTGGAAAAGCCAAAGGGGGAAGAAAGTGACAGGGAGGGGAGCAGAGAGTCTGGGAACCACCCCCCCCCCAAGCAGTGTGGGGGAGGAAACCATTTGAGATCAAATAAAACGGCAAAGAAGAGGAAAAGGCAAGAAACGAATTAGAGATATCAGGCCAGGAATCCACTCTTCTATGCTGTGGCGGGAGGAGCACTAGGTTTGGGGTCTGAGCCCTGGGTTCTGCCCCCTGGCTGCATGATCTCTTGGCTGAGTGTCCTTGGAAAAGTCATTTATCCTCTCTCAGTCTCATTTTTTTTAATCTGTAAAAGTGAAAATAGTAAGACCAACCTCACAGAGCTGTTGGAACGATTAAAGGGGAGCATTTCATGGTTGGTTGCTGAGCACCCAATAGATGCACAGGGAAAACATGTCCATAGCATTCCAGGGCACAGAGCACTGTGGGAGAGAAGCAGCCCTCCGCCTCGACTTCCAGCGTTCAGGCCCGGGAACGAGGGAGGCAGTGGGCGGGGAAGACAGGCACGGGGAATCTGGGGACAGAGAAAGGAAACTCGTGATGGGGCGAGGCTGGGCTGAAGAGAACCAGATTGGGGAAGAGTTGCAAAGGGAGGGGTCCACTGGAAGGGGTGGGGGGAGGCCGGGGTGGGAGACGGTGGGAAGGCAGAGAGAGATGGGAGGGCAGTGTGAGAAGAAAAGCAGGCTGGGGAAAGGGATTGGAATGCAGAAGGGACTTGGGGAAGGAGGAAGTATTGAAGGCGGAGGGAAAGAAGAGAGGGAATATGGGGGTACAGAGGAGGCGGGAGCCAGGCCTCCAGAGGCAAGAGGACACATGGAGCCGACGAAGGAGAAGTGAAGCGGCTAAAGCCAGCGTCAGAAGAGGTTGGGGACTTCGAGAGGAGAGGCCGGGGCCTGCAGGAGGGCGCAGCAGCTTTTAGCATCCATCCAGACTCTAAAGACTCGTGGCCTTTGCCTGACCTCGAGAGTGGGGAACAGATGCCCTGTCTCTGTGGAGAGCAGTACCCCACCGAGAGAATGGGTCTGTTTAGAGCTGGGCTCTGCGCATGGCACGCGGCGAGGCTTCCCTGGCCCTGGACTGGCCCCTGAAGGGAGCGAGCGGCCGGCCTGGCGGTTGGGGCCAAGGACGGAGGGTGCCATCGCCCGGAGCCAGCGCGCAGTCCGCTGCAGAGGCGCCTACACCTAGTGGTCTCTGGGGGGCGCCGCAGCTTCCCTCCTCCGGGGCCGCACGCTCCCAGGAAAGTGGAGGTGGCTGGAGACGACCGAGAGTCGGCGCAGCCCTGCGAAGGGACCGAGCTTGGGACAGTCCTAGGGGGATTCCGGCGCTGCGGATGCCCCTGGCTTCCTCGCCGCGGGGCAGCCGCGCCCGCCCTTCCCGGCCCAGCGCTCGGAGCCGGCTCTGCGCTCACCGCCCGGCAACCCCGCGCGTGTCCCGCAGGGGCGCTGCGTCTCCCTGCCACACCGGCACACCAAGGCCCCTCTCCCCCACACCTCCTGCCCGCACCACCCGACCTCTCCTCCCACCCTCCGCTCCCCTCCCCTCCCTCCCTGCCCTCCCCTCCCCTCCCGGCGAGGGGCGGGAGGGGGCGTGGCAGGGCCGGGGTTTGTGTGGCTGGGACCCGGCTCCTCGCACTCCGAGTCCGCCCGAGGAGCCGGGCCCCGGCCGCTGTCCAGCCGCTCTGTGCCCCTCACGTCCTGCGCCGCCGCCTCTCGGGGAGACGCTGCCATTCACTCGCCATGGATACTCCCAGGGTCCTGCTCTCGGCGGTCTTCCTCATCAGTTTCCTGTGGGATTTGCCCGGTTTCCAGCAGGCTTCCATCTCGTCTTCCTCGTCCTCCGCGGAGCTGGGCTCCACCAAGGGAATGCGGAGCCGCAAGGAAGGGAAGATGCCGCGGGCGCCGCGAGAGAGTGCCACTGCCCGGGCGCCCCTGGAGCACCAGGAGCTTCGGCCACGGCCGCAAGATGAGCCCCGGCGGCGGCCGCCGAAGCAGCACCAGGCGCAGGAGCCGCCTGGCGGGGGCCCGCGCGTGGTGCCCCACGAGTACATGCTGTCAATCTACAGGACTTACTCCATCGCCGAGAAGCTGGGCATCAACGCCACCTTTTTCCAGTCTTCCAGGTCGGCTAATACGATCACTAGCTTTGTAGACAGGGGACTAGGTAAGTGGCAAAGAAGATGCCCGACTCCTTTCCCCCTGGAGCTCCGCAGCCGGGGCGCTGCTCCGGCACTGGCAGGAGGCTGGTTTGTGAATTCCCTTCCAGCTCTGGACACCACCCACTTTCTTTTCTTAAATTGTTTTTCCTCAAGCCGGAGTAAGTTTCTGAATGCGGCTGCAGATTTTACTCCGGTTTGCAATCCTCCCTTCCTCGTTTCCTTCTTTCCCTTCCTTCCTATCTCCCTTCCTTCCTTCTTCCTCTTGTCTTTTGCAGAAAGCAGAGTGGTGGCCGCTCGTCTGGTGGCTGGTGGAGGAAGCGTGGAGGACGGGAGGTGGCAGACAAATGACCGGGGCTGGAGAGGGGTCGCGGCGGAGACGGACTGAACCCGTGCCACGGGGTCCCGGGTTGTGCGGGGTGCGCGGTCTAAGGCCTGAGCTCCCGTAGCGGACCAGGCGGGCCCTGGCTCATGAAGGAGCGTTGGAAAGCTCCGAGCTCCGGTTCTCTCCGGGAAAAGCCGGCAGAAGCGAGTCCCGCGATCAGAGGAGCGAGTCCGCGAGCTGCGTCTGGCAGTGCCCTGGCCCAGCCGCTGCGCGGGTTCTCGGCTCGTCGCCGCCGCTGTGGGTGTGGGGATCGTCAGCCAGGCGGGAGCCCAGCGCCCTCGGGCTTTCTTGTTCCTGCAGCGTGCTCTCGGCCGCTCTGAGGCCGCAACCGAGTCGTTTCTGCAGAGGCGGCGGCAGCAACTGGCAGGGCAAGCCGAGGGGCAGGGGCAAGGTAGCTAAATTTCGGGGTTTGTTGGTACTTAATCCACATGGGTGCGTGAGTGTGCTCATCCCCCTTTCTCAGCCAGGCGGCCCTCCTCTCTCTGCGCTTCTACCAGGAGCCTCGCGTCTGGTCCCCTCTGTGGATGCGGGTGCATGTGTGGGTGTGTGCGGAAACCCCTGCGACCCCTCGTTGCCATCCACCTTGGTCTGCAGCGTGGCGAGTGCCTTCGAGAACCTCGCGCTCTCCCTTGTCCCAGAAATTGAGGAGGGATCCACAGGCGCCGGTAACTCAGCTCCTGAAGAAGAGACAGTAACGTGGAAGGGGACAGGAAAGGAAGGGAGAAAAAGGGAAGGAAGAGGACAGGGGAGGAAGGGGATGAGAAGAAAGGGAGGAGATAAAAGAGATTTAGGCAGCTATCCGCTCCGCCATCCTGACCAAACTTAGCTCCGCGGCTGTGACGCGTTCCGAGTCTCCCACTTCCAGGTCGGAGAAAGTGGGGTCGCCCAGGAACCCCCGAGCGCCGGGGTTCGGGCTGAGAGGGCTGCTCCGCCCTGGCTGCCTTGTGTACTCGCGCGTCCTTGAAGCTTTTCAGAGCAGGCTAACGGCCCGCGAGCCCCGGGCTCTTCCCGGGCTCCAGCCCCCATCCTCCTCTCTGGCAGCCGCCTTTCTTGCGGACACGGGTCCTGCCCACGCTTGGTTTGCCGCTGCAGCGGGAGGTCAGCGAGGTTCATGAGCTGCTGAAAGGTCCGGGCGGCAAATTAACGGCGAGTATTTTATGGTAACTTTAAGACTACTAAAGTCACCTTAGTAAATACACGTGGCTTCTTCGTAGCGCTGCAACTGGGTCCCTGGGCTCCGTGCTGCCGGCGCAGCTCTGCAGCACAGCCAGCTTCTGCCCCTCCATCCCCGGCTCTGCCTCTGTTGTCTCCCTCACACCAGATCGTCAGTTTATCGTCCGCCTTCTCTACTACCCTAGTCGAAGGAGAGCGAGACTAAGGAAGCTCAGAGAAAATTGCTCAAGAGGTCTTTCCCCAAGGGAAGAAATCCCGGAGGCCCAGGCTGGCGGGCAGTTGGGCGCGCATTTTCTTTTCCCCCCGAAGGGAAGTGGCAAGAATCTCCGCCCCTCCCCCAAGCAAGCACCCCTAATTCGTTCGCTGCGCCCTGTGAGTCTGGCACAGGACCAAGAGACCCTGCAGGCTGTTCGGAGGTGTCTATCGAAGCCTGCAGCGTTCGGGCAAGTGTGAGGGGTCTCTGGTGGCTTCAGGTCTGGCGCAGACGCAGCCTCGCTTCACCCTTGCTCGCCCGCTGCAGCCTCTCCTCCGACACCGCGCTGGGCGCCCTAGACGCCGGAGGCAGAGAAGGGACTGGCTGAGCGCCCGGGCTGGGGGGCCTCTGTTCCCGCGCCAAGGTCTCCAGGCTAGCCGGACCAAGATCCAGACGTCCGGCTTCAACTCCAGAATGCCGTGGAGCTGCGCGCAGTCCCCAGTCGGAGGAGATGCGGCTTGAACACCTGGATCTTAACTTCTAAGGCACGGTCTCCTCCACGCCCTCAGGTTCCCAGAAAAAGCGAAGCAAGGCAGTTAGCTGACTGGGAAGGCTGTGTGGCTCGTCCCACACCGCGCGGGGGCGAAGGAGTGCGGAGCCGCGGGCTGGAGGGGGCGCGCAGAGGAGGGGGTACGTTGCGGGCTACAGCCCCAGCTTGATGAAGGGAAAGCCTCACTTTCCCTCTCACTGATTTTGATTTGATGTGTCACCGGCGGTGACCTCAGGCTGGACCTTCCGGGGCTTGCTTAGCATCGGGCCCCTGATTGGAGTGTTTCAACTCAGCGATCTAATTGAGGGTTCATGTCATAACACATCAAACGGTGTCTAGTCTCCCGTGATGGAAGGGACCCGCCAGCCGCGCATCCCCAGCTCCTGGCAAGGACTTCCGCCCCTCTCACGTGGGGACTCTTAACCGCGCCAAACCCTCCAACATCCCCTCCCCCAACCCGTGGATGGCCCGGCCAGGAGGAAAGAGCAGCGGCCAGCTTAGAGCTGGGCCAGCCGCGCTAACTTGGCGCCTTGCCTCGGGGATGTTTAAATCGCCTTCGAGTGTGGCAGGCTCGGCTTCAAGGAGCAGGGGTCCCTCAGGGGGAGGAGTAAAGAAAATGGAAGGAATCCTGAAGCCGGCTCACAAGGCATGAACAACTTACTCACGTACAGTGTTTGTAAAAAACCTTCCTCACCTGGGAACCCAGAAACCGTACAAGTTACACCTGAAGCTTGCGATTAAGTGGGAGAACAGGCATCAAGTCTATCCACAGTGAATGAAGAGCGCTTTAGGTCCTATTATAAAGAGGGCACGTTCTGCACTACCTCACTCTTGTCACCCTCTCCCACGTCCCATGAGCAGACCTCATTGCAAGGATTTTTTTGTTTTGTTTTTTTTAAATGTATGTGTCCTTCCTTTCAGCTTGCTCTCCAAACATCTAGAGGTAATAATAATAACCAAGATATATTGAGTATTTACTGTGTACCAAGTTCTGTGCTAAAATCTGTTACATCAATCATTTCATTCAATTCTAACAACCACTCCCAGGGAAAGGGCTATTGTCACTGTTTTACAGGTGAATTAAAGAAGACAGGTTAACCAACTTGCTCAAGGTCACAGGGCTAGTGAGAGGTGAAGCTCATATCTTATTCTAGACCCCGCATGCTTACCTAAGGCACTATTTGTGTAGCGTAAGGGGTGAAGAAGTTTCTAAAGGATGGTGGCAAGAAGCAAAAGTTAAAAAAAAAGAAAAAAGACAGATTTCCCACCCTGTCTAATATTCCTCTGTGGTCTCTTGAGACCCAGTTACCAGTTGGAGGGGAACTTTGGATTTAAGGGCTGATTCTGTGCTATGCCTTGCTTCCTCTTTGTACTCCTTGTAAAAGGCACAAACTGTGTTATCCCTGATCTTTTAAACTGCCTTCATATTGTGCTTCAGAAATGGCTTTGGATCCATAAAGTGAAAAAGTGTGTGCATGTGAGTGTCGGTGCAGTCATAAGATCAGAATGGACTAGGTTGGATGTAGAGAAATTACAGCACATGATGTAACTCATTAAAAGACCACTAGTCCTGGAGCCCTAGACCCCCAACTCTGGGGCCTGGAAAAGGCAGACAATTAGAACTTCTACGAATTCAACATGGCTGAGAGATAGCGGGGGTGGGAGAGAGAGAGAAAGTAGCAGAACTCGGACTTCTAATTTGTGTAGTGAGCAGTGCCACAAACTACCAACAAGGGGGGAGGGGGGGACACCTCGCTCAAGGATGAGGACACCAAATGAGTCTAAGAATATTGCTGTGAGTTAGGTTTCCAGATGATTTTGAAATAAGAATACTCAAATTTTTGGGGGGTTGTTGTTGTTACAATAGGCGCTCAGAAAGGAGGCGGTAGGGAACAGATAAAAACCAAAACGAGATCGGAACATCCTTGAGGAACTTGACACCCTAGAAATGAATCTCAGGAGAGGTGGCGGCCGATTGTTTGTTGGCTTCTTGATTTACCTTCTGGGTCGCGATTACCAGGGGGCAGGGCAGGACAGTTGTGGGGATAGCCTAGCTGCGGGGAGGGCATTCTAAGAGCTGCATAGTTCCCTCACGACTCAAGTTCGTCTGGTACAGCATGTTTATGCAAAACAGCGAGTTTCTGGGTGGACCTGGGCCGCAGAGTGGTGTAATCAACGCAGCGGCGCTTTTGCCCGGACCCTGTTGTCGTTGGCAAGAGGAAAATGAAATATAAGCAGGGAAGTATTTTAATGGGGACGGAGGGAATTCACAACTGTTAATTATTTGGTGACCTTGTATTCGATTTGTTTGAGTCCCTTATAAAAACACTAATGCAGACCAGACGGCCAAGTGAGGAAGCCGGCAGAAGGTTCCAATCTAGGCTTTATTTCCCCGGAAAGAGGGAACAGCCTTGGAAAAGGATTGCTGAGCGTTCAAGCGCGTGCGTGTGAGGGCGCGGCAACCTGAGCGCCAGCGCAGCGTTTGCGTCGTCGTCCAGGTTCAGGATCTTCCTCCTGCCCGGTGAACTGGAAGATCCTGGAAGAAGCCCGGGGGTAAGGGAAGGAAACTTTAAACTAGAATTTTGTTCTGCTCTTCTGGTTGGAATGAGTAAAACATTTTTAAGGCCACAAACCAATCCCTTAGCCTTTGGCTTGTTGTTAAGTATCAGTGACTGCCGCCCCCATCCCTAAGGCCTCAACGGTCTGCCTTACAAAATCCTTACAAGGGTCATCTTAGCTAGAAGCTGAGAACACCTAGTGTCTTCTGCGTCGACAGTGTAAACTGCGCCCGAATTTGGGCGAGCTTCCTCGGCGGGGGAGGCTAATCTGGGAAGGACACTGCGCGTTTTCCCCAGCGCGGGAGGCTCTCCGGCTTCGCGAGTTTGCGCGGTAGAGTTGCTGGTGGGGGGAGGGGATCGAAAACCGTGCTCAAACATCCTTGTTGTTTCTGCACATTAAAAGGTAAAAGTACCTAACTCACAGCCCACGACAGGCCTTGTGAATCCCTTCTCCCGCAAAGTGAATCGGGACATGAAAGCTCCCCCTCCCGACCAGAGAGGATGCACGTCGCTTGGACCCTCTGGGGACGCAGGGCGTTGCACTGATGGAGGTCCTAGCGCAACCCGTTTTTCCCAGCTGAAGTTCTCGCGGTTCTGGCTGCGCACCTCCTAGAAATTGGTGACGTCTTCCTGGGGAGGCTTGGGGGAAAGGAGAAGGGAACCGGACGCAGAAGTGTGGGAAGGATGGTATGACAGAAATAGGGTAGAACGAAAACTTTTGTTTCCTGCCAGGACTGCTGTGTTCGTCAGACGACCCACAACAAACCAACAGTAATCCCTGGGGGCTTTTAAGGAGAGTGAAGGGCATTAGTTCGATAACCCTGCTCAGACGATGCTCTCTGGACCCGCGGACGGGATCCGAGCCTGAGCAGAGGCCGCGAGGTGTGGAAAGCGGGAATGTGAATCCACCACGCCATTTCGTTGCTTGGCATCTACCACCTCTCTCCTCCTCCTTAAAGCCATGGCTGTTTATTTTTTAAGCTCAATGTCGGTTAAATGTTGTCTCCTGTTTACAGGAATCAAATAGGTCCTCGTCGGCCTAATGGGTTCCAGGGTTGCCGTTCTCTGTGTCCCAGGACAGTCCATTAGCGCTGCTGCGGGCCGAGGGTCCCCTTGGGGTGAGGGGCTGCAGGCGTTTGGAGGGGGCCGGCGGCGGGCAGCGCTGGCCAGCGTTCCGGGAGATGCGCGCGCTGCGCCGCGAGTGGCTCGGGCGCCTGGGGGCGGGGCACGGCTTAGGGACCCGCCAGTGGGCGTACCGGCGAGGACAGGGGCGGGCCTGTGGCCCAGGCTGGCGCGGATTTAGCGTGAGGAGCCGAGCAGAAAACAGAAGCAAGGGCAGCTCGGAGGCTTGGCTTTGGGGTCGGGAGTGGTTTACACACACACGCCCCAACCCCTAAATAACGCAGGAACCAAAGAGAATCGGTGCGCCTGCTTTGCAAATCTGACTTCCAAGCAAGTTGGTCCAGCCTCCGCCCCACTTCCCAGCCGACTGGCGCTCCCACTCCCCATGGGAAGGGAAATTGAATGGTGCTAGACTATGTCCCATAGCTGCCACCACGAATCTCATTTTGCTGACGTTATTTCGGGAGTCAGCCCAAGGCGAAAGCAGTGGAGCGGAGTTGCAGCAATCGCTTCTTCAGAAGCTGCGCCCGGCCCAGCCCTTTAAAGAACACATCACTGAGGTTTGTTCTGCGCAGGTCTCCTGGGTGCTAAGGGTCCAATCTCCTGCCCATCACGACACGACAATGTGAGCCCCGCCCCAGACCTGCAACCTCAGAACTGGTCGGGGAGGAGAAACCACATAAAATGGGCACCTTTTCTTCTACATTTAATCTCGAAGCTCTCAAGTCAAACGGTCCCATCATGTTCCAGTCCAGATGGCTGTTTCAAAGCTGCGAATCTCCTCTTCCACCCTGCCAGGGCCTGTGTCGCTCCCCTGGGTTCCCGGGTGACCCCACAGGTGGACAGTGCAGGGAAGGCAGCTCCTGGCAAATCAACCCGGTCCAGGCCCTGCACTCGCGGCCCCAGGGGAAGGGCAGTGACCTACGGAGGATGATGGAGCGGAGGACGTCGGGGCGCCAGCTGCTTGGGTGCGGGGGAAAGGTGGGGAGAGAGGCTCTGGTGTGTGGGGACAGTATCATCCGTTTGGGGTTCACCTGCGGTGATGTCAAATTAAGACCTGATTTGCTGCGGTCAGGAGCCCGGGTGGGACCGCGGTGAAAGGAAACGCCGGGTGACATGCCCCTGATCTCAGTTTTGCATCTCTGGCTCTCAGGCCAGTCTCGGGAGCGCGCGGCCACGAGGGCTTGCACCGATTAAGTTCATGGAAACTACTTTATAAATGACTCGATTTCATTCTGGAGAGACAAAAAGAGTCTGCGTGAAGCGCTCTCGGACTCCTGCTGGGGGCGACCAGTCCCCAGTCCCCAGCGTTCAGGGACGAGGACTGGCCCACGTCTCCCGCCAGAAACCGGCGTGACTGCCGCTGAGGGCTGTGCTGAGGCCCCGAGCGCGCGCGCAGTTAACGTTTTCAGTCGTGTGGAAGTCAAGGCTCCCCTTCCCTCCCCCTCCCAGCCTCGTTCGTTTGCCTCACGCTGAACCGGAGCTTGCTGTGCAAAGGCGGAGAAGTCTCCGCGGGATGCAGAAGGCCACCAGACCCGCTTAATCCCGTGAAGTTCACGAGGCCCGAGCCTGTCGCGGAGAGGAGGGCGCGGGTTCGCGCGCGTGGGAGAGAGGGTGGAAAAGTCTCTCCGAGACTCCGTGGAAGACTCGCCTTGGGCCCCTCTGGTCTTTGAAAGAAGGAAAGAAGCTGAGAAATAAAGGGCAAGCTATTTGAGAAAACCCTAGGGAAGCCAAGAGATCCAGAGGGCAGCTGGGCGGATGAGCATGTGAGGGGGAGGCAGGCACATTGACCGACCGACTGGCGGGACCTTCGAAGGTGACTCGTGCCGCCGGCCAGGCCTCACGAGGCAGCCCAAGGGGTCATTCATTGCTACAACTCCTCTTCCCCACAACATATGCTTGGCCCTTTGTGGGGTGAAGAAGATTGGGAACATTGCCTCCACCCCCACCCTAGATTGGCTCAGTGGACAGATCGTGCCCCTAAAAGGGTGGCAAAGGGGGAATTTGGGGGTGGGCAAGGAGACTAAGCCCCAGGCCTCTCAGGGCTGCGTCTGCCCAGCGGAGAGTCAAATGGGTTAGCACATGGGCTAGCACTGGGCCTGACCCCCAAGAGGAGGGAAGCAGCAAGGGGAGGCCCTGTCCTTGATGCCGTTTGGGCCAGAGGTGGATTTTTCACCTGGCATTGTGGGAGGGACCGCAGTGGTGCATTTGGTCTGGAAGGACTGAGAGAGATCAGGTCAGTGGAGGTGAGGCTGCAGCCCCTATGGGCCTTTGCCGTTGGCTGGACTTTAGACGGACAGGAACTGGAAGCCTCTGCTTCTCTCTTTACCTCCTCTGCTCACCACCTTTCTTCCTCTCTCTTCTGGAAATCTTGTGGAGAGAACTGGACTGTGGAGAGAAGGCCAAGGGGAGGACAGGTGCATCTTCCCCCTGCCTGGATGTAGGTATTTACAGTAATACTGCCACATTCATTAAGTGTTTTAGTGTGTTGTGCGCTGTCCTGGGTGCCTTGACTCTGACCTTCACAATGACTCTGCAAAGTAGGGGTGGTTCTCCCATTTTATGGATGAGGCACATGAAGCTGGGAGAGATTATGTGACCCAGTTCACCCAAGGTGACCCAGCCACGAAGTCACAGGTCAGGATTCAAATCTATGTCTCTTAGACTCTAATTCCTATGCTCATTCCACATCGTCAGTAGTAACTAACATTTGCATGTGTCTTTGGACATTGTTCCCACTCTTATTTCATTTGCCCTCCCTCTCTCAGTGACTGTGAGCTGGCATTATTATCTCATTTTGTAGATGAGAAAATTAAGTTTCCTTGTAAGTTCTCTTTCAGAAGTCTGATTGTTGACATCCCTTCAGTTCTGCTGATTTGGAAGTGAGTGACTTTTGGAGACCGAGGATTATTGCCCTTTTCTCCAGGCATGGGCGGCATGAAAGAGCTGGAGCCTTCTCTGGGTTTTAAGAGATCAAGGGCTGGGATGTCCAGGGTAGTGGCACAGCTACTGGAGCCAGACTGCTATGTTTACCTCTTACTATCTAGGGCAAGTTACTCCCAAGCTCTCTGTGTTTTGGTTTTCTGGTCCATAACATGAGCATAATGGCGATTATTTTACCCATAAGTGGTTTTGAGGCTTAAATGAGTTATAAGAATTTAGATCATACCCAACACATAGTAAGTGCTACACCAGTGTTTGCTAGGATTATGCTGGATGCAAGCAAGAGTACCCTGGAGAGGGTGAATTGTGTGGACTGCCTCCTGACCTCAGTGAGGATGCTGAGCAAGGTCAGCAGTTTGCAAGGCTCAGATCTCAAGAGAGGCTGGAGTCAGGGCAAGAGAACAGTGAGATGCCCAGGAGATCACTGCGTCCCAGGAGAGGGTAATCCGTGGAGCATAAATTACTCAGAGGCATTCACAACCCATGGAGAGGGCTGCTGGCTCATTTTTACTCACCTAGTATGCCTGTGGACTTCAGCATCTCAGGACATTGCTGAAGCTGAGGGACCTAGGAAAGAAGTGACTCCAAACCCAGCCCATGAATTCTCTGCTGGGAGGTCTTCTTCCTCCTACTGAAGGAAAAAAAGGAAATCCTGGGGGAACCCCGCGCACCTGGTGTTGATGGATCGGTGAGGAATGTGTGTCCCGGGCCCTCCCTCTTGCTCGGTTGCCCAGTCAGAACTCTGGAAGAGGGGCGTCGCTGCACGTCTGAGGGCCTCGCGTGGAATTAAGACCTTCAGATGCCGTCCGTCCCTTACTAGTTGCAAGACTATGGGCAAGTGAAGACACTTCGTGGAGCCCCAGTTTCCTCGTCTATAGATGAGCATAACAGTAGGACGGGCCTGGGACGCTCACGGTGAGGATTCAGGGACAGAGGCTGTCAGAGCCCCGAGCACGTGCCTGTCGCAAAGGCTGCCTCAGAAGCGTTCAGTGCTGCTGTTGGCTCGAAAATGAGGGGGTGGGGGAAAGGCTTAGCTGCAAAGTTGTCCGGAGTTTCCTTTGTAAAGATGGGTAATTATCCCCGCCCCTCCCTTCCCCTCCTAGTGGGGTGGGGATGGGAAAGCCCACTATCATCTCGGCTTTCTGAGCCGCTGCCTAGTCCCAGGGTATGTGCCTGAGGAGGACGTGGGGCAGGTCGCGGGGCGGGGCGGAGGGTGGAGGCGGGGGAGGCCAGACGCCTGGCGGGTGGCCGGCTAGGGTCCCCGCGACTTCAGAGGATGGGAGCAGGACGCGCTGAGGAGCGCCAGGGAGTCTAGGGCCCGCGGCGCGAACACGCTCGGGCGGGCGAGTGACGGAAATCCAACCAGGATTCCCAAGAGCGGCCTCAAGCTGCATACATGTCTCAGAGATGTCTTGGAAAAAGGGCAGTGCGGGCCCTTCCCGCCCCAAACCAAACCAAGTTGCGGGATTTCCGCAACTCCCGCAAGTTCCGGGAGCCGCCGCCGGCCAGAGGAGCGCAGGTGGAGCGCTAAGGCGCGTTTCCTGCCAAGGCGCGTTTCCTGCCGCTGTGCGTCCCTCCCTTACCCCACCCTTCTGGGGCTCAGGGGCCCGGTGTCCCGTCTTTAGCGCCAGGGGCATCCTTTCCTATCCGATCTGGTGTTTGCTTCGTAGCTTCCTCCAGCCACAGACTGTGACCCTGCACAGATGACTTCACCTTTCTGGCCCAGGTTCGTCATTTAAAATGGGCGCTATAGTCCCTACCTTGCAAGAGGCTAGTTTTTTTTTTCTCGTTCCCTTCTTTTCTTTTCTTTTTTGTTTTTATCATTTCCACACCAGAAGTGCATGTTTGAGTTGCTCTCAGCCTTTACTAACTTGCTCTTAACTCAAAAAAGGCTGACCTATTTATGAAGAATTTTCTTCAAATATGCGGCTAGTTTGCTCCTTCTCCTTCCCGCCTCCCCCTCCTTCCTCCGCCCACAGGCCAGGGAAAGTTGATAAGCACAAATCCAGCAATTGTAACTTGAAAGGTCTATATGTCTAATATTCAACAAACACTGAGTTCACTAGGGTGTAGGCTAAGCTGTAACAAACCAGGTTGATGCAAATTAAAAGCAAAGTAAAAAGTTCCCATGATGTATTATTGATCAATTTAAGTTGAAAAGCCTAAAGCATAGGATTTGCTTCCAGGATGTAAGAAAGTGCCACAAACAGATTTTGAAATGGCAAGTGCACGTTTTAGTTAAGGGCATGGGAGAGAGGGTCATTTGATGACATCAGCCCTCATTTATACAGGACTTAATGGGAGAGCAGGCTTGTAGAACTGAGTGTGAAGGGCCAGCTACACACCACGGGCGGCCATAGTAGCAGAGCCAGACCTTGTGATGCCAGCTCAGCAGGCAAAGTGTCTGCAGGGTCACAGTGGGTGGTGGTGTGTGCACTCCCCAGGTCGGATGCCTTTGGGCTATTTCTGTGATGCACAGCTCCAGAGCAGGTCCAGACAGGTGGGGAATGTGGTCTGTAGGGGAGCTGTACAGAGCGGCCACCTTCTTGGACCCTCTGTTTAGGGGTTAGAGGTTCTGGAGACCCAGTGAGAGTACATGTGGCTGAAAAAGTGAAAAAAATGTGGGGGTGGGGTGGGAAGGGCCTGGGAGCCGTAGTGGCTTGGTTCTGGTGAGTGCTGCCTTCGACCCACCCTGGGGCTTGTGCTTGGAGGGCCTTGTGTTGTCCTGCCTCCAGTGTTGCCCTCCTCACATGATGGGGAATCTAAAGAGCCAAGGGGACACACTCATCTAGATTAGTGGTTCTTAAAGTGGGATCCTCCACTAGCAGAATTGGCATCATCTGGGAACTAATTCGAAATGCTAATTCTGGGCCCCAACACAAACCTCTGGGGCCTGAGATAATTTGCATTTCTAACAAGTTCGTGTGTGATGCTGATGATGCTGATTTAGGGACTGCAGCAGGTTTAGTGGCTGCGAGAGTTACTACTCTATTGTGGCCACAGAGTTCTCGCCCAGATAGCTCTGAGCCCACTTCCAGGGCCTGGGCAGCTTCTTCATTGGGTCTGCCCTCCTAAGAGTGGATCACACCACTGACATGTGCACCTCTAGGACTGGGAAGCTTGGACCTGTGGGCAAGTGTGTCCACATGCAGGCGGGTGAGGCCCTCAAATTGTGGGATGGAGGTGGTATGGGAAGGGAAGGGAGCAGGATACAGGCTGATGCTCCCATGTGCACTCTTTCCCTGAGCCCTGGAAAGACTGAGTGGGATGATCTTGCTAGAAAGATCATCAGAAATCCCAAGGCTGCAGAATCAGTAGCGCCTTCTTTCTAAAGATGGTTTCTTCCGTTTTGACCACTCTTGAGGACTAGAGAAATGTGACTCAGACTATTTATTAGCCCACACTTAAAAAAAGAAGAATGAAAACAAAAGCAGGCTGATATCTCCATGTTGCATGAAAGAGAAATAAATCATTATCCTTTACACCTGCCTAATGCTCTCCAGCCAGTGACAAAGTACCTCAAGAGTTATGTAAGCAGAGATGGAAATGATTTCCTAAGGGAGCCCGGGTGTTATTCCTAGCAAGCCCTGCAAATACAGTTTGGACTGTATCCCCCCTCCCTTATACCCTGGGCACTCCTAGTTGCTTTTAGACTCCAGTACCTGGATTATAAGGGTGAGGCAATGGGGCTTAGGGGCTAAATGCTCCGACTCTGGAATTAGATAGACCTAGGTTTGGATCTCAACTTCACCGCTCATCAGCTGTCAGACTTTGGCAATTAAGTTAATTTCTCCAAGCCTTGGTTTTCCCATCTGTAAAATGGAAACGATATGACTACCTCCCTCACAGAACTGTTCTGTGCTGGTGGATAAATTAAGGATGAAACATATGTCAGTCCTCACAACAGTTAGCTAGTGCAGCCAGTGCCTTGGGTTTGTCCGTCTCATCACATCCTTAGTTTGGGGAGAGAGAAATATGAGAGGCAATAAAGTGAAGCCTAAGGCTTCAGTCCAGTGATCTGGGTGGTGGCTGAGCATTGTCAGACACAGGTTTCTTTAAAGGAGGAGAAGAAAGTGTGCTGAATTCCCACTGATTTTAATGTGACCCTGGCCAGTTTGAAGGTCTTGGCTTCCATAAATCAGCTGCCTCCAGCAGCTTTTCCCTTTTCACCTCTCTCACCCTTCCCACAGCTCCCTCTCAGGTTGGGACTTGTGCAGAGGAGTGAGGCAGCCGGGCCTGCGGTGAGCCCAGAATGGGGACTGGGTGTGGCTGAGGCTCCAGATCCAGTGCCCTGGGGCTACATCTGGACAGGCAGTGAGGGTCAGATGGGGACCCAGTGACACTTTTATTATTGAAATCGACCCAAACTTTACTAGCTTCTGGGGAAAGCTGGGGGCTTTGGGGATTTTTGTATTTGCTGGGTTGTAAATATTTTATGAGAAGGCAGCCCAGGAAAATCTGGTTAGCTTTCCGCCTTGCACATTGAAGTGGGGTTGGCTTCACGCACAAGTGTGTCAAAAAAGAAGTCCAGTTTTGCCTTGGTCCCAAAGAATTTGCCTTGGATTTTAAAAGCCTGTTATCTATCCCCCCATGTGCCCCAAATTTCTTTTCTCAATTGTAACCAAAAATTTTATCTTCAAGATTAGTTACAAAGCAAGAAGATTTCAGATTGGGTGATTGGAGAAGGGGAGAATATCGCTCAGTGTGTGTGTGTCTGTGGCTGAGGGTTTCTCCGTATTGATGTATTTGTTTCTCATTGATTACAGGATCTTCTCAGCAGATAGATCCTTGTGTGTGTGTTTTTGTTCATTTGCCCCCCTGCAGACTTCTGAAAGCCTCATTCCTCTTTTGTTTGTGGGTAAATGGTTGGTGAATTTAAAAAAGAAAGAAAGAAATCACACAGCAGCTCTTCCTTCTGTCAGCTTTGTGTTGGCCCTAAATGCTTCAGGAAAACAGCCTGATGGGCAGCAACGTCCCCCCAGACTAGTGGGCTAAACTAGGGCTGCACCATCAAATCATCTTGGAGCTTAAAAAAAAAAAAAGCTAACAAAAACCCAATACCCTGGCTCTGTCCTCAGATATTAATTCAATTGGCTTAAGTAAGCCCTGATAATTCCTAAGTTCTCCAGATGATTATAACAGTCAGCCAGATTGAGAATGATTGCTCTAGAAGTTTCTCACTTATTGACCAGCAGGTACTTTAGGTCAGGCAGGGCCGTAGGCGCTGTGGTGAGCAAGATGGACATGCCGTGGTCCCAGCTCCTATGGGCCGGTGGAGGGGGGCGGGGTCTTGTTGGGAAAGACAGACCACTAAGGAGACAAATATAAGAGAGGTCATTGTAGATAGTGCTAAGTGCCGGGAAGATAATAAACCAGGGTCCTGCGATAGTGACCGAGGGAGGCTACTTTAGATCAGGGTGGTCGAGGATGGCCTCTCGGAGTAGGTGACATTTGAACCGAGACATGAATGATGAGAATGAGCCAGCCCAGAGGAGGTCTGGGGGCAGCGAGGCCCAGGCTGGCGACCACAAAGGGCACATTAGCGGTTACGCAGGATCCTGGGGGAAAACCCGGGAGGCCGCCGCCGCGGCCGCCTCTCCAGCAGCCACCGACTTCCGCGCTGGGAGTCCCGGGCTGGTGGCCCCCTCCCCTCGCCGTGAACCGGCCGGGCGGGGAGCCGGGTGGTCAGGCCCCGGGCTGGCCGAGCTGGCCTCCCGGCCCGCCTGCCCAGCCCCCCACCCTTTTCCTCCCGGGGGCGGCCGCAGAGCACCGGGCTGATCTCCCCCTTAAGTGAAACTGACTGTAATTATTTTTTATCTCGCAGACGATCTCTCGCACACTCCTCTTCGGAGACAGAAGTATCTGTTTGATGTGTCCACGCTCTCAGACAAAGAAGAGCTGGTGGGCGCGGAGCTGCGGCTCTTTCGCCAGGCGCCCGCAGTGCCCTGGGGGCCGCCGGCCGGGCCGCTCCACGTGCAGCTCTTCCCCTGCCTGTCGCCCCTGCAGCTGGACGCGCGGACCTTGGACCCGCAGGGGGCGCCCCGGGCCGGCTGGGAAGTCTTCGACGTGTGGCAGGGCCTGCGCCACCAGCCTTGGAAGCAGCTGTGCTTGGAGCTGCGGGCCTCGTGGGGCGAGCCGGGAGCCGGGGAGGCCGAGGCGCTTGCGCCGGGGCCCCAGCAGCCGCCGCCGCCCCCGGACCTGCGGAGTCTGGGCTTCAGCCGGAGGGTGCGGCCCCCCCAGGAGCGCGCCCTGCTCGTCGTGTTCACCAGATCCCAGCGCAAGAACCTGTTCGCCGAGATGCGCGAGCAGCTGGGCTCCACCGAGGTTGCGGGCGCGGGCGCCGAGGGGTCCTGGCCGCCGCCGTCGGGCACCCCGGACGCCGGGCCTTGGCTGCCCTCGCCCGGCCGCCGGCGGCGGCGCACGGCCTTCGCTAGCCGCCACGGCAAGCGGCATGGCAAGAAGTCGAGGCTGCGCTGCAGCAAGAAGCCCCTGCACGTGAACTTCAAGGAGCTGGGCTGGGACGACTGGATTATCGCGCCCCTGGAGTACGAGGCCTACCACTGCGAAGGCGTGTGCGACTTCCCGCTGCGCTCGCACCTGGAGCCCACCAACCACGCCATCATCCAGACGCTGATGAACTCCATGGACCCTGGCTCCACCCCGCCCAGCTGCTGCGTGCCCACCAAATTGACTCCCATCAGCATCCTGTACATCGACGCGGGCAATAACGTGGTCTACAAGCAGTATGAGGACATGGTGGTGGAGTCGTGCGGCTGCAGGTAGCGGCGCCTTTCCAGCCGCCTTGGCCCGGGACTGCGGGGGAGGCCTGACTGCAGAGAGGCGGAGGAGGAGCTGGCCTTGGAGGAGGCGGAGGGTGGGGGAACAGCCTGGACATGCAGCCAAGTGGGAGCGGAGGGAGCTCAGCCTTCCCAGAACCTTCCACCTGCCAGCCCAGAGGGAGATACGGATTTTCACACCTTGCCTGGCCACCTTTGAAGAACAAGCCAAGGAGGATTTGTTTAGTTTTTTTCTTTATTATTGTGGCTTTGGATTTCCTTGTGTGTCTCGCAGGTTTTGATAGGAGGTGGGGGAAGGGGAGACTCATACCTGTTTCTCAACTGCTCCATGGATTGAAAAAATAATAGTTTAAGAAGGGAAACAGTGTGAGAGGAAGAATCACCTTTGATCACCTTTTGCTTTGATTGTTTTCTACCTGTGTAAAGAAGGTGGGGTCTTTCTGGCCATGTCATAGCCCATGCCTTGTGACCTCCCAAGCAAAAAGTGTTAAAATAGAGGAATTGGCACTGGGAATAGGAGAACCAGCAGAGCCCTGCCTTTAGAAGAGCTTTGAGAGGTAGGCCCCAGTGGGCCTTGGCTGGCTCTGGTAACCAGCTCTGCCCTGGCCTCTCTCAGGAGAGGGAACTGGCAACCTGCATCTAACTGGGGTGCTCAGGTCGCTGCCTTGACTGTTGCTCTTTCCGCTGGGAGAAAGGGAGCTGGTATGGATGGAATGACAAGAATGAGTCCAAATGGAACCCCCTGAAGCGTAATGAGAAACCACAAGGCCTGCCTCTGAGGAGCTGACACTGAGGTGCATTAGCCCCAACTGGAGGGAACCCACAAAAAGCCCTCCGTGATGTCTGTTTCTAATTGATTTCTTTGAACAGAATTTGCTAAAGTGCAGACATCCCCTTTTAAGGGGAAGGTGATTTCCCAGTTAAAAAATGGGTAGGGATGGAGAGCTATGTGAGGAAGGTAAGCGGGGCACTGGAGGGGAAGCAGAAGGGTGGAGTCAGGAATGGAGGTGGTGGGCCCCACGGAAGGACAAGGACGGGAAACGGGGGCAGGCCAGCTACAGGGGAGAGAAGGATGAAAGGGGACACAAGTCCTTGTCTCCGAAGTTTCTTTAAAATCTATGTTCCCTCCCCTCTCTCTGACATTCCTGAAAGATTACCAGCCAGCAATAGCCCAGGGCTCCCCCAAAAGAATTGTTTCAGATTGTAATTACCAGTTAGGCAATGTTTTTAAAACTTGGTAATGAGAAACTGTGAAAAGAGCAAAGTGTTACATTGAGCTTGGGGTGGGAGGTGGGGAAGGGCAGTGAGGAAGAAGGCAGCAGTGGAATTCATCTTCCGGAAGGAAGCAGGAGAGAGCACAGCACAATTTAAATACCCACTCCCAGATTGTCAAAAACATGAACTTTCCCCCAGCCTGCACCAGTATTATTGTCAAACACTGCCCATAAGTAGGCCCTTGAAGAGTTAGCTTCCTTCTCATCTTTGACCATGAAATGGTTTAAACAAGGGAACTTACACCAACCATTAAAAAAGGTTTTTGTTTCTGCTAAGTAGTTTTGTTCTCTCTCCATCTTAACCTGTTGCTTGTTTGGTTCAGAGAACTAGAAACTGTCCAAAAAAAGGGTGAGAATGATAATAAATGCTAATATAAAATGCTAAGTAAAAACAAAGACTTGGCCAGGAGAAATAATTTAAAATGCACATTTGCTGTGGATGCACTGTCGTTCTGTTAAGGCTGTATATATTTGTTTATTTAAGGTGACTGAAAGTGCAAAGAGGAAACGGACAGCATGCAATTCATCTTAATGTACAAACGTTATATGCACTCAAATGTTACAATTTCTAATATTTTTAAAGTTTATATTCGAGTTGTACAAAGTTAAGCATTAATCAGATATTTCATTCTTTCATAATGTTATCATTTTCTTAAATATTATTACAAAATTTTAAGTCTGTCTAATGGAGAGTTTTTTTTTTTTAACTGTCTACCTCACTATAATACAAGTATTTTCAACACTAAAGTTACTAGAGGTCAATCAATATTCAAAACATTTTTTACAGTATACTTTTCCTGGATGATACTCAATCTAATACTGTATTATTAAACTCATTTTTCCCCTTAATCACTCAGCCTGGTTTATATGGATCTACTTAGAAAAATCATTTTCTGAAGGAATTATTGTCCGTGGTATTCTGGTCCAGTATGGGACTGAATGTCTGAAAAGGCACTGATATTTTGAAATCCATCATTTAGAGCCTTGCACTTTTTCATCATAACTCTTCTATAACTATTTTCATGAAATTTTCATTCACCAGATTAAAGCCAAATCCTTGTCAACTATTGGAACAGTGTTGATGGGCCTGTAACTCATTCCAGCATCTCAAGAGCCCAAATAGGAGGTGGGTTATTTCTTGGTTTCTTTAATGTTGAAAAAGGTATAAGTTACCTAAGCCAACCAAGATAGTGGTAATTACTGTTCACATTTATGGCTTGTGGAAGCAGCAGATATGAAATGCTTTTCTGTTTGTTCACTTGCTGTGAATTAGGGAGCCCACGTACAAGTGTAAGTCTGAGCGCTCACTATATGTCAGGCACGATGTTGTACATGCGTTGTCTCAGAAACTCCACGAGGTGGGTATTATTATAATCCCCATTTTACTGATGAGGAAACTGAGGTGCAGAGTTGAAGTGACCTGCCAATGGTCATCCAGCTGGGCAGTAGTAGTTAGGATTTAAACCTAGTTCTTTCAGATTTTAGTGCTTGCGGAGTTAACTCTCAGTTACAATACAATTCTGCCCCCAAATCATCTTCCTGCTCTTTACTTGGTCCCTAAATGTCGGTGTGGGGAATTTGCAATTAGCCACAATTTTTGGGGGCAGCCGACTGGTAGAGGAGGAGCTGTGACAGGGGCCACCAGCATTGCCAGCAGCTTTGGAATATGTGAACTGTGACTGCTGGGATAGGGGAAGGTGAAAAATGGGTATGGGTTGCAAAACTGAGTGAGTTCTTAGCTTCAGGCTTGCCTTGGGAAACCTGTAGTTTAGGTTACTGCTGGGCTTCTGTAGATTCTCTGCGGTTTTCTGAGACTGCCTTGGGTGTGATTTTTGGTTATCAAAATAATGATCAATTTACAAATAGGTTATGTTTCAATAGACTGGTTGTAAGTGGGCTGTTTAGAACAGGAATACATCGCTTCTTGGCCTTTTGGCTAAGATCAAGTGTACTATCTGTTCTTATCAGACCTGGGAAATATTTTCCTATGGAAACAATGTTTGAATTTCTTTTGCATTTTGCAAAAGCTTTATTTACCCAATTGGAACTTTCTAACAAAGCAATTTTGACTTCTGGATTTGCAGAACAGATAATCACCTGGGAAAGCAAAAAAGAGGCTCTTTCTCTTTCCTGGGTGGAGGCTGTTTTTGAAATAGTTGAGAATTCCTTGCATTTTTCCACCACTCTTTCTATACCCCTCACCCAGTTCCGTCAACCTCCCGACTGCCCTGAGGACTCCTAGCCCTACACTTGAATATGTCCCCAATCCAGAGATTTCCCTTTTCTGCACAAATACTTCCATCTCCAAAGTTGTGTTCCTCTCTTTCCTCCATTAGAAAGTTTATTCCTTAACTCAGATGTTAGGAGAGACACAATCTGATTGAATTACATGAAGCTGTAAATATCTCCTAGCTCCTAGCTTGGAGACATTTGCATTTTAAGAAAAAATCCTGATTAACTCAGATTTCTTGTGAATGATGTGAAAGACAATATAGGAGAAGATTCAACACTCAAGCCACATGATTTTGAGAGTTGTATGTGAGCTAGGAACTACAGATACAAGGATGAATGGAGACAGCTGTCAATGTGAATTGTCGGTATCCCTTAGGGGAAATTTTGTGCAAATGAAGACACTATAGCTAACTTATTTTAAAATTAATATCCACTGTATTAAAGCAAAACATGTTTTTAGTTATTAGATATCATCAGCTCTAGAGGGTTTATATTTTTCATTATTTATTTAATTTTTTTTTTTGAACAAGATTGGCCCTGAGCTAACATCCATTGCCAATCTTCCTCTTTTTCTTTTTTCTTCCCAAAGCATCAGTACATAGTTGTGTATGATAGTTGTAGAGTTGTAGCTCTTCTATACGGGACACTGCCACAGTGTGGCTTGATGAGCAGTGAGTAGGTCCACGTCCGAGCCCAGGATCCGAACCTGTGAACCCCGGGCTGCCAAAGTGGAGCTCGCGAACTCAACTGCTATACCACTGGGCTGGCCCCTAAAGCAAAACATTTAATAACAGGTTTTTCCTAAAGCTCTTAAGTTTAATGAATGTAGGCCCCATAAAGATATTTTTTTTGCCCTCTTTTTGTTCATTGCTATATTTCTAGCATCCAGAATAGCGCCCAACACATAGCAGACACTCAGTAAATATGTTAAATGAATAAATTTACAAATCTTATTTTACTTTTAAAGCTAGAAATTTTAACAAGCACTTTCAAGAGGGCCTTTGATTTGTGTTTCTTCCAGTTGAATCGACCAACCTCCCTTAATCAATCAATTCAACTAACAAATCTAGTTAATAAACTTCCTTTAAATATTGTACATTGCTTTCATCAATTCAATATATTCAATTTTCTTTTTAAAAGCCTTTAAATTTCTCTAGCAGGAACAACCTTCCCATATACTTAAACTACCCCAAGTAAAGGTAGTAAATTAAACTTCTAGAGATGATGATTCTTAAGTTCAGTTAAGCATTCCAATACTGTTTATACCTTTTGACTTAACATCAGGAATCTAAAATTAATTACTGAATTACTCATTTAAATTGATGTCAGAAGACTAACCTGTCTGATACCTTAATAAACTATATTTCCTTAAATTTGCAAACGTTTTAAATACCAAATATATAAAGATTGTCTTAATGATTTAAAAAGGACACTATTTTTGAACTTAAAAGTGTTAGTAATTTAGATTTGGTTTCCTCAGTCTTTGTAATCTATTCCAAAATTTCTTTGGGTTAAAAACACTCACCCACTACTGAAAACTTATAATGTCACCAGCAAGGTAGAGAGAACATTTCAGCAGACTGTGGCTGCAAATTAACTAGAGGCTTCGGTTGAAGAAGTGGATGGATTCTCCCTGGGAGACTGACCAACATACCAGCTCCCTTTTTTTTTTTTTTTGTACATCATCATACTTCTATTTCTGCATAGATTACATCATGTTCACCACCCAAATACTAATTACAACCCATCACCACACACATGTGCCGAATTATCCCTTTCGCCCTCCTCCCTCCCCCCTTCCCCTCTGGTAACCACCAATCCAATCTCTGTCTCTATGTGTTTGTTTATTGTTGTTATTATCTACTACTTAATGAAGGAAATCATATGGCATTTGACCTTCTCCCTCTGACTTATTTCACTTTACATAATACCCTCAATGTCTATCCATGTTGTCACAAATGGCTGGATGTCCATCCATGTTGTCACAAATGGCTGGATTTCATCGTTTCTTATGGCTGAGTAGTCTTCCATTGTGTATATATACCACATCTTCTTTATCCATTCGTCCCTTGATGGGCACTTAGGTTGCTTCCAAGTCTTGGCTATTGTGAATAGAGCTGCAGTGAACACAGGGGTGCATGTATCTTTACGCATTGGTGTTTTCAAGTTCTTTGGATAAATACCCAGCAGTGGAATAGCTGGATCATATGGTAGTTCTATCCTTGATTTTTTGAGGAATCTCCATACTGTTTTCCATAGTGGCTGCACCAGTTTGCACTCCCACCAGCAGTGTATGAGGGTTCCCTTCTCTCCACATCCTCTCCAACATGTTTCCTGTCTTGTTAATTATAGCCATTCTGACGGGCGTGAGGTGATACCTCATTGTAGTTTTGATTTGCATTTCCCTGATAGTTAATGATTTTGAACATCTTTTCATGTGTCTGTTGGCCATCTGTATATCTTCTTTGGAGAAATGTCTGTTCAGGTCTTTTGCCCATTTTTTAATTGGGTTGGTAGTTTTTTTGTTGTTGAGATGCATGAGTTCTTTATATATTTTGGAGATTAAGCCCTTATGAGATGTATGGTTTGCAAATATCTTCTCCCAATTGTTAGGTTGTCTTTTCGTTTTGTTGATGGTTTCCTTTGTTGTGCAGAAGGTTTTTAGTTTGATGTAGTCCCATTTGTTTATTTTTTCTATTGTTTCTCTTGCCTGGTCAGACATGGTGCTTGAAAATATGTTGCTATGACCGATGTCGAAGAGCGTACTGCCTAGGTTTTCTTCTAGAAGTTTCATAGTTTCAGGTCTTACATTCAAGTCTTTAATCCATTTGGAGTTAATTTTTGTGTATGGTGTAAGGTAAGGGTCTACTTTCATTTTTTTGTATATGGCTATCCAGTTTTCCCAACACCATTTGTTGAAGAGACTTTCTTTTCTCCATTGTATGTTCTTAGCTCCTTTGTCAAAGATTAGCTATCCATAGATGTGTGGGTTTATTTCTGGGCTTTCGATTCTATTCCATTGATCTGTGTGTCTGTTTTTGTGCCAGTACCATCCTGTTTTGGTTACTATAGCTTTGTAGTATATTTTGAAATCAGGGAGTGTGATACCTCCAGCTTTGTTCTTTTTTCTCAGGATTCCTTTAGCTATTTGGGGTCTTTTGTTGTTCCATATAAATTTCAGGATTCTTTGTTCTATTTCTGTGAAAAATGTTGTTGGAACTTTGATAGGGATTGATTGAATCTATAGATTGCTTTAGGAAGTATGGACATCTTAACTATGTTAATTCTTCCAATCCAAGAGCATGGAATATCTTTCCATTTCTTTGTGTCTTCTTCAATTTCTTTCAGCAATGTTTTATAGTTTTCGGTGTACAGATCTTTCACCTCTTTGGTTAAGTTTATTCCTAGGTATTTTATTCTTTTTGTTGCAATTGTAAATGGGATTATATTCTTAATTTCTCTTTCTGCTACTTTGTTGTTAGTGTATAGAAATGCAACTGATTTTTGTATGTTGATTTTGTATCCTGCAACTTTACCATATTCGTTTATTACTTCTAAAAGTTTTCTGGTGGATTCTTTAGGGTTTTCTATATATAAAATCATGTCATCTGCAAATAGTGGCAGTTTCACTTCTTCCTTTCCAATTTGGATCCCTTTTATTTCTTTTTCTTGCCTGATTGCTCTGGCTAGGACTTCCAGTACTATGTTAAATAGGAGTAGTGACAGTGGGCATCCTTGTCTGGTTCCTGTTTTTAGAGGGATAGGTTTCAGTTTTTCACCATTGAGGATGATATTAGCTGTGGGTTTGTCATATATGGCCTTTATTATGTTGAGGTACTTTCCTTCTATCCCCATTTTATTCAGAGTTTTTAGCATAAATGGATGCTGTATCTTGTCAAATGCTTTCTCAGCATTATTGAGATAATCATGTGATTTTTATTCTTCATTTTATTAATGTGGTATATTATGTTGATTGATTTGCGAATGTTGAACCATCCCTGCATATGCCAGCTCCCCTTTAATAGTCGCTGGGACCACAGGAACCCTAAATCCTTATCTTTTATGGGTTGGTCTCTCTTGGGTTTAAGATAGGCCATTAACTAATTTTTCCCCCTGATTTGAGTAAATTGCATTCCACAGTCCCCTTTAAGACTGCTCGTAACTTTCTTTATTGATTAATTGGATTTCACATTTATTTAACTATCCTAAGACATTTCTTTTTTCACTTTTGTCTTTACAATTACTTTATGGCCACTTTATTGCATTATTCTGGCCTTATACAATTCTTCCACAACCTCTTCCAACTTTATCATCAGCCTCTGGTACTCAGAATTCTATATTTTTGTCTATCTTCTTCCTATCTGGAAGATCTACAACTCTTACGGATATTGAAATGACATCTAATGGAAACTCACATCCCTCGTTTCTTGTCTGGTTCTACAGTCACAATACTAAAGTTGTATTAATGAAAACACACTCCTGTGCTTGAAGAGTTCACAGGAATATTATTATTATTACTACTATTATCTTATTAGGTAATCATTACAAAAACTCTTATTATTATTACTCTGCTTTACAGATGAGAAAACTAAAGCTTAGAGAGGCTCAGGGAGAAGCCAGGATTTCATCTGGTCGAGTCCAGAGCACGTGCTCATCTGCTCAGTTGTTGGGCGGTTGTTTAGTCAGGTCCTGTAGTTTGGCAGGCACTGTGCGAGACTCTGGGGAACTTGACAAATAGAACTGGAGATAAAGGATGTTCCAAAATTGAGCTGAAGACTTTGCAGACTCCTAAAGGCAGGCTACTCCCTTTGCCTTAAGTTCTGCTCTCTATGGCTTATTCCTTTCCTGCCAACTCACAGATTCTCTGAATGCTTACCCCCTCTTCCTCCACGACTGCCGAGGAAGCAGGGAGAATAGGATCAGGGCTGAGGGATGAGAAAAAGGGCAACATTTGCAGCCATGGGTTCTCTGAACTGTTCAGATGTTCAAAATTACGAAGGGTGTAACGCTAACTCTTCCAAGAAGTCCAAACTCATTAGGGATAAAATATTTTTGATTTAAAAAGAGAGAATTTAATAACTACTTATTATATATCAATGTCATCTGTGACTAGAGGCCGAATTCACCAGATGTAACTGAGAACGATCACGAGTGGAAATGAGAACCTCTTGATGCAACTTTGTTTTTGAAAATTCATATTTCCAAGTGATTATTCTTTCACCTCTCTTGGGGGCTCTTAATCATGATAATTATTCAGTAGCACGAATGTGAAATTAGTTAATATACTTTTTCTCCTCAAAACAACTAGGAAAACAATAGTGTGTGTCCAGGGAATTTTAAAATAAACAGGATTATTTACTCTTGACCTAGGGCGATGACACGAGGGGACACATCCATGATGCAGAAATTTGGCTGTCCACAGCGCCATGCATGGTTGACCCTCTCTGGGACAGAAAGAATCTTGCGTCTCTATCCAGAAGACCTGATGATTTACTTGGGAAGGCTAAGTGACTTATACCAGCCAGTTATGCCCTGAACTTTTGTTTTAATTCTTGATTTGACCCCTACTTTTTAGAGTTCTTTTGTAAGTTCTAAGGAAGGATGGGCTCCAATTTGTTGGAAGAAAGGGACATGGACTGCCCAACGTCTTCACTCCTTTCCTTTAAAACTCACATAGTCATCTCCGTGGGGTGATAGTTACCTGTCTGTGTTTAGATAGTCTTAAAGGTTCAGAGGTTCAGTTTTAATTTTGAAACTTTCCTTATCTCCAGTTTTATACTTAAAATCTCTGATAAGTTGAAGAAACTATGGAGATAATTAGCTTCTGGGTTATATTATTATTTTTGCCTTTACTGATAGTTAATCTTTATTGGACACCCACTGCATTCAAGTCATGGTAGAATATTTAAATTTATTCGAGGCTCTTGGGTAGAGGGTTCAGTTCATAGTTCATTCACATCAGAAAGAACTTTTAATGTTGCTCACTTTAAAATTGCCATCCAGAACAAATGGACAACATTCATCTCATAAGAATACTTGGTTTAGGCTTAAACAAAACTGTATGTGTCATTCCAGATTTCAGCTTTTACTAAATCTGACTCCTGAAGTTTGCTGGGGGGAGTGAGTTGCCAGTGCACAAGAACCTCTGCCTTTGCGGTGAACAAATGTTTTTTTTGGCAAATAAACAGATAATAGTTTTATTAAAAAGCAATTTTCTGCTTTCTAGTTTACTCGTGTTAATTGGAAAGTGACTTCTCAGCCAGCAGCTTGGTAGTCGTTGTTGCCTGGTTGGCAGTGAGAGTGCCCTGGATGGAACAGCATAGTTGTTAAAGAAGACCCATTTGAAGCATGATCTGAACAGCCACTGCATCTTAGAATTCTCCAGGTTACCCCCAATCTTTGAATGTGGGCTATTTGCCTAGTGGTGGGGTGCAGGTACAGGCAGATCTAGCTCTTGCACATTAATATCTCCCAATCTCTTGGTGTGACCCAGGCCGTAGGTGGTCGCCCTATGATTATGTTTCTGGGTCCGTGTAGGTCCACCCTTGTTCTCTAGAAGGGGAGGAGCCAGGAATTTGTATCTTCTCCAGCAAGTCAAGAGTGTGAGGGAGAGGTCATTAGGGAAGGAACTTTGCCCACTCTTGCTGGGATGTTGGTGGATTTTGTGGTTGGTGGTAAGATTGGACTCTCTGCTAGTTATATAATGTTAATAGAAAATGGTAGTGGTAATGGTGGTTATAGTGTGGGTCATTTTAACCATTAGAAATTAGAAATAAAGCTTTGACAATAATAGATGGTTGTATCACTTAGGCCTCTGTTCACTTTTATTTAACAAAACTCTCAGGTTAAGAGTAGCTTAAATAAGAAAAGTCTAGTTTTCATATAAAAAGAAAAAGTTCAATGATAGGCAGTTCAGGGCTTAATGAATGAATGAATTCATGAATAAATGAATGAATAAATTCCACAATGTCTTCAGAGCCTGAGACTCCTTCTATCTTTCTGCTTCTCCATCTAGTGTATAGTTTTCATATTGAAGGTTACTTTATGGCCCAAGATGGCAGCTGGAGTCCAGCCATCACATCCCAGCTGCAGACCAAAAGAAAGAAGAAAGCTGGAAGGACAAAAAGGGGCTCTTCCCAGCTGGATCACTTCCCTTTAAGGAGCCTTCTCAGACGTCCCAAATAACATTTCTCTTTATTTTTCATTGGCCAGAACATACCCACATCTGGCTTCCCAGGAGACTAGGAAATGTCGTCTTACCTGATATAGCACGCGGCTGTTATTTGGTTAGGCAGCAAGTCGCCTCTTAATACTATGGTATTACGGCATGGACCCAATCCTATCACTTATACCTCCTCTTCCCTGGGAATTTTTTAACCCAGAGAGCTCCTCACACAGACTACAATTGGCTATAAGGGAAAACAAACGTCCCTAAAGTGATGATAAAGAAGTGCAGGGTCTGCAGTAAAAGCTTGACTGCAGAACCAAGCTGAGGCTTGGAAGACTAAGGCCTTTTGCTCCCTCCTTCCAGAATCGAAAATATCTGGATCTATAGAGTATACCAACCTGACTTAGCTACTTAATTGTAGAAACAGAGAAGGTTAAACTGAAAGAAGAGAGCAAGCACATAGTAAGGGAAATGTTGACCAGTAAGACAAATGGTTGACTTTGACCAATCAGATTAGGAACTCCACCTCCTGTGGGAGGAGCTAATAAGGGAAAGGGCGTAAGCCCATCTCAACCTTAACTTTCCCATTGTCAGTGTTCTCACTAGACTGTATGTGCATCTAGATATAGATTCTTATAGAGGTAAATATAATCATATTATTATGTACATACAGATATATTCTATATCTTTATATATTCCACATGCTATATATAGTATAATGCATAGTCTTATAACTCTGAGCTCTGTGACCAATGGGCCCTGAAAGGGTTACAGGTGTGCTGAGATACTGGGCCTGGGGAGGTTAAGCCTATAGCAGATCACCTCTATCCAAGAACGGACTCTTCTGTTAGTCCCAGGGTGTTCCACAAACATTACCACTTTCACTGTGAGCTCTGGCCCCCAAAATGCTGGAAAGCACTGCTACAAATTAGTTTATTTTAGGCAATCTCATGATATGTGCCATGAGAATATCACTTTTATTGTCATTTATCGGTGATGGAAAATAACTAAAAACTGAAGTTAGTTGTAGGCAGCAAGCCACACTTACTCTGATTGAAATGCAGAGCTGACCTGGGCTCCTGACCAGTGGTCAACGGACAGAGGTAGGAAGAGGGCAGGCTAACCGCAGTCAAGAGCCGAAAACTCCTTAGTCTCCAGACCAAAGATCTTTAATGAAATAAATAAAAAGACCAGGTTACTCCAAGCAATTATAGTGTCAGTGATATATGTGGCATTTTCTATGATAAAAAGTAAAACCCAAACCAGTATTTCACTATATGGATGTTTCCAGTGGGGTTTTGTGAAGCCCTGTAAATAATGTGTATGCATTCAAATGGCATCTTTTGCCTCACACTTAAAACATTCTACATTGTTTATTATGTAAAACTTTGATCTTTATTCTACAGATGAGGAAAATGGTAAACTTACATGAATGTCAACAGTTGAGTTCCTTTCGTGGACCAAGACTTGAGTGCCCAATAACCTCATATGTTATTTTCCTCCCTAAAAGTAGATTACAGAACAATATGTCTTCCAAAAAGTATGCTCAACGAGACATTCAGAGGCCAGTTCAGTTCTGGGTGTGGGGGTGGTGGGTGGAGAGGAGGGGCTTTCAGTGATCGTGGCACCAAATTACACAGCTTCTTTTGAGAGTATGTGTGATCTGAAAGCATGGGCCATAGATATAGATATAATAGGTAAATACACACACATATGTATCTCTTTCTCACAGAGTTTTTCCAAGCTTAACAAATGACCTAGTATGTAGAAAGTACTCATTATTAGTTATCACTATGACTATTATTATTTTATTTTTGGATAGATTTTTGAAAGCTACATTAATTTTTGACTGGTGATAGAAATGGTAGTTCAAGTGAGCCTCTACTAAGGGACATCACCCATTCATTAAAGAGTTGTGAGTATTTTTTGGGTATCTACCACTTTCCAGGGCTGTGCTTGGGACTAAGAATATAGACTTAAATAGGAAATTCTCTGTAAACGAGAGGACTTGCTAAAATCATTGCAGCACGGTGTGGTACACAGTATTAGAGATTTGAACAACATGCCAAAGAGGAGGAAGCAGATCTCCTTCACACGAAAATGGCATTCCGTTGAATGTTTTGAGCCATTCACCCTGATTTTTCATCTCTGCCATTGGCGAGGTGGGTTGCCAAGTTAGTGTGCAGCATGCGATCACAAAATTATTTTTTTCTTTGCCCAAAGTGAACTATGCCTTTGGAGAATCAAAGTTTTGACACACATCTTATTAACCCTGCTGAGCAAACTCACCTGTACTCTATTTTTAGTAAGCTATCTTAAAGGTTATGGAATGAACATTGTAATCAACCTTGCTATGTTATCTTAGGTAGAATGAACTCTGGGAACTGATAGTCAGATGAGCAAATACAGAGAATTCATCCCGGGGCTAAAAGAGGAAAAAAAATAGTTGTGTCAATTAGGGTCAGGTTCAGCTGCTTAAAACAGAAAGTCACAAATAACAGTGGCTTAAACCAGATAGTTTATTTCTCTTTTGTAAAAAAAAAAATCCAGAATTTAGCATTTCAGGGTTAATATGATGATTTCTTAGTCATCAGAATTTTTTCATCATTTAAATATGGTTTTCATCCTCAAGTTTGCCACATAATCCAAGATAGCTGCGGGAGCTCCAGTCATCACATCCATATTCCCATAAGCAAGAAAGAGAAAGAGATAAAGGCAAAAAGTTTGCACCCCGTGCTTGCAGTGTCAACTACCTTTATGGAGCCTTTCTGAAGTTTTGCCTAACACTTTCCCTTACATCTCATTGACTAGAATTTAGTCATGGAGTTTCACCTGGCTACAAGGGAGGATGGGAAATGTAGTCTTTTACCTGGGCACGTTATTGCTGGAAATAGAACTGAGGTTCTGTAATCATAGAAGAAGGGAGAACATAGATATTGGGAAATACTGGCAGTCTCTGAGATAGTAGGCATGAGTATAGATTACCAAGCAGCACAGTTTTTAAGAAGAGTGCTGACACTCGTAAAATATATACGGAACCACGAAAGACCCTGAATAGTCAAAGAAATCCTGAGAAAGAATAACAAAACAGAAGGCATCACAATTCCTGATTTCAAGCTATAGTCATCAAAATAGTATGGTACTGGCATTAAAACAGACAACTAGACCAATGGAACAGAATTGAGAGCCCAGAAATAAACCCATCCATATATGGTCAACTAATATCTGACAAGGGAGCAGAGAATACTCAATGGAGAAAAGATATTCTCTTCAATAAATGGTGTTGGGCTAACTGGATATTCACATGTAAAAGAATGAAACTGGATCCATATCTTACACCACTCACAAAAATTGTCTTGAAATAGATTAAAGACTTCAATGTAAGACCAGAAACCATGAAACTGCTAGAAGAAAACAGAGGAATAAAGCTCCTTGACATGAGTCTTGACACTGGTTTTTTGGATATGACACTTAAAGCACAAGCAACAAAATAAAAAATAAACAAGTGGGACCACATCAGACTAAAAAGCTTATACAGCACAAAATAAACCATTAACAAATTGAAAAGAAAACTTATGGAATGGGAAAAAATATTTGCAGACCATATATCTAATAAGGGATTAATATCCAAAATATATAAAGAACTTATACAACTCAATAGCAAAAAAACAGATAACCCAAGCAAAAAATGGGCAAAGGACCTGCATAGATATTTCTCCAAAGAAGAAATATGAAAGGCCAACAGGTACATGAAAAGATGCTCAACATCACTAGTTATCAGGAAAATGCAAATTAAAACCACAATGAGATATCACTTCACACCAGTTAGAGTGGCCACCTTCAAAAAGACAAGAGATAGCAAATGCTGGTGGGGATGCAGAGAAAAGGGAACCCTTGTGCACTGTTGCTGGGATTGTAAATTGGTGCAGCCACTGTGGAAAACAGTATGGAGGATCCTCAAAAAATTAAAAACAGAACTGCCATATGATCCAGCAATTGCACTCTGAGAATATATCCAAAGGAAATGAAAACGCTAACTTAAAAAGATATCTGCAGGGCCAGCCTGGTGGCACAAGCTGTTGGGTGCGTGCGCTCCGCTGCAGCGGCCCAGGGTTCCCCAGTTTGGATCCTGGGCGCGCACTGACGCACTGCTTGGCAAGCCATGCTGTGGTGGAGTCCCATATAAAGTGGAGGAAGATGGGCACGGACGTTAGCCCAGGGCCAGGCTTCCTTAGCAAAAAAAAAGAGGAGGATTGGCAGAGTTAACTCAGGGCCGATCTTCCTCACAAAAAAAAAAAAAGATATCTGCACCCTCATGTTCATAGCAGCATTACTTACAATGGCCAAGATGTGGAAACAACCTAAGTGTCCATCAATGGATGAATGGATGAAGAAGTTGTGGTGTATATGTACAATGGAATATTATTCAGCCATAAATAAACAATGAAATTCTACCATTTGTGACAACATGGATGGATCTTGAAGGCATTACGCTAAGTGAAATAAGTCAAACAAAGACAAATACTGTATGATCTCACTTACACGTGGAATCTTAAAAAAGCCCAAACTCATAAAAAAAGAGATCAGACTTGTGGTTATCAGAGGCAGAGGGTGGGGGGAGGTGGTACTGGAGGAAGGAGGTCAAAACGCACAAACCTCCGGACGGCAGACACCCGGACTCCAAGATGGCGTGAGCCGCACCATTGAAGGAGGACAAACTCGTGGATGTCAAAACAGGGGAGCTGCCGAGCTGGATACTGAAGCAGGATTTCCCCCTAAAGGTTTTGCTGGAGCATTTCAAAGAGGTTACTACAGGCATTACAATAAGCATATCAACATGAAGAAAGCGAGCGTCGCGGGGATTGCTATGGGGCTGCCAGCGTCCGTGCTTCTCAACTGCTGCCGTGCTTACGAGGAACTCAAACGCCAGCGGCTGCGCAAGCGCCGCTGAAGCGGGCCCGGGGCGCACGCGCACTCTGCATGCCTGACCATGACCTTTGCCCGGCACCCCTGAATCCTTTCACATCCTAATTGAGAACCCAATAAAAGATGACTGGTAAAAAAAAAAAAATACAAACTTCCGGTTATAAGATAAATAAGTGTTAGGAATGTAATGTCCAACGTGATGACTATAGCTAACCCTGCTCTATGATATACAGGGAAGTTGTTGAGAGTTAATCCTAAGATTTCTCATCACAAGGACAAACATTTTTTCTTTTCTTTCTATTGTATTGATATCAGAAGATGAACCAACCCTGGTGGTCTACTGGTTAAGATTTAGCGCTCTTGCTGCCGTGGCCCAGGTTCATTTCCCAGTCAAGGAATCACATCACCCGTCTGTTGGTTGTCATCCCGTGGCAGCTGCATGTTGCTGTGATGCTGAAAGCTACACCACCAGTATTTCAAATACCAGCAGGGTCACTCATAGTGGACAGGTTTCAGCAGAGCCTCCAGACTAAGACAGACTAGGAAGGAGGACCTGGCCACCTACTTCCGAAAAAAACTGGCCATGAGATCCCTAAGAACAGCAGCGGAGCGCTGTCTGACGGGGCAGGGTTCCGCTCTGCTGTACAGGGTGGCTCGGAGTCAGAATCAACTCAACAGCACCAACAACAAAAGAGAAGATGAATGTTAGCAAAACGTATTGTGGTAATCATCTCACAATATACGTAAATCAAACCATCATGCTGTACGGCTTACACTTACACAGCGATGTACGTCAATTATGTTTCAATAAAACTGAGAAAAAAAAGAGTATTGGCATAAATTCTTTATAGTAGTTTGGGACATGTTAATGGAACTAGAGAAAGGAAGAGGAACCAGGAATGTAGGGTGAGTTTTTTTAAAACAAATCAGAAAAAATTGCCTACTTTTTCAATTATGAAGATGATTTATTTTTAATATTATTAAGTGTCATTGTACCACATACTTTTAAGATATTGCTTTTTTGAATTATCTGGAAAATTGTGGCTCTGTGAGGGGAGAAAGCGCATGTGGTGGGAGACGAGGGTCCAGTGTTCACTCAAGCACCCTAAAGAGCAGCCGTGGTTGGCTCTCCTCTCCACTGAGCAGCGGCGGAAGGGTTAATGAGTTAGGGCTTACCCAGGGCTAGAAGATGAAAACCAGTAGGCTGGGCTATTATTTTTATTGTGTTGACACAGATGCATTTTCGTAAAGATTTATAAGAAACTTTTAATTTTTCAAAATACTCTGCCTCTTGCTTTTCAAATTCCATTTTACTTATGTATGTGTCATCCACGCTACAGCCTCACCGGGGGAGAACAACAACAAAAAATATTTCTCTTTTCTTTGAGGTTTTACATTCGTGTGGAACATTTTTACTGAGTCAATAAATCGCTGCTTACCAGTGAGGGTGCCCCGGAGGAATTGATCTTCAGAAAATTTTCTGAAATTTGGGCAAAGCACTAATCATTCAGGAAGAAAGAACAAACAAATTGAACCTATTAACTTCCAAGAGAAGTAGATTTTATGCGATAATATCACCACCAACAACAGTAATAAAAAACAGCAGCCGTTTATTGATTACGTACAATATGACAGGAGCAATGCTGAGTGCTTTTCATGCATCCTGCCCCTCTCCCCATTTCCTCCTCTCTTCTGGAACTAGCCCCAATTTACAGATAAGAAAACCGAGGCTCAGAGAGGTTAAATAAAGCGCCTGTGGATACAGCCAGAAAAAAGGCAAAGCTGGGCTCCACACCAGGCAATCTGATCCCAGAGCCCACAGCGGTCTTAACCACGATGTAATATTATCTCACAAACATCCCCAGAATCTGCTACATCTCTTATCACCGACAAAGCCTTGGATTTGCTGGTAGAGAAAAAAATGCTTGAAATCTAGCTGGGCTCCTCTAGTATCTGTTTTGACAGCCGAAATTAATTGTTCATTTTCTGAGCACTTTTTGGCAACTCTTTCTAATGACCCGAACTGCCGTCTCTTTCCTTTTGAGCTTGGCAGGGCTCCCTGGTGTGGAGCTGACGGGAGCGGGGTGGGCCGCGCACTCCAGCGATAGAGTGCGCTGGCAGGGCTGCAGGCTTGCAGGAGAAAGGAAGTGATTGTTCTCACTCTGGAGCTGCTGAGAACGGTGGTGGGCATTTTGTGACTCTGATTAGAGTGAAAGCCTCGCAAAGCTGATTAAAGCAAATGTGATAATTGAGTTGAGTCTGTCTCGCATCTTTGTGTCTGTCTTGCCAAAGTAAGATGAACCACCTTTCTCACACTCCACCTTGGCTCCCTCAAAGGACGGGGAGAGCTGGCTCCTTCCTGAGCACGTTCCCTCAGTGCTGACCAGAAGAGGGAGCAGCTTCGGTGGGAAGGTGAGAACTACACAGGCACATGTTAGAATGGGCACCTATCTCCAAAAATGCTCAGACTTTTAGGACTAAAAGTATTTGCTAAATTGAAAAATGCCACTGAGAACAGAAAATTATCAATATTTTCTGGTAGCCCTGAGCCCCTAGGTACCATTTTGGGCAACTTTATTTTGAAACATGCAGAAGCTGCCCCCAAAGGTGCATTAATTAGTTAAGAAAACCCTCAACATCCTTGATGTTGTTATTATCAAGATACACACGTGCTAGTGACTGATTCATGCAGAAGGCATGAATCCTATGTGCAAGGAAGGCACTTATATGTTAAAATGCGAAAGAGATTATGTAGATAAATACCATACTTTCTGCCGCCCACACTTGATTCTCTCTGTGTCTCTTTCTTGTAAATAATGCAGAAGGCAAATAAATGGGGGACGTTAATGTTTGGTTTTGGATAGGAATATTTTCTCCCCTGATTCTTGACAATCATGGCAGGATTCCTGGTGAAGGTGAATTTCAAGTTGGGTTTTAATTAGGAGGAGAAGAGTAAATTGGAACTACGAAGGGGAGGAGATTCCTACAGGTGAGGACTGGGTGGAAGAAGAGATGGAGAGAAAAAGAAAGAATAAGAGTCACCAGCATCTGCTTAACAGAGGCTGGAACAGAGTATTTGGATCAGGCAGACTTCTGGCAAACTGCAGGAGGAGGAGAATGAATGTGATGCTCAAAGCAGTGGGAAATTGCTGAGAAGTACTGAATGGGAATGAAGAGTTGGGGGATGGCGCCTCAGATAATGGTGGAAGCATCTTGAAGTGGTGGATCCTGGTAGGGGAAAATTCAAGTAATGAGACCATAGTTAGGGAGGCCAGATGTGTTAGTTGGCCAGGGAAAGCCCCAGTGTATACTGCTGCCCAGGTGAAACTATTAATAGCTCCCGTGCTCACTGCCCGAGTGTCCAGGTCTGGTTGGTGAAGGATATATTCACTGTAGCTTCAGTTTACATATGATTCACTGTCAAGGAATAAATCACATACTTAGCTATGCCTACAGAGGGGGAAGGGTAGATTTTGGAGAGATTGTTATAAAACAAAAAAAAGCAAGATGGTTGGAACAGTGAAAAGTGACCTAACCAGCAATCTGGCATCCGACGGCAGTGGGCGATCCGGGGGGGCCCTCGAGGGAGCAATCCGTTGTTCCACGTGGTAGCAAGAGCCTCTGGGACAACAGGTATTTATTAATTAAAAAGTGTTGAATAAACAATACATCCTTATTAGATGAATGGAGTTGGGTGCAGGGGGAGGTGGCAGAACTTGATGTGAAGAAGGGGCGAGATCAAACCTGCGAGGGGGCACCTGGATGCGGATTTCATTTTCCAGGGAAAAGATGTCTAAGAAGAAGTGTGAGGGCTCTGCAGATTCTTGCTCCTGTGGGTCAGATAAAGGGGACAGAGAGAAGATCTAGAGGCAATGGTTTGGGGAATGGAAGAAATGTGGAGCAGATGAAGCTTCGGGAACGGAGGGGTGGGACAGTCTCACTTCCAGAGCGTGCCAGGCACTGCCAGAGCCATAAGGGAGAGAGACAAGTGATCGTGAGCAGCTCTCACGGTGTTCGTGGTCTGGCACTCTAAGACAGTCACAAACAGACAGTCACATATCAAAGTAATAAATGTTAGAGGAGCACAGTGAGGAAGGACTCAATCCTGCTTCAAGGTGGGGAGAGGGGTCCTGTGGGGGAGGGGCAAAAGCCAGTGCCAAAGAGTTGGAGATGGTTGATGGGGGCCTTGAAGAAAGAATAGGAGTTTTCCAGCTGCAGAAGTGGCAGAAGGGAGGATGAGAACATTATTCCATGTGGAGGGATCAGTGTGAGCCCTTGCAGGGAGATGCAGCTGGGGTGCAGAGTATCTCTAGGATTATGACAGTAGATGAGGGCACAGGTGAGCAGTCTTGAATTCAAAGCTAGAGCATATAAATTTTATCCCGTGGCTCACCATGAAAAGTTGTTACAGAAGGGGAGTGTTTCACAAATTAACTCTGAGCATTAGATGCCAGGACAGATTGAAAGATGGAGAGACTGGAACAAGGGAACCGGGTGAGCTATGAGAGAATTCCTGACATGGCGGGAGGAGTAGAGAGGAAGGGATGGAGCTCAGGGACACTTGCAGGGTCTATTTGAAAGGTCTTGAGGGCACTTTGGATGTGGAAGGTGAGGGAGAGAGAGGACTCAAATATTTTGACTATGAGGAAATCTTTGGGAGGGTGGTGAGAGGAGACAGCCCCAGAAACAGAACTTCAGCGATGTAAGAAATGAGTTTGGTGAAAGAAAGCAGACACAGGTTGAGAGAGCTTAAGCCTCAAGGGGTTGAGATGGGGTGAGAGTGTGTGTGGGGGAGGGGACAGAGAACAGGAAGGAGAAGGGCGTGGGTGGGCATGCTGCCAAGGCTGAATGAAAGTGGTTTTGTCTTGTTTCCTAAGATGGATGGGGAAGCCTGGGTATATTTGGTTTTGATGGGGTTATAGAAACAGAAGGAAAAAGCTGATGAAAAATGAGGGAGATTCTGTGGTCACTAGAGAAAGCAAACAGTTCCAGCAGATGTTTCAGTTCTGGTACTAGGCTGACTCTCGGCAGGTACCCCAATTCTTGAAGGTGATGGTGGGGAGGTAAAATCCAGGTGAAAATTGTCGGGGGGCAGGGGAGGCAGAAAAAGAGACATTGCTGAAGAGGCAGAGAGCAGCCAGGGACAAAAATGGAACTAAGGTGTGTTTGACAGAGATTGAGGTATCAATAGAGATACCAATAGAGAAGGAAAGAGGACGAGAGGGAATGCATGGAGTCATGTGGGTGCCAATGACACAGGAAAAGATAAGACAATCAGAGAGCAAGTTTAGGATGGTAGTGGATGTTTGTTGTTTTTGCCACCTGACATTCATACCCACTTCTTGAGGTGAGAATGCCCAGAGTATAGTTTGGGGAAACCACCCTTATTCAACATTTAGCTCCAGTGCTTAGTGTAGAGATAATTGCACTGAGCCCAGCACTGGAATGTGAGACTTGCTACAGTTCTTCACAGGGCAGTGCATTCACCCCCTGGGCACAGTGGTTGGTACGTGTGTATGCATACAGCTCAAGAGGTTCAATTCTGGGATTCACTACTGATCTGTTGAGGGAGAGGACCCTCTCTTTTATGCTGGACTTAAACATAAAAGGATATAGACTGGAGCTGCCACAGACATTTTACGACCTCGAGGGGAAGCCTATCAGAGAATACAGCAACATAGTGGGAAGCACAGTTAACAGAGGGAGAGAGAAACTGGGTCTTCATGATATCATCTGAGCCCCATGCCTGAAGCTAGCCCCAGCCCTGGATTTTCAGTTACATGAACAATAGACTGATTCTCTTCCAATTAAGACATTTGGATTGAGTTTTTTTCTTGCCATAGAAAGAGTTACAACTGATGAAAGGATATAGGGGGAATATTATGGAAGCACAAAGCTGACTGAAGAAGGGAGATAGATGAGTGTAGGAATGGAAGAGAAGCAGAGGCAAAGAGATTGTTGGAAGTTATAAAAATAAGGTTGATAGGGATTGAAAGAAAGGATGACCTGACCAGGGCTAGCGGGGAATATTATGGAAGCACAAAGCTGACTGAAGAAGGGAGAAAGATGAGTGTAGGAATGGAAGAGAAGCAGAGGCAAAGAGATTGTTGGAAGTTATAAAAATAAGGTTGATAGGGATTGAAAGAAAGGATGACCTGACCAGGGCTAGCCAGACATTTAACATCTGAAGGGCACCCTTGGAGTGGAGTGTATTTAGCTGATGGACAACAGCCTAGGAATTAAAGCTGCCCCGGGAATTCAAGTTTTTTCTCTTGTGTACACAAAGAGAACAACTTGTAGTGATGATAATCACATTCTGGAATACTGACAGAAGCCCATTCATTCATTCCTTCATTTGCTCAGTAAAAGTTTATTAGCATTTGCAAAACACTATGTTAAGAATCAGAAGATGGAAAAGGCAAGGTCTTCTCCCTAGAAGTGCCTCATTGAGACAGGGCAGCAGTCAGACGTCACTGTAGTGCTGGGTGGTCTGCAGACTGGGGACAAGTCCATGAGTTTGAGCTCATGGGGAGCCAAAGGAGGTATCTACATGGCCAGAATAAGTTAATAAAGTTGTGCAGCTACCAGATGCCTGGAACAACGTCTGATTTTGTTGGTTTTGGCATGATGGTCTAGGTGAGCTTTGTTCTTTCTTGGAGTCTTGGTCCCACATTGGAAAAGAGGAACCAGATGAACGTGGTTCTCTCTGTTTTCCTGTTCTGTTTCTCTTAATGTGAATGAACACTTGCTTATTAACTGTGTTAACCTCTGGGTATTGTAGGGTGCTGTTCATTCAGGCAGTCAGAGGTGGATTTTGAAAGTCCGCTTGGCTTTTACAAACTGGTTGCATTAAGTATTGCTTTTCTTCTTTTTCTCCTTCAGTATACTGACTGTCTTGTACACCTAGGTTGAACAGGCCCCCCCATTTGCCTCCCAGAGCAGTGTATCTAGGCAGCTGCAACACATATTTGATGCAATGAAAAAGCAATTTTTGTCCTTAAAATAAACACAACTTTTCTCTTTCTGTAAGCCTGTCCAGATGATCAAAAGCTAGATAAGATCCTGAAACAAATTCCCTTTTACCATTTGCAATGTGAAAAAACTCCTTGATTCCCAGCAAACCCTCCCCTTTCATTAATGGAAGCACAGCTCTTATCTTGATGTATGTATAGCTGGTGCTTCTTCAGTTCTGACAACAAGAAAAGTGAACAACAGAAAATAATGGAGCCTTGAAAAATTGCTGTCCTGCTACTACTGAAATTTTTCCTTCTTTCAGGCCAAATCCACCCACGTGTCATGTTTGAGAAATGAAGAGCATGAGAGAGATCTGTTAAGTTGACAGTCTACAAAGTTTTTTTCTTTTAAATAGTCAATGATTATTGAATCATCGAGCCAGCCTTGAACGCTCTCTAGGTACAGTGACAGTTAATAGAATGGCTCCCTTTGCCCTTTAGAAGCTTCCAACCTAAAATGGGCAAGAACAATTAAAAATAAATGAAGAACCACAGCTGCAACAGAGTCTCTGGACTCAGATATATTGGCTGCAGCTTCCTGGGCTATATGCCATTCTTAAAGTGTGTGATAAGCACAAAAAAAATGTACAATTCTCTTGATCTCCACATACTTTGAGGTGAGAAAAAAATAAAAATAAATTCTACCCCTGAAGGAACCTTGCCTATCCAAGCTGTCCGGTGTGGCAATGACGTGGGTGCTGAGTTCTAGTTGGTGTTTTGTGATGAGCACAGTAGTGAGCCTGCCAGCACTTACAGTGGAGTAGTGATCTGTAGCCAAGCCAGATCTCCAGGTGCTGCAATGAAGCTACAAGTGGTTGATTTGCTCCTCACGTCATCTAGGATGATTATAAACTAAGGACTATGAAATATGTTTACTCAAGTCTTTTTAGCCAGATCTTCAGGCCAGACAACTGTGTCTTTAGTGAGTCTGGAGCAGGCAAGGGCCACAGAAAGGAGGAAGCAGAGGTGAGAGGCTCCATCGTAATAAGGTATCTAAGGTTATCTTGATAACCATCAAGGCTCTGTCATAACAAAGATGTATAGCTGTTGCAGGCTTCAGGGTTGCCTACTGACTCATTGGCTGGGTGAGAGACATGGGATCTGGCATCGGCACTCTTCTCATTGCAAGATATGTGAGCAGGACCCTGACCACCTCATGATAACCTTCAGTATGGTACCCTCACCCAAAGTCTCAGACAGTGTGGACAAATACCATCTTCTCTGTCCACTGGTTGGTGGAGACCATTAATAATGGAGTGCTCTAATTTGTTCCTCAAACTTCAAGCTGACCACTCTGATAGACAGTGACCCAAATATTATGGACTGAATGTTTGTGTCCCCCCTAAATCCACAGGTTGCAGCCCTAATCCCAGTGTGATGGTATCTAGAGATGGGGGTCTTTGGGAGGTAATTAAGTCATGAAAGTAGAGCCCTCATGACAGAATTAGTGCCTTTACAAGAACAGACACAAGAGAGCTTGCTCGCCTCCCCTCCCCGACCTCCTGCCATGTGAGGATACAGCAAGAAGCATCCATCTGCAAACCAGAAAGCAGGCTTTCACCAGGAACCAAACTGGCCAGCACCTTGATCTTGGACTTCTCAGCCTCCAGAACTGTTAGAAATAAATGTTCATTGCCTAAGCCACCCAGTCTATGGTATTTTTGTTATAGCAGCTTGAACTGACTAAGACATCCGAGCCACCTCATCTTTGTCTGTCTGTCTCCATTTCCCTGGCCAGTTCAATATGGACTTCCACAAGCTGGTGGTCTGCTAGTCTCTTTCTTATCTTACTTCTTTATGCCGGGTTTTGCCTCACCCACCAGCCTACGCAACTGATGGTACGGAGCTCTGACTGAGCCACAGCTCACCCAGCAAACCCTTGATGGCCAAAACAAGATGTCAGCACGTGACCTATGTCATGCCACTAGTGCCATCACTGACATGTTCTGAGGGCAGAAGTCTGTGAAGGAAGAGAGTAAACAGATGCTCAACTGAAGAACAAGAGCAGCAGCTGCTACAAAGAATAGATCCCCGACAACAAGACAACTCTCTACAGCATTCCACCCCACGGGCTCAAGGTGGCCATCAGCAAAATCCACTGTCCAAGAGCTCTTCAAGCGACTCTCCTAGTCTAGGCAGTTCAGTGCGAAGCCCTGTCTGAAAGCTTCCTGTGCTAGAGGACAGGGAAAGGAATGGGTAAGATGCAATTCTTGGATGATGAGAGCAACAAGTACACCTTTGTCTCAGAAAATCGGCAGTATCAGGATGCTACAAGAAAGAGGGGGAACTATAGCAAAAAGGCCAAGAAGGAAACTCGAAGGAGGACTCCCCTCCCCCACCTTTGTCTTCTCAGTTCACTCAGCTTTCAACATGGCCCCATTTCCCCCCCCTCAGTATGAGCATTTTTTGTGCCTGTCTTTTTTGTTATACTGGGAGGACTGGGGAGTGGGGTACTCTCCTCTCTTGAGGAACTGAATTTCTGCTTTAACAGGGAAATACGTATTTCTTTCTAATGTGCTCCTTACCCCCCGTTAAAATCCAGTAAAATATTTCCACCTGGGATTTTTTCCCACCCAAGAGTCTACTACCAAGTGCCACAATTCGGATGGCCTGATCTGAACCCAGATTATGGCCAAGAGAAAAAGAGGACCGGGACAATTGACTCTGAGCAAGTGGAGCCACAGGGTCAATCCTGACTTTCTCCTTCATGGGTCATCTCCAGGTGTCTCCCTGGTTTCCCTACACTCCCCTCCCTTTCTTTCCCACTCAGCTTCAGGGCTAGATGGTGGTTTTCTTCCCGTTGTTGAGTTCTCCTCCGAGTTCTGCTCTAAGCTCTCACTTTCCTCTGGAGGAGACTGTCCCACTCTGTCAAGGCTGTCCCCCTGCTTACTTCCTTTCTCAGAGCAGGAAGGGCAACAGAGAAAACTGCCGTGATTTCTAAGCCCCCAGGAGGATCCCCCTCCTCCTCTTCCCTTGCTCATTACATCCCTAAAATAGGGAAAGGAATGCGTTGTCAGCTAAACAGAGAGTAAACTTTTCCCCAGAGGAGGGGGGTCAGATGACACTCACCATCACTCCTTTGCTGGTTTCTCTTTTTCTTCCGTTGCTGGGGCCTTTTCTCTGCCTCCTGTTTTCCTGTTCTGCCATTCAGATTCTGTTTTGTGTGGAATTTGCTGCTTTTTGAAAAGGTGATGTTGTTCTATGAGCCAAAACCAAACAGAAAATGGAAAAAGAAAAGAAACTGAGCTAAAGCACTCAGACGCACCTCTTGCTGTCATTCAGTAAGCTTTCATCAAGCACCTGGCATCGTGCAGGGAGGGACTCACACACCTCCCCGCCTGCAGCAACCGGTCCTCTTCCTCTGTGGTGGGAGTTGAGCCAGCTGCGAGCTAAGGAGTGGTGGGCCTCGCTGCGGGGGCAGGGATGAAGGCTGCGTGGAGGTACTAAAGTGGCCAACCAGGACTGCAAGGATGGAAAGTGTGTTGGGATCATTTTCTGTGACCTTGTAACTCTCCAAAGCCCCTCTGGGAGTATTGAAATTCCCCGTTTAAGGGCAACTGCTTTTGCCCGGCGGGGCGTAGCCACAGATGCGCACATTTATGTAATTTCTGCTGCTCATTCTACAGCAGTGGTTCTCAACTGGGGGAGGTTTGCTCTTCCTCCCCCCTCCCCTTTTCTGGGACATTTAGTAATGTCTGGAGGCATTTTTGATCGTCATAACTGGGGTGGGGAGTTGGGGGGTGGGGAGGTGGGGAGGAGAGGTGTTTGTTACCAGCATCTAGTAGGTAGAGATCAGGGATGTGGCTCAACATCCTTCACTACACAGCCAGCCTCCCACAACTAAGAATTATCAGGCCCCAAATGTCAATGGTGCTGAGGTTGAGTAACCCTGTTCTAAAGGAGGAGACCCCTGACCCTTCACTAATTGTGCAATGATAATAATTACTAACATCTGTCAGGCACTTGCCGTGTGTCAGACACTGTTCTTAGACTTTTTCATGTGGTATCGCATTTATTTCTCATAACAGATAACAAGGTAGGCTCTATAATCATCACCATTCTTCAGATGAAGAGAAGGAAGCCTGGGGAGATTACGTAAGTGGTTTGCCGAATCCAAGGCTAGGAAGAAGACGGGTCAGGGCCTGAGCCTGAGCAGCCTGCAGCCCAGGCATCTACACTAACCACGTCCTCACAACCCTCCTCTGGCAACAAAGCTGGCTAAAGTCCATTGTTCTCAGTTCGGATGTGTAGTTACTTTCTTTTTTTTTCCCTTGGGTGAACATAGAAACCTAGGAGAGAGAGTAAGGGAGAAGGGGCAATCTCAACAACTTGCCTTTGTAGTGAAAACAATCGAGGTTTCTTGTCTGTAAAAGTGCTGCCCCGAGGTGGGTGGATACTGGTGAAAATGAATGAGGAGGCGCACCTGACCGGACCGGACCCGCGTTAATGACAGGACACACTGTGTGGGCATGCCACTCCTCCCAAACCACACACACCCGCCTCCGCTGAAGTCCCTGCAGGGGAAAGCAGGTCCACAGCATCAGCCAGCCCCGGAACCTTTGAAATACCACGTTGAAACTTCTTGGCAAAGCCTAACAACGGAAACCATCAGCAGATTCTAAATTACCGTTATCATTAATCGGGGTTGACATTTAACAACCCCCTCCTAAGTACTGTTCAATCATTGTCCCTTTTCGTTCCTTTCTGCCGGATTCCCACAGGTCTCCTTAGAGTGAAGGGTACCTGAGCCCGCCCCGGTGTGTGGTCCTCAGCGGAACAATGGAGGCAAAGTAATCCCTGACAGAGCGGGCTGGGACCTGCGACATAAAGCAGATATGAGGGCACAGCCAAGGCCCTGCAATCTGAGAGAGGGCCAGAGGGAGCAGCGCAGAAAAGAGAGAGGACCTGGGAGAGAGGCCAGGCATTAAGGGACGGGGCACAGGCGAAGAGAGCCAATAATCAGGAGTAAAGGAAAGGGAACAGGGAGGGCACGGGTTTGCATTCATACATACCCAGAGTTGTCACTTTAATGGATTCCAAAGCAAGAGGCAGATGTGCTCTCCAGGTAGCCTGGGAAACCAGCTGTATACAAGAGAAGATTTTTAAAAGCCCTTAATTCAGGAAACCTATTTGTAAGTTATTATTTTAGAGCGTTACTCCTTTTAATAACTATTAATTATGTTTTGGATTTTATCCACTTTTGCAATGCGTGTGGGTTTTAGGAACTGCAAAAAGCCTGGGCCACATCTCTGATCTGTCCGTTTACTCATTCATTTATTTGACAAATATTTGTTGAGATCCCACTACATGCCAAGTACTGTTCTGAGCACTGGGGATACGGAGGTGGATAAAAGAGACATGGCCTTGACTTGGTGGAGCTTACACACTAGAGGAGGAGACAGCCAACAAAACAATAAGCATAATGAGTAAGTAAATGACTTCTGTGCATCAAAGGATACCATCAACAGAATGAAAAAGGCAACTTATGGAATGGGAGGAAATTTTTGCAAATCGTATATCTGATAAGGGATTGATATCCAGAATATATAAAGAACTCCTACAACTCAACAACAAAAAACCCAAATAACCAGATTAAAAAATAGGCAAAGGACTTGAATAGACATTTCTCCAAAGAAGATATACAAATGGCCAACAAACACATGAAAAGATGCTCAACAGCACTAATCATTAGAAAATGCAAATCAAAACCACGCTGACATACCACCTCACACCGATTAGGATGGCTACTGTAAAAAAAAAAAAAGAGAGAGAAAATAAGTGTCGGTGAGATGTGGAGAAATTGGAATCCTTGTATACTGTTGGTGGGAATGTGAAATGCTGCAACTGCTATGGAAAACAGTATGGCAGTTTCTTAAAAGAGGAAAAACAGAATTACCATATGATTCAGCAATTCCATTTCTGGGTATATAATATACCCCAAAGAATTGAAAGCATGATCTCAAAGAGGTATTTATACACCCATGTTCATAGTAGCATTATTTGCAATAGCCAAAGGTTGAAGCCAGTGTCCACTGATGGACAAATGATAAACAAAATGTGGTATACAGGTATACATACAATGAAATATTATTCAGAATTAAAAAGGAAGGGTATTCTTACATATGCTACAACATGGATGAAGCTTGAGGACATTATGCTCAGCGACATAAGGCAGTCACAGAAAGACAGATATCCTATGATTCCACATATATGAAATATCTAGAGTAGTCAAATTTATAGAAACAGAAAATAAAATGGTAGTTTCCAGGGGTTGGGGGGTGAGGGAGATGGAAAGTTGTTTAATGGATATGGAATTTGAGGTTTGCAAGATAAAAAGAGTTCTGGAGATTGATTGCACAATAATGTGAATGTACTTAATACCACTGAACTGTACACTCAAAGATGGTTAAGATGATAAACTTTATGGTATATATACTTTACCACAATTAAAAATAAAAACACAAATAAATGATAACAGTTTTGTTAAGAGGTGATAAGTGTCAAGGAGACAAAATAAAGCAATATGACAGGGAGTGGGTGTGCAGGATGGATTTGGTTGTGCAACTTAAAAAATGAGTTTTTTTGGGTAAGCCTCACTGAGAGAGTGAATTTTGAGCGAAGACTCGTAAATGGTGAGGGAGTGAGCCATATGGCTTTGGGGGAAGAACATTCTAGGCAGAGGGTATAGCTAGGGCAAAGGCCTTAGATGGCTTGACGTGTCTGGGAGCTAGGAGCCAAGGGAGGATTGAGCCAAGTGAGCAAGGGGGAGAGAGGTAGCAGATTGTTCTGGGCTTTGGAAGCCGCTGTAAGGGTCTGGCTTTTATCCTGAGAAAGGGCGAAGCCACCAGAGGACTTGGAGTAGAGAAGAGCAATGAGCTGGCTGATGTGTTAATGAGGTCATTCCATCTGCTGTGCTGAGAAACGACTGTAGGGGACACACGAGGAAGTCAGGAGATCAGTTGGAGGCTACTGCATCAACCCAAATGAAACAATTATGGTGGATTGGACCCGAGTGGGAGCAGTGGAAGTGTTGAGAAGTGGCTCGAGTCTAGGTAAAATTTGAAGACAAAGTCAATTGAATTTCCTGATGAATTGGAAATGGTGTATGAAAGAAGAAATGAATCAAGAATGACCCCAAGACTTTTGTCCTGAGCAACTGGAAGAATGGAGTTACTGTTAACATAAATGAGGAGAGTGGCAGGTGGAGCAGATTTTGGGGGGGGAAGTGGGTGTTTGATTTAGACATGTTAAGTCAGAGATGATCACATATCCAACAGGGACATGAGAGACATATGGGTCTGGATTTCAGGGAGGCCGTCCCAGCTGGAGAAGTCAGCTAGGGAGTCACCAGTATATGAACAGTATAGACTGAAAGCCGTAGTCTGGAGGAGTCGCCTTCAGAGTGAAGGTAGATAGAGAAAGAAGGGGCCCTAAAATGCACCCAGGATGACCTTGTGTTAATAGGTCCAAAACCAAGGAGGGACTAGTGCAGGAGACTGAGAAGCACAGGCAGCAGCTACTGTTCAGAGCCCGTTGTAACTGCAGAGAAGCTCCAAAACAGAGCACGCACATCTGCATTTTGAAGATAAGGACAAATGGAGTCCCAGAAGGGAGAAGTGATGTACTCAATTCACACAGCCAGTCAATGACAAACTGAAAGTAAGTGCTCCTTGTAGGAACTTGCCTATTCAGGAGTCAGAAACAGAACACTTAATTTTAGTGGGTGCGGGGACCAAACATTCAGTAGACAAGTTCTTTCTCTGAAGCTCATCTAGACCAGCATGTAATTAGACAGTACATTATAAATGCTATAAAACTGACAATACAATAAGCAAAGCCAAAGGAAAGAAAAGTTAACTATGAATCCTGGTGACTTCATGGAGTTGAGCAGTTCATAAGCTAGCAGCACTGGCACAGTTATAACTTGAACTTTCAAATCTGCTTCTTCAGAGACATTCTCTGCTCAATCCTATTAACAGCTTCTCATTTTCTCAAAACTCCTCTAAATGACCATCAGAATACCTGGAAGTGTTTTGAACACTCATGTTATAGAAATTCTCAAAGTCCACCAGGTAGAATAAACAGTGTTTTGCAGCCAAATGTTATCTGTAAAATGAAGCCTTACGAGTTGTGAATTGTGTATTTTGAGACAGTCAGTGTAATGTATAACCTAGTGGTGCTTAAAAAGTTTTTCTTCCAGTATCATCTCGATGGCATTCTTAACGCACTGCATGTTATACCTTGGCCTAATCTATCTTCAAAAAGATTAAGAAATTGACATTGTGAATGTTTTCAATAACATCTCAATTACACATTTTTTCCACAGTACATGTACCTTTTTGTTTCCTTCTTTCCCTAAAATCTCCTCCACATCTCACCCCTCACAGTCTCAGATTTCTGAAAAACTTGGAAGAGGGAAGAAATAAAAAGCCAAATCACCCACAAGACCATTGTCCAGAATCAATAGCCACTGCTAAGGTTTCAACATGTTTACTTCTAGTGGATTTTTTCCTCTGTGTTTAATTTCTTTTTACTTATTAATGATTACATAAGCATAATATTTTAGATTATTAATACTTCCCAAGCAGCTGGACTGTTCTGGGCTCATTGCTTCGGGAGAAATATGTGACTGAGCAGAGAGCAGACAAGATGAGAATCTCTCCCTGGATTTGGGGTTTGAAAAGCCAATGTGCTTAGGCATGTAGAGGTCATAGACCAGAATCTGAGAACAGAGTTGGAGGAGTGTAGCCCCTTTCCATTGCCCCCACTTCCCCAGCGCGCGCGCACACACACACACACACACACAGACACACACACACACACACACACATGCACACTTCCCCTGGGAGAAGAGAAGGGAAACAGGGGAAGTTCAGAGGATTCCAGAGAGAAGAGTCTTAGGCCCTGTTCTCCAGGTTTAGCCCCAGGGAAATGCCAAGAACTTGAGACAGATTGTCAGATCTGAGAGTAGAGGAGCTTGTTCCCATTTTCCAGGTGGGACCTGGGGAAGTGTTAAAATTACAGGGAAGAAATGGCTGTGGGTGTGTCCAGGCAGCAAGCCTAAACCAACCTCACTGAACGTCCTATACCTCACTGTGGTTTGGAAGCAGTAGGATGACTCAAGATTGGAAGTTGACTTGGGCTGGAATTGAGGACCATGGCTAGACTAGGGGGTGGACTTCTCCATAGATGCCCAAGTGCCCTGTTGATACTAAGGAAAAAGGAAGGAATTCTAGATTCTGAGGTTAAGTTTCTAGCACTCTGAGGAACATATCTCACAAGGGAAATCAAATTGTTATAGAAAAAGTATTTTTTCACCCTTGGGCTTGTGCACTCAAATCTGTGCCTGTTGGCCATTCTATAGATTTATTTTATATCCTGATTTTTTCCCGTTATGGTCAAGATTTCTGTCTGAACATCATTTTTAACACGGGCTTAATATTTCATTGAGTGGATGGCATAATTTTCTTAATCAATCCCTTATTGTTAAACATTTTGGTGATTTCTAATTTTTTGCTATTATGATTAATGCTGTGTATATCATTAGGCACAAGCATCTAGGATGAATGGTTTAAAATAAATTCCAAAAGTGGGGTTATTGGTCAAAAGGTATGAAGAATTCCCATAATACATATTGCAAATTACTTTCCCAAAGCTTTGCAGAAATGTATACTTTCATGAGTCACTATAAGAGTTCATTGTTAGAATTAAACATTATATCAGCATTAAACGACTTTACTATTTTATAGTAGAATAAGAGATTTCCTAGTTTATAAATAATATATATCCCTTTTTCTCTGAGTAAAAAAGAAAATATGTTCATTTTAGAAAATTTGGAAAATATAGAGAAATACAAAAAAGAACTAAAAATCATCTGTAATCCCATTACTAGAAAATAGGCACTGTTCACATACTGATGTAGGTCTCCCAGTCTTTCTTTCTATGAGTGTGCATGTCTGCTCACACGCACAATCACATATGCCTATATTTTGCTTCTTACAAAATTGGAATCATTGTATATATCATTGTATAAATTTTTGATTTAAAGATGCTACACGCATTTTCCAATATCATAAAATATTCTTCTAAAACAGTCATTTACACAAATATTAATGTCCCAAACCTGCCTTAGATACAAAATACTCACTCAGTAATAGCTTGCTGTTGACATGATGGGAGAGGGATATACAGGCACGAACAGGCACACACGCTTAGTCCACACAGATGCTGGCATGTGATTCTGGCCCTTAAACTGTGTGACTATTTGCAGTGTGGTTTAGTGGAGTGAGCATTGACGCTGAAACTGGAGAACAAGGATTTCGAGTGTGATTCTGTTGTTTAGCAGTCATGAGACTTCAGGCAGACTCAGCAGGTGTCACCACCCTTAACTGCCTTTATCATTGGGGTTGATTGGGTGTGAGCAGAAAACAAATAGGAAAATGTTTTAAGTCTGATATTTTTGACCCATATATTGTATTCTCCACTAAACTTTATATTTAAAGTCACACAAAACCTAATGAATTAGCTGAGACTTGCAGCCCAAGTTATCATTTCTGGTTTCGCAACTCTGGGCTTTCTCCCTGTCTTGCAATTGTGCAAAGTACTTGTGAGGTGTAGGACTATGAGTGTAGGAGGACCGCTAGATCCTGGACACCAATCTTTGTGTGTTTTTTCCTTAAAAAACTGGGCGGGAACAGAATACTTTTGTGTGTGTGTGTGTGTGTGTGTGTGTGTGTGTGAGGAAGATCAGCACTGAGCTAACATCCGATGCTGATTCTCCTCTTTTTGCCGAGGAAGACTGGCCCTGGGCTAACATCCGTGCCCATTTCCTCCACTTTTTATGGGACGCTGCCACAGCATGGCTTGATAAGCGGTGCGTTGGTGCACGCCCGGGATCCGAACCTGTGAACCCCAGGCCAGCGATGCAGAGCACGAGCACTTCACCTCTTGCGCCACTGGGCCAGCCCCCAGAATACTTTTTCATCTTATCAAGTTATCTTCTGCTTAGTGACAGGTTGGCTGTCCATTGGCTTTCTTCCATTGGGTCTACCCACAGGCAATTGCTAAATACTCAGTTCTTGGGAGTAATTGTCATCTCCTCTCACTTTTACATAGGGGTGGCCTGTTTAAAAAGCTGTCCCATTAAATGGAGCAGCTTCTAAATATGCTGCCTTACATTCAGCAAAGCAATTAGGACAAAACCTGGCCAGGATTTGCCTTGCAATGTGTGGATACTCTCAACTGTGAGGCTTGTACCACATAATGTGAGCTGTCTGACCCAACTTGACACAACTTGCCTGGTGCATTTACTCTCCTCATTCAAAGAGATTCACTCCTTTAAGGGACTGGCTAAGGAAAAATATGTGAGTGACCTGAGGGAGAGACCCAGGTCCTCATCCTTATTCAGACGTATCTCAGGTAACAGTAGGGGTTTAGCCCATTATGTTTATTGGCGGTATTTTAGCAGCAAGATGTTGAGTTTACAGGTATGTTGTTATTAGGATTTATTATTCTGCTGCGTATAAAATACTTGAATCATGTTGACCTTTAACAGCAAGAATGAATTATTATTTAGTAAGTATTTCTTTGAAATTATTTAGAAAATGTTATTATTTTACTTCCCAATTTCTCTACAGACAAGTCAAAGAGACTCTCTGTAGCCAATTCCTTCGTCCTCTTGTGAAAATAAAGTTCCCCTGCTTTACTTGAGCTTCCCAAATGCAAAAACAAATGTTTGGGCCTTTAGAATTTCCTGAAACCTTGAGAGAAGGGGGCTTGAGAACACTCAGAGAAGGAGGGAGAAGGAGAGAGCAGGAGAGAGTAGTAAGAGTTGCTTTGCCCTCTGTGTCACCTGAAGAAGTTTCTTGTTCTCTCCTTGGTTGTTGAAGTATGCTGGGTCACTGGGGTAATCGTGGTTTCCTTACCTGCTCAGGGAAATTTTACTGTGGACACATCCTTGCCTTGCCTTCTCTGTGTATGTATGCACACACGTATGCATGCACATACCTGCACTTGTGCACACACACAAAAGCACACGTGCACACACACATGAACATGCACAAGGATTCAAAGCTTTTGAAGAACAGACAAGGTTGGAAAGACTTCAGTGAACAACTAAAACTAGCATTTATTGGATGCTTACTATAAACTGGGCACAGTTTGTATTATCTCATTTTATATCTCATTTTATTGCCACCCAACAACTCTCACCTGAGGTGTCTGCAATTATTGCCCCCTTTTACAGATGAGAAAAACGGGGCTCAAAGAGATTACAGTACTTGCTCATACAGCTGTTCTATGACAGAGCCAGAATTCAAGCCCAGGCCTGGCTGACTCTGAAGTCAGATTCACATCAGAACGGCAGAGGCTGTGGGCTCTTCTGACCTTGAAGCGTTGGCATTGCAGAACTGCCTCAGGACCCTCAGTCTCTAGCCTGGTGTGGGGTCTGTGAGGACAAGAAGTGGGTACTCAAGGCCTGGAAGTGCTGAGGTGGGCTCGTACCCCTGACACGGATCATCCGCTCTCCTTTCCTCTTGTGAATCTGCTATGGTTAATTTTATATGCCAGCTGCCCAGATATTTGCTCAAACATTATTCTGGATGCTCTTGTGAGGGTGTTTTTTGGATGAGCTTCATATTTAAATTGGTTGACTTTGAGTTAAGCAGGTTGCCTGCTATAATGTAGGTGGCCCTTACCTAACCAGTTGAAGTCCGTCATAGGACAAAGACTGACCTACTTGAGCAAGAATGAACTCTGCCAGCTGACTGCCTTTGGACTCAAACTACAATTCTTCCCCGGGCCTCCAGCTTGTAGGCATACCTGAGGAGCTTGGACTTGCCAAGCCTCCATAATTGCATGAGCCAATTCCTTAAAATAATATATAATAATCTATCTATCTATCTATCTATGTATCTATCTATGTATCTATCTATCTATCTATCATCTATCTATCTATCAATTATCTATTTATCTATCATCTATCTATCATCTATCTATCTGTCTATCTATCAATCATCTATCAATTATCTATCTATCTATCTATCTATCATCTATCTATCAATTATCTATCTATCTATCTATCTATCTATCTATCTATCTATCTATATATCATCTATCTATCAATTATCTATTTATCTATCTATCAATCAATTATCTATCTATCTATCTATCTAGAAATAGACACCCTGGTGCTTCTATTTCTCTGGAGAACCCTGACTAATAGAGAAGATGTCCAATTTAGGACAGGATCTCTCTAGAATTGTTAGTGATCATGTAACTTTTCGTCTAGGATCTCCTGCAGCGTTATTATTTCCTTCCTCCTGGAAAGCTCTGTCGAAGCACTGCTGAGCAGCCCAAAGACATTTTTCTCTTCTAAGTTTTAAAAATTATGGTTACCCCCCCTTCGCTTTTTCTCATCATCTTGCTTTCTAAGAGTGAACTTGACAGGGTTGGGGGTTTCTGGTCCACAGTGGGCGCCCCACCTCCTGCTGTCCACTCTTGCTCAAGGCGCGCTGACGCTTTTGTTCCTTGACAAGGCTCCTCTGGGCTTTGTGTTTGAGGCCTGTGGTGCTTTTAACAATATTCCCCAAGACGGTGCCTTGTTTTCTTCTGGCATTCAGGCTCTGGCTCACGTGGCTGCTCCTGGGAGGCCCTCTAACACCCACAGCAGAGTAACTCTCCAGTCTCTCTCCAGCACATCTCCTTGTTTTATTGTCCCCCTCGCAGGTTTCACTTCTGACCTGCCGTCTTTCTCTACTAGTTAGTGTTTGTCTTTCCCCACCAGAGTGTCAATTTTGTGACAGTCTGTCTGGCCTTTTCGGTCCTTTCACTGCTGTATTCCTAGCACCTAGATCATTGCCTAGCTCAGAGCTGGAGCTCAATGAACAGTCGCTGAGTGAGTGAAAGAATGAATGAACAAATACATTTTACCTGAAGTCCTCCGCTGGTGTGGCATGGGTGTGCAGGTGTGTGTTATCCTGCTGGTGAGAAGAGAGTCAATTGCTCATTTGTGAAGGTGCATTAACTCTTTCAGGCCCCTCGGGTATCATTTGATTCACTGGAACAGTCCTTTACTAAACAGTACCTTAGGGGCCTGAAAAAGTTAACGCACCTCCACAAGTTTCTAATTTACACCAGGGAGCAGTTTATTTACCCGGCAGGGTTTGACCTAATAGGTCTTAACTCCATTTAAGAGAGTCATAAGGACTTTATCACTTTTCCACCTTCACATTTCCTAGTTTTAGCATTTATCTGTTTGTGGAATACTATTGCCAGTTGTTGGTGTGCACAGTCGCAGGCACACATACACACACCCCCCATATCCGTATTAATACCAAGACCTAGGAAGGACATTGCTATCCTCTAGCATTCATATAAGTATTGCGTGTATATTTTATTTTGTATAATTAAAAAAACATACTTTTATATTGCAATCCTTTCAAATAATGTTATTTTAGTGGCTTCTTGGTATGTACTACAAATAATTGCTCCATTAGTTCACATTTTGTTTTTTATCCAATAATTAGATCACAGATGCTAGAGAATGTAAAAAATTCTATGCATTTGGGTTACCAAGCTTTATCTATAATATGCAGCCCATTCTTTTCTTTCTTTTTGTTGTTTCAAATAGCAAAGCTGCTTCCACTCCTAATCTTGGACACTTTTGTTCTGAGGTTTTCCAGATTTAGCCTAATCTTTCCTCTTTTACTAATTACTGTCAATTCAGTGCTGTTATAGCATGTCAAAAAAATTTCCTCCCTTCCTGAGTTTATTTTTTTAAAAATCATTCTTACCGATTATTGTCACACTGATGTTACAAGACTTGGTAAAATGTTTTCCTCAACTTTGGGGTCAAATCAGGTATGACTGTTACCAGCGATAGGTAGCAGAGTTTTTGATAAAACAAGTTGTGGGTAGAGATTTCCAAATATGGTAAAAACCCGTTAATTAAGAGTTCCCTAATTTAGGCTTCTCAATAATTCATCCCGAACTGAGTTTAAATATGCCCTTGCTGTGGAATGAGGGGTTGGCTAAGCAAATAATAGAGATTATGGGGAACAGATTGTAGAGAACAAACTGCTTTTGAGAACATTAGCATTGTATGGTAAAATCTTGATTAGGGTCATTTAATTTTTTGCATTACAAAGGTTTTTTTTTGTTTGTTGTTAAACATTGTAAATACACATCCCATCTCTCTGTTTCAGCTAATATGGTAATTGTATTCAATTTATGGATATTATATTGTCTCAGTATATATTATATATTATCTCCTCAGGATGTTATTTTGGATAATGGTCATAAATCTGCAGAGGTCAGTGGATATTAATAATAAGAATACTGGGTCTATGGGAATTTTAAAAGATAGTTTCTGATGCAGACTTATGGTATTGTGAGTTGATATTTAGAATCCTCAGAAGTAAAGATTGCAGGAAAAAATCAACAGGATCTAGAGAAATGGAAGTTTTGATTACAGTTTTTTAAGTTTACTGAGATTCTCTAATTTCAAACAGATTATTTATCATAGCAAGCAGTTTATGTATTTGAAATAAATGGCTTTTATTTTAAAATTCTATCATTTCAGACTTTTTGCTAATTCAGAATTTATTCTTCCTGCTAATTAAAGTGGTTGCCTGAATTATTACTGTACTGGAAAAGCATTTTTACTAAGTGGATTTCAAAAGTGGGCTTTTCTGTAGTATTTCTTTTGTGTCTTGTTAGAAAAAACATGAAAACTGGACTTTACAGTGGAAATACGGACAGTGTTGGGGAAGGACGTGGGGGAGTGCTGTCGCCATGGTGACCTTGGTTGGTGTCCTAATGCCAGAATTTCCTACCTCTGTGTTATGGACAGGTGGTAACAATATTGGAAAGATCAAGGGTCTAACTTTACTAACCTGACCCTGGCATTCTAAAGAGCTACCCCTTAAATTCCTAGCTCCTTAATGGAGCTGGTGCTTGGCTGTCAGCTTGTAGCAGTAGCTGGTGCCCTGGCTGTGTTCTGGTTCTATTTCATACCTTCAGGTTTGAAGGCTGTACCTAAATTCACACTTCTTTTTCCCTGAGCCAATAATATATGACTGTGCTTTCATCTGACAGCTGAGGATGAAAAACTATATCCTGAAAATGGTCTTGTCTTACAAATAGGGAAGTCTGAGCCAGTTCATCATTGACTGACAGTCTGAGTTGCTTTCAAGAATATAATTCGGGTCTTGTAATTTTTTTTTTTTTTAACATTATTTTGGCTTCCCGAGGATGAAATACATCCAGAGGGTATAGAAGTTACACAACCGATTCATGTCAGAAGATGGGAAGCATGTGTTAGGAGGAAATAGCAAGCTGGGTATTTTTTAGTTAAATGTGATTGTTTTAGTCAAAGTGACTTGTCTGAGGCTACCCTCATGTGCCTTAAAATATTTGAATGACACAATTTTGTATAAGCCTCGTAGATCTCCTTAACCGCTTCTTCAGTAAGATAAAGTTTTAAATCCTGCTGAAAGCTAATGCTGATCCAAGCATAATCAGATTGAAAACGATTCCCTGTAGTCTACAAGGACTCAGATAAAGTCAGCATGGAAAATCCTAGATGGTACAGTATACAGACAAAGTCCTAAGTGTTTTCAGAGAGCCGAGGCATTACTCTGCTTTAATTTCTTATTGGATGCTCTACGCTTTCAGGGAATTTGTTATCTATTCATTGGTAATTTTTCACAAGATTTCATTACACTGAAGAAATATGTAAATATGTGTGAGAAAGCTGTAGTTAACCTCAAGTAACAAATAGTAATTGTTATTTTAATCTCATATTTCAATTAGCCTTAATCTTTTGTTTGTATAGCCTTGAAAAGCTGTAAAAATCAGTCATTATAGTTTAATTACTAACCATTATCCAGGGTGGCTAACCCCACTTCCTTCTAAACAAGTTCCTTCTCTCATTTCGTTTTTAAATGCCGCTATTGGCATTCTCTAGCAATGGTATTATGCTTTATATAGCAGGCTTTGTCTGTTACACTGTAGAGTATTTTAAGTTTTGTTGGTTCCTCCTGGCAGCTGAGAGCTGCTGCTGCAGCCTCCTCTTCTTCTTCTTTTCTTTTTGAACTGGCCTGTTTGCTGTTCCACTTCAGGATAGAATCACACTCAAGTTTTACATAATGACAGAAGTTGAATGTTTCCTGCTCTAGTGTTTATTTAGTAAAACATTTTACATTCCTGGAGAGATACCAGTCTGTCATTAATGGATTCTTGGCTTTGGGCCAATAGCTAATAGTTTTATTGGTCCTCATAACATAGCTATGTGATTTTTGTAACCACAAGGGGCTCTTTTCTGTGTTTTTCTTTCCTATTTTCCTTTTTTTTCTTTTTTAAATAACCTAACAACCCAGGAGTGCACCAAATTTAAGAACAGAACATTTCTCTTTAAATCATTATCTATTCCTCTTCATTCTTTTTGCTCGTAGGAAATTCTCACAGATATTGGTGTATTTTGAGCCGGGGTTGGGACTCAATTGCTTGCTTCTATTCCCAGCTTTCTCACTGCCCTAAAGAGGCCTGGCAAAGCTCATTTTCTCTGCGAAGTGGTGTCTATTCACCTATCTAAATAGGGGAAGGGCAGGAAGGATCGTTTATAACATGGGAGCTTGTCAAGCTATATTTGATTGCTTTAAGCATTGGGTAAAGGGGACCAATGTTCGGAAATCTTGGAATCAGCTACCCTAAAAAAGGAAAAAAAGGACTTTACAATTGGGTGAGTGTGAGTGAAGCTTGTGTGTTTCATGTGTTTTTTTCTCCCTAGACACGTGGGTGTCAGTCGTGAATTCCAAACCTGCCACTTTGGTCCTGACCTCACACGAGGCTGTGCTGTGGTGTCCTTATAACTTCAATGCCTATTTCCTCTTGGTGATGTTTCCTGTTTAGATCTTTCTCCTCTGACTCTCCATGTATTTAAAAACAGAAGTTAAAGTACTTTGTGTCTCCAAATTCCCCCCAAACTCAATCTTCTCCCTAAGATATAAGTTACTGTGCAATTCCAGGCTCACAAACCATCTTAAGATAAATTTAGAAATCGGTTATGGTGATAACTAGGTTGTATTCCAGGGATGGCAGATCCTGTTTATTCCTTTGTCTTAGTATCTACTAAACACGAACAACCAAACATGGAGATAATGTATGCAGCTGTGGAAAATATAAAGAATACAGAGCAGGATAATCACTCTTAACTCCCAATCTCCACCGCCACCCCGTCCCATCACAATGATGGATCCGCATTTCAGCCTATTACGTTCAGTAGTTTTTTTCCTCTACTTTTACTTGTAGCAGAGACCATTCTGTACTTTGCATTCTGATTTTTTTTACTTGTTATATAATGCTCATTTCCACATGCCATCTAAACTCTCTATTAACATAACTTGAAAAGATGTATGATATTCCATCATAAGAATTACACTGTAATTTACTCAAATGTCTCCCAATATTGAGCGTTTTGTTTTGTTTTCCTTTGCAGTTATGAAGACTGTTGTAGTGAATGGGTTTGTGCATAAATCCTTGCCTGATTCTTAGGATTCTTGACTACTTTGCCCCATTTTTGACATAACCCCACAGCACCTTAGGGGAGTCCAGTTCATTGGTGGACACTCACTTCTGGCAACTAATTCCAGGGAAAACACTTTGCCCCAGGAGCATTAAATGAATGCTCTATTTTTGGTGTAAGAGTTTTGCTTTCAAAAAGAGGTAAGATTCTGAGAGTTTGGTAGGTGAGGAGAAGGTCCTAATTATTTTTCAGAGGGAGGTTTACTCTTGTTCGGCTGGAGAAGTTACGGAATGACATATGTGCAAACACGTTTCGGTGGCATGGCACAGCTGGAGAGGAACGAGCGCTTTGGTGCCACAGGTCAAGTTTACCTAACACTGTGATGTTTTAACACAGGATGATGCCAGTTCAATTAGACGCCTCAGAACAACAGTGCATTTTGCAAGGCAATTTTTTTGACAAATAAGACAAAATAAATGTTTTCCACTTTTGAAAACAGTGCCTACAAATGAATCAAGTACTACATGAAACAAAGCAGCAAAATAAAATGTATTAGAAAAACCAAGAGAGAAGCCTCTGCATAAGGACATCACTAATCACCCATTATTCCCTTAGCCGTAATTGCCTACTTTAGGTTTTCTGTGGAATTAGTGTATTTTACTGTTATGTTAAAAATTGTGTATGGATTTACGGAATTCAAGAAAACAACATTAGCTAAGAATAAAAGCCCATGTTCTTTCATGTGATAAGATAATTGTCAGTATTTTGATTTGTGTAGCTGATGCCTTTAAATAGTAGCGTGTTTCTACTACTGAGTCTAACCTCACTCTCTCTTCCTGTTAATATCAGAGCCAGGTCCATTTGGAAGCTGAATGGAGGAAGACAAATGAATTATTTCTTTTGCCGCTTCTGATTGTTAAATTAAGACTGTCACTTATCAGATTTTAGGAAGATGTTTTCTTCCCTCTGGAAACCGTAGAGCTCCTTTTGTGTAAGTTCTGTTCAGACCACCAAGCCTAGTTATGAATTTTGTTAACTAACTTGATTGGTGGTTGAGTAAAACCCCATCCAGCAGGCGAGCAAGGGGAGAAATGCTTCTTTCTAGAGTTACTTTTGTGTGAAAATCTGGAGTGACCAATGGATTTCACAGCTCAGTGCGACAGTTCTATATTCAGTGCAGTCCCCAGGTCTCTTGGATGTCCTGCCCTGGCACTCTAACTCTGGCTGGAAGAAGAGAGGGTGATGACTTTGGCTGTGGCCAACACTTTCGTTTGACTGTGGCCCCAAAAACAGCTAGTCAAGAGGCATAGTTCCAAAATCAGAGGATGTAGTTTGATTTCCCACAACACCAGGGAAAACTCCCATTTACCCGAATACTATCTGGAGCAACCTCTGGCCTAACCACAAAGCCAAGAGAAGAGAGAAGCCTGAGTTCTTTGAAGATGAGGGTCATATCTTCACGTCCATCTGTCCCTTGGCACTTCGTACCATGCTTTGTATGTGGTAGTTCGTCACTGAACATTTGTTGAATGAATCATCAAACTAATAATTAGGATCAGGTATTAGAAACTGAAATACATTAAAAGAGCCAAGTCTTGTGCCAAGTGTAGGAGTATATATTTTTGCCCTGCAGTACGTGAGACCATAGAACACTGAGATGAAGGAATCATGAGGGCTCCCTGTGTATCGTGGTTTTGGATCCGCTAAGCAGCAACCAGAGTGGGTGACTTGTTTTGAAGTAGGTTCTGAGGAGGGGACTGAGCAGAAGGTGACCACCTGGTCTGCAATGAAGTCTCACCAAGCAAGGCCTACTATAAACAGGAATGTTTTAAAATAGCAGGATTGCTCACATGATAATGTGAGGGATTCCACGAATGATCACTTCTCTCTTGAGTTCTCTCTTCCTAAATGGGTTATGAAGTAATGCTCTTGTCTATGCACTTTCCTTTCATTTTGAACTCCCCATCTCGGCCTGAGCAAGAATTTTGCAAGCTTTGAAATATGTCAACATAAAATAAGCTTTGAGACAGCTTGAAAAATGTAAGATTCATAATGGACTCCACTAAAAATATGGTTTGTTAAAAAAACAAACCAGGCTCTATCTTCCTCACTTGGAAAAACAATCAGATGGAACTTGAGCTATCACCATCCTTTTACAGATTCCTGCATCATGAGAAGTCAAGCGTTTCCCAATTAAAGCAGGCATATTTGTGATGTTCCTTTCAATCACTTGCCCAATGACCTCTGTGACCTCTTCAAGTTCTACTTGACATTCTTCAAGGCTCTTACAGAGGCTACCTATTCCATGAAGCCTTCCAGACTACTCCTCAGATGACAGCCTATCCATCTGATTTTACTCTCAGCTGTGTGTTGGCTTGTATTATTCTCTGATTGATTCATTAGTATTTTTCCCTGTCTTCCTAATAGACAAGGTGCTTGGCGGTAGGATGAAATCTTTTACTTAATATCGTAGCACAACAGAAGTTTATTTCTTATTCATGCAAAGGCTGATGCTGTTTGCAAGGGCAGGTTGGGTTGGGGGTGGGGTTGGAGAGCCTTCCTCAGGATTTAGGCTTCCTCCATTTTGCGATAGCATCTTCTCAAGTGGGACCTTCCAAGATCATTGCAGCATGGGAGAGAGTGTTGAGGTGGCTGCCAGCTCTTAAATGCCTCAGCCTGGAAGTGACACACAACATCACTTCTTATTTCAATTGCAAGGTGGCTGAGAAGTCTAACTGTCACATGGGCTCAGGAAGCAGAGGAAATTGTATGTGTCTACTACATGTGTACTACACGGCTAAACACAAACTAGTCTCCCTGGCTCTGTCTTACTTATTCTAATCCAGACTCCACAGTTTAAAGAAAAAGGCAAATCACATCATCACACTTTCTGAGTCATTCATTACCTATAGGATAAAGTCCCAACTCTTTAAGAAGTCACAGAGGCCCTCTAGAATCTGCCCCCTGCCTCCCAGCCTCTCAGCTATCCCTCAGTTGCTCATAAAGGCTCTGCTTTGTCCTGCCTAGCTGCCTTTGCCCATGTAATTCCTTGAGCCTGGAATGTTCTTAATCTCTGCCCACCTGGAAAATTTCTGTTTAACCTTCCGTTTAGAAGTCTTTTCCTCTTTGAAGTCCTCTCTCAGCAGATATAGGGACCTCTTCCTTTGAGCTCCTATGGAACCTCTATAATGGCCCTTCTCATGCAACTGTCACTGTTTATATATGTCACTCTCTCCCATTTAACCTGGCCCTGGCTTAGGGAAGATGCTATATTCTCCTCAGCTCTGAACCATCAGGCCTAACATTGTGCCCAGCACTGAATGGGCCTCAGGATATATTTGTTGGGTGAGTACATTAAAGTTGAATACACACATTGACTCTACTCATGTCAAAAAATAATGAGGTTAATTTGGTCTGTTTTAAGACTTGTAAGGATTTGGGGGAGAAATTATGGGGTTTGGCTGAGGGTCAGGGAACTGGGGGAGTTCACATTTTTGGTTTAGTGTAGGCAGTTAAAGGGATGAAACAGACGCCGGCTATTGGAAACAGGTGAAAATACAGGAGGGAATACAGTTTAGAGGTTGGTCTATTTTCACCTCATTCATTTTCTATGGTAGTCTATTTTTTTACCTCATTGATTTTCAGTGCTCATTGCATTGTGTTCTCCTGTGCTTTGGAGAACATTCTGCTTCCACTGTTTTTCTCATTTATGGCTGTCTCCGTTCCTCCAGCTGTTTGGTGCTCCAACACATTACTTAGGGCGTTCTCCACCTTCACCTTACCTGAGCTCCACGGATGGAAAATCCACCCCTTTACACCCACTTCTGTCCTTCAAATCTTAATTCAAGACTCTCTTGCTCTAAGAGGCATCACCAGATTTTCTTAGACACACAGGAGGAGTTCCACCCATCCTCGTAATTTTACAGGTCATGTGAAAGCGTCAGCAAGCAGGTTGGCTTAGCTGGAAGGCCTGGAGAGTGTTGAGAAATCAGGCTGAGAAGAAGGAGTTAGAGATGGTAAGAAGGATTCTAATGTTAGGCTTAAGGCAGGGGTTCTCAATCCCTGAGGCGGAATAGAATCATTTAGAGCACTTATACACACACACACACACACACACACACACACACACCCTGGCTCCACCCCCTGGAGCTTCTGATCTAATTGGTCCAGTGTGGGATCCAGGCATCACTATTTATGAAAGCTGCCCCAGTGATTCTGTTGTACAGACAGATTTGATAAACTCACTGATTTGCAGAGCCTTTGGAATCCATGGGACATTATCTAAAATCCAGTGGAGATGGTCATTAGTACTGGCTGCTATGATCATTCATATTTTCTATTGCAATAAATCTCTATTCTCTTCCTTTTCCACCAGGAGCTGGAAAGAAACTTAAGGATCATCACATTTTGTTCCGTAGTTTTAGGATTTAGCAGAAGTGCCTCAGGACTCCAGGCGCCCCCTCCCTCTTCAACCAGAGATGACTCACATTTATTTATTTATTTTAAATTAGGGTTCTGGTTAATATTTCATTTGAAAAATGTATTCTGCTGCTACAAAATATTTGAAAGTCACTGTATCTAGTTCAACTATTTTAGAGATGGACCCACTTTTTAGAGATTTGTTATAGGTCACACAGATAGATGATAGCAATGTGAGGATTAGAGAGTGTGTGGTGGAGCAGGAATGAGATATTGTTCTTGGCTGGGCCACTTAAGTAGCCACGTGACTTGAGCACCTAACTTCTAGGAGCCTCTGTTGTTTCTGTATCATAGTCGCAATGCCCTGTCCTCAGCTGAGCGTCACTGTGGATGAGACTACATGTGATAGCATGGTAGCAACACTCTACAATATACCGCGTGTGATGGCCGTGTTAGAATTCAGGAACTTTTTTCCTCTTTACTGTGAGGCAAACAGACAAAAGCTACTTAAAGCTAAGTCCTTTTGCAGGGAGGGTGGTGTTGAAATTGAGTCAATCTAAGGAGATATGTAGTTTATTGTTTATTCATTCAAAAGTATTTATTGAGCACCAATATGTACCAGACATTGTGCCCATTTCTGGGGCTTCCACAGCCAATGAGATGAACAAGATCCCTTCCTCCCCCAAGATTTGAAAACAGACTCTGAAGGCAACTTCAAAAGGGGTTCCTGCTGGCCGATCTGCTGGGGTCAGGGTGCTGCTCACTGCGGCAGCTTTGAAGAGGGTGCTCATTTAGAGGCTCAAGTTGCTGAAAGTTTATTACTTTTAGTTAGACTGCTATTGTGCCTTTCTTTGCTTTCTCCTCTGTATTAGGTTGTTTTAAATTTGTGCCCCCAAGCAGTAGAAGGAGGCGGCAGAACTGGGTTTACACCTTACTAAGTCCCAGAGGAAATCTCTGTGTGCCTCAGGCAGTGACAGTGATGTACAGTGTGCTTTCAGGAGCCAGCTTTATGAAATGTGCTGTCACTGCCTTGTGTCCAAACTTTTCAATGATATGGAGTACTTAGATGGTGGATAAGCAAAATAACTTGACATTAGTAACAGCTTTTTCCTCCATAGCAAAACCATGAAACTATGTATGCAACAAAAAGTAAATTAGCTGCCTTGCATATATTCTCCCTTGCTTTGGGTTACAACACTCCAATTTCCTTTTGGGGACACCCCTCCTCTCTTCCATTATGCGATTCTAGAAGGGGTCCATTCTCCAATCCAGGAATAGACATAAGACATGGGCTGGCCAATCAGAGAACCAAATGCCCTCAGTCTCCATAATTGGCTCAGGGTGGTGAACCAGATCACCACATTCTCACAGTCCCAGTGATTGGTGGAGGGATGAGAATAGGTTGCAAGTTTGTTTAATCATCATGAACCCCAATACTTCAATGTGATACTTCCTTCTGCTGGGATTGCAGAGAGGAGCATGTATTCCTGGAGTGCTGGTAGCTGTGGACAGAGCGTGCTTGAAAATAGAGACATTCTGAGGAAAGCCACCCCGAGAGATGGAGAGAAACCACATCCTGATGACATTGTTTGTGTTACCTGATTCATCTGGGCCTGAAACCAGACTAGCCTTGAAATTTTTTAGTTACACAAGAAATAAATTCTAGTCTGCATTTTTTTTTTTTTTACTCATAAGCCAGCTTGAGCTTTTCTTTATACACCACTAGAACTGAGAATGTCTGAACTAATATAACACCCTAAACATTCACTCATTCATTCACCAAATATTTATTGATGGGCAAATGCTTAAAGCCCAACAATATGTCTGGGAAAAAAATGGGTGTGTAAACAGAAATATATTTATATAAAATGGGTGATTATGACCTATAGTTGTATTTAGTCTGTATTTGTTTGGATTTTTAAAAGGTCCTTTCTGTACGGTGGTTTAGCCTGGGAAGACCTCCAGTCTGCGAACACTTTGAGTCACGAAGTTTAGATTAATTATAAAGGTATGCAGGGAGACATTTTTTTAGAGGCTGTTTTAAATACTTGCACATTGGTTTGACTCTCGAGGTCTTGGTTTTTAACAGATCATATCATGTGAAAGTTTCACATTATCATATGGAGGAAATTCAGATATTTTGAGATGGAGTGATATCCAAAGATACTCTCTGTTTCTGGGAATTTTGGTTTCTATATCCTGTGTTGGTTTGCAAGATATGTGCCTAAAACTATCTACAGGGGAGACCTGCCATACTGCACAAAACTGACTCACAGCTATTAATTTTTTAAAAAATCCAAAATGATAGGCAGGAAGATCTGCTCACGTGAGCGTCATTCAGATCTTGGAGGTATTTGAGTTCACGCGTGGTTCATTGATACTGCTGGGGAGCTGATCTGCCCTCTGAGAGCTCTCAGCTTGCTAAACTGGACCATGCATTTGTACTGGATACCTGTTGTTTAAACCTGCTGAAGTGTTCGCTGGAACTTCTTATCATATTCTACAGGACTTTTTCTAGTTATTTTGTCGCAGTGTGTCACATTTTGCTGCGTTAGCTGATGCTTCATAAAGGGTGGAAGCAGGATATAGGACAATGTAGAAGATGAATAAAAAGGAACATACATTAGCATTAGTTTGCTTGAATATTTTAAAACAAGTTCCATATCATTTGACCAAAGTGCTGTTTTTTTAACTAGACCACAATATCATCATCACACCGACCACAATTAACAATGTTCCCTAAATACCATGGATACACAATTTCTTTTAAAATATTATTTTCTCAAAAATATCATTTTACAGTTGGTTCGTTCAAATAAGGATCCAAACAAGTTCTGTGCACTGCGTTTAGTTGTTGTGCCTCTTGTCTTCTTTCATCTACATCAGTCCACACTTTGTCTCCACCCCCCACACACCATGCTGTTTATTTGTTGAAAGAACTGGGCTGTTTGTTCCATAGACTGTCTCACATTCTAAATTTGGCTGATTGCTTCTTTTTGGTATCCTTTAATTTATTATTTTATTCCTTTTATTTTCCTATAAACTAGTGATTAGGTCTAGGATTAATTAGATTCATGTTCATTTTATTTAGGCAAGACTATTTGAAAGATGATGTACTTCCTATTCTATTACGTCAAGAGGCACATAATGCGTAGTTGTTCCTCTTTTTGGGGTGCTAAGATTGAACAACGGGTTTGTGTGCTGTCAGCCTCATCCATTCATTATGAGGTTCATCCTCACCCATTAAATTAATTGTTTTAGTATCCATTGGCCCTGGTTGCCTGCACTCATTCTTTCATTAGAGGCTGCAAAACAGTACTTCATTCTTTCTGCTTATTAGCTGGATGTTTTCCGTAAAGAACTTTCCTTCTGTCACGGATGCTGTAACTATATACTGGGAAGAGGGAAATAGCCAAATGTTTCAAGTCTTGATTAAGTTTATACCTGGGGACCCAAAGTGTCATCAGAGCCTGCTCTTGAAGTAAGGACACACAGGGGCCCAGTAATAAGTGAAGTCTTAGCCCAGATCTCGTTCACAATAAGTCCGCTGGGACTATGAACACATCTGGACAAACTGAGTAGTTGGCACAGCATGTGCGTTGGTTCCTTGGCTTTGGGGTAAGAACTCTTGTAGTGGAGCAAACCTAGTGGAAGCCTGTGAAACTACTTACTCCCTCCAGCTGTAGATAGTGAATCAAAAACAATATTGCCTCCCAGGGGAATGAGAGAGATTACCGCCACCTTTCAAGGTCTGACACATGCAAGGGTGATGCTCCCTATTATGTCTATATTGAATTGAATCAGTCTGACCCTTACAAAACTCAAATGATCGTGGAAGATGACAGTGGATCCCCACACACTCAACCAGTGAGAAGCCCCTATCAAGGCTTCTCTTCCAGATGTGGTATCTTTGCTAAAGCAGATTGACCTAGCCTCAGAAATATGGAATGCAGCCGCTGGTCTACTGATTTGGGAAATATTTTTTTTCCCCACGGATATCAGAAAGGAGGATCAGAAACAGTTGGCATCCACTTGGAGTGGACAACAGGACACATTTACAGTTTTGCTCCAGGGCTACGGTAATTCTCCTGTCGTCTGTCATAATAATATAGTTCAAAGAAACCTGGCCATCTGGGCATTCAAAACATGACACTGATATAGTCTACTGATGACAACATGCTAATCAGAGCAAATGACTAAGAAGTGGCATGTATGTTACAGTATTGATAAGATATGTGGGCTCCAGAGTAAGAGGTAAACCCTAGAAGATTCAAGGGCCTGCCCTATCAGGGAAACCTTCAGAAGTCAAGTGGTGTAGAACATGTCAAGACATCTTCTACAAAATAAAGGACAACTTACTTCATCCAGCACTTGGAGGTAGCATATTTCATATCTGGGTAGTCTACTCCCAAGATGCAAAAGGCACTGCTGAAAAGAGTTGAAAGGATTTAGCAACTAGTCAGACCTACTATTTGCATGAACATGAAGACAAAGAGGATGCTGAAGTTTCAGGTTTGAGATTGAGATGGTGGTGATGCTAGAAACTCAGTTTTTGCATGAAAGACAATGAGTTCAGTTTTATACAAATTTAGTTTGAGATGCATGTGGACCACACGTCCATAGTTTGAGAAGCATGTGGATAGTCTAGCAGGCAGTTGTACATGTTTGGCTAGAGCTTATAAGAGATGTTAGAACTAGAAATAACATGACTCCACTAATCATTCAATAATTATTTGCTGGAAACCGATAACGTGCTTAAAGCTGGAGCTCAGTCTCAGCTCTGTGGCACCAGAAAACTCCTAAATGCCTTCCTAAGATGCTAAATTTATGTCCCGGGAAAAGTTGTAGTTTATTTGACATGGGTGTCATCAGCATAGGCTTAATATTTGAAGCCATTCACTCCCTCATTTATTCATTCATTTACTTGGTAAGATTTCTCAGGAAGAGAAAGGGCAGAATTGTGGTTTCCATCTTAGATGTATAACAGATGTATATCAGAATCATCTGAGAGCTTTAAAAAAATTGAACGGCTGCTCTTCACCCAAGACATACTGAATCAGAAACTCTAAGAACAGAGCTTGGCACATCTTTCTTTTCAAAGCTCCACAGATAATTCTGACATTCAGCTAGACTTGAAAACCTACCAATGGAGTGAAAAAAAACATCCTTGGTGAACAGCTCACTTAAGAGAGAAGAAGAGCTGGAGAAAGACACGGAGCAAGAGGAGAGGAGCAAAATAGAAGGTGGCTCAAGAGAGAATAATATCATGGAAGCCAGGGGAAGAGAGAATTCCAATAATACTCTGTGTGTGTGTGTTTAGAGGGGGAGTGGAGGATAAAATGAACTTATAACCAACGTTAGTAGGGAGGTGTTGTGGATGAAGGGAAGAGTAGCATCGGCATGGTGTCTTTTGGGGATAAGGCAGAGGAGAGGTAGCAAGGAGGCTCTGTGGAAAGCAGGATGTGTGTATCATTTTTACAGGAACACAATGGCTCTTGAATCATATTAAATTGTAGTTTTGGCTTCAGTCATTGTGTCCCCCTGGACAGGTATGATCATTTGGTGTACCGTTGTCTGGGAAAGAGGCGTCTCTTCAGACCCCAAACCAGAACCCAGAAGCAAGACCCCAGGTAGGTATGAGAGGGCACTCAACATTCCCTGATGTTCCCGAACTCAAGCCATCCCAAGGGAGCTACCACAGTTGGCATCAAGATGGTACTTTCATACGGATAAAACATCAGGCTTGCTGGGAAGCTATGGTAGGATCAGTACCCTGTGCTGTTCCCCTGATTGTATAGCTCTTATGGGTTCTGTGTGTTTTTCCCTTGTCATAAAGGAAAGTCTCTTTTGACCACTGTAATCTCTCTCAGCTGCAGAAAGGAATGAAGGAAAAGCTTTTTGTTCTCTTGAGTCAGAGAATGAAGCCCAGGACAGCAGCAGGGTGGTAGCAATGCTTGACGCAGCTTCCCCTCCCTTCCGGGAGGGTCTTCTCTCAGATTTTAATGCTGAGGGTTCTGATAGTGTTTTAAGTAGGAAGGCAGTATTTACTGATAGGAACCTTCTAAGTCAGAGCATGTAATGAGGGAGCTGACACATTTACTTATGATTTCTTTTTATTTCTTGTTGGTTTCTCTCAGGGAAACCTCTTCCATGGAGAGGCCAGAACTAGGCCATTATTTTTTCATCTCCAACTTTTTATTGCAAAAAAATTTCAGAAAACTTGAAAGAATAGTATAATCATCAACCATATTATTACCTCCTAGACTCAACAATTGTTAACATTTGGCCAATATTTGCTTTATCTATCAGTTGATAAATTTTTTTCTGAATCATTTGAAAGTAAGTTGCAGATATCATAATATCTCATCCTGAAAATACTTCATAATTCATCTCTCAAAAATAAGGACAATTTTCTACATAACCGCAATACCACTATTATACCTAAGAAAATTAACATAAATTTCTGATTTCATCTAATGTAGAGTCTATATTTGAATCCCCTCTGTCCCTAAAATATCTTTTTAGCTGGATTTTTTAAAAAAATCAGAATCTAATTAAAGTCTGGGCATTACTTTCACTTACTGTGTCCCTTCATTCTCTTTTAATCTAAAACAAATCCCCATGATACAGGTCACTAGTTTTTTGAGGCAAGGACCGTATCTTAACATTTTTTATCTCCAGTCTTGAACTTGACGAATAACAGGTATAATGGTAGATTACTGTTTTTGTAGCTGCCTTTGAGTGGACTCCTCTCCTTGAATCTGGGCTGGACCTCCAACTGCTTTGACCAATAGAACATGGTAGATGTGATGTTCTGGAACTTCTGAGACCAAGCCTTAAGAAGGCCTGGTAGCTTCCAGGTTTACTCTTTGGGGGAAGCCAGCCCCAGTATAATCCATCTGACATCTAGATCACTGTGCTGTAAGAAGCCCAACTTAGTCTCATGGAGAGGCCAGCTGGAAGAGAAATGAGGCCCCAACTGAGCTCCCAGAAGATGGACAGCGCCATCTGGCCTGCCACGTGAGTGAGGCCATCTTGACAGCGGATCTTCCAGCCCCACTTGAGCTGCCCCAGCTGATGCCCCATGGAGAAGAGATGAGCTATCCCTACTGACACCCGGCCCAGTGGCAGAATCGTGAGCAAGTAAATAAGTGTTGTTTTAAGCCACTAAGTTTTGGGGTGGTTGGTACTCAATAACCAAAGGAGGTGCTCAACAGCTGCTTGTTAAACTGGACTTGATAAAAGCCTGAACAGAGGGAATATGAGAAAAGTGGTCAGAAGATATAGAAAAATAAATCATGCTGACTATATCAGCAGGTACTTCACGGTCTTCTCCTCAATTAGAGTGAATCAAAACTTGGCCAAACCCTAAAATCAATGGCTGTCTTCATCCTTGCCTCCCCCCTTTCCTGCCTCATTCTCAGCCATCTCTTTGCTCTTCACACCCTGACCCCAACAGGCTTTTGTAACCACATTTCTCATACTACCTCCTGTGCGTGCTGTGTCCTATCCCATCCTGAACTTCCCAGGACATCTAATGATGCTCTGTCTCCTTTGCATGGAATGCCTCCCCAAGCCTTCTCTGCATCTATCCACATGTCCATGGCCTTCAATGAAGCCATTCTTCTGGGCTTTCTCTGAGCTCCTGCTGCAATTTGTGTATTCTTCTCCTATTATATCTGTCACATTCTGTCTTGCAGTGCAGTGATTTTTACATGTCACTTTCCTCATAGCTCATAGGGCCCTGGAAAGCAGGAATCATATCCTCTCATTGTTCTGTTCCTCTCACCACATTGCTTACAACGTCTGGTGTGGGACAGGCACCCAATATTAGGAAGTGACGTGGCACGGTGGCTAAGAGTGGGTTTGGAGTCAGATTGCTAGATGTTGGTCCCCCACTTGTCACCTACCAGCTTTGTGATACTGAGAAAATTACCTAACTTCTCTGTTTCTTGGTTTCATCATCTGTAAAATGGGGATGGTAACAGTACTTAGCTCATAAGGATGCTGTCAGGATTAATGAGACGCATAGCTTGGAATAATGCTTGCCACATAGTAAAAACTGGATTTTAGCTATTTTAGTCAGAGAAATTCATTGAATTGAATTAAGCATCTCTTTTCCACACTGTAGTGCCCTCTTCTTTTTCTCCACTCCCCACCCCATTTCAGGTTATATAATTTTCTACAGCAGGTAGCATTTTACTGGATTTAGAGGGAGTAATAAAGGGTCAACTTTCTGGGTGGAAGGATATTATGATGTGAATAATATGATACACAAACCTCAGAAAGAAGTTGTATCTTAAGTGCCCAGAAGGTTCTTTAACAATTTCTCAAAACAAATACTGAAGAGGTATTCATGGGTGGGTGCGGAGAAGGAGAAGGGTGGACTGAGGAAGAATAAAGTCCGAAGTTTTGGCCTAGAATGACTGATAACAGCTTTTTAAGGTGACAAAAGGAAGCTGGTTCCTCTCTGCCCTCGTTGAAAGCCCTTGGTTGGGTTGGATTCCGCTGGGCCCCACCCTCATGCCAGATGCAGCTGTTTATTTCTAGCTTCTTTTAGGAACCACATGAGAGAGGACACACCCTTTGGGCCCCCTTGAAAGATCCTGTAGAAATGAAGGCACTCCCTTGTAAGTAAAATATCCCTGAATGCAACAATATTTGGATAATTATAGTCTCCCAGGAGCATAATCCTTAAATGGCTGAGATAATTATAGTATCCCAGGCCTGTGGCACTTCTCTTTTAAGAACCTAATCCCATGGGCAGAGGGAAGTGGGGACCCCAGGATGCTTCTTCTGCTGAGTCCCCCTAGCCCACACCGATGATGGCTCATTCTCCTAGAAAGCAAGCCTGGTGAGTCTTGCAAGCGACTTTCTTGTTCCCACTAGGGTATAACAAAGAGTGCAGCACAGAGCAGTGTGCGTGAGTGAGTGCAGTTATTTCTGGCATATAGAAGGCAATCCTATGTGTAAACAAATGAGGTGAGAAATGATTCTTTGGAACCTCTGATAGTTATTATCTGATAGGTAGTAGATAGTTATTATGATGGTTCTTTCTGAGATGAGCTTGGACAAGAAGAGATCAAGTCCAAGTTCATGGTTGTTGGTGTGATTTTTTTATGTTTATCTGCTAATCTAGTTTGGGAAGCTAGCTGGGGGAGTGTGATATTTTATTTATGTGTTGGATCTCTCAAAAGGACTGATAGATTCAAAGACAGACAAATGAGGCTGTGGACTGTACCTCTAACACTGGTCAAGGAACCTCTTTTAAATTCGAAAGTTAGTACTCACAAGGAGGGATGGTTTGGTGTAACCCATCGCTCTTACTAGGAAAACAAGCCAAAGTGAGTCTTTAATAGATGGGTGGTCAGAGCTGTACTGCTTGTCAACGAGTGACAGTCTCTCTGTCAAAGGGTGGTACAACCCTTTTTCCTGGATGCCTCCCCCTTTATAATTTACATTCTATTAATTTGCTCTCGATTGAAAGTGGCTCTCTGAATGATTTAAAGTCATGGTGAGGACTGTATATTCTATTTTATTATCTAGCCTCTGCCCTCCCCAAGGATAGTACCGTGGTTGATGAGATAGAGGAGAACACTCAAGCCTGTTGCTTGCTGTCTCTGGGACTTACCCCATGGTTTATGGGAACACGCTGCATTTTCCTTTTACAACCTGCCTCTGTTTGGTTCCCACAACTAGAAGGGGTTGTTATGACTCACTTTGCTCACAGGGCTCTTTTCTTTGGAGGCTTAGCAAGGACACTTTCTCAGTTCGGCTGACTTCTGTGGGCCCTGGGATGATTTTTATAGATAAGAATAATAAAACCCTTTAATGATCTCCACTTCCTAAGCTAGTAAAGGAGTGGGCTGCACAAAGTTATCTCTAAGATCCCTTTGGGTTCTACACAGTGTTTTTTTTGCATCTACATCCTTTGTAGCATTCATTCATTCATTCATTCACTTGCTACTCTTTGTTTCATTCCACTTCGCAGACATGTGACAGACACTGGAGGAAGAAAAAAACTACGACGCGTCTCATCCTGTCAGAGCTTATTCTGCACACAAAGTGCTCAATAACTAGAGCCCATGTCTCAAAGCACAGCCATATATCTGGATTACATTATTATGATTGTTTCACAACCATCAGTAGATTTAACATCAGCTTTCTTATGCCACAGGTATTTTCCCCAGTGACATCTTTTTGCCATTGGTCTGCTAAGGTGACTCAGAAAAGTGTGTTGATGAGGCCCTGACTTTTCTGACTTGTTTTATTTCTAGTTCTTTGAAGAATGTGGGTGTCAAACTGGGTGCATTTCCTGGGACTCATGCATTGTCGGGGTGCCTGTTAGGATCTCTTTGTGGGTTGTACAAAGAAGCAGAGCTTGTAGCAACAAAACGCAAGACTAGAAGAAGTGCTACCAAGACCCAGAACAACCCTCCAGGCCAGCTTTTGGACAGCAGCAAACACACAAAACAAGCATGAATAGTAGCTCGATAGTATTTCACAAAAGAGACGTGCTGACTTGTCAACAGACACCAAGTCAAGTTCTTCCTTAGGTTCCCTGCAAATTTGAAGGAGTCAGAAAGCATAAAGGTCCTATTCCTAAGATTTCTCTCTCTATTTTTATTGTGGTGAGAACATGAGATTTACCCTCTTAACAAATCTGTGCGTGCACAATATATTATTGTTATCTACAGGTACAATGCTGTACAGCAGATCTCTAAAACTTATTCATCTTGTATAACTGAAACTTTATACCCGTTGAACAGCAATCCCCTTTTTCCCCCTCCCCCCAGCCCCTGGCAACTGCCGTTCTACTCTCTGCTTCTGTGAGTTTGATTGGTTTAGATTCCTCATATAAGTGGAATCATGGAGTATTTGTCCTGTGATTGACTTATTTCACTTAGCATAATGCCCTCAAGTTTCGTCCACGCTGTTGCATATGACAGAATTTCCTTCTTTAAGTCTGAATAATATTCCATTGTATGTATATGCCACATTTTCTTTGTTGATGGCCATTTAGGTTGTTTCTACATCTACACTTTTCTATAAAACTTTAGCATCTAGAAGATGAAGTTTTCTTCATTTGATACATTGTATTCCTGTCGATACCTAGCTTAAAATGCTTCACAATTCCAGGAAAAAAAAATCAATGATCCCTAACATAGGATATGAAGTCCACCAAAATCTGGCTCTGTCTGCATCTCTAGCCTCATTTCCCACCTTTGTCTTCCTTCCCTTTATGGTCCAGCTTCATTGAACTCCACAGGTTTCCATACACATCAAGTTGCTTTATGTCTCTTTGCCTCTACTTATCTTGCTTTCTCCCAAGAATTTGTTTTTCTTCCCTCAACCTCTTCACCTGGTGATTACTATGCAAACTTGAAGACTCAGCTCACATGTCACCTCCTCCAGGAAGCCTTCTCTGAACTTTCGCCCCCCTCTTCCCCTCGCATTGTAGCTCTATCATTTGGCTTCCTGTAATGTATTATAATTGTCTGTTCTGTGTCCGTAACTCCCACTAGACCCTTGAGCACCTCAAGGATAGTGACATTTCATCTCTGCATCCTCAGGGCCTAGCAAAATGCCGAGCAGAGTACTAAGCACTCAACACACATTTGTGGACTGAATTAATGAAAGTTATCAATTTTTCTGAGCCTCAGCTTCCTCATCTGCAAAACGAGGACAATGATATCTTCCTTGCAGGATTTCTGTAGGGACTGAGAAAATGTAGGTAAAGTGCCTAGTCCAGAACCAGCAAATGAAAGAAGCTCAATGAAGGGAGGCCCTCATTCTTATCAATGGAAGTGCAATGGGCAGGTCACGGGGAAGGCTGTGTTCTGATTATGGGCTGGGAACCATAGCCAAACAGTGAAGAGTGCTGGGCAATGTGTGGTCACCCACACTTTCAGGCTGGATCAGTGAGATGATGTGGAGGCGGGGGCCCCAGCTCACACACAGCCGCTCTCACTGACAGCTGGTGGCTGGTGATTGTGGCTCACAGACTCTTGTGGAAACCGCCTTCCATTCATTTGACAGACCCTTCAGGTGACCCATGAAAGCCATGCAGCACGGTGGGATTAGGTTGAGTATATTTACTTTCTGCCACCTGCAGGACCTGTGGTTCTCTTGGAGGCGCAGCAAATGGTCCTGGCTGAGGCTGCTTCAAATATTCAGCCTGCCCAATGCTCCATTTGCAAGCTGCTGTTATTCTTTGCATTCAAAAAGAGCAGGGCTCTTCTAGATTTGTACAGTTAAACCTCAATTAACCAGAACCCCAGCTACTTTGAACCCTCAAATAACCAAGACTTGGAGTCTTTCCAAAGAAAGATGTAACTAGAGCACACAAAGCAAGATCAGAATTTTAGTAAAACAAACAAAAGAATAAAACCCCAATGAACAGACAAAGAAAACTCAGAAAGTACAACTCAGAAATGAACTTGGTTAGATTTAGTCCAGAGCTCAGGTCCAACTTCTACACCTTTAATATGTATAGAATGAGAGACTTGGGTTTTGGAGTTAGGGAGACCTGGGTTTAAGTCTTAGTGCTTCCATTTATTATTTTTGAGATATTGGACAAATTATTTTATCTGTCTAAGCCTGGGTGTTCTCATCTGTAAATTAGGGATAGCAATGATAACTACTTATTTTGAGAATTAACTAAGAAAACACATGTGAAGGCTTAATATAGTGTCTAGCACGTGGTAAGTGCTTCATAAATTTTAACTATTAACAATCTCTTAACAGTGAAAAGAAATATTTAGAACCGTTACATGTAAATATCAAAAGCTAAATCGTGTCCAGCATTCTTTATTTATAAAAGCAGAAAAGTGGATATTTTTGAAAGACTATCAAAAATAATACTTCATACAAAAATCAACCAAAATACCTCAGTTTGGATTATATGGTGGAACCAGAGGGCATATAGAACAATAATGTAGTAACAGCTTCCTTTAGAGGATCAGACATTTTGTATCACGTGTAAGTGAGAGAGAACAATCAGAAAGTCTTATATGAGTTATCTCTGTGATTATTAAAAAACCAACGAACTTCCAGTTTTTTATTGTTGAGCCGTGTTCAAAAGATACGTAGACAATGTGTTACATGACTCGCCCAGAGTTCAAACCACCTTAGACTTCCTGTTATCTTTCCCTGCATTCATCCTACTGCCCCGAATGAACTCTCATAATAGTAAATAGAAAGCTCAGTTTAAAAACGGCATCATAGTGGTCGGTATTAGCTGCTAGCTGCTGTGACAAATTACACAAAACTTAGTGGCTGAAACCAATACAAATTTATGATCTTACAGTTCCGGAGGTCAGAATTCTGAAATGGATCTCACTGGGCTAACTCAAGGTGTGGTCAGGGCTGTGTTCCTTCTGGAAACTCTCGGAGAGAATCTGTTTCTTTGCCTTTTCCAGCTTCTAGAGGCCACCCACATTCCTTGATTTGTGGCCATATTCCTCCATCTTCAAAGCCAGCAAACTTGGGCTGAGTCCTTCTCCCACTGCCATCTCTCTGGTTCTCACTCTTCTGCATCCCTCTTCACTTATAAGGAGTCTTGTCATTAATTCCAAGGGCCCACTTGGAAAACTCAGGATCATCTCCATTTCTCAAGCTCAGTTGACTAACAAGCTTAATTAATTCTCCTTTACAATGTAACCTACCATATTCACAGGTTCTGGTAATTAGGATGTAGACGTCAGTGAAGGGGGAGGGAGGCAATATTCTGCCTATCACCATAGTATTAGAAGTTTTGTAGCATAGGTGCTAGCAAAATTGGCTGATCAAGATGTTATCTCTCCTCTTTCCTCGAGAGTACTTTGCTTGGTTGGTATGGGAAGGATGTCTAAATGTTTTACATCAGTTTTTAGAACCTCCATGGAGTAGGGGAGTGTGTTGAAAGAGTGAAAGTTACACATTACCACACGTTAGAAACCTGTCAGTATGACAGAGAGTCAGCATGCATGCATGTATACAGAAAGTCATCCAGAAATCAAATTTATTTTTCTGACTCATTCTACAACCTTGGGCAACTGCTCAACCTCTCCACGCCCGTCTCTGAACTTCAATGTACCTTTTCTCATTTTTGCCACACACACAAAAGAAATTCAGTTTAATTTGAATGGTGCTTCCCCGAGTGTAGACTCCAAGGGGACTGTTATATGATTCCAGACACTTTTTGTTGTATGTCACAGAAAACTTAACCTAAATAAGCTTAAACAATAAAGGAGAATTTTTATCTCAGAAAATATCCAGAGGAGGTCAGGTGTCAAAAGTGGAGGAATAATCACGGCCCCACCTTTGTTTCTCAGTGATTTTGCTATTTCTGCTCCCCACCGCAATCAGCACAACTCTCTCTGCAATCAGCACAACTCTCAGGCTGACCTACTTCATGGTGGCATAAATGACTGTAGCACTTCAGGGCTTCAATATCTCAAAGCAAGTATCCTCAGATTCACTCTGATTGGTTCAGCATATGTCACGTTTCCACATGCCCAACTTGGATCAGTAATGATGGCCAGGGGAATGGAATACACAGACTGCTTATGCCAATCAAAGCTGGAGTGGGTGGGGGTAGGGGAGGAAGGTCAGCTTCTAGGGTGGGTAGCCGGGTAGAGCAGAGGAGATGACACGAATGAAAATCTTAGAGGGATGAATGGATGTGGGGTCTACAAATAACAAATATCCATTATAGCCATGAGGGAAGCTATTATTTGAAAGAAGGTATAATTTTTGAAGGCTAGTTGAATTAGATCAATTCAGTCTCTATAACCATGTATCAAAAACATGGAAAATATCACAGAAGGTTTCCATAATGCCAAAATAATTGTGAAATAGATAATCATAAGCTTCATGAAATTGTGTCATCTAAATAAAAGTTATTATTATCTCCTTTTGTTGTGGGATTATATAGAAAAAGTTTGGCTTCCCCTCAATACCTTGTGGTTTTAGAAAGAGATTGAGACCTTTTGCATCAAGTTTCAACAGAAGATTAGTGGTTAATGGTTAAGTTATAAAATACTCACACACCCAGGGCTTGTTCATGTGTACAGATCTCTAAAAACTTGAAGCGTACAATCTTCTGCCCAGCTGCACCTCAGTCCTTCCTTTCTGTTTAAAAAATAAAGCTACCAGTTTATAAACAACTTTCATACCAAAGGCTTGACCCCCTGGGTGATAAGTGACAAGAGAAGTGTACTAATGGACATTTTAAGAGTTCCACATCAGCAGACTTATCCTGTCTCGAACAGGCTTGGGGTTATCAGTGTAATCTTTTAAAAATTACTTTCTAAACAAACTTAACAACTAAGATGATTGGTATAAGGGAAGGAAAGTTAAAGCCAAAAATATTTCAAATGTAGCTTTAAAAAGAATGATGGCACATACATTACTGATCAGTTTCTGAGCTCTGGACATTTTCCTGTTTTCTTTGTAGAGCAGAAGAGTTTTCATCTGCTCTTGTGCCTTTGACCTCCTGCCACACATCACAATCTTTAAAAAAATGTGAATGTTGTAAACAGTATTCAGAATTACTCTTGCACAGGGCACTGTGTGAGGTGTGATGGTAAACAAGATAAACAGATACAGTCTCTCCTATGAAGCAGCTTAATAAAGTAAAATAAAATGAAATAAAATAAAATAAAAAAATAATTAAAATAAAATAAAAAAGAGTCTTAACTAGTCTTCTAGTTAAATTGATGCATTGACTTCATGGGTTTTCCTCCTCTCCTTCTACCTCCTAAGACCGCAAAAAAGGAAGGAAGAAATATTAAAGGATGGGGAATTTAAACCAATTCTTGGAAGATTGAAAACAGAACAAGGAATGGTACCTGACATAGTAGGAGAGAGGAGGTTATAACCTAAATTGCCTATTAAGAGGGATGCTGATGAGGGACCAAGAAGAGTATTGACAGCAGGAAAATGTGTTCTCCCCCGCACGTCTCCTCCTGTAGTAGTTAAGAATTTAGAGGTAACCTGTGGATGAGCATGAGGTGTGGAACTAAAAGCGAGAGACTTGAACTGAAATTCTGCAAAGGGAAAAACTGAACCCCAAGATCTTCTCCCTAATGCTATGTAAGCAGGAGATTTTATCCCCGGGAATAATACTGAAAGTTTATTCTTTGGAATCATTCAAGGATACCAGATGCAGGGTGGGTAGGGAGGGTGCTGAGCTGAAGCAGAGGACTGTGTAGAAACCTCCGTAATGAAATGTGGGACCCTTAGGATGCTTCCCTCCTTTCCCCTCTGAAAATGTAAATAGCCAGGGATATACTCCTCAGGCAGGAGACTGGGAAACTGAACTGCTCCAGGGAAAATACTTCCATGTGCTGGTAATTGGGAGTTCCTTGACAAAAAGCTGGCCTGCTGACCCATTTTGCTATAGTGGAGGACACCAACCCACAAGGCCTGATCACTCACAGAATTTCCAAACAGCTTAATTAAAAATCTTTTATTATAGAAAATCTCAAACACACATGAAAGTAGAGAGAATAGTATAATAAATCCTCATACACCCATTGCTCAGTGTCAACGATGAGCAATTCAGTCTATCTTGTATTATCTCCACCTTTACCCACTTTCACCCTCATGTATTATTTTCAAGCAAATCCCAGACACTATATCATTTCACTCTTAGATATTTTAGGTTGTATTTCATGTTTTTCTATCAGATACTGACTCTTTCAAAAAACATAACCATAATACTACTGTCAGAATTGAAATAAATTTACAATAATTCCTTAATATCATCTAATATGCAATCAGTGTTCAAATTTTCAATTGTCTTATAAATTTCATAATTTTATTTTATAGTTTGTTTGAAACAGGCTCCAAATTGGGTTCACTCACTGCAATTAGTTAATATGTATTTTAATCTCTTTTCATCTATAGGTCCCTCTCTTTCTCTTTTCATTTGCAATTTATTTGTTGAAGAAACCAAAGTTTCCCCACAGAACAGTTTCCATACAGTAAAATTTACTGGTTGCATACACGGTGTAGTTTAACATTTTCTTTTGTTTTATTTATTTCCCATAAATTAGAGCTAAAAGCCTGATTAGATTTACGTTGAATTTTTTTTTTTTTTTTGGAAAGAAGAATTTCCGGGTGGTATTGTATTATTCCATTTAGAGGCATATAATATCTGGCTGTCTTTCCATTTTCTAATATTAGCAATTATTGATGCTCATCCATTAATTTATTAAGGGATGCAAAATGGTAATATTCTAATTCTACCAATCCTTTATTTATTAGAAGGAATGCTTCCATAAAGAGAAACTTCCCCTCGTTTGATATTTGCTTACATATGGGAAAGGTATGATAAATGATTGATTCTTTCTTTATTTTCAGTTTTCGAAATAATGAGTTGATTCACTAATATTCTCCAGTGATGACCAGTTAGGTTTTGTTTTGCTTCACTATTCTTTTGAACTCATAGATTTAAACATATTTAATGTCTTCCAATCTATTGATATCATTATCCTATTAAAGGTTAAATTGTCCCATTTTTGGTCAGTGAGTTTGATTACTGAATCCTTCTGACATAACACTAGTGATCATTGATAGCTTCTTTGCTATCTGGAATGATGGGATGATCATGCTCACTTTGACAGTTCTTTCTTTAAATCACAGTCATTGGAGAAAAGTATCTAACATGAAAAAGAGAGATATCAAAAGAGAAACACAAAAGAAGTAAAGATAATACAGAAAACCCTAGAAACCTCCAAAAAATACCTGTGAAATCACTAGGATGGGAGATAAAGCAAAGGAAATTTCACAGGGGAAAAATAATTAAAATAATGGAAAAATTATCACACTTAGGTCCAACATTCAATAGACTGTAAGAACAGAAGAAAAGAATAGAGAAAAATCAAAGGAAGGAAATTACTTACAAAGAACTCTGCTTGCCCCACCTGCCCAATTTTTCCAAGATTAAAACTAAGAATCTTCAGACTGAGAGCGCCCACTGAGAACCAAGTGCAGTGAATGAAAACAGATCCATACGAAAGCACAACATCGTGAAATTTCATGAAGTTCCAGAACACCAGAAATAAGGAGAATATCCCCTAAAACCAGTTACATACAACAAAACAAAACTGGGAAAAGCTTTGGATTTCTCAACATTAAACACTAAAAGACAGTAGAGGGACTTCTGCATCCACCTAGGATGGCATAATAGGGACTGGGTTCATTCTCCTGCCTGAAACAACTGAAAAACCAGGCTCAATATCCAAACAATTTTCAAGACATCAGATACTAGGCAACAAAGTACAGCGATCCCTGAGAGATGGGAAACAAACAGGGTTACCTCAGCTTCCTGCCTTGAGAGAGTTTTCAGGCCAAGGAACTGAACTTAAGGAGATTAAGCTAAGGGTTAAGGAGATTAAGTTAAGAGTGTGGTGAGACCAAAGCAACGGGAGTTCACAGGGCAGAGTCCTGGAGAGAACAGAGCTGCGCAGTGAGAATTCCAGAGACCTACAGAAGAGCTCCCCCAAGTATTCAGTAAAGGACTGATCGGTGTCCTCACTGAGACTGGGGAGAGAACTACCATGTAAAAGAATTGGAGAGAACAGTACCTTGAGCTCACATACGTCTAGGAATAGTTCCTGTGTCTGCCATCCAGACTGGAAATCTAGTTAAGAGTATTCAGAAGAATCTCTCCTCATTAATTGAAAATAGTTAGTCCTAAGTGACATGCTGCTCTGATTTTGCATACAAATACTAAAAACAACACCCAAAAAGATCAAACTATTTAACAGTAATTTCTAGAATAAAGCTCAAGAATATTTATAGGGATGCAAAAATATCTAGTACCCAAAAAGAAGAGAGTACAGTAATATTTTTAAAGTATTGAAAGAAAAAATTTCAACCTAGGCTTCAGTACCTATAGTGCTATAAACTGAATGTTTGTGTCCCTCCTTACATTCATATGTTGAAATCCTAACTGCCAGTGTGAGGGTATTAGGAGACAGGGCCTTTGGTAGGTGATTAGGTCATGAAAGTGGAGCCCTCATGAATAGGATTAACGCCCTTATAAAAAGAGACTCCATAGAGCTCCCTTGCCTCTTCTGCCAAGTAAGGACACACCAAAAAGACTGCCATCTATGAATCAGGATGCAGGGCCTGGCCAGACACCAAGTCTGCTGGTGGCTTGATCTTGGACTTCCCAGTCTCCAGAACTGTGAGAAATAAATTTCTGTTGTTTACAAGCCACCCAGTCTATGGTATTCTATTATAACAGCCCAAATGGACTAAGACATAACAAATATCTTTCTAAGAGGAAACTGAAGTTGGACTAAAGAATTTTTCAGACATGCAAAAGCTGAAAGAATCTGTTACTCACAGAATCACACTATGAGAAATGTTAAAGGAAGCCCTCAGGCAGAAAGAAGATGATACCAGAGGGAAATACTGATCTAAGTAAAAGAATGTTGAGCACCAGAAATGGTAACTACATGAGTAAATATGTGACGTAAAAAAAATTATTTACATCTCTTTAAAAGGTAATTTACTATTTAAACAAAAATGATAACAATGTAGGGAGGGGTCTATAATATATGTAGAAGTAAAATGTATGACAACAATAGTATAAAGGCCAGGAAGGGAGAAATAGAAATATGCTATTGTAAGGTTCTTATACCATATTGAAATGGTGTAATGTTGCTATAAGGTAAACAGTTATAACTTAAAGATGTATACTGTAAATCATAAAGTAACCACTGAGACAACAAAACAAAGAGTTGTAGCTAATTAGTCAACAAAGGAAATAAAATGAATCATAACAAATATTCAATCCCCCCCAAAGAAAATGCAGAAAAAAGAGGAAAAAATGAACAAAGAACAGTTTAGACAAATAGACAACAAATAGCATGATGGTAAATTTAAACTCAACCATATCGATAAATATATTAAATGTAAATGGTCTAAATATCTTAATTAAAAGGCAGATATAATAAGATTGGATTAAAAAAAGCAAGAACCTAATTATATACTGCCCATGAGAAACCCAGTGTAAACATAAAGACATAACTAGGTTGAAATAAAAGGATGGAAGAAGATATAATATCCTAAAGCTAATCAAAAGAAATCTTGGCTGTATTAATATCAGACAAAGTAAACTTCAGAACAAAAACTATGACCAGGAATAAAAAGGTCATTTCTTAATGACAAAAGAGTCAATAAATCAAGAAGACATAGCGATGCTAAGTATTTCTGTACCTAGTAACATGGCTGCAAATTACATGAAGTAAAAACTGATACAACTACATGGAGAAATAGACAAATCCACAATCTTAGAGATTTCAATAATCCTCTTTCAATTTCTGGAACAAGGAGACAGAAAATCAGGGAGGATAAAGAAAACTTAAACAATACTATCAAGCTTCTTGTCCTAATTAATATTTATAGAACACTCCACCCAAGAGCAGCAGAACACACATTCTCTTCAAGCACACCAAGAACAAGTCTGTCAAGTACCAAGTGTCCATAGAAGAAGTCAACACGCAGTCTGCCAGCACAGGTCATACTCTCAGCCATAAAATACACCCGAATAAATCTGGAAGAATTCAAGTCACACAAAGTATGTTTTCTGACCATAATGGAACTAAATTAGAAATCAACAACACAAGGAAATCTGGGAAATTTGAAAATAAGTCGGAATTAAGCAACACATTAAAAAATTTACTTTTCATTCACCTTTTCTGAGGAGGCTGAAAGGATGTACTCCAGTGTAATTTGGGGGTAAAACAAGGAAGAGAAAAACCTGAGCTTCAGGATACAAGACATCCTGTACAAGATCTTGTCAAAAGGAAGTTTAGGATAACAGCTGTCCGTGGACCCAGAGAGCAACTAGACTGGAACTGAGAAAGAGGACGGAGAGTTTAGTGAGGGAGGTCTCCAGGATCAAAATAAAAGTGATGTATCATCTGCTATGTTTAAACACAGGCACATGATGGATGGAGAGGTTTAAAATATCTAAGGATATGTTTATAGACAATTATGAGATAAAAGGGAGGTAATTAGGCAACACAAGTAAAAATGAAAAGCTGTGTGAGATGCATAATTATATTATACTATTTGTGCAGAGAATGATAGTTTACGTTGTTATAATAATGGAAATGATAGTTATTGATTTTACTAAAAAATATGTGGTAACTGTACTGGGAGGGTAAAAGTATGTTGAAGCAAGAGAATTTAATATCTATCATAACATCAGTAAATAATGCATCTATTTGATAAATCAAGAGGTAGGACCACACTGTCTCATTTAAAATAATGGAGGTAAATATCAGAAGAAACAGTTTTCAAAAGTTGAAAGTGTTGCTTCTGGAAGTTACACTAGGAAAGAGGAACAGGAAAGAGTGGATCAGAGGACTTGTATTCTCTACTCGAAGCTCTCCTTAGTCTTTGGTTAAGATAAATTTCTATAGAGGTTTTTTTTACTGAAGTATAGTTGACATTCACTATTGTACTAGTTTCAGGTGTACAACATAGTGCTTTGACATTCATATACGTTACAAAATGATCACCCTGATAAACTAGTATCTGTTATCACACAAAGTTATTACAATATTGTTGACTATGTTCTCTATGCTGTACGTTACATCTCCATGACTTATTTATTTTACGGCTAGAAGTTTGTACCTCTTATCCTCCTCACTTACCTCACCCTTCTTCCTCGGTCTTCCCCTCCGGCAACCAACAATTTGTTCTCTGTATCCATAAGTCTGTTTCTGTTTTGTTTTGTTTTTTTAGATTCCGCATATAAGTGAAATCGTATGATATTCTTCTTTCTCTGTCTGGTTCATTTCATTTAACATAATACCCTCTAGACTTATCCATATTGTTGCAAATGGCAGAATTATTTTATGACTGAGTAATATTCCATTATGTGTATATATATATAAATTATATTTATATATATATATACCACATCTTCTTTATCCACTCATCTGCCAATGAACACTTAGGTTGCTTCCATATCTTGGCTATTGTAAATAATGTTGCAATGAACACAGGGGTGCATATATCTTTTCAAATTAGTGTTTTCATTTTCTTTGCATAAATACCCGGAAGTGGTATTGCTGGATTGTATACTATTTCTGTTTTTAATTTTTTGAGCAACCTTCATACTGTTTTCCATAGTGACTGCACCAATTCACATTCCCACCAACAGTGCACGAGGGTTTCCTTTTCTTGACATCCTCGCCAACATTTGTAATTTGTTGTATTTTTAATCACAGCCATTCTAACAGGTGCGAGGTAACATCTCATTGTGGTTTTGATTTGCATTTCCCTGATGATTAGTGATGTTGAACACCTTTTCATGTATCTGTTGGCTATAGAGGTGTTTTTTGATAAAATATTTTGTAATAAGAAATTAAAGCAACTAAAAGGGAAACAGCCATATCTCCTATTACTCTCTACTTTGACTGGGGACAGAATAAGAGGAAAATTTCTTCGAGTTGCTCACTGGCATCTGAGCAATAGCAGAAAAAGCAGAATATGCCTTAGATGTAAAATTTAGACATACTTCTATAGACTTGAAAAAGTTTACTAACTAGTAATGTTGGGTTGTAAGGGTAATGACTTTTAAAGTAACATTTAAAAGGTTAATTACATTGTAATGGACAATTAATGGATTAGGGGGTTGCACCAAAAAAACTCAGCAATCAAAATAACATTTTTATGCAATATTTTAAAAATAAAAATTAACGTAAAAAATTTACGATGAGCAAAATGTCAAAAATTTTAATAAAAAGATAGAACTGTATTACTTATTTTTTCTTTTGTGTCAGGCTCCAATGTAGCTCGGCATGACACTGTTTAACAAATAATAAGTGTTCCAGGTACTGGGATAAGAATAATGTCCACTTTCTTATCAGAATTCTGTGTGAAGACTAACTGTCGTCACAAGGGAAAGCTTTTTGAAAACTCTAACATACTGCATAAATGTGAGTTACTTCAAAGAATCTCCATACTCCTTTGTTACCTGTTAAATCATTAATTGTGATCAAAGGTGTATTGGTTTCTGGTACCTTCTAGCGAAGTCATCAATCTTCTATTTTTTCCAATGCCCTTAGCAAAATGAATAATTCTTACGGATACCATTTTCTTTGCAGGTGACTAGTGTTTAATGTTAGTAACCATCTGTTCCGTTTATCTTATTCCTCACAAGAAAAGGGCCATTTGTCCAAATTCCACTGTTGGTTTTTTCCTGTGCTCACAGCTTGGACTGTAACAGTGGGGCAGGACTAAACCCATTTTCTCTCTGGGAGAAAGTGCACCTGTGAGAGCGTGAGCTATAGAGTTCCAACATTTTGAAAGTGATTGGGAACTTGGACCAATGGAAGTTCTACCTCTGGGTAGGCACCTTCCTCAAAGACCTGTTTCTCTCAAGGTCTGTCCTTCTAATTGCTGACTTTGCACAGACTCCAAAACAACCTGCATACCATAATCTGAAAGGAAAGGTCAACCTAAAGGTCACAGGTTTTAAGGGTGCTACTTCAAAGACATTTATCTCCTTTACAACACCATTAGTCTTGGGTAATGGTCTATTGTCTTTCATCATCCTATCCTCTTCACCTGCCTGTTTACTTTGAGTCCAGCCTCAGAATTCAAGCCCCAGCATAAACGGGTGCTTTTTTGCTACTTAACACTGGCCCAGTGGAAGCTGGTTCATAGTCTGGTTTCCAGTTGTCAGCTGTTTAAAGGAAATGCAGTTACTAAGGGAGGGATGTGGTTCAGTCTTTTGGATAAAACATGGAAAAGACGTTTTTGAGGGAATAGCTAACAATGAAGAAAAGACATTTATGCATTGATGTTTATTGTAATTTTATGTGTAATTCTAAAAAAAACCAGGAATATAAATATCCAACAATAAAAATAGCTACATTTGTATAGTACTGATCTGAATATTTTATATGTGCTACCTCACTTAATCTTCATTGTGACCCTATGAAATAGGTATTATTATTATTCCCATTTTACAGATGGGGAAAAGATTATAAAGAGATGAATAATTTTCCAAGGCCCTAATAAATAGCAGAACTGGGGTTTGAACCCAGCTAGTGTGGCTGCATAGCACAGGTCTTTAACTCTATGCTGTGTTGCATTGCATATAAAAGAATAGTGTAGCAACTTGGTGAATTATTATTCAGCCTTTAAAATGGTATAAGGTCTGTATGGCAACATAAAGAGGGAATATAAATTTCATGACCCTATGATTTAAACTGTATAAAATATATACAGTGTAGGTAAAGACTGAGAAGTAACAGGAAAAATCATCTGAGGCCAAGGACCCCAGGTGGTCAAAAGAAAAAAAAAAAATCACAAAACCAAAATAAGACAAGAAAGGCCCTTGGTAGAATTTTTGCATTGTTGCTAAGAAATCTGTTTCTGATTCAATTCCATTTCCCAAACTCAGGTTTGTCTGTGGATTTTGACTTTTTGGAAACTTCTGGAACAATTCTTAGGTAAATCTCTTGCTGATGCGTGTTATCAAACTCTCTTTGGTTACTCAGATCACAGACTAATTCACTCCACTATGGCTGACACTCATCATATATTCCCCAGTCTCTGCCGCTGCATAGCTCTCCTCACACCATAAAACAAGGGTGATGAGAAGTTCTTGTAGTGTGCTAGTGACATTATGTTTATCATTTCCTCCTATTAGAAATAAGAAAAACATAGGTCTTAAAACTTTTTTAAGAAAAACATGTCTTGCACCCAGTTGTAAGAATGATTGTGATATACAGATTTATTTCTTTCAAAAACCTACCTTGATGGATCAAATGTGCCATGTTTTATTAATACCCGCTGTAAACATAAATAAGATAAAATTGTATGTGAGCCTGTAAGTTAAAAAAAAAAACTTCCACTACTATGAATGAGGTAATATTTGGAGGAACAAATTGTATTGGGTGAAAAAGAAAATGATGAATTCCAGACAGAGTCAGTGATCAATCTACATCAATCCATTCATCTAGTCAACAAATATTTATTGAGCACACACCATGTGCCAGGCACTGTGCTAGGTGCTGAGTATTCAATGGTAACCACAATGGACAAGATCCCAACACTTGTGGATTTAACCATATAGTTAGTAGTGGAAACAGACTTTAAACAAGTAAATATAAGTATATAATTATTAACTGTTGAGTGTTATGAAAGAAAAAGCAGAGTGTCATGAGGGAATAATCTGGGGACCTACCTTAGACTGAGCACTCAAAGAAGGTCTTCTTGAACAGGTGGAGGCTTAAGATAAGACGTGAAGGATGAGAAAGAGCCAGCTGTACTAGAAGTCAGGGTAAGAACACTCCAGGTGGAGGGAACAACAGAAACTGTAAAAAAAGGCCAAAGAGGCTGGAGAGTAGTAAATGGGGAGGGGAATAAGGTAAAGGAGGGGTAAGGTACAGGTCCTGAGAGAGTAGAGGATTTAATTATAAGTGCAATGGGAAACTACTGAAGATCATTGCTTGGAGAATAAACTTGAGAGTGACTTGAATGAAAATAAGGGGGCTATTGTAAATGTCTGAGCAAGAAAGATAGACCTTTGGAGTAGGGTGTTGGTAATGAAGGTGAAGAGGAGAGGAAGAATTGAAGGTATATTGTAACAAAAGAATTCTCAGAATTTGGATAAGGGATTGGATATGGGAAGGAAAGGGAGGTAACAAAATCATGTATTAGTCAGGGTGGTAACTGCTATAACAAACAGCTCCTTCCAAATTTCAGTACTTAATCCACTAAAAGCTATTTTCTTGCTCACATCACAGTCTAGTCTGGGTCAGCAGGAGAGTGAGGGAGGTCTGCTCCCCACATTTAGGTTCTTACATCTTGGGGAGTCTCCATTTTCAACAGGTGGCCTCCAAGACACTAGGAACAGAAAGAGAGAGAGCATGGAGGACCACATAGAACATTTTAGGAGCTAGGCAGAATGTGGAGTCCATCACTTCCACTCACCTTCTATTGGCCAGAGCTCAGTAACATAACCATGCTTAACTGTGGTGGGGGGGAGGTAGGTTAGAGGGTGTATGTGTTGGGGGTTACTGGGTAATGTGATCTGGCTGCCTGTTCAAGAAGAAAATGAAATAGATTTGTGAAGTCATAGCATTATCTCTGCCCCAAATGACTGCCTGGTTTTGGTATGAGCAACTGGCTGGAAGATGCCGGCATTACCTGTATGCTGAGCTGGAGAGGACGCGGGGAGAAACAAGTTCGTGGGAGGAGATCAAATAACTGGCTTTAGACTAGCTAAGCTTGAGATGCCTAGTAACCAACCAGGTGGAGATGTCAGGTAGGCAGTTTGATATTCAAGTGATGAGTTCAGTTTTTGGCCAGATAGATAAACCACTAGGAAATATCTAGGTAATTTAGGCAAAGCCATGTGTATTGACCGTATATTTGTCTGGCTATTTATTTATTATTTAATAAATGTTTCCTGAGCACCTACTAGGTATTGTACTAAGCAGGGGACAAATAGCGCTATACAAGACAGATGATATGTTTGGACCTTATATTCTGCCGGAGACAGACAAACAATAAGTAAGATAAACAAGTAAAATAAATATTATGTTGGATGGTGAAAAAGTCTAGAGAAAAATAAAGGAGAAGGAGGAATGGCGAGTGGAGTAGGTGGCTAGTGCAATTTTAAATAGGATGGTCAGGGAAGACCTCACTAGGAAGGTGACTTACCAGCAAAGATGTAAAAGGAAATGAAGACCATGGCGTGTGGTTAACTGGTGCATGGGGATTTAGGCCAAGGGAATACTAAATGTACACGTCTTGAGACAGGAGTGTCACTGTGCCTCTGGCTGGACTGGAGTAGGAGAGGTAGCGAGAGAAAAAGGAGTAGATGAGGTCACAGAGGTCGAGGGAAGGGATCAAGCTAGACCATGCAGGCCTTATAGGCCCTCATAAGGATTTTATCTTTTACTTTGGCCATGCAATTTATATTGACTTAAAATTCTCTTTTTAAAGTTGAATAATCACTCACTTTCCAAAATGTCCTTTAGCCTTGTTCTCCTAGTTTAGGACACAATATAAAATAGGTAGAATCATGTTTCTTTATAGTAACACATTGGTTAGAGTTCTTGTTTCTGCAAGGCAAGGTACTATATTCACAGATGCATTAAACAAGAGTCACCAAATACATATTTTTTTCAATTATCTATTATTTACTAGTCACCAGGCTAGGCACTGGCGATACAAAGATAAAAGAGATATGGATCCTGCACTTAAAGAGCTTCCTGAAGCAGATTGTTTTAATTTATTGTGCTAAGAGCAATGATAGATATATGCAGAGAAGGGAAAATCCATTCTGCTTAGGCGAATGGAGTATGTGCCTGGAGGGGTTCATGCTTGAGCTAAGACTTAACAAATGAGTTGGCATTAGCCAGGCAAAGATGGTGGGAGTAGGAGCTGGAGAAACGGAAAATAAGTGTTCAGAAGAACAGTTTTAGGTAGAAAGGATGGTGTCAAACTGACAAACATCACATCTAATGGAAGGTAAGAGAATTAAAATTAGGGAATATTTTGGAAAGGACATGACAAAATCCTTACTCCACACATTCCTATTAAAAACCACTTATGAGCACTTCCAATCTGAAATATGCACATAAGATCTTGGAACTAAAAAAATTATCTAGATGTCATTTTACAAATGAGAGAACTGAGACCTGAAGAGGTTAAGTGACATGTTCAACACTAAGAAGCAAATGAGCGGCTGTGTGAGGCCCCAATGCCACAGGATATCCAAGCCGAAGCTGTCCCAAGTGCTTCAAGGACAAACACACTTTTTGTTCTTCTTTTTTTTTCAAATCGCTTGCAATATCATTCTTTGAGCCCAAGTGTATTTCCAAAAATTTTTGGCAACTTTAGAATGGTTCCTAAACTCCCCACGAATTCCTTCTCAAACACCTGTTAGAATTGGTCTTACTCACTGGTTTCTGCTTGGAGGACTGCACTCAGCCCAAACTGTTCTACAGAAACTTTCTCCAGGAAACCCAGCATTCATTGGTTCTACTGAATTTTAGGTTTTGTTCTGTTACTCTTTCTTCCTTGGTCTTGGAGAACACAGAGAACTTATGAGGCTAATTTAGGGCAGATATGCTAAAAGAGGAAAGTAATGTTTTCTCTTTGCAGAAAACACCCCCCGGGTAGAGAATGCAGGAAATTGTGTGTCACTGTGATGAGAAACAAATGAAAGCCTTTACAGCAGAAATGTCAGTCTCCCATCATCTAACACGTCCATCACTGCATGCCAATGCGGATGTGGTGTAGGCAGCAGCCAACTGAGCATCCATGTCCTCCACAGTGATTCTCAGAGATCATAAGGAAGCAATGGGTGTGCTCAGAAAAATAACGTGAGTGCATGAGTGACTTTTAAGATAATTAGATTAGGATATAATGTATGACCCTGCATAAGGAAACAACTCCTTTGAAACTACAGTGTGTTCTTCTTATTAAATGGATGCCATGGTTATTTTATTATATTCTGATATGGTTATCTTGATGAGATCATTCCTGTTTCAGTTATCTAGAGGAAGAGGAAGTAGCAGGAATTGAGACAGAAGACCCTGAGAATGTAGACTAGAGAAAAGACTCTTGGTCTAGTCTTCAGGGATCCCAAGTGTCTGGAAAGATTTTCCTTTGCTGAACATTAAATGCGGCATCCATCAAGAGGAAGCAACGAGGAGGTAGGAAGAAATCTCAAAATCTCATTTGTTTCCCTACGCTTTGGTCAGCCGTAGCTTGCAAACCAGGTTATTTAGATTTATGCTCCTCTCTGAATTTATATTTTCTTGTGTTATATCCCAGAAGCAAGGTATTTTGTGCACACTTGGCCAGTTTTAAAGGAATGAACAGTTTCCTCCTGAGGCCAGAGATAATCAAAGAGAGACCCTGAAATAATGATTCTATCTGGGGTAATTCTGCCTCCCAGGGGATACTTGGCAATGTCTGGAGACATTTTTGTTTGTCACGACTGGTGGTGGCAGGGGAGATGCTACGGGCATCTAGTGGTTAGACCAGGGGTACTGCTAACCATTCTACAATGCACAGAACAGTCTCTACTACAAAGAATTACACAGCTTAAAATGTCCATAGTACCAAGATTGAGAAACTTTGCCCACAAATGAAGATGAATGAACAGAGCTGGCATCATGTGGCCCAACTTTTCCCAACTTCCAGGAGATTTTCCTCCCAATGCTACCTTTGGAGGTCCTGGGGTTTTACCACTATTGAGACAAGTGACATTTCTTTCCTCCAGCTTTAGGTAACATGCTTCCCCTACTCCCTAGTCAGAGAAATCTCCCCGACTCCCCCCACTCTCCAAGTCATTGATGCCAAATATTTATTGAGCTTATACTAGTCCTATAAACTGAACTATGCACTGGGGAGACAAAGAAATTTGAGATGTCCCTTCCCAGAGATGGTTAAAGCCTCAGCTGGGATCTCTGAGCTCTCATTGTCTTCGCACAAGTCCTTTTATAAAGGAACTCGATGATTTGGGAGAATGGACCTTACCTCCCACTGTGTTCGGGTGGACTCTGGGTTACTTCCCAGAGTCAGGGAGCCATTCTTGAGGTTTATAACAAATACCTGTGACATTACGACTTTTACAATCCTCTTAATCTAACCAATCATAAGATCTAAAAATTGTTTAATATTAATTGTCCATAATTCTCAGCTTGTGTTCTGCTTTGATTTCTTCCTGGGTTCATTTTTATCTTTCAACGACATTTTGTTCACTGTATTCTCCCTCGAGAGGCTAAGGATTGGATTATTTCTTAAAGAAGACCTGTTTTAAGAGCGTTATTTCTGAATCTTATTTTCTTTAAAGGAGAAAAGCAGAGTTGGAAGATGTCGAGCATTCCTGGGGACCATTATTTGCCAATCCCGAACAGACTTAAATTTTTTGGTATGTATTTATATTATCCCTCTTCCCCGCCCCCAACAAAATAGTAGAAACTACTGGCCCCCTCACCTGGGAAGGGGGGGTTGGAGGAGAAGAGGCAAACCCATAATCCAACAATTTGTACAAATTATAAAAGAAATAAGAAAAATGTAATTTGGCAGAAAAATTAATACAATACTAAGCGACATCTTAGTATTTCAAAACTCTAGGTAGTTTTTCCTACAAATGTAATACTTATCTCTGATTTCTACATGTACATTACTTTATTTATTATTTAATTTAAGTTGACACATTGGGCTTCTCCCCTTTGTGTAAAGTCTGAAATTTAAGCTTTGATTCTAATTTACTCATAAGAATGCCAAGATCTATTATTTCTATGAGTAAAACGAAGTATATTAAAGAATGTATTCAGCCAAGATCTCACTAGTAAAGAAGTAAATTAGGCTAAGACTGTCCTCTTCCCAGAAAAGAGTTTTAAAGGCGGGAAATCTATCAACACGCTGAGGAGAATGAGTCAATTTTGGGGGTTCAGGGAGTTAGTTTGAAAACCTGATCACATGAGAGAATTCAGTTAAGTTGATGTCTGTAAATATTTATTGAGTGCCTATTACATATAGTAAAATTAAAATAAAATATAATTTTAACCACGAAATTAGTGCAACCATTTGGCTCAATTTAAAAATTCTTCAGTTAAAATTTATTAATCCCGTCATGAGGGTGCCTGCTAACATTTTCTGGAATCAATATACCCACTAATTGAAATTAAATTAACAAATATTTAATTAAAAAATTAAAATCAACAAATATTTATTGAGTAGCTACTATGTATAAGCAGCACAATGGGGCTAGGGTAGCCTTGGGAGGAGACGTAAAGGTGGGTAACAACAGGCTCCTACCCTCAAGGATTTTACAGATCAGACTGTTTTGGAGTTAATTCATTCCCATAATTGTCAACAAATGTGTGTGTTTGGTGGGGTGTGTGTTTTTACAATGCCATTGTCACACTAACCAGTGAAATGTGTCCAACTAAGAAAGAAATGTACGACAGAGTAATATCAATCTTTCCTTGTAAATTCCTTCTTAAAACTACTGATAGGATGTACAGACCAAGTTAAAGATCTCTCATAAAAAAACTGAGATTTGTTTAGAAACCATGAACAATTACAGATTTCTGGAGAGCTGTTGAAACAAAAGCCAAAACAAGAAATAAACGATTAGGATGAAGTGCTACTAAACTGTAGGGGAGGATTACTTCTTTTCTCACTGCCCCCCTTCAGTCTCCACCTCCCTCCCCCGCAGAAGTTTGAATACAAAGAGAGAGAGGGAAGGTATCTGGCTATTTCCATGAAAAATGACTCTCCCCTACAATCACCTTCTGTCAATAAAATGCTTATTTTCTGACATGTCAATTAGGTGATTCATAATCCAGATGACCATCCCCTTCCATTTAGTACTGTTGGGCTGGGTTAAATGTCTTAAGTGTTTACCCTTTATGACCAGTGGCTTGGATCTGTTCTCAGTCAAACTGGGCCACTCATGACATGTTTGCCTGTAGAATTTCTCTTGAGGTAAAGTAACCATTATTATCAGATTTTAAACTGAACGGCAGATTAGGACAGTGGCTTTACCATCAGCAGTGAAGAAGGCTTGTTTTACAGTACCATGTATTCAAAATACGGAGTTTGTGGGAAGAGTTCAATGCGAAATAAATAGCCTGTAATTTACAGAAGTGCAGTGCAGGAGGCTTCTGCGGCAGAGCTTGGTACTTCAAAGAGATAGTCTGTGGCTCAAAAGCCAGTTATTAGGGTGGGATGATTTGTCTTGGCATCTTAAGCTAATTTTAAAAGATCTGACTGATAATGAGGTAATCATTTTTTTAAACTGAGAGAAAATTCACATAACATAAAATTTACCATTTTAAAATGTATAATTCAGTGACCTCTGGTAGATGAAGTAATGATTTTTAAAAGGATTAGTGATTAAGATTCTAAGGGGGGGGATAAAAATAACCATGTTGCATTTTTCATTCATAAATATATCCAATTATACCTAACAAATATTAAATAATTGCACTATTAACATAGCAAAATGCTCCTTTGTACGTCTACAAAGCAGTCTACAAATAAATAGTATGTTTCTATTCTACTGAAGACACGAATTATTAACCAGTTTTGCAATTAAAGTTATTAAGGCATTTAAGCTTTAATTCTGAAGAAAGGCAGATGGAGTTTAAAATATCCACATCGTCAAATTGTTTTACAAAGAAGATGTTTGGAGAACATTTGAAAGGAATTTTAAAAAATTGTCCTGGAAACTAGAAAATATACTTTTTGATAGAGGAAAATAAAGTTTTATGAAAACACATTTTTGCAAATAGTGTGAGTTTCAGATAAGACTGTTTTTTGTTATTTTGGAGTAGATGTATGAATAACACAGAAATCTCAACTTTAAAATGTCAGAATACTATGCAAGTGAAATAGTCTGATTAAATAAGCCGATGAAAGACTTCTGGGTAAATTGGTAGAGAATAGACTATGAAAATTTGTTTTGGCTGAAAAATTAATCCTCTTAACCAGTGATTCTCAGTTAGAGATGGAGGCATGTACCCAAAGAGATAAATATAATTTCACTGAGGCACTTTCAAATTACAAGCTCTCTGTGTCATCCTCCCCGCCCCCCCACCCGCCCCAAGATTTTCGTTTGTCCTCCTGGTGTGTGGTGAATAACAGCCCAGCTCTAGTTGAGACCAAACAAAGGAAGATAATCATTGCTCTACCCAACAAGACTTTGGCTATTAGATATACAAGAAGAGCTTTTTATGTAAATCACACTCAGTCAGAATTTGTAATAATTTAGTAAAGAGATAAGGATTATTTCTACATTATCTGTGGAGAAAAAGTTTTGCTAAGTAACAACGTACAGTAAAAGTATTAGAGAATGTATTTTATTTAACCTATTTAAGATTCTTAGTCATTTACAAGCAAATTTCTATTTACACAGAAAGAACTCTGTTTCATTAATTAAAATAGAACTGCCATTGACCTCTGCTTGGACATCTCTTTTACACTATAGCTACATTTCCTAAAGCAGTTGGGCTGGGGGAGAATTTGATAAACAAATATGGGACACATTGGATTAAATAAATTGAAATTAGTCTATGTACCACAGGACTTTTCAGAGACTTTAATTTGCTGTTGACGCTCCAAAAGCGGCCTGTCTGATGCGCAAACCTTGCCATTTCATTAGTATTTTGATTTGTATTTTTCTTTTAACTAATAAAATTGCAGAATATCCTTTCATATTTTTATTTTTTTCCATATGTTGCTTGTTCCTATCCTTTACTGGTTTCTCTATTGGGTTGTCGGTTCTTTTTCTCACTGGTTTTTAGCAGTTCATTCTTTTTCCATTACACATGTTGCAAATATTGTCATTCTGTCATTTATCCTTTAACTTGATGGTGCTTTTCTTGAAACAGAAGTTTTTATTTTTGGGTAGTCAAATTAGCAGCCTTCCTTCTAATGACTTCTGGGGTTTGAATTTTAGAAAAGCCTGCCCTACCTCAAGATTAAAAAAATATTTTTCTAACAACTATATAATATTTAAAATATTTCAGTGCCAATAGAACTTTCTGCAGTGATAAAAATACTCTGTATCTGTCCCATCGATGAAGGTGATACTAGCAACATGTAGCTATTGAATATTTGAAATATGACTAGGGCAACAGAAGAACTGAAGTTTTAATTTTATTTAATTTTAATTAATGAAAATTTAAATTTAAATAGCCAGATGTGGGTAGAGGTTACACATGGAACAACACAGATAGATCTTTATCTTTATCTTATTTGTTTTCTTTTGCACTGTGGTGTAGAGAGTTTTTCCTATATAAATATCCACTTATTCTAACACTATTCATGAGTCACCCTTATTTTCCCCCATTGATTTGAAAAGTCCTTTATATCATATGTCAAATTCCCATGTATCTATAGGTGTATTTCTGGAATCTGATTTGTTTCACCCCTCCATTTTTCCATCCTTGAGCCCATACACCATGTTTTAAATTACTTTTTAGTTGGTAAGACAATTCCTTGGTCATTGTCTTCTTTTTCAAAATTTACTGGCATCTCCTGACTATTTTCTTTTCCAGGTGAAGTTTAGAATTGGCTTGCCAAGTTCCATAAAAATATTCTCATAGAATCTTGATGGGCATTTCAGTGAGTTTATAGACCTACTTGAAAAATAATTGACATTTTAATGATATTAAGCTTTTTCTCTAGCTATTCTTTTATATTTTTAGTCTGTAGTGTTACTCCTATATTTGTTTTTTGTTAGATTATTCCTAAATATTTTATAGATTTTGTTGCTATTGCAAATAGTCTCTTTTTTCAATTAAATCTTGGAGTATAAGAAAGCTACTGATTTTTGCATGTTGATCTCGTATCTATTTTCCTTGCTGGACGGTCTTAGTTTTAGTCTTTGTTATCTTTGATTTTCTAGGTAATCAATTACGATGTCTTCGAATAATGACAATGATATCTCTTCGTTTCCAAAATTTATACACTTTCTGTGTATATATTTATCTTATTGCACTGGTTAGGAGGTTGAGAACAATGTTGAGTAACCATGATTGGGAGTATTATTTTCTTTTTCTTTATTTTTGGGACTGGATTTAGTATGAAGTTTAGAGTCTGTTGATTCAATTTTTCTTATATGGAGATTGATTTATTCAAATTTTCTAACTCTCGATTTAATTTTGATAGAAATAAAAATTTAATTTTGATAAAATCTTCCATCTAATTTGTATTTTTAGATTTATATAGGTATAATGGCTGTCTTTTTATTTCTAATGATGTTTATTTGAATCTTTTCTATTTCTTGCCTACACAAGTTTGTTTCTTACATTGGCCTTTTAAAGGATGTTTTGGTTTTATTTTATTTATTATCTTTCTTTCAGCTTAATTTGTCTATACTCTAGTGCTGAATGCTTAGGTTTTTATTTTTATTTTTTGTCTTATTTTTAAATGAGCACATCAAAGTGTATAAAGAGCACTTGAGCTGCATCACAAAGATTTTGATAGGTGGTTCTCTTTGTCATACATTTCTAAATAATCTGTAGTCTCTATTTGATTTATTTTTTTCATCCAATAATTATTCAGAAGAGTGTTTTAAAATTTCCAAATCACATAGATATTATTTTATCTTTTTGTTGTCATGTTTATTTTTATTTTATTATGCTCAGAATGCTTTCTTATTTATAAAATTTAATAAGATTTAGGCTTGATGATGAATTTTTTTTGATAAGTATGTCATGGGTTTTTGAGAATACATATTTTCTTCCTCTGTTGTGTGTAAAGTTTTGTGGTTATCTCTTAGAACCTGCACGATAGTTTGTTATTCAGAACCTCTGAATGGTTTGTTGATTTCAGCACTAAGTGTTTTAAGATCTCCTTGCAGGGTTGTAATTTGCATTTCCCATAATTTCTATTCTCTATGTTTCAAAACTGTGCTGTTAAATGCATGACCATTAACATTATAAAGACACACTATCCTTGATCTTTACATTTTCTTTGTGGATTGTAACTTTTATTAAAAGCCAAGATAATTTTTTTTTTGCCTGTTCATTTTTATTTTTTGTCTTGAATTCTATTTTGAATGAATTTTATTTTGTCAAACTTGCTTTGTTGTTATTAGCACTTTCTTGGTGTATATTTCCATCTTTATGTTTTTAACCTTTCTCTATTACTTGCTTTAAGTGTGTCTATTCTAAATAATAGTTAAAAGATAAACTGAGGCATATTAAAGTTTTTAAGTTTATTTGAACAAAAATCAATTCCAATGGGCAGAGCCAAACAGGAGCGGATAGGAGTGTTCTGCCAACAGGAGCTGGGGAGAAACTTTTGCAGAGAAGGCAGACGCCAAATGAGGGAATGACCGACTGGCTGCAGCTTGAAGCCTAGCTGGCTATTGGTGGCTGGCTGTCCTGGTGCTTTGATCTCATAACCTTGCGGCATTTATGGGTTTTGATGATGGTTTGCTTGCACAGGCCACCAAGGCGTTAGAGACACCTAAGTCTAAAGGCCTCCTCGTTTAATTAATTTAACAGTGTATAGCTGGATCCTAACTATGAAAATGTCCTATTTTGTAATTGTAGAAACTTAACATATAAAGCTGATAGAAGGTTAATATTCATAAACTCTAAAGAACTTCTACAAGTCAATGAGAAAAAGACCAACATCCCAATATAAAAGACGTAAGGGATACGAGCAAGGAATTCATAGAAAAAGAAAATCAAATGGCCAATAGACATGTGAGAGGAAATTCAACCTCATTAATATTCAGGAAATGCAAATTAAAATAGCAATAAAATCATGTTTTGCATAAAAGAATAGTGAAAATCAGAACAGCTAAAAATAAGAAGATTGATAACTCACTGGTAGCAAGGATGTGGAATTCTCAAGTGCACTGAGTATGAATATAGATATATTTTACATGTTATGATCTGCTTTGCCAGAGAGGAATAACTGTCTCTCTCAGCACTTTTCAAATAATCCTGAAGGACTTCAATTGGCCCAAGACTGGCCAGGCCTATCCCAAACCAATTGGTTTTGGTGAGGTTGGTGGTTGGGCAAAGAATAGAGTTCTATGATTGGCTCAGCCTAAGTAGATGCCCACTCTGGACTCATCAATTACGGCTAAGGAGTAGGATCAGGTAAGACTATGTTACTCCCAGAGTAGCCATGGGGGCTAGGGTTACGGGGGAAGGGATCAAGGGATTAGATCTCAAGAGAACATAGTGGGGGTTGCTGAACAAACTGTGTCACAGATGCCGACCAAATTTTACTTTACCATATGTAAAATGGAAGAAATAATATAAAACATCAGATACATGAATGCATGCATTAATTTCACTATACGCCTTTCTCAAATAAACATACCCATTTATAAAGTTTTCTTAATTTCAAAGGAAATGAAGCCAGATAAGTGAGCCAATGTTTGTGATATGTCTTGCAATCCTTAGATGACTGGGTAAATACAAAAACCTGAGGTGTTAATTACGTCTACAATCATTAGGGAAAATAGAAGCACATGTAGCAACTCTCAGAGGGGAGTTGATAGGGTCTACAGAATAGAATTCTGAATTCTTAAAAAGAGAAGCTCATAAAAATGTTCCCTTGCAACCTGAGGCATTTCAGCAGTACTGAAGTGAAGGGGAATTTCAGATTGTTCATTCATCAGGCTTCTCACTCAAATCTGTGTGGTGTATTTTGCAATTTGGCTGAAATGACCATACTTTCTTAATAAGTACTCCTGCAAAGCAAACCTTTACTCATGTGGAATAAAAGGCAAAGGAAAATCACAGAACCATGTAATTTAAACCTAGAAGAAAGGGAGGAAAGAGGAGAGTTCTTTTTTAGTTAACAACCTGAATTATGGAAGATATTTAAATACATGTAATTTTATAAATCTTAAGTACATGTTGTGAACTAAGATACAAATAGACCTCAGTAAGAAAAGTGAGGCAAGGAAGAATGACAATTTATCTGGGTTTCACATCACAGAATAAGATGCCAGAGTGTAATGAGAGATGCCAGCAGCCTTAAGAATTTTAACTAGCCATATATGCCTTCTTGGGAAATATACGCTTTTGGTATTTGAATATATTGCATTGTAATTACTTGTTTTCACGTACCTTACCTATTAGCACACAGACTCTTTGAAGGGAGGTATGTGTCTTATACATTTTTGTAACTGCCCTGCCCAGAGCTCTGATTAGTTCCCAAATTGTAATTGGTGCTCAACCAAAGTTTGCTGAAAGACTGAATGAAAAATTGGATAGACAGGATTTACATAGACTGTTCAAAATCCATCGTGCCTCTGTCCCCAAATATTCCAAACTGTTGGTGGATGAAGTAATCAAATTAGGTATGAAAATCATCTGAAGTGTCTGCAGTTTGCACAAACTCGGAGGTAGTACGGTCCAACTTCGAACTTCTGTGTTTACCTGTCAGCATGGGACTGCACGAGGGTGGAGTGGTAGACAAACTCCTAAGTCCCTCGATACTTTCTCTACAGCTAGGATAACCTCAAGTCCTGGTGTGCCTGGGACAGTCCCAGTGTATGTTGTTGTCTCAGTGTAATTATTATTATTATTTTTAATTGAGATATTATTGACATAACATTGTATTAGTTTTAGGTGTACAACATGATTTGATATACGCATATATTGCTAAATGATCACCATAGTAAGTTTAGTTAACATTCATCGCTGCACATAGTTACAAATTTTTTTCTTTCTTTCCTTTTTTTAGTGGTAGTGTTGCTATTATCTTTATTCTTTTGTTCATATAATGTGGGGAAAAGCAAATGAGACAATATGGGATATTCTAATTCTATTACTCCTTGTGTTTTTTAAAAAAAGTAATTAATGAATGAATTAATTTTAATTTTTTATTGAGGTCACATTGGTTTATAACATTATATAAATTTCAGGTGTACATCATTATATTTCAACTTCTGTATAGACTGTATTGTCTAGTTGCCATCCGTCACCATATACATGTGCCCCTTTACCCACTTTGCCCTCCCTCTACCCCCTTCTCCTCTGGTAACCACCAATCTGTTCTCTGTATCTGTGTTTATCTTCCACATATGAGTGAAGTCGTATGGTAATTGTCTTTCTCTGTCTGACTTATTTTGCTCAGCATAATTCAGTGTAATTATTATTAGTGTCCCATTTCAAAAGTGTATCTTTTGGAAAATAAATTATATGGTCACCTTATTTATCTTTTACAGCCCTATATTCCTGAATGTACACGCCCTTCTAAATATTGGAGATTCTGTTACATTGGAATAGTACTTTTTTCAACAGGGTGAACTCTCCCGTGCAGGTCTGCAGAAACGTCTTAGAGCTGTGGGAGAGTCGAATTTTATAGCTTTGGGAGATGACATCTTTGGCTGCATCAACATGCTAGAACATTTTTGATTTGAGTGAGACTCCAGGGGGCCAAAATATCTTGGTGTGATTTTTATGAATCTGAGACTCTCTCTGTTCACTACTTGACATTTAACCCATTTGAAAAGGAAGAAGTATCAGATTTCTCTGAGGCTTTGAACATGAAATTCTCCCACACTCTGGCAAAACCCATTGCCAAGAGATCTGACATAAAAGTGATGAAGGTAGTGATAACAATTTGGAGCTTCATATGATTTCAACGCCAAGCATTAGGTGTGTGGTAAAAATAGGTTAATGACCTGCAATGGTGACTGTTCTATGACCTGGCCTTTTGTACCCACTCCTTCTCCTCCCCCACCTAGTCAGCCAGCCTGTCTCTGCCCTGCTTGGTAGAGCTACGTTCTTATTAACCTGAGTCATGCATGTAGTTACTAAGTTAGATATTTGTTCAATACACATTTATCAAAGACTTTTCGTGTGCTAAAACTAGGAACATATAGGTTTTTCAAAAAGTCTCTGCATTCTGGGAACTCACGTTCTAGAAAATGAGACTGAAACGTAAGTAGATCATTAAATCGTAGTATGATAACAACCATAATGGCAGTCTATCTAAGGGGTTGTGGAAACATTGAGGCAAGAGTGATTGATTAGCAGTTAAATTTGAGGTATTCTGTCAGTATTCAAGCACAAACCCTCGTAGGCAGTTGGGAATAGGGACCTGGGGCTCAAGAGAGAGACTGGAGCTGGAGCTGGAGAAATCTGTCATCGACAAAGAGGAGTCTACTGGAAAGGCACGCAGTGTAACGTAGAGTTTGAAAACGCAGCTTCTGGAGTTAGACTGTTTGGAGTAAAATCCTGCTCTGGTAAGATACTAAAAAGAGCTTTTTGCTTCTCTTTTTGAACTGTCTTAATTATGGTTTATGTTAAATCATTTCTGTTGGAGGTATATAGACTTCATGTTATCTGTCCACAAATGTATACAAAACCCCTCAGAAATCTTCCTTCAACTGGGCAAAGAAAATTATTTGATTTCTATTAAAGGTGAAAATGGATTGACTGTATTATGTATCGTTAATGCTTCTTTAATGAGATTCTATCTATCTATCTATCTATCTATCTATCTATCTATCTATCTATCTATCCATCCATCTATCTAATCATCTATCTGCAACAATTGAAAGTGTTATGTTCCTAAATGGAGATCATGGAGAGAAAAATTCTGGTGGTGAGGAAAAAATCTGTCATGTAAATGAACACATCATGGAACTAGCTCCAAAATTTCTATTGTTCTATAAATATTCCCTCTTATCTCAAGGTGTGTGAGATAAAGTAATCTAGATTTTATCTTGGAAAAGATTCAGGGAAGCTAACCCTGATTGGAGACATCTGGACAAAGAGTGCTTATCTCCCTTACCCCTTTTTACCCTCAGGGCACAGAATGAGAAGGATACTAAGTCTTATACCCAGCATCTCTCAAATAAAGACTTAAATCATTTGATAGTTCTTTAGTCCTGTAATCACTATTAACCTCTCATACCACTGCTAGGGATCATGAAATTTTCTGGCGGCAGAAGATTAGAGACATTACTTGATCAAAATGACATAGAAAGACAGTGTGCAGCTAGAAATAGTACATGAGACTCTCTCCAAGATCCTTCTTAAACAATGTTTTTGTTTAGGGAATGAATGATTGAAGACATAGGAATGATTTGCTTTAAATAGCCTTGAAAGAGAAAACAATTGGGAGGGGGTATATGTGTTTATATGTCCTGAGTAGATCCCATATGCAGAAAAGAAATTTTTAAATTTTCAGATATATATACTTTTCTAGGGAAGCAAAGACATGGATAATAGTAATAATAATAATAGTGACAAGAACTAGAATAATATTAATAGCCAATAGTTATGTAGCAATTACTGTGTGCCAGGTCCTCTTGTAACTACTTATTTAATCTTCACCATAACAACCCTATAAGGTAGGAATATTACTATCCCCATTTTACATATGATAAATCAGAGGCAACATATTCAAGAACGCTCTTGAAGCAAATCTGGGATTCTAATTCGATTAAAATAATTCTCTTTTGGGGCTAGTTTTTCTTACAGGTGCATGAGAAATGATAATGGGAATTATCAGTAAAACATGATACTAAAAAAAATTTTTTTTTAAAACTAATTTTTATGGCAAATTAACTTAACACATGGATTTAAATCATTTTGATCTCTTGATATGAAGTTGTATTTGGCTTAAGAATGACACAAAGATATACATTCCAATTTAGTTGTGAATCCTTTTCTAGATCACCTAGTCTTGGGTTCAGCCATACACATGATCTTCCTGCACCAACCTGGGATTTACTTGGGCAGAGGGAGGAGGACCCTCAAATAATCTCTTCAGTGGAAAATCACCCCAGATACTCGAGAACTTGCTATATTGCAAATAATGCTTATCAAGTGATTGAAGAAAATATCCACTTTTAGAAGTCCTCAGAGAGTTTGAAACTTGGTAGTATATTTAAAATTGAGTCCTGGGGGCTTTTAAGCATGTTTTTGCTTCCTTTTATGGTTTCGGAAGGGGAAAGAAAAGCCACATAACACATTTTCCTGACCCTTTTAGAGAGGAATGAACAATTCTAAGCTCCTAATTGAGGCATTTTCCTGCACAGTGTTGATGACTGGGTCAAGTAGGTCCGATGCATCAAAGCACAGGTTGGATGGGCAGGAGGTGGCTGCCTCGGGATGCTGGTGTGCTGGACACTTTGTGAAGAAACGTGGACGTCAGAATGACGGAGCTTGTGCTCTGTGGGTGACTGCTAAGAGGTCCATGTGTGTAGGAAAAAGAACACCAGGGTTGAAACCAGAAGCCCGGGGTTGGAGCAGCAACTCTATAATATAGTGGGAGGGTCATGAACAAACCGCCTGAGTTCTTGGGGCCTCGGGTTTTTCATCACGAAATGGAAAGAATATCCAGTTTACTGTTGACCAGAGGATTAACTGAGACAATGCAGGTATTTTTAAACTATTAGTGATGAATTAATGTTTTATTGATGGTAAAAATAGTAACAGACACTTTGTTCTGCAAATATCTATTAAGTGACTAGTGTGTGCTAGGAAAAGTTCTAGGCACTCATGATACAAGAGTAAATGAGTTAGACTTTCTAGTTGAGAAGACAGACAGTGAATAGGTAACTATATATATTTCCTTTTGATAAGTAACAAATGACCACAAAACTTAGCAGGTTAAACCAACAAATATTTACTACATAACACAGATTCTGAGGGTCAAGAATCCAGGAGTGGCTTAGCTGGTAACTCTGGCTCAGAGTTTCTCATGAGATTGCAGTCAATGTGTTGCCTCGGGCTGCAGTCACCTCCAGGCTTGACTGGCCTGGAGGATCAACTTCCACGCTGTCTCATGTGGCTGTGGGCAGGAGGCTTTGCTACTTCAGCACATGGGACTCTGCATAGGACTGCTCACAATATGGCACCTGGTTTTCTTCAGAGTGAGTTACCCAAGAAGGGAGAGAGAGAAACAGAGCAAGATGGAAGCTGCAGTGTCTTTGATAACCTAGTCTCAGAAGTGACATATCATCACCTCTATATTCTATTGGTTCACGGATCAACCCTGGCACAGTGTGGGAAGCCACTACAGAAGGATGTGAATAGTGGGAGGTGGGAATCATTGGATGCCATTTTCCAGGCTGGCTATCACAATACCATAATACATGCAGTAAAAAGTGTTACAAAAGTACTAAAGTGCTGTGATAAAGAATGGCAGAGGGCTGGGGCCTAATTTAGATAGCCTTTCTAAGAAAGTGACCCCTATCCTGAGGGATCTAAGAGCAGAGGAGTCGGCCATAGGAAGGTCCAGGGAAGAGCACTGGAGCCTGGGCAGAGGCACTTCAGGCAGGTGCAAAGGCTCCAAGGTGAAAGAGGTTAGTGCTTTTTAGGAATTGTTAGAAGGATGGTGTGAATGAGTAATGAGAGAGAGAGAGAGTGGCTTGAGATGCCGCTAGAGGGTCAGGCAGGGCCAGATCATAGAGGTCCTGTAGCTGTGGTAATAGTTTACATTTTTTTTTCAGAGGGCAACAGGAAGCTATTTAAAGGCTTTAAGTGGGACACAGGTACACCTGCATTTAAACAAGATCTTTCTGGCCCTTTTTGGGGACTGGATAGAAGGAGAGCAAAAAAGGAAGCAGGGAGATGAGTTTGCAAGTTGTTTCAATAGTCCATTGTCCAGGTGAGAGGTGATGGTACCAGGTAGAAGATATGCTGATGGACTGAAATTACTCTTTGTGTGTGAGTGTGTGGGTGTAGTAAGGGCAGGGTCAAGAATGACCTCCAAATTTCTGTTGTGCCATTTACTCAAATGGAGAACAATGAGTTGGAAGTGTTCTGCTGGGGGTGGGGGGCTAGTGGACTTGGGATTGGACAGAATCAAGAGCAAATTTTTGGCCATGGTAACTTTGAAATACCTATGAAATACAACTAACAAAAAGGCAGTGTACGTATGAGACTGGGACTTGGAAAGCAAGGGAAGGAGGGAAAAGAAAGGAAAGGAAGAAATGAAGAAAGGAAAGATCTGTTAGAAGAGGAGCCAGTTAAGAGAGCAGAAGGAGTGTCTGTGAACTGAGCAAAAAACAAGACGAGGTGGCCCCCAGGATAAAGGAGAGAAGGAGAGAGTGGTCAACGGTGTCAAAAGCTGTTGAGAGGCTGAAGTGTTCCTTGGATTTGTTTACAAGGAGATCGTTTGTGACGTTGACAAGGGAGGTTTTGGAAAATGATGATGGGGAAGCCATAGTGGACGAAAGAGGAGATGGGAAACGGAGAAGAGGAGAGAAGATAAATAGGCAACACTTCCAGAACTTTTGCTGCAAAGAGAAGCAGAGAAATATGGTGATAGCTGAACGCAGATGTGGGAACAAGGAAGGTGTGTGTTTGTGTGTGTGTTTCAGGAGGCTTTTATGTTGTAGGAAATGAGAGACTTCTGATGCGTGAAAGAGAGCAAGAGCGAGAGCGAGCAAGAGAGAAAGGATAGGAGAGGATGACATCTAGATAATGCATGACAGGCTAAATCAACACAGAAAAAATGAGTTTAAACTTTTAATTCTTTTGTCCTCTTCACCACTACCCCTCTCAACAAAAAAAGATTTTAAAAGTCAACTTTTTCCAGATTTATTTAGGATGTGGTAGTACTTTCTTCTTTCAGTTTGTAAGTAAGTTTTTGCCCAGCAGGCTGAGTTACTCATTCTCAGTCTGACTCATGCCTGGATGGAGGATCTTGAAAAATGACCCAACTGGGTGTGGAATAATATCTTCCGCACAACATAAAGGTCTTGTGATACTCCTTGCAGAAGAGTGAAGAGACCATCTAAATAGACAACAAATAGGATTCTGCCAACCCAATGCTTGTGGGCAAAAGACAAGAAGAAGAGAGAGAGAGAGAGACCTGTTTTAGTGTACTGGAGAGACTCAGTGATCCTGGCTTGTGGCCAGGGTCCTTGCTCCTCTGATGTGTAATGTAAATGTCAGTCAAGTTGCTAGGAGAAGAGTTAACTTGTTCAACAAATCAGTTTTATTCTTCCTCTCCTCTCCTCTCCCTCTGCTCCCCTCCCCTCCTCTCTTCTTCTTTCATTTTTTCTTTTGTGCTTTTTTTCTTTGATACATGTTCCTGGCACTCAGGAGAAAGATTGGAGTGACAGTGCTGACGGCTAAGTCATCTATTTATCCCCAGAATAAGCACAGAATAGGCAAGAGATTATGCAAATTAACATGAATTGTGCATCCAAAAATACTTTGGCCTTAATCTAGAAGGAGAGCGGTTGTCCTGAGCCCTGATCTTCCCTTGGACTGCCTGGACATCCCCCGTCAACAGGAATGGCGCTAACTTCTACTCAGGGCCAGGCGTCATGCCAAGCGTGCATTATCTCATTTAATCTTCCTCGAAGTTCTGAGAGGTAAGTATTATTATGTTTGTGTTACTGTTGAAAAGAATTGTCACTGAGATATATTAAGTAACTTGGCTGAGCCTGGATTATATTTATTTATTTTTATTTACCTTATCTCTTTCCATGAAGGATGTGTGTTAAATGATGGAGGAGTGGGAAGCATTGAAAGGCAGGATGATCTTTGGTGATTTAGACAGTTATCCACTCAGGACCCAAACCTGTTAGCTCTGTGTGTTTGAATCCTGTGAGTCCCTCTCTTCTCTTACTCATCTTACTTCTCCACTCCCAACACAATGGGTTAGCCTCAAAGAGAGTTGTTTAACCTTAGGCAAAAGAGTGATTTAGGCAAAGTTTTTATTTCCATGCCCCTGGCTTCTAACTTCTTTCCCAGTGATGTCCTCATGCCCTCCCCCATTTGGAGGTGCCTCTCAGGCCTTTTCCTCTCATTAAATCCTGTTCTGGGGCCAGCCCCATGGCTTAGCGGTTAAGTGCGCGCGCTCTGCTGCTGGCAGCCCGGGTTTGGATCCTGGGCGCGCACCAACGCACCGCTTCTCCGGCCATGCTGAGGCCGCGTCCCACATACAGCAACTAGAAGGATGTGCAGCTATGACATACAACTATCTACTGGGGCTTTGGGGGAAATATAAATAAATAAATAAAATTATAAAAAAAAAAGAAAAAAGAAGTCACACTATTAAATCCCGTTCTGGAGAAAGACACATGTAAACTCGTTCTCAGTGAGGTGCAAATTGCACATTGGTCTTGGTATATAGCCTCTCCTGGGGGTATTTTCTTCTTTTAAGAGAGGAAGGAAAGACAAGCAAAAGGAATGAAAAGCTCTCACGGCAGAACTTTTGTAGTCAGTGAGCAGTTGAGATACATCTTTACCTGGGAAACTGGCTTGTGGCTCTGGAGAGCCCCCTACACCCCCTGAGGTAGCAGCTGTGGGGAGGGGCTGGCTTGGCAGTGAGAGGCCACACCCACCCAAGACTCCCCCACTCATTCTCCTTTGGTTTACTCACGTTCTGAGATTTCCAAGTTTATAAATATGTCCTTAGGTTTGGATGGAGGAGAGGAATTTGGTTTACATATGTGTCATTGATAATCCAGAAGAGGAAAACTACAGGATCCTCTAAACTATAATTTAAGGGAACTGAACCATTTTTGGAAGGTAAGATAAGGTAAAGTAAAATATCTTAAACATTCTCTAGTTTCCAGCACTTAAAACAAACATCTGGGACTGTACACCTTTATGTAAGGGAGTTTGGGTAAAGATTGTGATTCTTTCTGTACCCAATTTGGGTAAAGATTTTTTAGTTCACTGTTCTTACAATTAAATAAATGTTAAATATTCTGTATTTATGTAAATTTAAAATAAATATTGAATAAATGTGTAAATGTGTTCTTACATCTGTAAAATATATATATTATAATAAACGTGTAAATACATTTGTATATACTGTAATAAATAATAAATAACCTGTATGTAATAAATAAAATATATATACGCATATATATGTAAATATATATATACTTATATACACACACATAAATGCACGTAGTAAGGCTTATTTTCTAATTTCCGTAGTTAAAAATGGTATCATGTTAAGTAAATGACCTATAACTTGCTTATTTTCACTGACAATATGTCCCAGGATTCTTCCAGATCAATACAAACACATCTAGCTCATTCTTTTTAATACAATATTCCATGACAGGGCAATGTCATAATTTATTTGACCATTCTCCTATTTATGTACATTTAATTATTTCCAGCCTTCCTCTTTGGGGAGGGCAGATTATAAACTCTAAGTGTAAAGAACATCCTCAAAGGGGTAAGAAAAAGAAAATCCAGTAGTAAATGGGCAAAGTTTATAAACACATAATTCACAAAGTAGGAATTGAAAATGTCCAAACATATATGAAAAGATACTCAACTCTTTGAAGTAGTAGAGAGGGAAATGGCAATAATTCACTACATTTTTTACTCGTTAGGTTGACAAAAATAAAAAAGTTTGTCAACAACGATTGGTAGCAAAGATAAGGCAGACTGCTATCCTTGCACCTTCTTAGGGCTGTGTATTGTGTAGGATCTTAGGGCTGTGTATTGTGTGGGATCTTAGGGCTGTGTATAGTGCGGGGTCCTAGGGCTGTGTATAGTGCGGGGTCCTAGGGCTGTGTATAGTGCGGGGTCCTAGGGCTGTGTATTGTGCGGGGTCCTAGGGCTGTGTATTGTGCGGGGTCCTAGGGCTGTGTATTGTGCGGGGTCCTAGGGCTGTGTATTGTGCGGGGTCCTAGGGCTGTGTATTGTGCGGGGTCCTAGGGCTGTGTATTGTGCGGGGTCCTAGGGCTGTGTATTGTGCGGGGTCTTAGGGCTGTGTATTGTGCGGGGTCTTAGGGCTGTGTATTGTGCGGGGTCTTAGGGCTGTGTATTGTGCGGGGTCTTAGGGCTGTGTATTGTGCGGGGTCTTAGGGGTGTGTATTGTGCGGGGTCTTAGGGGTGTGTATTGTGTGGGCTCTTAGGGGTGTGTATTGTGTGGGGTCTTAGGGGTGTGTATTGTGTGGGCTCTTAGGGCTGTGTATTGTGTGGGCTCTTAGGGCTGTGTATTGTGTGGGCTCTTAGGGCTGTGTATTGTGTGGGCTCTTAGGGCTGTGTATTGTGTAGGATCTTAGGGCTGTGTATTGTGTAGGATCTTAGGGCTGTGTATTGTGTAGGGTCTTAGGGCTGTGTATTGTGTAGGGTCTTAGGGCTGTGTATTGTGTAGGGTCTTAGGGCTGTGTATTGTCACCCAGTAGTGTCTTTCAAAAGCAAGCCTGCTTCACCTCTTGGCAGTGCAGTCTTGCCTTTGGAGTTCTAGCTGACATAGCAAGAGCACCCGTATGTAAGACTCTGTGTTCCAAGATGTTTACTCTCCATCTGACTTTCAGATGCTGCAGTTTTATTTCACTCTGATGCTCACAAGAGAGAAGTCCACAAACTGATTTTATCAGAAACCTTAGAACAGTGCCAGGTTCAGAGTAAGTGCTCAATAAATATTTACTGTTATTGTTATTGGAAAACTAGAGATAACACAAAAAGTAAAAAACGAAAAACAACATAAACAGAAAAGGGAAAAACAAACCAGGAGAGCTAATCAACCATGAAAAGGCATCAGTTAATGTTTGCGGACTATTTGTGGGCATGAATTCTCTACAGATGTCCCAGCCTTCGGAGGAACATACGCCCCAGGAAGGTGGGGGAGTCATGTGTGCGCTCTGGCTACCAGGCAGCGTGCTGTGCTCATGTAGCGAATGTTAAACAAAAAGAAAACTCCACCAAAGGATGGCTCTAATTATTTTCTCAAATTGTGTATACTCGCACTTAACTCTTGATTTTGTTCATTGAAAGAAATGCAAGCTTTTAATCTTTCCCTTACTTTTCTTAAACTGCTTACCCTCTGCTCAAATTGGAATTTCAGAGCTCTATATTCCAACACCCTCTTTTTTGTGCTCTGGACAAATCATACAAACCCTACAGCGTCATCCAGCAAATATGGACCGTGAACCCACTACAATCGCTGAAAGTGCTGAAATGATGCCCAAGACAGCTGTCAGCTTTAGAGGGTTTAGCAGCCCCATCTGAGGCTTGGGGGATGCAGGGCAGAAAGCCATGCAGAAGAGAGGGTTGCAAATTATTAGAATGTAATGTGATCAAGTACTAAAAGAAAAGAATGAATCTCCTTAAGAGGAGGTGACGTTGAGTCTTGAAGGATGAGTGGACTTATTTCGGGGAAGATGGACATTTCATACAGAGGGAACAACATATGCAAACGCATAGAGGCGGGAAAGGGCGTGGCGAAGAGCAGTGATTTTGGAGTGATTGGTGTAGTGCGTGATGGGAAGGGGGACCTGGATGTTGCTTTGCGTCTGGGTCACAAAATGCCTTGGCGGCTCTAACCAGAGAAAGTCAATGGGGGTTATAAGTGGGAGAAAGGATCAGAGTTACACTTTGGTGAAACAAATACTGGAGAATTTCCTGAGGCTGGGTAGAGAGCTTGTGGCAGGGAAGCCACCAAGGATACTACTGCAGTTGTATTGGAGGGGCACCATGGTGTAATGGTTATGACCACAGCCTGGAGCCAGACTGCATGGGCTGAAATCCCAGCCCCGTCATTTATTAGCTATGTGATCTTGGGCAGGTTACTTATTTGCTCTGTGCTTCAGTTTCCTAATCTAAGTTGGGGATAACAAAAGATTCATCTCATGGGATTGCTAGGAGAATGGAATGAGTTAATATTTTTAAAGTGCTTGAAATAATGCTTAGTACATAGTAAGGGTATTAAAAATAATTGTTAGGTAAAGGTAAATAAATCTTAGTAAGTGATAGTGAAGGTCAAGACTAAGTAATTGACAGTAGAAATAGAAAGGAAGGGCTGGCTAGAATTGAGAAATACTTATTTTTGAGGTACAATTTAAGTAGTTCTGGTGACCAGTTGGTTGTGGGAGATGATACAGGAAGCATAAGGCTATATGTACAACATGGGGATGAACAGCTAGCCTCTGAAGTAACATAGTCCCAGGACCCCTGAGCAGGCAACTTAGCATCACTTTAAATCTCTTTTTCCTTCTCTATGAAATCAGGTGGCTAATGCATTGTAACCTCACACAGCTGTTTTAATGTTTAAATCAGAAAATGCGTATAAAATGCTTAGCACAGTGCCCAACAGCTAGTTAGTCCTCAGTAAATGTTACTTACATTATTATGACTCAACATTAACATTGATGATGGTGGGATGAGAATGCTTTATGGTATCATTCCTGAAGGTGGTGTGCATGGTGTTGAAGGGATAGAGGCAAGACAGCAAGTTCCATTTTGACCTAGATTTGAGATACCTGCAGGGAAATGTGTGTGATATATCTAGTTGGGAAATGGCTCTGGATCTCTTGTGAGAGGTTTTGAAATTGTCAGTGCTTACATCATGGGACCAGATACATCACCCGTAGAGAGTAGAGGGGGTAAAGGAGACCAAGACAGCATTCTGCAGACCCCAACATTCAAGGGTCAGGTTGCTGGGAGAGGAGCCAGCAAGGGAAACCAAGAAAATAATTGTGTTCCTTAAACAGATACACTGATAGATGTGTCCTGTAAAACTGTGAAAGCTGGACGTCTCTCCACAAGAATGGTCTCCCGTCTGAAGCGTTGTTTACAGCACTTTCACGTGGGTTACCTATTTTAATTCTCCTAGCAACCCTCTAGAGGCTTCCTCAGTTAAGTACACTGAAGCTCAGGTTTTCAATTGGCAGAGCCACGACCTGAAACCAGGTCTTTCTATTCCAAATCCAGCGCTCTTTCCACTGTCTCCAGCTTTTGGAAAAAACCAAAACCAAAACCAAAAAAAAAAGCCAAGCAAAATGTAGATTTGTGCCATCTTGTTCTTGTAATTCTTGAGACTAGACGACCTTTTGAGATTCTTTGATCATCTACTCATCAGTCTCTTAAATCACACCGATGACTGCAAAGCTCTATTGGCACGTGCTCTTTGGCACAGCCCCCAGGTGACTTGGAAGAGCAGCCATGAAGGGTCAGAGATCTGAGGAATAGACCCCCTTCCTCGGGGCAGGTGATGGAAGAAGGATGGAGCGCAGAGGTTTTTGCTGGTATCCTGAAAGTGGTTGGGATTGTTTTTGTCCTCATCTTGTCCCAGGTGAAGAGCAAATGCTGGTTTCTTCAGCATTTCTGTCCATTTCTCCTTCACTGGATGAGAGGACAGGGGCTTTAAAGTCTGGCTAGTCTGGTTTTAAATTCTAGTTCTGCCACTTGCAGCCATGTGACCTTGGGCATGTCACTTAATTCTTAAAAGACTCATTTTCATTTCCCGGGTCATGGGTCTAGTAACTTCTTCCTAAGGTAAGAATTCTTTGTGTTTGGCTAATAATTGATGCTCAAGAAAAATTGGTTGAGTCTTGATTGAGATTAAAATCCTTCATTGGCTCCCCATTGCTCTGGGATAAGAATTACTTTATCTTACCTGGGTTCTTAGAAAGCCTTGTGTGGTCCAGCCTCTACCTTTCACTCCAGCCTCCTCTTGCAGCGTGGATTGCCTATGCCCTTGGCTCCAGCCATACTGGCCTTCTTTCCATCCCTCCTTACCATGTACCCTCTTGCCATAGGGCTTTTGCATGTGCTGCTCCCTCTGTCTAGAATGTTCCCCCCTCCCCTTCTTGGCAAGTTAACTCCTACTCACCTTTTAGAACTCAGTTCACATGTCCCTACTCCAGAGTAGCCTTCTCTGACTTCTAGACCAAGTCACACCCCCTATACTTCTCCCTCATTGCACTTATTATAGGTACAATTTTCCCATTGATTTGTCTGGTTTTCAGTTCATGTCTGTGAAGGCTGAAATCTTGTCTGTTTTTGTTATCTTTGAAGTTTTAGTGGTGGGTACACTGCCTGTCACATAGTAGAGTCTCAATATTTGTTGACTAAATGAATTAATGAGCTATTGCATGCAAAATACTAGACGATTGCAAGTGCTCAATGAATTTTAGTTGGTTTCACAGCTCCCAGCAGTGTGTCAGAGATTTCTCGTGGCTGCGAAGCTCTGGATCCCTCTGGAAGACAATACTGTGTTGTGAAATTAATATGGCATTTAGAGTCGCACTGAAACTAAGTTTGAATCCCAGCTTTGTTTACTAACTGGACAAATTTTGTAACCTCTCTGACCTTCAGTTTTCTCATGTACAGAATGGGACAATAACCCCTTACAGGGCTGTTGTTTGTATTCATTCAAATATGTATGGAGTACCGTCTGTGTGCCAGGCACTGTTCTAGCCACTGGAAATACAGCAAGGAACAACACTGATAAAAGTAGCTTCTCATAATTTTGGTAGAGAAGACAGAAAATAAACAAGGAAAATCAGTAAAATATCTGCATGCCAGATGGTGATGAGTGCTAAGAAGAAAAATGCAGCTGAAAAGAGGATGGGAAGTGTGCAGTTTGAGAAAGTGATATTTAAGTGAAGAAATGACGTAGGCAGAGGGAAGATAAGTGCAAAGTCCTTGAAGCAGGAGTATGCTTGGCATAATTGAGGAATAGAGAGTAGGCCTATGTAGCTGACTGAAGAAGGGTCAATGTGGGAGCAGAGGGTTATGGGAGGTCTGAAAGGTGACAGGGGCCAGATCATGTAGGTTTTTTTTTTTTTTTGTGAGGAAGATCAGCCCTGAGCTAACATCCGTGCTAATCCTCCTCTTTTTGCTGAGGAAGACCGGCTCTGAGCTAACATCCATTGCCAATCCTCCTCCTTCCCCCCCCCAAAAGCCCCCCAGTAGGTAGTTGTATATCATAGTTGCACATCCTTCTAGTTGCTGTATGTGGGATGGGGCCTCAGCATGGCCGGAGAAATGGCGCGTCGGTGCGCGCTGGGGATCCGAACCCTGGCCTCCAGTAGCGGAGCGCGCGCACTTAACTGCCAAGCCACGGGGCCGGCCCATCATGTAGGGTTTTATGGGTCGCTATGAGGACTTTTACTCTGATGGAGTTGGGGAGGGTTTTGGATAGAGGAGTGGCATGCATTTTAATGGATCACTCTGGCTGCTCTGTTCAGAATAGATTGTAGGGATGCAAGGGGGAGACCCAGGGAGACCAGTTAGATGAGAGGTGCTGGTGGCTTGAATCAGAGAAGTAGCGTGGAAGTGGTGAGAAGTAGATGGGTTCTGTATGCATTTTTAAGGTAGAGCTGATTTGCTAATGACTTGGATGTGGGGTGTTAAAGAAATAGAGGACTCAAAGGTGAATTCTGATCAACAGGAAGAATGCAGTTGCTATTTACCGAGATAGGGAGGGTTTGGGGAGCAGTGAGTTTGGCACATGGAGTGGGAGTCAGAACTTCATTTTTGGACATCTTAAATTTAAGATGCCTAATAGAGATATCCAATGGCAGTTGGATATGTAATTCTGCGTTTGCGAGAGAGATCTTGAAAGGAGATATAAATGTGGGAATTGTCTGCAAAGAGATGGTATTTAAACCCATGAGAATGGATGAGAACCATATCCAGTCTAATGTTGATAAATGTAGATTTAAAGGCAGAGAGATTAGACTAAGGTCTGACATTTATAGGTTGGGATGGTTGGGGATGCCAGCAAAGGAGTCTGGTAGCCAGGGAGGTAGGAGGAAAACCCAGGGAGTGTGGTATCCTGGAAGTCAAATGAGAAAAGTGTTCAAGGGGGCAGGTGTGACCCATTAGTGTCAAATGCTATTAAAAAGTCAAGTAGGATGAGATCTGAGAATTGACCATTGGATTTAGCAGTGTGAAGACTAATGGTTTTGTTGTTATATGCATTTATGTGTGTAATAGAGGAAAAAAAAATTTAAGCCATAGTGACCTTCTAGGAATGCTTCCTTTCATTGATGGGAAATGCCTTTGGGTCAGCTGAGTCTGGATTAATATATGTAAGGGTGTTCCTGGAGCTTTAGGCAGTAGGATCCGAGGTAAAATGGACCCTTTTCATTATGGAGTGAAAAGGATTTGTATTGGGGCTGGGTGAGGTGACCTAGAAGAAAAGAGATGAGGAGGAGGAATGACCGAGGAAAGAGTGTGGGAGGTTATTGGGATGATCTGAGGCTGGGATTGTAAGAAGGACCATTGAAAGATTCTTGATGGTGAGGGTCAAAGAGCCTTGAAGAACTGGAATGATAATGTTTAGGTTAGGTAGTGAATTGCTAGAACGAAACCATCTCACTTCTGGCTAAATCTTTGATCAAGTGTATCAAATATACCAAATATTTTAAGAGTGTGATTTTTTTTTTCTGTAGAAACTGAGGGAGGGGTTGAACGTCATGCTTGAGTTGATGTGAGGTGGACCACATGTAGGATGTATGAGATAGAAACATGATCTGTAAACTAGATGAATGCAGCAGGGGCAGGAATTCAGAGCTGCGGGTCTTGTGCATCTGGTTGGCCAACAAATGAAGAAAGAGTGTGTGAAGGAAGATCCCCAGTCTTAGTCGCCTCCATCCAGTAGTGGCACATCACTTCCATTCCTATGCCAATGGGAAGACTGGTCGTGTGGCGTCACCTTGATACAAGGGAGATGGAAAATGTGGTTTAGCTGAGTACCCATGAAGAGGAACTGGGTCTAGTGAGCATTCAAATTTTAAATAATCCCTGTCATAGGCCAGGAGAGGAAACAGCATCATTATATAGGGAACTTTTTAAACAGAGCATGTCAAAGGCTGGGTCCAGGAAAAAAATTTTCAAAACACTTTACTTCGTAAGAGACAAATTAAGAACACAAATGAGATGGTAAAGGCATTAAAGCTACTTTATAGCTCAGCGCCTGATGTTAAAGAGTCCCATCAAGCCTCTTCCACTAACATCTCAGCATTTATTTGTAGACATAATTGTGTGCCTGTTTAGGTGGTAAAAGCAGCCACTTCTAAATGGAGGACCAAGTCGAGTTCTAAACTACTTTTATCATTGGACTAACAATGGGACGTTGAAGTTTCTTAAGCTGAATTTGGGAGCTTTGAGGACATGTAAACTTTCTGAAGGAAAATGGAACCTATGTAGGAGAAAGTATGGAGTAAAGTAAGTATTTTTTCTTTTTTTTATGTTTTAGGAGATAGATCAGGTATTCAATCCGAGGGATAATTTCCAAGCACAAACCCAGTGTTAGTTACTGTGGATATAAAAATGAACAATTCTTATTTCTAATCCCGACAAGAGAATAATCATTTTGAATAACATACAAATAAGAGGCTTTAGAGTTGGCTAAAATAGCATGGTTAGCCAGACTTTCTCATCCTCAAGCAAAATGTAAGCCAGGCATCTTTCTCGTCTTTTGGCTGTGCTAGAGTACTTGAGGAGAAGCAAAAGCAGGCGCTGTAATAAGGTAGGTGAGCCAGAGACGAATTCCACAGACAGTTTATACACCATGCACACCGTTTTCAAAAGAATACTGACATCTTGGGGTAAAATCTTATATTTCTGTCGTGTACTAGTCACATGCCATTGCTTGAAAGTGTATCACCAATACAGCCTTGAAATATGAGATTTCTTTTAATTAACATCCTCATGAACCTTATCACCAGGTTCAATGTGATTTTTTTCTTGATATACTCACTCTTTCGCCTGAGGCTACCTACAGGAGGCCATGTCCCAACTTTCCCATAAAAATGACTTCCACATTCCACATCCCAATTACTCTGAAGGACCTGCCCAAGATGCCTGTAAAACTGTACTACAGTCTACACCACCTTCTAACTAATATTCTACATGTGTTTTTGATCATTGAATCAGATTTTCAAAAGTCAGAATGGTTTTCCATGTGGAGTTTGTGTAAACATATAAACCTTTGTTATTTATATGCATGGTTCAAAAAATAATATATGAGGCCAGAGTTGTAGAAAGAACATTGGACTTAGAGTTAGTTGAGCTCAATTCTCAGTTCAGCCACTTATTCTCAGAGTGACATTGGAAAGGTTAGCTAATCTTTTTGAGTCTCAATTTCCTGATTTGTAGTTACCTCCAGGGTTATTGTGAGACTTACATGAGCTAACGCATGCCAAGGGCTCGCATCGTGAGGGGCTTATGATACATGCTTAGGAGATAAACTTGCCCTTGCTTTTATTCAGTGCTTTTAGGTGCCAAGGAAGAAACACATTCAGGTTAAACCATTATTGGGAGCGCTCTTGGTTGTAATTGACAGAGAGCTTCAACCAAACTGATTTAAACAATATAAAAAATGTATTAGCTCATTTATGTGAAAATTCAAGAAGTGGGACATCAGGCATGGTTTGATCCAGAGGTTCAGAATGTTATCAGTGTTGCAGGTCTATTTCTCTGTGACCTCCTTCACATTTCAGCTACACCCTTAGGTTGGCTTCTCTCACGTCACATGGCCGCCTGCTGCCACAGAGCTATAGTTTCCTCATTCACATCCATGGAGAAAGACAGCTTCTCCTGCCTCAAAGATCAGACAACAGTTATGAACTTCTCTCTGGTTGGACCGTTTAGGTCATGGGCCAATCACTGAACGTATCACTGTGACTTGGGGAATCTGACCTTTTGACTGGCCTAGATCAATCAGGGCTAACTTCTGGAGCTGGGAGTGGAGTTAAATCTTCTCAAACCCTGAAGCTGGGGAATTTCTTGTCTTCTTAAGAATGAGGGAGAGGAATGGATATGGAGGAGACCATCCGGTGGCGAGTCCACTCCTTGGTTTCCTCCTTTCTTACTGTACATACACTTTCCAAATTCATGCCTACATGAGCCACACGCATCTCTTCCTCAAAAGAAGCCTTCCCAAGTCTCATCTGGAGCTCCAAATCCAGGATCTGTGGCTGATATGCCTTCCTGGAGGTCAGTTTTTGGCTGAAACTCTTCACAGTCTGGTAACTTACGGCTAAATAATATTTTTCACTCCTGTGGAAGAGCCTGCAAATAGTCCCTGTTATCCAATCTCCCAATCCTCACTTTAGTAATAGAACTCCTGAGTTTTAACTGAGCATGGCTACCCAGCTGGATGCTGCCTTTCCCAGCCTTCCTCGCACCTGGGTGTGCCATGAGTCCAAATTCTCAACAATGGAATGTGAGAAAAAGTCACACGTGCAACCTTCCCATTTCATCCTTAAAATACATTATTTGTTCTCTGTTTCCTCTCGGTCTCCTTTCCTGGCAGCAAGAATGCCACGTGGTGGTGAGCCAGTCGGGCAGAGGAACAGAACAACCCAGGGAGAGGTTCCCAAAGAGCATCCGCATCACCTGGGAGCCATTAGAAATGCATATTTTGGGGTCCTGCTCAGATCTACTGATTCAGAAATATGAAACTGAGGCCTAGAAATCTGTTTTTTTTAAATTAATGAATAGTTTTATAAAGATATTGCTAATTTAGATGGAGAAGTAAGAAAGTGATTTTTAATAATCTAGAATGATTTGTGAGATGGGGAAGCAGTGAATATGGGTGGAGACAATACCTGCTCCTAAAAAGCATTTTCTAACGTTGCCAAATTCATTTACACTTTCAGCAGAACAAGAACTTTATGTTTCAATGAAGAAAGGAAACAGAAACTTCTGTTTTAATCTATAATGGAAGAGCTTGTAGCATAACAGTTGCTACTAAGAAAAACTTGGAAAGTTAGATAAAATAAAAAAGGCCATCTGTATGAAGGCATCAGGGAGTTATACAGACCATCTGTATAAGGCAGCCAGGGCTCGAGAAATCTCTGTTTTAACAAGCTCTCTAGGTCATTCAGATATACACTTAAGTTTGAGAACCACTGCTAGGGGTGATTTGTCCCCCAACTCCACAATATTTGGCAATATTTTTGATTGTCACAGTGTAGGGCGAGGGGCAGGGGGATGCCACTGGCGTCTAGTGGGTAGGGGACAGGAACATAATGATTGTGTGTAGGAAAACATCCTACAATGCTCTAGACAGCCCCCTACGGCAGAGATTTATGTGGTCTCAAGTGGCAATAGTACTGAGGCTGAGAAACTGTGCTCTAGGGGATGGTGGATAACGACACAGAAGAAATGTAGGTCCCTGGCTAACCTTGTAGAGCAGAACTGTCTATTTGCCCTGGACTGCCCTCCTACCTCTGCCTCTGCACTGTCCAATGGTCGCCACTAGCCACCGGCGGCTACTAAGTGCTTGAAATGTGGCTAGCCTGAATTGAGATGGGCTAGACGTAAGTTAAAAAACAGAATGTCAACTATCTCAATAATGTCTTATATCAACTACATGTTGAAATGATAATATTTTGGACATATTAGGTTAAATGAAATATATTTTTAAAATTAATTTCACCTGTTTCTTGTTTTCAATGTGACTGCTAGAGAATTTTAAGTTATAAATGTGACTTGCATTATATTTCCATTGGACAATACTGCTCTAGACTGTTACATGAAAGAGAAATAAACTTCTGTCTTCTATGAGCCACTGAATTTTTAGGTCTTTTTGTTGCAACAGCTAAGCCTGGACCTCTTTCTAACACAACACAGTAAATATAAAATGGTGGAGGATAACTGCAAGGAAAAATTTTATTTGAAGAAGTAGACAATGAGAAAATAACACCTAGTGGTCGCTGGTTCATTGCATATATCACAACTTGTTTGCCAGGGACAATCCCTGCCTTGGCAATGAAGCGAGTTCTTTGGTCAGCCAATCCGGCAACCCCTGGCTGTGCTCTCTGGAAGGGTCTTCCTTGCCCGTTGTCCTTCTTGGCTCATCTGAGATGGATATTGGTGCATATGCCCTTTCTGGGGTCTTTACTTCTTTGGAGCCCACTACTTTTTGGTGCAAATTTGGGGGGCCTGGGAATTGCCTTAGGAGTTGAGTAATTACAGGCTGTTGTCAGCTAAGCTTGAGTTTCTCAGGTTGAACCCAATTCCTTAAAAACTTAGAAGGCTTCCTGTCTATTTGCCTCTCATCCATTCTCTAAGTTGGCAATCAAAGACAGAGTTCTTGTCTAGCCATCTCTGAGTCTGGGAATTCCTGTCTCTTAGCAACAGGCTTCTGTACTCTGCGCTGCCAAGATGACCAGGGATGAGGACTTGGCCAAAATTCCACCATCCATGACAGTTCAGCAGCCTTGGAGGCAGGCAGCCCAGGGGTGCCGCCCCACAGAGATACCTGGTACTGCGTGGTGAGCTGTCACATGGCAGGGTCCTCCCTGGGAGTTTCTGTTGAAGGCACAGGGACAGGCAGTTGGTCAGCAGTGGAGGAAGGAGGGGCAGCGGGAGCTGAGAGATGGTGGGGGTCGCTGCAATGACCGAGCCCTTGAATAGGAAACAGTAGTCCCTGCTGCTGAGGGGCAACAAGGTCAACAGGCACGAGAACTGTTTAGATCCTGAATAAGGCTCCAGTTTCTGAATATCATTCTAGGCTCCATAAAGCCTGGCAGTGTGGCCACAGCGGTGGGTTTCATGTTCGAGAGCAGAGTGACCTATCTATGTAAGAAATCTTTATAAATTCCCTTTCTTGGGCTACACGTTACCACCCAAAGTGAGCATCCAGCCATGGATCCCTGCCATGTGTCCAAAGTACACCCCATTCCTGGTAGGTATTTGTCAAGCACTCAGGGACCCCTCTCGTATGAATTGGATAGAATAAAACTCCCCTCTTAGATTTGCGAGTAGATTTTTCTGGCAGAATAACGATCCCCTCTTGCCATTAATCTTAATAGGCTTTGGGGCTAACACAATCCATTTTCCCGAGGTCAGAATGATTCTTAAGTGGACTTTGGGAAACGTTTTAACCTTTTTTGTCACTTAGGCTAAAGAATTAAAACACATTTCTGGAATCTTTTTCGGGGTTACTAGGAAGCCAGAGTGGGACAAAGGTAGCCACCTTTGTGTATTTTTCTTTACAAAAACCTTGACTTCAGGGGACATGGACCCTTCTTAGCTCTGGTTTGTGTTTGTATTTCCATGTATAGTACACATTCCCAGTGGAAATATCTAGGAAAAGAAGAAGTGGCATAATGATGGACCAAGGAAAGCAAAAATGTTTCTATGAAGCGAACAGGCCAAAATTGAAAGAATAAGAATGATTCTGATCTACCACCCCGGTTATAACCCAAGCAGCTGGGTTACTGGCTTTGTATCCGTCTCAGACTGCATTCTTCTAATGTAAAACAGCATGTGGCAATCAAACTCCCCATTTTCTTCCAGGTAGAGTGACATAGTAGGAGATGTCACTTTGAATACTCCCAAATGAGAAAGAAAGATGACAGATTCAGCTGCTGCGTGGTTCAAAGATGCAGGAAATGCATACGATACGTGGTGTCGTTTAGATTTAAAATATGGGTACTTGAGTGTTCAGTGTTACTTGCAATAAATATATTAAATGTAAGCCTCAGTTTGAACCTAACTATAACTGGACTCTTAACTATCTGGTTTAAATGACTGGTAACATGAGGCATTTCATAATTTCTGGTCCATTAGTCCCGATCAGGTCCCAATTAACATTCCAGGACCTGGCTTTAGCCAACCTACACGGAAAATTTGAAGTGGGAGCACTTATTTGGACAGCCTTTGCTTTCGGTATGGTGTTTGTCGTGTAGTTTTACTACTGCATTTTTTTTTTTTTTTTTGCAGAGTTGGGCTGGTGGAGGTCATCTATATTTTCTTTCTTTAATATTAAACTAGGCTATATAGTCGTCCCTTGGTATTCTTGGGGCATTGGTTCCAGCAACCCCCGCGGATACCCAAATCCGCAGAGGCTCAAATCCCTGTATGAAATGGCGTAGTAAAATGAATACAGTTGGCTCCCCGTATCCGCGGGTTTCGCACCCGCGGTTGGTTGAATCCGCGGGTGCGAAACCCGCGGATACGGAGGGCCGACTGTATGCATTTGCTGGTCCAAAGATGTTCTCCGTATGTAATGCAGGAGAAAACCCTTCCTTAGGGTGGTAAAATTCTTCTCTACTGATCGGTCAAGGCTAAAAGCTAAACTCCACTTCTCCGCTTCACGTCCATGCCTAAGCGAGAAGCGAAACACTCTGCTGCCCCATATTATTACGCAGAATCCTCTAGAAAACCCACGCCACGCACACCTCCCTCCTCCAACACCAATCCAGCCTGCTTCTGCGGGGCTCACTGTCCCTCTCAGGGAAAGCTGGTAGGTTTTTCTTAATCTCGAACTCATCGGGAGGCAATGTGTCTAAATGACTTGAAGGAGAAACATTAAAAGGATCCTAATACTCCACCAGGAAGGATCTGACTGACAGGGTCATCCCAGGTGGGCTTTCCCGGAGCAACAGCCATGCAAGTGGCCCCCGCCAGGCGTGAGAGGAGGTTAGTATTGTGGGAGGCTGACATCGCCTCAGTGCTCAGGCCTCGCCAGGCTCTAGAAAGTGGTCTTGATGCAGCTAAAAAACAATATCTTTTTTTAAAAAAAAGAGTAGCTCCCCCTCTTGAGTTTCTAGGTTCACTGTGAGTCAGGTACCCGGGGTAAATGCATGGCAGGCAGGCAGGATCTGAGGGTGGATTTTGAATCTGTTCCAGGCTCCTCCGGCTGTATTATATTCCTGCATTTCCGACCTTCACTGAAACCACTCCTTGTTGCAGAATCGACCACAAATTCCCATGTAGCTCCTGGAGCTCTCAGATTCCTTTTGGCTGGACAGAGTGTGTAAGAGGTGCAGTGGCCTTCCTGAGACTGGTATTGGCACTGGGCTGCCTTTGCCAGCGTTTCTGAGGGTGAGCATAAATGAGCACTGTGATCTCTGTGCGCTTGACTCCATGTTGGACATCACCATAAATCGATCCGCTTCTTTCTATCCCATGGACACTGTGCCTGTTAAAGATCCCATCACCTCTCACCTGGACAGCTACAGTCGCCTCATAACTGGTCTCCCAGCATCCATTCTTGTTCCTCTCTGAAACATTTCTCTAGCCTGCTGACAGATGATCTTTCTAGATTGCAAATCTGACCGTCTAACTTCCTTCCTTAAAACCCTTACATAGCTTCTCATTGCCTTCAGGATAAAGCCGGAAACTTCTGAGTCGGCCCATAACACCCTGTTTGGTGGAGCCCCTCCCTCCCTCTTCAGCCTCCTTGGGTCCCTTTGCCCTTTTGTTCAATGACAGTCTTTTCCCCTCAGACTGCAGCATCCATGAGGGCAGACTGGGAATGTCTTGCTCACTGCTGTATCCCCAATGTTGGCATGGTACCTGCACAGAGCAGGGTTCATTATTTGTTGAGTGAATGAATAAATGAATGAATGAAAGAATGACTGCAGGGGCAAAGGCCAGGAATTATGTAATCGCTAAACCAGTTGCAGGCCTGGGTTCATCCATTGAATTATCTGTATGTTAAAAGACAGCTAAAAGCTAGAGGGTGAGGATTTTAGCTCTTTAGGAGTGAATGCAGGTGGAAGGAGTTGGTATATCTGACTGGTCATAGGACAATACATTAAATAGGATTAGAGTAAAATTGCATATTGGGGATTTAAATGAAATGTTTTTCTTCTTGTCTATAGTGGAATAGGAATGTACTGGTGAATCTCTGGTTGTGGTTTGACAATCTGCAAATACTTTCAGACTCAGCAGAGTGGCTGTCTATGTTCTCATGCCTGCCTTTGTATGTTTCTGTGGCTTTTGCATTTGTCTTTGGAAAGCTTGTTTGTAGATTGATGCCTCTCTCTGGTTCCACTCTCATGCCATTTTGGAGAGACTAGAGATGAAGAGCCTTGCTTGACTGCATGAGACTTCTTCCTTAGAGGAGTCGGGGCAAACACTCCTGATGCCTGACTAGCTACTTACTAGCTCCAATAAGAACAAGAGGTGGAGGGTGTAGGTATAAGGCTGCAGGCAGACATCAGCATGCTCAAATGAAACTTTCTGAGTGGAACTCATATGATAAATAGAGCTCTAATTTCTATGCTGCAAAGAGTCTAGATGGATGATATTGGAAAGGAGAAGGATTTTCCTTCCATTTTTCCATGAGGACAGTGGAGAGGGGAGCTGGAAGAAGCCTGGGTCCTTGACATAGGTCAGCTCTGGTTGATGTATTTCCAGTCTTCTTTTACATGATAGAGAAATAACCTTGTGTAAGCCACCGTGTGTGTGTGTGTGTGTGTGTGTGATATGTAACCGAATCTAAGGCTGTTATACTATGAACAGGGAAGGAGGGGGTGGAACGTGTTCTTGTTCTTGTCACCCAGTGTCTGAGTGCAGTGATGAAGTTTCCCTGGAGCACACTTTTCCTGGGCAGTGTGCGAGTTCTATGTGAGGCAGACTGGTCAAAGCAGCAAATGCAAGCTTTGTTTGGCTGGGCTCTGTGCAGGGCTTTGTGAGGGTCTGGGCTTTCTATTCCAGCCTGGAGGCACAGTCCTGCTGTTATCAAGAGAACGCATGAAGAGGGGGGTGTATTCTGGGCATTTCACAGTATGACTCCCGGTGTGGTGGGTATTTTTATTAAAGGTGCTGCTATTTTGAAATTTAGTCGGAAGTAGTGGTAATGCTAGATGTGGCTTATACTAGCTTATGAGAACGTCTCTTCCCACCTCTATACTCAGTCACGTCACATTGGTAGTTTGAAATTGGCCTTGGTGGGAGTATTTACAATGGAATTTAGCAAACACTAAATCAGGTGTTTTTTTTTCAAGAGATCCTGCTTATCAGCAGACCACTAGCTAACACTGGACTATTATTCTTAAAAATATTCCTCTTTCTCATTGAACTACAAAGAGTCTAGGGCATAATAATAACTTAGCTCAGAGCTTTATGATCTACAAAATGCTTTCCCTGACATTGTGTCATTTGGGCATTATAACAACCTGTGAAATAGGCAGAGCGAGTCTTCTCCTCCTCCTTATATAAGGCAGGGGCTGAGATTTAGAGATGCACACAGAATGAGGAGTGAATTTGGGATCAGAAGCCAGTGCTGTTGTTTCTTATTCTTACTAATTTCCCGGGAATCAGCTGGATTTCTCCTGGAACATAGGATAGGGAAGAAGATTAGGAAGATCCAGTTACCAAGGAAAAGGTGAATCAAGAAAGATAGGAATTTTTTCATCTTCACTGCTATTTTTTTCTGAAATTGGCCTATTTGAAAGATAATAGACAAGGAATCTGTGAGAGCTTGGAAAAGAGCACGGTACTTTTCCTTGAGTGCCAGTGCTAAAGGTAGTCACGTATAAAGCTGTGGTGGGAACCAGTGTGCTATTGAGGAAAGAGCATAAGTTTTGGAATCAGACTCCTGGTTCCAGACGTGGAGTTCTCATTTGACTGCTGTGTGAACTTAGGCAAATCATTTAACTTCTGCACGCATCAATTTTCTCACCTGTAAAATGGGTATAGCAATGACTGCTCAGGGCTATTGTTGGGATTAAATGAGATAACTATGTAAAGCAACCAGCACAAAGCCTGGCCCATGGTAGGTACTCATGAAAAGCTATGCCCCCCTTTGCTTTTAGATTTTGAGATACTAAAGTAAATCATGAGCTGCAATTCATACCATATTTTTCTCAGAATAGGTCAAAATGTCTCTAATCTAAAACCATATATATTATAAACGTTCCAAAGGAATTTTGGGTGTCCCAATCCAGAACCAGCATCACAGGTTACTGGGAGATTGAGAGTTCAGAGGAGAATTTTGCGAGAAAAAGCCAGAAGTTTTTAATTTTACTCTCTGTCTGCAGTGCATTCCATACTGGCTTTTGAGACCAAAACCAAATTTGGCAGCAGCAGGCAATCATAGAGTTTTCATGTAATTCAATAATTTATCACAAAAAATATTCATTTATAAACAATGACTTGTTTTGGAATGATAGCAGCTGTCAGTTTGGAGGCCTTTTTTTCCCTCCGGGACAGGAGTCTGGCTTCCCCTTTGCTAAATCATGCAGGGTCGCTGGGTTTGGAATCTGAGGCTGAATGCACTTTACAATGTGTTTATGTTTTGGTATGTGCATTATTTCATTTTTACTTTGTGGTCATGAAATCCATGTTGCAGACGCCGCAAGTGCCTCTGAATAGCCCCCTGCTTCTGGAGAGGAAAGAATCAAGCTCAGAGCTGAGATTGCACCTGAAAACACTTGGATCAGAAGTGGTACAAATGTAACCCTCTACCGTGACAGACACACACGTCCTGGAGCTCCTCTGTGTCATCGCTTAGATTTGCTTCAGCAAAAAAGAATCCTGGATCTTTCACTTTTTGGAAACCCCGTTGCCAGAATGATTTGTACGTCTGAAAGTTGTGATTATGTCTCTCCAGTGTCTTGGGAAATTCAGTGTTTTGAGTTCAAGAGATCAGACTGCCTGCCGGGAATAAAGCATTCAGCATCCTATGAAACCACCTGATACCTTGCACCAATTTTTCACAACTTTACATCCATTTCACTAAGAGCCAAATGTCCCTGACTTCTCTTAGAGATCCCCAGGCTCTCTTGAGAGCTGGGAAAGCTGTCGAGTAAATACAGAGAGGAACTTGCCCAGGCGCTGGAGGTCTTCCACTTCTAGCATTCGTTTTCATTGGGTGCTGTGGTATTTTCACCTACGAGTTAGTCTTTCAAAGTTCAATCAAGTTCACTCTCAATGGCCACTTGCTAACTGTAGCCAACGAGAAGACCTATGACATAGTCTACTGGCGGGTTTACTGAGAATTGAATTGTGTCCCCCCTCACCCAAAAAATGTGTTGAAGTCTTAACCACTAGTACCTGTGAATGTGACCTTATTTGGAATTAGAGTCTTTGAAGATATAATCAAGTTAAGATGAGGTCATTAGGGTAGGCCCTAATCTAAAATGACTGGTGTCCTCATAAGAAGATGGAAATTTGGACACAGACACACAGAATGCCATGTGACAACAGAACCAGTGCTTGGAGTGATACAGCTGCAAGGAATGCCAAGGATTGGCGACCACCATGAAAAGCTAGGAAGAGTCAAGGAAAGCTTATCCCCTCCAGGTTTCAGAGGGAAGATGGCCCTGCTGACACCTTGATTTCAGACTTTTATTCTCCAGAACTATGAGACAATAAATTTGTGTTGTTTTAAGCCACCACACTTTGGGTACCAAAATCTGTATTAGTTTCTTAGGGCTGTTGTAACGAAGTACCGCAAACTGCATGGCTTAAGTTTTCCCTGTATGTCTTAAGGACCAGAAAAGCCCAGTGGAATTCTGCAAAGCATGTTCTCCCTTCCTTTTAGCACAACTACCCATTCCTGCTTCTCTTCCCCTGGTATCTTACAATGCTCTTCCCAACTCTTTGCTGCTGACACTGATTGCGTCATATCGCCACTCCAGGCAGAGGTGCTTGGGCTCCTGACATCCTGTCCCCGCCCAGGCTTCCTGCTCTGTGTCTGGTTTCATCACTCATTGGCGCTCTGTCAGTGAGTAGCAATCATTTAATAGGATAAATAACTTCCCAATGAGGTGACTTTTCTGTGATATTCCTTCCAAGGGTTATGCTGACTTAACCCAGATGTCTTCTCAAGAATTTCCTTAAGAAGCACAAACGAAGCCTCTCAAACACCGTGATGGGCTAGTGGGGAAGATGGTATCGGGAGGACTTTAAAGCACAGAAGGGGTGCTGTGTTTTCATTTCCATTTTACAAACGAAAAGCCAAGGAAGAAAGAGCCACCTACCCAAGTTCTCTCTCTTAGTAGTAGTGCTTCAACCAGGGCTGTCTTTGCCCAGATTTTGTGTCAGGAGAAGGTATTGTCCTGTGCAGTCAAGAGACCATATGTGGTTTCTAGTAAGCAGGCCCTTTTAATGGCTTATTTTTTGTTAACAAATAGGTCTTCTAGACTGACAAATATGCACCGTTCGTTCAAGGAGCTTTAAATAAGTTGAAAATTTGTGACGATATTAAGCCAGCCCCTCTTATCCATTTCTTTTCTCTAAGTTGGAGAGCATTGAAATACCTTCATTTGGTCTGCCTGTATGCAATGAATGGTCCGTGAGAACCAGATGACACAGCGAGGCATGTGGTAAGTTTCCACTGCTGTTTCTCCTTAAATATGAACTTCCAGCTGATTTTTTCCCTCCTGAAGTCTTATTCAACTTAATTTCAAATTATTAGATTGCAGTAAGCATTCTGGGGCACTTTAGCATGGGGATAGCAGAGTGAGTGGCAGAGAGAAAGAGAGAGAGAAAGAGAAAAGCATCTGGAAATCTGGAAGAATGTGGTGCATTTGAAACATGATAAGCTTCTGCTGGTGTTACCAGACCTCACGCTTTATAACAGCCATGCAACGTTTATGGCTAAAGACATGTGCGCCCCTTACACAGGCACAGCATACTCACACTCCAGGGCAGACCAGGGACACGGCACTTGGGATTTGAGCCTGGATTAGCCGAGCCCTGTGCCTTGTGACTGTCTCCCATCAGGAGCAGGCCCTTGCACACTAGCCTGCGTCATGCACCATCTGTGGGGACACAGTTGGGTTGACATCACCAGCAGACCCATTTTAGGTAGCTGCCCAATCTATAGCTGTAGGCTATCCAGGAAGCATGGCAAATTGGAATGAATACAGAAAAAGAGATTGAGGGACTCCTGAATTCCTCAGAAGGGTGGTATACAACACTATCAGGTGAGACCAGGTGGCTTTCTCATTAATGATAATAGCTACACTAGCCACCATTTATGGAAGTCTCCTATCCATCTGGCATTGTGCTAAACACTTGAAATGTATTATCTCATTTAATCCTTATAACAACCCGCTGAGATATGTTTTGTGATTAGCTCCTTTTTACAGATGAAGGAGCTGTCTTAGAGCTTAGCACAGTGCCTGTCATATAGTTGGCCCTTAACAAATACACACTGACTGCACGATGAGAGGAAAAAAATGTGCTTAAGTTCACATAGTTAGTAATTGATGGAGGCCACATTTATACCTGTTCTGCATGGTACTTTCAGTTGTACAAACCAATGTAGGCTGAACAGAATTTCAGATTGAAATAGCAGAGTTGCATCTGGGACTTGCTCATGTGAAAGTCAGGAATCCAAGAATAGTAGCATTGAAATACTTTTTTTGGCAGAGTAGAGGAAGGAGGGTTGGAGTTGACTGAGACAGTAGATTAGGGCAGTCAGAGTAGGGCTGTGAACAGTCAGGAAGTTTCCCTAAGACACAGTTTCAGAGGACAAACTTGAACCTGTATAGGGGCCCTTGGGTGTGGCTGAGGTAAGGGTGGGGAGGTTCTGGAAACTTACAGGGTATGAACATAAGGAATGAATTAGCTGAATAAGGGCAACTCTGGACCAGCCAATGCCAAGGGATCAGTGATAACAATCTTGGTTCCTTTCTTCTTTTGCTTGGAGGAAACTGCTAGGTCGACATGTTAATGAATGGTTTTTCAACCCCAGGTCCTATTTTAGAATCACAAGGGCAGTCAAGGCAACACAAGTCTGATTCTAAAAAGGTTATATCACACTGGCCAATCTGAAGATGACCACTTCAGAGTTTGGAAACTCTGTGTCTGTGTCATCGTAAGCAAACATGGCCCTCCAAAAGGCAGCTGCTGCTAGAGTCAATGGAAAAAATATCGTGAGCAGAAAAATGTGAGCCATGTGCCTGTGCCCGCCTAGTTGCCTTCCCCTTCTGAGGAATGGCTTGCCCTTTGAAATACTAGGAGTGAGGAGTTTGCACGCAGAGGCCTGAGTGCTTTGCAACATGGGAATGTAGAGTTGGCCACTTCTCCAGGAAGGGAGCCTAAATTCAGACAAGCTTTCAGGCCTGGTTGTTACTTCATTATGTAACTGCTGCCCAGTGGGAGGGGAATACCTTTCAGATGTGGTCCCCATAGGTCAAAAAAAGCTCTCTGGATCCTCAAAAAGGCCATAGACTAGAGCTTCACAATTAATTATTTCTTATTCTTCCATTACATCAATATCATCTAAAGAGATAAAGGGAACTGACACAGAACTTAATATGCAAAATACTCGATATCTCTAGTGGACATTGCTGATTGCCTACCCACCATCCATTTTCTCTTTTCTTCACAATGGTATCCCAGTTTCATTCATATGATTTAGGGGGAAGTTACCTCATTTCCAGCTTCAGAGGTGAGACCCAATTGGTTCCAGCCAATCAAAGGAATCTAATCCACTTGCTAGTGAATGTTTTGGGAATGGGCATAGGATATAATTCTGGTCTAGAAGAGGGTCACTGGGACTTCAGAGAAAGTTTTCCCTTGTCCTTAAGAGAACAGGACAGAAGTCAGCTTCTTCTTTCAAGGGATGAATAAGGAAGGATGTTCCCCACCTCTTGCTGCTGGCTGCCATCTTATGGCCAAAGGGAAAGTCAGATTCAGGATAAAGCTAACAGATGGAAGAGGGCAGACACTCGCAGAAAAATGGAGCCCTGAGTGCATCATCAGCAGAACCTCTCTACCTCTGGATTTCCAGCCAACACAATTCCTTGATGTTTTAGCCAGTTGGATTTCTGCTCCTAGCACCTGGAAGCTTCTGGACTGATAAACCATAAAATTGGTAATAACATGGGAGAGAGAGAAGGAAGTGGTAGTGGGTGGTTAAGGCGAACGACGAGTATGAGAAGGAAGACTGAGGGGCATGAAAGATAAAGAAAAATTCACCTTAAATAGCTTATTGGTACATTTGGGACTTTTAGTCAGGCTTAGCATGTATTTTTCTTTATTAGTGGTTGTAGGTGAAAGGAGGAATGGTAGGTGTCAGAGATTCTACTGCCTAGTGGATCATGACCAAAGATTTTTCCAAATCTAAAAGTATAGCCTCTGTATCAAGGTCAGATGGTAGCATGCCAGAAGAAGAAACAGATGAAAATGGCCCTGCCTATTGGCCTGGAATATTTGTATGATCCCCTTCCTCCTCTAGATACGTAGTGTACCCTCAGTCTACACTGTGGATTTACACAGCTGTCTAGAGACTGGGAATTATTAAAATGCCGCTACAGAGAGCTCTCCTTTATCTCCTTGGCAGTAGGTGTTTTTGGTTATAAGTAGGAGTTTGAGGAGTATTGAGTTCTCAGTGAGCCACATGGATTGTCAGGTTTGATCTTTCGGTCTAGGTTGTGACCATAGCATGCATTTGGGAGATACTGGCTGAAGGCTGGGGTTGGGGGTGGGGCTTAAGGGACCCCCAGGCTGTGGCTATGGACTATTATAAAGTTGAATAGTCTCATTACACAGATTGAACAGGGAGCCATGACATTGGCCTCATTAGCATTCTACCTAGGGCCATCTCTAAAGTGCTTCATGCTTTTCCAGATCTTAGACACAGTTGTGCCCATTGTTCACAGAACCAGTAACTCTTTTCCACATTAAGCAACCAACCAGTCAACCAACGATACACACAAACAAACGCACACACACGCACACACACGGAGGCAGGGAGGGAGAGAGGAAGAGGGTCTCCTAAGTTTGCTTTGCTATAAGATCAGGCTGTATAGGAATGCTGCTTTGACCACTAAAACTTTTGAATATCCCTTTCTGAGTGTGAGTTTGTTTTACATAATGTTCAAGGCTAAAAAAGAATAGTGAAATGGAATCTCTATATGTTAACAAGTGACAAAGAGCCATATAATTTTGGCCATGTGATGTACTGAGACCTTGAGCAGAGTGATTCCCAACCATTTTCTGCCTCATCATGTGTGATGGATGATGTTTACATGCGGGACACACTCCCAAGGGTGTACCCATTGTGTCTCCATGTGCAGTTGCAGGGATCTTCGAGGTAACATGAACCCTTTCTCTCCAACTCAATAAAGCCTATTGGGGAGTGTGGTGATTTAAAGTGACATGATTGTAGGGATAACCTCGAGGCTACTTATAAGTTTTGTTTAAAAGTGAATCACTCACAAACACCAGTACTATAACTATTATTATCAACAGATCCCTTGTAACATATCTCACAACTGATTGTGATACACAAGTAAGTCATTACACCACAGTTGAGAACTGTTACTCTCACACATGATCATACCTCTTCCATTTCCAGAATGAAGCTGTTTTCCTTACTTAACTCCAGTGTCTGTTAAGTTAGCAGATAGTGTTGCATGTGATTTCGAGAAGTCCTCTCCTTAGGAACTCTAACAAGCCCAAATATTCCACATCACTCTGCAAATGCACTTTGTGTTAAATTTTCTATATGTATAGGACTTACTCAAAAACTAGGAAGAAATGGGATAATCTGAGTCTATAGGAAAAGAAAATTTTATACAGAAAATGGAATTGATAGATGCAATTAAAGCCATCATCCTGAGTATTGTGAGAAGTTGCAGAGTGCTGAATAACTAAGATTTCAGTAGACTTTTTTTTTTAAAGTATGTTTTAGGTTTAATCGCGTTCTGATGTCAGTGGCCCTCTCTGACTCCTGAGGGACAGGTGGAAGAGAGCATTTATCATTTGACCTGGCAACTCTAACCAGGACTGTGGGGCACGCTTAGGAGGCCCAGGTCTTTTTTCTGGCTTCTTTTAGGGGAGGTTCTGGGTGGGTTGGCATGATGCCAGGATCCAACACAGTTGCAGTGATAGTGACTGCTCCCCTTACTTGTCCTTGCTGAGAGTGGCTCTGCCCTGTGGTCATCTGTGTGCCCTCTCCCTATCTGGGAATAAACCTGCCTTGATGGGAGAATGCTGGGAGAACTCCCAGAGCTTGAGTTCTTCCTCCTGTTTCTGAGAGCTCTTGCTTCTCATTTTTCTGCTTCTGGTTGACAGGTGGATAAAACCCAGCACAGTGGAAGTCACAGGAGGAATTCAGTCCAGTTCCCCACTCTCAAAGTCAGCCAGTTGGTCTGATTACAGAGAAGTGAAGCCCACCCATAGCCTGAATTAATGCCACAAAACATGTTTAATCACAGCCAGTCAATGCACACACACACTCACAGACACACGCACTCTCACTCACACCATAACAATAACAGCTCAATCAAGTCAGCGCTGTGAATGAGAGGAGACATTTTGCCAAGCCCACAGTGGACTGAAGCACCAGGGGGTTAGGAATTTGGAACGCTTTTCTTCTCACCCCGCCACCCTCAACTTCGCTCCTTCAACCCCGGGGAGCAGGGCATGTCGTCTCTTGGCCAAACAAGACTTTTCGATATTCAGGGAAGAAGGCTTCAACATGGCACACCAGTGCAGAACCTGTGGGACATGACAGCCCTGACAAAGGAGATTTGATGAGTTAAGTATAAATGAATCAGAAACAGATGGATGAGATTTTTGTTAAACTACATGTGGGTTTTACAGTTAAGGGAGGAGGAGGGTTATGGAGAGAGATTTGGCAAAAATGCCTTGGGCTCTGCCGGACCCTACCGAACTGTTCCGTGAACCCAGAACACAGCCAGGGTCAACTTTCCGTCATTAATGGATAACATACAGCCCATGACCACACACAAGCCATGAAAGAGAAATGATCCTAATAAACGTGGCCATGTTTTAGCAAGATTTTCAGTGTGTGACAAGAATAAAATGGCTCATATTATGTCGTGTAGTTGCATGACATGCATCCCACAAGCCAGCAGTTGACTTGATCTTGGAATGTGAGAGGATGGAGGTGCTCTCTATGCCTCACCCCGTTCCTGGGGTCTAGGTGCTCTTCTCTCAGAGTTTTCACAGGGTATTGAGGAGCAGTGCTTCTGAATTCTAATTTGCTCTCCTTTTCTTTTTTCCACATCTCTTTACTAATTGAAAACTGACAGCAAAAACGCCCTCAACCACAAATATCTAGAAGAAAATGGAGACATTCGGACAGGCTGAAATACTTTGAGTTTTATGAGCTCTAATAAGGTTAATGAAGGCTCTGGAAAGAATTTTGTTTCATGGTGGACTCAACAAAACAGTGAGCTGGGACCTTTAGTGACTGGCCGGAGGGGGAAGCCTGGGAGCTGGGGCCCGATGAACTGCTGGTCAAGCTGGGGGAGGCCACGCCGCAACTTCTCTCCACGCTGACGCAATCATGGTGGAACTTGGACCCCGTCTGCTGCTTGGCCTTCAGACTGCTGTCAGTCTCCAATCGCTGCTAAGTCCTAAAGAAGCCTCCTCTGAAGTTCTCGCAGCTGAGTTTATCCCTCGGTGAATTTGTTTTCTGAGGCATGTTTCTCTACCTCATTTCTTTGTGGCGATCGTACGTAATGCAGGCTGCCGTGTGCTTTGCTTGGGTGAGGAGCAAACAGGAAGGGGCTACTTAGCAGGAATAGCAAAGGAGAAAGTGGAGTTGACAAGCCAAGGGGGATGGTTCCATCTAGGTATTATGGCCAGCGTCAGATTCCTCACATGCTGGGAAGAAGGGGTGGAATTCCTCTCCCAGGTGCAGCCTTTGTCCCCTCCAAAGGGGCTCTTAGAGAGTGAGGAGGCAGGTTCTGAGGATTGGCTGAGCCCGCCCGAGAGCCTCCCTCCTAACAGCAAGGCTGCTCCGGGGTGGGTGGGCTTTGCCTTTCCCTAGGCCACTGCCGCTGCCATGGCGTCTCCACAGAGGACTAGGAGGAGCGGAACTTTATCTTCAATGCCCCTGTCTCCTTTCCTTTTTTTCCCCCAAGTCTCTTCCATGATTTTTTTTTTTCTTTTCCTAGGAATTTCTTCAACTTCTCAGGGGAAAGATATTGTAAACTCTTCAGGGATGGGGACTGTATCTCATCTAGTTTTGTAACCTTAGTTTCAGCGCTGTGCCTAGCACATAATGGGCCCACCGCAAATGTTGGGAAACTTCTAAGACAACGGATCTCCTGGCACTTGAAGCTCAGTGCATTGGCCATGTCAGGGCATGACCTAATGTCTTTTTTTTGTCTATTGACATTTTTCTTCCCTTCCTCTTCTTCCAGGGGTGTGTGCTCACATGCTCCCACTCCTATGTGTCAGTAGACTCCCCTCAAGTGTTCAATATGACACTTACTCTTTGCACTCTCACCCCCAGTAGTGCACTCAATTTGAAGCATCAGAGTTTAACTGTGACATGTTCTGTTCCCTCTATTCTGGAAAAGAAAAAAGTTTCCAATAATTTCCTGCTAATGTGGCCTAAGCGCTAATGGATTACTTAGCTATGTCTCCCAGATAACATATTTCCGTCAGCGATAATGCCCTAAGTCTAGGAGCGGCTCTAGTGGTGCCATGTGGAGGTCCTTGGCCTGTGCTTTCCAGTGCCTTTCATTCAGTAGGGAAGTGGTATGGGACATCAGCAGGGCATGGCCCTTTGGTCAGACAGATCTGGGTTTGTTCCCTGGCTCTCCCACTTACTAGCTGTGGAAAAAGAAGGCAATTTACATATCCTCGCAGAGCCCATTGAATATGAACACTCATCCTGGGGGTATTACAAGGCTTGCATGAAATGATGCGTGTAAGTCTAACACAGTGCCAGGCACACAGTAGGCACATAATAAACCCAAGTTTCTTCCCTTTTCTTTCAGTTATTAATTTGCTGCTACAATGAACTATTACTAAAAGCCTGCTCTTGCCAGGCACTGTGATCGCCCTACACAGAGGCTGCCTGCCCTTGGTAAGGATTGTCTTCCATTGGCGTTAGAGGCCTGGGGCTCTCTACTTCTCAGAAAGGCCCCATCTTACCTGAGTGATCTCTTGCCAACCAGGTGCTGTTTGGCTGCTGAGGCCAGGGTGGCCACTCTCCAGCGAGTTCTCCTTACAGATGCATGATTTCTGCGATTATCCTCCATTCTGCTGTCTCAGGTCTCGCTGGCTATCCTGACCAGGCTTTGAGGGCTCGCCTCTCTCCCTGAGAGCTGGCTATGCTCCTGCACAGCTGCAGGTCCAGCTTCCAAGGGAGAGCGGAGCACCTGAGCTTCCTTTGCCCAAGAGACAGAGTCCCTCAGTCACCATCTCCTGCACCCTCAGGCTCCAGCCGGGAATTGCCTCGGGAGAAACGTCAGTTAGCGGAGTCGAGGAGGGTGGAGCAGGCCACGAAGCTGGGCTCAGAGCTTGTCCCCTGGAGTGTGAATCTCTGCTGACCGGCTTGCTGCCGTGCTAATAAATATCAAACCCTTCAACGGGAAAATAAATTATCCGCCTACTGCTAGGCAAAACAGTCGTGATAAATTGTCGTTTTAGCCAACAGTGTTTAAAGTAAAATCAGTAAAGTGTGACTAATGATGGCTGAGTCAAAAGTCCTGTATTAGACACAATGGTCTGACGAGGGCGGGGGCAGCGTTCAGAGAAAAGTGAATGCGAGTTTAACTAAAACAACTCTTGTTCAGAGTGGGGAAAAGAGAACTTGGGATTTATTATCCTATTAGTTTTTTTTGTAGGAGCAGCTCTCAGGGTGTCCGGGCATAAAGTCAAAATCTCCATTTACCAGATATGTTTAGAAAACATGCTCTTAAAAGTGGGAACTACCAAGTTTTTGACTGGACAACAGAAGTATGGTTGAATTCTTTCAGTATATGTAGTGAGGAATCCTGAAAGGGTTTATGGTGTGGTCACGGTTCTCAAGGGGGCTGTCTGGGAAGGATTTCTGGGTGAGGGAAATCCAGAGGATTTTTGCTTAAAAAAAAAAGGCACAGTGATTCGTTACTTATGTGACCCTGTTTTCAATATTTATACATAATACTGCATAATGTACAGTCAAACTCACTAATTCCAATGAGAATTAGAGAAGAATTGGAATGATGGGAAGTTGAGGGTGATATATTAAATGAACTGGCTTTAATGTTCTAGAACCATGATAATAACAATAGATAACACTCATCATTGAGAACTTACTGTGTTCTAGGCCCTCTGGGGACCGTTTTACGTGAATTAAACATTAAGTAACTTTCCTAGGGTCATATAGGTGGCAACTGGAGCCAGGATTCAAACTCAGGTCTGTGCATTTCCAAATCTGCATCCTTAACCACTATGTATATGGGCTCTACGGTCCATCTAGAAATTCTATTTTATTACATGCTGGCACATAAGACTACTCAAAATAATTAAACAAGTGTGCCAAATGGACATCTTATGGGTTCGTGTTTAATGATGGCAGAAATTTCATTAGTAATATTAATAATTGTCATGTTAACTGTTGATCAGCAAATGTGCAAATAGCTAAGCCGCTAGATGCTTAACAATAGTTTATTTTCAAGGACACAATGCCCTGTACTCTTATTTTTTTTGGTTTTTATATATGCTTTATTTTTTGCATCATTTTGGTAGTATAAACTGCAAATATTTAAAGTGTAAACCTAGGTAAATTTTGACATAGGTGTACATCCATGAAACTATTACCACAATTAATATAATAAATATATTCATCACCCAAAAGTTTCTTCATACTCATTGTTTTTATTGGGGTATAACTGACATGTAACCTTATATTAGTTTCAAGTGTCCAACACAATGACTTGAGATTTGTATATATTGTGAAATGATCATCACTATAAGTCTAGTTAACATCTGTCCAAAATATAGTTACAAAACTTTTTTTCCTTGTGATGAAGATTTTTAAGATCTACTCTTAGCAACTTTCAAATATAAAATACAGTATTATTAACTGTAGTCACCATGCTGTCCATTACATCCCCATAACTTATTTATTTTATAACTGGAAGTTTGTAGCTCTTACTTATGTTACAGATACTATGAACTTTAGTTAGTTGAGGATTTGAGGCAGCTTAGTACATATATAGATAACAAAAGAGCATGCATCCCTACTCCTATCTAAAGTCAGTTCCTCCTCCTTTGCTATTGAGTGTGTTCCCTTCAACTTTCTCAAGGGGGATTTTGCTCAATAGATTATCTCCTGTCTCTTCTTCCTCTTTGCCCTGTTTCTCTGTGATGGTCAGCTGTTACTTTTTTGTCTGTCCAACATCCCTTCATTTTGGGAACTCTCTTTCTCCCACTCCATATGAATTAGGTAGGGCTGCCAATCAAAAGGTCCTGCCTTCTCTGCCACAAGAGGAGGTACATGATACAGTCTGGACAATCAGAATATCTTGTATCTGTGGACACTGTGGTGATCCCCAGGTGACCATAGGTCCCAAGCACAAACAGAATCTTTTTGACAGAGATTCGTATAAGTGCTAAGGGAGAAAGAAAGAGAGAACAAGAGAGAGAGTGAGAGAGACTCTTTCTTTTAGACAAAAGGGTTCTAAGCCCCTTTAAGACAAATTGATTATAGCTACCTGTAAATATATGTGAATAGATCCTAATAATGAAGCCAATGTAGAGGAATAAGGGCTGAGAGACGGAGAGAGGGAATCCTGAACATATTTTTGAATTGTACCCCCCATGCCTTACATCAATGAACTCTTCATTTCTGATGACCATAGGTGATAAATTAGTTAGCTGTTATGCCTGTTTACTATCCTTGAATACTATTGGAATTTCCACAGCCGTCATCCCAGTGAGCTCAGATTTCCAAACCTAAAATCCTTCCATTTCCCTGAGGGTCTGTGCATATTACTCCATGGTACCAATTTCTGTACAAGTCCAGGTTCTTGGTTGCAAGAACTTTAGGAGGGATGAATTTATTGTTCAGGTCCCTGGTTGCTAAATTTAGCAGAAATGTATTTATTGAAAGATCTTTCGGTAGTTTGCAGAATTGATCGAAAGCTAGAACATCAAATTAAACAATAGGCAAGACGGAGGGAAATTTGGTAACAGAGACTAGCCAATGTTTTCTCTAGGAATAGTCTGGCTGGGGAGTCATCACCAGCATTGTGGCTGGGCAATTGCTGCCTCTCTAACTCCTCTGCAGTTGGATGAATATCCTCTAATTATCCTCTGCATTATTATGTCACTTTTGTCAGAATTCAAGTCCTGGGGGGTTGTCACAGTCTAAGTCACACTTCTACTCCCATTTCTGTTAAAAAGTTTTGTGTTTATGTTCATGAGGGATAATGGTATATAGTTTTCTTATAATATCTTTATTTTTTACTATCAGGGTAATGCTGGCCTCATAAAATGAATTGGGACATATTCTCTCCTCTTGAATTTCTGAAAGAGGAGTTCATGTATAATTGGTATTACTTCTTCCATAAGTTTGGTAGAATTTGCCAGTGAAGCTATCTGGGCTTGGACTTTTCTTTTGGGGAAGGCTTTTAATTAACAAATCCAATCATTTAAACAGAGAAGACCATTCAGACTTTCTATTTCTTCTTGGGTCAGTTTTGGTAATCAGTGTCTTTTAAGGAATATGTCCATTTTATCTAATTTGCCGAGTTAATATTTCTTTATTATCCTTTGAATGTCTGTATGATCCCTAGTGATGTCCCCCTTTTCCTGATCAGTCTGTCCAGACGTTTATCAATTACTCATCTTTTCAAAGAATGAGCTTTTGGCTTCATTGATATATCTCTATTGTTTTTCCGCTTTCTATTTCTCTAATTTCTGTTCATATCTTTATTTTGCTTACTTTGGGTTTAATTCACTTTTCTTCTTCTATAGTCATAAGATAGATGTTTAGATCATTTATTTGAGTCTTTTCTTCTTTCTTTTCCCCTCCGGTTTTATTGAGATATAATTGACATATAACTTTGTGTAAATTTAAGGTGTACAAAGTAATGATTTGATTTATGTATATATTGCGAAATGATTACCACGATAGGTTTAGTTAACGTCCATCACCTCACATAGTTACAAACTTTTTTCTTGTGATGAGAACTTTTAAGATCTACTCTCTTAGCACCTTCCAAATATACAATACAGTGTTGTTTAAACTATAGTCATCATGCTGTACAGTACATCCCTAGGACCTATTTATTTTATAACTGGAAGTTTTTACCTTTTGACCCCCTTCACCCAGTTCCCCCACCCGCTACTCTCCGCCACTGGAAACCACCAATCTGATCTCTGTTGCTATGAGTTTGCTCTCTTTAGATCCCACATGTAATGAGTCTCTTTGATTTTAAAACTCTTCTTCCATGTTCTGAAATTTCATTGTTATAGGTCAATTTTTGGTCTATAAAATTTATCCTGTTCAGAACTTGATAGAATATTTTAATATGAGGACTTGTCTTATCTAGTTTGGAGAATTTTAGCTGTTATTTCATGAGATAGTGTATACTCTTTGTTGTCTTATTTTTCCACTGACATTGGAAATTCTGAATCTGTTCTTCATAGCTTAACTTTTTTTTCCCCCAAAACAAGTCTATATTTTCTTTTCCATTATAGGCACATCATCAGGCTCAAACTTCAACTGATCATTTGCTCCTCATTTGTGCCAGCAAATATATTCAATTTTATTTAAACAATTTTCTTTTCCAATTGGCATTTTTGTTTTAAAATCATCTTTTCCTGTTTCATATATGTAATGCCCACCTTTATGACTGCGATATTACTAATTATGCTGAAATTATCAATTTTACTCTACAATTCTATTAATTATGCCTCTCCATGCCTCAATTTCCTCATTGTTATTAGGAGAGAATTATGAATAGCGCCATATTCTTATATTTTTTGTGAGGATTAAGTGATATAATACATGAAAAGCCCTCTGAACAGCTAGAGGTTCTCTACCAGGCAGAACATTTCCTCTTCCTACAGAGGTCTACTGAGAGAGTGGGCAGAGTAGTTGCAGGGGCTCATGCTCCACACTGTTTTCAGTGAAGGGGGGCGGCTGATGAGGTTTGCTGCTGGGCAGGGTACCTGGATTACATCTATTCTGGTCTGGGATGTTCCCTGTGTTTTCCAGGCAAAACTAGCCACGTGGGTTATTGCTCAATCCCTCTCCTCTAAACATGGCTATTGTCAGGACACATTCCAACTGCTACCAACTGGCCCTCAGGAGTTAGAAAAGATATGCAGAGGTCAATGGGCCTGTTGTTATGTCAGTACCCCAACCAATCTTATGGTCAGCTGCCCCATGCCTCCTCCTGATCGAGGCATCTCCCACCGGATGTGAATCATCAATGCCTCTCCCACCCTTGAGATAATCTTCTGAGGAATCTCGCACATATTCTGAGTGAACTTTTCTCTATATAATAAATCCCATGTGTCTCTCAGGGATGCCTTACTGATAATTTTCCCTCTTACATTTGTGTACAACTACATATTCAGAATATCATTTATTGTTGTGTAATAGACCACCTCAACACTTGGTAGCTTAAAACACAGACACTTCTTAGTTCATGCATCAGCTATTTAGGCTGGCTCAGCTGGGTGGCTGGGTTGATCCTGGCTGACTGAGCTGGCTCAAGTGTTTGCTGGCAGCTGCCTGGTCAGCTGGGGGGTTGGCTGGTGTAAGATGTTTCAGCTGTGATGCCTTGTCTCTGCTTCACATGGTGTCCTGTCATCCAGCAGGCTAGGCTGGGCTTGCTCACAGGGAAGCAGGGGTTCCAAGGGCAAGAGTGGAAGCCTGCATCTAAGGCATATTGAGGCCCAGACTCAGAACTTGCGCAATGTGGTTTCCGCTGCATTCTATTGGCCAAAGCAAGTTTCAAAGCAAGTCCAGATTTAAGGATTGGAGAAATAGGCTCCATTTGTTGCTGGCAGGAACTGCAGTGAACTGTTGCCATTTGTACAATCTGCCATTTTTTGTTATATAAAAATTTATCTTGTCGATAACTTTTAAGTCTCTTTGTCCTGGTAATGGTGGTGAGCTTTATTAACACTTCTCCATGTACTCAGTTCTTCATTTTCTACTTAACTCTTTAATTCCACCTGCAGTTTATTTTGGTATATGCTATATCTCTCTAATACAGTTCCCTATAAAATGTCCATATATTTGAATTTCAAAGCATTTGTTAAAAATTATTTTAGAGAGTTTATCACATATTGAGTATTTATAGATAATTGGGTCTATTTCTGGACTTTTGTTTTATTGAATGGTTTTTGTTTTGCTTATGTACCCCTCCATTTTGATTGTCATTTTTTATGATAGGCTTTAATGACTAATAGAGATAAATACCCTATTGTTCTTTTTTTTTCAGAGTTTTTTTTGTCATCCTCACATTTATTTTTCCTTGTAAACTATCAGCATTTTCTCAAACTTCATACTGTTTTTGCGTTCACTTTCAAAATAATATGGGCAGAAAAGTCAATTTGTGCAATATTTTTTAATGCTGTATACTCAGATGATAAATCTCTCTATATATTTAAAATTTAAAAAAATACTCAGTAATATTTAGACTTTTAAAATAAACTCCTAAATTTCTTTCATTGTTTATTCCATTTTATTGTTTCCTTCCTATTGTAAAAGGGATTTGGACCTACTGTTTTCTAAAAGTGATATATTGTTTAGACAGTTACTGCCAGTACAAAAGAGTGATACTGACTTTTCAGAATTTATCTTGAACTTTGCCACTTTATCTAAATTTTTTATGACTTCTAGTGGGTTTTCTCATGATTCTTTTGGGGATTTTTAAAAATGTATCGTGATGGTTAATTTTATGTGTCAACTTGACTGGACTAAGAGATGCCCAGAGAGCTGGTAAAGCATTATTTCTGAGTGCGTCTGTGAGGGCGTCTCCACAAGAGGTGAGCATTTGAATCAGCAGCCTGAGAAAAGCGGATGGCCCTCACCGATGTGGTGGGCATCAACTGATCTGTTGTGAGTCTGAGTAGAACAAAACGGCTGAGGAAGGCTGCATTGCTTTCTGCGCTGGAGCTGAGACATCCGTCTTCATCTGCCCTTTGGCCATCGGTGCTCCCGGTTCTCAGGACTTTGACCTTGGACTGAATCACACCACCAGCTTTCCTGGTTCTCCAGCTTGCAGGAGCAGATCGTGGGACTTCTCAGCCTCCATCACTGCATGAGCCAATTCCTGTAACATATCTTGTCTTATATGTATCTGTATATATCCTGTTGATTCTGCTTCCCTGGAGAATCCTGACTAATACATGTATATAAGCACATCATCTTCAACTATTAATTTGTCTTTCCCTTTCTAATATATATTCATCTTGTCCTAACATCTCGCATTAGTAAAAAATCTACGATACTAAAATAAAAATGATGGTGGTGGCTTCTTTGCTTTGTTCTTGAGCACACCATTGAGAATAAAATTGACCAGTTTCAGCATCTGCTGAACAAGTGAATTTGATTTGAAAGATTTTGATATGGTTTTTATCTTATTAGATTTTTAAATGTTGAGTCATAGTTACATTTCTGAGATAATAAGTAGTTGGTTGTGATGTTCTTTTCTTTTAAATTGTTGCTGAATTATATTTGAGAGTTAGAATATTAATTAAAATTTAGATTTTTATATATTTATAAAAGGGAAAATGTCTAAGTATAATATAGTTTTTGTTAATTCTCCTCTTTTTAACCTTTTTTTCTGTCTGATATATATATATGTTATATGTTGTATATGTTAACATATGTTAAATATATATGTTTTGGTTGTAGATTATTAGGTGCATAGAAACCATTTTTGTAATGTCATGTCTTTATAGTTAACTTATATCTGCTATCATAACATAATGATCTATTGCAAGAGTTTGTTAACAATATTTGCCCATATTTTAAACTCTTCAGTGTCTTTGTGCTTTTTATGCATCTACAAACTCATCATGGATTTAAATAATCAAATAGTATGTCCTTTGATGAGTGAACTAAGTAATTTTATGTTCTTTATTTTATTTTTTCTGTCCTCTGTTTTCCTATTTTATGTTTTTAGAAGTGGGTGTTCTATATTTTTCCTTTATATTATAAATTCTGATAAATGGATTGTAATGTTTTCTTTTTCATATTAGAATAATTTAAAATATTAGAATAGTTTATAGTACTAATGTAAAATACTAGAATAATACATACTCGAATAATTTTAAAAAGTCCTATACTCACCACTACTTATGATTAATATTTATAAAGTCAGAAATGTTCTTAATTGCAGTAGTCATTAATTTATTACTATAAAATCAGTCACAATTACTTTTGGCAAATGTTTAGTGTTCTAATCACTAATTGAGATCTGTACATTTAAACACAATTACTTTGGTCTCTCCCCTATGGAGAAGACATTTTTGTGCTTCGTGACTCCCCCTTTTTCCTATTCATCATTTGCTTAATCTCAGGTTCTTATGCTTTCATTATTTTTGATTGATTTTTTTCTACTTTTGTTTAAATAATTACTCCAATTAGTTAGATGTCTCAGAAATATCACTCTCCTCTCTTTTTTTCCCTTACATGTTACTCTTGTCCTATCTGTGTTGACTCACTGCCTTTTCCTATTATGTGCTTATTTTAAAAAAGAAAGTGAGTGTTGGCTTTACTAGATACCATACATCATTTTCTGCATCAGCTTTCTCACTCAAGGACTCCTTCTTATACCCCTGCCCTAGGATTGGGTGAGCTGGTTAACACTGCATGTGATCTCAGCAGGGAGGGTGTTCAGTAGAGTTCCTAAAAGATTGCCGTTTGAAACTTTTGTCCTTACCTATGATTCACAGCTTGGCAGTGTGTAGCATTCTTAGATTCATCTTTTTGTCATTGAGAATACTGAAGCTCTAACTCCATCCTGGGATAGCAGTCAAGAAACCTGAAGAAATTTTAATTGGGACTCGTTTAAAATTGTGAAATCTTTATTCTTAAAATTTAAGAATTTCTAAAATTTAAGAATTTTAATAGTTACCTTCTAGAGTTAGTTTCTGTTTATTTATTTAACTTGAGACACCGATACCTTTTTTAATTCATAGCCTCAATTCTTTTAAAAGCTCTTAATTAAAAAAAAAATTATACCTTGATTGTTAATTCTGCCCTTCAGGTACTTTTATAGTTTACAGGTTGGATTTCTGTTCTTTATTTTCCATGTCTTTCATGTTTCCTGATATTCTTTTGGACATAACATTAATGATATTTATTGAGCCCCCCAGGATGTGTAATATTTTCATAATCTTTAAGTGTTACTCCCGGCTGATTCTTTTTTTTTTTTTTTGAGGAAAATCAGCCCTGAGCTAACATCCATGCCAATCCTCCTCTTTTTGCTGAGGAAGACCGGCCCCAAGCTAACATCTATTGCCAATCCTCCTCCTTTTTTTCCTTTTTTCTCCCCAAAGTCCCAGTAGATAGTTGTGTGTCATAGTTGTACATCCTTCTAGTTGCTGTATGTGGGACGCCGCCTCAGCATGGCCAGACAAGCAAGCGTCAGTGCGCACCTGGGAGCTGAACCCCGGGCTGCCAGTAGCAGAGCGCACACTTAAAGGCTAAGCCACGGGGCTGGCCCTAGGCTGGGTTTTATCTGCTTCAGAACTTCATAACTGTATTATTGTGACAAAAAATCTGTGGTCTTTATTTTCTTTTTAAGCCATTGTAGTTATGTGGATTGGTTCTTTTAGATGCTTTTAATAGCATTTACTCATTCAATAAATATTTATTGAACACCTGCTATGAGCTAGGCACTATAACAGCAAATAGGCACACAGCAGTGAACCAATAAGTACCCTTACCATCACTCACCCCCCAAATCCACAAAGCTAAAGAAGTAGTGCTTTATTGTACAGTCCAAATGTTTTGAATTGGTGGACCCTTGGGCCAAATTCACCCAGGAAATGTGATATGTTCAGCCTATCGTGTCTTTAAAAAAACTGCTGGCCAAACATTTTAAATCAAGAGATTCCACATGGAAATCTGGAATTCTGGCCCCTCGTGAAGAGTAATAAGCTCTAGCAGCGCTGATCCATGCTCTTCACTGAAAGCAACTGGTTGGAGCTGAGTCCTGACTGGACTCTACCAGTGGGCACTTGTTTTCAAGTTTGTTCAACTTTACCCTTTCCAGTTGTTTCTCAATCTGATACCAACTGCCAGTTGCCATTGTTCATTGTTTTGGGGCTGTCTTTTTCTTGGAGTAGAAGGAGTGTAATATTTCTTACACTCTCATATTTATCAAAAATGATAAAGTAAAAGATTTAGAGAGTAGCACTTTTTAAGGAAAATAAGAAATTGCAGATTTCTTTGCTGGAATGAAGAGTACACCTGTCTTAACTTGGGTTCCGTAGACATCAGAGCCTGAGGCAATAGGTTATTTTATTAACAAGTACAATTCCAGGGAAGCAGAGACAAGGGAATGCTGTACCATTTATTGGCCTACAAAACCAGCGAACAAAGGTGAGGATCTTGTCAGGTGCTGATTATATCTATCCCAAATATACATTCAAAGACTGGGTCAAAATTCTCTTTCTGATGTGATCTCCATAAGCCCCCACTTTACTAGAGGACTTTGATGGCATTTTGGGTCTTATGGTATTAGTATCATCTCAGACCCCACATCTAACAGTCCTCAAAAGAAAATCTGGGCATTCCCTTTTTCCCAATGCACGGTTACCCTGGCAAAGGGCCACAAAGACCTCTTGTGGATTGGAAGGAAAGATTGGATGACTACTGAGCAGTCGTATTTGTGATGGCATTGACTTCTAGGGGACTCAGCCCCGCTTCAATCAATGGGCTCTGGGCCTGCAAATTGAGTGAAATCTGAAAACTAGGTTTATCATTTGGTGACTGTTGTTAGCCTTCTACTTCCCAACTTTTGTTTTTTCTGATTGCACAAATTGAGCCATACCTTAGTAGTTCTTCATTTATCTTGTCCCCAGGAACACCATGATCTATTCTCTATTGTCAGATCTCTGCAGGTTAGGTCATTATGATAATTACACCCACCTTGCCTCTGACATGTCAGTCTTCCTACCCGATTTCTGCTTTTCTGGAATCCTATCATTCTCATTGATACCAAGTACCATTAATCTCCTATGATTAATACTGTGTTACAGAGAACAGCCTGCCCCTTTTTTCTCAGTTATACCAATGCCCCTCTTACCAATACATTCCTTATTGCCTTAGTGAATTGAATGTTCTCTGGACCCTGCCAGGAACACAGTCAGGTAGAGAGTTCTCAAGTAACATAAGCAAAGTTGATGCATTTTTTTTTTTTTACAGTTTTACTGAGATATAATTCACCAACAAAGTATACAATCAATGGCTTTTTGTATATTAACATGCATCTATCACCACAATTTTAGAACATTTTTATTGCCCCCACAAAAAACCCTGTATCATTTAACCATTGCCTTCCAATCCTTTCAATGCCCCTAGCCCTAGGCAACCACTAATTTGCTGTTTCTATAGATTTGCATATTCTGGACATTGTGTATAAATGGAATCATATAATATGTGGTTCTTTGTAACTGACTTCTTTCACTTAGCATAATGTTTTCAAGGTTCATCCATGTTGTAGAATGTATCAATACTTCATTTATTTTTATTGCTGAGTAATATTCCATTGTGTGGATAAACCACATTTTATTTATTCATTCTTCAGTTGATGGACATTTGGGTTATTTCTACTTTTTGACACTTATGAGTAATGCTGCTATGAACATTTATGTACAAGTTTTTGTGTTTGTATATGTTTGCATTTTTCTTGGGCATACACCTAGGAATGGAATTGCTGGATCATATGGTAACTCTGTGTTTAACTGTTAGAGGAACTGTCAGTATGTTTTCCAAAGTGGTGGCACCATTTTGCATTCCTATTAGTGGTGTTTGAGGGTTCCAATTTCTCCATATCCTCAGCAACACTAGTTATTATCTGTCTTTTTGATTATAGTCATCCTAGTGCATATGAAGTGGTATCTTATTTTGGTTTTGATTTTCATTTCCCTGATGGATGATAATGTTGAGCATCTTTTCAGATGCTTATTGACCATTTGTATATCGTCTTTGGAGAACTGTCTATTCAGATCCTTTGCCAATTTTTTCATTAGGTTATTTATTTTTCTTTCTATTATTAAGTTGCAATAGTTCTTTGAATATTCTAGATACAAGTCCTTTATCAGGCATATGATTTGTAAAAATTTCTCTCATGTTTTGGATTGTCTTCTCACTTTTTTTATTGATGTTTTAATAGTTTATAACATTGTGAAATTTTGGGTTGTACATTTTTGTTTGTCCATCACCATATATATGTCTCCCTTCACCCCTTGTGCTCACCCCCTACCCCCATTGCCCCTGGTAACCACAATACAGTTTTCTCTGTCCATGTGTTGGTTTATATTTCACATATGAGTGAGATAATACAATGTTTGTCTTTCTCTTTCTGGCTTATTTCACTTAACATAATACCCTCCAGCCCCATCCATGTTGTTGCAAATGAGAAGATTTTGTCTTTTTTTACGGCTGGTCTTCTCACTTTTTTGCTGGTGTCCTTTGAAGCACAAAATCTTTTAGTTTTGGTGATGTCCAGTTTATCCATTTTTCTTTTGATGCCTATGCTTTTGGTGTCATATCTAAGAAACTGTTGACTAATTCAAGGTCACAAAGATTTGCACATAGGTTTTCTCCTAAGAGTTTTATAGCTTTAGCTCTTACATTTAGGTCTTTGACCCACTTGGAATTAATTTTTGTATATGATGTGAGATAAGGGTTCAACTTCATTCTTTTGCATGTGGATATCCAGGAGTCCCAGCACTATATGTTGAAAAGATTGTCCTTTTCCCCATTTCAACATTCATTGACCATAAATAGTCAATGCATTCTTACATCCCACCTCTCTCAGCCATCTGAATTCTTTCTCAATAAAAATTGCTAAAGAAAAAATTATTCAGGCACTTGTTAAAACGGCTAGGAAGACTTTATTCAGTACTATTGCAATAAAAGCATTTCAATAGGGAAGAGAGATCAGGCTCAACTCCAAATACAGCAAAGACTGCTGAGGATTTATAGCCAACAAGCAGAATGAGGGGGGTCAATGGATAGAAAATTACTGACAGGCAACATCAAGGGTAGGGAGATTCTTGCTAAAATGACTTAATAGGGTTCTTGCTGAAGGCAGGCTATGGTGATCAAATATCAAGGGTGGAGGACGAGGAATTTGATCAAATATCATGAGTGATCAGATATCAAGTGTGGGGGGATTCTTGCTAAACTGAGTTAGCAGGATATTTGCTAAAACTGTACCCTGCAAGGACAGATACAGAAGCCCAAGGTTGAGGACTAGTTGATAAAAGGGCTTAGAGGAGCCTGACTAAAGTTTGGTCAAGCAGAGAGTCTTTGTTGCCATGCCAAGAAAATGCTACCATGTCGACCTCATGTACCTAGGCCATTATTGTAACAAAGTTTTAAGTAACCATCCCTGAAGAGTATTAGGGCCAGCTCTGGGTATCCTTGCCAAACACTGAATCCTGAGTCAAAAGTGAATGCTCTCTATCAATGAATTCTCAACTATTAAGTTTTATAGTCCACTCCCAAATCCAATATCCCCCAAATCTACCTCCAAGCATATTCTCCCTTTTCCTGTCATGTATATATTAGGCAGATTCTACAATTAATTTGGTGTATAAGCCTTTCCATCCTTAAGGATTATGCTATCCCTCTTAGACTGTTCTGAGGCCTAACCCTTATTAACAGTCTGGAGGCAATGAAGAGTGGTGGGGGCAAACACCGTGGGGAGACCAAGTATCCCTTTGTGAGGCCCCTGCTTCAGCTGAGCTCACTGCATGATATTCAGGCAAGGGGAACTTTCTCCTTTGGCAAGAAGGAGAGAGCCTCTTTTGCTGGCCTGGAGGGCAGGGGAATCAAGGGTTTGAAGATTCTCAGTCTTGTCCATTCAAGTATCTCTATTCTATGTTTTAAGGTACTAGATTTCCTTTCAGGACCCCAACTTTGACATGAGAGACCTGTCAAGGCTACATATCCAATCTCCGTTGCAGTTCTGCCATGCTTGCAATCAGATCTCGGACATGATTTTCAGTGCAATCTGCCTGGCAACTGAAAGAGATGCAAGTCTCCTTCAAGCAACCATAAAAGCCATCTGGCTTTCAGTGGGTGCTCTAAGCCTATCAATTTATGTTTTCAGAGCTTCCAATATAATCACAAGAAGTCAGCCCTGCACAAATCCATTATTCTCATTGCTCACATATTATTCAAGTGCCACAGTACTGAATAACTCAACGTCTTACCTTCTATATGCACCTCATGCCAATTAAACACAGATGAAATCCTCATTAATTGTGATGCCATTGCAAGCCAAGGGTTGTCACCACTGCAGTTACCACCAGTAGTGATATCTTTATTGCTTTATTACCACTGAGTAATCCACTTCCAAAATCCAGTCTTGAAAGTCTGCTTAAGAGGGTCACTCTTAGTGCACCCATTTTACACGAGGTTCCCCTGGACGCACATTCCCAAATAAAACCCTATGTGCTACTACTATATTAAGGAGTGAAATCCCTGGGAAGTAGGAATTATGGGAAATGTGAGTAGTTCAGAAAGGAGGAAGTGCAGATATGAGGGTATACCACTATCTGGCCACCACTTACTGTCAAGTGCAACTGACTGATCTCATAAGACCATCTTCTAAGGGTTGTATGAACTCTTGTGCCTCAGAATAGTCCATGTGGGGAGACTGTTTAATTTCCTATGGTCAAATTCTTGCCCCTTGGGTGCTAACTTCCCCAAACTCTGGTTTGGGCATTCATGGGGCGCATATAGATATCAAATGGGTCCTGTGGCATCTCATGCTTCAGCAGCAACAGGGATATCTTGAGGCTCGAGGTGAGAGGCAGGTGACATGGGAATGAATAAAGGTGCTGTTGGGTTTGTGCTTTTGTGAAATTCACTGCTGTGGTGACAACTGAGTAGAGTCCATCTAGAGATGACCACTGATGAAGACGCTGGGGTGAAACAAATGTGTCCCAGGTAGGTGAAGTCAAGAGGAAATAAGGTCGTAAATAATACATGAAGATACGAGACCTATCAATAGAACATGCAATCAAAATGTGTCTGTGTCAAAGAATATAATTTAAGGTGCCATTATGAAGCAAACAATAGTAAGATCTATGACTGGTATGCACATAAAAAATATATGGGATGAAAAGCTTATTAAACTGAAAAAGGCACCAGTGTTTGTTCTTGAACGTGAATGAACCAAGTGATGCTGTTATAAAATGCAGCTTTGTATCAGAGGAACAAAACATGCCCAGGGTCCTTCACACATTTACATTTCTCCTTTGGCTCATGAGGGGCGTTTGTGTTTTAGAATCCTGTGAAAAGGAACAATAATAGTAAGTACCATTTACTGAAAGCTTACCATGTTCTGGGTGCTTTGTGTAACTTATTTATTTACTTTTCTTAACAGTTTTAAAAACTATGTATTGCTTCTGTTTTAAAGATAAGGAAACTGAGGCATAAGCAAATGACCTTAACTTGCCCTAATTACACAGCTACTAGTGTTAGAGCAGGAATGAAATCCAGAAACATCTGGCCATGAAGCACATCCGCTGAGCAGTTACTGTATGCACTGAAGCTAGTCAGCGTTCTCCAGAGAAACAGAACCAACATTTACTTTATATATATATGTATAACTTTATATATACATATATATACACATACATATATACATGTATATGTGTATATATATATGGAGAGAGAAAAAGAGAGAGAGAGAGACTGACTGACTTATGAGGAATTTGTTCATGCATATGGAGGCTGACAAGTCCCAAGATCTGCAAGGTGAGTTGGCAAGCTGGAGACCTAGGAAAGCTAATGGTGTAGTTCTAGTCTGAAGGTTGGCAGGCTTGAGACCCAGGGAGAGCTGATGTTTCAGTTTGAGTCTGAAGAAGAGAAAAAAGCCAATGTTCCATTTCAAAGGTCATCAGGCAGGAAGAATTCTCCCTTGAAGGATGTCAGCCTTTTTGTTCTATTCAGGCCTTCAACTCTTTGGATGAGGCCCACCCACATTAGTGAGAGCAATCTGCTTTACTCAGTCTACTGATTCAAATGTTAATCTCCTCCAAGAACAGCCTCATAGACACACCTAGAATAATGTTTGACCAAATATCTGGGCACCTCGTGGCCCAGTCAAGCTGACATATAAAGTTAACTATCAGTCACCCTTTTCAGTCCTCATGACTGCCTATGATTCCTATTTTGTAGTCAAGACATGGAGGGTGATAGAGATTAAGTAATTTTCCCAGAGTCACTCTGTAGTTCATCAGAAGAGCTGAGATTCACACTCAGCTCTCCTGGGAGCCAATGCTGGAGTTGTTTCCCGGCATATCACACTTCTTTCAACAAGCAAGTTTCTGTTCTGCAAGGAAGGGTTGTAAAGGAGAAGATGACGAGGGTGTGAGCTCAGCTGTGTTTCAGGAAGATTAATGAGCAGAGTGTATGGATGGATTTGAGCTTTGTCAAGGGTAGGAGACAGCTGGGAGACTAATGTTCATTCTAGAGCCTCATTTAACACTTCTAGGCCGTTAACTATGGATGGATTTCATTGTTGACAATTTGAAGCATAATCCTGGGATGAAATATTGTATTAAGCCTCTTCTCAATTTACTAACAAAATGTATTTTAAATAATTTTTCTTTTATAGTAAATATATCCTGTATTTCTATAGTGAGTTTGTTTAATTCAGCTTAGTTTTAGTTATTGAATTGCTTTCATTTTTCTCTTCCAAACACTTGAGATTGAATATATATTACTATTCACCTTTTACAGATTGGAAAATTAATTAACTTATATTCAAATATATATTGGTACTTACTATTGAAAGGCAGTAGAACAGAGTGGTTAAGAACTGGACTCTGGAGCCAGACTGCCTGGATTCAAATCCCAGCTCTGCCCAGCTGTGTGACTTTGGGCAAGCCACTTAACCTCTCTGTGGCTCAGTTTCTTCATCTGTAAGTAGGTTGCTATTATTGAGTCATTGCGTGAAAAAGCACTTAGAACAGTCCTGGCACATATTAAATTACCTAAGGGTTAGTTTTTTTTTTTTTTTTAGGTGAGGAAGATTGGCCCTGAGCTAACATCTATTGCCAATCTTCCTCTTTTTGCTTGAGGAAGATTGTCGCTGAGCTAACATCTGTGCCAATCTTTCTCTATTTTGTATGTGGGATGCTGCCACAGCATGGCTTAACAAGCAGTGTGTAGGTCCATGCACTGGATCTGAACCCGCAAACCCCAGGCCACGGAAGCGGAGCATGTGAACTTAACCACCACGCCACCGGGCCAGCCCCATATTTTTATCATGACTATATAGTAGGCTCTATTCTAGGTGCCAGGGATAGAGTAGTGACTAAAACAAATGAAGTCTTTTTGTCCTTTGCTTTTGTGAAACTCACATTCTATTGGCAAAATAGACACCTGTTCTCATTGTTTATCAAAAAAGCAATTTTAGCTCAAAATATTTTTACAGTAGAAGAAACACACTGGTATGAATACACAAAACACATTTAACCTCAGTAGTAATGAAAACGTGTAAAACAATTTAACATTTTTTGCTTATCAATTTGCCAAAGAGGAAAAAATATCACTGGTGAAGTTGTGGGGAAAGAGGGTTTACGGCTAAGTACCATGACTTTTCTAGAGGGCATCCTCAATTGCCTCTATTTCCCTCATGCTCCACATCTAATCCATCTGCAAGTCCTGTCATCTCTACTTTGAAATACACATTCAGAAACAACCCCGTTATCCCCCTTCCCCAGTGCAAGCCACCCTCGTCTCTTGTCTGGACTATTACAACACACACCTAACTGAACCCCTGCTTCCCATCCTCCAGTCTCCAACCAGAAGCCAGTGATGTTCCTAGCAGGGAGTGCTGATCACGTCACTCTGCTGTGCAAAACGCTTCCCATCCTGGGTAGAGCCCTCATGATCTGACCCCTGATTGCCTGCCCCGCATTACTCCTCTCACCCCCTCCACTCCAGCCACCTCAGCCTTACAAGTTCTCAAACCTGCCAAGCTCAGCCCACCCTTGAGCTCTTCCTATGTGTTCTCTCTGCCTGGAACAAGTTGCCCCAGAGGCTGACTCCACCCAAATACCATGTCCTCAGAGATGCCTCCTGACCATGCTCTCTAAAATACCAGGCCTTGTCACTGTACCCTTGCCTTCTTTATTCTTCTTCAAAGCACTCATCACCCTCTGAACTCGCATCATGAATTTAGTTTTTCGCTTGTGACTTCCTGCCTCCCCTCCCCGCAGTGTAAGCTGCGTGTTGGCTCGGATCTCGCTGGACTGGTTCACAGCTGTATCCTCAGAGCCTGGAAGTCCCTGGGACTCCGTTTGATGAGTAGCAAAAGCCTACCATATTAATACTCTTTTACCCAGAAATTCCACCTCTCAGAGTTTACAAAAGCAGACAAAGAGATGCTACACGAATGGTCAGCGTAGCATCATGTTAGTTCCAAATTGGAAACAACCTCTCAGTCCAACAGTAGGGGATTGATTCATAACCACTCTACATTCGTATATTAAATTCTCTGCAGCTATTAAAATATACGTGGTAAAATATTATTTAGTAGCAGTGGGAAATAGTCACAATATATTATTGAGTGAAAAAAGCAGATTACAAGACACTGTGTACTGTAACAGTCCATTTTTTAAAAGAATATATATTTATTGTATATTTAGAAAAAAATTTGGAAGATATACAGTTCACCAAAACTCAGAGTGGTTATCTCTGAGATATGGGATTATGGTTCATTTTGAACTTTTTTCTTTGTGCTCCTCTGTATTTTTCAAATTTTCTACAATGAAAATATAACACATTTGTAATTAAAACATTTAGCAAAATATGTTGTTGTCTTTTGTGTTCAAGAGTATGTTTCTCAGGTGATATATGCACGATGCTCTGTCTTTTTCTAATTGCTCTTACTGAAAACTGAGTGCTGTTTCTGTTTTGAGGTGGGTGTTTGTGATCTTGGGGTCGATTAGACTGCCTAGTGCCCTGGCTCCACAAGGGACAGGTGACTCTAGTGGTCGGCACTCAGCCTTCTCCCAAGTAGAGATGCCGTGTAGCCTCAGATGGACCGTTTAGACCACCAGGGCACTGCAGAGTGGTATTGCCACATTTTAAGCTCTCAAGAGCTCGTATCCAGAGTTGCCCATTATAGAAATTTTAGTATGGTGGTTCCCCGTCAGCCAGCTAGGATTTTGATCAGTGTTATGGATTGAGTGTTTGTGTCCCCCCAAAATTCATATGTTGAAATCTTAACCCCTAAGTGATGATTTGGGGAGTGATTAGGTCATGATGGTGGAGCCCCCAGGAGTGGGATTAGTGCCCTTATAAAAGAGGCCCCAGAGAGCTCTCTCAGCCCTTCAGCCTGTGAGGACACAGCAAGAAGGCTGTCGTCTATGATCCAGGAAGGGGGCTCTCACCAGATACTTTGCTGGTGCCTTGATCTTGGACTTTCCAGCTTCCATAACTGTGAGGAATATATGTTTGTTGTTTAAGCCACCCAGTCTATGGTATTTTTTGTTATAGTAGCCTGAACAGACTAAGACAGTAGGTTTTGGGCAAATTAATGGGTTGCCCTATATAATCCACTCTATTTCACAAGTGTGAAATTCCTCTCTGAACAACAGTGAAAGAGCTGGGTGGGAAGTAGACATTTTATAAGCCAATTAAAAACATGCCTGGAATATCATGCTTTGTATGAACAGAGAGGGAAAGAATGAAGAATTCAGTGTAGGCAAGGAGAGGGAAGGAGCCTCTTGTTCTCCAGAAATAAGAAAATAGAGATTATTTACCTTAATCTTAAACTCATCATGAATTAACCCGAGTAGACTGATGTCAGGTCAACTTAAAATGAAACCACATTTCTTTCTTTATTTTCCTAAATCCATTCTTATGTTAACCTGCAAGTGTTTTGGCAAGGATCCCAGTGGATTCCTGTGAAGAGTACATTTTTTCCCCCAGTTTAAGTTTGCTCTGTTGATGTCACCGAGTGATACTGCCTTGCAAGTAGCTATAAATCTAGGACAAATTTGTAAAATTTGTAAAACGTGAGGCTAGTATGAACAAGTGATGATGCCGTTTCTTTGAGATCCTCTCCCCTAGGTGGCATAGAGTAGTCTCATTTAAAAAATATGTAAATGTCTATACTTTAAAAATAAGTTTTATGCTATATTATAGCATTAAAAAGCAAAAATTCAGTTGAGTAAATTTAAAGATCAAATTGGCTTTATCCAGCGATTCATCTATCAGGTACCATCCCATCTAGCAATAAAAAGGAGCTCCAAAGAGCTATAGGAAAGGAAAGGCTTTTAAAGGCAGAAAGGGGGAGGAAAAAACTTAATTATTAGCAAAGAATGCATTTTTTCAGGCAAGGTCGCCCTCCTAAGAGGAATGGAAGGGCCTATCAGGTGGATCACTTCATTAGTGCTGACCAGGTAATTCCACGTTGACTGGTTGAAGGTTACGTTCCTGGAGGGGTTGAGATTGCACTTAGGTTACTAAGTATTGTATTAAATATTGGTTTGCTGCCATGGAGTTTAGCACAAGTGACTCCATTTTGGGCCTGCTACCTCCTTTTTAATGATAGCATAATTTTTTGAGGACTTTTCTGCACATGGACTATAATATGAATCCTTTTCTTAAAGAAAAAACTAGTTTTGTAACAGAATTTACCCTTGAAATCAAAATCCTCAGGTGTACATCCAAGTTTGTAATATGTATTATTCTGTGCATATAATGACGCGATAAAAACCTAAAGTTCCCAACTGAATGCAGTTTATGGAATTGCAATACTTTGGCAGGGTGGGGGGGCTCATGTTTCTTTGGAAATAACTGTCATAAAGAATCCCACTGTTCTTTATGGTGAGGAAATGAACAACATGCAAATAGAAAACAGTATACATTTCTCCTTGCTGTTCTGCTTCCAACAGAAACAAGGAAAGAACTGGAACTCTCTTTTATAATTAGTTTCATGTGAAAATGCCCAGCAATTGGAAAGACATTTGCAAAACGGATAAACAGCAGGTCACAAGTGAATTGAAAAGAGGCTTGAAGGGCGTATTGCTTAGAGCTGATATGTAGCCACCATATGGAAAAGTATGATTAACTTTGGGGAACAGAAGTCTGCAATGAATTTCATTCTCTTTCTTTAGAGATGATCTGAGTTGATGCAAGAAAGTCTGGGAAAGAAAGAGGGCATAGATCTTCCAGGAAGGTCTGGCTTCTGAATGACATAGGTGGAATCCTCCTCCTACAGCACCCTTGGAATATCTGGCTTCTCTCATGCTCAGGAGCATCGGAGTGATAGAAGCTTTCCTCAGAGGTGGAAGCCTCCCTTGGGGCAGCCTCAACCTGAGGGCTGACTTTTCTGTTTGTTGACTTCATGTGGCCAGGCCATCTGTATTCCCTGCCAGGCAAATGTTCCTTTCAGGATCCAGCTCACATGGCACATGGAGATCCAGAACACACACACAAACACACACATACTCCCTCATTTTTTACTACTGGGGAAGCCCTTCAGAGAACATGGGCCTGTCTCTCGAGTTCCACCAGTAGATGTCTCTCCTGTGTCTGAAGGCCAGAATCATCTCACATGCTTGTGTCTAGATCCAACTTGGGTCTTGATCCAATTTGACCCTCTCACCAGTTCTTGGTCAGGGAGTCAGTGCTTTGCACTGCTCATGCTGTTCTACTTTGAAAGACTTTTTCCTAAATAAGGGCTTGGAAAAATAAGATGTGTTTTGAAGTTATTTTTAAATATGTCTAACTGGAAAAGACAGTTTCCTTCACTTTCAAGCTACAATATAATCAATAATTTCAATAAGTTTTGCCACAAAACGTTCTCAACAAAAGAACTATGTGCAGAAGACTTAGTTTTAAGCAAAATATCTGCTTTGTGACTCCAGGTAAGCCTAAAATGTAAATCTGGTTAAGTGGCTCCTCTGCTTAAAACCTGTCTGGCCTCCTCATTGCCCAAAGTTAATATTGGAAGTTAATTAACAATAGTATTATAATAAAATGTAATAATGTTTAGTGTAATATATAACAATATCATTATGATGATATTTTTCTGGACTTTGAGATACCTGTGGTATTTGTCACCTTTTAAAAATTATAATTTGTTAGAATTACTTTTTCTCATTCTAAATAAGTATTCACTTTTATATAAATGTTATATTATTAAAAGATATAAAAATATTTCTTAAATAACAACAATAATTTTGTATAGTTTTTATTCAAGTGGAATCCCCAATTGTATTCAGTGCACGCAAAACTGGATCTGTCTCTGGTCATACCTCAATCAGAATTCGCTTAGAGTAGCTCTTGTGCCAATAAGCATCTGGAAAAACTAGAAGTAGAAAAAAAAGAGGCCAAAGGTAAGAAGGTTCCTCATTTATCTTATCTCTCAATGAAAGAGGAAATTCCTTTGGGTTTCTTGGGAGGATGTTTTAACCCAAAGTTTTTTCCTTTGGAGGTTCTTAGGAATCACTCTTTGAACATTACCTTCTAATCCTGTGTCCAAACCATGGGTAACGCTGGGCTTTCCAACTGTGTATGTTTCAGACTCACAAGTGTGTCACAGCCAAGCCACTTTCCCCTTACCAATGGTCCTGCCCCCACCTAGCCCTCCAGATCCTCTTGTAGAAGGTTGCCTGCACTTCTCTAGGCCAAGCCAGCCTGTCTCCTCCAACCCAGCCCCTGAACCCATTCCATGTGATGCTACAGAAAAGAAGATACCTCTACGTGGCGAGATTGACAAAGTCTGGTCTACTGTGGTGGTTTCCTCTTTTTAGATGATTTGAAATCCTCCCATTCTATAACTGAGCCCCCAATAAATAATAGAGAAAGGAATCAGCTAAATTTATATTATTACTATTACCTAGTATCTTTTTTTCTGTTTAGCCTCACAATCTGTGTTAAATGCTTTCCACTAGAGTAAAGCTTTAATAATCCAGAACGTTTTTACCTCCAAAAAGATAGTAAATTCAGCACAAAGACGTGACAACAAGGCCCCTCTCAAAACTTAGGAAAACTTATTTTTGGTGAGATTAATCTTCTGAGAACATCAAGTTTCCCTAAGCAATGATTTGAACATAAGTGTCTGAAATGTTGAAGTAACCTGAGTGTAGACTCAGGAGTGCATATGACTATACACGCCCGTCAAAAATAGAGACCTGTCAGTTGTGTCTTTCCAGTCAGCTTCAAAGTATTGGTGCACGAAGTCTGGAAGATAAGAAACTGAAGAGGTAGGCTTTTGGGGGCACCTCTATTACTGTGTAGAGAAATGGTACTCTGACCGATCTTTGGGCCATTTCCATCTACTCATCAAGGATAGAGAGATGGTGCTGAGTGGGTAGATGGACGAGTAAGTTGGGCTGACTCCTTGCTTGTCCCATGCTTATCAAGCCAATCTTCTGATTATAATCTTGTTTTCCCTGTAGATTCTCCTACTGAGAAAGTGCTGACTACAGAAAGCTGGCAATTAAAGTCTTTGGCAGTTACATTTTTACGGTTAATTAATAAATTGGCATTCTCCCAAGACTGAGCACCATAGGGCATACAGACCAAGCGAAATTTCTAGGATTGCAGAGCAGATCCTGGATGGCCTGTAGTGACCTCATTAGACACTGTCTCCAAAGTGGCAGGACCTGAGTGGCCACTTGGGCCTCTAGATGAGGTCTTTATCTCCTTCTCTCTAAACGTAGAGTTAGAGAGTTAAATGTTAAGTTTGTTTTAAATCTGTTGAAGTTATAGTTAGTTGGATTTTGGTTCATAGGTATAATTAAATTGATGTTCTAAAGGTTCTTTATTTATCCATTCATTCAATTATCCATGTAACAAATTATTAGTATTGATTACCGCTCTGTTCTAGGCATTTTATTAGATACTGGGGATACAATGATGAATACAGCACAGTCCCTGCCCACTAGGGGCTCCCACTCCAGCTGGAAAAACACATTTTTAAAAAAAAAAATCACATGATATGTTAAGTACTATGACAGAGTTAAAAAGTGTTATAGGAATGCTTAATTGTGCACATAGCAAAGTCAGAGGAGGCTTCCCATAGAAGGTAACCTTTGAGCAGAGTTGCAAAGGTTGGCCAGGAGTTTGCCAGGCAGATGGAATAATCAGAAATTTTCCAGGCAGAGTGAAGAACATCAAAGAAGTAGTTCAGTTAGGATGGAATGCAAGATGTGTGTGCATGTGGATTGGGGAAGAGAGAGGAGGAAGATGGATGAAGCTGGAAAAATAGGCAGGTGTCAGGCAAAGGGCTTTGTATGTTAGGCTAAGGAATTTATATTTTTATCTGGTACACTAGAAGAGGAGTCTTTGAAATATTTGCCAGGGAATGTCATGGATCACATCACACTTGTCTGATTATAGAAGACGGATTGGATGGGAATGGGCCTGGCAGCAGGAAGACTAGTTGGGAGACTGTTAACAGGGTCTAGTTGAGGACTGAGTATTTGAACTGTGGCAGTAAATACAAGAGTGGAAAGTTGAAACAGACTTCACGAGAAATTGAGAGAAAAGCATCAGAGGGCTAGGACAAGGGAGAAGTCCTGCATGATTGCCACATTTCTGACTTGAGGGGATGGGGGTGTCCTCAACCTTAAATAAGAAATAAAGGAGGAAGGGCAGGAGGTTTTTTATGGGGAGATGCAAGAGGTGTTTCGTATGTGTCGACTTGGCTCTACCCGAGTGGAGATGTTCAGTGATGATTGGAAACAAGCATTGGAGGTCAAGAGAGATATCCAGGCTAGACATGAATGTTTGAGGATTAAAGAATGGGTAGTTAGTGAAGCCATGGGAATGGATGACATTGCCCAAGAAGATCTTGTAAAGGGAGGAGAGAATAGGGCCAAAGGCAGGACTCTAGAGAACTTTGGCATTTAAGAGATGAGCTCAAGAGTGAGGGAAGCGGAGAAGGGGCCAACTGATGATTTGTTTTGGAATATTCTCATGTTACGTCGTCTTGCTGATCATTACCAGGACTATTCTTCCTTTGCCTTTCTTCTATCTCCTCCTCCCCTCCCCTTCATCTTCTCTTCCATCAACACTTGTTCTTTTTCCTCTTCCTCCTCTTTCTTCTTTCTTTCTCCATCTCCATCTCTGTCTTCTCGTCCTCCCCTCCCTCCTCCTCCCCTCTCCCTCTTACTTCTCCTTTTTTTTTCTTCTTAACTCTTGACTATTCCAAAAGAAAATCTAGGGACACTGAAGAAACATTTTTTTTTTTCTAGCAAGGTTTTTTCCCTACTCAATCTCAGAACTTAATATAGACAAAGCACCATTTACTTACTGTGTAATTGCTACAAAATAGCTAATAATAAGATAAAAGAACATCATTGAGCATTTATTAGGTCCCATGAATTACCTCACTGGAATCTCCCAAAATCCTGCGGGAGAAGTACTCTAATTATCCTCATTTTAAAGAGGATGAAACAAGGGCTCAGAGAGCTTACACGGCTTGCCAAAAGTCACACAACCAGATGTGGTGGTCAGGATTCAAACCTAGGTCCGTGTGCCTGAGTCCTATGTCATGTTTCCCTTCCCCGTTTCCCGTTATGTACTTGCTCCTCTTGCCAGGTCTAGTGTTGCAATGTTCCATCCCTTTGTACCCAGCATCTCCGTGAATCCTTCAAGTCTTAACCCCTGTTAGCCCGGGGAAAAAAGTCCCTTTCTGACCTGCTTTTTGGTGGCTTTAATAAGACGTGGTGGCCACTGGGTCTGTTCCAACTTTTCTTGTCTCCCTCCTACTGAAAGGTTTTGGATTTGTGCCTAGATGATCGATTTTGCCACCAAGGCAGGTGACTCCACTCCTGAATAATAATAATAACAATAACGATAATAATAATAACAACAATACTAGCAAAAGCTTGTACTCATTGTGCGTCAGGCATGTGCTAGCTAATCTTCACATCACAGCAGCCCTGCAGATCATCTACGGGGCGTGCCGTACTCACCACTACTCCTCTGCATCAGGACTTGGCCCTGGCTGGCCTTCCAGGACTCTCACATGGGGTCGACTCCCTACTCTGCTGGGTCCATGGCTAAGTCCCAGCTGGTCCCCCTCCTGCTGGCGGCCAAGACCTTCTCTCTGGCTGGGCCTTCCCACTTAACCCCCAAGCATGTGGTCTCTATTTTCTGGGACTTTTGCCCTCTACTTCTACTGCTTTTGAAAATAAACACCCCAAAATCCTCCTTAACAAGTTGCTGACAGTGTTACAAACAGAGTATTAATGGGTCTCACTGTCATAAACAGAGTGATAATCAGAGACGGCGTCTTCTGGCACAGACTGCGGGGGAGGCAGGACTGTCCCAGGAAACCTATCATCTCGATTTTCTGGAGGCAAACATTTCTGGACTAGGTAAATTTTATTTTATTTGCTTGTTTCTCTGGCTGTAATAAACTGGGTAACCTTCCAGTCTTCTCACAACAGGGGTGGGCATGGGGAATAAGTCCTGCCTCTCAACTCCCGGGTGCCTGCCTCCCACTGGACTATTTCTTCTTGGAGAGAAGCAGAAGTGGCTGGGGGTTTGCACACCATGCAGTTCATCAATGTGCTCCTGTAGCAATAGTTTTGCTCCATGGCAGAAATGGAACCCCTGTGTATGGAGTAGAATGCAAAATGCACGTTAATTTTTAAGATGAAATGAGACTTCAGATTTCCTACTTGCCACAGACTGGATTTCAGGAGTCCTTGCCTCGCTCCTTCAAGGGCAGATTTACTTTGGTGGAAAACTCTGTGAGGCTCTGGCTTGGGGTATGGGTGAGCTGAGGCAGGCCAAAGAGGCTGGTACTTGTTAGGTGCTCAATAAATTCCTCCTGCCTCCCTTCCTTCTTCTCTCCTTTCCTCCTCATCTTTTTCTTTTATTCTCTTTCCCTCATGCTCCCTTTCCCCTCTCCCTCCTTCCTTCCCTTCTTCTCCTTTTTTCTTCTTTTCTCAGGCTCTAGCTCCTATTTTCTGTCCTAATTAAATGCTCTCTTTAGTGGGGACAGTGTGTCACTGGCGTTTTCCAAGCATAAATGAGTTTGGGAACTGTCTCACTGTCATAGACTCTAGAATGCAATAGCCCGCAGCAACCACAGAAATCCACCCCTCTCACTTCCCAGGTGAGGAATGGGAGGTGACTCAATCAAGGTCACATGGGCACAGAGTCAGGCTAGACTCCAGGGCTCTTGGCTTCTGGTCCAGAGCTTTCAGCCACATAGGGAGAATCATCAAAGGAGCTTTAAACCGGGGCACCAGCTCTCATTTCATGAATAGCTCGTGGGATTTGCAGATCATCTGTTGTTGGTGCTGCTGTAAGAACAAGATTGTGGTGATGATAGGAGGTGTCCACTCCAGATTAGTAACAGAACAGCCCTTCTGGAAACGCAGGGCTGGAGGGTGGCTCTTGCCAGACTGTAGCAACCAGTGCCCAGGAATCCAGATCCAGCCAAAACGAGGGCCAGCTGCTCCAGGGGAAGGAACAATTTGTTCTTTCCCTGCCCATCTGGGGAGCTGGGCATGTCCTGAGGCAGGCCACTGTTAGTTACCACAGCTGCTTTCTTGAGAGGGTAAGCGCCTTCACATTCCTGTGTCCTTGTTCTCCTTGGCAACGAGCTAAATTATTTTTCTCAATGATTATATGGTAATCATATAATAACTGGATAACTAAGCGCTATTTTTTTAAATTCTATGGGCAAATATAGATCTCTTTCTTCAAATAAATGATTACTACATGGACCATAGACCTAGAAGGATCCAGAAAATATGGATGGACAAGATAATTTTGTATCATATCTTTTCTTCAACAAATATATCTGAGCACTACTCCAAGATAAGTTTTGTAAGAAGAGCCTGGAAGACACAAAACAAAGACATGATCCCTGTCCTTGGGGCTCTGACCTTCTATAGGGGGGATTATTTCATTTCCTATTGCTGCTGTAACAAATTACCACAAATTTAGTGGCTTAAACAGCACATTTTATCATCTTACTGTTCTGAAGGTCAGAAGTCCAAAAGTGAATCTTATTGGATTAAAATCTAGGTGCTGGCAGGGCCGTGTCTGTAGGGGAGAATCCATTTTTCTGCCTTTTCCAGCTTCTAAAGGCTGTCAACATTCCTTGGCTCATGGCCCCTCCTCCACCTTCAAAGATAACAACGGCAGTCCAGTCCTTCTCCCACTTCCATCTTTCTGGTGCTCTCTCTTCTGCTCCTTCTTCAGTTTTAAGGACTCTTGTGGTTACATTGGGCCCACCTGGGTAATCCAGGGTAATCTCCTCATCTTGAAGTCAGTTGATTAACAAACTTAATTCCCTTTTGCTATGTAACATAACCTAATTACAGATTCTGGGGATTAGGATGTAAGATATCTTTGGGAGCACGTGATTCTGCCTACCCTGGAGATTTAGACATGTTCACAGATGAGCATTAAACGCTAGGCTTGGTGCTCTGATGTGGGAGGAGAGGAGGCAGTTATGGGAGCAATAGAAGGAGCACCTAATCCTGCATGGGGAACAGTGTCATGGTGGGGGAACAGTGTTATGGTGGGGGAACAGTGTCATGGTGGGGGAACAGTGTCATGGTGGGGGAACAGTGTCATGGTGGGGGAGCAGTGTTATGGTGGGGGAACAGTGTTATGGTGGGGGAACAGTGTTATGGTGGGGCAGCAGTGAGGGAGTCTTCCTGGAAAAGGTGACATTTGAGTTCTGAATTTTAGCTTGTGTGAGAGTCTGGTCAAGAAGGGGGGAAGACATTCTAAGAAAAGGGAAAAGGGTACAACAGAAGCAAGTGTACGGCAGCGTGACAGGGAATGAAGCTAGGACTTCATGTAGGGTCTGGGGAAGAGAGTGGTGGATGATACAAAAGGTTGGAAAAGTCAGGCACAGGAAGGTCCTGGTGGGAAACAGATGGTGCTCTCAAAGGGGGAGATTAAAGGGCCATTTTACAATATTTGAATGAGGGGGCCTTTTGCAGTGTTTAGGCTTGGTTAACAGAAAGAAACAAAGGGTGATAAAGTACCCCAGGACTAGCAACGACCAGAAGTGTTACCATCTCTAGGCCTGGGGGCAATGGGAAGGAGTCACTGAGAGATGGTAAGAGTTGTGACTAGAGGAGGGGACCACCCTGCTGGAGCTATCATCTTTGATATAAAAACATAGCCACAGCCAAGCTACAGCCCAGCAGGAGCAAGCCAGAGGAACACAAACTGATGTCTTTGTCTTCCCACCTTTCAATCTGCTGCTCTTGCCTTTCATTGGCAAACCCAACTGGAAACCAGGGGACAAGGGAATCTTGTGGACAGTCCATGGAATTTAGGTCTGTGACTCAGAAGAGAGTAGATCTGGAGGGGAAACTGCAGGGACCAGAGGAGGACCTTGTATGTTGTGAGTAAAGAATCTGAATTTTACACTGAAGGCCACAGGGAGCCCTGGAAGTATTGTCAGCCGGTCAATGAATGGCTCTTTGAATCTTTCTTTCAGTTTGGTTATCGCTCCATTTCCCACACTGCCTTTATTCACAAGGTAAAGATTTTATCTTGTCTCCATCTCTTGTCTTTATCCCATCTCTCAGATCCTTGACAAGCTGATCTTATATACTCCTGGTCAGCAAAGGTGTTAATGGCCTATAATACCTTACTAATTATTGCAAGGTATTACAATAATAATACCTTACTAATTATTCTAAGGTATTACAATAATAAAAATGTAAGGTACTACATACCTTGCTAATACCTTACTTGCTAGCTTTTTCAGATCATGTTTAGATTTATTGGGAGCATTCAGTGCCTGGATCAGTTAGCTATTGCCATAATCATGCTGGGTTACAAACCACTTCCCAATCTCTGGGGCTTCAAACACTAAGTACTTACTTAGCTCAGGAGTCTGCAGTTTGGTGATTTAGTTTGGGGAGTTTTTCTGGTCTCAACTGGGCTTGCTCACATATCTGGGGGTCATCTAGCCTGTTGGCTAAAGACTTATACTTCTGGGGATTGGCTGGTAGTCAAATGGTTTCTGATGTAGCTTTTCTCCTGTGTTTCTCCCACATCTCCAGTAGGCTAGCCCAGGCTGGCTCTAAGCACAATGGCGTAGGTGCAGGAGCAGAATCAGAAATGTGCAGGCTCTTGACCAAGCTTCCACTTGTATCACAACTGCCAGCATCTGATTGGTCAAAGAGAGTCATGTGACTAAATAGACTCCACCTCTTGATGGGAGAAACTGCAAGGTCACGTGGCAAATAACATGAATAGAGGAGCTGATAAAGAACTGGCACCACTTATGCAATCAATCTGCCAATCATTGTTGGGTACCTTAACCCAGGCAATAAAGATTTATTTATCAAATTATTTGTTTATTATCAGAATCTCCCACTAAAATGTAAGCCCTGGCAGAGCACAGCTGTACCGCCAGTGACTCAACATATGTACTCACAGTAAATTTTCACTGAAGCCATAAGTGAATGCTGCTGGGTTCACATGGAAATTACTTGGAGAATGGTCTTCATGGACCTATTCTAGTCCACCAAATCCTCATAAACAGACAATTGTCCCTAAAAATAAATGAGTACAAATATGGTTTCTGCCTGCACATTTAGGCCTGCATTGCCGTTTCACTTTCTCTCTTTCTGGTTTTGATCAAGCTGGGTGAACCTAGTCAAAGGCGTAAAGCACAAGGAGAAGATGAGTTGTCCCTCAGTCAGGGCCTTATCTCACCTTGCCACTCTCTGTTAGGGGTGTAGAGTTGACTCAGTTGTACAGCTTGAACAGATGACATCACTGAACGAAGGGTGTGATGCCCCCTGTTTTGGGCTGAGCTATGTCCCCCCTAAATTCTTATGTTGAAGTCCTAACACTTAGTACCTCAGAATGTGACCATATTTGGAGATAGAGTCTTTAAAGAGGTAATTAAGGTAAAATGAGTTTATATAGATGGGCCCTAAGCCAATATGACTAGTGTTCTTATAAGAAGAAGAGATTAAGATACAGACACACACAGAGGAAAGACCATGTGAATACACAGGGAGAAGTGGCCATCTACAAGCTAAGAAGAGAAACCTCAGAAGAAATCAACCCTGCCAACACATGCCTTGATCTTGGACTTCCAGCCTCCAGAATTGTGAGAAAATAGATTTCTATTGTGTAAGCCACCCAGTCTGTAGCCTTTTTATGGTAGCCCTAGCAATCTAATACACCACCTTCCTTAAAAGAGAACAGCTAGCGGGAGACCTGTTTGGAGGGACTCCCCCATCCCCACTCCCAACGTGAGTCCGAGGAATCCAAGCTGACTTCCTGGGAGAAGCTTGCTCACAGAGGAAGCTCCACGAGTTGCGTGGATGGAAAGCTCAGGGGACTCTTTCAGAGTTGCTGGTGCGGGCTGAAGATAGATGGTGCTGGGGTCCTTTCATGTGGCCTTCCCTGGGGCTCTGCAAGCAGTTCCAACTTGTTCCTTGTAGGCTAATGCTAAATTCCATTCATTAGCAAGTTTCCCAGTGACCTAATTTTATTGGTTCCTCAGGAGTTCCTCTCTTGCTTTTCAGGCCTCCAGTCATCTAAAATGTGGTGTCTTCAGCAAATTCACCCACCTCATTATGCGTGATCCCTCTTCTAGGCCGTATAGCCCTTTTCCTGGCTCCTAATAAATAAATACTAATTCTGAGACCAAAACCCAAGAGGCCATATGTTTAATTGCTTTCCATGCTGAGAAAGAATCATTTATTAGCGCTGCGCAAAGCGCTGTGTTTGAAAACCCCAAACCACATGAAACGCCACAAGCTCTGAGCCAGAGCCTAACAGAGAAACAGCCAAGTTTCCTCTGAACTTTGTTAGGCCTCATGACCTTTCACAAAACCTCAAAGCAAACATAATTCAGCCCCTGGATAGGCTCAAACTCTTGAGTTGAATCCTGTCATTTGTTTGGTTTTGTAGCAGCTGCTTATATCACAAATCCCCACTTCTGGTTAAAAAAAAAAAGAAGATCCGTGAGATGGCTTGTTGCAACCCAGTGTGATGTTCTGTTTTATTTTTGTTTTGTAACATGTCTATTAATTGTAAAATTCAAGACTTCTTTGGAAAGCTGGCTCTACAGAACAACTTGTGGGTTTAGAATTGCCAGGTAAATTGGGACTGAGAAATTTAAATGGAATTCAGTGAGAAACCGACGGTTATGAATCTGACTGGAATAATGAGAGAAGGAATAGATGGGGGTAAGAGGAGGGACGTCAGAGGAGAATAGTTTTACTTTGTTCTAAAGAAGAAAGGTTTGGTGCTGAGGCATTGTCTGGACACAGTGGGTGCTTGGTAAGAATTTGTTGCTGACCTCTCCAGCACGTGAAATCTGTAGTTTCCTCCTGTCCGAAACTTAATACAGAGATCCTTGACAGGAATTTCACAGCCATTTCTTTATCACTGCGTATCCATCTGGGCCTGCCGGACCGCTGCCTAGCTGAGTTAGAATGGCTTGACGGTGAGTGTTATTCTGAGAAGGAGGCCAGCCTATGGCTCATCTTGTTAGAACTGGACTGAGAAAGAGCAGGGATGCGGCAGACAGGGAGGGTTTAGACTTAGAATCAGACATGTCCAGGTGCCTGGAGTGGAGGCAGACCCGAGAGTGGGTGACAAAAGTTTGATCGTATAGACTAAACACACTACCTGGAGATTATGGGAGTAGCTCAGACAAACAGAGATGACCAGAACAAAAATAGAGTCTTCCTCTGGCAGGTGGAGCCTCATGACAGACAGCCATTTTAGTGCTCAGCTCAGGTTGGCCTGGTAGCGGGTGGCTGCCCCAACCACGGGATGGAGTTTAGGGGCAGGATTCTGATCAGTGTGTGTTAAAAGTTAGTTTGGGTAGGAGGAAATGGTAAGGGCAATGATGCTGGAATAGCAGAGCAAGAGTAAATTTATCTGGGTGTCAGGATGGGAACTTATTTCTAACAACTGGCAGATGCCTACCTGTTAAACTGAGTCTCAAAATCTGGTAAACTGATGCTGACTCATCTCTGACTTAGACCAAAACTACTTAACACTTTTCTTTTCCTTTCATCCTCCTCCCCAGCTCTCCTCTGTCATGGATGTTGAAAGTGTATGGGGCAGTGGAAGGAGATGAAGTCATAGAAGGAGGGGATCTAGATCAAGTGGGGCCTTGTAGGTCATTGTGAGAACCTGTGAAGTAAGTGGTTAACTCACTGTCTACTCTTCTCTGCTTCAATGTCCCCAGGTCCAAGACAAGTCCAAGCAGAACCCACAAGATAAGAATAGACACCTTTTTCTACATTTCAGGTGATAAGTGAACCAAATCCGAATTATCTGCATTGGCAACCTTTTGGTAGATATTCATCTTATTCTCAATAGCAACTCCTGGCATTTAATAGATTTAATGGTTATGTAACTTTACATCAGTCCCACAAAAAGGAACAAAAAGAGCAAATAATATTTTGACCCCACTGTCTTGGACTTCCATATTGATCCCATAGATATTTTATCTCTGTGTTTATGAACACAAATATTTTAATAAGAATTATACCAGAATTGGTAGATTTTTTATTGAAAAAGCTTTTTAAGGATCAATAATTGTTAAATTGATTCAGTTCTTTATTAACATTTCCATAGAACAATTAAACCATTTTTATTTTTAATTTTTATTTGAATAAAAGGATTATCATCAGTATTAACCAATTTTTTGATTTGGATTCATTTATTTTGACTCAACTTTTACCTAGTCGTACATTCTGTGATTAGGAGTTTTCTTTTGCAGTTTTTCTTTTGCAACCTTATTTCTCAGGTCAAATTTTATAAACATGTAAAGATTTGATTCTTCCATTCACTCTCAGATAATAAGCATTTTAAATCACGTGCAATTTTAGATTTTTTCTTTTTTGTTTTGAAAAATTACTTCCAGCAAGTCTTTCCCACTTTAATTGTTCAGTTTTTCATGTATAACAAATTTTACCACGTACAGTTTTAGCCACTGTTAGTTTTGTTCTGTATTGACTATTTTTTCCAGCAATGTTCAGTAAGAAAAAAAAAAAGAATTAGATAAAGGGATACTAGTTGTTAAGGTTTTATTTGGGCAATAGGCAAAAAGCACAATCATAGGAATCGGATGCAGGGCAGCATCTAAAGTGGGGTCAAAATGTCTTGCACCTGGGCCACCCTGCCTCTCATGGTCCACCGTGATATCCATGTCCATTTTGTTTGCCTGCAATGAACCTGTCTGGAAAATCCTTTGTTAGCTCTTTGACACATGTGCTAATTTCGCTAATAGGAAGTGGTGGTTGGGGCTGGGAAGGAAGGATCTAAGAGACAAATGACTACTTCATTATGACAAAATTCCAGAAGAAAGCAAAAATTTGCATATCCCAATGACAACAAATTTTGGCCCAAGATTTTTGTTCCACAGGTTCCAAAGTTGCTGATATGCATCTCTTTAATTTATCACAAAACTTTATGAGAAACCTAAGAACTTAGCAGATAGAGTGAGAAAGAGACTGTTCTGGGCACTTTAGGAAAGTCTGAAATTCACAGAGTTGCAGTAAAGTGAAGAAGACTGACCTAAGTGTGGAAAACAAAGACTGTAAATTATATTGGAAAGAACAGAAATGTGGGGCCGAAGGCTTGGAGTCTAGTCCCCGCATGTCTTCTTTCTATCTTGGGGGACTTAGGGCCATTTACTTTGACTTCTTGAGTCTCAGTTTCCTCATCTACAAAATCCTGAACATCTCATAGGGTGGTTGTGAAGTTTAAGAAGCATATAAACGCTCTGACTCATGAGGAGGGTGAAGCAAACGGCAAGTGTTACTGAGCGGTGGTCACGAGCTTGGGAAATGAACCACTTATTTTCGAAAGAAAGCTTCCTGTCCTGTCCTTCTTTCTCCTCTCCCCTCCCCTCCTATTCCTCTTCCTCCTTCTCCATCTTTCCCTCCTCCTCCATGTGGCCATACCTAAAAGTCTTAGAGTGGGGGCTGGCCACACCAGAAAGACCAACCTTATGATTTAGAGTGGGTGCTTTGGGTCACGTTGTATCCGTGGACCTAGAGATTGAGTTCATCCATGTGGGCAATCAATTAACCAATCATGCCTCAATCATGCCTCATGTAATGAAGCCTCAATACAATTCTGGACACAGAAGCTCAGGTGAGCTTCCCAGGGCAGCAATACTCTGTGAGTATTGTTACACATCAATGCTGGGAGAGTAACACATCCCGAGGACAATGGAAACATCACATTTGGGACTCTCCTAGACTCTGCCCTATGCGTCTTTTCCTTTCCTGTTCTTTCCCTGTAATAAATGTAACTGTGAATATAATAGCTTTCATTGAGATTGTGAGTCTTTCTAGTGAATTATGGAATCTGAGGATGGTTTTGGGAAACCCTTGAATTTAGCTGGTGTCAGAAATGAGGATGGTCTTATGTGAACTCTTCCCTTTGACTTTGTAGCTGGACCCTAACTCCTTGCCTTTGGAGTCAGAAGTCTTGGGTGGCATTGGCAATCTGGAGGACAGTGCCCTTAAATTTGTAGTCTGGCTGCAAAATTCTGTAAAATCTTGATTTATTGTATCATCGTTGTCATCTTTGGTGATTTCTGGAATAGGGGAAAGAAAAGTATTTTTCAGGTACTTATTTGTTTTGAACTGTGGGTGAAATGCAATTGAAATGGTACAGTTTTAAGTTCCTTCAGGGATACATAATGAAAAGTCTGCCCACATTATTCGGATGGCTAAGTCACTCAACAGATGCTTGTGTAGCTCTTACCACAGTCCAGGCATTGTTCTAAATGATTTATGTGTATTAACTCATTTGGTATTGATAATGACAGTTGAGGCAGGCTTTATTATTATTATTCCCATCATCATGCAAGTGAGCAAACTGGGGCCAGGGCAATGAAATAACGTGCCTGAGCTCCCTCAGCCAGCAAATGGTTGAGCCAGGTGGAAACTCAGATTCCAGAACTGTTCTGTAGCCACTTTGTTATTGAGGCTGTGGATTCAAACACTTGAGTCTTAGGAGCTCAGTCTAGTGGGGAGGATAGACTTATAATCAAACAATGATAATATTATATAACAAGTTCTACAGTAGAATGATTGCAGAAGTGGGAGAAACAAATCTGAGTTACTCAGCCAGAAAATTGAGATTGTTTTTTACTTAGCTCTCTTCCTTGTGCTTCATAACAAACTCATCTCCACATCTGTCAATCCTACTCTCTACTCCCACCCCAAACTATCTGGAAGCAATTCTTTGTTGCAAATATCTTTTTCCAGATTATAACTTGTCCTTTAATTTTGCTTATGGTGTCTTTTGTTAGACAGAAGTTTGAAATTTTAGTTTAAAATTTTTTCTCATATGGACCTACTACAGGTCATAGAGGTATTATATTTTCTTCCAAGAGTTAAAAAATTTTGCTCTTCACATTTAGGTCTTAGGTACACCATTTGTTAGATCTAGAATTTACTTTTGTGCACTGCATGTGGTAGGAATATAGTTTTATATGTTTTTCCCTTATGGATAACCAATTTTCCCAACTGCAAATGTGATTTGCATTCACATATTTATGGTCTGTTTCTGGATTTTCTGTTCTGGTCCTTTGGTGTGTCTATTTCAACACCAAAAATCACATCTCATTCACAGACATTACAACAACAAAAATAACACTAAATTCATAAATATAACTTTATAATAACATAAATATAGCAAAATAACATAGACATCACTTTACATTAAGGCTTGATATTAGATAGACCAAATATTTTTATCTTGTTCTTAAAAATTGTCTAGGTTATTCTGGTCCCTTTCCTTATGAGGGTATCTCTTAAGAAATGTATCAACATATGAGAGATTCACGCACATTTTCACACACACAAATGTATTGAATTTTGATCACTGCCCCATTGACTCCATAGATTAACTATTTGGGAGAATTTACTTCTTTACAATATTGGATCTTCCTATCTATGAACATGGTATACTATTCCACTTACTTCAGTTTTCTTTAATGTTTTCCTATAGTTTTCTAATTTTCTCCATATGGTTCATGGACATAACTTGTTAGACTTTTTTTGTAGGTAATTTATTATTATTTTTATGTTACCTCTGTAAAATATATATTTTAAAATCAATGTTTGCTAACAGTTAGATATTGGTATAAAAACATGCAATTGATTTTTATATGTCATTCTATATCCAGTTCCCTTACTCAACTCTCTTATTAAACCCAATAACTTGTTTATCAGTTGCTTTAAGTTTTAAATATAAACATGTGTTCTGTGAATAATAGCAGTATTATTTCTATTTTTCCAATCCCTATACCTCTTATTTATTTTTATTTTCTTATTGTTTTGGCTACAATCCCCAGTAAAGTCAAAGAGATGTAGAGAAAAAGGGCACCAAGATCTCTTCCCCCTGGTGTTACACTCTGGATAATCCCCTCTCCTTGAGTGTGGGTGGGACCTGTGACTTGCTTCTAGCCAAGAGAATCTGGCAAAAGTAATGGGATGCCACTTCCATGATTAAGTAAAAAAAAAAAACAAAAAACAAAAAAAAAACCCTAAATTAGTTTAGTTAACTAAATCAATTAATTGATTTAGTTGGTTGATTAGTTAATTAAAAAATTCTGTTTGTGGAGAATTTAAAATTAAAAGATTCTCTTTGTGGGTTTGAAGAAGTAGGCTGCCATGTTGTGAGAAGCTCATGTAGGAAGGAATTGCAGGTGGCCTGTAGGAGCTGAGAATGGTCCACGGACAACAGCCAGTAAGAAAATAGGACATCAGTCCTACAACTGTCAAATCGCATAATCCCACTTGGTTGTGGTGTATAATTCTTTTTATTCACTGCTGCATTCGATTTGCTAATATTTTGTTGAAGATTTTTGCATCGTGTTCATGAGAGATATTAGTCTGTAGTTTTCTTGTAATGTCTTTGTCTGGTTTTGGTGTTAGGGTAATGCTGGCCTCACAGAATGAGTTAGAGTATTCCCTCTGCTTCTAGCCTCTAAAAGAGATTATAAAGAATTGGTATAATTTCTTCTTTAAATGTTTGGTAGAATTCACCAGTGAAGCCATCTGGACATGGTACTTTCTGTTTTGGAAGGTTAATAATTATTAGTTCGATTTCTTTCATAGATATAGGCCTATTCAGATAGTCTGTTTCTCCTTGTGTGAGTTTTGGCAGATTGTGTCTTTCAAGGAATTGGTCCATTTCATCTTGTTATATGCCATCAAGTAGTCTCCAACTCCTGGTGACCCTGTGAATGAGTGATGTCCACAATTTCCTGTCCTCAATAGCCCTACTCAGCTCCTGTAGACTCATGCTTATGACTCTTTTTATGGGGTCTTTCTAGCTCATATCTGGTCTTCCTCTTTTCCTGCTGCCTTCTTCTTTCCCCAGCATTATTGTCTTTTCCAAAGAATCCTGCCTTCTCTTGGTGTACCCAAAGTAGGACAGCCTCAGTTTTATCATTTTTGCTTCCAGCAATAGTTCAGGCTTAATTTGTTCTAAGATCCACTTGTTCGTCTATCCAGGGTATCCGTAGAGCTCTCCTCCAAAACAATTTCATCTAAGTTATCATTTTTCTGAGCATAGAGTTGTTCATAGTGTTTCTTTATTATCCTTTTAATTTCCGTGGGATCTGTACTGATGTCCTCTCTTTCATTTCTGATATTAGTAATTAGTGTCTTCTCTCTTTTTTCTTACTTAGCCTGGCTAGAGACTTATCAATTTTATTGATCCTTGAACCACCTTTTGATTTCATTGATTGTATCCACTTTTTAATAACTATTAGGTAATAGTTTCTTTCTTTCTTTCTAAATCACTCTTGAATTTCTTTTAAAAGCCCCAACTTGGTGTGAATTTAGCACTTGTGTTTTTGTTGGCAAACACATGTAGAAGCCTGCTTGCAATATACACCATTCATGTAGTTCTCATATGCACAAATGATTCAGGGGTCACATTGTGTATTTAAATACTCATCTCCTAATCCCTAAGGTACTGACTTCAGTTAAAGTTGCTATAATATTTAATTAATCTTTGTAATATCCCCCATTTTGAGCTCAAATAATTTTTTTGTGGCTAAAAGCCAACGTAAAAGATGTGACCAAAATGTGCCTTGTCATAAACAGGGGTGTCTAAAATACACATGTCATATTTCCAATAAGGGGCTTACCTCACACATTGAACATCTCATTCAGTACTTTGAAGGACTCAAGGGAAAAATATTAGGAATATGTTGTGTGCTGCCTAGCACCTGATTATTGCATTAATAATGTTCCAAGTATGTCATTTATCACAGAAGTAATTAAAAAAAACTTATATGCCACTGAGTTCCCTGAAATCTACTATATAATCATAGAGTAATTTTGATTTTTCCTCCCAGAAAGAGCCCTTAGAGATCATTTAATTCAACTCTCTCCTTTTATGTTTAAGGAAACAGTGTCAGAGGGGTAAATGATGTGCTCCAGATTGCAGAGCTGGAGCCTGCTCAGGGCCCCCCCTGCTGCTCAGCTGTACTTTATAGAGGAGGCCTGAATAATTCTTGTTTACTGTGACTAACTCTTCCCCATGCACATCACTGTACCTGAAGGACGTGTGGGGTTCCCAGGGTTGGCTGCTCGCTTGCACACCTGTAGTCAGGGCCTAGGGGCAGCCACTGCTGTGGAGCATGTGCCACAAATGGCCTCTCCTTCATAAGAAAAGTGCTTGGAATGAACTCCTTTGTGCCGACTTGATCCTCAGACATTTGCAGCTTTGCAGTGCTGGTCGATAGGACGACTCAACTTCATTCCTAGAAGATTCAGCTCTTCAAAAGGAATTGTGTTCAGGTCAATATGTTCATCAATATTTGCTGATGTTTCTAATAATGGATGATCCAGACCTTTCCTAAGTGAAGCCTCAGCTTGACCTGAGCTGGTTTCTTACTCCCTGTCTCAAATCATACACTATGCTGCAATGCTAATGTGGGGGGACATGTACCACATCTGCAACTTTGGGGTAGCCTATAAGAGGCTAAAACTCATGCAGCCCTACTCATCTCTTTTATTTAACTACCAGAACTGAAGAGTCTAGCAAAAGAAAATCTCCTTTAAGAATTGCCATGGCCAGTCATCTGTGGCCTCTAGTTCTGGGTCTTGTACTTAGGAACTTTCTGGACAGAGGAACCACAGACCAACAAACTTCAGGAGGTGTTTTCCTGACATGATTCTTGCGAATGCTCTGCTAACTTACCCCAAACATTCACTGGGCAACAGGGCTCAGCTCTTGTGTTCTAGTTCTGGTAATTGGCAATGCCAAACTTCTGCTTGCTTCCTACATGTTGCCGTGACCGTCCATTTTTGTGGAATAACTGCTCCTCAATGCCTAATTCCATGGTTTCCTCTGCTGTAAATAATTAGAAAGGAGAAGAATTTAAAACAAATACAGCAAGGCTGTTTGTTTTGACCAAATTGGCAATTTATTAATTCCATGTGCTAGAAGTTGCAATCAACATCTGCAGCAAGAGCAGCATCTTCTGGATGAACAGAAGAAATGAAAAGAAAAGGATGGAGAAAGGGTCTGAGATCTTGGTGCACAGGCTTCATGGCTGTGTATCCAGGGGCTGATGTTTATTTCCGGGTGTGTGCAAGCAACTCTCTGAGATTAAGAGCTAACCGGCACCCGTGTACGGAAGAGTAGGAGGAAAGCTTTCATTACCTCTATCTTTAAATGGGAGATGGAGATGGAAATCTCAGCATCTGCTACATTTCAGAAAGAGTGGGACAAAGGGCCACCCCCATTCTGTTCATGTGTATGCCTTTCAAGAGAACTACATTTCCAGCAGCAGTTCCTTTGAACATAAAAGAATTCCCAGGAGAGGATTTCTTTCCCAGAGCATGTGTACATGAAAGGGACATTAAAACAGAATTGAGAATGGAGGCTAAAAAGGCAAGACAAGAATATTCAAGAGCAGCTATGCCAAAGCTGGTGTGTGGCTGTGTATGACAGTGAGACCACCACTCCCTCATCCCACTACCTTCGTTAGCTTCTGCTAACCCTGGGTGCATGCCCTGGGGAAATTTCTCTTTTTATTCATAAACTCAATTGCTTGAGAGACTGAACATACACGCGTGAACACATCCCATCTCCTTCTCTAACTACAGGGACGCTCACTCTCATGGCCTCCATCTTTGGGGCAGGGATGGAGATTCCCCAACCTTCCTGGTGAGCCCTGCTCATGCTATGGTGGTGGCCTTGTGCTCTCTGTCCCTGAGTAGCAGCTGCTGCATAGCAATGCACGATTCTTCTTGGTGCCATGACTTGTTTTTCTTTCATTTATTTTACTTCCTATATTTTTTCTTAAATGAACAAAATCTTGGCACAGGGCCTATCTTTTAAAAAAAAAGGCTGTTCTGGTTTCCATTTCTGAGAGAATTTTGGCAGTAGAATCCACAATGCTAGATATTTTACTGCGTTTATCAATCAAGCACTGTGCATATGGAAACAGTCCTATCTAGATAACCCTCAGAGCAACACTGTTCACAAGAAGCCGTTTCGAAAGAATGATTTTCTAACCCCAAGTGGAGCAAAAAAGAAAACTATAAGGATTGGTCAAAAGGAAAGATTCAATGACCAAGAGGAATGATACACTTTTCTAGTTTATAAAATTAAAGACTGCACTCAGGTGCAGTCAGGTCTGATAAATCTGATTTTTAAAGTCAGGAATCCATTGTTTGCAAATCCAGAGACCAAACTCAAACCATTTTAACCAAAAATGGGAATTCATTTTAAAGATCCTTGGTTCTTTCAGAGAATCCAAGGGAGAGTTAACGACACCAGCTATAGAAGTGGCTGGGATGCAGATGGTCCCTCATTACAGCTTGAATCATCTTTCTTGGTGCTACCTGGCTTTCTCTATACGGCAGAAACGATGGTGTGAATTTCCCTCTTTACCATTGAGAAGAGATTAGTCTAACTCCCTCCGTCCCAGGTGCAAATATGCAATGTGGGGCTTATTGGCACAGCTTGGTGCAGGTGCTCACCCCAGAGCAATCAGCTGCAACATGAGAGATGGGGCACCAGATTGGCCTAGCTTGGATCTGGTGCCCACCTCTTAGTCAGTCGACTGTGGTGGAGGGTAGGGATCCTACTGTATTCACTTGGAGGTTCCCGTGTTAACCACGTGGATCGAGGGAAGACTGAGCGGAAAACACCATAGCTGTCATCTACACAGTTCAAGACTCTTTGGAGAACTGCCCTTTGTGTGCTTGTTTTCCTTGCAACTTTGCTGATTATAGGAAAATAATATGTTTCTCCAAATTAGAGTGGAATGGAACCCATGTTTGTGTCTGTGCTAGGGGATATTCTTGGCTCTAGGAGGTTAGGTTCACACTCTCCCCAGAGTGAGCTCTGGTGGCATTAAATATTGGCCTTTGTAAGAACCAAATACAAATGGATGTTAGCCAACATCAAGGTTTGAAGTGTATTGTGTTTCTTTTAATTAAAGGCTCTTAGGCAGCAGCTGGGCTGAGGAAATGCTCAAATCAAAGATCAGAATCTTATAGCATGCTAATTTTCAGTGAACTGTGAGCTAGGATTCATTGCCACACACCTCTTCCTGCCACTTGTGAGAGTCATTGCTCTCTGCTGTTTCTATCTTAATAAAAGTGTGGCCAACATGGCATTCTCAATACACTTCTTTTCCCTTATGATACCATACAAAAAGGATTGCCACGTTGATATAAGCATTTGAAACCTTCTCATCCCTAACTTAAATCTTATCAGGATGATTGGTTAATAATTCCCAGTTTGTTTTATTATGGGAACACTCATAAAAATAGTTGAAAACAATGCAATATTTCGATAATATCAATAGGAATACTGGTCAAGGGTCTTCCAATTCACATGAAGAATTTGCATTAACCTAATCATATATAGATCCTGAAAGATATAGCATAGTTAGGAAGAAATATGTTGGGAATTCCCATCTGCCCCTACTGCTTACAGTCACAGATAACACAATCACGCTTCTGAGGAGGAAGTGGACAATCAGAGGCACGTGAATCAACAAGGGAAAAAAATCAAAAGATGGCTTGTGAAAATATTATGTAGTATAAGAAATGGTAAACGGTTCACTAGAAAGAAAAAGAAAAAATTTTATGTAAGGAAAAACAGTTAACTAAAGGAATCCAAAGTAAATCTTTGGCAGCATCTGTTTTGTGTTCTCAATAAAATTTTCAAAAATGTGTCCTATATCAAACAAAAGAGGAAAGAGAAAATGAAGACAATAGACTAAGATTAAAAGGGAGTTGCTTAGGATGTAGGAAGAGATTTAAAAGGCTCAATGAGATAAAGGTAGTAAAGAAATTTAGATGCTTCATACATTTTTAAGTTGCTATCATAAGTTTAAATAGTTCCAAAGGAGCGACTTTCCAGTGTATTATGAACATTGGTAATGCAAAACAAAAATATACTATCTTTATTTAAAAGATGTCCAATGTAATCTAAATGCTTTAATTATTTTTATATTGACCATTATCTACTTTAAAAAATACTTAACAAGCTCATCTTTAACAGTTGGAAATTTAAAATATTTCCTCACATTTTAGTTCACTATTCCTTTCTCTGTAGGATTTATATTAATATTTAAGCATGGATTTTTTAATTTATTGTCATATTTTCAATACCAGAAATATGACTATACTTTTAAACTTAAACTTTTAAAATTTTTCTGTGATCATAGGCTCCAAGAGTTACACAAATTTCTTCTAGTTTGAGCTATCATTAAATTGTTGGTATCCAACTGATGAAAGTAACATAAATATATCACACATTATGATAGTTATTAACCACAAGAAGTATGATTTTATTGGGAAGGCAGTTCTTAATGAGATGATCAGGGCTATTTATCTTTTGGTCAATCAGTTCATATGATCACGGATGTATATTATTTATTGTTAGAATGATACATGGTTCTTATTTTTTTTATTTTTATAGATGAAAATGAGGAGAACTCTTGCTCACATAAATAGGAATAGAAGGAATTTTGTTATAGCAGCATATTGTATTCTTTGAATTCCTTCTGACTTATACACACAAAAAATCACATAGCTACCAAACATCAAAAGTTATTTGAATTATCTAGCAGCTGATGAATCCATGAAGTCTTCTTATGATTTTGTTGAAAGGAAAGAATCAGAATCCATGTGACATGCAACAATATGTGCTACCCAGTCACTCAGGCCTTTCCCTTTATCAACATCTACACCAATATTTCAAATTGTCCCTTTGTCCCTCTGGAGGTTTTTAAACCCTAGGCCAATGCACCTGCTTCAGTTGCCATTGCTGCATAACAAACTGCCCCAAAACTCAGAAGCATAAAACAACCATTTCGTTATGTTTACAGATTCTTTGGGTCATGAATTTGGTCAGGGTGTAGTCAGGTATTGTGTCTTTTTGTGTGTGTGTGTGAGGAAGATTAGCCCTGAGCTAATATCCATTGCCAATCTTCTTTTTGCTGAGGAAGACGGGCCCTGGGCCCATCTTCCTCTACTTTATATGAGATGCCGCCACAGCATGGCTTGATAAGCAGTGCATAGATCCGAACCTGCAAATCCTGGGCTGCTGAAGCAGAGCACGTGAACTTAACCACCATGCCACCGGGCTGGCCCCAGCAAGGTATTGTTTCTTCTTCATGTGTCTGGGGCCTCAGCTGAGAAGAATCAAAGGCCTGGATGACTCTAAGGCTTGGGACTAGAATTATCTGGAAGTTCCTTCACTTATATGTCTAGTGACTGGACTGATGATTTAAGGCTGTCCATCAGATGGCCCATACATAGCCTCTCCATGTGGCTTGGGCTACAATATTGTGACTTCAAGGTAGCAAGACTGCTTTTAGGAGTAAGGGTTCCAGGGCAGGTATTCCAGAGAACAAAGCAGAAGCTGCATTGTCTTTTATGACCTAGCCTTAGAAGTTACATAACATCAATTCTGCTGTACTCTATTGTCAAAGCAGTCATAATCTAGCCCAGATCTAAAAGGAGGAGACATAGACTCCACCTCAATGGAAGGAGGGACCATTTTTAAAAAATGCTGCAGCACCTTATTAAGATTTGGATAAGTTAGACATGTAAGTTTCTTTTCTAAAGTAGGAGAAAGGCAGTTGTGAAAGGAAAGAAAAACCTCATGACGTCTTGACAGTTTGTCTTTTCTTAAGTAGACCAATTTTAGGAAAATTTATATATAGAAGCTGAGCATCTGAAAATTGATTCCTTTAAAGCTTTCCATCTCCCATACATAAATTGGAAAATCTCTCTATACAACCAGGGGTATGTGCACTTCAGTTTGAATACCACTTCTGCAGGATTCAGTTTTGGCAAAGCTTATTTAGATGTATTCTTGTAAAATTTTAAGATTGTACAAACATCTCACCATCGAGTTAACAGCAACAACAACAAACCCTATAAATAACAAGAACAACAACATAAAAATTGCTTAAAATAAAAGAAAAAAGAAAGAAATCTGGTATTGAATTTCTCTTTTGCAATACTAAAAACTAGAAGACAGTGCAACACTGAGTACAGGACTTGAAATGGTTGGGATTCAAGAATTTTGTACTCAGCAAATTTTCATATGTGAAAGAAATTCCGAGATAAGAAAGAGCTCAGAAAATACATCATTTATGTATCTTTCTGAAATAAACACTCCAAAACACTAATAGGAGATGTACTTGAGATAATCAAGTGAGTATAAGTGAGTAAAATCTCAAGAATGGGGGTATTAGGGATGATAGCTTTGGTTCTGGGTGCATAGCTTTTGGATCTTCCTGAATCCCTGCATAGAAACCGGCAGAGTGTGTAGATAGCAAAGCAAAATTCAGGATATCATTTACAGCAAAACTGGGTGACAAGATAGCTCCCAAACCCACGTATAATGAGTGGCAAGAGACCACCATAGCCACAAAATTGTGTGTTACCCATGTGTGTGTTAGAGAAAGCAGAGGGACCTATTAGTGGGAGAAGGCATAGCCCAAGTTTTTTTACTAGGAAGCGAAGTCAGCTGATTTGAAAAGTAGATAAAAGTGGGAAGGCTTTTGCCTCTGTGGTGGTGGATTAGTGCAAGGTGCTTACTATAAACCTAAAGTGGCTGAAGCAGTACACCGCATGAAACCTCAAAACCGACCCACCAGAACTCCCTTTAGGATTGGGCTCCACACCAAGAAGCAACAGCCAGGAGAAGCAGTGTAAAGGCAACAGAGCCCAGGAAAAAATAAGCCACCATATTTTTAAATACTAGACAAAAACAAAAGAAGAGGCTGCTCTGCACAGTTAGAATTGCTGTCTGAACTAGGCTTCCTTCTAAAAGTTCAGGAAAAATAAATTCACATAAAAATAAGAAACAGAAAAGTACTGGGCCAAATCTCATGCAAAGTTATTATAGGAAAAAAAGAGATTAAAAGTAGAATAACATCCCCACAGACAAGGAAATCATGCCAGAAAGACATGTTCAAAAAACAGATAAAACTGTAATGGGTTATTTCAAAACAAACTAAAGGGATTAAGAAAATGATACTAGACATGAAAGAATAACATAAATAAGAATTAAAAAACCTAAGAAATGAGATGACAGACTCAGTAAAGAATTAAAAATATATGAAAAACATGATTTTAGAAATGACTAAACTAGAAGGAAAACTGAAAGAATAAACACAACAAATGTCTGAATGAAATAGAACATGAAAAGGAGGAAACATTAAAATCAAGAGGAAGGAATAGACAAAAAAGGGTTGATAGAAAATGACAAATATTGAAGATAGGAAAAGAAGATCCAAAATACTGATAATAGGAGTCTCTGATGAAGGGAAGCAAAGGAACATAAAAATAATGAGATCTATAATTCAAAGATATTTTGCTGAACTAAAATAAGATTTTAAATCACACATTGAAAGAGTACATTGTATACCTAAGAAGAAGGACTAACATCAAGACATATTCTAATAAAATTATTGGACTTTACAGAAGAAGAAAAAATTCCTTTCAGCATCCAGGCAAAAACAGCATGTCCCTTACAAGGGAAATAAAACTAGATTATCATTGAACTTTTTGACATTAATGCTTATGTCAGAAAAAAAATAAAGTAACATATTTAAGATAGTCAAGGAAAGAAAACACAAGCCAAGAATTTTATGTCCAACAAAACTGGCTTTCAAATATAAAAGACACAGAAACTGTTATCAACATTCAAGAACTCAGGAAATATTGTTCTCATGAGATTTTACTAAGGAATCTACTAGAAAACAAGCTTCAGACAAGCAAAATGACCAGTGAGACATTGACCTGAAGACTCATGGTAAATATTCAACATATAGTTACTTGCAGAATAAGACTAAATGAGGTTCAAAAGGAAGAAGTCATAACATGCGATGGCCAAATGATCTGAAAATATAGATATAATCCAACCATAAAATGTGGGGGAGAAAGGAGAGCACATGAAAATAAAAATTTTAACTGTTTTCAGTAATCATTATTGGTGGTGGTAATATTAAATTGTTATTCTAAGACTGTTGTGTATGAAGAGAGGATAAAGCAAATGAATAACTATGGGAATTCTAATTCTATAATCCCCATGTCTTTGAGAGTCGGGATTCTCAGAGTGGAATAAAGGAGATGCAGACATAGGAGAGAAGATGTTAAGCAAAAACTCTGTAGTTCTGAACTTGAATCGGAAATGTCAGTATGACCTTACAAAGTATTTCAATATATATGCACCAATATATATATAAATAAATAATTATTTTATGTATCATTCCAGATAGCAAGAAAGCTGTCAAAGATTATAAGAATGTAAAACAAAACAAAACCAGCCCCTCATAGCCAATTTGAAGAGAATCCTAGTAGCCAAAGGTAGAATATTGTGAGTCTTTTTAAACCACGTTATTGAGATCTAATTAAAATAGAAAAATTAAGTTTTATTAAGGATGAAAATTGTAATAGATCAAAACCCATCTAATATTTTTAAATCCATGTAATATTTTTTGACAAACCAGTTGGTCACCTTCTAAAGATGACAGGGAACAATTCATTAACTTGAAAACTGGGTGATTAAAAAAGAAGAATCAGGGGCTGGCCCGGTGGCTCAAGCAGTTAAGTGTGCGCGCTCCACTGCAGCAGCCCGGGGTTCACTGGTTCGGATCCCCGGTGCGCACCGACGCACTGCTTGGTAAGCCATGCTGTGGTGGCGTCCCATATAAAGTGGAGGAAGATAGGCACCGATGTTAGCCCAGGGCCATCTTCCCCGGCAAAAAAAGAGGAGGATTGGCGGATGTTAGCTCAGGGCTGATCTCCTCAAAAAAAAAAAAAAAAGAAGAATCAAGGGGCTGGCCCCGTGGCGTAGCCGTTAAGTGTGCGCACTCCGCTGTTGGCAGCCCGGGTTCGGACCACGGGTGAGCACTGAGGCACTGCTTGTCAGGCCATGCTGTGGCGGCGTCCCATATAAAGTGGAGGAAGATGGGCACAGATGTTAGCCCAGGGCCAGTCTTCCTCAACAAAAAGAGGAGGATTGGCATGGATGTTAGCTCAGGGCTGACCTTCCTCACACACACAAAAAAGAAGAAGAATCAAGAGTTTATCCTTCTTTTTCTGTATGAACTGTACCACAGAGCAACCAAATGGTGGTTGAGAAATATCTCCTCATAAAATTATTTCCAGCTAATAAATGAGAACAAAATGATAGAATTTAACATTACCATGTTTCAACCTACAATGCTGATCACCAATGGCTACTAACATCACAAGAAGAGAGAAATCAGACATTATGTGCCTCCTACTGTCTTGCCAATGGGATTGAATTTGTCTCTGGATCCAGCCACTCATATGCGGGAAATGCAAAGGACCAAAAACATATTGAACTGCACCATGAGTATGTGATCAGCAAAAACAGGCTATGGGAAACCCTGCAGGTTAAAATCTTTGGTTCTTCAACATACAAATTACAAGGAAAATAAAAGCATGGAGGGGGAAAATGAAGTTAAAAAAGACTTAACATACAAATGATGGGCAAGACCAAAGGATGCACAGTTGGGTGTTAAAATCCCAAAGTCATGCAAAGAAGTGATTACAAAGAAAATCTGGACAGAGTTATTTTTTTGGAGGGGAGGCTAGGTGCTGTGATTGGGATGAGACACATCGAGGGTTTTCTGGGGTATTTGGCAAGGTTCTGTTTTAATCTTTGAGTTTTAAACATTGATACTTAGAAAAATGTAGGCTAAAATATGTATATTTTTTAAATGTACAAGTAACTATGAGAATAATTAAAAATTGTATGTGTTCTTTCCAATTCAACAAAAAGCAAAACAGACAATCAAACAAATAAAACTACATAGTCCTTAAAAGAAAATATAGGAGAGAAAGGAAAGAGCAAGGATAAATAAAAAAGAGATACCATAATATGAGATCATAAATGACCCAATATAACCATTTTTACATAAAGTAAATTTATTGACCACCCACGTTAATAGGTAAAGAGGATCACTTTAGATTAATACACAAAACTGTATTTTGTGCTGTTTTTAAGAAAGACACTGTATTATTTAGGGTAATCAGAGAAACAGGACCAACATGGTGTGTGTGTGTGAGTGTGTGTGTGTATCTGTATCTATATCTATGTCTATATCTGTATCTATCTATATCTATATTGAGAGAAAGATTGATTTATTTTAAGGAATTAGCTCATGCAATGTGGGAGCTTGATGAGTCTAAATCTGATTGGGTAAACTGGCAGGTGGGAGACCCAGGGAAGAGGCCACATTGCAGTTCCAGTCTGAAGGCCAACTGCTGGCCAAATTCCTTCTTGCTAAGGGACAATCAGTTTTGTTCTATTAAGGTCTTCAACTGATTGGATGAGGCCCACCCACATTAGGGAGAGCAATTTGCTTTACCCAAAGTCTACTGATTTATGTTAATCTCATTCAAAAAATACCCACACAAAAACATCCAGAATAATATATGACCAAATATTTAAGCACTGTGGCCCCGGCAAATCGACACGTAAAATTAACCATCACATACACCTAAAAACAAAATGATTGGGCTGGCCCCGTGTCTTAGCGGTTAAGTGTGCATGCTCCGCTACTGGCGGCCTGGGTTCGGATCCCGGTCACGCACCGACGCACCGCTTCTCGGGCCATGCTGAGGCCGTGTCCCACATACAGCAACTAGAAGGGTGTGCAACAATGACATACAACTACCTACTGGGGCTTTGGGGGAAAAAAAAATGGAGGAGGATTGGCAATAGATGTTAGCTCAGCTGGTCTTCCTCAGCAAAAAGAGGAGGATTAGCATGGATGTTAGCTCAGGGCTGATCTTCCTCACAAAAACAAACAAACAAACAAACAAACAAACAAAAAACAAAATGATAGGGAGCTGTTAAATGTAACAGAAGGGGAAAAATTTATCAGGCAATAATAGACCAAAACTAATTGATTTGACATTATATATTTTAGACAAATTAAAATTAACTGTGAAAATATCAAATGAAACAACAGGTCATTTTACATTGTTGATAAGCTGTAAAATAAACAAGAAAATACTACAGTCATGAAGAAGTTTTGCACTTAATAACAATATTGAAATATAACAAAAATATTCTAAAATCACCAGAAACACAATAATAGTGAATGAGTTTAATAAACTACTTTTAGAATTTGATGGATTAAGCAAACTAAAAATAAGAATGAGACATTAAATATTATTAATGAAGTGATTTTATTAATTAACTAGTAATATTCTTATTACTAATACTGTATTCTTAAAAGTTATCAATTGAACTTTGTGCCCTCCATCAAAAAACATACCTTCCTTTTTGACACCTATGGATCACTTACAAAAAAAAGATCTCATTTCAGACCATAATGGAAATCCCCATGCATACCAAATATAAATAAACACAACTTGTGTGGGCTATATTCTTTGTCTATAAGGCAAAAAAACTAGAAATGAATGGCATAAATTTAAACAACAAAAACAAAGGAACCCTATACATTCGGGGAAAAAACACCCCACTTTCCTAAGTAACTCTTGGTCAAATAATTTGGAAATTAACAGTAATGTAAAAAGTTTATAGCAAAATTTAAATGATGCTGCGCAAGCTGTATTCATGTCCCCAGTCATACATCACATTTTTCATCATTAAAACAAATATTATTCAGAAGTCTTTTGGATAAAAAAGAATCTAACTTGAACTAGCTGGAACTACAAGAAACATTTCTTGGTTCACAAACGAGAAGAATGGACATTACTGGGGAACACTCAGTTCTCCCAGGATTCTCCTTGTCCTTCTCCTGTCCCTGCTTCCATCTGTATGTCAGCTTCATTCTCTCCTACTGCAGATTGAATTTCTCCGTGGAGTGGCGGATGTCGCATTAAGTTTTCACCTTTCCCATCACAGAGGAAGAGGCTCCCCTCGGAGTCCCTTCCTACTCCATCCCCAACTCCCCTTAAATATGCCTTTCAGTTCCAGTTTGAATAATCCCGGAGCAGACATCTGATTGACCTGGGTTGAGTTAGATTCCCGCCTTTTGGGCAATCTCAGCCCCTGGGCCAGAGAAGCAGGTTCATTCTAGCTCCTATTCAGAACACACACTCGAGGGGGTGGAGGGAGACAAGGAGCTCTCCCAAGGAAGGTGGGCCCTCTTCCTGAAAGCAGGGAGAGCGGCACGACCAACAGAAGTGCTAGTGCCCACTGTAAAGAAGAGTGAATGCGCATTCAACTGGAGAATTTGGGAAAAGAAAAATAAATGTAAAAAGCAAAGGAAAAGAAGAGAAATAAGAAGAGATACAAGGGAAGTATGGAGCAAAACATAAGAAAGCAAAGAGATGGAAAAAAAATATATATATATACATCAGGCAACTAGTGACCAAAAAAAAGAGACATTACAATATTAATATTAAAATAGATATTAAAATATAATGTTAAATTGTTATAATATTATATATTAAATTATTATAATGTATATTAATATATTATTATAGTATTAATATAATATTAAAATAGCATTTAAGGCAAAACTATTGCCAGGGATGAAGTTATTATTTAATAATAAAAAGAATAATTTACTAGTAATATATTAAATTCTGAATCTGTATGTATCTAAACATTTAGCTTCGATATGGAAAAAAAATTATAAGGAGAAATTGACTAATCCAAAATTATAGAGGGAAATTTTAATATACTTCTCTCCAAAACTAATAAGCAAATAAAATTTAGTAAGATATATAATATTTGAAAAATATTATCATGTCAGTTCCAATGGACACATAAAAAACCAGGGTACACATATTATTTCAAAACACATGTAAAACATTTAAAAATTTTATCTAGTTCTAGACCACAAAGTTAACCTCATTAACTATTAAATAATTAATTCAATAAAATCATTTTCTGACCACAGTGCAATAAAATTAGAAATCAACATAAGAGTAGTTAAAAAACCCTATAGAAATGGAAACTACAAATTACATTTCAGACTAATACATGGATGAAGTAAGTAATCATAAAGGAAAATATATCAGTTATTTAGAACTGAACAAGTGACAAGAAAATTCTACAAATAAAAACTCATGGTGCTTAAGAGGGAAATTTATAGTATCAAGTGCATATATTTAAAAAGAGGACTGAAAATTAATGGACTAAACATTCAACTCAAAATTTTAGAAAAAGAATAATAGAATAAATCCAAAGAAAGTAAAATTAAGAAAATAATTTTAAAAAGGGTAGAAATCTATTAACTAGAAAACTAAATAGTGGTTTGAAAATTGATAAACTATTGGCAAGATTGATCAAGAAAAAAGGAGAAATATACAAATAAACAATATTGGGAAGAAATGGGGACTGCAACTATAAAAGAATAGAGGGTTCAAAAATCATAAGGAACTTTATGCCAATAACTTTGAAAATAAAAATTTTTTCTAGAAAAATATAAATAACTAAAATTGAACTAAAAAACATAAATGACCTGGGGTCCATCCGGTGGCGCAGCGGTTAAGTGCGTGCACTCTGCTGCGGTGGCCCGGGGTTCGCAGGTTCGGATCCCAGGCGTGCACCGACACACCGCTTGTTAAGCCATGCTGTGGCGGCATCTCATATAAAGTAGAGGAAGATGGGCACGGATGTTAGCCCAGAGCCAGTCTTTCTCAAGAAAAAAGGGGAGGATTGGCATCGGATGTTAGCTCAGGGCTAGTCCTCCTCACAAAAAAAAAACCAAGAAAAACCAAAAAAAAACCATAAATGACCTGAATATACTTATAATTGTTAAGTAATTTAAATCAATAGTCAAAATTTAACCCATAGTATTAGTTATGCATTATATGAAAATATTTATTATTGTAGTAGTTAGAGTTCTTTAGAGAAACAGAACCCAGTCAGTTAGGCAGGAGGATTCCCACTTATTCAGTCTTTTTGTTCTTTTCAGGTCTTCAACTGATTGGATGAGGCCCACCAACATTAGGGAAGGCGATCTGCTTCATTCAGTCTAACAATTCAAATGCTAATCTCATCCAGAAACACCCTCACAGACAGAATAATGTTTGGCCAAATGTCTGTGCATCCTGTGGCACAGTCAAGCTGACATATAAAATGAACCATTATAGTTATTTATTTCACTCATAGTATTATTTATACATAGAAAATCTAAGATAACTTATAGAAAGACTATTAGATCAAACAAGACTTCAACCAAGTCAGTGGACATTGGATCAATATACAAAAATCAGTATTGTTTTTATAAACTAGCAGCAGCCAATCAGAAAATGTAATAAAGAGAAAGATCCTATTGACAGCTACAAAAATTGTAAGGTATTTAGAAATAAGTCTAATAAAATATGTGTAAGATTTTCTTGAAGAAAACTATAGCAATTTATTGAAGGACATAAAAGAAGACCTACATAAACGGTGAGATACTATATACATGGATGAGAAGAGTCACTTTGTAAAGAAATGTGTAAGTTTTTTATAATTTCAACTTTAAAAAATCAATGAGATTTTGCATAAAATTGATAACTTGATCCTAAAATTCTTTTGGAAAAGTAAAGGTCCAGGTCAGTCTAATCATGAGGAAAACATCAGAAAAACTCCAGCAGGGCGGTATGCTACAATATACCTGACCAGTATGCCTCAAAACTGTCAAGGTCATCAAAAACAAAGAAAGTCTGAGAAACTGTCACAGCCAAGAGGAGCCCAAGGAGACATGAGGACTAAATGTGACTGTATTCTGGACGGGATATGGGAACAGAAAAAGGACATTAAGTAAAAACTGAATAAACTATGGACTTTAGTTAATAATAATGTATCAATATTGCTTCATTAATTGTAACAAATGTGCCATACCAATGTAAGTTGTTAATAATAGGGGAAACTATGTGGGTGTGTTGAGGGGGTTAATATGGGAACTCTGTACTATCTGCTCAATTTCCTGTAAATCTAAAACTTTCTAAAAAAATAAAGCCTATTAAAAAAATTAAAGGTCACGAATAGGTAGGAAGAAGAAAAAGGAGAGTGGACTCATCATGCCAATAGACCAAACCAAGGAACTAGAGAAACAGCCACATTCTGCAAATTTGATACATGGCTGAAGTGCCATTGAAAAGCATTGTGAACGAGGGACTATTACATCCTAAATGGTGCTAGGCGTTGATCTCCATGTGGGGAAAAACCTGCATCCTAACCACACGGCCTACACAAAAATGGATTCCACATTCACTAAATGTGAGAGGTAAAGTTTATAACTTCTAGATGAAAATGCAGGAGAATATCTTTATGATGCTGAGAGTGGGAAGGATTTCTTAAACGTGACACAATAGGCACAAACCATAAAAGAAAGTTTTTGTTATGTTAAAAAATTACACATTAAATACACATTAAAAGTCTACATAATAAAAGAAATAATAAACAAAGTTAAAAGTGATGCCACAAACTAGAAAATAATTGTAAAGCATTTTGGGAAAAAATTGATATCCAGATAGTAAAGAAATTATGTATATAACTTAGACAAAAACCTTGTGTGTGTACACAGACATATGCAATATTGTTTGTAGTAGCAAAATTATGTAAACAATCTAAATGTCAAAGACTAGGAGAGTGGATATGTAAAATTTATTATATTTGTATAGTCAAATATTTATTATACAGCAGTTAAAAAAGATTAACTGACTACTTGCGTAACACGCATATAGCTTGAAGGCATAAATTTGAGTGAAAATTACAATAGAAACTTAATATTATACCATTCATGTATATATAAAACACACAATGTTACTGTCATAAAAGTAGAAAACATGGACAAGAAAGGCAAATAATAATTCTTACAATTGTGGTTATAATTAGATAAAGGTATAAAAAAGGTTCAACTATATCTGTAATGTTTTATCTCCTTTGGAAAAAAGTCTGGATCAAGTATAGCAAAAATAATAACACTTTAAAAATCCAGTTGGTGGTTAAATGAATTTTTGATGCATCATTCTTTGTAATTTTTTGTATTTATAAACAGCTCATAGTAAATATATCTTTGATGAAATCTGTTTAAACGTTCTCAACAGAAGCAAATGTTTTGGCTGTTAAGGTGGAACCACACAAACTAGTTTTCATTAACATTTGCTGACCTTAGGAACTACGGGCTTTGACTTTGACACAGAGAGGACCATGATTTGAGCAGTTTACTTCCTGAGCAATGTGGTCGTCACCCCCACCTGGGCAAGAGAAGCACTAAAGAGTTCAGGAACCACATATGACTCAACTTCTCTTGGTCCTAAAGAAGCATTTCCTATAGAGTGAGAATTCCACCCGCTGTAGAGCCAGTGATCACAAAGACTTTAGGTTTGAGTTTATTAAGAGGGCACCTAGTTGCCTAGGAGGACTGCTCTAATTAATAAATCATTAATTTATTTGACAACAAATATTTACTGGACGTCTACTTTGCCTGATTCTGGAGATGCACAATCAAACAGGGCATGTGAGGCAGACGTGTAAGGAAATAATTCTCTGGTACAGTGAAATTTTTATTATTTTAACAGCTGTTATCCAAATTTCTCTCAGGGAGTGAACTGCATTTGACAAATTACTTTAAGTTCCTTTAAGTAGAAGATATCCTAAGCAAAAAACAAACAAATGAAAGCCCTTCTGCATGAGAAAATGTTAATCCCTCCTTAAAAAGGGGGGGAGGAAGGTTGAGGTGAAAGAACAGAGGGCAGAGTATGGAAAGGGGAGGAGAGGGGCACCAACAAGATAGCAAAAGCCTAGGTACTGCACAGAGTAAGGGACCATAAACAGCACTTTGGTTTCTAAAATGAATTTTAAGAACAGAAATAAACATTACAAAATTGTCATTTGTTTTTCAGAATGGTGCAATGTAATGGCTCACTATGATGCTCATATATTTAGTAAGTTGCTATAAGGACAAATGCTTTAAGGGAGGGATGTTCTTGTAAAACTCGGAGGCACAGCTTGAGTTCCTGTGTGGTTCAGCGCTGTCAGGAGCAAAGGCAGCACACACAGCAGCTGGATCCCAGAGGCTGAGTTGACTGTAGGGTGAAAGTCTTCCCAAGGAATGCATAGAAATATTGGAGAAAGGTTTTGCACTCCCATTGCCTGAAAAACTGGAGGCATGAGCCAATGTTACCTAAATCTCAAGAGGGCAGTAGAATTCAACTTGAGTGCAATAATAAAACAATGTGACATATGTTTGCGGGAGGAGGAAGTATCTAACTTCCTGTGGGAGTGATGAAGGTTTCAGGGGATGTGATAGTTTATCTGGGTATTAAAGCATGCATATGTGTGTGCTGTACTGATGAGGTGAGAAAGAGCAGAGAGAACAGGATAGGCAAAGTCAGAAGACAATAGTGCAGTGGTTAACACAGACTCTGGGATAGGTGGCTTGGTTTAAGTTCCAGTTCTGCTGCTTACTAGTTATATCATCATGACTGTTGCTTATCCTCTTTGTACCTCAATTGCTTTTCCTGTAAAATGGGGATAATAATAGCATCTACTCCCAAAGAGTTGTTTATGGTGATTAAATGAATCGCCAGCACAGAGTAAACTCTCAATGTGTTGGCTATTATTATTATATTCTGGGAAAGATGAGTAGCTCAGCATGACCTGCATTGGGGTGCCTAGTGGTGAATATTGAAGGCAGATTGTAAAGACCTTATCCACCAGGCTAATTTAAGACTTTCTTCTGTTGGTGATGTGGAGTACCACAGATTTTAAAGTGTGGTCAGAGTTGTGTTTTAGAAAGATGTCTGTGGCAGTTCCCTGGGCGAGGATTGGAAGAGTGAGGGTGAAGGCAAGGAGAGTAGTTGAGAGGTTTCTGCATCATTCTGCATTGATTACTGCAAAGGAAGAGACAAGTTCCTCACCTCAGGCCGTGCTGGAGCAGAATGAGGGGAACTGTGCTTACATTAGAGTTGGCAATTTCCCATGCAGCCTCATCCCAGCCTCAACATCCATAATGCTCTAGACCAGAACTCTCCAGTATAAATATAATGAAAGCTACAAATGCAAGCCACTTACATAATTTAAATTTTCTAATAGCCACATTAAAAAAAGTAAAAAGAAATAGATGACATTGCTCTTAATGATATATTTTATTTAACTCAATATATCAAAAATATATCATTTCAACCTATAATTAACATGAAAATTTATTAGTGAGATATTTTACCTTCTTCTTTTCATATTAAGCCTTTAAAATCTGGTGTGGATTTTATGTTTACATTATATATCAATTCAGACTAGTCATATTACAAGTGCTCAATAGCCACGTGTGGCTAATAGATACTGGACTAAGCAGAAAGTAAATCTTTCTGCCATCCCTACTATCTTTCAGCTTAGAAACTCTCCAGAAGTTTCCAGAAAATCTGTCAGCTTCTTGTTCTGGCCAGAGATGCAAGGAGATATTTTACCATTTATGGGGTCCCTTAAACTAGGGATAGGCAGATTAGGCTAACACTGAGGGCAGAAGTATGTGCACTAAAAAATCTTTGTTATTTCCAAGTGGTCTGATGTCCTGAATACTATTAGTAGCTGGAATTTCTGAGAATTTGTCTTATTTTCTACAAACTTGCAGGGCTTGCCTGTATTGTATCCTAACTCTACAGTCACTTAGAGGCTCTAAGCTTGCCTCATAAAGATAGAATTAGCTTTTTTGTTGACTAAAAAGTGACCTGAAATGTTTAGACTAGCAAGGGTAGTGGTGAGATTTCTTTTTATATTGAATTATTGTTTTTTTATTATTATATTAAATATAATATATTTAAATATATTTATTAGGAAATATTAATTGAGTTCTTACCATGCGTCAGGCACCCTGCTAGGATTTGGGGACTTAGTGCTGAACCTGAGACATGATTCCTTCTCTCATGGAGCTTCTGTGTAGTTAGTAAAATTTGAAATCATTTGTGCTCAAGCTACCTGGTCATGGAGGCAGGGGTATGGACTGCACGGCTCCAGAAGTGTTCTCTCCTTCTGGTTATTCTAGATGTCTCTTCTTGTCTGGGGGAATTATTTGAGTTAAAGGCGACAGAGTTGTGGCAAACAATTACTCTGCCCAGTTGATCAGACAATGGGTCACACTCTTCAAGACTCCCCTGTAGTGTGTTGAATGGTGTTCCCCCAAAAGATATGTCCATATCCTAACCCCTAGAACCTGTGAATGTGACCTTATTTGGAAAGAGAGTTTTGTAGATGTGATTAAGTTCAGGATCTCAAGACGATATCATCCTGGATTATCTGGATGGGCCCTAAATCCCATGACAACTGTCCTTATAAGAAACAGAAGAAGGGAAGACACAGACAGTAGGGAGAAGCCATATGGAGATGCAGGCAGAAATTGGAGTGATGTATCCAAAAGCCAAGGAACGCCAAGGGTTGCTGGCATCCACCAGAAGGTAGGAGAGATGCATGGATTGGATCTTCCCTCAGAGCCTCCAGAAGGAGCCAACCCTGTGCTGACACTTTTCATTTTAGACTTCTGGCCTTCAGACCTGTGAAAGAATGCATTTCTTTTGTTTTAAACGACCCAGTTAGTGGTAATTTGTTTCAGCAGCCCCAGGGAATGAATACATCCCTCTTTCCTTTAGAGTTTGAACTTTGTCAGGGAAGCTGCTTTCATCATCTTCATCAAACATTTATTAAGCTCTCATTGGGTTCCTGGTGCTAACAAAGATATTTACATAAATTCAAGAAATTTAAGTATCTCAATTCATCAGTCAGTCAGCCTCCTTTTGTTTAAGCCCTCCATGGGCTCTCAGTTTTCTAACTTTTTTATGTCAGAAAAGGGATCCTTACACTCAAAAACTTTGGGCATCCCTGGCCCATAAGATGAAATACAGATGCCAATACTGTAGCAGACAACAGCGTTTATGGGGGGTGAGTGTCTGAAGTTTCCTCTTCAGAGCCATCTCCCAACCTTGCTCCATAAGAAATATTTCCTTCGGTCTAAATGGACTTAAACTCTTGAGCATACATCACAAGTCAAGCCCATCTGCCTTTAACTCTGTTCTCTCTGCCCACTCATCCTACCCTCCCATGTCAAACATTATCTTTGAATAATCTCTTATTCACCCCAAGCTCCAAAGAAATTGATTCAACACCTACTCAAAGTCTATCCCACTGTAGTTGAATGTATTCATTTTCACATTCTTCTTCCCTTCTGGATGGTGAACTCTTCAAGTACACGTCCTGGGCTTGTTCATCTTTGTGTCCCCAGAGCCTGCAGATAGTAGGCATTCAACAATATTCACAGAATCAACGAATGATGGAATAAATGATCTTTGAATGTGAACTTATATAAAGCAGAACTGGAACAAAGTTACAAAAAAGCTTACAAAAGAGTGATGTGTTTACAGTTGGGCCATTTCGTTAAATACAAACGCAGGAAGCACATAATAGTTAATGCTTTAAACACTAAATCAGAAAATAAAAAGGCTGGAGCCAATTCTCCCATAGATTCCGAGACTTTCCAAGTTGCTGGACTGATGGCAAGGCCAAGAGCGTGCCTTCCCAACCCTGTCAGCTTCCCTCTCCCAGGCGGCTTCTCTGGGCACATTCCCTTCCCACCCCGTCTGTGTCAGAACCCACCAGGGCTGCCCGCCGGAGCAGAAACGGCCACTGCTGGATCTTAGCCCCACACTGCTTTCATCTTCTTCCTGGAAGGGAATGGGATCCTCTCGTCTCATCAGTCATTTTCTCCCTGTCAACAGGCCTGCCGCTAGAAGCCTTGTGCGGCTCAGGTGGCTGCAGGGAGAAGTCCCGTTGGGCAGAGGCCGTTTGGAGTCAGTAGAAAGGCCCGGCCAACAGGTGCTTAGCAGCCCCAGAGGAAAGGAAGCAACCTAGACGCTTTCCCCTAAGAGGTGGTTTTACCAGAAGGGTGAATAGGCCGGAAACCATCCCGCCAGCAAACCTCCTCCTGTCAGCTTCAAGCTGGATAAAACAAAGGCACTTTATCTGCAAGTGAGATTGGCTTCCGCACGCTGATACATCATGTAAAGACAGAGCTACTCCCTCCCGAGGAGCATCATCTTCTCCCTTCTTGCAGTGCCCTGGTCCCCTGGCGGCCTTCCTGCTGGCAGCCAAACAAGTTCAGAAGGGCAGAGGAATAAAGCAGACGTTGCATGTCTTCCCACACTCATCCAGCCTAGGCTTGCTGGAAGCCCAGCCTGGCTCCGGGGGGGCAGTGGCTTCAGCCTCTCTCTGCCATTGCTTGCCAAGGCCCCGCAGCCGGAGCCTGATGGGCCGGGAGTGGCTGACCTCCAAGTGCCTCGTTTCCCTCCACTCACCCCACCTAGATGGCTCAGAAGAAGCTGGAATCCCAGCCTGCTTAGTGTTTGGATGGCCTTTCATCTCTGGTAGGAGGATCAGGGGATCCGACGGATCAACCACTCAGCCTTGGGGATTCAGTGGCATTGATCACGGGTTTTACCCAGCATTGCTGGGGCTCCCACTGTGTGATGGCAGGTTGGCAAATGGGCTGAAGAAGGTTAATTTTGAGCTAAAAGCTCAAATTGGGAAAAGAAGGGAACCTATGATAATTTGAGTTTTCTCTTCATGATCCTAACCAACTCCTCAGTCCTTAATTCTGACCATGTCTGTCTACCATTTAGGCCACAGGAAAGGAGAAATTAAGAGTAATGGGAAGGAAAGGAGGAAAAAGGAGAGCAGAAGAGAACAAGGGCACAGAGAAAGGTGAGGGGAATGGGAAGGAACTGAGGTCATGTGGACAGAAAGCAGGGAAGAGGAAGATACTGTAAGAACAGGATCTCTGTCCTGCTGAACACACTTCATTTTCTTCTCAAATCCTATTTCTTTCTATCTTGAACAATGTGCTGGTTTTGGAAATGCTTGGGAAACCCTTGTTGGCAGTGAAGACTGCTTTCACATTGTGCGAGGCCAACCTTGCAACTGCCTCATGAGCAGGTAACTTTTATTTTTGACTGTAAAGTCTTGTGCAAAGCTCTGGAGGAAGCAGCTTGACTCATGGGACTGTAATCAGCCTTCTCTCTTTTGGAAGAGACAACATGATGGAGTAAACAGAGTCCTGAACTGTTCTAGACTCATCTCTACCCTCAATAAGCTGTGTGACATTGTGCAAGTTACTTAACCTCTCTGGATTTCAATGTCCTCAATTGCAAGATGGCACATCAAATTCTAAGATCCTTTCTAGCTTTAAAACAGTACAATATCTGATCATTTCTTTCATCTACTTAAAAGTTGTATAGTGCTTTGCCCACTGCCCTCACTTAGCATAGCATGATGAGTCCCCATCTGCTTTTCCAGCTATGTCTGCACCTCTCTTTTCCGTATATTTGGTGGCCAAGCCATCCTGAAGTAATCACAGTCACTCTTTCTCTTGATTCTGGTCTTAGAACATGCTGTTCCCTCTGCTTGGAAGGCCTACTTTCCTCTCTCCACCCTCTAACTCCTATTTTTCCCTCAGGTCTCTGCCTCTTCTGGGAAGTCTTCTCTGATCATGCCCTTTCTTCGGCTGAATTAGGCCTCCCACCTATTTTTAAAGCCTGTATGTTTACCCACATGGCACTTTCCAGAGGATATCGTAATTGCTCTTCTCATCAATTCGCCTTGTTAAACCTTGATCTCACTGAAGGCATGAGCCATCTCTTGTACTTTTATGCCCAGTTCCAGCGTCTTAACACAATGAATGCACCAGTGAATCATTGAAGTTGACCTTAGAGCCCTTGTCTAGATCTTTCTGAATTTTTTTTCTTAGAAATATAAGGAAGAAATATTTTCTTCAGTAAGAGAACCAAGGCAACAGGAGTGGCAGAAAATGGGCAATAAAACGAATGTATTTGGAGCCCAAAGGCCTCTGGATTCTGTTAAGGAGCTGTACATGCTCTTGGACTAAGGAGGGGATGCGGCCTGTTCTGAGGACTTGGAATGCACAAGGCTGACCTCAGCAGTGCTCTCCCCTCAGGGAAAACCATGATGATGTTAATCGAAGCTAAAATGTGGAGGGGCATTTGGAGAAGTGAGCAAGAGAAGTTATCTAGGCACATTTTATGAATCAGTTTTCTCATTTCCTGTGACTTAGTTACTTACACTCTCACTCATCCTCACTCTAAACTACAGAAGCACAGGGTCGGAGCCTCATCCCAAACATGGCCTCCCCGTCATCCACACAACAGTGAGAACCAGGCCTTGGAGGGACCTGGGGCGAGTCCAAAAAATTGCAAGAGAGTCAAAAGTGCACATGAGTGTCATTACTTACTAAGCAATGGGAGGCAGAAACTTTGGAAACACATGCTCATTAAAGAAAAAGTGAAAAGTGGAGAAACATAGCAAGAAGGGAAAAAAATTGATCCAAAGTCCACCCACCCCTCCCCAAAGTCAATTACCAAAGAATTTGGTAGGTTTGATTAACTTCTTTTTTCCATGCACGTTTTACCCCTTTTGCTTTATTGTAAAATTAGTTTTCTTTATACTATATGTGCAATTTTCAATTTCGGTTTTTTTTTTTTACTTAAATTGTAGAAGAAGAATATTCTTATTTTAAAAGTACTTTTAATAAACATTTTGGGTTACTTTTTACAGTCTCAATGTCTCTATTTTTTAATTAATTAATTTATTTTTGTGAGGAAGATTATCCCTGAGCTAACATCCATTGCCAATCCTCCTCTTTTTGCTGAGGAAGATTGGCCCTGGGCTAACATCTGTGCCCATCTTCTTCTACTTTTTATGGGACACCGCCACAGCAGGGTTCGACAAGCGTCAGTCCACACCCGGGATCCGAACCTGCGAACCCCAGGCTGCCGAAGCTGAGTGAACTTAACCACTACACCACTGGGCGAGCCCCTCAGTATCTCTATTTTTTACATATCTTACATAAGCAGCAAGCAGTGGAAACTGAGCAAAATTAAAGAAAAATTCGAATTGTAATCAAATAAAATGCACAATATATTTAATTAGGAGCGTGTGAACATTGTATAAGGATCCCCTTTTCTAGAGTCAAACCAAGCATTTCTAGAGTTAACTTGGGTAAGCAATGGGCTTGTAAAGTGGGAGGAAAAAGAAAAATTTGTGGTTCCTGGCTTGTCTCTCCCCAAAAGAAGGGAGGAATCAACTGCTGTTCTTTTCTCTCTATCATCAGGCCAAGTAGCCCCCAAGGATCCAAATTACTGCTGATTTCCAGTCTCTGAGGGTGAGTGAGACAGTCAGAGAGGCCCTGGGCTGGTGGGAGGTACGTTCTTTCCTGCTGGGGGCACCTGGAGGCAGTCACTGCAGACTTTCTGGAGCAGAGATGTGGCTCTTGCTTCTCTTCTGCCAGGAACTGGCTGCTCCCTTCAGCTGGGATGGTTGGGCTCACAAGCACTTCTCTCCACAAAAGAGGCTGAGAGGTGAGAGGGAAGGAACTTGTGCTTGCTCAAAGTGATTTCCCTCACAGCTCCCTGAAATGCTATGAAAGAAAATTGCATTCAGGTAAACACCTCTGAAAAGACTGACAGGTGCACATTCGTTATTCACTAACACAGAAGCCGTTCTAGACATGCGTGGAAAATGTAAGAATATCAATAATAGAGGACTTTGTTAAATAGGCAAAGCCTTTAAGGTATGGTTTGGAAGAAACTGGAAACTTCTGGTTAATACATAACTTCATGTAAAATCTCTTTTATTGTTGACTCCAGCTATTGAGTAACAAAGCTCTTAAAAGTTTTTTATGTTTTTGGTTTTGTTTTGTTTTGGAAATGCAAATTTTATTCCATATCCCTATTTAGTTCTATCTGATCTAGCTAAGAAAGAGTAAGGAAAAAGAGGAATTATAAATAGTAGTTTCAGCACTTATTAAAACAAAAATGGCAGGTGACTAGGTCTCTTGAGAAGACACATAGCTGGAGAAAATCTAGCTATTTTGTGTTAGAGGAATTTTAATATACAGAAATGACTTTATCAACAGAATCTAAGATTGGGAGCCAGCCCTGATGGCCTGGTGGTTAAAGTTCGGCGCGCTCCACTTAGGCGGCCCGAGTTTGGTTCCAAGGCACGGAACCACACCACTCATCTGTCAGTAGCCGTGCTGTGGAGGCAGCTCACATGGAAGAACTAGAAGGACCTACAGCTAAAATATACAACTATGTATGGGGGCTTTGGAGAGGAAAGAAAAAGAGAGGAAGATTGGCAGCAGATGTTAGCTCAGGGTGAGGCTTTCCCAGCCAAAAAAAAAAAAAAGAATATAGATTGGAATAAAAGTTCAAAACAGCTTTTTTTCGATATGACATTTTTAAAAATGCAATAAAGTAGAGATGTACAGTTATATAAAAATAATAGGAGTAATTAAATTACAGATGCTTGGGTGACTTCTAAGCATTTCAGGTATCATTATCAAGTATTTTCCTAATTGGACAAAGGGAAGAGGAATTTTGTAGAGAGGGAGTGGAGAGGAAGAAGGGAAGGATTGCGATGAGTAATTTTGAGAGAAGAAGCTTCTTGGTGACAACTGGTCACATTTGCAACCCTAAATTTCTGTTATATCTCCAGTCTTCTTCTGATCCAAAATGGTGTTTCATTCAACTAACAGTTATTGACGGCCTGATATATATCCATCAGACTTAAAACTGCCCTCTGAATGTCCCCCTACCCCTGGCCCCTACCTGTATGTCCAAAGACATTGTTCACTTCAGAGAGGGGAAAAGAATAAACACATAATATTTCCCTGCCCACCCCAGCCGCACCTGCCAATTTGTTCCTTCTCCTGAGGTCATCTGGGTAACAGGACACTGTGCTCCCTGCCTCCCCGGATGGGAAACTCTTGTATTGCTGTTTCTTCTTTTCTCTTACCTCCTACATAGTAGTCAGTCACTAAACCCTATTGTGTCTACCCTCATCTGTGTTTGGCCTCTCATCTCCATCTCCTTGAACTCTGCCTTGGAAAAGAACTCGATCATCCCTAATCTGGATGATTGCATCTGCTTTCTTGCCTCCTGCCTCCAGTCCCTCCTTATTCGAGCCCATTCCTTTCAACATGGCTGCCGAACATTTTGGCTCCCACAAAGTGGACGATGTTATTTTCCTGCTTATGTTTCTGTAGGCTTAAATACCTGCCATCCACTCTCACAGCCCACCTCTATCTCTGGAAGGGCACCATTTTCAGATGATAAGTCTTCTGCCTGTCTTTCTCTGACACTCAGCTGGAGCACTCTGAGGGCAGGACTATGAGCTGTCCACATTTGTATCCGTGGCACCCAGCAGAGCAGTGAGTGACTGCTCAGTGACTGTTGAATAGAACTGATTTGGGAATGGGGGCAAGGAAGAGAACAGAGGTAGGAGAAGTGAGGGGCCTCCTTCCTTTCCCGGGGGTCAGCAGAACTCTTCATGGATCATTCCCCATCTCATACCACTGCTTCCCTCGTTCTGCCAGGAGTAGCAAAGGGACTCGACCCCACTGTGCACTCAGTCTTTCTGCTAAGCAGCTAGGAAGCAGAAGATGTAACAATTGGAGAGTATAATGGATAGAATGACTATGAGCTCTAAACACAAGGATTCCTAGCTTGGATGGGTCCACAAGTGCACCCACGTAAGAGCTGATGAGTGAACTCTCTTGGAGAGAAAAATGTTGATTAGTAAAACACCTTGATCGGTGAACAATTTTGGTTCTGGGGGGATTGCTCGCAGGGCTAGTCCAGAATGAGATAAAAGTGAGAAAAAGATAACCAGCCTGCCTCTGCATAAGAAATGGACAGAGGGTTTATGAATTGTTGGCTGGTGAGCTATATTAGAAAGGGAAGGAGGTCAAAGAAACAAGAAAAAGACGTGCCTAGAGACAGAGAAGAAAGATAGAGCCTGCTTGACAGAGAGACCACTCCAAATCCTCCAACAGGAATGACCCGAGGACGTTTAGGGCTAGGGATGTGTACACTGTTGCTATAGTTCATGGTGATATAATCCCCTTCCATTGCCTAGAACCTTCAGCCAAGGCCCCTCACACATAGCCTTCAGTGGGAAGGCAAGACTTTGAGAGTAAAAAGACCTAGTAGTGCCAAGTAGGGCAACATGAAATGAAAAAACGCTAGTATACAAAAAAAGGGAAAAGCAGAATGGAGTTTAAGAATTCAACAAATGAGTAGAATCTTGGAGACAGAGGCAACTAGTGGAAATATAAGAGCTCAGTCACACCCCATACCCCAACTGTCCCTAGGGAGAAATACAGTTTTTCCTCACTATACTGGGTATGGTGTTTGAGCCAAGTTTAACTAAATCTTAAAACACATGGTGAGCAGCTTGATATGTAATAGCCAAAAACTGGAAACAACTCAAATGGATTCACCAGTGGGTGAATGGATAGCCAGACTGTGATACGCCCATACAATGGAATACTACTCGGCAATAAAAAGAAACAAACCACTGAGAGACTCAGCTACTTGGATGAATGTGAAGGGCACTAGGCTGAGTGAAAAAAGCTGATCTCAAAGGGTTACACACTGTATAATTACACTTATATAACCTTTAAAATTAATAAAATTGTAGTGATGGAGAACAGAACAGTGGATGCCAGGGGTTAGGAGCTAGGGTTAGAGGGAGGGTGTCACTATTAAGTGGTAACATGAGGGAGTTTCCTACGCATGCTGACTGTCTATACATGTGACAAAATTCCATAGAACTATATATATAAAAAAAGCATAAAAACTGGTGATTTCCAAAAAGGTTTGTACTTGAGTTAACAGTATTATACTAACATTAATTTCCTGGTTTTGAAAACAAGATATTTCATTTGAGAAAGCTGACTGGAGCATACACAGAAACCTACTATTTTTGAAACTTCTTCTGAATCTTAAACTATTTCCAAATAAAAATATGTATTCAGTCAAATCTCATTATTTGCAGTTGTCATGTTCTTTAAATTCTCTGTGAACAGTGGATTAATGAATACTGAACCATGGCTCCTAGGGGAAATACAGGGTTGGGTTCTTGCAAGCCTTTGGTCACAGCATTTTCAACAACTGATCAATATGTAAATTTGTTTTATGTGTGTTTCTTTTTAAAGACACCTTATTTGGGGCTGGTCCCATGGTGTAGTGGTTAAGTTTGGCATGCTTTGCTTCAGTGGCCTGGGTTCACGGGTTTCGATCCCGGGTGCAGACCTACACTACTCATCAGCCACGCTGTGGCGGTGACCCACACATAAAGTGGAGGAAGATTGGCACAGATGTTAGCTCAGGATTAAGCTTCCTCAGCAAAAAAAAAAAAAAAAAAAAAAAAAAAAAAAAAACAGAAAGAAAAAGACACCTTATTTAACATGTAGTGTTGGTTCATTAACATTGCACTCCCAGCCAACAGGACTACAACTCAGCTTATCTAACAAAGCTTATCTAACACACATGTTTTCTCCATAAGGCACATCACAGCCTTCTTGTGTTTAGGAACACTAGACAGGACTCGAGCACTATGCATGGGGGCATTTTAAACAGTGAAATCACCAACAAAAAGCACAAAAAATTGAAAAATGTGGCACTAAATAGCAAAAAGGACACTTGTATGTCAATATGGGAATTGAAACAAGACTGCAGAGCATTGCCTTGTCTGATCTCAGCTGGGAAAATGTATGTCAAGCGTCTTAAATTTTTGCTGCTTTGCACATTTCCACGAATGACTATGAAAGAGCCATGAGTATGGATTTTGGGATTACAAATAAATTTTAGTGAGTAGGTGAATTAGCAAATATGGATTCTGTGAATAATGAGGATTGACTGTATATGTCTAGATATGTCTCTATATATGTATGTGCACACACACGCACATATACATATAGATACACATACATACGTATATATACGTAGACACATACATATATACACACGTATATATGTTTATTTTTAACATAACATGGTGACTGCAGAAGACACTGGAGCCCAAATTTATGTAATGATATATAGTATAATAAAACTGTAAATGTCATCTCAATAGGAAAAACAATCTGACACAACGAGTTGAGAGTTGTTCACATTTTCTTTGTAGTTTAGAGATTTGCAGCTTTTTCTGAATTCTGAGATGTTTTTGGTCTCTAAACTTTAACTGCTGTGCCTAGGGCTGGGCTTTGTTGGCATTATTCGGAAGACCATGTTGGTTTTCTATCCATTGCCTCTTCTTTTTATGCCCCTTTCCCCAACGCATAGCTAAACATTTGAACTTAGGTCTCCAATGGCCCTAAACTCCAGCTTCCCCTTCCCAATGACTCACACTAGCTCTGAAGTTTCAAAAGCAGCTAACGGACGTCCTTCCCATTGAGGTGTAAATGACTGATAAAGGTCAATGAGGGCTCCTTTTTAGGGACCAATTTCCTATTTGACTTAGACAAAGGAAACCAAGTTCAAGTATGATGTAACGTTAGGCATTGAGCCACGGGATGGAGAATACATACACACACACATTCTTCATCCAGTGTAAGTATACAAGCATAGGGTGAGGATCATGGGAAAGCATTCTAGGTACTCTTGAAGCCATACTTCCTACCTAGTTGCCTGTTTAAAAAGCCCACCCTAATAATATTAGATTTGGGTACTCTGTTAATAAGACTAAGAATATACATAGTTTTCTGAAAAGTAATAACTATTCTCCTCCTCATTGGAACTGTATGCCTTTAACTGCTAGGAAAGGCGGGCTTTTAAAGGTCCCAAGAGGAGTTCCATTTCTCACTATTGTTAGGAATTACCAGATCTCTTTCCTACCCATACTGGGAATGATCTTTTAGTGATGGCAAGCCTGAAGCTCTTTTTGACAATCTGGAATGGTCCTTCTTATACTTGGTATCTGTAACCACTATACTCTCCATTGTGAGTAAATTGCTTTTCTTCCCTTTGGTTTCTCTCTAATCCCTTGTAGGCATATGCTAGTTCTGGAACTCTTATACAGAGCCTCTGGTTAGTGTATTTCTGAGAAGTTAGATAAGGCCAAACTTTAGTTAAGCTTCACATAGCCAAGTGACATAGAGCTGTTTTTGGCTAAAGGCCCTTTAATTTTCCAAGTGCTCAACTGGAATCATTTAAAATATAACATGTATGAACATCTTTCCTCTGAACTAAATGGTACTCTTTTTCTTGGCTTAATTTCCTCTAGACATAAAAATTAAGACTCTTTCACCAGTACCAGCGATCAGTAATGCTGTACATGTCACCAGACTTACAGATTAGATAAGCATTTTGGTTTCCAGTAGTGTTTTCATGGAATTATCTCTATTCAGGTCAAATTCTATTTTGAGAACTCCAGCTGATTCAACAGCCCACAATTTGTACTTTTGGTCTCAAAGAAAATACTTGATTTAAGTCAAGCTGAGAGAACTGCACTTGTGTTTGAGCCCTGACCCATGTAATTTTAATATCCATTAGACCTTACTATGGGATGTAATTGGATGGATCAGATGCTTCGTAGGTTCATGCAAACAGTGGGGAAAGCATTCAGGCCACTTCCCTTCCAAAGCAAACAGTGTGAGTCTACTGCTCTAAGCAGGAATTGCCAATGAGGCCTTGTTCTTCCCTCCACCACTTCCTTCCGCTTTGTGTCGTGGGGTCTTAAGTGCAGAGAGATGAAGCAAGAGGAGTTTAAAATGGGCGTACAACTGCTTTAGAGAGTCTAAATTTAGATATAAACTTGCAGTCAAGATGTATTCAACAACACGGGAACCCGAGTTGTCAAGCTGTAGGGCTTTACAGCCTGACATAAACATGAATCCCGTCAGAATCTTCCGCAGCCATTTCTCCTGAGGCATAAGGCAGAGAGGGTGAGACAGAGAGGGAGTCCAGATCAGAACTGGGTCATTACCAGGGATAAAAGTTCAGACCTCAGGGTTAGCTAGGAATCTAGGAAGTTGATTTGTAAGCAAGTAGAAGAGGAGTGTTCACACGAGGGAGAAAGGGACACCTGAAGCCCAGAACTGAAGCCAAACCACGACCTGAAGAGACCACGACATCATCACAGGCAGCGATAGGGACTCAGCCACAGGGTACCTTGGCAACATTGCTGCTGTTTAGCCCAAGATGAAGCCCTCAAGCATGTCTGCTCTGACTGAAGGGTGCCATAAATAGAGTGTGCAGTAATTCTGGAGTCAGTGCTTAAAGACGACTGTTAACAAGATAATTATTATAACAGCTACTTTTTATCAAACGCTTACGTCGTGCTATGTGCTGCTTTACGTACTCCATATCCACGTTCCTGGTCTCCTGCAGCCTTCAGAACATGTCTGGCGTTGTACAGATGAAGAAACTGAAGCTCAGAGAACTTGAGGAATTTATGCTAGTTCAAGGAGCTTGTGAGTGATAAGATTAGAATTTGAAACCATGTCAGTCTGACTTCGAAACCCACTGAGAGATCAGAGCCCCGTGTTTTTATTAGGCTCCCAGCATGTGTTTGTGTGTCTTTGACACTGTGTTTCTGCATTTCATATCTAAATATATATACAACATGGCTAAATGTTCCTAGTTTCTTTTCTCCTCCCACTGAGGAAAAAAAATGGAAAAACCGTCTTTGATGTGACAGTGCTGAGTCTGTCTCTTCTTAACGCACTTAATAATGATGTTGATAATGTCCTCTTTTATAGCAGCAGATGTATGCTTTTAACACTATATGCATTCAGTTTTGGGAGAGCAACTTTATGACACTAATAAGTTGAGAATTAACCACTATCTGCAGGGGTGGAAGGGAGCCCATTTTCCTGATTACTTTAGTCTTAGATTGTGTCTTATACGTCTTGTCATATGGAACTAATAGCACGATTCATTTCAAAAAGACATCTCCTAATGAAATCTGGGCTTTTAAGTTTTTCAGCCTTCTATTACTGCGTGATGGAACTATTACGGCAAGATATATGTTTTTTTCATCTCTCAATTCCTTGTAGTTCTTAACACAGTGATCTGAATATCATCAGTATTTTAAAAAATTTGTCAATGACCAAATGAATGAATGATTAGGTATTACTGTGTAAAGGTTCAAATTATGCCCATGTAACCTTTGATTCACGGCAGTACTGATATTTGGCTGGGGTATTGCTAGGCCACCAATCACTAGGGTTGATTTGATTACTACTGCTACTACTACTAATAATGGTAATTTACATTTACTTAATGCATGCCATGTGCCCGGCACTGAGGAAACAGGCTTAGAGAGGTTCAATACATTGGTTCACTGGGGCATAGGCAATGGATCCTGGATTTGAACCAAGTAGTGGGGCTCCAAAGGCCACGTTCTTGCTTAACGCCACCATGATCATGAAAGAGGTTGCCACAGAATAACCACTTAGGATCAGTGGACTGGGGTTTTGTGGGCCCAACCTGAGGCAGTCATTCAGCAGCTCTCAACAGTTTCTCAACAGATGCCTTTGATACGATGCAAGAGACTAAGTAGGAAAAACTAACTAATGGCCAACTGGGCTGTCTCCTACATTTTTTTTAGATGGAATTAAATGGAAGTGCAGTTGGACCGAAGAAGTAAAAAAGTTTTGCTTTCCATAAATTGTCCCTACTTGGTTGGGATAAGTCAGTGATCTGGAATGGGTGCTGACTCAGTTTATCCATCCATGAAATTTAGGGTGTGACAATGGAGTGCAAAGTCTGTGACTAGGAGATAATAGAGAATCTAAAAGAAAGAGAAGATACAAATGCCTGCTCTTACGTAGCTTTCAGTCCACCTGTGTAAAAGAATTTAAGAGTAAAAGGAAAAGAATAGAATATATAAGAATCATCACGGGGCCAGTCTGGTGGCATAGTGGTTAAGTTCACGCACTCCACTTCGGCTGCCCAGGGTTGGTGGGTTTGTATCCCCGGTGAGGACCTACGCATTACTCATCAAGCCATGCTGTGGTGGTGTCCCACACACAAAATAGAGGAAGATGGACACAGGTATTAGCTCAGAGCCGGGTGTTAGCTTCCTCACCAAAAAAAAAAAAAAAAAAAAGGAATCCTCACACAACCACCCTTTTCTTAGGGTTGGCTACTGTCCAATGAGCATGTGGTGAGGGCAGTACTGCTAATGCCTGAACAACACACCCGCATCAACCAGATCTCTGCTTTACGTTGGTGTAATTTTTGGAAAAAAGAAGAAAAAGAAAAAAAAGAAAAGAATCATCACACAGAGGAGAGCAAATTCATACAGTTTATGCACAGCAACCAAGTACAGCATTATACTATGAACATTCAGGTAGTATGGCTTGGCAGAGCCCTGCACATAACCTAGGGAATCTGTATTTTTATTTTGTCCTTCCATTGATTCTGAGTGATTTGGTTATTTTGAAAGGAGCCCAGAGATCATCCTTTAGGAATGTTTCCTTTTACTTATATATAAATACAGCTATACTGTCATACACTTGTTCCTGACTATGACATCTTCCACTATCCACTCAATGGGCAGCTGCTATGTGCCAGGTACTTTGCACAAATAAAACAATGTGGCCCCCGCCCTTAGAAATTGGAAATTTATTGCAAAGCAAATATTTTTAAATCTGCGAATGGTAGAATTAAGTGTAAGATTTATTTTCCCAATTATATTATTTTTTATTTATTAAAATTTCTATAATTAATATAAAATAATTCTATAATCAGAACGCAAAGATTAAAATAAACTAGGTTACACAAGCTCAGATTCATGACACATGCAAAAAGATGATAAATAATAATAACAGCGATTTTGAGAGCTTCCTATGTAACAGGTCCTGTGCTGAGCATTTTATATGAATTGTTTTATTTAATTCTCACAATGATCTTATTGAGTTAGTTCTATTTTTATCCCCATTTTACAGATAGTAATGATGAGGCTAAAAAAAAAGATGAAACCCCAGATCACACAGCAGTAAATGGTAAGGCCACAATTGCACTGCTAGAAAGCTCGCAACCACACTAACCTGATAAGTAAATGCAAAATGAAGATTCAATACGTATTTTCTGACCCTGAGAACTCTCTTTACTATGTAGTTTTGTAGCTATATGCAGCCAAGAGGCAGTAAGCACCTGTCCATATTTGATGGTATATATTGTTATTTTTGGAAGATTTTGTGTTTCCTTTTTATAAAGGGCAACTCAAGGCCATGAACCGTATTTTCCTCAGTATTTTTTTTATTGTTTATTCAGTTTATGGTATTCCTTCCTTTAGGTTGCCTGTCTGGGCAACACTTGGAAAACCCTTCTGCCTGACTGGCACAGCGATGGCATAGTCACAAAGCTCTCCTGCTCTGCTGAGGGAGACTGCAGATTCTGATATGATGCTTAGCGGAGCTCCGTTTCCTTGCGTCATTGTGGGACCTCAAATAAATATTATCGTTTTTCATAATAATATTTATTAAGCATCTGTATGGTTTCCAGCACTGAAGGAAAGATCTCAGAGGGGGAAATGCATTGCACACGGAACGTTTAGGTGGCCGTGAAGGACCCTACAGTTCTTCCTAGGACTGCTGTGAATCTGGACGTTGTGTTGATGGTCAAGCGCTTTAAGTGTCTGTGAGGAAAACGACTACATCAGTTCCACCGGGATTTGGTTTTAGTTTCAGTGATTGGGTGACCCATATGTTAAACTGCACATTTTCTACTTCTTCAGAAATTTGTCAGAGAAGAAACTCTACCTGGAATCAAGAGAATTACTGACTTTGTGGGGTTACTTAAATGTGAAAATCTAGGTTTAAGAGTTAATAGTAACCATTGAATTGCCCTTTGTTTGTCTAGTTTTAAAGTAATTATTCATTGAGCACCCTGTTCATGCAAGACATGATGCTAGGTGCTGCAGATAATACAAAGATGACTAAGACGTGATCCCTGACCTTCAGACATTTATAATCCTTAATGATACAAATACAGATAACTAGGAAACAAAGCAAGAGGTGGTAACATATGAAGGTAACGTACAAAAGGTATAGGATCATGAACATGGACTGCTTCTGCACAGAAGGTCAACAGCAACAGTCGTTAGAGTTTTTAAGCACTTTTAATATGCCAAGGCATCAGGATAAGAGCTTTACATGAGTCATTTTATACATTTCTCAAACAACCCTGGGGTCCCATGCATCATGCTTGTCTCTGCCCGAGATTTTAACTGGTAGAGAAATAAAAGAAAAGATTGAGTAACAAACTATGACCTTTATTAGTGATAAAGACTACATTAGTGGATGTAGCTTGGGGTAATAGCCAAATAGTGTTTCTAATTTCCTACCCAGATCTTAGAAAAACCATCCAAGGGAAAATTTGAGTCTGCAGAGCAAACACACTTAACCAAGCCACCACCTTCCACTGAAGCAAGTAGAGAAAGAAGGAGAAAGAGAAAATTCCCTGTGTGTGGGATCTTTGGTAGATTAGCTCCATATGGTCAGGAATTGTGGAACAGGAGCTGTCGCCACTGACCAGGTTTACAGACCAGGTGTCTCACTGCGTCTCCATGGGAGGAGGAGGGAGAATCCTGGGATGTTTACAGAAATCTTTTCTCATGGAAAGGAGATGTAGGGAATGGGCTTTTCTCTCCAAGGATCTGCGAGTTTTAATTCTCTTTTCCCACAGGGTTTACCCATCAAGTGCTTGGTCAGCTAGGGACGTGGCTTTCCCCCGGGGGAGGAGATGGATATAAGCCATGGCAGTCCTTCCTCTACTGTATGAGGCCACCCTCTTTCTTTGAGGCACCTCTGGGGAGCAGTGTAGACTTTGTCCAAGAAAGTTCTGAAATGGGTCAGAACAGAGTATCATTTGAATGCACTTCTATGTCATGTTGTACCCCAGGCCAACTATTCCCATTTCAAATTATTTCCAGCTACATGTGAAATATAGGCAATTAACAGATTTTCCTCAGGATCAAAATGGAACATTCAAATGGTCCAATATTAAATGCATAAATACACATTAATAATAAAATGCCAAAACAATTGAAGGGTCCCAATTTTACATATGAAAAGGTCTCTTACTACCAATTGTACTGGGAGAACTAAAGCCCCCAAATTAATTTCTCTTGCAAGTTAAAGACCCAAACATTCAAGTCCAAAGAAATTAAGAACAAAATCAAATTATCTTGTTCTGGTGAGTTCAAAGTAATCTAAGTGCAAAATTCACCCCCCATCCAATTTCTTAGCCAGCCCTGGTGGTCTAATGGTTAAGATTCAGCCCTCTCACTGCTACAGCCCGAGTTGGTTTCCAGGTCAAGGAACCACACCATTGGTCTGTCAGTTGTTATACTGGGGCAGCTGTGTGTTGTTGTGATGCCGAAAGCTATGCCACTGATATTCCAAATACCAGTAGGGTCACCCATGGTGGACAGGTTTCAGCAGAGCTTCCAGATTAGACAGACTAGGAAGAAGGACCTGGCCACCCACTACCAAAAAATTGGCCATAAAAACCATATGAATAGCAGCGGAGCATTGTCTGATATAGCGCTGAAAGGTGAGAGGGTGGCACAAAAAGACCAGACAGGGTTCTGCTCTGCTGTACACAGGGTCGCTAGGAGTCACAATTGACTTGATGACACTAACAACTAAAAACAAAAACCCAATTTCTTATTCTTCTCTCAACTGAGGTATACTTGTTTGTAGGGTGGGCAGCTGAAATTCTCCCAGCAGCTGCGGCCCGGGCTGGAACCCAGCTGTGGGCAGGGTTCCTTCAGGACCTCTGAAGTTGCACTAGTTCAAAGCCATGTCTCTAAATCATTTTCCTTTGAAAACAATTCAAGGACAGGCAAGTTTATGACAGCAGGGTCCTCATACCCACCATTTTCAGGAAACAGACTAATTCCCAGCTAGTGCCAAGGACTAATGGCAATCTGAGGGAAGAAATGGTTTCAGTTTCTTCAGAGGTGGTTAGACTCTGTCCCTCAGAATCCATGACCTGTCAACTCATTTGCAGGAAATCTCTCCTAATGACACTCTGCAATGACTGTATAGGAGGTGACGATCGTTCACCTATGGGTGCAGTCTCTTCTCTCAGAGTAGACTTTGAGACACTGCTGACTTTTTGCAAAGTTCAGAGATTGTCAATGGAGCCAGCTCCAGTCACCAGATCGTATCTGAGGTATGTTTTGTTGTTGTTGTTTTAATCAACATTCCAAACTTCTTGTTTTTCAACTTCCCTGTGAGGCCCAGTTTCTGGCACTCTGGACCAGCACTGAGGTGGGCTCTGCATGGTGACATGGCGTCCACTGTCTCCTGTGAGCCACACTGGCCGCTCCACTGCCTGCTATTAGAGGATTATCTCGTTCTGTAACACCGGCCTCTGCGGAAGGTGTCTTCTTCATGCCCACGTTTGTTCAGTGGAGAATCGCCCCTAGCAGATTCACGAACGGGAGCTGTTGGCGTTGCTTCTGAAGATTGTGTCCCTAGGGGCTTGGAGACTCCCAGTACCTCTGCCATGTGCTTCTCAGGGCACTGTCTTTCTGCTTTTCTTTTTTTTTCCTTAAACTCATTTTTTATTGGAAAATTTCAAATATATATAGAAGTAGACAAATTAGTATAATGAATCCCTCATCTACACATTACAGAGTTTCAACAATTATTAACTCATGCATGATTTTGTTTTCCACGACTTTTGAATATTTCAGGCCTGAGAAGCTTTTTTTTTGTTGCATCTTTCTCTGCAACACTGGAATATGCCTTCATTGTTTCCTCTCCGTCTGCTCTTCCTCTCCACCTCTGGCAACGCTCATTTGAGCTTCTGACAATTGAACCCTTTTCTTCTCTAATACACAATAGGGCTGGAGCTGCTGGCTGAGGAAGAACACTTTTCTTCCTTGTATTTTTCTTTGCTTTTAATCCCACACTTTTGTTTTTCTAGTATATTCCGTTAGACTTTGTTAGATGGGGTTTCCCATAGTGAAAGCTATGGCATGAATCAATTCCAAGTCTGCTAAAAACATCCATTGTTCAAAAAATCCTTCAGTATGTTCAACAAATATATTTTAAGCATCTATTAAGTACCGGACATTTTTCTTTGCCCTGAATGGAGCAAAGAGGCAAATACTCCTACCCTCAAGTAGCAGATATTCCATTGGAGGGAGATAGATAAGAAACACACGTTGGTAAAACATATTTATATCAGATAATGAAAAGTGCCATGAAGGAAAATACAAGCAGAGAGGCATATAGGAAGTGTCTGGGGTTTGGGGTGGGGGTAGTTGTAGTTTAAAATAGGATGGTCAGGGAGGCCTGGCTGAGAAGGCAACAAATGAGCGGAGGCCTCAAGGGAAGGTAAAGGATGAGCTATGCACGTATCTAGAAGAGTGTTCCAGGTAGAGGGCACGGCAAGAGCAAATGCCCTACAAGAAGAGCGTGATGGATACAAGGAGGTGGTGTGATCAGAGGCGAGTGTGCAAGGGCAGTCGTAGGAAACGAGGCAGAGACGTAAGGGCATGGGAGAGATCTCATGAGGTAGAGGCTGATCCGAGGGCTTAGCTTTTTCTCTAGGTAAAATGGGAGCTTTAGGAGGGTTCTGAGCAGAGGAGCGACCGGAGATATTCTCCCAACCATGAGACAACACTTACACCAGGCCTGGTTTTGATCTATCCTTACTCTGCCTGGTACCATTTACTATGGCTCATCTCTTAGCTAAGTGCCTTTCCTTAGAGTACAATTCCATGAATTTCTAGGGCAGGTTCCCTTGGAGTCTAGGCAATGTCTTTATCTTTACCCACAATGGTTGGACTCCTTGAAACTCGCAAATCATGCTTTGAGTATTCTTCTCTGATTTTCCAGGTCTTCCATTCTCAAATCTGTCCAGATTTTCTGCGATCACTTAAGACAACTCTCCTGGCCTTCCCAGGGAAATTCTCTGATTGCTTTCACTATAGATTTGTTCCTTACAACTTAGACTTTCATAAGTTACCTGATTCTGTCCCTCTCTGGACTAATCATTTCAGATTCTGCCTTGAGATATTGCATCTCTTCTCTGTGAGACTTCTCTGGGTTCCAGTAACTTTTTCTCATACAGGTATAATTAAGTCATTTCTCCTTTTTCTAGTGCTCTATTTCAAAGCAGTTTTATGTAAGTATTACTTTTTCTTTTTTGCTTCTCTTCTGGCCTTCAGGATCTCATTTCATGTTACATATCCATCTAGACTATGTCCTAAGACTTCAGCCTTTTCTAAGGAAGCATTTCTCCTCCTCCAGTGCAATCAGCTGGTCTTTCTCGGCTCGCTTTCATTCTCAGAGCCCAGCAGTACCACTGAGGCTGGGACCTGGATTATGGAGCCTCCAAGCAACCTTCTGGAATTTATCCAATTTCTAGCACCAGCTCTAGGATGCTAGGTAATTATGATCATGGATCAGCAAATCTCAGAAAAACTGAACTTTTCACTCTAGAACAAGGTTGCTTCTTGTCACCTCGTTAGAATAATGAAATTAACAGAACTGTGAGCCGTGAGGTTCAGCACAAATCTATGTAGGCATTTCTTCCTTGTTTACATAGAGGTTGAAATTTAAGGAGGCTGGTGGGAGAAGAACAGAAGACAGTTTCTCTAGATATAATCACCTTTAAGAACAAGGATGCAATATCTTACTGTCCTGAGCTGCCAAAACTCATTTTTATGGAATCAAATCCATGAAGAATTGGCTACAGTCCATGTAATATGGTGAATGTTAGAATTTGCACTTGGTTCCTCTAGTTACCTAAGTGAAAAAAATGCCTGTTCCCAGCCCACTCCCCACTGGTTACTCAGAGAATATTATTACTCCACTTAGGAATTACACTCTGAAAAGAGACTTCAATCAAGGCCATTTTCAAATGGTAGAATTTGAGAATGTGCTGGGCCATTTAATCTCCCCGTAGCCTTCCCACTCCTGCCACTCTACTCTGATTCTTCTGTAGGAACAAGTGACCCATTTTGAAAAGCCCAGCATGAAACTCCCTGCTTCTGAAGTTCACCAGGCACAAACATTACCCCTAAACATTTTGGGTCCCTTTCAGCCTGATAGCTGGCAATCCTGCCAAGGTTCTTACCTCAAGAGATTTTTCAACTGGGTCAGCATATTTTCCTGAAGCAATTTCACTTGGGTCAGGGCATCCATAGTTAGTTTTCAGACACCCCTGGGTCATACATCCTTAGTGACAGGTAGAGTGAGGTTGTGAATTTTGCCAAAGTGGTTACAAACGTATTTGGATGGGCTACAAGTGCATGCTCATTAGCAGCAAGCTTCTCATTCATTCATTCATCAAATATTTATTGAATAACTATTCTATTTCAGGAGCTATTTTCGATGCTCAATTTACTGTGATAAACAAGAGCCTAAAATATATCACAACCCTGACAGTCAAATAAATCAACACCTCTCAATAGCAAGAGGACATGATTGGGGTCACTTCATCCTCTGGATATCCATTACTGCACTGCCCTGGAGGAGGGCTCTACTTGGCAGTGTGGCTGAACATCTCAATCTTGCACTTGTCTCCCACTATATTTATAGTCATAGCATCAACCAAGCATCTGGAAAGGCAAATACTGGTGAGAACATCTGTATAATATAAACTCTCCATGGGCCTAAATTTGCACTATTATACATATGGGCTAAGTTGTTGATTAATGGCCCTTCTGGAATGGGAATAGAATCAGAGAAACACGTAATTTTAGAGTAAGAATGGATCTTAGACATCGTGCAGTCCAACCCCCGGTATGATCCAAGAACTACAAGGCCACTTAGTGTATTCACTGAAGTAGTCATCCGGTAACTATTTATTAATTAGCTATTATCCGTAAAATATTGTGATAGGCACTGGAGATACAGTAGTAAACAGAATAGATTTGGCCCCCTATTCTTGTGGAGCTCATAGATTAGGAAAGGAAATAAACATTGAACAGCTATTTACACAGTTATTATTTTATTACATAGAAATGCAGATTGCTAAAGGTGCACCTAATGGGGAAAACACTCCCCTTGTCTGGGGGAATCAAGGAAGCCTCTCTAAGGAAGTGAAGATGTGGGGAAGAGTGATATAGGCAGAGGGAACTGTGTGCTCCAAGGCTGGAAGAAATACACCACATCAGAAACTCTGAAAGAAGCCGGTGTGGCTGGAGTAGCCAGAGTGAAGGAGAGAGTGATTCGGCATCAAGTTAGAGGAGTAGGCCAGCGCCCTGTGATGCAGGGTCTTATAGGACAGGTGAAATATTTTAAATTTCATTCTAATTGTAATGTGAAGTCACTTAAAAGTGTATGTTAGGTAAATTATATGGTTTTGTTTTCCAATTATTTTTGCTTCTATATTTAACTTTTTCTATATGCAGTGTTCTCAGGAAAGGTTTAATACATAAAGAACAAAGACTCCAAATCCTGGCTTTTGAGTGCCTATGCTGACTTTTTTTTTATTGTGGTAAAATATACCTAACATAAAATTTTCCATCTTCACCATTTTTAACTATGTTGACTTTTATAAACATACAGCAGAGACAAGGGTTGTGAAAGCCATGGCTTTCAACTCAAAGGGCCACAGACTTGCGAGAATAAAGGTCTTATGACTGGAAAAATCAAGTAAAAACCTGAAGGAAGGGAGCACAAGGTTTACCCAATAACAAGAGATTGGATAGAATCTGCCCAATAATGTAAGAGTTGGTTTCAACCAAAAAGGAATAGCATTGTGTTCAACTAGCTAGAAGGAGGAGGAGATTGGGAGAGGAAGCAACTAGAGCTTAAAAGTAATGGGCTCTGAAAAGTGCTCAGCACCTTGACCTCTCCTCCACAAAAGGATTCCTGAAGAGAAGAAAGGCAATGAGAACCTCATGTAAATTTTCAGGGGAATCCTAGAACAGACAGCATCCTTGCTGTCTTCTTTAAGGATCATAGGACATCATACATAATTTTAGAGTTAGACTGGATCTTAGACATCGTGCAGTCCACAGTGCACCTCTTCACAATGCTTTATGCATAATAGCTAATTAAAAAATAGTTATTGGATGAATACTTCAGTGAATATACTAGGTGGCTTTGTAGCTCTTGGCTCACAACCAGGGATTGGACTGCACCCCAAACTCCTGCACTTAATCAATGGATGATGTCAGCCATCTCTTACTGTGTAAAAATCACCCCAAAACATAGTGGCTTAAAACAAGAGCAATGATTTTATTATTAATCATGGTTTCTGTGAGTCAGGAGCTCATGAAGGGCTCAGCTGGGTGATTCTGCTAACAATGCTATTGAAATGCTGGCCATCAAACCTGTGTCCCAGGCACCAAGAAGGGTGATGAGAACAATGGTAAAAGGGGTGCACTTTGCAGCTGAGACATTTCCCTTTGATGAGTGTCCTTTTCCAGAAAAGTCTTCCTGGAAGTCCCATACATCATTTGAACTTGCATCTCACTGACTGGAAATTACCCATATAAACTTACCCATCCCAGCTCCAAGAGGCTGGGAAATGCGGTCTTTTTGTAAAGTCTTAAATAAAATCAGCATTCTCTTGAAGATAATGAGCATATAAAAGACGAAGTGCAAAATAAATTGTCGTAGGCAATTAGCAGTCCCTGCTGCACTACATAAAGCAGACTGAGTTTTAAACCATAAGAGATTCAGTTGCCTGGCAAGATTGGTTAATGACCAGAATTGCGGTGAGAGGTGATGATGACTTGGACTAGGATGTCAGCAATACAGATGTAGAGAAATGGACAGAGTCAAGTAATATTAAGGAAGTAGAGTCAACCAGGCATGGTGATGGCCTGTGGGAGAGAATGTGGTAAAGATGACCTCCAGAATTTGGGCTAGAATAACTTGGTGGGGAGGGAGTGGGGAGAGGGAGATAGTAGTACTATTTACTGAAATAAAAATCACTAGGAGAGGACCTTGTTTAGAATAAAATAATAAATTTCATTTGAGGTATATTAGGTTTGAAGTGCTTTTGAGGCATCCAAGAGGAATGCGAAGTAGGCAATTGGGTTGTAGGGTCTGAAGTCTGATTGGAAGTATGTATATGGGTATCAGCATGTAAACAGTGATTGAAACCAGAGTTGTGAATGAAATAACTTAGTATGAGCCAATAAAATGAGTAGATTTTAAAACTATGAAGAGGAGACTGAGCCAGCAAAGAGGCTGAAAGAAACTGGAAAATCAAGAAAGTAAAATGGCGTATAAGCTAAAGAAGAAAGGGAGGAGGGAGAAGGAAGACTAAAATACTTGCAATGGATCTTGTGATACGGAAGTCACTGTGACCTTGGCAACGGCTGCCTCAGGAGCTTGGTGGAGGCAGAAGCTAGACCAGGGTGGAATGAGCAGTGAAGGAGAGGGGGGGAGTCCGAGTCTGTGAGAGCAGCCGGCTCCTGAGAAGTTTGTCTATAAAGGGAGGCAGAGCAACACGGTAGCGGTTAGGGAGCAGGGTAGAGGCCTTTTCATTTTAAGAATGGAAATTCATAAGAAATTAAGAAATTGCTATTGTCTTGTGGTTTCTTGTCATCTTGTCTGTAATTTACTTTAAACTATTTAAGCAGTCTGAAATTTACGAGTGTTGGTTTTAATCTATATTTTAGGGCCTGTCGGTATTCTGATCAGGAATACACCATCTAGGAACGTTTAATTAGTATGTTGAAGCTTCTATTCAGAAGCCCGGACATCAGAAGTGGCTCTATGCTAACATAATGGATATAATAAATGGCTTTTCATCATTGAATATGTGAAGTTCAAGATATATGGATAGGCTAGATATATTGTAAAGGTACTCCCATCCTTGCATAGACGAAGTATAAAAATCCATTCAGCCCAATGACCTACACCCTTGCGAATCACATCTGAGGCTTAATTCTAAAATGGTCCCATGTTCAGCTACTGATGGAAGATTCCAGACTCCTGAATCTGACTATAATGTTGGCTGACCCTGCCTCTAGAATAGTGTAGTGTTTGCCTCAATGAATCCATTTTGAAAAGTACTATGAGAGCACCTAAAAGGACAAAGACCTGTGGCTTCATCAAAAGTCAAGTTATGGAACAGGTTGGAGAATTGTTTTTTTTTTGTTGTTTGTTTTTTTGTGAGGAAGATCAGCCCTGAGCTAACATCTGTCTCCAATCCTCCTCTTTTTGCCAAGGAAGACTGGCCCTGGGCTAACATCCGTGCCCATCTTCCTCTACTTTATATGGGACGCTGCCACAGCATGGCTTGACAAGTGGTGCATCGGTGTGCGCCCAGGATCCGAAGCTGCAAACCCCAGGCCGCCTAAGCGAAGCATGCGCACCTAACCGCTGCACCACCGGGCTGGCCCTGGAGAATTGTTTTATGCCTGCTGGTGAATAGGTGTCTGTATATGGTGTAGAATTCAATCTGCAACTTCGCTGCAACTTCTCAGTGAGGTTGTGGAGGGTCCTATCTATAGATCTTATCTGCCTCTAAATATTAGAGGCTACTAATTACTCCTCCAAAGATCTTCATAATTGTGAATGACCAATTGGCGTAGGTCAGTCAAAATCCTTGGAACCAGGTGATAGAAACTCCGGATAGCTCTAAGGGGAATTTGAAAATAGTCAGAACTTATGCATAGCTTGAGGACACAAAACTCTTGTAGGAGCCTGTGACACCTAAGTAATCCTGGGTGGAGTGGGAGAGAAAAGTCAATAACCTGATAATATATTCAGTGTTGGCATATGGTGGGCACTTGATAAATGTTAACTAGTGCATCAGTCAGGCTCCTGGCAGGAAACAGATGGCCCCCTAAAACTGGGTAATTTGAGAACTCAAAAAAGAAATGCTTTAAAAAGATTATTTGAAAGCTATAAGGTGGTTCACAGAATCTAAGAAATATGCTGAATAAGCAAAGCGAACTCATTCTAAATCATGCCCATTATTACAGACTGAATGTTTGTGTCTCCTACAAATTCATATATTGAAACCCTAACCCCCAATGTAATTGTGTTAGGAAGTGGGCTCTTTAGAAGGTGACTGGGATTAAATGAGGTCATGAGGATGGAGCACTCGTGAATGGGATTAGTGCCCTTGTGAGTGTCATGAGAGAGCTTGCTTCCCTTCTGTGCTCTCTGCTGTGTGAGGGGTACAATGAGAAGTTGGCAGTCTGCAACCTGGAAGAGGGCTCTTACCAGAACCGGATCATGCTGGCACAATAATCTCAGACTTCCAGTTGCCAGAACTGTGAGATATAAATTTCGGTTGTTTAACAAGTCACCCAGTGTATGGCACTTTGTTATAGCAGCCCAAACTAAGACACTCATTCTGCAACCCTCAGTTCAAGATATGTAATTCAGGCTGACCAGTTAGATTGGCCTAGCTTGGGTCGTAGGTCACAGACTCACCCTTTGACCAGGCAGAATGGTTATCTTTCTTTTTTATTGTAGTAAAACATATATAATATAAAATTTACCATTTTAACTATTTTTAAGCGTACAATTCAGTGGCGTTAAGTACATTCACAGTGTTGTACAACCATCATCACTATTCATTTCCAAAACTTTTTCATCATCTCAAACAGAAATTCTGTATCCATTCAACAATAACTCCCCATTTTCCCCCTGCCCAGGCCTGGGTAACTTCTCTTCTGCTTTCTGTCTCTATGAATTTTCTTATTCTAGGTACCCCATATAAGTGGAATTGTACAACATTGGTCGTTATGTGTCTGGCTTCTTTCACTTAGCCTAATTCTTCAAGGTTCATCCGCGTTATAGCATGTGTGAGAATTTCATTTCTTTTTAAGGCTGAATAATATTCCAGAGTGGGTATTTTGGCTGGCAGTTCTACGAGACTGCATGCAAAGAGAGTTGGGTGGTATTTGAAGTCTGGTAAAGGAACGGCCAGGCAGGTTGCACACAGCAGATCTTCCAAGTCTCATCTCCCTGAGCCTTCAGATTCCTTCCTCCACAGGGAAGTTCTGGCATTTCATCCTCACTGGCAACTATCCCAGTAGACTGTTAACAGCACTGTCAGGTGCCTGAGCCAACCCATGGGTGGGTACATGCCTGCCAACAAATTCTGCCCAGTCAATCCTTATATTTTGTCCTCCTTGTTCAAACACCCTTACAATTTGATCCCACGTGCTCCTCATTTGCCTGCAAATACAAATTGATGAGGTCCTGCAAGTCGCTCGGTGTAGAGTGCAGAGCAAGCCTGTGTTCTCCACTGGGCCTTTGTTGGGACCTAACTCTCATTATAGCGTGGAGGCAATGGGAGGTGGTGGGGGTGGACTCCTAGGAGAAGTGGCGTCATTTCGTGAGGCACCTGCTCCATGTGCAGTCATTGAAATGTTTTCAATGTGGGGAGGCTTCTTGGGGGCAAGAGGGGCTGCCCCACAGGACAGGAGAGTTATGGGGGTTCATTGTTCTGAGCCTCATCCATATCTGCCCAAATGTCCCTGTGCCATAAGCCAGGGTCCCCCGTCTTTCTCACGGTGCCCCTTGTGTTAGCACCAGAGACCTGGCAGGGTTGAGCACGTACTTCATGTGGCAGCTCTGCCTCCATTACTCCTGGGTGCTGCACCCAGCCCTCAGCTGTATCTATTCTGTGACTACAGAGACAAGACTCCTTCAAAGGTATCATTGATGGTTTTGGATTTCATTTTCTGTTCTGTGTAGAATATGCACCGTGTTCAATTTCTCCTTTTCCCTGTGCATCCTTACTAGGGCATTGAAAATAGCCCGCTTCTTTATAATCCATGTTTTTGCCACAAGCAATTACGCACCACAGCCCCTAATGGCCACTCCTTGCTCTGCTGCTGCTCTTCATCCCACAACCCACCAGCGATGATCTGAGCAAGCTGGGTTCCCTGCCACACTCCAGATCGCCAGTGCTCCACCCTACCCTGCCCGCACAAGGGGGTGTCTGTGCTCTCCTCGAGTATGTGAGCCACCTAATGGGAGGGTGCCACTGTGAGGTATTTAGAGAGTGTCTCTGGAACAAAGTGCCCCAAAGATTGCTGACATGCTGCCTTTGAGGAAGGGAACTGGGGAGCAGGGACAAGGGGCCAGGGGGCTTACTTTTCACTGTGTACACTTTTATACATGTATAACTTAATAATAACAGTGAAAATAATTGTAAAAGAAATAGACAATGTCCATGTGTGGGATTTTATCTGTCACAGAGAGAATTTCCCAATTTTATCTCTTTGATGATGAAGGCACCTGACTTTTATTCTAATAAAAATGTATTCTTCTTTTAAAGCAATGGTTAATTCTCTTAGCTATTACTATTGTTTTCATATGGTTAGGATGGAAATAAAGTGTAAAAAAATGTAAATGAAAGAAAGAATTCAATTATTTATTTTTTTTTTTTTGTGAGGAAGATTAGCCCTGAGCTAACATCTGTTGCCAATCTTCCTCTTTTTGCTGAGGAAGATTGGCCTTGGGCTAACATCCATGCCCATCTTCCACTAATTTATATGGGACACCACCACAGCATGGCTTGACAAGCGGTGCATTGGTCTGAGCCTGGGATCCGAACCAGGGAACTCTGGGCTGCCAAAGCAGAGCACGTGAACTTAACCGCTATGCCACTGGGCCACCCCCAGAATTCAATTATCTTAAATATATCTAAAGTTCTTAAAAAAATAAAGAGACACCCAATTTTTCACCTCCTAAGTGGGGATATGCACTCACCTAGGACTGAGCTAGGGCAGTGCGTAACATGAGCTGGAGGCTGGACGGGCAGCTGGGCTCCGAGGGGCTGCGCTGAAGCCAAAGGAGTTGGTGATGAGCGTGTTAGGGGCCTGAGGAATGTGAACTGGACATTGAGGCAGGGTGGAAAATCAGAAACAAGGAATCAAGCTAATGTTAGGATGTATAAATACACCTGAAGTTGGGTTCAGTCAAATGCTAGAGGCAGGCAGTCAGGGGAGAATCCTAAATCAGGGAAGAAAGCACCAGTGATGGTTTTTCTGGGAGGGCAGGAATTCCACAGTTCCTTCATTTACAAAATGTGTGTTTTGGATTAATTGATCTTTAAGGTACCTGTAAACCTAGAGCATGTTGAGTCTATACTTTCCTCTGAATGTAGAATAAATAAAACAGGATTAAATGTGGATTCACTTTCTTACAAAAAGCTTAATGCATAAAAGTTCAGATTTTGGGGCCGGCCCACGGCGTAGTGGTTAAATTTGGCATGCTCCGCTTCAGTGGCCCAGGTTCGTGGGTTCGGATCTCGATTGTAGACATACACCACTTGTCAGCCATGCTGTGGCAGTGACCCACTTACAAAGTGGAGGAAGATTGGCATAGATATTAGCTCAGGGCTAATCTTCCTCAAGTAAAAAAAAAAAGAGAGGAAGATTGGCAATAGATGTTAGCTCAGGGCTGATCTTCCTCAGCAAAAAATAAAAAATAAAAAAAATTCAGATTTTAAAAAGATAATATACTTTTCAAAAGCATCTCCCATGGGAACACTTTTCAGTGATTCTTTACCTTGGGGGCACCTGAGAGTCATCTGGGGAGCTTTAAAAAAAATCTCCACACCCAGGCCACGCTCCAGAGAGATCAAAGCAGAACCTCTGGGAGTGGAACCCAGGAATCAGTACTTTTACATCTTCCTGACGATTCCAATGCGCAACCTAAGCTGTGAAAGACAAATAGTGAACTTAACCAGTTAAATTCATGTAAATTAAATGCCCTTATGACACAATTTATTTAATCCAGAAAACTAGGGCCTACTAGAAATATAAAAAGGAGTTTATAAGGATGTGCAATCATCGAAGCAAAGCTGTAGTGTTATGATATGGGGATACTACATCCATGAGGAGAACAGCTGTGTGTCTCCCGAAACACACCTAAGAGAAGGACCGATGGCACATCACGATGAAGACATTGACCCAGCTGACTATTTCTAGAGAGCATTTACCAGCTCTCTGAGGAGGAGGCTTTGTTGATTAAAGGTAAAGTCACACTTGCATTGTATCTTTGAAATTGGTTGTCATGTTTAATTTAACTATTAAGTAAATTTAGTTAGAAGTTTATGCACAGTGGGAGACGAATTTATTTTTAAGCACAACTTTTTCTATTACAAATCCTAGCTGCCACAAACAGTGCATTGGTTGTATGAAAAAGAGCCCCAAATTTGCTCACTGCACGGCTTTCTAGGAAAGGATGACTACTCCTGGTAAAGTCATCCCGATCTACATTGTAAAGAAAGTAGAGAAAGGGGTTTGGAAATTGCATCCTTGAATAGGGGTGATTCCAAGGGGGTGATTCTTAAAGATTGAACACAATGCCTTGGGTGGTCAGCTAGGGGGTGCATGAGCCCGCTGATGAAATTAGTGCTCAGATAAAGGGAGAGTTGGAAGTACTTTTCCCCTGGGAACAGGAATCAGAGGTGAAAATGTAGAACAGGGAGTTGTGGTTTTGTTGTTGTTGTTACAAACCTTATTGTTTTGATTTTGTAAACCATAAGTATGTGTTAATTTGACAAAAATTAAATGAAAAATAAAAATATGTGGCAGAATACATATTTAATTTATAACAGTGATTTCTCCTAGGGAGAGGATGGGATTGGGAAAAGGATTACAGTTATTCAAGTTTTTGCTCAACACGCTTGTGAATTGTCCAAATTTTTTACAACATGAATATATTCATGTGTTACTTCTATACTTAAAATAAGTAAAATAATATAAAAGTGAGAGAAATAACAAAAGAATGTATCTTAGGGAAAGAGATTTCATTTTAACAATATGAAAGACTGGTGGACAGAAATGAAAATGAAATGGTAGACTAAGAGTCTACCAACTGCTGAACGCTGTGAATAAAAAGAGACTCACGTTTAGACAGAGTATAGTTTAATTTTGAGACATCAAATCTAAAGAAAAAAATCCTAAAAGCTACCAGAAGACAAAAAGTAAATCACTATATGGGAAGAAGTAGTAGACTGATGCTGTATTTCTCATCAGCCATGCTGGTTCTAAGAAAATAATATAACAATATCTTCAAAGATCTGAGGAAAAATTTGAACCTAGTATTTTTTATTTAGCCACACTGTTATTTAAACATAAGGGAAAATAAAGACATTTGGGACATTCAATTACTCAAGACATTTTTACCTACAAACTTTCTCTAAGAATATTAATAGAAGAAGCGTTCCAACAAAATGAAAAATAAATCCCAAAGGAAAGCAAAGGAGAGAAAAGAAATAATGAGCCAAGAAATAAGTAAAGCCATGGATGACAAAAGAGCAAGCTCAAAAAATAATCTGAATCTAAAATATTAGTGAAAGCAACAATCCACCACAGGTAGAAAAGCCATAATCTATCCTGCATCTAAATACACTGCTTTGAAAAATATAAAACAATATTTGTTCAAAGCATATAAATAGAAACTGATAAATCCATGATCACGTTGGAAGGTATTGATATACCTCTCAGAAGTTAATTCACAAAATCAATTACATACAGAATTTGAATAATCCAATGAATAATCCTGATTCTATGTCTGTTTATATTTACATATCATTACATCCAGTAAAAAGATTGGTTTTTTTTCCAAATATTTATGGAAAATACACACACAAAAAGTATGGATGACATGTTAAGCCATAAAAGAAACCCCCATCGACTGTAAGAGCAGAAATTATACCAGGCATATTCATTACAATAAAATTAAAATTAAGGGAAAACAGATGGTAAAAAACCCCAAAACTATACACTTTGAAATTTAAAATCAATTTCAAATATATTTTGGGTTATATAATACATAAAAATATAAATGATAAACTTCTTAAAAATGATAAAGTACAACACAGTCGAGCCTGGAATACAAGTGAAGTTGTGATCACAGAAAAATTTGTAACTATAAAGCCAAATATTATAAAGTAATACTGACTGAAAATAAATTAAATGATCTTCCAACCCAAAAAACTTTAAAAAGAATAGTAAAATAGACCTGAAAAGGTAGAAGGAAGGCATTTTAAAAGATATAAATAGTAATTCATGAATTAATCCATAAAAGTGTTGTTTATTTGAAAAACTTTAATAACATTACAACAACCTTTTGGAAAATCTTATTAAGAATAAGAAGGCAGGGGCTGGCCCCGTGGCTTAGTGGTTAAGTGCGCGCGCTCCGCTGCTGGCGGCCCGGCTTCGGATCCTGGGCGTGCACCGACGCACCACTTCTCTGGCCATGCTGAGGCCACGTCCCACATACAGCAACTAGAAGGATGTACAACTGTGACATACAACTATCTACTGAGACTTTGGGGGAAAAATAAAAAAAAAAAAGAACATTGTGATGTACATCTTTCACTGAACGCTTTAAAAAAAAAAAAAAAAGAATAAGAAGGCAGGCCGGCCCCGTGGCTTAACGGTTAAGTGCGTGCACTCCGCTACTGGCATCCCGGGTTTGGAACCCTGGGGCACTCACTGACGCACTGCTTCTTGGGCCATGCTGAGGCTGCGTCCCACATACAGCAACTAGAAGGATGTGCGACTATGACATACAACTATCTACTGGGGCTTTGGGGGGAAAAAAGGAGGAGGATTGGCAATAAATGTTAGCTTAGAGCCGGTCTTCCTCAGCAAAAAGAGGAGGATTAGCATGGATGTTAGCTCAGGGCTGGTCTGAAAGAAAGAAAGAAAAGGAAGGAAGGAAGGAAGGAAAGGAAGGAAGGAAGGAAAGGAAAGGAAAGGAAAGGAAAGGAAAGGAAAGGAAAGGAAAGGAAAGGAAAGGAAAGGAAAGGAAAGGAAAGGAAAGGAAGAAAGGAAGAAAGAATAAGAAGGCAACTGAAATGTCATTAGGAAAGAGGTAGGGCCATAAATACCAATAGAAAAGAAAGTAAATGTGAGAATGTATGTAAAACTTTATAATAGTATATTTGAAAGATTATATGATATGGATAATTTTCTAGGAAAATGTGAATTATACAAAAATGATCTCAAAACAATGTAGAAAATTGAATAAGCCTATAATACATATAACTGAAAAGAGAATCAAAGGACTAGTATAAAAATGGTAGAAGGACCAAACAAATTTATGGGTAATTTCTGCCACAGCTTCAGGAAACGGATAATCTCTATGATCCATAAATTATTCCAGTACATAAAAAAATTGTAAAGCTATGTAACTCGTTTAAGCCAGATTTCAAAAACTTGGCTAGGGAAACAACAGAAAAGGGAAGCATAGAACATTCTTACTTATACAAATGTAGGACAAAATTTTTAAATGAAATATAGAACACAACTCTCTGTTAAAGGAATAAAGCACATGACCACGTAGAGTTATCCTAGGAAGGCAAAGGTGACTCAGCACAAGAAAATTTTGCCAATGTAATTTAGTACATTAATAAACCGATTAAAGGAGAAAATTCCTGTGATCATGTCAAATAGATGCAGAAAAAATATTTGATAAAATTCAATGACCCGTAAATCATGAAAACTTTTAGTCAGAAATAGGATACGTTCTAAAAAAATTTTTTTAAAGAGCATCTAACAGAAATCTAGAACAAACATCATACCTAATGGTGAAATTTCTAATTAAATTAGAAAAAAGACAGGGCTGTCTACTATCACTGACACTTCAAACTTTGTATTGGAAATTTTAGCCAATGCACTAAGAGAAGAAGAAGAAATAAGAGACATAAGTATTGGGAAAGAAGAATCATCATTTATAGCAAAAGATTATTTTTATACTAAAAATCAGAGAAAAATAACTGCTGAAACTAATAAAAGAGTTAAGCAACGTGGCTAAATATGGGAACCACATATTAAAATTAATTAGTTTAAAAAGTTTGACTAACTGGATATTAAAATAAATGCAATTCATTTCTAGTTTTGGCTGAGGTCCCAAGGCAATAGGTGGCAGTTTTTTCCACATTCCAAAGTTGGTGCTGGGCCACCCATTAAAGACTAACCAGTTCTGGGATCCTTGAATCTTTTACCCAACTCAAAGGTAGAAAAGAATTAAAATTTTGGAGCTAAAAATTGAAGACATTGTTTCGTTTGTGTGAGAGAGACTATGAGAGGACAATTTGGAGAGGCTGATATACATTTCCTGAAGGCTGAGGGCCCAGAGGGCAGGTGTTTGCCACCCATCTGAGGAATCTAAAGATATAATAAAACTATACTATTTCAGATATTCATATATGTGTTTATAAAACTGTGAGGCTATATCCTACACTAATAATGATGGTTATTGACATGGGAACTGGGATTGGAACAAGGAAGACTCAAGCTTTATTTGAGTAGCTTGAAAGAGACATATTGCTGCTTCAATGAGTGAATTACGTGCTGAAAACTTGCTTTTTCAATTATCTGTGTCTGAAGAGAATATAACTGCTGGGTCCACATATTCATTTATAGACACCACTTTTGGTAACAATCCAAAGTCTTTCCAAAGTCTGAGGACATAAGGCACTTCTAAAAAAAGCCTTCATTTTTTATCTTAGATTTTTTTTATTAACTTTATTTTAAATCTTACATGTTTATGTTATAACTGTATGCTTATTACAAAAACTCAAATAATATAGAATAACATAATTAAAGTTAACGTTCCCCTTTACTTCTCCTTCCTCGAGTCATACATCTCTCTTCAGAGGTGACCATTGTTATCAGTCCAGTGTGTATCTATTGAGATAATTTTTGTGCATTTACATGTATATTTATGTGCCTATAACACATTTACATAAATTAAATCAAGCTACATATATTATTTTACGACTTGCTCTTTCACTTAATAGTAGTGGAGATTGTTCCATGTTGGTACATACAGATTTCCCACATTCTTTGAAATTCTGCATATTTTAGTATAATTTCTTTAACTATTCCCCTGTTAAATATCCAACATTTAGATTTTCCCTAAATTTTTACTGCAATGAAAATTCTTGTACATCTTGGGGTACAAATTAAAATACATAGATGGGAGTAGGGTAAAATGGTTTCTCAAAGAATCAGGTGCTATTTCTGCAGGAAGGATGGATGGTTGGTGAGCAAAAGCACCAGGCAAAAACCCAAGATTTGAGACCTTGCCTGTTTGAATAAATGCTTTTTTGCTTCTGTAACTTGATTGAACAGTGTGAGAATGCTGATGATGTGCTTGGGTTAGAGTTAGGTTGAGAATAACCAATCTATAACCTGTGAATGGCTAAACTTTGTCTTAACTATCTCTTGTCAGAGATAAATTGAGACTGAGCTTAAGTTCATATCAGCACCTTTATCAATGTGAGCAGTAAAATAAAGTTATGTGCCATATTGATATCATTCTCTATGAAAAGGAGGGTTGGCTGGTCTTCAGCTCATCTTGAAGACTGATCGAATACAGATTGGGGTAAGTCAGGCTCCACTGTGGAATATCTATACTAATTTTCTAGTGTGAAACTCTATAAAATTTGATTTTATCAGTTGATTGTTAACTCTACCCTTGATTCTGAGCTTTGTCAGTTCAGTCTTAACGACTAAATGCTCTGAATTTAGGGGTTGCATTCTAGGTTTGGGATTTTCTTTTCCAAGCTTTTACCTCTCTTACTCTTTCCCTTGGATCCTAATGAGTTGGCTTGAGTGCTAACCTGTTAATATGGCCTGTAAGGCTGAGCCCTTCTATCTCTGGATGGGGTGATGATCCCACCATTCCTTAGCTCATGGAGAATGTCTTGCAGCTGTCTGAGGAATACAGATCATTAGTGATTTTGGCAGGATTTTGTTGGAAGCACAATGCTAAAGATGAAAGGTCAGTTTTATTTAACTGATGAAAACAATGAGTAGCAGATTATGCTAGTTTTCTGGTAAACAGTGCCATTACTTTCCAGTAAATAGTGTCAAGATGCCTTGATGAATAACATACATGGAGATAAAGAAGAACATCTCTCAAGGATGGAAAATTGGGTATCTCCATAAACTCAAATATGCCTTTAGTTTTCTTCTTGCTGTGATCTGTTCCCTAAAACATTTACCAACAGGTCATTTGGTCGTACTAATGGAAAAAATGAAGTATGTTCTGTTGAAGACACAGTCTACAGAGATGGGCCAGTTTAAGGACTATTCTTTTCATCTGTCTGAAGTGTTAAGACACCAAAACAAAGCAGTGTGTTCTGTGCTACTCTTGCATTGCCCACTCGTCTGTTGAAGCTCAGAGATGAGCTGGAATGCAGTTAAAAAAGAGCCCAGTCTAATAAAAATCAAATGTGGCATACCAACCCGTCAGCATCCTTCACTGTAAGATGGAAGACATAGTTTTGGCCTACTCACATGCATTTTTTTGAAGCACACGTTAAACATTCCATGCTGAGAGGCAGAATCTCTGAACTTGAGACAAGAAGCTACATGGTGCTTGATATCTGGAGAGTTAGATTCTCCATAGTACCCAAATATCTCTGTGGTAGTAAATGCTTAGGGTAGATGCTTAAAGAAGAACATTAACTCTTTCAAGGTATTCAAGGACGAGTTAGTAATTTTCTGTCATGGTACCACTAACAATAATTAAAATAATAGCTAACACTCACTGAATGCTTATTATATGCTAGGCATTGTGCTCAGCGCTTTTCAGGGATAATTACATTCAATCCTCGCAGTACCTGTGAGATAGATAGGAAAAAGAGGCACAGAAGAGTTAACAAGAGAAGTGTTCAAAGTCACACGGCTAGTGTTGAAATTGAGATTTGAGCCCAGATGGTATATAACTCTTGGACCACACTCTAACCATTATACATAATACCACTAAATTATCACCTAGAGGCCTGAAGCAACGATCTCCAACCTTTCATGATATTTGTGGTGGCTGATTTTTTTTAACCCATCTTGACTTTCCCTAAAGGACTGTGTATGGTATAAATAAATTAAAGGAAAGAACTTGAACCAATTAACTGTATTTTCCATTTATTTTCATCATTTTGAAACACCCCTCAAGATATTTGGAGACACCCTGCTGAGCGGTGAGGCAGATAGGCGTGCACTGGTCTGCGGCCATAAGGGAATGAGTTTCCTGAGCACGTACAATGGCTGGGTTTTCCGCTTAAAACATTTTGAAAGCTCCTGATGCCTGAAAAAAAGAGAGAGCAGGAGACAGCCAGCGAGGTGGCCAGGTGAGAGGAATCCAGCTGCTTACCCATGTCTGGTTTGTTGCCTCAGATGTTAAGGGAAAAATCTTTTGAAACCATTACTTAAAAATGGAGCTTTTTGGACATTGATGCAGAACTGTTTTTGATCTTTTGGCCTTGTTTTTATTGAAACGATATATTGTTTTACAAGCAGTGCTGAGCTCCATTCCCACATTCCTGCTGACATTATTATTATTATTTCATGGTTTCAGCATCTTCTTTGGTAGCTCTATGCATAATTTTTAAAAATATCTAGATAAGTGTGTGTACACGTGTATGCACATGTGTGTGTGTTGGGTGTGGGGATGGAGAGGAAAATCTCTCAGGGGAGTGCTGGACAGGGCATTGAGTCCATTTGGATTTTTCTGAGTATGGACAACAAAGCAGATGTACCCAAAGCATCGTGTTTACAATGCAACGCATTTGTGCAGCAGAAATGAGCTGGTCCCGGTAGAATGGAGTGGATAGAGTTGGATGTGTCTTACTGGGGTAACATCTGGCTCTGGGAGAGCACAAGGCAATGGCATTTCCTTGGGTGAGAATTTTTTTCCTTTGGCATGTTCTTGTAGAGCTCTCTTAATTTGTTCCTTTTCTTTCCTCTTTCCAAATGGAAATAATGGTGGAGGAGAGAACTCAATTGCCTCGTGGCTGTTTGAGACCCTAATCAGCTTCGCGCAATTCACTGGCCAATTTGTATCTTAAGCAAGAAAGAGAGAAATCTAATACTTCAGTAGAAATCTAATACTTCCAATATCTAATGCTAATATTAGATATTAGAAATCTAATACTTACATCATTAACTATTACAATACTGTACATTTCTGTAGCACGATGATTTGTAAGCCCTTTCAAATAATTTTCTCATTTGATTTTCCCCCAAATTCAGGAAAACCAAGGCAAGTAGTATTATCTCCATTTTGCAGATGAGAAAACTAAGACTGAAACAAGTTAGAGAAGATATGATGAATGGCATGTAGCTGGTATGTGTTGGATCTGAAACCAGATCCAGCTGTTTTGATTCTCACGTTGAGCTTTTTTTCAGCACACTAAGATCTCTCTACTCTTTCAAATATGATGTTTATAGTTCCGTGGTTATAATATAAAGTTATTGTAGAAAACATAGAAATTACAGAATAGTAAAAGTCACCAATAATAACACCAACCCGAGGTATTTGTTATTAATATTCTGTATTTTTTATATAGCCAGCCCTGGTGGTCTAGTGATTAAGATTCAGTGCTGTCACCGCTGTGACCCTGGTACATTTCCCAGTCAGGGAACCACACCACCCATCTGTCGGTTGTGGTACTGTGGCAGCTGCGTGTTGCTGTGATGCTGAAAGCTATGCCACCGGTATTTCAAACACCAGGAGGGTCACCCATGGTGGACAGATTTCAGCAGAGCTTCTGGACTAGACAGCCTAGGAAGAAGGACCTGGTCACTCACTTCTGAAAAATTGGCCATGGAAACCCTGTGAATAGCAGCAGAGCATTGTCTGATATAGCGCTGTAAGGTGAGAGGATGGTGCAAAAAGACCGGGTGGGGTTCCACTCTGCTGTACACAAGGTCGCTAGGAATTGGAATTAACTTGATGGCACTAACAACTACAAAAATTTTTCATATATATGTATACACATGCACACACATATAATTTATTTTTGTATATATTTAATATGAACATTTATTTATATGTATACATACACAAACATATTTTTTTTTGTTAGTACATGCACATTGTTTAAATTTCAAAAGTTAGCTATAGGTACTATGTTGTACAACAGATATCTAAAACTTATTCATCTTGCATAATAGAAACTTTATTGTGCACTTTAAAATATGGTAAGAGGACAGATCTCATGTTAAGTGTTCTTACAAAAACAAAAACAAGAACAAACAAAAAACGATAACACACACACCACAAAAGAAGACAAGGAAATTTTGGGAAGTGATGGATATGTTTAGTACCTTGGTTGTAGTGATGGCATCACAGGTATATGCATATGTCCAGACTCATCAAGATGTATACATTAAATGTCTGTAATTATTTGTATATCAATTGTACCTCAATAAAGCTAAAAAATAAATAAGTTTCAAAAAGTGTGGAAAGTCTGTCTTTTTCCTACCATTATTCCCTGTTCTCACAGTGTCCCTCTCCACATGTTAAAATAATATTAGTTTCTTGAAGAGTTCTCTGGAGATATGTTATCTAGAGCTATTTTATTCACACAAGTACAGCTGTACATACATACATACGTAGATACCTACACATCTGTTATATACGTGTGTTATATATATGTATGTATATATGTTATTTATATGTAGGTATATAAGTATGTATATACATGTATACACGTGATATGTATACATGATACACATACATATATTCTCCTCATATGGCAAAATGCTGTGCCCCCTATTGTGCATTTTCCAGAAAGATCAAATATCTTTGATTTTTCTCCCTTAACAATTTGTTTTGGAAATTTCTCCATAAAAATATGTAAAGAGTTTCCTAAGTCTTTTTTTATGATCGATGGATAAAAATTAACCCGTCCCTTATTGATGGACATTTAGATTGTTTCCGAACTTCATTATCACAAACCATTCACACTGTGTAAAATTATAGGTAGCCATTTTGAGTGCGTGAGTTTGTCTCTTAGTATAAATTCTGAAAAGTGGATTTACAAGGTCAAAGGATGTGTAGATGTTCAACTTGGTAATATGTTGACAAATTGCCCTCCACAGAGGTCAAACCAATTTACGCACCCACCAGCAACGTACAAGTGTGCCTATATCTCTACATCTGTACTGAGTGTGTTATAAAACTTTTTGATATTTTGACAATTTGATACATAAAACATGGTTTCTCAGTGTATTTTTAACTTGCAATTCTCTTATTATGAGTGGAGTTAAACATCTTTTCATGTTTGAAAACAAATAGTATTTCTGTGAAGTGTCCCTTTGCTCATTTTTCTATTGGCATGTTGGTCTTTTTCATTGATTTGTAGGGATTCTTTATATATTAGGGACATTAATCCTTAATTGGTAACATAAATTGCTAGTACATTTTTCCAATTGGTCTTTTTTTTTACCTTTGCTTGTGAAAGTTTTGGCTTTGCAATTTTTAAAAATTTTTAGGTAGTCGAATCTATCAACTTTTTCTTTTATAGCTTCTGGATTTTGTGTCATAGCTAGAAAAGCCTTCCCCAATCAAAGATTTTAAGAGAATTTTCCCTCTTATAGAACCTTTTTGATTTCAATTATTATATTTAAATATTTGATCTTTCTGGAATCTATTTTAAATAATGTGTGTGGTGTGAATCTACTATCTCTTTTTTTGTTGTTAGTTTTTTCTAGATGGGTACCTTTTTGTTCCCTTATGGTTTATTTAGTAATTATTTTCCCTACAAATTTGAGATAGTATCTCAATATATTTGTGTTTATTTCTTTGCTTTTTATTATGGTGCAATAATTTGTCTCTCTGCCCAAGTGCCAGTGTCATACTGTTTTAGTTCTAGAGCCCATAATAATGTTATAAAATTTATTATAATAATGTTTCTTTCTCTCTAGTACATCCTCATCACTTTTTTTCAGAGTTTTTCTGTCTATTCTTGCTTGTTTATTTCACCATATGAACTTTAAAATCAGCATGCCTAGTTCCAGAAAAAAAAAGTTGCTATTTTTATTGGGATTATGTTGTAGTTATAGATTAATTTAGCAGAAACCGGCATTTTTATAATGTTGAGTCTTCTCATCCAAGAACATGGTATGACTTACTGTTTGTTCAAGTCTTCTTTCTGTCTCTTAGGAGTATTTGAAATATTTATTCAAATAAAAGAAAAGACATATTCATGCTGTTTTTTCCTAGCATTTTTTTTTTGCTGCTATGGTAAATGGAATCTTATCTTCCCTATTCCTGTTTGTCAATATGAAATCTATTGTTTATATATTGATTTTCACTCAGCCAACAGCAAAATGTGATAATTTTACTTCTGTGTTCTCAATTTTTGTGTCTTTAATTTCTTCCTTTTGTCAAAATTTCTTTGACTAATACTGAGAAACAATATTAACATAAATATTAGTGGTGGTAGTGGAAATTATGGTCTTTTTTCAGATTTTAAGGGCAATATTTCTAGTGCCTTATCATTAAGCATTATGCTGGCTTATGGGTTGAGAGAGATATTTTATCATGTTGAGAATATTTTTATCTCTCCTAGTTAATTATCAATTTTCTTCAATTATTTGTTAAGGTCAAGAATAAATGTTGAATTTTGCCAAATGCCTTTTCAAAATCTGTGGAGAAATTATAAGACTGTTTTCCTTAGAGCTATTAATATGTTGAATTACAATAATAATTTTTCTCATTATTGAACCATCTTTACATTGCTGAAATAAATTACTAGATAATAGTGTATGATTATTTTAACAAGCTATTAGAGTCTGTTATTAATGTTTCTTTGGTATTTGCATCAATCATCATAAGTAAGATTGGTTTATAGATATTTTTGTGCAATTATTGTCAAGTTTCGTTGTCAATGTTATGCTTTGCACATAAAAACTGTGGGAGCTTTCTTTTTTCTGTGCTTTGAAACAGTTTAGCTGCAGAATTATCTTTTTTTGCTTTTAATTTTTTAAGGACAGGTAGAGGGTCCTCATATAACCAACTAGGCCTGGCGATTTTGAGGGAAAATAGCTCTTTATTAGCTTCTTCCATTTCTTCTATGGTAATTGATTTATTTAAATTGTTTACCCTTCTGTAGTGAGTTAGCTTGGTAAATTTTATTTCCCTAGGAAATTATCCATTTCATCAAGCTTTCCTAACATATTCGTAAAGTTGAGAAAGTCACTGGATATGATACATTTTGGTTTCTTCTGTATTTGTATTTGTATTTCTTCTGTATTTGTTATTTCCTCCTTATCATATTTTGTTTGTGCATTTATGATTTCTCTTTTCACTTTTATTGTTATTAAATAGTTCATTGATTTTATTAGTTTTCTCAAAGATTCAACCTTTGAATTTGCGTATTACTTTTAAACTTTATGTTTTCAAATTAATTTATGCTTTAATTTTCTGCTTTTATTAAGTAACTTCTTGAGTTGGACGCTTGATCCATTTATAAAACTCTTGCTTGTTAATATAAGTACTGTGGACTATACATTTTCCTCTGTACACTGTTTTAGATGTTTTGACACGTTTTTGTTATTATTATTTTTTAGATAATTTTTAGATAATTTAGATAATTTTTCATAATTTATTTGGATCTTTTCACCTCACTGAATATCTTTACAGTTTATCACTCATATGCATCCTAGAGACCCTAGTTTAGTCTTTTTCATTTAAAAGAATTGACATGTCTTTCACATTCTTCTATTGGCCTTTTCTCTCTTTCTTCTCCTTACAGTTTATCTGTTGAAGAACCCGGAGCACATGACTTACAGATTTTCCCGCAGTCTAGGTTTTGCTGATTGCACATTCATGGTGCACTTTAACACATTCCTCTGACCTATGTATTTTCTCCAAATTGGCAGCCGGATCAGCCTTGTGTTCTATCCTTTTGGCAAGACGATAAGTGATGGTGTATTCTTTCATCAGGAGGAATATAGCCTGATTGTCTCTCGCTTTGTGGTGTTGGCAGCCATTAATGTCCATTGCCTAGATCCATTAATTCATTGGGGGCTTCAGAATGGTGATCATCTACTTTCATCATTTCTTTTTCGTGATTACCTGTACTTCTTTTATAAGGAGATGTTTTTTCTTGGCTGCCAGTCATGTAGGAAATACAGAATAAACCCTCAGACCTTTCCTTTTATTTACTGGTTCTAATTGGTTTACCACTATCCTCTGAGAGTGACTAATTGTTTTTAATATTATCATAATTCATGGATTTAAACATATTTGGTAGGTTCAATCAAATGCAATTATTATCTTTTGTGAAGTTCAAGTTGTTCTATTTTTAGCCAATGAGAATCTCTTTATGTTCACTGCTGGATCGTTTTCACACAACCCTGATAGACTCCTTGCTTTCTGGTATGATGAGATGTTCCAGGCCCATCTTGTACATTTCCTTGTTCCAGACCCGGAACCAGCCATTCCTGCAAAAAGCCCTGATTTCCTTTAGTGAAAAGTTGTATTTTAAGATCACTGGGTGGGTGCTAGGAGTGCTCATTACTAGGAGAGGTCTCTCTTCAGTGGGCAGAGCCAGAACTCATGGAGACCTCATGAATTCAAATGATAATTCGAATTCCAATTCAGTATTACTTTTTTCCCCTAAAACTTTTCAGTATTACATCTCTTCATCTCCTTTCTTCCACACTGAAAATCCTAATTCTCAAGGACATGAGAGATAATAGAATTAGAATATCCCATAATTACTCATTTACTCTGGCCAACATTACACACACAACAGTCTCAGAATAACTATAATATCACAGCAATATAACAGCACTGTATAATAGTATAAATATGTTTTTGCATGTACTCTTTCAATTCTACCCCCTACTTTTACAGTTGCCATATACATTATCCGAGCATGTAGCCATTGTATACGCCACGCTGTCCCTTTAAACCTTTATTCATTAAGTAACCACAAGCAGCTAGAGGCCTAATGCTCACCACCAGTCTTTGCAATATATCCTTACTCATTTTGGTTGTCTGAAGCTAATTTTTCTATTAAATTAATAAGGAAAGATTCATGGAACAATATTCTCTAAGTTCTTGCATACTGATAATGGTTGATTGTGCACTTGTGCATGAAAGTCAGTTTTTCTGGGTGTGAAATCTTTGGCTTGCATTTTCTTTACTTGGACATCCTAAATACGTGATTCCATTGTCTTCTGGCATAAAGTGTTACTGACAAAAAAATCTGTTGATGATAACTTTTTGCCTTTGTAGGGCACTTGCTGCTTTTGCTTAAAGGCACAAAGGATTGTTTTCTTTTTCTTTAAATTTAATTTAACTAGAATATATTTTCTTGTTGGTCATTCTGCCTCAATATTTTCAGATACATGGTGTGTTCTTTCAATATGCAATCTTAAATGATTTTGTTTTTTAAATTTCAGCAAAGTTTTCTTGAATTATAGAATTTAGAGTTTATTCTGCTTCCTTGCTTTCGTTTTCTTTTTCAGAGATGTTGATTATCTACTAAATATGTGTGGCCTCTCTTCAACATGTTACACTTTTTCTAAAATCCTTTTTATCTCCCCATTTCTTTCTATTTTTAAAAATTTCCTTCTATTTTTTAACCTATCTTAGTCTGTTTTGGGCTGCTATAACAAAAATACCATAGACTGAGTGGTTTATAAACAACAGAAATTTATTTCTTGCAGTTCTGGAGACTAGGAAGTCCAGGATCAAGGTGCTGACACATTCAGGGTCTGGTGAGGTCCCACTTCTTGGTTCACACATGGCCATCTTTTCACTGTAACCTCATGTGTTGGAAGGGACTGGGGATCTCTCTGGGGTCTCTTTTATAAGGGCACTAATCCCATTCATGAAGGCCCTGCCTCATTGCAACATCACTCACCAAAGTCCCCACCTCCAAACACCATCGCATTGGGGGAATAGTTTTCAATATATGAATTTTGGAGACACAAACATTCAGTCTATGGCACCTTCTGTTTCTCTTAAAGTATTATCCCTGAGGTCTGTCATCTCAGCTTTCATATTTTATAATTCTAACTTAATGCTGATCTTGTGTAATTATTATTACATGTTATGTCTCATTATATATTTTTGTTATATATATGTTAGGTGCCATTATTTTTTATTTGTATAGTGTTATGTCTTGTGTAATTTTCTTAATGTTTTTTAGCTTATTTTGAAATAATACATTACAATTTTGACCACGTTTTAGCCTATCTTTTTAGCATAAGGATGCCATTTTGCCTCTCTCTCTCTAATAACTTTGTATGGGATTTGACTTTGATACTTTACATTGTTCATTTTTACATAAAATTAGTCTTCCCAGAAGGAGGTGTGGTTGAGAGTAGCTTTTTAAACTTCACAAACTTCTTCTATTTTTTGTTTATTATTTCCTTTGTCCTTTTTCCTTTCTCTTCTTTTCTTTATTTTCCATTCATTTATTTGTCCCTTTTGAGAAATATATGTAGTGTTAAAAAATACGATGGCTTCCTGTCTGAGATTTCCTGGCCATGTTGTCCTTTCTCACTCATGTCTAGATCTTCTCTTGCCTTCATCTCTATTGTCGTTTTCCTGCTCAGGTGTGATTCCACGCTCGGCAATTTCTTCTCAGTGTAGAGCCCTGTCCTGGAAAGGAGCCCTAGGTGGTCAGTTTTGAGAGTTTACAGAATTTAGACTGATTCAACTTTTTCTAATCATTCGTGAGCCCCTTGCATTCATCACTACTGACCTGGGAAGGTGTCTCTCCATCACAGCAGCTGCTACCAATGTGCCCTCTGGCGCTTGGCCCTCACCTAGCTGCATTTGGGAGTTCATGGAATACCCTGTCATCGAGTTTTTAAGGTAAATGCTGTCCATGGGAATTTGGTTTTGCTATCTAGTTGCTTTGTTTTTAATGTGGGGATTTGGAAGGTTAAAAAAAACCATGGTGACACTGTTGTCATCTTCTCAGAATCCCCTTTGCATTTCCTTTTTTTTCACACAAGATTTAAGAGAGAAGTTTTGGTGTTGGTGATGGTATGATTTGTTTTGTAAATTTTGTTTGTTTTTAATTTTCAGGAAGAATGGGCCTTTGCTTTTCAGATTTTATCATTAAATTTCCGGGTTTATTGTTAGGTTTCCAGTTTTGTTGTTGTGAATAGGGATGGTTTTAGGTGCAAAGATATTCATAATCATTTTATATTCACTGTGATGTATATCTTTTAGCATTATAAAATACCCTGTTTTTGTTTTATTTAGTAATTCTGTGTCTAAATTAAGTTCATTTTTTGTTTGCATTTCCCATAATACTTTGTTATTATTTTTTATTTAAACAGTGAATTGTCTTTTAAAAAGATTAAAACTGGGAAATATTTCATTTTTATTTGTGGCAGCCCAAACAATGGTCCCCCAAAGCTGCCCACGTTCTAATCCTCCGAACCTGTGAATGTTATGTTACAAGGCCAGGAGGAATTAAGGTTGAAGACTCAATTAAAGTTGCTAATTAGCTGAACTTAGAATAGGAAGATTCTCCTGGATTACCCACATGGGCCCAGCAGAAGCATAAGGGCCCCAATGGGGAAAAGGGAGTGGGAAAAGTCATAATCGAAGAGATGGCATCACGAGAAAGACTCAATCAGTCATTGCTGACTTTGAAGATGGAAGGGGGCCATGAGCCAAAGAAGGTGGGCAGCCTTTAGAAGATGGAAAATGCAAGAAAACTAGGGCCTCCAGAAAGGAATGCAGCCCTGTCAACACCTTAATTTTAGCCTAGTGAGACCAATTTCAGACTTTTGATCTCCAGAACTATAAAAAAAATAAATTTATGTTGTTTTAAGCCACTAAGTTTACAATAATTTGTTACAGCAGCAATAGGAAATGAAGATAATATTTGTCTATATATTTACCATTTCCAGCCCTCCTCATTCCTTTGTGTAGTTCCCAATTTCCATCTGGTATCATTATCCCTCTGCCTGAAGAGCTTCCTTTAACATTTCTTGTGCAGGTCTGATGTCTGAAAAAGCCTTTGTATCACACTTAATTTTGAAAGATATTTTCATTTGGTATAGAATTCGAGTCTGAGTGTTTGGCTTTTTATTAAATGTTTTATAGATGTCACTTCAATATTTTTGGTGTGCATAATTTGTAATTTTGGCATGCTGCTGTTTATATTTTTCTTTGTACCTACATGTCTTTTTCTTCCTCTGGCTGTTTTGAAATTTTTCTCTTTATCATTGGTTTTAAGCAATCTTATTATTAAGTGCCTTGGTCCAGCTTCTGTTATGTTTAAAGATTTTTATTTATTTATTTTTTCCCCCCAAAGCACCAGTAGATAGTTGTATGTCATAGCTGCACATCCTTCTAGTTGCTGTATGTGGGACGCGGCCTCATCATGGCCAGAGAAGCAGCGCGTCGGTGCACGCCGGGGATCTGAACCCGAGTCTCCAGCAGCAGAGCGCGCGCACTTAACCGCTAAGCCACGGGGCCGGCCCCAGCTTCTGTTATGTTTATTTTGTATGTTGTTCATTTGGTCCTTTGGGTTTATAGTTTTCATAAAATTTGGAAATATTTCAGTCATTTTTTTCCCAAATTTTTTTTCTCCCTCCTTCATCTTTGAAACCTCCCATTATACCTATATTAGATCACTTGATCTTGTCCCAGAGGTAGTGGATGATCTTATAATTTTTTTTCTATGTTTCATTCAGATAGGTTCTATTGCTATTTTTCAAGTTTATTAACTTTTTCTTCTTTAGTGTCTAATCTATTAATCACATCTAGTGTGTTTTTCATTCAGGCACTATTTTTCTTCCCTATGTGTTCCATTTGTGTCTTTTATAAAAAATCTTCTATTTCTCTCTCAGTGATATTCATGCTTTCCTTTACATACTTGAACATATCTGTAATATTTATAATCCCTTTTTAAAGAGACTTATGTGCTAATCCATGCCCTCTGTCATGTCTGGCTCTGTTAATAGTGATTGCATTTTCTCTTGACTGTGCTCCATCTTTTCTTGCTTCTTGGCATGTATGTCATTTTTGACTGGATGGTGAACATTGTGAGTTTTACATTGTTGAGGGATGTATTTTGTTGTATTCTCTTGAAGAGTTGATCTTTGTTCTGGTGTACACTGAAGTTGTTTTGGATCAGTTTGATCCATTTGAGGCATGCTTTTAATTTCTAAGTCAGGTCCAAAGTAACCTTTTTACTAGAGATAATTTAGTTCTACTACAAAGACGAAAGACTTCTGAGGGCTGTATCAAATTCCTTGTGAATTACAAGGTCTTTCCATACTGACTCTCCTTTGTGAGCTCCAGGAATTGTTTGGCCTACTGCACCCCAGCATTTCTTTCCCTGGCCTCAGGCAATTTCTGCTCATGCCTGTGCACATCTCTACTCAGCCAAGATTCAGGGGACCCCCTGCTGATTTTCAGAGCTCTCACTCTGTGCATCTTGCTCTTCTCCAATACTCTCCCCTGAAAATTATAGACATCTGAGCATCCCTGAACTATAATCTCTGTTCCCTCTATTCAGCAAGACTGGTAGTCTCTGAGTTAAAACACTCTGAGCTGCCTTTTCGAAACTATCTCCAGGTAGTGAGTCATTGTAATTGTAGGGCTCGCCTGATTTCCTTCCTTTTCTAGGAATCCTTGTGCTTGTTGACTAATGTCTGAAAATGATTGTTTTGTATAATTTGTCTAGTTTTTTTTATTAGGAGAGTAATTCGCATAGCAATAAATCTTTCAAGGGAAGAAGTGCATGTCCCCTACTTTCTCTCTCTTTTTTTTTTTTTGTGAGGAGGACTAGCCCTGAGCTAACATATGATGCCAATCCTCCCCATTATTCTTGAGAAAGATTGGCCCTGAGCTAACATCCATGGCCATCTTCCTCTACTTTGTGTGGGACGCCACCACAGCATGGCTTAACAAGCGGTGCATCCGTGCATGCCTGGGATCTGAACCTGTGAACCCCAGGCCGCCGCAGCGGAGCGCGCTCACCGAACCGCTTGCGCCACCAGGCCAGACCCGCTACTTTCTCTTTTAAAGACAATTTTCATAGCCTAATAATTTGAGGGAAGTCCTGCTTCAATATATTATGATGACTTATGAAAAGTATATGCTTCTTTTTTGTGCACACGTGTATGAGCATGTGTGTGTGTGTATTTGGGAAAGAAAAAGGGAGGATTTCTGGCTTAGTATGAGTGTTAGTTTGGCTTCTCCTAAAATCAGAACATGAGACTAGTATTTGGGTACAGGTAGTTATTTGGAAGGTAATTCCATGAAACATATTTGAGGTAGTGGGGATGTGAGATCAGGAGAAAACACCAGTGTAGAAAATGGATTTGGATTCTGCTGTGATCTCAAAAGCATCAGAAGTTGGGTTTTCTCTGGGAGCATTAACTCCTCCATACTCCCAGCCTGTGTTTGCTCCTGTACCAGTCAAACTCCCTTGGCGATGCAGATGGCCCTGGGGTTAGAATGTGGAGAGGAACCAGGCACACTCCTGAAATGGGTGCTGGCAATGCAAGTGGAATTGAAGACGTTCACTGTTCAGAGCTCCTCCTGAAGTCAAGGGAAGCCAAGGAGCTGTGGCACAGGCGCCAGAAGTGTCTGCTGTGGCATGATTTTTCCATAGGGTCAGAACACAATACCACTCACGACTAGACCATGAAAGAAAGTCTGACCAGGCCATATCCAAGGCTTGGTCTTAACGTAGTTTCCTGTTGAAATTCGTAACCTTGGAGATAAAGGGATCCTACGGCATGGCTATAAGTTTAATCATTTACATATTTGCCACCAGAGGAAAACGAATGAAAAATACAGCTGAGCAAAGGTTTGGACGTGTGTGGAGCACTCATTTGATACAGAAGACCAAGACCCACTTGGGGAATAGACTTCCCTTGTCCTGGATTCTGGAGGCTCTTTTCCAACCATTTGTTTTTCTGCTCCTCTTCCCCCACTGCTAGAGTTCTGGTGTCCTTTGCCCCACAAAACAGCACTGTTAAGTATAGCTCCTGTGGAAAATAGCCTTAAACCCTCAGATTTAGCAAATTCTGTCCAACTAGATGCTGACCTGCTATCATCATTGAAGAATACTTTTAAAAAGCTTATTAAAAAGCTACAGAACACTTATAGGAGAAACGATTCAACAGCTCGCTGCTGCCCAAATTCTTAGTCTCCATTTTTTCCATGTAAGGGGGTACACTTTCCCTTGTATCTCCTGACCCTAAGCATACCAAGTCAAACTTTACAGCCACGTCTGGCTTCTCCTCCTTCCAACTCAACTCCTCTCCCCTAGAATTCAAGCCCTTATCGTAAAGTCTTCTCTGGATCAATCTTAAGTTCTTGACCACAGAGTAACAGATAAAACAGAGTGCATGTCCTACTCATGATGAAATAACTGGGAGGTGAGGGAATATATCAGGGCATTTGGCATTGACAGGTGAAATCTTGCTCTGCCCAAGATCACAATCCGGTGCCTATGCTAAGGAGGAAGATATTGTTTATGGTTTTAGAAGTACTTGAATGTTGAGGTTGTGATCTGTTCTCCTGGTAGAGTCCTCTCTTTTTCTAGAACTTCAGTTTATGAGCATGCTAGAGGAATAGACTTCTACTGATCAAACTTTCCCCCTTCCCTCTGTGACCTACCTTAACTTCTGATGAAACAAATGCAAACCCCTATAGCACCTCGTTGAATTTATAGAATTGTCAGAACAAGGGCAGATCAGGTAATGAAATTAGCCAATTCATATTCCCAAGGTATGAACTGAATTGCATCAGGATGTTCCAGAGTGTGGCTTAAGTTATACATATCTAAGAAATGAGTAACAGTCATATTTGAAGAGTGGAACCAAGGGCTGGCCTCAGAGGGGATTATGACGCCATCCAAGACAAGAGATCAAGTGCTGAAAACCTAAAAGTTTTAGAAAAAGAGTGCAAGATAGGATAAGATAAGTTTGGGATGGGAGATTCAGGTTAACAGTTCTAAAGGGCTGGCACTTTCTTAATGGATGGTGGCCAGTAGGGGTGATAGGTAGAATTAGATAAGAAAGGGTGGTTTTCATTGGTTGGTTTAACTGAAACTGAGCTGGTTTGGACAGGCCCTTCTCATATCCTGCCTTGTACTGTTGATTGAGTACCCCATCCAGACTGTAAGCACTTTGGGGATAATGTAGTATCATGTAATTTTCTATAACCAACATACCACCCAGCACAATGTTTTGCTCACTGCATGTTTCCTAACTGGCTGAAAACCCTCCTAACATATCAGCCATTTCATTCCGTCTGGCATAAATAACACTAAGTGCTAGTTCATGTAAACTACATTTGACAAATCGGTGTTAAATGTTTTATGATTTATTATACCTGGCAATATTTACTAAACCCATTTTACTCTTTAAAAAGTAAATCAAGAACATATTTGCAGGAGGTGTGTGAATTTTAAATCACTTTCACCTACATTAAATGGTCTCATTTAATTTAATGAGAATAGTCTCATTTCCATTAGGAAGTTCTCTCGTGTTTTACTACCTCAGTGCCCTAAAGAGGGAGTCAAGTTCATACTCCAGCAAAGGGGCAGAGTTCCCTGTGCCACTTTCATAGCAAACCTACCCATGTTATATTGAAAATTCCATCCTGCACTGATTACTGGTCTCAATAAACACATTATGAAGGCTTTTATGGTTACCAGTGCTTGAGAGTTATTATAAAATATAATGAAAAAAATTTAATATGCCATGTGATTGCTCCCTACATTTTTTTTTCTATTTTAAAATGTTGGTTAAAATGGTAATGTTCACCTCTACCATCCCAATACAGTGTGGTTATTGTAAAACTATGATACACCCACGAACCGTAAAGAGCAGCTGAGCAGTCCAGGTTTGATGCTTTCCAGATGACTCGGTGTCAGTCAAAGTCAAATCTCTCAATCTTGGGCCCTCAGTGCACAGAGTGGACAGTGAGGACATGCATACTCCCTTCACATTCTTGCCAAGATCTGACATTTACTGAATATTGAAAATACGTGAAACTTCAACTTGTGAAACAATATTTATGGACTACAGATTAGTGTGTATGTGTGTGTGTGCGTGTGCACACGTGTGTAGGACAGAGGGGGCTCTTCTTGGCATAATAGATTAACTTCTACTAAAGCCTTTCGAACAGGCTCTCTTAGGCCTTGAGAATTCAACTGAAACTTTTAAATATCCAAATTCCTTTTGAAAGTAAGAATAATTATTTTGAGTTTGTGAATAGTATGATGAGGTGAGAAAGGAGTCTTTATTCTATGCACTTTTAAACCATTCTAGACTGGAAAAAGCATTCCTCAGAGAGGAGTTACATAGAAACCAGGGCAGAGAGGTCTAAGATCTGTCTGTGTTGGCTTCATAAGGTGTCAACTTGGCCAGGCTGAACTAAACTTCCCAGAATTCCCTTTCCTGGATGTTTGCAGTAAGGGTAGGCCACAAGAGGGATGTGGGAAATTTGGTGGGTAGAAGGGAAGCAGCAGCCATTTTGTAGCTCACCATGTTGTGGCTGATCTGCTGACTCACCTCATTAGTGTGAGGTAGTAGCTAGACCTGCAACTGCTTCACCTTTCCCTGGATCCTCCTTCAGATTCTCCAACTCCTGTGCCAGGTATGCGGTTTAGTTCCAGGAAGAAGGGCCCAGGCTGTCCACAGCACCAACATCAGAGGCAATAAGAACTGACACAGGTTTCAGTCTGTCTTTGTGGGGCTGTAGCTCAGGCTTGTGGATTCTCCTCACACATTGCATCCATCTTCCCTTTTCATACACGCGCGCACACACACACAAACCAGTATACACGTCAGTCGGGATTCACGCATAGAAGCAGAGCCACAGGCTATACATGCACATCTTCCCACACACACGTATGTATAGCCTGTGGCTCTGCTTCTATGCGTGAGTCCTGACTGATACACCATCTCTCTATGTCACACTGCTATTGAGGCTTGGGCTGAAGGTTTAGATTTGTTATTGTTTTTGTTGAAATACATTCTTCATTTCATTTTGGGTGATCTGTATTAGTGCAAGTGCCCTTGTAGTGGATTTCCAGCACCTCCCTTGAGAGATTACTTTATAAGAGCTGCAGTTGTGAAATCTAGGAAGCTTTCCAAGGCCCTTTTATTAACCTCTCCTCGATCCTCTTCTCCACTGGTATCCCTCTATTGGCCAGTCTACTATATATCTACAGAAAGGAGATTACACTTAAGAAAGTGGCAGTGGAAACAACATCTTTATTTATCTTGTGATTTATACCTGTCACTTTAGAGAAGAAAATTCAGAAAGAATTTTTCTAGTGGTCAATCCTAAGAACTTGGTCTAAAATTTGAAAATCAAATTATGTTTAGTCTTGTACATGGAAAGTTGGCTCAATTCTCTCATAATTTCTTTTTCACTTTGATCTGATATTCAGCACGCAGGACACAGTTAGATGCAGGATTCCAGACCCGATGACCTGAACTGTCAACTCCTTTGTTACCTCATCACTCAGAAGAGGGGGCATTTGGAATTTTGTTGATAGATTGGCTTATACATGAGCAAACTCGGAGTGATCCAGCTCTCTCATCCAGATCAGTGTTGGCCTGGTGATGCTGACAGTAGCAAAGATTACCTTCCGCCATAGGGAGCAGATCTGCTCTTTCTTGTCAGCTGACATGGTGCTCGACCATTACTGGCTCGACCATTACTGTCATGGCTGTCATCCTGAGGTTTCCAAATGTTTTTAGGCCAGATGTGAAGGCACACTGAGCTTGGATTGAACTGGAGCTTCATGAAAGCCAATCCAATTTCTAAGAATTTAAACCAAGAATCATAACAACTCAGATTTACAAAGTGCTGATTCAGGCTTGATGCCAAGCATTTTACAGGCATTTTCTCATTAGATCAACTCTCTGAGGAAATTATTATTATCCCCATGTTAACAATTGAGAGCACTGAGGACCCAAGGGGTTAAATAACTTGTCTGAAAGACACATGGCACACTTGAAGAGCTAGGATTTGAACCCAGAATGCTGAATGCAAAGGCCGTATGTGTTATCATCACGCTACACTGGAAATTGGAGGTAAGTCCAGTGGGAAAGAATGAAATAACCTGTGTTGTTGATTTACAGTAATAGAATAGAAGCTTGCCCTGCTCTGCTCCCACCTCACAGTCATAACAGATTAGAAAACTGGAGGTTCCTGCTTATCACCCTCCCACAGCCTTCAGAGTCAAGGCAAAGAATAAAAATGGACTCAGCAGGTGAGCAGCTACCATGAGGGCGCTTTCTGCAGTCTCTGCCTCTCCTGGCTGTGGCCCAGTTCTCTGCTAGGATAACAGGTTAGGGCAATGGTGGTGTGTCTCTGAAGTTTTACTAAACAAATGGGGAAGCCGTACATTCAAATTTTCTCAGACTATTAAATTACTACTAAATTCAGGGGTAGAAGTGAGGCAGGGTGAACACAATTCTACTCCTTTTGGCAAGATAAGCAAACAAAAAAGTCTGGTCCACATGATTGTAGTCAAATATGCTAAGTGCCCTGTTGCCCAGAGAGCACATTTTATGCTCCGTGTTAAGCTGTCAGGACTTGTTGCACTGAGCGGTATGCAGAGAGGAAAGCCAGTCCCACAGGCTGCTCTCCGGGCCTGCAGAGCCGCAGGGCCAGAGCTCACTGTTCAGCGTGCCCCTGCTGGTTCTCATTAACATTCTCCTTGCCTTCTCATTGATAAAGAAATAAAATCAGTATGATGACTCTCACTTGACTTATAATTTGCAGCTTTCAGCATCGCCTTTGTCCTTCAGATCTTTAAGAATTAGTAAGATATATTCAAAATCAGGACTCCAGTTCCAAATCACCTACCATTTTATGAGCACTGATGCACCAGTCAGTGTATCTCAGTTCTGCCATTCCCTATTGGCTTCTTTTCTTTTAAGAAAATCCATTAATTCTTTAGATATATATTAAGTGCCTCTCTGTGCTAGTGCCGGGGATAGCAGGCTAAATCCCACACGGTCCTTCACCAGAGGAGAGCAGAGCCTGGCACAGGAGACCCGTGGCTATGAAAGAGCCAGAGTCAGTCAAGGGATCATGTGCAGTAGAGCTCTCTGGGGGAAACCAGCATCTCTGTCGAGGGGAAAGGATTTCAGGGAAGCCTACAGAAGAGGATGGGGATGATTGAGCTGAATTTTGAAAGATGCAAAGGAAAAGAGGCTTGAGAAGCTATGGGAACTTGAATGACTTTTGAGTAGTGTGAGTAGACAAAGGGCATGTGTAGAGCCATTGCCAGAACCACATGGAAAAGTAGGCACAAGGTCAAGAGGATTCTTGAATGCCATGCTAAATAATTGTCATGATGTGGGTAACAGGAGCCACTGAATGGTGTGAAGCAAGAGAGAATCACAATCAGATAGTGATTGTGTGATTGTGTTTCCAAAATCCAATAGTATTTTGGAAGCTCTCTCTACAGCAATGTTGAGGATGGATTGGAGTGTCCAGAGTGGAGGTAAGGAGGCCAGTTAAAAGCCATTACATTGTTTTTGACAAGAGATGGCGGAAAAAAGAAGCCAGTAAGCAGACTACAAAATGATATTCAGAGAAGCAGAGGTAGACCCAGGATTGAGGTTGGTCAAACAAGGCATTTCAAATCCTGTGTGGGTGTGGGGTTTCATAAAGGAAGGAGTGGCCGACAATGTCAAAAGCTGCAGGCACGTCTGAAAAGATGATAAGCAGCTACGGATCTGGCATTTGGCAGATGACTGGCGATCTTGGTGAGGTTAGTCTCAGTGAAGTGATGTGGGCAGAAGTCTGACTGCAGTGAGTTGGAGAGAGTGTGGGAAATGAAGACTTGGCAAATTAGTGTGCACTGTTATTTTGAGAGGCTTTGCTGTGATGAGCAGGATGATAGGTTTTTTTGTTGTTGTTTCGTTTTGCTTTTCAGTAAAAAAAATTAACCAAGGAAACCTCCAGGAGATGGAAATTGCTATGAAAATGGAACCGAGTCAGCTCCCTGTTGTCTTGTTAGTATTGGCTCTTTAAACCTCAAAACATACTACAGCTTCAGAAGGGTGAGCCAGTTGGACTCAACCACCATGAGAACTAGTTTTTGTCAAGGGTAATTGTCTTGATCATTTTCCTACACTTATGCCTGTATCTCATCTTCCTCCCCCCTCGCTGAACATTCTTCTATTTACTTGGTTGAGGCTTGTGCCCTGAATTAGTCCTTAGCACTACTGTTGAGCACATCACACTCTTCTGGCTTAGGTTTTGACTTTCTACTCTGGGTCCTAAACTGTAGAGACACCTTATAAGGTCATCCTAAGATGGAGTTCCACCCATGCCTGTGGATGAGACCAGGATCTGAACTTCTCCCAGGTTAGCATCCTCCAGAATAAATATCAAATCGCAGAATATAGTGGAAGGTTAAGAGTGGGGACTCTGTAGCCAGGCTGCCTGGGTTCAAATCCTAGCTCTGCCACCTGCTAGTTGGGTGACCTTGGACAAATTTCTTCACCTCTCTTTGCCTCAGTTTCCTCATCTGTTCCATGGGAATAACAACAGAACCCACCTCATGGCATTTTTTTAAGGATAAATGTGTTAATATATGCAAGGTGCTTAGAACAGTGTTTGGCACACAGTGAGCCCTCAGTGCTTGTCCTTGTAAATAGCAAGCTCCACAGTTCCAGCAAGGGTTTCTACCTTTTTGCTGCCCTCTGGTGGCCAATGCGTATATTGGAGGACTTAAAACGCAAAGTTGACCCCTTGTGTGCTGGACACAATGCAGATCAGATGATGATGACGATGATGATGATGATGATGATGATGATGATAATGGAAGTGCTTGCTTGTTATTTCATTGAATCTTCACAGTGACTCTAGTGAAGTAGGTAAGGATCATTATCTTCTTTGTATAAAGGAGAAAATTGACATAGAAAAAAAATTGCCCAAGATAAACTCTATGTGTATTGAATTAAATATCATATGCACTAAAGTAAGCCTTATTTGTTGCCAGGGACTCAATTTGAGAGAAATAAAAATTTATTTGTTTAGTTTAAATTCGGTTCAGGGAATATTTTGATCTCATTTTGTTCCAGTTCAATAGTTTCATAAAACATATAGTTTTGGCTTCAAATCAAACTGCTTTAGTAGTTTTTTTTCCCTTCCCCCAGAAAAGTTGGTTCAGTTCATGGTTTAGTGAAACATGAACATTTGGGTTCAGTTCCATTTGAATTTTGGTTTGGAGTTAAGTGTGGTTCAAGTCCTGCTTCCAGGAGTCTGGGGAATCTTAGATCGATGGACATATTCAGGAAACAGCCAATGTCTAACAAGATTGCACTGTGCCTGTTTCATCAAAAACATTTCCACGGCCCTCTTGTCTGAACCCATACGATATCTGGTTCTCTTTAAGTTGGCTATCCTGAGACGGAATACTAATGCTAAACATAGTAGTGAGTAGTGATTTTGCAACACTGACAAATGATCTCACTTTGCTGGATAGACTTCTAAACTCACAAATTCATGAGTTGAGTCACACATTCATTCTACAGGACTGTACATCACGGATGGAATTTGGAGGTTCCATGCTTCTTGTACTTGCTGTCTTGTCTCTATTGTAACTGTGTAAGCAATGTGTGATTTTGAAAACTGTTTTGAATATGGATAATATTTCACTGGTAAGTTATTTCAATTTTAAAAGATTTTCTGAATTCTGATGTTCAACTTCATATGTTCAGAGTCCAAAATGACTTTTGAGAGAATTGGGTTATCAATCTTTTAATGAAATTTAATGGACAAATAGGACTCACTTTAAAGAAATGAGTTTATAGCCAACTTAGTTGGAACATATCCTTTCTATTAAGCAAGGGATGCCTAAAGTAAGATTTTGTTTGTATTGGGATAGTGGTTGTTGGTGTCAGAGCATTGAGAAGGATTAGGAAGCTGGGACCTGAGAGTGTAGGCTGAATCAGAGTCTTCGTGAAATAATAATTGTAGGAATGTTTATTGGGCACAGACTGTGTGCCAAAACCCCTGTCACATAGGTACTATACTTATTTCCAGTTAATAGCTGAGAAAGACAAATCTTAGAGGACTAAAGTAACTTGTCCAAAGTGTGCCAGTTAGCAAGAACCAGGATTTGAACCCAGGCTAATCCAGAACTCCTCAATTAACCATCACAGTACATTTGCAGGTAGTTAGGAATTGGGGGCAAATATAAATTAAGATTGAGGCAAAGCAGAAATTCAGACACCAAGCAGACAAGCAACACTGAGGGCATGTGCAGTGAGCAGGAGTCAAGAGAAGTCAAGGGTCAAAACCTTTTCATGTAGATGAAAACCAGAGAGGGGGGAAATCTAGTCTGATGATAAAAGAAAAAAAAAGTAAACTTGGCTAGGAGGGCTAGGAGAACAACTGTACGGCCTCAGCCACAAAGACTCCTTGACTGAAAGGCATCTTCCATCCTTGCCAGATGTCATCTGCTGAGAGAGGAACCAACTTAACATTGGGCCCAGTAAGCCTAATCATAGAAAAAAGTATGTAGCTTCATCCTGCTTGAGTAGACATGTAAGGTCAGAAATAAGAAATCAAATTAATCTTAGGGGCCAAGGAATCTTCTATTTTGCTACATGTCATCTAGTTCAATCCCCTGCTTAAAGCAAGAATTTCTTCTTTGGTGTCTCTGACTAGGTTATCCAGATCTCTGCTTGAACATTTCTAGGGGTGGTGAACTCACTGCCCTCTAGCCAGCTCTTCCTTTTGTTACAACATTCTAATTGCTGCAATATTCTTTCTCATAAAGGCCCAGAATTTTATCTATATGACTGCTATCCATTGTCCTGACTCTGTCCCTGTGGTCACACAGGAAGACATCTCTACATGACAATCTGTAAGAGATGAAAGTGTTTAAAAATAACTAAAATACAAAAATCTTCTAAGAGATAAGGCAAAAAAGAAGCAAACAAATCCAGAGCTTATTATGGAAAGAACTCCAGGTGGGAAGAGATGTCATGTTCAACCACAGTCCAGTGTCTCTTTCAATTTTCAGCCCACCCCAGGTACCACTCCCCTACCAAGTCTTCAGCAATGTCCTGCTGTCTTCACACAACTAAGAGTTAACAGTGCTTTCTTTCTCTCATTAGTTCTGTGGAGACAGGCTAGCATTTCTCAAAGATAAATGTGTTAATAGATAGGAAAAGAAAAAAGAAAGAAAAAAGTACAAAATAAAGATGATGAGCATATGATCAATAGACATTAGCCACAAATTTGGCTAGTCTTTCCTCCAAGCCAGGGTGCCTCCTTCTGTGTTCTCTCCATAAAGACGTGAAAGGGGAGGCTGCAGTGGAACCACACCCACCCTTTGACGGATTATGGCAGTGTTATATTACGTATTGAGCAAGGGAGGCTGTGTTTTTCTCTTCCGTTAGGTGGTAGAAAGCAAAGTGGTCTTCTATTGTGAAAGGAGAACGAAAAGAATCAACCCTTACTGCGTGCCTACTCTGGGCCTCTTAATCCTCATAGTAGCCCAGTAAGGAAGCAAGCATTATGAAACCCATTCTATGGATTAAAACACTGAGGTTTAGAGAGGGTAAATTGCCTTAGGTGCACATAGCTAGCATTAATAATAGTAATAAGTATAATAAAAATAAGGCTGATATCATTTATTGAGTGACTTCTATCATGTTAGTAGTTACATGTAGCAATTACTTAGCATATTACCTTCATTCGTTTAATCAACAAACGTATTATGTTACTTACAGCCTGTATGTGACCAAATTGGAATTTGAATGCAAATTTCAATGTATACAGACTGAATCTCTATTGATAAACTAAGCATTATGCTAAGCACTATATTTGATCAACAAAATAGAATCTCACTTTCAAGGGATTTACCATACAGTAGCTGAAACCAGCAAATAAATTACATATTGCATGATAAGTACTTTACATTTACAGCAATTACAATATCACATGATAAATGTTGGTCTAAAGGCCACGTTCTTTCTCCTCCAACATATTGAGAAACATTAAATCTGGAAATACGCTCACGGCTCCTCAGGCTAAGCTCCAAGGAATTTTCCTTTCTAAAGTCGTTGGGCCATGCAGGCTCCCCTGCTTGCCCTGAGCAGTGTAGCCCCAGGAGAGGACGGAGTAGCCGTGGAGGTGGCGGTGTGGCACCGGGAATGCTAGCAAGCAAGGACGTGGAGGCGGCTGCTTGGCCACGTGTGTGTGCAGGCACTTGCAGACAGCTCAGCCCTTCCAGTGAACGGCTTGCCAAGGTAGGAGCGAGCCCTTCTGTAGGGCACTGGAGAATTGACTGGGCCTGGGGGCGGGGGCGGGGGCCAGTGGGGCGGGGGGAACTAGCGTGCTGTGGTCCACAAAGACAGAAACATAAATTTTTTTCATTAAAACAATCTTGAAATTGTTGGCAAGCCCATAAAAAGGATTGGTTAGAGCCGTCTGGGGGCAGCTTTTCTTTGAGTTCAGTTTATTAACGTAGGTTTTTACATGGCTTTTTATTGAGAAACATATGGTACTTTAGGCCATTTAACACCACAGAAAAAGTTTCATAAAGAAACATTCCAAACACCAATATAATATAAACTTGTACTGTGCATTTTACAGAAAAGCAAGCTATTGGGAGATTTGTGAACAATTTCTAATGTTCATTGACAAGATATTTTATCTTCATTTGGATATATGTACATTAAGCCTTTCAAAAGAGGAAAGGAGAATCTGGGTAGAAAAGGGTGTGTGTGTTGAAAGGGGATGGAAATTTGACAATAGGAGGTTATATATATATATATATAAATATACATATATTTACCCTCCCCCCAAATGCCTCTTTGACCCTTTGAGGTGTTTTCTTAAAGCAGCTAAGGAAGATGTCTTGTGTTGCTTGAATTTAGGGCAAGATTCCATAAAATCGGATCCTTCCAAAACTATTCTCTACAAAGACACGCAGGCTAATTAGAAAAAGAGGCTTGGGGTTGACCTTATTTGCCCGATTTTTTTGCCCATTGCTGGCCCTGGTTCAGAGAATTCTCCAAAGGGCTGTCCCCAGCCTAAACCAGCGTCTGCTGGAAACACGCCCCTGTCCCCTCTGTTCTGTCTGGGAATCACTACCAGTGTCACAGATGACAGCCTTGCCACCCATCCTGGAGGCAGTTATCCAGGAACATCCACATGCCAGGGGCTGGAGCTACGGACACAGCTCCGAAGAGGACATGCAGCTGATTGTGGTCTACTATTTGAAGGGCTGGAGATGGGGCCAATGGAATCTTAGCCTGACAGGAGTCACTTATGTGGCAATTTGTGGAAAGCCCTATATCAGTGGTTCTCAACTGCAGAGATTTCGCCATCCAGAGGAATTTGGCAATATGTGGTGACATTTTTGGGTGTCACAACTGAGGGGGGTGGTTCTACTGGCATCTAGTAGGTAGAGGTAAGGAATGATGGTAAATATCCTACAATGCATAGGATAGCCCCTACAACAAAGGCTTATCCAGTCTTAGATGCCAATAGCGCCGCTGTTGAGATACGAGTGCCTTCTGGGGATTGGATTGGTGTATAACACATTGAAGTAGGGGTGTTGTTTTCATTTTCCTGCTCCATCCAAAAAAGTCCCAGATACTCACCTTGACTATACCTGAGAGTCCTTGAAGGCACTAAATCAACTCTAGCTTGCTATTGAGGTAGGGGGATGGATTTTCCAGGTAATTGGGTAGTCACCTTAAGAGAATGAACGATGGCTCTTTGTATTTTTGAAGGCCCTGAAATGAGAAAGCAGAGGCAAATAAGGTGGGGAGGGAATGGAGGGGGAGGAAGATGTTTTGGGCTCTGAGTCCATGACGTGGAAGACCCCATTCCCTGGGGTGGATTTGAGTCCTGGATGTGGCTGTGTCTGTGACCAAGGGGAAGACTGCAGGTGACTGCATCATTGCTCTCCCAGGTCAGTGGAGGAGGACAGGACCAGCACCAGGAACTGGTACAGAACCTCTCCAGGTCAGCTGTTGCTCTCCCAACAGTGTGACCCCTGTGGCCATAGCACAAGGTGTTACATTGCTTCCCCAGTTGACTGAGGAGTTTGGCATTCCTGTCCTCAAGGAATGACCTAGATTGGACAGTACCCCATGAACTGCAAAAAAATGGTCTAAAGCTTAATTTACACCAAGCTCAGATTTTCATTGCTATCACCTAGCAATAAAATTCACAAATATTCATTCAACTCCTTCTATTAGCAAGACACTGTCCTGGATTCTGTGGGAGAGATATAAGGAGGAATGGATCTATTCTAGAGTAGGGGAGACAGACATATCTCCCACACTATAGACTATAACTATAATAAAAAACAGATCATCATTAGGTGCTATCATAGAGGTAGTACAAGTCAAATGTCATGGGACAACAGGAGGCAGAAAGTAAATTTATGCCAATTCTAGGCATGTGGGAAGACCTTGTAGAGAAAGTGACATTTGTACAGAACCTTGAAAGATGGTAGAACTTTGACAAATTGAGAGATTAGCATGTGCCCAGAGGTAAGAGAGCACATGGGCTATTTGAGGAATCACAGTTAATTTTATGTAACTAAAGCAGACAAAACTTGGGGGGGCATTGTAATGAAAACTATAAAAGGCATTTAGAGCTGACTCTAGAGGACATGAATACCAAGGTGAAGAGTTTGTATTTTATCCTATCTGTAGCAGCAAACTGTACTTGAGTTTGAATCCCTCTTCTACAACTTATTAGCTTGGACAAGTCATTTATCCTTCCTGTGCCTGAATTTCCAAATCTATAAAATGGGGTAATAGTAGCACCTCTCCTGCAGGATTGTTGTAAGGAACAAATGATTTAGAGTATAAATTAATATGTAGACTACGCAAAATAGTGCTAGCTCATGGTAAATTTAGAATTATCATCTATTATTATGTCCTCAAATATTAACGGTGTGAATTTCAGTAAGTCATGTGATTTCTTTGAACCTCAATTTTCTCATCCGTAAAATGGAAATGATATTAACAACTGACTCATTGTTGTGAGGCTTGAATTAAATACGTTGAATGTGAAAGTGCTTGGAAACCATAAAGCACTCAAGAATTACCTTCGATGATGAGAATAAATATAGTGCAGAGAAGTGGTCTTGGAATGCAGTTCCAAGGAATGAGATAGCTATTTTTGAGCAAAACCTTCAGGCTGATTGTGAACATAAGAGGCAAATTGCAACAAGCTGTGCAAATCAACAATGCCTCTGCCAAGCACACATCAGCATGCACATGTGCCCAACATGGAAAGGAGTCTGACCACACATTGGTCTTTTTGGCTGCAAACCCATAAAGAGATAGCAATTGTTGTAAGCAGCACCAACACAGTAAAAAAGTTCACTGTCTGGTCATATCTGAGACTGGGAGAGCCACCACATAGTGAGTAATAACGTGATGTTATGAACTCTAGAAAGACCTCTAGGCTCCCATCCCCTTTTGCCAAGCCGACCTACCTTAGCTGAATAATCTCTGACCTCAGAACTCAGTACAACATTCCTTCATTCCTAGGAAAGCTAACAGTTTAATCTATTATCAGCTATTTAAGCCTCAGGGTGAATGAAGAATTAGAGAAAAATCTTCATCTAGATCTGAGCTTGCTATAAGTAAATTTTTCCACAACTCTTCTTGGATCACTTCTCGTCTCTGTGTTGACAGACCAACTTCACTTTGTGATTGGCATTATTAAAGTCCTTTACCCCCACTCCGACCTTTTAAAACCCTTTTCCTTGAGTTCAGTGACATTGCTTTGTTTGATTCCTCTCTTTCCCATCTGGCCATTCTTCCTTCATTCCCTTTATTGGTATCCCTTCCTCTTAAATGTTAGTATTCCTCTTAATGAATTTCTCAGCTCATTCTGTAATCTCTTCTGGGTGTTCTCAGGTACTTATTCATGTCTCCCACATCTAAATCTCTAGCCCAACTCTCCCATGAAGTCTACTCTTATTGTGACTGACTTGAAAGCACCTGGAAGTCAAATGTCTAAAACCAAACACAATTTTTTCTTCCTACCCTCAACTTTCTCTTCCAATTGTATTCCCAACCTTATCAACCAGAGTCAAGGTCTTCACCATCCACCTAGTAACCTAGGTTAGGAACCTTCATATCCTGGATGATTTCTTCTTTCCTTTCATCCTCCACGTTCAAATAGCCACCAAGTCATATCAATTCCCCTGCACATACATTAACTAATTCTCTTTTAGTGCTCCTCTCTTGCTGCCTTCATTTATGTTCTTATCGTATTCCATTTGCATAATTGTAATATTTTCTTAACATGTTTTCCTGACTTGAACCTCTCTCTCCAGTGGAATTCACTTTCCACAAGGCCAACAAATTATCTTTGTAAAGTGCAAATGTTATTATTCCAGTCTCCTATTTGAGCTGTCTATTAAATATTGAATTTGTTCAAATTATCACATGATTTCACCCTAAATACCTTTCCAGCCTCATCTCCCATCTCTTTCCAAACATGCATTCTATGCTCTAGCTGTAGAAAAATATTTGTCACTGATCTGTTAGGCTTCCATGCCTTCATAGGAGGTATTCCCGCTCACCTCTCACCCCTACTCCCATCCCCACAGTTTGGCTAAATATCATCCCTTGTTTCCCACTTCTCAAGTCTCAAAGTTGTAGTCCACATGAGAATGGGAATGACATGATTAAAAGTAAATATCTGCAAATGATGATTTTGCCTCCAATGTCACTGAGAAAATTGGAGCAGTCATGAAAGAATTTCCCCAGAACCCTACCACCACCTCTTCCTGCCCTCTGTATCTGCACCCATACAGTTGACATGTTCTGCAGGAAGGAACTCCCCACTAGAATAAAATTCCCCATATGGGCAGGCACAGTGTTTATTTTGTTTCCTAATGTATCTCAGGTGCCCAGAACAGTGCCTGCACATAGTATGTATGCAAGAAATCTTTCTCTTCCTACTTTCCTTCCTTCCTTCCTTTCTTTCTTCTTAAATTTACAGACAACTTTAAAATAACAAACAGCTCAATTAAAAAGCAATGACCAGACACCTAACCAAAGATGTACAGATAGCAAATAAGCATATGAAAAGATACTCAATATCATTTGTCATTAGGGAAATGCAAATTAAAAGAACAACAAAATTGTGCTATATACCTATTATAGTAGCAAAAATCCCAAACATGACAATATCGATTGCTGGCAAAGATGTGAAGCAATGGGAACTCCCATTTATTGCTCGTGAGAATGCAAAATGGTACAGCAACTTTGGAAGACAGTTTGACAGTTTCTTACAAAGCTAAACATGGTCTGACCCAGCAATTGTGCACCTAGATATTCACTCAACTGGTTTAAAAACTTATGACTATGTAAAAATCTGCAACAAATGTTTATGGCAGTTTTATTTCTATCATTAAGAACTAGAAGCATACATGTGATGTGACGAGAATGACTCTTTACCTCTGTGATCTTCCTACTAATGTCTCATATCCCCAGTCTAATCATGAGAAAAACATCAGAAAAGTCCAACTGAGGGACATTCTACAAAATACCTTACTCCTCAAAACTGTCAAGGTCATGAGAAACAAGGAAAGTCTGAGAAACTGTCATAGCCAAGAGAAGCGTAAGAGACATAATGACTAAATGTAATGGGATATCCTGCATGAGATCCTGGAACAGATTTAAAAAAGATAAAAACTAAGGAAATCAGAATAAACTGTGCACTTTAGTTAATAATAATGTATCAATATTGGTCCATTAATTGTGAGAAATGCACCATACTAATGTAAGATGCTAATTACAAGGGATCTAGGTATGGAGTATATGGAAACTCTCTGTACTAGCTTCACAATTTTTCTGTAAATTTAAAACTAAAGTTAAAATGTGTTTTTTTTAAAGCTCTAAAGCAATCTCAAATTTACAGAATACCTGCTAATACAAAGAACTCTTTTATTTCCTAAACCATTTGAGATGATGCCCCCAGATGGCCCATCACCCTCAGAAACTCGAGTGTGTAATTTCTACAAACAAGAATGTTCTCCTACATACTCACTATACAACCATCAGTATCACTACCATCTAATCCACAGACTCCATTCAAATTTCACCAATTATCCCAATAATGTCTTTTATCACAAGGGAGCCAGTCCAGTCCAGAGTCACACATTGCATTTAGTTGGCATCTCTTTAATCTCTTTCAATGTGGAATATTTCCTCAATATTTTCCTGATTTTCATGACCCTGATACTTTTTGAAGATTACAGACCAATTGTTATGTAGAATGTCACTCAACTTGAGTTTGTCTAACATTTCCTCGTGATTAGCCTCACGTTGTGCATCTTTGTGCAGGAATATCACAGAAGTGTGGTGTTCTTATTGCATGGTGTCACGTGGGGATTTGTCCCCAAAATGGTAACATTCACTTTGATCACTTAATTTACGTGGGATCTGCCAGTCTTCTCCACTGTAAAGTTACTCTTTGTCCTTTTGTCGTTAATAATTATTTGGGGTGATATACTTTGGGACAATGTAGATATCCTCTTTCTCATTAATCTTTAAATTTGTTCATTTGTTTTTTTATATCAGTTTAGCCTCTTGGTTTTCTGTTGTATTCAATGGGTTATATAATTACTACCTTTTTTTATATTGATGTTTACATTGTCCCAGATTTAAGCTAGCTTTTGTGTCCTTTTTTCCTCCTTTTTCCTCTCTTTTTCTTTTCTTTCCTTTTCCTTTTTTGTGTCCTTTTGATGTCTTATCATCATTCTCACTTTCTGACACAACAAGATGTTCCAGACTCATCTAGACTTTCCCTGCCTCAGCCTGGAATCAGCGGTTTTTCCAGAGAGTCCTGGTTCTTTCAGTAGAGAATGGTATTTTGAAGCTAAGGTTTGGAGCTAGGTGTGCTCATTGTCCTCGCTCCCAGACCCTCTTAGTGGACAGACATTGAGAATATATATATACATACTGAAGAACATGAATTCTCACTGAGATCTCCAATTCTCATCAAAATTCAAAGGGTTCAGTCTAGCTTTCTACCTTTCGTATTTGTAACTCCTTCATCAACAGTGACAACCCTGGCACCCATTAGCCTTAATATATTTGCTAATTTGATCAATTCCCCTCATGTAAGCAATCTCCCATCACCACTGCCTCCCTCTCCCAGCACAGGTGCCCTGCTTACCCTACTTGTGTTTGGATGCTCCACACCAGTCTCGCAGACACCATCCTCACCCAACTCAGCCTCTGACACCCACCCCAAGCTACATCTCCTTGCATTCATGCTACCCTTACCCTTGGGGGCTCCTACATTTATGCAGGCCTCTCCTCCGTGGCAACACCTTCCTCACTCTGCTCAGGGTCAAGCACCCTGTGCAGAATGTCCTCCTTTGCTGACGCTCTTCTCACCCCACATGGACTACAAGAGCCTCCACTGGAGTCACCTCCCCACCCACCCCATGGGTGGTCACCCTCCTCACTGGTCAGGCTCTGAGTCCCTGCACTCCCTCCACCTTGGTGAGGATGCCAACATTGCTCGGCTCATAAAAATGGCTTCAGAACTGAATTGTGAAAGGGAAGAGAAGAGGAAGAGGAAGCAATAAGCATTTCTTGAAAGAATGAATAAAAAGATATCTTAAGCTTCTTCCTAACTTCTGCTCCCTTCAAGGTGCTTAAGAGTGTTGTACAGGAATTGTTATGGTGTCCAGGCGCAGGGGCATTAACTTTTATCTGAAATCCAAGCAGGAAGTCATATGTCCTCCCAAAGAGGTTTTAAAATACCCTTCCAGAATCATAGTTCTTTGTAAATTGGTGGCTAGCCTATGTGTTTGAGTCTAAAATCTCTCCAGCTGTTGAGTTTTCTATGCTAGAGTCAGGACTCTCCAAGCTCTAGGAGGTGATTAAACACTAAAGCCCTGGGTTCCTCTGTTGGGATGGGGAAGGTTTAAAGATATTGCACAGGAAGTATCAGTTGTGTTACTGGGGATCCATTTTCAATTCATATTCTAAGCAGGAAGTGCCTTTTCCTGCCAAAAGGATTTCTAAACTTCTCTTGCATTGCTACAGCATACATGACATAGACGAGGCGAGAGTGAGAACAGGGTCTATAACGTTCATTAGGAGGCTGAGTCACTACACAGCCATTTTGGTCAGTGTTGAGACGTGCTGCAAGTGGCATACAGGACACAAAGAAGGCAGATGAAGCCTCCAAGGAGATCACCAGTGAGTATTTAAAGGCTGGATTTGAGCAATGTGGAATGAAAGTTTAAAAAACTTCAAAAAAATTAGCGGCAAGGGTAACAAAGTAAAATGTAATCTACCCTGAATAATCCAGACCATACCGTAACTGTTCCTTTAGCCACACGAGGTGAGGTTATCATCAGTTCATGACTCAGATGTGCTAGGTGGTCTCTCAGGAACTCAGCACTCTTCTCTTTCCATGCTCTCCCTCTAGTGTGGTAGTTGGAAGCCTGGAAACTCCATTCTTAAAATCTCTGTCAGCCAATTCTAGATTACATTTCTTCAATGAGAGACACTGTACTAAAATGTAAAGTTTTTTATTTATTATTATTATTCAAGTATGGTGAGGCTAACAGATCAGGATATGACTGCCATTATAAAGATCGTTTATTATGTTTACAGATCCCAAGAGGAAGAGGCATGCCATGCCATGGGGTGGGGGGGGGGGAAGCACACGGGGAAGCACCAGGGTCAGCCAGGAGGCAGAGGGAGTCAGGTAAATGTGAGCAAGAGCCTTTATTTTGGTTTCCACAGGAAGGAACAGGGGAGGCAGTGTAATGAGCAGGTTTAGAATTGGCTAGCTTGAGTAATTTCAGTGGGCTCTGAGGCACAGGCGCTGTCCCTAGCTGTCTGATACCTGGCCCTGGGGTGATTAAGGCCAGGGGATAGTGGCCTAGAGTGTGAAAGCTCAATAAAGGAGGTGTTTGGGGGTATGACTCTGGATTGGTTGGTTTGCATATGAGAGGGGCAGTCAGAGGTGATTTAGCTAATCCTGGGAGGACCTCCCGGGTCAGTGAGTCCCCAAGATTTCAAAGCATCAGAAAATATAGGCACTTACATGAGAACTGGAAGCCTGTGAAGGAGCATAAGTCACATATTGTTCTTCCAGCAGCAGTGGGCAGATCCATAGGATTTGGCAGAAGTGAGATTTTGTGGCAACCCCAGAGACATATGTGGCCAAACACCCATCTTGGTGCTATGATCATTGCCCAGAGTTTCTTGGAGTTCCTGCAATTTTTAACTCTCCGAAAGCTAGCAGCACCCCTGAGATCTAGCAGTAGCCTTCTCTGACCTTCCTTTCGCCATTCTTCCAGTGGTTTTGTGAGTACCCAATTCCTTGCATTAAAATCTTCCTGCTTGAAATATCTGGAGTGATTTCTGTTTTTCAGACCAAACTATGACTGATATGCTCAGGAAGATATGGAGATTGCTGTGTACCTTTTATAGTTCATTATTTATATGTATGCTAATTGGACTTCTCCTATGAAAACTCTGGTGCCTAGAGTTGGCAAAAGTTGGCACACAATTCCCTTTCAGGTATTCTGGCTTAACAGGGCTTATTCCTCTCTGGCGAGCTGCATGCTACAGAGTCTTCTTATCCCTTGTATTAACAAAGCACTTTATTTATTTATTTCTCCTGTGGTATGATTACTTGGTACCATAATTTGTGTACATACTTGTCCTTTCTGTAAGATTTGTGGGCTCCTTTGGGACAGGGACCTTGTATACCTCCCACTATAGCCTCAGAATTTTGCATGGTTCTTAACACGCTGCAAATGTGTGGACACTCTTCCCAGTAAGTGGGCGTGTCCCACCCTGTCTATATGCAGGGAGTGCACACAAATAGTCATGAAAATGGCTCCTGTTTATTGGTTGTACTATATGCTAGGAGCTCTATGATTGCCATCCCATTGAATCCTCACAAAAACCTTATAAGGTAATAATATCTGAAACTGAGCTTAGAGAGGCTTGATCTTGCTCAAAGTCACACAACTAATAAATGCCACAGCCAAGAGGTAAACCCAGTTCTGACCATCTCCAAAGCCTCATTCTTTCCACTATACCATTTACCCTCCCCGAGGGCTAGGCAGGTGTCTAGTACAAGGAAAGTGGCAGTCAAACATAGAGGCCAGAGAGTTATGAATGTCAGAATAGGGCAGAGACCCTGTAATACGTAGTCAACCATGCTCAGAATGAGGGGCTGGAGACAAGCAGGGTAACTGACCTATTGTGTGAGCAAAAGACCTCAGAGGCCCAGAACCAAGGGTCAATGAATGTGGGAAGAATGGAGTAGGAACCACTGAGGGGCACCAGGCCAGCTAGAGCCTTTTTTTTTCTCTTGTCCTGTAAAGGACCCCGGGGCTGGACTGCATTGGAAGGACAGGTAAGGAGAGTAGAGGCCGTGAGTGGCCCTACTCACTAGCAGGTAAAATTCGTTAAACAGATGCGGTCCTGCTCTCTCCCACCTCCCCCCAGCATTGAAATAAACAACAAAAACACCAAGACCGTGGAGAGCCATTTAAAACCAACTGAAATACCAACACACTTGGAAGAGGAGTTTGGGGCAACAAACTTCAAGTTACCTGCTTTTGGAATGAGAACAAGGAAGAAAATAAAGAACTTGGCTTTCAAGGATTTAGAAAGTTACACAGAACAAATTCCCAGTTGAATGGGGATTTGTTTTCTCCACTTATCTGAGATCAGAGCTAACTGTCCCGTGGTTCTGAAGGGCCCTAAATGTTTCTTTCCAGTTGGGTGGAGCTGTTTTGGCCTATTTGGAACTGGATGCATCACTTTGTAAATCTTAGCTAGTGGTTGCCACCTACCTCCCTAAGAGCTCTTTCAAGGAAAATACAATCTTTTATTCATCTTCGTATTTTCCTTACTTAGCACAGTTCCTGACTTGTGTTAGTTGAAGGAATGAATGATAATCAAATGAATAAGCAAATGCAAATAAATAAATAAGTAGATAAATTCGAATGAATTAATTTCCCTAGGATATATCTTATTTCTGTTCTATGTAAAAAGACATAAACAAAATACTTGTGTCTTAAATTTATATATTACAATGGTAAATATTAGATAGACTCTGGAAAATGTTCCTGGCAAGCAACGTTTGTGGACTGATAGCTTCCAAAACTTGATCTGCACAACTATTTCCTGTTTGGCGGTCTGGCTATTAAGATCTTGAGATTGTCACAGGCAGGTGAGCTCATAGAACGATCATGAAGTTTTCTCATCCAGTGTGAAAGTGCAAATGAAATCCAATCTTGGAAAAATGTTGGGTACTAAGATTTGACAAAAGGAAAAATTCTACTTGCAGTGACTTTATTATTTTCCTTTAAAACTGCGAGTATTATTTCTTTCCTTTACTTTTTCTGCCAAATTCTCACAGAGCAGTATGCACACGTTATCAAACTGTACAATACTGTGTATTGGTTTTCCAGGGCAGAGTATCAAAGGCCCTCGTGAGGAAAGAAAAGGGTTTTGTAGAATGACACTGGATACTCTAAACATTCTCGTGTTCTTTGCCTTCCAAAACTAGAGCTCTTTTTTGATCCAATTTTACATTTGAATATTTTGAATATAAGACATTTAGGGCAGAAGAATAGTGTCCTCATTGTGCTAACATTTTGACGTATTTTAGGGAAACAAGAAAGCCTTAAGGGAAAAAAGAAATCTTCCAGAATAATCAGCAAGGGGTTTTTTATTTTTAATTCCTTTATGTATATAAACTTGGATATGTCAGTACGTGATCTTTCCTTCATCCCGTTCATCACTGTATTATTTCAGATCAATGGCGAACTCTGACAACAACCCATCTTACTCTAGTTAAAGTTATCCAGGTGGTTTACAGTTGAATCATCTCCACTTTTCCTTTGGGGACTCAAAAGAAAACAAAGATTAGACTTGACTTTTTATGAATTTATTTTTTAGTTGACTAGGTTAAAATGTTAAATTTAAAAGATCTGTGGTTATCCATGTTGACCAGTGAATTCCATCCTCAAAGTTCAATCCTACAAATTATATTTGAAGAATGTATGCTAAGAATTTCTAACACAGCTCCCAAGAATGAGCTCTTTTTACTGATATTATTAATCTCTTGCTCTATGGGCTAGCAGTACTCTCCTTGACACCTCCCACCACTACCCTCCCAGAAAAGTCTAATCAGAAGAGAATCGTCCCAGAAATATGGTCCTGATAGATCATTGGCATTCTGTAGGACACTTGTTTTCAAACTTTCCAGATGTGAATTAAGAACACTAACAAGCAATGGGCAGGTCAGAACGTGAATGTCTCCTTAATTAATAACTGTTTTTGGACGCTGAAATCAAAGAGTTTGAAATTGAGACCAGTAAGTTTCTGTTTTTCCATTAAATCCATAAATAACCTTTTCCCACTCACCTGTGTTTGTTTTAGATACGCTTCAGCTTCCAGAGGAATTTAAGAGCATGAGTCTTGAAAATGAGATGAACTCAGAGGTTCTAATAGTCTTAGAGTCTCTTTAAGCAAAGAGGTTAAATTAACAAATGCCATTTTTTTCAAATATTCTATGCATCTATCAATATTTTTACCAGCCCACAATTTTTTTTCTCAGTCTATTCCCCTAGCTATGTCATTACTCTAAGTTTTCTCCCTGAGCCAAAGTGGTCCAACTCATAAGGAAAATAAAAACGTTCACAATACAAAAGAACTTTATTTTTAGTGATTCTCAACTTTCTTTTTTCCTACCTTTTATGCACAGGGAATGTTTGCTAAAATAAGAGTCCACGATAAAACATGCTTCTGAGATTTCTATTGAAAAGATAATACTAACCAAAGAGATTTCTTAAACTGGGAAATTAGGGTAAGTATCATCCCTGGTCTCTGCTCTCCAGGAGCTTATAGCCTAGCACCCAGGGAAAGTGAAAATATTCTCCTAGGCTGTGCCTGGCACATGGCAGTGAATGGAGGGGAAAATGTGTGCTATGGAGGATCAGAGGAGATGGACCTGTCGGTAGGAAGGACTGACGGGCGAAACCTTCCCGGAGGAGTTGAAATTTAAATTGAGCCTTCAAGGACAGTGTGCTTGTTTCCTGCGACTGCTGTAACAAAATACCACAAACTGGGTGGCTTAAAACTGGGCAGTGCTCTCTCTGAAGGCTCTAGGGGAGAATCTTTCCTTACCTTTTCCAGCTTCTGGTGGTTGCTGACAATCCCTGACAGTTCCTTGTGGCAGCCTAAGTTCAATTTCTGCTCCCATCGTAATATGGTAGTCTTTCCTTTGTGTTGTCTGTCTATTTCCGTGCCTCTCCTCTTATAAAGACGTAAGGCATTGGGTTAGGGCCCATCCTACTTCAGTATGGCCTCATCTTAACTTGATTATGTCTGCAAAGACCCTATTTCCAAATAAGGTCACCTCCGTAGGTTAGGACACAGCCAAGAGTTAGGACTTGAACATGTCTTTTTGAGGGACATGATTCAACCCAAAACAGACTGTATCTTAGATCATGTTTCCTAGAAGCAGAGCCTGAAATGGGGAATTGTGAGAAAATGAGATTTGGAGAAAGTGTTCTTGGGAGATGGAGAGTAAGCTAAGTAGGCTGGGGCAGAGGCAGGAAGCCAAAGAAGTGGGCGTAAATTCCTGATGATGCTGCTCCCGTTTGGCCCAAGGCAATTCTCTGGAGAAGGGGGCAGCTGTGAGCAGCTAGCAGCCAATATGCGTAGCAGCTGGGGATTGGGGACATCAGCCTGGTGAGGGGGATCTGGTGGGGCTCCAACAGCATTTACCTCCTTCCACACCTGATCTTGTTCAGATCTGCTTGCCTTTCACAATAAGTTCCCTCCATCCAGGCACAATTTCATCCAGATTCTGGTTGTCATATTTTATGGTAAATCTTATAAGAGGACGATTAGTGGTTAGTGGCTGCTGCAGTTGGTCCTAAGTCTGTAGCTGAGTCTCACAAAACTTCCTCTACTTTCCCATTACCATTTGACTAGAACTTTCTAGTCTAAATGTCTTGCATGGGGGGGACGGGTCTGAGCCTCTGTCTGCCAACCCCTTATCAGGCCTCAGCTACTGTACTTGGCCATTTATAGTGAAAACCTGGCATGGGAGTATTGACTGACCCAGCAGATCATGAGTGCCTGACATATTTCTCCCTGCCTCCATTTGGCAGCTGCAGTCCTACCTCTTCAGGCTGATCAAGGTTAATTATTCCTGCTTGTGGGGTGATTCCTTTCTGCACCTGCTGGTCTACTGCCACAAGTAGCCCAAAGAGATCAGATGGCAGCCTTAGCTTTAGGTTTAGTGGAACTCTTACTGTATGCCCTGATAGAAGTACCTCTCTTCTAGGACCCAGGACTTGGAGACTCACACAACCGGAAGTTTTGGAGACGGGAAGCACAAATTTCCCAAGTAGGTCACTGGGTGTGATGGTCAGCTGGGCGACTCCTTACTTCAATGTCTTTGTTCTCAGACTTACGTGTTCTTCCTATTGGGGGCACAGCATCATATGATGGTACTTGGTTTGAAATATATACCACACCCTAAAAGATGACACTGCATCACTGCAGGCTCATCTCCAAACAGAAGGCTTAGCTGCCCCTTCAAGAGACCATTCCAATGATAGTAACTTCTGGATGGTACCATATATGGTCGGGCCATGGATCCCACTGTAATGTGCCCACTCCATCCCTCCTTTCTTATAAAGTACACTACTTGGTCTGAGGCAATTTATAAAGGAACCCATGCCACTCTGTGAGCTCTTGGAGAGTGGTGCTGACTGAGGAAAGGCAGGCAGGAAAGGCAATCCCAAACCCAGAATATGTGTCTGTCTCTGTCAGAATAAAACATTTTTTTCTCTTACAAAGGTGGAAGAGGTTATGATGTAATCAACATGTCACCAAGTGGCTGGTTAATCTCTTCAAGGGATGGTACCATACTGGGGGTCAGTAATGGTTTCTGTTCTTGGTACGTTGGACATTCAGCTGTGGCAGTAATTAGATCAGTCTTGGAGAGAGGAGCATCTTCCAAGACTAGTGTTCCAGAGAACATTCTTGGGAAGGTTGTTCTAGGCAAGGACCACTAAAGACTTTTGAGCAGGAGTGAAAAAGAGGAACTGATGTAATTGATGTTTTATGAAGATTAATCTGGATAGTCGTTGCGTATGTGTTAGTTACTTACCTAAATATTCATTTCTCCCTCTTTATTGCTAAGCAAATCCCAGTTTGGTTCAGAGCTACCCTGTGCCATCTCTAAGAGTTGGATCAAGATAGTCTCAGCCAGTCAACACAATCCTGATCCACATTCCCAGCCTCCCTCCAGATTCGGCCAAGGAGAAACAAAGGGAAATCTACTGGGGAAATTCCTGGGAATGTTTTTGCTTTGACAGAAGTTTATAGATGCAGTTGACTACACCCCTACATTCTTCCTGCCTTGAACATGGATGTGATGGATGTAACTGTAGTAACCATTTTGCTATCATATAGGAATGTTCAAGAGAAAAAACATAGATGCCAGTTCTTACGTTGTTGATCTGGTAAATCAAAGCTGGCAATTGCCTACCTGTGAATTGCTTATATAAGAAAAATAAACCTCTGTTCAAGTCACTATCATCAATTAGAGTCCAAATTTATTCTTAAAAATTAGTTTGGTTTAAAGGAGAAGTTAGAATGGAGTCAATGAGGCCACTATTTAGAGGGCAATTGGGATCAAGATTATGGTGCTGGAAAGGTATTGATGGATGGAAGAGAAAATTCAAAGGAAGTATTCAGAGAATGGATGCAAGTTCATGTATAACTATGACCGATAATGACCACATTTTATCACCACTGTAATAGTGTGATATAGTAAGAAATATGTATTTTAGTCTTCATCCCTGTCTCCTGGTAGAGCTCTAAAACTCTTGTAATATCCTAAGTAATAAGAACAGTAAAAGTATCTTTTGTTATAATATTTGGGTTTTGTCCCCTGCTCCTGAAACAGTTCTGGAGTGATAAGGTAAAGGAACATCTTTTGTGATTCATATCAAACCCCTTTCAACCACACCTGAGTTTCTGAGGTGACTTTTGAAAAGCCCCTAAGGATGGGGCTCTGGTTGCCACTGGAACCAACCATGTGACAAGAGAGTTGGAAATTTCTGGTGTCCTGACCCCCGGCAGGGGGTGTGGGGAGGTATGGGGAGGGGCTGGATGTTGAGTTAATCGCTAATGGCGAATGATTTAATCAATCATGCCTACGTGATGAAGCCTCCACAAAAACCCTAACTGAAAGGGTTCGGAGAGATTCTGAGTTGGTGAACATATTGAGGTTCTGGAAGAGTGGCACCCCCAGAGAGGGCATGAAAGCTCTGTGCCCCTTCCCACAACTTGCCCTATGCATCTCTTCCATTTGTCTGTTCCTGAGTTGTAGCCTTTACAATAAATGGGTAATAGTAAGTCAAGCAGTTTCCTGAGTTCTTTGAGCTGTTCTAGCAAATTATGAAACCCAAAGAGGGGGTCGTGGGAACCCCCAATTTATAGTTGGTTGGTCAGAAGTGCAGATGATAACCTGAGACTTTCCACTGGCTGAAGAGGAGGGGCAGTCTTGTGGGACTGAGCCTTAACTTGTGAGATCTGCACTAATTCCAGGCAGTTAGTGTTAGAATTGAGTTAAATTGTAGGACGCCTAATCAGTGTCCAACAAGAATTAGAGAATTGCTTCGTGTGGAAAACCTCACACATTTGGTGTCAGGTATATTATGAGAGTAGTAGAGGAGGAACATAGTTTTCTTTTTAACCACCATGCCATAACAAAATTAACAATAATTCTTCAATATCACATAATAGTTGTTCCATATTGAAATTTCTGCTTTGTTTCAAAGATTTTTTTCCCAGCTGATTTGTTTGAATCAGGATTTAAAGTCCACACATTGCATGCAATTCTTTCGTTTTCTTGAGCAGGTTTTTTTCCTGCCTTTTTTTCAAGTTGTTGATTTGTTGGAGGCACCAGGTCATTTGTCCTGTTGACTCTCCTCCATCCTGGATTTGGCTGAGTTCTTCCTTGTGGTGATGTTTAACTTGCTTCCTCTATACCCTGGATTTCCTGTAAATTGGTAGTTAGATTTAGGGGCCTTAATAGATCCAATTTTAACTTTTTAAGTAATAATATTGCACACAGGTAGCACTGCACATATCCTACCGCATCATATTATGATGTATATAATTTCTAGTGATGCCAAATCAGGCAGATCCCTTCCATTATCAAGTTTCACCTAATGGTTTTAGCATCCAGTGCGGCTTGCTGCCTGTAGCCATTATTTCATTAGGAGTGGCACAATGGTGATTCTCTAATTCTGTTATTCTTTATTTATGGGTTGGAATTCCTCTATAAAGAAGAACGTTATCTTGACATCTATTTGGTAACTGAAATACAGCTTGTATGGGAAAGGCAAAATAAACGCTTGATTCTTTTCCTTTATAAAGTTTCATAGCAAATAGTTGATGTTCTAGCAAGCTGAATGATGACCAATTAGGTTTTTTTTTTTTTTTTTTTTGGTGTTTCTTGTAACATAGCATTATAAACTCATGGAGTTTTATATATTTGATCTGTTAAAATCCATTGCAGTTATTACTCTTTTTGAATTCTTTTGTCAGTGGGAATCCCTTCGAGTTGTCCTTTTGACACGACCCAGTTAGTCTTTGACAGCTTTCTTGCTTTCTGTCACAAAACAATGCTCTAAACCAGGACCCATTCATTTCTTCAAAGATCTCTTGCTCCTCTTTGTTGGAAAAGGGATTACAGGCCATTTAATCTGGATGCCAAGGATGCTCATTGCTACTGGATCAGCATTGAGTCTGAGTCTTTTCAGTGGATAGCACTAAGAAATATGTATTTTTTTTAAAAAAAGAGACAAAATCATGCAGTCATTTTAATATTTCCAATTCAGATTTAATATCATAACCCCTATACTGTTAACCCAGACAAACAGTTAATTTTTGGGACAGGATTAGAATAACTGCTATGTGTTGGGGGAGGAGTCAGATGATATAGTGGGAAAGAAGTGACCTGAGAGTCATGAGACCTGACTTTCTGCTCTTACTTAACAAAGTTCCAGCTAACACAGTCAGTTAAGCTCTTTGGACTTCAATTTCTCTCTGTGCAAAATGAGTAGGTCAAACATGATGATCACTGTACTCCCTCCCAGCTCTAGCATTCTCTGCATCTCTGAACTTAGACTCTCTACAGAGAATATACATTTTATGCACTTAACAAACATTTATTGAAGGAGTGAGTCAACAATGTGCTTAATAACAATGTCCTTATTAACATTTATTTTTAGTGTTTTGTGACTAATAAACATTTACTGAATTATTTCATTGGATTATTATTAAAGCACCACATTATTTTAGGCACGGTGAATTCAAATAAAAATAAAGTTAGATCCCTGTCTCAGGGAATTTGGGCTTAGGTAAGGAAATAAGACACGTCCATGAGCAGCCTTTGGTAAAAATCTGCTGAAACCCAGGCTGTGCATTAATCAGGGGTGTTATCTCTGTGACATGAGAAGAGCATAGGGCTGAGAGCAGAGCATTAGGAGTCAGATAGATAAGGATTTCTACTTATTAATAGCTATCTGTTTTGGAATGCTCAATAGGTGCTAGATATTATGCTTAACACTTTTAAAGTAATATCTGATTTAAACTTCACTACTAGTATGAGATTTTGGTGTGTCAGATTGAAGATGGCTAAGTTCTTTGATGCTCCTCCCAATAGGAAGTAAAGTCTATATTCTCTCCTCTTGAACATGGGCTGGACTTTGCTTTGACCAACAGAGTACAGAAGGGACTCTACTCCCACTCAGGCCTAGCCTATAAGAGGACTGGCAGCTTCCAGCTTGGTCTCTTGGTGCCTCCAGCCTTAGAAAAGCTTTGACTAGCCTGATGGGGAGACCATGTGGAAAGGGCCTGAAGCTCCTGGAGATGGATAGGAGCCCAGCTGATCCCAGCCTATAGACCACCCTACTGAGGTACCAGATGTGTGGATAAAGTCATATTGGACCCTGCAGCCCAGCCAGCTATTAGCTATGACCCCAGTCAATGCCAGATGGAACAGAGGAGCCACCTAGCAAAGCCTGGCTCAAATTCTTGGCACACAAAATCATGAGCTAGAATAAAATTGTTGTGATCTAAGGCAACTAACGTTTTGAGTAGGTAATTATGCAGCAGTAAATAACACATGGTAAATAATTTAACTTCTCTGAAGCTTAGTTTCCTCATCTGTATAATGGAGACACCATTGTCATCATCAATATCATTTTTGCTTAATATTTATGGGAAGCTTCCCATGTGCCAGGCATGGTTTTAAGTACTTCACATTTAAACATCACAAAAGCCCTATGAAATATGTACTGTTAGTGTCCTCAATTTCCAGATGAGGTAACTGAGGCACTGAGAAGTTAAGTGAATTAAACAAGGCCACACAGATAGTAGGTAGCAGAGATCAGATCCAGACTCAGGCAGCCTGACTTCAAGGTGAGAAAAGGTTTCTAGAGCATATAGGGTAGTGTCAATCACATAGCAGGGGTTCAGTTCATGGTGATGGTGGCAGTGGTGACAGCAGTAGTAGCAGTAGCAATTGTTATCATCACACAGGAAAATTTTCTCAGGGAATCTGTGTTCTGAGAAAACGCTCCAAGGAAAGAAAAATATTGAAGTATGTAGGATGATAGAAAAAATGGCTTTGGCTGGAAAGCAGGAGTAAGACGTAGCAGAGGAGCAGGCAAACATGGTAAAAATGCCTCTGGGTGAGGGTCAGTGTGTGGGCGGGTGGGTAGAGAGGGCGGCTAAACTGATGCTTAGGCAAGTAATTCAAAGCTGTGGCTGTTAGGGTCTTTTAGCTCAAAAGCAGAAAGTGACAGAGCTGGGCCATGGGTGATTTACTATGGCATCCAATCAAGCCACGCCTTCACAAAATGCGTGGCTTGATTGGATGCTCCACATTACCGTGCTTCCTCTCCCCAATTAGGGGGAGTATCCTTTTTCGTTTATGAAGTGGTTCGTGGGCATCCACATGATCCCACAGTTGAGGAGACCTGATGGAGGTCATATCAACATGACCAAGGTCAAGTGGTCAAAAGTTATTTACAGCCCATTAGGCACCGTTCATGTCAGCCAGGCATATCCTGTGCAGCCTTCCTAAATGAAATAAATATGCTGGATCCCAGGCTTTCAGCATGGCTGTGTGGTCGAAGATGTTTGTTTTTAAATCATCTGAGAATTGCAAACGGCAACAGCCAAAGTGCTGGATCATGTTCCAGACGAGTGCTCATGGAGTACCTATCTTTTTTGTGTGTGTGTGTGAGGAAGATCAGCCCTGAGCTAAAATCCATGCCAATCCTCCTCTTTTTGCTGAGGAAGACCGGCCCTGAGCTAACGTCTATTGCCAATCTTCCTCCTTTTTTTCCCTTTTTCTCCTCAAAGCCCCAGTAGATAGTTGTATGTTGTAGTTGCACATCCTGCTAGTTGTTGTATGTGGGACGTGGCCTCAGCATGGCTGGAGAAGCAGTGTGTCGGTGCGCGCCCAGGATCCGAACCTGGGTCACCAGTAGCGGAGCGTGGGCACCCAACTGCTAAGCCACGGGGCTGGCCCCCATGGAGCACCTATCTTATCCTCAGTAAGGGTCATAATTTTTTCAGAGAATCATCATCGAATGTTAATTCTGGAAGAGAACTTAATCTAATCCACTCATTTTAGAGATGCATAAACTGACAGCTATCAAAGCAAAGGGACTTGTCCAAAGTCACATAGCTCATGAGTGTCAGAGGCCAGGTGTAGAACTGTGACATTTGTCACTCCCTTAGAATATATGCAGATTCAAGATTATTTAATAAATGCCATTGGAATAACTGCGTACCAAATTGAGGTAAATCCTTTAGATTCACATCTTATAACACAAAGTAAACTCCAGAATAATTACTTAATTACAAAATTGTCATCCCAAAGAGAATAGTGGGAAATCTGCTGGATTCTGCCAGACACTCCATGATGAGTGGAGCAAGCCTCCCAAACCCAGTCAGCCCCCTTCTATGGGTTTCAAAGGAAATGTGCAAAGGGGACCAGACAGACGAATGGACAGTTTCTGTGTAGCTCAGATTAACCTGGAGACCATGTAGTTGTCTCAGAACACTGCTGTGTTTCAGAAACAAATTCAAATCCAAGAGTAAATGAAAGGGAACTCCAGTCTTTATGCTCCAATGAGCGTTAAAGGGGATCCACAGAAATGCTTGTTTGCACCCTCTGTCCTCTCCCGTCCATTGCCCTTATCAAGAAGGTGCTGCGGAGCCTCCCTCCAGCCACAGAGTCTGTCTCTCCTCCTTGCCTCTGTTCCTGCACCTCCTCTCACCACGCCTCATTAAGTCAGTCAACTGAGCCTCGCTCCCAAGAAGAAAGGAGGCTCCTTCTTTAAGAATGGAGAGGAGGCTTTGGAAATGGAGTTAACAAATAAAAGATTTTCTCTGATGGTAAGATTGGGGCTTGAGTCTCTGAACACTGCTATCTCAACATTTATCTTTTTTTTTTTTTTTTTTTTTTTTTTTTTTTGTGAGGAGATCAGCCCTGAGCTAACATCCGCCAATCCTCCTCTTTTTTTTTTTTTGCTGAGGAAGACGGCCCTGGGCTAACATTCGTGCCCATCTTCCTCCACTTTATATGGGACGCCGCCACAGCATGGCTTACCAAGCAGTGCGTCGGTGCGCGCCCGGGATCCGAACCAGCGAACCCCGGGCCGCCGCAGCGGAGCGCGCGCACTTAACCGCTTGCGCCACCGGGCCGGCCCCTATCTTTTTCTTTTTTAACCATGTTGTGCATTACATCTCCATAACTTATTTATCTTATAACTGGAAGTTTGTACCTTTTGACCCCCTTCACCCATTTCACCCATCCCCCACCCTCGCCTCTGACAATCACCAATCTACTCTCTGTATCTATAAGTTTTGTTTTGTTTTTAGATTCCACAATTGAGTGAGATCATATGGCATTTGTCTTTCTCTGTCTGACTTATTTCACTTAGCATAATGCCCTTGAGGTACATCCATGTTCTCACAAATGGCAGGATTTCATTCTTTTTTATGGCTAAATAATATTCCATTGTATATATATACCACACTTTCTTTATCCATTCATCCATCAATGGACACGTAGGTTGTTTCCATATCTCGGCTATTGTGAATAATACTGCAGGAAACATAGGCACGCATATATCTTTTTGAATTAGAGTTTTCATTTGCTTCAGATAAATACTGAGAAGTGGAATTGCTGGATCATATGGTAGTTATATTTTTAACTTTTTGAGGAACCCCCATACTGTTGTCCATAGTGGCTGCACCAATATCTATCTTATCACTTAATACTAACTGGAACTTTTTATGAAATACCTATCTCTTCCCCTTTTCTCATTAGCTAGTCTAGACCGTATTTCAGCTGGGAGGATCCTTTTACCTAGACTATCACAGCAGCTACATGGCCAGGAAGAGAAAGAAAAAAGTGAAGCAATTTTTTAAAAGGACTTTCCTAAGAAAGCTAAGAGAACAAGGGAGGTTCTGAAAGGAAGAGTCCCCGTGGGCACTCCTGGCAGGAGCAAGAGCTTCCACTCTCACTGCTCCTCCCACCTATCACTCCACCCAAGACACCTTGGTCCATTTGTGTTCTTGATCCACACGTCACAACAGAACTCCTTCTCTTCAGCGTTTGGGGACTTGAACTCCCTCTAGAGGCAGAAGTGTGCCGCTGAGAGCAAGTGGTCAGAATATATAATGCATAGGGTTTGAAAGGAAGCCAAGTGTGAAAAACTATGAGAATAAAGAAGAGGCAGTGACTTGGTCTAATCCAATAAATTAAAGGAGGTTTCCTAGAGAAGGTGACAGAAAAAATGAGTGCGTGATTGAGTAAATGAGCATATGGGTGTTGCATTGTTCTAGTTTATACTTGATTGCACAAATTTTCTCATTCTGAATGCTGGAAAATACAGTACACATAACTATAGCATACATATTTCTATTTGGGAGATGAGACATTTCTTGGTTCTTTTTCTGGAATTTCTCTAGGTTTCTCTCTGCCATTCTATTTCCCAGCCTGGCTGGCTTCTGTGCAAGAATGCTTGGCTCTTCCTGAGATATGGTGCATGATAGCAGGCCCTTGGAGTCTCTGTTGGGCAGGCATAGCTTCGATTTATGTCTGCAGTCTTCCAAAGGGTTTTGAAGCTCCCATATGCTCTAAAGCCAGGACCAGGTATTTTGAAATGGGATAAGGAGACAGGAACAAGCAAACTGAACTCTATCTTTCCTGCCCACACTTCCTCCATATTAGCGTTAAATGGGGTGATGGTGTTTAGGGGAGAGGAGCCACCCAACAAGAAACAGAGTGATTCTTTTCTTCAACACTGTGGGAAATAATGGGTTTGCTTTGAATGCTGTGTGCTGGGGGCCGAGTGATCGTCAAGGAGTTAAACCCCTTTCCAAGTTGTTTTTAACTAAACTCTTGCCCCAGGGTTTAAGAAATCTCCCTCTCTAATTGATGTCTGTAGTCAGTGGCTGCTTATAATCAAGAAGATTGCACTTAAAAGGTATAGAGGCTAGTCTTATTATTGGCATTAGAAGATTTTGCTTTGTAATTACAAGCCAGGGAGTCTAGAACCACTAGATCGCATACAGAGAGGATGGCAGACATTTTAGTGCAAACTGTGCGTATTCATCAAGAAAAACTGTGCTGTGCTCTTTGTAACAAGAAGCACCGTTGGCTTTTCATCTTTGGCGCTTCTGTTATCCTATGCCATCTGCTTTATAATGAAATTATTGGTTATATTCATTCATTAAACATTTACAGAAAATCTGGTACGTGCCAGGCACGTACAGAAAGCTTTGTAAACAGTGAGCTGAGGATACAGATACAAACAAACAGACTGTTGAATTTAAGGCAATATGATCAGGAAGACTTGGGGAGGACATACATCAGGGGTCAGCAAAGTTTTTCAACAAGAGCTAGATAGAAAATATTTTAGGCTTTGTAGGCCGTACGGTTTCTGTCACAACTACTCAACTTTGCTCTTATAATGTGAAATCAGCCATAGACAACGCATAGATGATAAGCATGGTTGTTTTCTAAGATAACTTATTTATTTATGGACCTCGAAATTTGAATTTCATATAATTTTTACATGTCACGAAAATACTCTTTCTTTTGATTTTTTTGTCAACCATTAACAAATGTAAACACCGTTCTTAGCTCACAGGGCTTACAGAAACAGGCAACGGAACAGATCTGGCCCCAGGGCCATAGTTTGCCGAACTAATCTCTTGGACCATCTTGCCATTCTTTGGGAAGTACCTGACCACATGGAGGAGAGAGCAACTAGTGCATTCCTTTGTCTCAGGTGTGAGCCTATGTAGCACTCTCACAGAGGCATTAGAATTGGTGAAATGTCAAAAGATATCTAGAGAAGGACTTGTCTCCAGGGTAACTGTTCCAATGTGGTGTAAAAACCATCATACAAGGGAATTCTTCCCAATGTCTAAACCCAATCCATTGTGCTAGATGTAAGGCTTTATCACCAAAATGAGACCAAATTCCAAACACTAATGCATCCAAATTGTTTCTCCATAGAATTTGATGGCATGGGAAGAGTTTAGCTGTGGATATAGATCATGAATAGGATGGCAGTTTCTGCAGAGTCGGTTTAGATGAACACAGGCCATCTTAATAGAGATTAACATATCAGCCTTATTGTTGTCACCTGGGAAGAACCTTTGTCAAATTGAGAAACCATCTTATACTAAATGATGATGGAATGAACTACTCCAGAGACAGTGAGTTCCCCATACTGGAATTATGTAAGGAGGGGTTAGAGGTCACTTACTGATAATGGAGAGAAGGTGATAGGGGATCTGCAACTCCAATTTATAAATGCTAAGACCATCAGAGATGCTGACTTTGTGGCCCATGTCATCTTGCCTCAGTTGGAGAAACAACACGAAAAACAAGATTAAAATGCAGTAAGTCGTCATGCACAATATTTTACATTTCAGATCACACAGGCACAAGCTCACAACTTGGTAGACAGAGTAATTACCAAGACCCACAGTTTGCTGGGTCCCTGAGATGGGTAAATGATCACCAAGTGGGTGAGTATTTTACATCCAGTTTGGGTTTTTCTCAGCCTCATGAGCCAGGCGTTTTAGTAAAAGGGGATGAAAAGTGGAGGCGTTTCATTTCATTTTATAACCCAGACTAATGTCTTCTCCCCTGTTGATTTCTGATCTTAGAAACCAAATACCTGCTAAGGGAGATGAAGTCTGAAGAGGGAAAAATTAAGCTAAGTCTTAGTTAAGTATGTCCCAGTGGTAAGCATTTAAATTAGAGCACAAGGAAAAAAGTCCTATAAACCAAGTGGCAAAGCCTCTCCTGACCTGGACCCTTAGAGTCCAACCCTAAGAAAAAGGGCAGGTCCCCAAGGCAGCTCTCTCTTGCACTGGCGGGATGAACCGCCGCGTCAGCAGAGCCACGCATCATTAGCCGACCTGGACAAGCTGCAGCTGCCTTCCTCTTACACTCTCTCTGCACCTCTCACCTTAAAAAAGCTTTCATCGACATCATCCCCAACATCTTTTGTTTTCCCAGCTGGAGAAGGCTTTCTTTCTGTTTGTATCCCCTCTCCAGCTAACTAAGTTCTTTTGCCCTTAAGAACTGCAGCCATGAATCAAAAGGAATCATCACCTGTAAACTCTAAAGTGAACCTGAGCGCTGTGGGATTCCACATCCCATCTATTTTCTTGGAGCTGCCATATTTAGTTACATTTTCCTATCCGCTGTTGGTGGTCATTATCTTCCCCTCTTTCCATCCTCCATATTAGAGACAAAACATAAAGATCCTCCCAGCAATATTTTCTTCTGAGATTTAGCTCCAATACAACATAATCCTCTCTTTGCTTGGTGGGTTTCCCAATCCCTCCGTCAAGCTGGGGTGAGATACATGTCTGGCCTATGGTTGGAATTATTTACTACATAAAATGATCTCTTGTTCTAGAGTTTTCCCCAGATTTCCTTCAAATTGCTTTACAATAAATCTAAGAAAGAGAATCAAAGATTTTTTTTGTTTTCTTTTTAAGGATTAACACCCATTCTCTGCCCACGAAACCTCACATGGAATTCTTAGCTTTTACTGTCTTCATGCATTTTAATCCTCACCATCCAAAGCTAGATGGAACTTTTAAAAGTTATCTGTTCATCCTCTTGTCTCCAGGAAGGAGACTCTGCTTTGATTTTAAATATTGTAAAAGCACAAAACATTCTGCTCTTTCACTCAGGAACCCTGGTACCTCAGGAATACTTCCTTATAATGATTTCTTATGTCCATTTCTTGTTATTTTGGATTATGATAGAAATGGTGAAGAGACTATCACTGTTTTCTGGGAGACAAAACTTGAAATGATAAAAATATTTTCTAGCTTGAGCTGATCCGGAGCTGGGGAGTTACTGAATTCACCACAGCCCTGCCAATGCAGCCAGCCTTTAATAACATGCCCCTTACTCTGCCTATGACTTGTTTCTTCTTTTTAAATTTGGAAAACCCAATGCTCAGATCTTGCCCACAAGAGGAAGAAACCCAGGGAATTGAGCACAGCTCAGTCTAAATACATGCAAAATTGTTGGTGCACAATGTGTTGCTTACTGATAGATTTTAAACATCCATGTAAGTGATTTTTGAATGAGATTGAAAGCCCTCCCTAGTCCATGGAAGCCTTTCTGGATGTTTATTCTTAAATTAACTCTCAGGGTGTTAACTGGTCACTTTCAAAAGCTAACTTCATAGTGTCGAGCTAAAAGGAGTGGCTCTGATTATATGAGAGACCTCCATTACCCTCCCGGATAATTACTGAGCAACAGGAAGGGGAAGAGGAAGGAAAAGGACAGAAACTGAAAGGAAATTGATACCATCCTGCCCCTTGGAAAGCAGGGCTTTTGTGCCTGTAAACTTAAGGAGAAACTGCCAACACGACAATGACAATACTTTGAACCTTTGAGTACCCGAGCCTAGTGGACGTGCAGCTTTCACAGATTCACTGCAGCCTGAAGAGGTGATGTGATTAGACAAGAGTATATAGCTCATAAGTGGTAAGACTCAGATTTCCTTTCTCTTAACAGTGGCTGATATTCAGCTGCTGCTCACAGGTATAGCTGCAGTGGTTGTTAAAATATTGGAATACTTCCACACAGTTAGTGAATAGCTGTTTCCGTGAGCCCCAAGTGCCCCCTGCTGCCCTAATTCCTCCAGCCTTTGCCCTGGGACTAACCCCACCAGCAAGACGCCCTCAAGACCTTCAAATAAAGGTCAGCCCCAGACACAGCAGGCAGCCGCCAGGGCCCTCCCCCAGCTCAGTGATGGCTGATATCCATACTAATTTTACAGTGCCTGTAGCACATCAGTTAAATATTTTAAACATCACTGTCATTTTTAATTGTGAAATTTTGCTTTATCTACTATGTTAGCATGTGACCCCAGCCTCCTGTGGTCTCTACCTGGCAAGTCGAAGAATCTCAGAATCTTAGAATTGTGATCTTTTGAAGAGCCCAGACATTCTCAGATGCACGAACTACTTTTATAAAACTTTGGTCTTTGTTTAGGAACCAGTACCTATTATCGACTGAATTGTGTACCCACCCCCATCCCCAAAATTCCTATGTTTAAGTCCTAAGCCCTAGTATGTCAGAATGTGATGTATTTTATGGGGTCTTGAAAGAGGTAATTAAATTAAAATGAGGTCATTAGGGTGGGCTCTACCCAATATGACTGGTGTTCTCGTAAGAAAAGGAAATTTGGATATAGAAATTTGGGTATAGACGTGTACAGAGGGAAGGCCATGTGAAGATACTTGGAGAAGATGGCCATTTACAACTCAAGGAGAGCGGCCGCGGAAGATACCAACCCTGCCGACACCTTGATCTCAGACTTCTAGCCTCCAAAGCTGTGGGACAATAAATTTGTGTTGTTTAAGCCACCCAGTGTGTGGTATTTTATTTTGGCAGCCCTGGCAAAGTAATATAGTACCTCTTCACGATCTTGTCGTTAATTCATGCCACTAATAGATATACTTTCTTTGCATTATTAAGTTCCTTTGCTAAAGAACATTGTGCTTAGGGTGACCACACATGCTACTTTGCCAGGATAGTTCCAGTTTATGCCTGCTGTCCTGGCGTAATTGTTACGGTGCCCCTTTTATCTCTCAAAAGTATCTCAGTTTGGATAATAAATTGCAGTCACCCTAAATTTATTTAACTCTTGGCTCCACTATTTGTAATTTTCTCTTACCTTCTCAGTCTCTTCCTTGTCAAGTCCTTGTCACTTCTTTCTTCAAACCTTGATATTTGCTATGTTCCCCAGGTGGCCCTTAAATAGTCCAATTCACAATATGGCCCACCAGGCAATGGTGTGATTCAGCCGATATACACTGTGAGCAGGGTACTGAATAAGTTTCTGTGGAGCGTTGCACAGAATGGAGACTCCACTCCTTCTCTTGATGAGTGGTGACCCAACATGAAACATACATAAATCAGAGTCATCCTGTGTCATCTTATTTCTGTTCTACACAAACCATTATTTTATACTCTAGTAATTTTTTGGAAAATGTTCTTAAATGCTGTTTAATCTCCCCATCCAGATTCACTGCAGTGAATTTATGACAGGCTTCAGAATACAATTAATGCACACTTCTATCCCTTCCCCTCTTGTAGCTGGCTGTGGCAATATAATGCTTTTTGGCAAGCTGACAGGAGAAGGAGAGAAGAGAGGCTCTGTTCTTAAGGGAAATGTTAGTGATAAGTGAGTTGGCAGTGTTTCAAATGGCACTGGGAAGCTAGTTTATGGTACTAAAAATGTGGCCTTACTCAAACATCTCCACTGAGGCATTGCAGTTAATACCCTCTCTTCCTTGCCTCTCACGTGAAATTAAAATAATAATAATTGCATTAGCAGCTTAAGGAGTCATTAATCTACCAGGTCAAAACAACTGTCGTATGTAAAGCTTGAAGCTTGTGACTGAATCAAGCAGGACCAGAAGACAAGAAGACATAAAATCCCTCCTTGCCTATCTCTCTGTTTGTTCTTTCTCTGCAGTAGGATAGCTGCGTGAGGTACAGGGTGGTAGACAGGGTTTAGGAGGCGCTATTCTAAATCAAGTTCAAGATTTCTCAATGATGACATTCCTCTGGAGGAAGGCCAGGTAATGATTTTATCCAAGGTCCATCTGGCTAATGAAGATATAGCCCAGGACTGAGTCCCCTCAGCTCCATTTCTAATTAGCTCGTATGAACTTGGATACATGAACCCACCTTTTGGTCCTCAGTTTCCCTGTCAGTACAGTGGGCACAATGACACCCAATGGCCCATTTAATTGGGATGTATGAGTGTAGTCTGGGTGCCAGTGAGACTTGCCGTGCACGTCCACGCGGGCCATGGGCCCTGGACAGTCCTCCAGATGTATGTTGATGATGCTCCTGGCCAGTTTCCCACTGACAATATTTTCTTTATGTGTCCACATATGGATTTGGAAAACTGTCCTTTTGAAATATGGATTGGTGCTTCCAGCCCCAGGAGATAATTTATGTAATTATGATGAGGGAAATGAACAGAGCACAGGATGGTTTCCAGTCTTTATGTCTTGTATTTTGCCAAGAGACATTCTGGCAAGCTTGCTTTTTGTAACATCTCTATTATAGAATTGAAGAAATCTGCTTCTTGGTGCTCCAAATGCATTTGAAAGGAAATGCTGTAATTGAACCTCATTGCTGTCAATCATATTGGGTGTAAAAGAGGGAGGCAGGCCATTAGAATGGGAGAAGGAATGAAGAATGACCAGAGCATGTTTTTGGACAAAGCTCTTTCTGTCTGCCTCATCCAAATCTTGATGGGATGTGTGTGGGATCAGGGGAGTAGTTCTCAAATAACTGCTCAGAGCTTGGAAACATTTCAGAGTCCCATTGGAGGGCTGAGAAACCAATAGGGTCAAACACTTTATTACCCAATGTTACTGTAACTAAAAGGAAAAAGAAAATACTATTTCTTGATTTGGCTGAAAAATCCTTTAGATATATATCTGTTCTTAGAAATTTGTATCTTTTTTTTTAAAAGAAAGGAAACAATTCAATTTTTATTAATTTATATTTTATTGAGGTCATTTTGGCATATAACATTGTGTAAATTTCAGGTGTACATTATATATTTCAGTTTCTGTATAGACTGCATCATGTTCACCACCAATAGTCTAGTTTTTATCTGTCACCATACGTATATGCCCCTTTACCCCTTTCACCCTCTCCCCACCACCTTCCCCTCTGGTTACTACTAATCTGTTCTCCTTATCCATGTGTTTGTTTATCTTCCACATATGAGTGAAATCATTTGGTGTTTGTCTTTGTCTGACTTATTTCACTTAGCATAGTAAGCTCAAGGTCCATCCATGTTGTTGCAAATGGCACGATTTTGTCTTTTTTATGGCTGAGTAGTATTCCATTCCATGCGTGTGTGTGTGTGTGTGTGTGTGTGTGTGTGTGTGTGTGTATGTGTGTGTGTGTACCACATCTTTATCCATTCATCCATTGATGGGCTCTTGAGTTGCTTCCATGTCTCGTCTATTGTAAATAATGCTGTGATGAACATAGGGATGGATAAATCTCTTTGAATTGTTGATTTCATGTTTTTTGGATAAATATCCAGTAGTGGGATAGCTGGATCATATGGTATTTCTGTTTTTAATTTTTTGAGAACTCTCCATATGGTTTTCCACAGTGGCTGCACCAGTTTGCGTTCCCACCAGCACTGTATGAGGGTTCCCTTTTCTCCACATTCTCTCCAACATTTATTATTTCTTATCTTGTTATTTATAGCCATTCTGATGGGTATGAGGTGATAACTTGTTGTAGTTTTGATTTGCATTTCCCTAATAATTAGTGATGTTGAACATCTTTTCATGTGCCTCTTGGCCCTCTGTATATCTTATTTGGAAAAATATCTGTTCATATCCTTTGTACATTTTTTGATCAGGTTGTCCATTTTTTGGTTGAGTTGTATGATTTCTTTATATATTTTGGAAATTAACCCTTGTCAGATATATGATTTGCAAATATTTTCTTCCAGTCGGTGGTGTGTCTTTTTTTGTTGTTGATCGTTTCCTTTGCATTGCAGAAGCTTTTTAGTCTGATGTAGTCCCATTTGTTTGTTTTTTCTTTCCTTTCTCTTGCCTGAGTAGACATGGTATTTGAAAAGATACTGCTAAGACTGAGGTCAAAGAGTGTACTGCCTATATTTTCTTCTAGGAGTTTTACGGTGTCGGGTCTTACGTTAAAGTCTTATCCATTTTGAGATAATTTTTGTGTATGATGTAAAATGGTCTACTTTCATTCTTCCCCATGTGACTGTCCAGTTTTCCCAGCACTATTTATTGAGGAGACTTTCCTTTCTCCGTTGTATGTTCCTGGCTCCTTTGTGTGTATCTTTCATTCAAAGATTTATAAAACAAACAAACAAAACAACGAAAAAGAAAAGAAAAATCTACTTATAACTTTGAAGACCTGGCAGGAAGAAAAGAGTCTTCACAATTTTTTTTTTTTCCTTTTTGCTAAACATACCCTGAAATACCATTTTGAGATGGTCAGTTCAGATGCCCAGAAATCCCACCTTCACAGAGGTCCATGATTTGGCTGTGTTCTAACCACATTTGGTTTCAAGAAGGAGCATCCATTTTTCTGTGGTGGTCCATTTTATTTCCTTGACCAATGAAAGACCTGTACCTTGTAGGAGTCCTCAACCCACCAACCACGGGGGTTTAGAGTTAAGCATAGAATTGCCACCACTTTTTCGAGTGCTGTCATGGTGCAGCCATTCCCCACTCTTCACATCCTTGAGATGGGGCACTAGAATTTGCTTGCTCTGCTTCTGCCTGAGTCTCTTGCTGTCTCTGGGGTTTCTACGTCATGGGGCAGGTGGGGAGGCATTCTTGTCTTCATCCTAGCTGAGCTTATTCTGCTCTTCCTTGCCTTGTTTTGGGAATGAAATGGCAGTGTAATTGACATGATGATAACTTTAATCTGCTCATTCAAAAATTGTATCCTGTCCCTTTACCAGGGCCAGATGCCCCCTTGGCTCTCAATGACTGGAATTGGATTCCAGTCCTAGCCTTGGGTTTAGGGCCTTCTCCCCAGGGCAACCTTTGACACTAGATACCATGGGAGAAATGGTGAAAGGCTCCAGAATAATGGAATTAAGACTTTTGGCCAAATAAAGGAGATGTGAACTGCCTCTGACCCCTAGGGATGGAGTGATGGTACCCTGAGAAGAGTATGGTGATGGACACTGTTAAGAGAGACTCTCAGGGTCCCGGCATTTAAATCTTTCCAGGCCACTCTCTGGGAACACAGTTTCCCAGTAAAAGCTGATTTTTTTAAAAATTGGAAGAGGATGTAAAGAGTTTATGTCACTTAAACACTGAAAAAGCAATGACTTCTGACTCTCAGAGGCAGAGCAAGGTCCCCTGCATATAGAAGGAGAAGCAGCCCTGGGAAGAGCCACTGCGGGGAACAGGGGCAGCTTTCAAGAAGCAGAAAAGAGTGTAAGCCCTGCAGGACCCACAGGAAGGGGGCAGGACTGAGTATTTTGGAATTCCAAATCCGAATCCTATTCCAGGGTGATTGCTTCTAAAGTCGATTGGCAGGAAAATAAGGATCACACAAGGGGAGAACTATTTGATTTAATATCAGTGAGTTCACTTTGAGAAGTACAGGTGCTTCATTTATATATGTGTATGTGTGTGTGTATGTATGTAAATGCATATACATGTAGATACATAGCATATATATACACAATATATGTCTATATTGTGTGTATATATTATACATATATATATACACACACACGTATATATGAAACACCATTAATAAGATTTATTTTGTAAAATTCCAAAGAAAAAAGATTCTCAGTCCAAAACTGGCTGACTTGCAGGAAGTCTTCCTAGATTAATCTCCTTCAATTTCCTACATGTAATAGGGATCGATTAGTTTGTGGTTTACTCTTTCATTCAAGCCAACATTTAAGGCAGCTGACAGTTTTGATTTCATTTATTACTCTTACTGGAGGCCCCTTAGCAATACCATGGTCTCTGCTGTGTGATGAAAGGAGTTGCACACAGTTAGGTTGCTGTGCAGCTTGGCTTCATTCTTTGAAGACGGTGCCCCACTTTCCCTTTAGTTTATAAGATATTTTGTATGCACTTGTTTCTCCTTATCCCAATGATTTCGTTCATTCCATATCTACTTATTGAGCACCCCCTAAGGGTGAGATACTCTATCTGGTTCTGGTGTTGTCGTGGAGACTGATAGACCCAGTTACTCTCCTCTCCATGTGCTTACTCCAGCTCTGTCCTAGCACCACCCCTATAAGCCAACCCACCTGTTCTCTCCTGACTGTATTTCATAGTTCATGGACTCCATTAAGACCAGGCCTGGCTCTGCCGACACTGCATGCGCCTAGGCAGGTCATGAGTTATTGATGCACACATGGCTGTTGTTGTATTATTCTCTGGACTTTGTGATAGTTTAAACTATGTTTCTAAATTGAGAAAAAATACTTTGTAAACTTTCACACATATTGGTTATCTTTAGAGTCAACTAGATTGTAAAGTGCCTTGAGCACAGTTACTGTAAGGAATTTCTTTTAATTCCGCAGGACCTAGTATAGGGCTTTAGATATTTAATACTTAATTGAATGGATAAGTAAATGAATGAACTTTATATATAATGGGAGGCTGTGAGCCTGTGCTTAAAAGTGCTGTTTGAACACCATAGGTTTTTCCTTGAGAGGCTGTGGGAACTTGCATCAGTAGCATTCTGACTCATTTGGGGGCTCAAACTAAGGAGAGAAAAGTATGTCGGAGTTAATTACCTTAATTCTTTCTTGTACCTCACTTCAGCTGCCAAATTCCAGGGGATCAAAGACATGATGAGGAAGTCTGCAATGACAGGTGCAATCATAGTGTTGTCATTCTACTGTCTCTCAGTTTGATGTTGTAGTGTTCTGTTCATGACACTGCAGGGAGTCTCCTGCTCCAAGATCTCAAAGTTTCCCTTAATTTTTGAAATAGATCTATAATCTAGTTTCTACTACTGTAAGCCTGTGACATTACTGTTCCAAGCCTACACTTTTTTTTTTCTCGTAGATCCAGAGAGTTTCCCAGAAACAGAGAATTAAAGTGGGAGCTGAGACCTCACTTGAATTTGGAGGCTCCAGAAATCTAGATGGAAGTATAATTACAGATACCCCTGTGTCTTAGGGTTCTCCAGAGAAACGGAATCAACAGGATGTGTATATATAGAAAGAGGTTTGTTATAAGGAATTGGCTTGCATGATTGAAGACTGGCAAATCCAGATCTTCACTGTAGGTCAGCAGCCTACAGACCCCGGAGAACCAATGATGCAGATGAAGTCTGAAGGCAGTCTTCTGGAAAATTCCCTCTTGCATGGGGGAGGTCAATCTTTCTGTTCTATTCAGACCTTCGGGTGAATGGATGAGGCCCACCCAAATTATGGAGGGCAATCCGCTCACTCAAAGTTCACCAATTTAAATGTTAATCCAATCCAAAAACACCCTCCCAGTTGACACATACAACCAACAATCACACCCTACATGGTCCCAAACAAGAAAAGAGACCCTAAAGAGGCGTAAGTGCGAGCCGGAGACGGCTCTGGTGCCTGGCTGGCTTTGATAGGTATCCAGGATGGAATGAGAGGAGGAGGCATAGAGATAGAACAAATGCACGCAAGTGTGCACATGCTCAATGCTGCTGTGTGAGGCGCTCAGTGTTTGTGGACACCCCCAGCTCCTACCTCGGGGCAGACCCGGAAACTAGTTATGGAGGCCAAGCCCAGACACCACAGCTTGTTTCTGAGTAAGAGAAGGAGCCTGCATTCAGCTACTGCTCTCTTCTTGGATTCCCAAGGAGTTGGTGAGGATGTTAGGCAGAAATCTCAGTTTAAAACTGCCTGGGTGAATTCTTGGTGACGGTCACCTCAGGTCACCTTTGCAGTAGCCCAGAGGAAATATTCAATTTAAGCAAATGTATCAGACATGAGTTTCCCTTTATCAATCCATGCTGACTGACCTTTAATGAATTAGAGAGAAATCCATTCCACATTGCCTGGATAAAGATGTAAGGCTGATGCATAAATCTCGACTTAAAGAAGAGGTAAATTCAAACCAGAGTTAGAAGTTTGTGCTTTTTGAGGCCATAGCAAGGATATTAATGACTCACAGTTATGTAATTATTTGAGCCTATTTATATCTCAAGAACTCTAAATTCCATTTTTCTTCCTCTCGTCGTATCAACTCAGACTCTCTGAGTTTGGAATATTAGTCAAACCTGCTACCTCCCATCGCTGTCCTGTTCAGAGTTCTTTGCTGCATTTCTTCGTTGGACAGAAGTCTTTGGCTTCCTTTCTTCTTTTGTTTATTTATATTCATTTGGTGGAAGAATAACTCATTCATCCCTCACTGAGCCAGTCTGATTGAAAAAAGAAATTCAGAACTTGTTTTCAGTCTGTTCCTTTTAAAACTGTCCCCTTCATCCCAATTTTGCTCTCAAGAGATATGACCACTGTGGAAATTAAATTATAATTAGGGTCAAGGACTTTGAAATAATGACCCCCAGACTGACCCCTCTGTCTGTACTCTTAAGTGTCTCCTGGCGGCGCACCCAGTGTTGGGTTCTGGGCCATTTTAAACCTGTTTCCACAATTGCCACCTGACACTTAACCGTCACACAATGCTTTGCCTTAGTAAATGCATCTGTTATATGGTACAGCACTAAATGCTTTCCTGAAATCCAGATAAATTATGTCTGCTGATTTGGTAATGTGGCCCAAGAATTCAATTTAGGTGAATTTATCAGACATGGCCTTTCCTTTATCAATCCATGCTGACCGACCTTTAATAAATTAGAGAGAAATCCATTCCGTATTGGTGGATGCACAATCTGAGTGGCAGAGTAATCGGCCCCGGATCTACAAACATGCCCCTGCCTAATTTCCTGCCCTTAATGTGCTCCAGTCTGTGACAAGGCGAAAGGAGGCTCATTTGAATTGCCTCAGACTCCTGAAGAGCCAAGTGGATGCAAAGTTGGAGAAAATGTGAGGTTCTATATGCCCAAGAGGTGCGGGGCAGCGGAGCACGGCTCCGCTTAGTCATCTAGGTGGGCTTTGCAAGGGCTGGCTTCTAGAAACAGTGGCTGTGTGGTTTATAAGGCAATTCTTCCCCATCTCTGGAGTCACTTTCCTTGGCTGTAAACTGAAGTTGCCGAGAGAGGAGATCTCTGAGACCCTTTCACCTCTAATAACTTTCACCTATAGGGAAACAAAGCAGAGAACAATTACTTGTGCTCCAAGGTCAAATGACACTGGCATTAAGATGGGCCTGATGCTCAACTGAGGTCCTGAATTCAGTCAAAGTAACTGGGCCACAATGAAATTGATCCAGTTTTGAAGATCAGAGGGATTCAGAAGCCAGCAACGTTAGAGTTCTCTTTTATCCCAGAAGTCTTATTAGAAGAAATAAAACTTGAAAGAGGTGCTCCAGGTGTTCTCTGTAATCCTTGTCCTTGTAATGATCCATTTTAATTTCAACGTACTTAAGATATTGACACCTGCCGTGTTAGAGAAGACCTTAAGCCAACCTGTACCCAAATTTGGCAAAATGATCAACAAGAAAAGGGTCCCATGGTGAAATAGCTTTTCAATGTTACAATAAATCCCAACCCCACACACAAATTCTGAGATTCGTAATCCCATTCAGATCCCACAAAGGATCTAAAAAATTATGCAATAAAGGAATCTGTTCAACTTTGTATAATCCAGCATTTTGCAAACTTATCTGATATTTGGAGCCATTTTGTTTGCTTTTCTTTTTTTTTTTAATGCCATGCCTATTAAAATCACTCAGAACTAATATCCCACGGATCACACTTTGAAAAATGCCCATCTAAACCTCCAGGGATCCTCCTGTCTGCTCACGTGGTGTGGTCTTTAAGACAATTTTGTTCTTTCTTCCTTTGGAGAAGTGTACATCTCTGAAGGGATCTTCAAGTTGTGCTCATCCTCAAGTCCTAAGAAAAGATGTTTTCCAATTTGGCTCCACATGTCTATCTTGGTGAGATCTATAAAAACTTGCCAAATGTGAAATCCTTGCTTAAGCTACTTTTGAGTTGTCCCTGGAAGATTTTAATATTTAAAGATATCAATTTAGCACATAAATAAACAGATAGGTAAATATTTGTTTACTTAAAAACAAAGGGCTCTTTAATAAAAAATTTCCCGTAGCCCCAACTTCTTTGGGGAAGAGGAGGGTGGCAGGAACATCCATGTTCGGATTGATGACATGTAGAGGAACCCGGGTATGTTGTGCTTTGAACAGAGCCATGCAGTGAGAAGGTGAGAGTGACCTGTGTAAGCTGGCTCTGGCATCCACAATAATTGCTAACAGACCACATTTCTCCTCACTTCTTTTCACCCGCTACCCCAATTCCTAGCGTGCTAACAGCATACCTTATTTCTGAGTTATTAAAAATTACATCTTTCTTATATTGATTCTTGACAGTTACCAGCTGGCTGCTAATTGTTTCCAGTTCTGGCATTTCAAATTTACTGATTTCTCTTTTGATATTTTAATCATTCTGCTATCCCCTCCTCTTTCTCCTCCCTGCTGATTTGCCTTGTGTTCAGAATTTCTCAACGCAGCTGTGAGGATTCTAGCTCCATTTTTCTTGTGAAATATTTCTTTATGTTCATAAGAAGTAGATGGGCACTGCAATGTCTACACTTCTCTGATCTGCGTTGAACTGCTGTTCACACCAGAGCAACAGGTCTGTGAACTCCCTCGGGATGTAATTTGTGGGTGTGGCTCCAGGACATTTGTGAGTACGGCTCCTCCTCTCTTGTTCTCAGCTGATACTTGACCAATATTAAGAATTAGGCCTTGAACCCCAAACAGGTCATAGGATAAAACGATAAACTATAGAAATGCGTGAATGCAAGGAATTCATTCTGAGCAACTTTGGAAAGACAGAATTGGGATTGATAGGCAGCTAAGTGAACCCAGCTCAGACAAACTGTGAGATTTGAGATGACAGTGAGCTCCATGAGGTCAGAGAATTGTCTACTTGTTTAGTGTTGTATCCTCAGTGCCTGGCACAGCCGGGGCTAATAGTGGGCACTGAACAAATATGTGGTGAGCTCAGTATGGGTTTTCTTCTTCCTCTTCATGATTCTGACCAACAATCACAGTTTGGGACAAATTTAATAAGTAAAATCTAACAGGAAACCTCCCCACTTCTCCCAAGTGACTTCCCCACTCTTAGCACCATTTAGCAGTTTTCCTTTTTGGCCCAAGAAAATATTCTAGAAATAATATCATAAAACGTCCCTTTAAGAATGTATATTCTGAATATACAGATCTGGAGAACGTTTGAACCTTAGAGTCCATCAGGTACAATGCTTAAATTTTGCAGTGCCACAGTGGCAACCTCGAAAGTGAAATGATTTCCCGAAGAGGGTCCTGGGCTGCACAGAGTACTGGGTGAGCACTTGATCCACAGAATGAACATTCATTGCGAGCCTACCTTGTGCAAGTCCCAGTTCTGGTCACGGGCAAATAGGGAAAATATGACCCATTCCATGTCCTGCATTGTCTTATAACCACTTGTTCAATCTGCTAGGTTAACCAAAATTTAACAGTTTGGGGGTTTTTTGGTAGTTACAGAAGTTAATATATTCTCTTCTCAAAATATCAAGGGAAAGGTGAAAATTAAGTGCAGAGAGCAGTTCCTTTGCTTCAGTGAGAAGAACTCTTCCATCAGACCACATTTTTCTTGGTCACAGACTATTTCTTATATAACTTGCTGTTCCTAGCACCTATCACAGTTCTTCGCACATAGAAGTGACTCAAGAAACATTATAGGATGCAATGAATGTGAATTGGCAGTATGGTGGATCTGTCCATTTGAGCCAGAGTTGTGCACATGGCTGGATCCAGGCATTAACTTGGGCAAGTCTGTCTGACGGGTCTGTAAGACCAGCCTCCTTGCAATTTATGTGGGCAAATGGGTCTATAGGGAGGTGCCTTTATCCCTGCAAGAGGGGCAGGGATACAGGGTCTACGGAAAACAGAATATTGTAAGTTTTCCAAATCAGTTGTATGAGGAGAGAGGCTAGAGGCTGAAGTTGAAGGAACTGCCTCTATAAGGGACTCGGTGCCTTGGTTTGGTTTCCCAGAAACTAATCCTGAGATTCAGGTGCAAGCAGTTTATTTGAGGGGTAAAATTGTCACCAGTTGAAGAGCAGGGAAGTGATACAGGGAAGAAAAGGCAGCCAATAAAAGGTAGGATATTAAGCTGAATACTACAGTGGATGACTTGGACTTAGCCCTCAGAGAAACTCTGGGCAACTGTAAAACTCAAGCCACATGGAGGGGAAGGAGGGATAAACCAAGGCTTGAGAGTCATTGAAGGCTCCCAGATGTTGTTAATTCCCTGATACCTCTGGCCTATTGCACCCAAGGGCAGAGTAGACTTTTCCAGTTCTGAAAAAAAGTCCCCCAGTCACAGAGATGTAGACTAGAAGTTAGTGGGAGCAGAGTGAAAGATTTGAGGGACACAGCAGGGGGCACAGATAGCACCTGCTATGCTTAGTTTGGTGTGAAGATGATAAACAGCTCTTCAGAATACACCAAAGAGAGCGACAGGGTATGACAGGGGAACATGTGGCTCTGTTTCTCCGGCCTCATAGTGGAAACTACAGGGAGTGAACCTCCTCTTTGAAACCCTGGGGTTTAGACTTTGAGAGTTCTGGGAAGTTGTCATGGGGTCCTGGTAATACTGGTGCTGATGAGGCTCCCTCGCTTAGATGATTCACAGGCATTGACATCAGTATCAGCATCAGCAAGTGGGTGCCACAGCAGAATATGGAAGGAGTCTTTTGTGACATCATGTCAGACATTCCTGGGGAGTCCCAGATTGCACTGGGGAAGTTTTTGAAGTGGGTCTTACATTACACTAATGGGAACATAACCAGTAAAGTTAGAGTGGTTATTATTTAAGTGACTTCATCAGTACACATAGTCTAGTAAGACCCAGGAAAACTCCAGATATGAGAGTAAATGGAGTAGGAGGTGAGGAAATGAACATAATACCCTATGGGGGCTCCGTATTCTCCATGTCTCCTCTTTTCACTGTTATCCGAGACCAAGAGCAGGACCAGGACTTGGAGAAGTTTGTCTCATTGGCTCATTGGTCTCCAACTCTTCTCTCATCCTTATGTTAGAATTATACCTCCATGCCCTTTGCCCATGTGACTTTCCTTCCTGCCACTAGAGGAGGAGTATATTTCCCTGATCCTTGACTGTGAATTTGCCCATATGACTTGCCTTGGCCCATAGGATCTGAGAGGAGGTGATGTGAGCAGAAGCTTAAAATGTGTACTTGGTTTGCCCTCTTGAGCTTCTTCCATTTGCCATGAGGATAAAGCCAAGATAGCTGCTGTTCCCACTATGAAAAAAAAGGACATGTGGGGCACACCTGAACCCAACCCAGAACATGGAGCCAATCCAACAAATCCACACCCCAAAGCACAGCCACTCAGCCAGCTGAGCTCAGATTAAATCAGCCAAAACATAGTCCACCTACCAACACATGTGGTTCTGAGATGTTTGGGGTTGTTTGTTATGCAGCATAAACTGACTACTGTAGATGCAATGTGTGTGCACAAGTTCTGAAAATGCATGGAAAAAGGAGAATCCTGGATGACATGGCCGTTCAGGGTAAGCAAACTTTACCACCCCAAATCTTTGACCACATGATTAGCAGAGGCTTTGTGAGGAAGCAAAAGTTGGAAAGAAGCTCAAATGAACCAGCAATATGGGTAGACGTGGGCCAGAAATTTGAAAGGAAGGCAATGGGGCTTTGCAACACTTAAAGCAATCAAAATAAACAGTTGTGAAACCAGGAAAAGGCAATCCCCAGCACAGGGGTCTGCCGCTGGGCCGCCTCAGCTTTGGTACGTTTAATCTAGCGCATTAACACAGCTTTTAGAGTTACAATCCCTCAAAAGGATTTGGACTCCATTTCTGTTACAGTTGCCAGGGCCTAAAACTGTCAATTACAAAACCATTTACCCAAGTAAACCCCTCCACTGGCTGTCAGGTGAAAGTTATTACTCCAGCCTTCATTTTGGCCTTTTCTTTACATACAGATCCAAACTCTCCAAATCTGCTTCAACATCCAGATCACATTCCCAGAGCATGTTACAGAAAAGAATGCACTTTGAAACAGTTTGCAACTATGCAAACGTTAGTCCTCACGGCTTTGTCTCAGAGAAGGTGTGACGCAGAGGTTTGGTTTGGCATAGAGCTGGGCAAACCTTTTCCATGACAGCTTTTCTTGACTTTTTTTTCACTCTCAGTTCCAGTTTCTTGTTGATTGAATAAAGTAGGTTGAAATGACCCTCCTAGTCCCCTAGTCACATTACTTTCATGCTTCTTACTGAAGAGTGAGAAACACAAGTGTCCTTTCTAAACACAGCCCTTTCTGGTCTGGGATGCAGAAGACAATAATTGTTCCTTGCACCACCTCCCTGAAAAATGCCAGCCCCAGGAGAAGGGAAGCTAAATTTTTCCAGGTGCTTCTGCCTATTATCTTATCTAATCCCCACAGTCCTCCTGAGAGGAAGGCCCATTAGATCCACTTCACAGAGGAAAAGACTGAGGCTGGAGAGGCGATGTGACAGAGCTGGGAATCCAACACCCCTGTCTTATTTGAAAACTAGTTTCCCTCCTCTTTACACAGTGCTGTTTGGAGAGATGAGGCTTCTCTAGGAAAAGATCCTGAGGTCTGATCCCAGGCATCCTATAGTAAGCTAAGGCCCTCTACCTCTACACCTGTGTTTGGGTCTGGCAAACTCAGCATCGTTGCTTTTCACGATTTGATTTGAAGATGGTCGCTGCATTAAACTTGAGAGCCATCATATGCTGTGTGGTACCCGCTAACCTCCTTGCTTCTGCTCTTGACTTCCTAATGTTCATTCCCTGGAAAAGCAACACAGCAGCCAGCAGGGTGTTTTTAGCACATAGATCAGATCTCCACACTCGCCTACCTACAACCCTGCAAGACGCCCCCATCTCACTTAGGCTCAGGTCTTGGCCTACCGGGTCCTACATGATCCAGCCCCTGCTACCCCTGAGCTCATCTTCACCCACAGCCCACCCTCTTACTCTTTAGGCACTGATTGCTCTCTAGGGACACTTCTGCTCCTAGAAATGCCAGCTTTTTCCTGGATCAAGGCTTTTACAGTTGCTGTTCCCTCTGTCAAGAACATTCTTACCCCAGATCTTTGCTCAGGTGGGCTTTTTCAGTCCACCACTCTGGCTAGTGTAGACCTTCCTGCTTGCTCCATCCTCGTCACTCTCACCCTCGGGATACACTTCGATTTCTTCCATAGCCCATATCACTCTCTGAATTTATTATGTTTATTCATTTACTTGTCTCCTTTTATATCATCCATCTCTTCTCACCAGAGTATAGGCTATTTGAGGGCAAACATTTGTCAAACTTGTTCAAGGCTATATCCCCAGTGCATGGGACAGTGCTGGGGGCATGGAGGGTATTCATAAAGATGTGTTGAGTGAAGAGAGATGTTTGAATGTGCCTTGTAGCTAGCTTATTCTGTTATTGTTTATTTTAATTTTAAAGCTTATTCCAGCTACATTTTGAGCTGGAAACATGATAATCTTACTTTTGAAACTATTAAAGAGAATATAGATAAATGTGGGAGTCTGGAGCAGCTATGTAGCCTTGTGAGGGCTCAAAATCCACTACCCTGTCCCTCATCATACCCCTGTGCATAGCACAGTGCCTAGTACCTATGTTGTGAGGGAATGAGGAAGAAGTTCGAGGATGAGTGGAGTTCTTAGTGGAATGGAATTTTAGAGGAAGGAATAAAGGGATTATAAACAGAAATGAAACAGAGCAGTATCTCACTCTTATCTTTCTTCTCTCTTTGTTCTCTTCTCTTTTCCATTTCATGGTGAAGTTGTGGTAAGATGATGCTGGAGTAGGGCGATGCTCTCAGCTTGGAAGTCCAGGCAAAGCCAGCGTGGAGCCCAAGAACAGGAAAGCTGGAGCAGACCTCTTTGTTCTGCCTCTGATCGAGGCAAGTGCTGAAGAAGCAAGAGGGGTCTTTGAGAACCTCACATGACAGGAAGCCAGAGAGAGATTTGGGAATGAAGCTCCCATCCAGTGTGAATTTGCCTAGAGTGTCTTTGAATGTATAGCTTCAGAAACCTGGTGGGAGAGTAGGAGACTATATGAGAATTTAGAGCTTGGAGATTTTGACCATAGCTCTTCATCTCCGTCCATTGGCAACAAAGGTACTTGAAAGCCATCAAAGTGAACTTTCTGGAATATTTTTTCTCTTGGAGAATGGAACTATCTGTTAGCTTAATAAATAGCACAGGAAGAGAAATAAAGCCGGAGCAACATAAATGGGAAACTGGTTTAGTTGGCTCCCTTTCAGCTTGAGAGAAAAGTTGTTTCCAAGGAGAGAATATTAAGTAAGGTTTCAGGATCTGTTGTTTTTATTTTAAAGAAAAGCAGATTAAAACTTACGAGTAGATATGTAAAAAAATATCAGGAATAGATGCTTTATTTCTGAATTTTTTTCTACTGTTGAAAAAAGTGTGTTTCTGTGGGGGGGTGGGGTGGGGAGGGAGCTCTAAACAGATTTTGACTGAAATGAGAAAATGGTCAAAGCCCAGATGAATAACGTAAGGGTTTTTGGATGAGAGTATCCTTATGAATACAGCATTCATTTCCTTGTTGCTGTATATTAGGAGTTAGATCAAATAGGTCTAAATTAACAATATTTTTTCATCTAATATAATGGATATAACAGAGTGAATAATTGAAATAAATTTCCAACACATAAAACAGAGTGGTTTTAATTTAGAAGGTGTAGAAAACAAAATATTAATATGAAAAACCAAAGATAACTGAGTAACATCAGTCATCAAACAAGATATAGTATTAGCAAAATATGCCAAATTTCTTTCCCTGGGATATTAAAACAGATTCTTCCCAATAACATGATGGCTTTCTCTTACAATCCCAGGCTACAAATGCTTATTCAAACTGAAACACACTGTCATCCTTGCCTCTTTTTCTGGTTTAGGTTGCTAGACATTTGGGAGTGAATCTCCCAGCTGTCCTCAACCACCCAGTTGAAGTCATGTCCTGAGAAGTGGGGCGAGGGAAGATTTTCTATTCCTGGGTATGCAGGTAAAAATCGTACCACAGTCATCTTTGCTAAAGCCAAGATGAACCGGAGGTGTAGTTCCACCAGTGGATGATGTCTTCTCCACTACAACTTTGTTGTGATGCATTATCTTGACTATTTATACTGCAACGTAGTTCATTAGTTGAATATGATATTAGCAGCAAGACCTAGAATTATGTCCTAGTCATAAGTCCGACCCATTAACTCTTCTCAATGTAGGCCAGATAAGCAATGGGAGGCTTATTTAACAAAATATTCTGCTTTTTTTTTTAACTGACATTTATGCTATGTGTATTAGCACTATAATTACATTAGGGGGAAAAAACTGACACTGGATTTAGGCTGAGTATAATTTAATCTATACTCTAGGAGTAAGAAGATATTTTAAGATCTTGGGGGTTTTAGGGGTTCTCATTATATACAGAAACTCTGTGAAAAAAAGTTCTATTTCTTTGGAAAGTTCTGATTACTTGGAGCCTGCAAGGGGTTGACAAGCTGCAGATCACCCCTCTGTAGAATACTTACTTGGAATGGAAATAAAGCTGTGTTGCTTTCACATTTAGACAACGAATCTATCTTCCTTGATATCAACAACTCTATTTATAATTTGTTCATATCTTTAAGGTATCAAGGCCGAAAAAAGGAGGCTTGAACAGAGGTGGAGTCCTTGAATAATGCCCTTTCGCAGATGGTATAGTATAGAGAAAGATCTGTCTTGAAGTCAGGCAGCACTGGTAAGACTCCCAGATCCACTGCTTACCACATATGTGACATGAGCAAGTTACCAGCCTCTCTGCATCTCTGTTTCCTGAATTATAAAACTGTGGATATAATATCTTGCAGAGCTCTTGTTGGGACTAAAAATAATACCATATGCAAAGCGTCCTGTATGGTCTTTGGCATTTGTGGAAACTACGTACATTTTAGTTCTTTGGGCTTTGTGGCAACTATTCAACTCTGCCATTGTAATGTGAAAGCAGCCATAGACAATACGTAAATTAATGAACATGGCTATGGTCCAATAAAACTTTATGGACACTAAAATTTGAACTTCCCGTAATGTTCACATGTAATGAAATATTACTTTTCTTTTGATTTTTTCCAACCACTTCGAAGCCTAAAAACTATCTTAGCTCACAGGCCATACAAAAATAGGTGGATGCTCAATAAAGAAAAGCCCAGGACTAGATGGCTTCACTGATCAATTCAATCAATAATTCAAAGAAGAATTAACACCAATCTTTCTCATACTCTTCCAAAAAATAGAATAGCAGAGAACACTTTCTAACTCATTCTATGAGGCCAGAATTACCCTAATACTCAAAGTTCAACAAAAACATCACAAGAAAAGTCATCCCCCAAAAAGGTTACATGTAAAAAATAAATAAATAAAACCAGGTGGAGGGCTAAATTTGGCCCATGGGTCATAGTTTGCCTACCTTCCCTCCAGATGCTATAGAAGACATAAAGGAAAGAGGATACATCATCCTTGTTCTCTAGGACTTTTTAGCTTCACAGGGATGTCTAGTATTACTCATAAAAGCAGTTGAATAACCATAAAATAATATACAAATAGAAATTAAAATAATGCAAGTGAGGCAGAGAAATGTTGAGTGTGCGGGCCATGAAAAGATCATTCATGAAGGTATGGTTGACCCTTGAAGACTGGAACAGATAGACTAATTTATTTGTTCATTCAATCATTTATTTGTTTATGGGATTAGGCTTTGAGCTTGGGCATTAAATAGGGACATTGAAAATGGCAGAGAGAAGAGACATTTTACGGCTATATAAAAACATGAAGGAAAGAATGAAAGCTTACATGGGAGAGTAGGGGTAAAGGAAGTGAGAGAGAGAGAGAGAGAGAGAGAGAGAAAGACAGAGAAAGAGCGTGAGCAGTATGGGGAGGACAGATAATAGCTCAGCTGGAGTAAATTAGTTAATGAAAGGTTTCCGAGGTCAGTGGAGAATGGTTAACCATGGATTGAAAATTAGGGGATAATTTAAGAGTTTCTTTTGACTTCGAGTTGAATATATTCCTATCCACTTCTGACTGTCTTGTTTTTATTTCTTACATATTTATTATTTATACCTCTGTTACTACCAAAACAAGACAAAAATACATTGAACTTGAAAGGCCTTCGTATACTTTCTGTCTTTGGGGGTTACTCTGAGTTGGTCTCTACATCCAGATATTTGTCTGACCAAGTGGCCCACTACTTCTTGCAAAAGGATTTAGATTAATTGTAATAATTATTTGGGGTATGCTAAAATGCACATATTCTTTTGAATTTGGCTAGATGACTTTTTTCCTAATTTATATATTGTCAACACACCAGGAACATCACATTTACAATTCTAAATATTCCTATAAATCACAAATCAGAACACCCAATCTGACCCTAGGGTGCTCTACTTCTGCCTTCTTTCCAGCTAGAAAAATCTATCCTTTCAGTTGCTGTTTTGAGCCTAGTTTCTATCTAATAAGGTACTTTACCCTCAGTCCAAGATCTGAGCTAATGATCTCTGAGATGTTACCAAAACCTTTTTGGAATTCCAAGTATATAATGTCAGTCTTTCCATGGTCACCATGGAAACTATATCCTAGAAATATCCAGTCACTTGTTTCAGTATGACCTACCCCTTATAAAACTAAATTGGCCATTTCTAATAAACTTAAGCATTTAAAATTGTTCCCTTACTAAATCGTTGGTAATTGTATTCATTAATATTCTTAATATGACCAATAGCACAATTAACATGAAAAGAAGGCAGAATATCAAGACAGCTCTGGTGTAGTGGGAAAACCATTGGACTTGAAACCAGGGCACCTGGGATTAAAACAGTCTCTGCCATTTACTCTCTGACCTTGTTCAAGTCACATTACCTTTTGAGCCTCAGTTTCCCCAAATGTAATATGGAGGTAATAACATCTGCCTCAGTTTCCCCAAATGTAATATGGAGGTAATAACATCTGCGTCAACAGGGTCCTTGTCAAGATTTAACAAAATGACAAATAATCAGCCTGTGGAGACTCCACAATATATATTCATTATTTGTAATTATGTCTCCCACTAGTTCTCTGCTATTGTGAGCGATCCATGATAAGTCAGGATACAGTTAGCATGGGTAAAGAAAATCAATAGTTAACTTCTTAAAACTCAATTTAACCATAACTTTTGAGCTCTTTCTCCCATCAAACGTTTATTAGAGCTAGTAAATTGCTACAATACAAAGCAAAATTTAGATTTTCCTTTCTTCTCTCTGAACAAGTTTTCTCTTTGGAAGTCGTATTGACCAGAAGATGTGTATAGACATGGAGACAAAGAATATAGAGAGAATTCACAAACTGGATTCTCAGTCCCAGATATTTGCAAATTAAATGGATTTGACTTTCTATTTTCATTTGTTCACTAGAAACTCAGAAAAAATACAAATAAGCATTTGGAGCAATTTATGGTAGTATAATTATAGTACAAATAAGTCTAGGAGTGGGAGGGAGTACCCTTTGGGGAAATCAGTTCAGTTCACTGAGTCATCTATGTTCCCCTTGGTAAATATTCATCTCTCAAAATCCCTACCAGATTATTGAAGTAGTATTTTAAGATTCTGGTTAATCTGGATGATCCTGAATGCTGGGTGAGTAGAGTTCTGAATTACAAGGTTTATTTCTCTTCAATTTATGGAACATCTCAACTACTTTGGTATAAAAATGAGATCGTTTTATTTATTTTTTTCCCCGATGATTGCAGCCAATCAACATCTTGGCCTGATGAACTTTTCTCTTATTTCAGTTGATAAAGCAGCATTGAGACGTAGGTCCGTTCGTTGTGAGATATCACGCTACTGCCTCTGGCCTGACTGCAGGTGAGACATTTGGCTACAACAGTTTAGAGTTGGTGAAGCAGAGGAATGGCTGGTCTGTCAAATTTACCCACTTCTTTAGGGTGATTATCCTTCTGGTGTTAGGTTGAGAAGTAGAGAGAAGAAAAGAATAAACTCTTTACGTCTCTGATTGGCTGAGATTGCTGGAGCCAAGAACTCAGTCCCAAGCAACTCCTCTAGGCATTGGTAGTCACTTAGGAGACTCACTGACACTCATCTGGAGGTTCCATGACATTCCAGAGTACACAGGACTCTGTATATGTTATCATGGTGCCTAACAAAACTGCAGACCCCAATTCTCTATGGTCCCAACTCTGGTGCCTGCAGGTAAATATTTAACAACTTGCTCTCCAGAAGAAAAAGAAAGCCATGATTTGTAGTGAATGCTGATCTCCATAGTGTAAATACTCCTGCTATCAACCAGAAATAACTGAAAGTGGGTTCGGGAAGAGATGTACACCCCAATAAGCCGGGAGAAAAGAGTACATTAATAATTTTATAATAACCACTTGTATTTAAGGGCAATTCTCATCTGAAAAGATTGTGAGTGATGTATCAAACACAATAGGTGTAGATGGGGTTGTTTCACTTAGCTATTGAATGGCTCCCCTTTGCCATAGGAAACATTTCATAGCAGATGAGTGAATTTGCCATCTGTACCACCCTGCTCACCTCTGCCCCCTTTCCAGCCTCATCTCCCACTGCTCTTCTACCCTCGACTTGTGCTAAAAATGTAAAGACATATTTACGATACCTAAATACTCTGTATATTTTCATGGCTCAGTTCCCAGGTGAAGACCAATCATAAATTCATACCTGTAATCAACAAATGCTCCCAGACCATCTACAAAATGTTCTCTACTCTTTTGAATTTTAGTTTATCTAGTCCTTGTTACTTCCACAGCTGTCTGAGACTTTTAAAATATGATTTTTAAAGTGCACCTGGCTTTTTCTGATTCTTGAATCTGCTATAACCTACCACACGATTTCTGGAAGGAGAAGCAAGAAAAGACATTTAGCATTGAAAATATAAAGGGCATGATCTCAGAATAGAGAAAGTCTTTCCAAAGAAAAGGGATTGGTTCTTTTATACTGACAGGTACATTACGTTATCTTTATCTCATTTTAGTGTATACAAGTCAAGACTCTGTCACCCACTGTGGTCCTTGTTTTGGGGTTTAATTGTTCCAGTAGAAACTAAAAACTTGACAGCAGGAAGATCAGTTTTGTGACATGACAGATGCTCAACAAATATTTGTGAAGTGGATGCATGGATGAATAGTTATGAACAAGGTGCCACAAAAGAAATCTGAAGTCTTAATTTTGAAGTTCAGTCATTCACTAGGCAGAGAGGACGTTACAAATATTGGGAGTTGCCTGTGAAAGACCAGAAAGTCATGAAAATACATGGGAGTGAATCTTTGCTGGGGAAAAGAGAAACCAGCAGAGATTTTAGCAGTCTTACAAGACTGGATTAACAAATTGAGAATCAGGAGCTTCAAACACATGACCACTTTTCCTCACAGAATATTTGCTGAGTTCTGGGGCTGCATGAAATTCTGGTGAATCAGTCAGAGTTTCAGAGAAACAGAACCAATAGGATATCTATTATCTCTCTCTCTCTCTCTCTCTCTCTCTCTATCATCTATCTATATGTCTACCTATACATATAGATATGTTTAGGTGTTCACATATATAGAAATACGTAGAATATATTTAGAAAATAAATATATAGAAAATTGGAATTTATAAAAAAAGAATCAGTTGGATATTTTAAAGCAGCATTTTCTAATAATAAATGGTTCAATCCATTTCAAAGATATCATATCCCTAAATCTAATTGCAACCCATAAATCTTCAAAAGATTTTTTAATTGGCAAAACTCACATGAAAAATAGATAAATCATAATCATAGTGGGAGACTTTAACATACAGAAATCAATAGCTTATATAACAAGCAACCAAAAAAACTCAGAATGATATTTAAAAATCTGAACACAATCAACAAACTTGGATTATTTGACAAATATGGAATATCTCACCTCAAAATGACATTCTTTTCAGCTGCACATAAAATACTTACCAAAATTAACCATATGCTAGGCCATTAAGCAAGTCTCAAATTTCAAAGATGGAAATTATATAGAATATATTCTCAGACCACAGTGGAATCAAGGAAAAAATCAATAACAAAAAGATGGTTAGAAAAATTTTAACTATCTGGAAATTGAGAAATAGATTTATAAATAATCCATGTATCAAAGAAAAAATCAAAATGAAAATTAAAATATTTTGAACTGAATGATAATAAAGATATGACATACCAAAACGTGTGGCATGTAGCTAAAGCACTACTTAGAGGGAGCATGATTTATACCTCTAAATAGAGAAAAATGAAGGAAATCAAAGATTTAAACTTCTATCTTAAGAAATGAGTAAATAGGAGTAAAGTACCCTTCAAATAAACCTTAAGAAGAGTAAGTAGAAACAAATAATAAAAAGGACAAATGAGGGGCTGGCCCTGTGGCCTAGTGGTTAAGTTCAGCACGCTTCGCTTCAGCGGCCTAGGTTTGGTTCCTGGGTGTGGACATACACCACTCGTCGGCGGCCATGCTGTGGCAGCAACCCACATACAAAATACAGGAAGATTGGCACAGATGTTAGTGCAGGGTGAATCTTCCTCATGGGGGAAAAAATAGGACAAATGAATGAAATTTTTAAAAAACCCACAAACATATGATAGATAAAATCAGCGAAAACAAAAGTTAATTTCTTGAAAAGATTTATAAAATTGATAAATCCCTTATCAAAACTTATCAGGAAATAAAAATAAATGATCAATATCAAGATTAAAAAGAAGAACATTACTACAGGTCCTATAGACGCCAAATGATAATAAGAAGGTATTACAGTAAACTTTACACCAAAACACTTGGTAATTTGGATAAAATGTAAAAATTCCTCGAATAAATATTACTTTTTGCAACTGACAAAAGAATTAAAGAAACTCTGAATAGTCTAAGATAAAATCTATTTAAAAAATGAAATTTTTTATTAAAATTACAGATAAACTCTCTCATAAACATAAATGCAAAAACTTTTAAACAAAATGTCAGAAAATTTAAACCAGTGATATATAAAAAAAATAATACAATATGGCCAATAGATTTTATTCTAGTTTTGGAAGGTTGATTTAACATTAGAAAAATCAACTAATGTAATTCACTACACTAACAGAAAAAAGGTAGAAAAAAGCAGATCACTCTATAGAATAAAAGAAAGCATTGGATAAAATTCAACATCTATTCATGATGAACATTTATAGCAAACTAGAAATAGAAAAGAACTTCCTTAATTTGATATGTAAATTATATGATATATCGCATTCAATGGTGAAACGCTAAAGACTTCTTCCTTGAGATCAGAAGTGCATATGGTGTGATTCAATTTATATAAAATACAAAACAAGCAAAGTTAACTTATCCGTGTTAGAATCCAGGGTAGTGTTGTCCTCTGCAGGAAGGGAGCAACAGGGCACTTCTAGGGTGCTGGTAATGTCCGGTACTTGATCTGGTGTGGTTACATAGTTATATTCACGTTTTGAAAATTTATTGATCTAGTCACTTATAATATGTGTAATTTTCTGTATGTTTGTTAGGTATTAACAAAAAGTTAACTTAAAAATATTCTGATGAAAATTTTAAAATCCAACTTATATTTCAAATAGCTGGTACTCTCTCGTGAGATAATAGGTTGAATTCTTCAATGCTCAGGCAGTAGTTTGCCATCATGTTGATCCAGGCTAAGCAAGAGCTGACTGATGGACATTTTGGGGCTTGTTTAGAGAATTTGAGTTCCTCAGACAATGGGAAACCATCCAGGCTCAGAAACCATCCGATCCTGTCGTCACTCTCCCTATAGCTGTGTGAGCTTTCCCAGCACCCTTTCCAGTCTTCAGATAATGCAATTCTATTTCAGGAAACTTGCCTAGTGTGTGTAGCTTCCCAGAGACTTTCCAAGGGAAAGGCCTGGTGAGCTATCGTAGATCTGTTTCTCACTGTCCTGCCCCTCATGGAGTGGGAGGCAAAGTGAAAAACCATACTTTGGGCAGTGGCAGGAGTGGAAGCTAACAATAGCCTGCCGGGTCCTCTGGTCAAGAAACATTGTCAGGAACCTCCACACCAAGAGCAATAGCTATATGCCAGAGAGGACAATTCTTGAAGCTATTATGCAAAGCAGTTGCACATCTTCTCTCTAGACCTAAGCACAAGAGCCCCTCTCCAATTTTATGATATTTTAGCATCTGTTCAGGAGCTCCTACAGCCTCACTAATGGCCAGTGAGTCAGGTGGCGTGGTGGCATATTTGCAATGGGTGTGATTGACTCCTTATGTTCTTAGAATGGAAATCCAGTCAGCCAGCTTTAGCAAAAGAAACCGTCTGCCTTTTTATCCTTTTCCTAGCAAATGACAAGATTTTGATAAGCTAACTTCCCATTTCTCCAAGAAGTTCTCTTGGACTTATTCCAGTTCACAGTCCTCTCTTCCTTCTCAGAACTCTGAAAGCACGTAGGCGTGATGCTCAGCTTACAAACTGCTTTTACACACACATACACACAATATGTGAATTGACAGCTTGGAGCCCCACATTTTGTAAGATGTAATATTTGTGTGGTACTCAGTTTGTCAGGATGGTCCGCGAAGCCTGCTTGATATAAGTACATCCAAAAGTTTTGTATTTGTAGTATGATGAAACCCTTAGTATTTTTTATAGCAATATTTAGCAGCAGACACAAGCTTTCAGAGTTCTAGCTTGACCTAACAGTACTTTACCTGTCCTTGGAGATAGAGGATGGTCTTTTCCCTGAACTGCTTTAAAACTCCTTACTGTGGCTTACAAACCCAAAGCAATCAGGCTCCTCTGTAGTTCTCCAACATCTTTGCTCATTCCATTCTTTCCCTTTTTGATTGTTCTTTAGCCACACTGGCCTTCTTTCTTTTCTCAAATATGCCAAAAATGTTCCTGTCTCAACCTTTGTACTTGCTCTTCCCTCCACCTGGAATCTTCCCCACTAAGACTTTCACTTGACCAGCTCCTTCTCATCATTCAAGTGTCAGCTTAAGCATCAGCTCCTCAGAAAGACCTTCCCTGACCATGCAATCTACAAGTCAGTCTCTAGCCTTCTCTATTTTATTTTATTTATTTATTCTCTAGCTCATGGTATATCTACCCCTACTTTAATGCAGGCTCCATGAATGGAGGGACCTTGTCTCTTTTATCCACTTTTATGTCCCAAGCACCTAGCACAGTACCTGACACACAATACACAAATGTGTCAATCTGAGTCCTCTGAGAAGTAGAAACCAAGATAGGATTAGACATGCAAGAAACGTATTAGCAGACACACCTATGAAGGGTAAAGGCGAAGGAGTAAGAGTAGGCTGGGAGAGTTTTCAGACTGTGACACAGGTCTGATACCTGTGAAAGGAGAGAGAGAAGAAAGCAAGATTGGGTAGGAAGAGCCTCAGACCGCAGTGCAGTTCTGAGAATGTCTCAGCCAGGCTGGAAGGGGGGCCCATGCAAAGGTTGCCCATTAGAGAAGTCCTATGTTGGGCAGAAATGGCTTGGCTCCAGGACCCTCATCGTGCTCAGACAGTGGCTGAACGTGATGCTGGGGAAGTTGAATCCACAATGGATCCACAGGAGCGGCCTCTGGGGCTGTAGTCCATGAGGCTCTCCACGAAGTTTCACTTGAAGAGAGATCTGAGTGGTGAACTTCTGTGATCTCCCGGCCAGTTCATAGATATTTGTTGAAAAAGGAATACATGGATAAATTCATGCATGAATCTCTGAACTCCATGGTGGAGGCACCTTCACGGCCTAACTGGACAAGCTGTTGGGCTCTTCAACTAGTCTCTGGTAGAGCCGGCTCTTCCCGGCCATCACTTCCGTGGCCACACATTAGTGGTGTGTAGGTTGAGGGCCGCTTCTGTGCTTGATACCACAATTAAGGCCTTAATTTATTCATAAATTAGCTTTATTATTATTATTATTCTTGTTTTCTCTAACCATATGATAACCCAGGAATGCTAATCCTTTCCCTGTTTTTCCCCCACAGTTCTGAGCATAGTGCTAGGCACGTTGTAATTCTAAAGTAAAGAGCCCAACCTCAAAAGCCTACCCCAGCCAGGCCTGTTTTGGAGATGAGTGAAGCAGGTCTGGTGGGGAGTGGCAGGGACTCTGGTGAACTGGAGTGGGCTTGCCCCATCTAGATGGAGGTGACTGCTCTAGAGCTACAGCTGATTATTGCCAGGTGGGAATGCAGACTCTGTGCTACCAAATCAAGTGATGCCAGAAATCTGGATTTTTACGTGAAATCTCCTGATTTTTAAATGTTGGGAACTAATTAAATATTTCTTAAACACTCTGTAGGCTAACACTAGCCTGGCCAAGCAAAACATGCCTGTGGGATGATTTGGCCACTGGTTTGTAGTCTCCATTCTAGACCTTGGTTGACAGACAACATTCTAGATCTTTATAACTCAGAGTTTTGTTAAAAAGTCCTGTGGCAGTTCTTCTTGGAAGTCTTCTCAGACTCAGCCAATGACTGGCCATTTATGTCATTTCCCAGTATCCTGGATCCAGAGAGAATGGAAGAGAATGGACTATAAATGTCTGAGTCATGAAGGTCATGGGACTCATGGGACTGCAGTAAAGTCCTCCATGAAATGCAAGGTGACAGACCTCTCTTAGCCAGTTTGTGAGCCTGTCTGCCAGGGAGAGCAAGGCTCAAGATTAACAGACAGATCTTACTTCTTGCCCAGAGGGAACACAAAGCGGCCTCCGAGGGGAAGGAGTGAATGCTAAGGCAAGGTACAATTTCAGCAAATGTTATGGCCTAGAGCTGGAAAATCCCTCTTTTTTTTTTTTTTTTTTTTTTTGATAGTAAGCCACATGATTAGAAACTCTAAAAGGTAAAGGTAAGAACAACAGTGGTAAAGCGCATCTGCTATTCAAAATTATGGGAGATTTAAAACAGTAATAATAATTTTTTAAAGCCCCTCCAAATAGGAATAGTTTAATCTGTTTCTTTCCTGCATGCATACACAGTACACGCCCAGTTGTATCTTTGGTCCATTTTGAACATGTTGATGAGATGAGAATGTTCATATTTAACATAATGAATCATTTTTAATACTCAGTCAGGACAGACATCCTAATTCAGACTCCAGGTTTGTGGCATTGATGGTGACTCTCTGCTTGGGTTTTCAGAAGCATGAAGAAATACAATCCATTTTAACCAACCCAGGGGAATCTAAACATTTGCCAGAGTTTGACGTACAGTCGAAATATCAGTTCTTGGATTCCTATCCTTAGCAACAAAACTGTCGGTGGGCTTTGCTCCGCTTTGAGGTCTACAAGAGGCTCCTAACTGTGCTACTTTTTCAGAGTAAATCCTATTTATTCCTTAGAATCGTCACTCTAATCCAACAAGAATGATCATCTGCTTCTGAAATTGCAAATCTGTTTTCATCAATAGTTCTATAATCCTTCAAATTTTGTATTTATTTATTTTTTATTTACTTTATTGCATGATGATTGCCTTCTTCAAAAGTTATCCGTCCAGTTTTAACATAAAAAACTGCACTTCTGAAAGTATAGTGATGCTCTTTGTTTTTTGTTCTCTTGAAATTTCAAGTTCAATGGCTTTCCATGTTTTGCCACAACCATCAGAAAGCATCACTTTGTGAACACCGGCACCTCGACAAGCTGGTATCTCAGTCCTTCGGCTCCTGAAGGTCCTTGATCTGAGGAAGCAGCTCAGTCAGTCTCGTCATCAAGTTTCCCCATCTGAGGGCATAAAAATAAACGGCCTCTGCCCACGCTGCCTTCACTGCTTCCAGATACCCCGGAGGCTGGCAATGTCTGTGGGGATTGGCTTGGAGAACAGTCACTATTAGGATCCCTTGCTGCATCTCATCACACAGTGGACTTGCCCACAGGGGTCATGGTCCCAGCCTTCGCAGGATGAGGCAATGGCGCTCTGGCACCCCAGCCTGTGCTACTGACTGCAATAAAGCATCGACTGCCTCTTCCCCCTCCACTGCAGGGGGCCCATTGGCAAGTGAACTCATCTTTTCCAGGTGTGGATCCAAATTCTCAAATTCATTATGGGCATGTAGTTAGGACTTAGCTCATTATATAAGATAATTACACAGGTATATGTACAGCTTGTGTAAGAATCTATGCTGTTGTAAAACATTCAGAGTTCCCGTAGCCCAGCGCAGAAGACTGTCCTGCAAACTAAACTTCTAAATTCTCTTTATCCTTTCATCCATTCAACAAATGTTTAGTGAGAACATATTATGCCTACATGCCTCAATTTACCTTTTACTTGTTGAGCTTTTAATTGTCAACCTTATTCTCTTTCTAGTGACATCATAAATAGGACAGAGGTGTTTATTTTCAAATGGTCTTGGTAGAAATTGGTGTAGCAATTAGCCTCTCTAGAAGAATCCCTTGCTATTTCATCAGTTTACTAACTTCTGTGCACTGGAATTGAGATTGCTGCCAAGTGCAGCATTCTTTTTGGAAAAAAAAATCCTAGTTTAAAATCCTCTATATAATCTTATTCTGCTTCACTTGGCAAAACTCTTTAACTCCTTTGATTGAGACATCAATTGCTCTTTTTTTAAACGCTCACATAGTAAATCTTGCATATTTCTAAATCCTTCTGGAAATATTATATTCATTGTATGTGTTCTACCGTAGTTAGTATTTTTATAAACTTTTACCAGAATGCTTTGTGACCTGTCTGTATTTAGCTCTCTGCAATGTACCTTTCAGTCCACATCTGCTTACCGCTGAACAGCTTTCCTTTGCTGTAACTTTGTGTTAAACATGACAAGTTATTATCGTGTTTGCTATTTGCTGCCATTTGCAATTGTCATCTTTTAAGACATGCTGTCTCCCTAGACCACTTTTGAGCATTTGCATGACATGAAAAGAAATGACTGCAAAAAAAAAAAATTGTTCAAATGCATGCCTGGTTGTGGTTTTAAGTGAAACATCTGGGCTCATTCAAATCATCCTTCCTTCTGATGTGACTTTGCATGACTAACAAAGGCAGGAGGTTTGGTCAGGTGGCTTTTTCTAGGAGTTACTGGAAAAAGGGAATTTTTCCTCCAGGGACTGTGTTTCTAGGCTCCTGGAGGCTCTTGGGCAGAAACAGAGGCACCTCATGTTATTCCCCTCAGCCTGTCCTGGTCTACTGGTAGCTTTGATGAGAAAAGTCTCTGGAACTTCCTTTGACAGGAAGTCCAGGGGAGGGTCACCCAGGGGCAGGGGCACTGTGGAGAGAAGTGGAGAAGCCTGGGGAAGATCTGGCCGTCATCTGCAAAACTGTGCGAGGGAACTGGGCTTGTTCTGGCTGCCTTCAGAGTGTGGAATAGAGTCCACATATGAAGAGGAAGATTTCACTTCAACAAAGTGATGCACGGCTCCTGCTTCAGGTCTCAGCTGAAAGAACACTTCCTTGGGAAGGCTTTCTCTGCCACTCCAGCCGTAGTGGGTCACCTTCCCTCGATAGTCAGGTCACCCTGCTTATTTCCCCAAAACAGTTATGAGAGAGTGAGGTTTTCTTATTCATTTCTTTATTAGGTTTTATTGTCTTATTTATTTTTTATTGTTCTCTCCATGACACCAGGCACTCTGTCTATTTTGTTCACCCACCCGTCTCCAGAACAGGGCTGGCTACACTATTTGTGGAGCCCAGTGCTAAATGAATATGTAGAGTGCTTTGTTCAAAAAGCAGGAATTAAGTGCTCCTAAAAGTACTAAGGTATAAAACATTTTCCTTTCTGGAGTGGTCTCTCTCTCAACTTGTCATTGTGTTTTTCATTTGCTATTTAACAGCATTCTAAGTAAAGAAAAATTGAAATTGTAAATTATTAGCATGGATTTTACCATTCATCTTTATATTGTACAATGCCAGTTTTAAACGCAAATATAAGAGCATTTAACTCATATGCAAAATCACCAAAAGTACACAATTCATATTTCTTAGCTTGTACACACATATGTACAAGCATGTTCTTACCAGAACAGTGGAAATGCTGCACAAAACTAACTCAACAGTTTTTATTTCACTTCTTGATGCGTTCTACCAACACTCTCTACCCTCAGCTTATGATTGAGAAAGGAAAGACTAAAGGAAAAGGAACTATCCATTGTCTTAGGTTTCCGTTTCCTTCTATGTCATCATTTCAGCTTTAAGTGGTTGGCTAATACAGGCAAGTAACATGAATAGGAAAGATTGTGAAAGGGTTCCTTGGTCCTTGTTCTGGTTCGAAGAAAAAGCAAAATGCATGGCCTCTAGCGTGTCAGCACCTCCCTCCTCCCCACCTTACTCAGGAGCAGCAGTAACATGCTTTCCTTGTACTTGTTTCAAGTCTTCTTGAATGCCAATGCATTGTGGCCACAGGAATTCCGTGCTTATGGGGTATCCCAAACGCTATATGCAAACGGGGAGACAAAGAACTGTGGGTATCTCCTCTACTCAAGTGAATGTTCCATTGTCCCATCTGACTTCACTTACAAAACACAAGTTCAGTAAAAATATTCAGAATTGCACGAAACAGCAGTGCATTAAACCAAATGAGGGACCATTTGATTGCACGGGTCTGTGCCCAGGAAGCCAGCCTGGTCTACATCCTACTATATTGGGGCACACTGAGCACAGAGGATGAGCAAATCTATTCTTGTTAAGTAGGTGAATGAATGAACAATTCAGAACTGTCTATCAATGACCTGGGCTGCAGAAATAAGTCACCGCATGGCCCAGAAAGAGGTAGAGAGGGTGGCTCTAGCCTTAGTTCTTGATAGTGTTCCCGTTCCTAAGCCTACTTATACCTCGTGCCTTTGAGTTCAATGAAACACCTCTCCCTCTTTATAATAAATCTCCCTGATTTATCTAGTACAGAAAGTACGAGGTTTTTGCAGCTGCCTAACAAAGAAATTCCTTTTGTACCCTAGTTCACCCATGACTCATTCTCCAGGCACAGCAAGCTATACTGTCCTCTGGACATGCCATGATCGTTCACATCTCATGCTTTCGCCCCTAAGAGATGTTCTTCTTGAAATGGCTATGCTCTTTCTGTTCTAACAGACCAGTTCTTCGTTTTTCTGGAAGACCAGCTGTCTTGTGGCACCTTCTCCACTTCTCATTTGAGATAGTTGCTCAAGTGTCATTGTATTGAGAAAGATTGTTGACATTTTCTGTCCCTGAGATCTCCACTGGGGCAGGGTAAAGACCTGTTCCCTTTGTATTTCTGTTGCCTGGAACCTAACACAGCGCTTGGCTCTTAGCAGAGGCTCACTGTCTGTTGCATGAGAGTTAGTTGTTGACTTCCCAAATTACCATATGCAGTTAGGCCTAGGAAATGTGTTAGGACTACTCTCAGAATACTTCAGCTACAAGTTACCACTTCACAGTCCTGATTTCTTTTGTTCAAAGGTGGTTCTTCATTGAAAGCTCTTTTAGCTGATTGTGGGAATTATGCAAGGCAGTGTTAGTGGAAGGGAGTGTGGACAATAAAAAGAGGCAAATTGAAATGGGCTTGGAGTTAAGCTGGTCAAGGGACCGTCTGGGTTCAGTTGTGCCTAAAATACTTTTGGAACAAGCTATTTATGAAGTTATAGACCACAGATCATTGCCTATGACACCCACAGTCATTCTGGAAAAATATGACTCAGTTATAAGTACTGCATATACACAGGAGCAGGAATCTGAGGAGGAAGAAATATCTGTCTATCGCAGATGTCGTTCACAGAGATCCCCAGACAGCCTCCTAAGCAGCCTGCATTGTTCTTCTTGTCTGGTCTGATGCCGCTGGGAAACAGTCCAGGGCGTTACATATTTTCACTGAACATAGAAGTCTACCTCCTTTGCCATGGTATTTTGGAGGAGTCTCTCCCAGTGGGACATTGTTCATCACTTATTTCTCATCCCAAGTGAAAATTACTGTAGAAATAAAACCTGTTCTCATTCAAGACACAGATTGCTTAAAATAATATCTGAAATATAACAGATATTATCATGATTTTGCAAAAATAAAAGGGTCTTACTCTTACAAGATGAGAATCTTAATGAATGAATGACACATTTGTTAAGACTTCTTTCTCATTGCTGTCAAGAGATGGTCATGAGAAGTAGGATATTAGATTATGTGAGGACTAGGAAAAAGCAAGCGGAAAAGGCAAAAGATGAAAATTCTATATGAGACAGAAGCAAGCTCTGGAATTTCTATCTTCTTTGCTTGCTTGACCTTTGCACACATGAAGTGATTCCCTGCTGAATGGCAAGACAGGTGGGTGAGACTGGCTTTCATTCAAATGATGAGTGAAAGTGCCTCTACTATGTTTGAAGATCTAAAAGCTGCGAAGTCCGATTGAGGAAGTGGGAGGAGAACATCACATATCCTGCCCCCCTCGTATGCAATACAGTGGGGGAATCAGGCCCACTCTGCTTATTTCTGTGGTCCAATTGTGAGTATAAAAATTATTATCCAGATTGTAAGCCAATCTAATAATTGGGTCATCTTTCATTAACTCTGGGCGTATAGCTCTCTGTTATACCACTCTGTCTCTGACTAAATGACTCCATGTCAAATAATGGTTAAACCTTCCACTGTTTCCCAAAAGACTGAGCACCAGCTGGGTGTAGATCATTTGCCAACACCAGCAGTCATGTGAAACCCACTAATTGGGCACATATCTCCTGAGTACACAAACCTGCCTATGCCAAAGGGGTGGCCGTGCCTCCCAACACCTTCAGAACATGCAATAATTTCATTGCTAAAGAAAAAAAAAAAGAAATGACTTGGCTGAAGGCACAATTGCTTTTCAGAAGGGAAACTCTTTTCCCAGGGTGCACTGTGCAGACAAAACTTACTGCATCCCTTCTGAAAATGTGTCTGGAGCAGTCTTCCAAGATGATTAATAGAGCAAGTATTTTTCACAAGGGTCTGACCTTTGAAAGCACAAGCAGACAAAAGACACAAATGGCTAGAGATGGGTGGAGAGCAGCAGGCTCACAAGACAGCGGCATCCACACACTGCCCTCTCCTCAGGGCCTGTGACACACTGTGCTGTCCCTAGGGGGAAAGCCCATAGGACTTTTGAAAGGCTTTTGGGGTAATTATAAGGGTCTTTACCTGAGGAAGATTTTCTTTCAAATGCTGGGACAGCAGGCTGGTATATTGTGAAGATAAACAAATTTAGTCAGAAGATTCTTGCACCAAGATTTCGGCTCAGAGCCACAGGCCACAAGTTTAGAAACAAATTCCCAATGCAGTGTGTATGCTTCACTGGAGAGGGGACGGAAGGAGAGTAGATATTTTGGGGAAAGGAAATAAATATTTTTGAGGATATATTTTTAAATATTTATAACAATTCTATGAGGGAATATTCATGCTCCCATTTTACAGGTGGGCAAACTGGACCCTAAAGAACTTGGTAAGGCCAAACCAGTAGGAAACAGCGGCAACGTGGAGATTCAGGCCCAGTTAGGTCTAATCACAAACCTCATTCTTCTTCCACTATCCCAGGCTATTCAAGCTGGGAGAGAGAGAATTAAATAGATAGGTCTTGGCAGAAATTCTCCTGCTTACAAAGAAAGCACATTTCTGAGTTCACCAGCATGCTGTGGTGAGGGTCTCTGCTGAGTTGGTACGTTGGTAAATTTAAGCAATCCTGAACTTTCTTATACTAAATTGTATTAATGGCTTCTTTATTTCTTGCTTCTTCTCTTACCTCTTAGTTTTTCAATAATTTTCGTTTATTTCTACTTGGCTTATTTATTGACTTAAAAATATTTATTGAATCCTGATCTAGCCAGTACAGTGCTAGGCGGTTGGTGTGCAGTGATTGTCTCAGCCTAGGTTTCCCTTAAAACTGAGTCGAGACTAAGGCTTGAATGCAGATGGTTTATTTGGGAAGTGATCTTAGAGAGCAGAAGTGAGGGACCAAGAAGAGTGAAACAGGGAAGGGAGAAAGCCAATATAGGGTAACTATAGAGCTGGCCACCAGTGCAGGTAGCCAATGCCCAGTTCTGTTGGCACCTTTTGAGGAGCGTATTGAGGGATCAGAGGGAGAAGCATTTATCTGTTGGCTCCCGGCCTGCTTTAATCAGTAGTTACACCACAGAGCATTAACACTTGCACACTTCTGGGTTGCACGTGCATGAACGTCAAGCAGGCTCCTGCAGGTGCCCCAACAGGAGAGAGAGGGAAGCCCCTAGGCAGGAAGCAGAGGTGTTTGGTGCAGGCTTGAGGTGTGCACTGTCAATGGAGAGCAGTTTATAACCACGTGGAACTCTTTGCCAGAGCCATGAGCTGAAGCCAAGAGGATATGAGGTGGTGAGCAAGATGTCTGATGTAATGGCCTAAATGGATCCGATCCTGGCTCTCAAGGAAAAGCCTACAGTTTAGTAAGAGAGATGCATATTAAATAGATTAACAAGCCACATAATTACAAATTTTGTTAAGTACTATGAAGGAAAAGGACAGGTTCCAGGAGAGAGACTAACAGGCAGCCTACCTTAAATTGGGATGGTGAGGGAGGCTTCTGGAGGGGTGACATTTAGGCTGAGGCCTGCAGAATGAGCAGGAGATGGCCAGGAGAGAGAGGTGGGGAAGGGCATCACAGAGAAAACAGCCTTTGCACAAACTGCAGGCAGAGTAATTCCTAGTGAGCTATAGAAACAGAGAGAAACCCAACAAAGCTCAGCAGAGGGAGGAAGTGGGAACGAGGAATGAGATATACCTGGACAGGTAGGCAACTGGGTTCTGGACTTTACTGTGGGTGGGATGAAAAGCCAGTAGAGGTATTTTAATATTTTTGAAAATTCTCTATGGTTTTTACGAAAAAGAAATTTGGGCTCTCCAATAGGGGAAGCAGGGAAGATTTTCTGAGGTAGTTGCAGTAGTCTAGGGAAGGAATGTTCGTGGCTTAGACTAGGCAGTGATGGAGGGGAAGGAGAAAGTGGGCAGATTAAAGAGCTATTTTTCCATCAAGAGAATGTTGGGGTACATCGGAGATGAAGATGGGGAAGAAGGAGGAATTAAGGATGACTCCCATATTTTCGTCCTGAGCATTTATTCCGTCACTCAACAAATATTTATTAAACACTTACTACCTACAGGGCATTCTTCAAGATTATAGGAATCCAAAGATTGATAAGACTCCACCCCATCCCTTGAATGACTCACAGTCCAGTAAGGAAGACTGACAAGGAGACAGACAATTCCAGCAGAGGGTAGTTAAGTGCTATGAAGCTGCACATTCTGGACCTCATTAAAAGCTAACACAATCAAGGTTACTTCCACCCATCCAGATGACCATAAATGGCTTCTACCTGGGTGGCCCTAGAAGACTACCCACCAGTTGCTCAGAATATTTCAGGAAATTGATCTAGAGAGGAATCAATTGCCCATGGGTTCTTTTATCCTCACTGGTTAATAATTACTTTCTCAGCCATCTAGATGTGTAGAGTTTAGTCCAGAGCATTCACTCCTGGAAATGGAAGTGCTAAATGGATTGGAGCTATTTGGGGTTAGTATAGCAGGGTCAGTCTCTGTGAGGAAGTGTTCCTGGCATGATACATTAGTAATTCCTCTTCTGTTTTCTTTGAAGCCCCTGAAACCATGACATGCCACTGACAGTGCTGTTCTCCAGCTGGCGGCATTCTTACAACCATTGGCCAATCTTCCCGGGGTGTATTATGAAGATGACCTTTACGTGGCCAAAAGACTTCCCTCAGTCCCTGCTGAGTGAGTCCCTATGTTCACGACCATTTCCTTGAAGATATCTCAACTTGCTGTAGAATTTTCATTTTAACTTGCAATAACATATCATCTAGCACTTCCAAAACCATCCTATGTGTGCTTTTTGTCAGCCACTCTTGGTCAAAAAGCAAAAAGAACTACCCTCAGGGGAGTAAGGAAAAGATTACTCAGCATCATTAAGACTGGGGAAAGCGCTGTATCAGGCACACTTTCAATAGCTGAAAGCCTAAGATGCGCACTTTCTCTCATATTGGCTGAGAAGCCATGGGAAAACTGTGTATTAACTTCTCTTTCCGAGAAGAATAGCACTATAGTGATTCAGCAGTGATGGTGCAGCACTAAATGAAGTGGGCCTGTAATTCTAGGTGTTGACTCTCCTTCAAAGTGATTGTACCATTACCTTCCATTCAACTTCCTAGAATCATACAATGATATCTACTAGACCGACTGATAATCTTGATGATAGTTCCAATGTTTAAAAATGCAAAGATAAATGATTTTCTCATCAAATGACTATGGAATTAATTTTTCCTCTGAGTTCAGGGAAAACAGTATTGCTGGTTTTAGTGCATTGTTCACTAATGTACTGAGTACATTTATCTGAAGAAAGTACATGAAAGGCAAGACTTGAAGAGCACTGCTGAACTAGTGCTGATGTTCAGTAAGGACACATTTTAAGAAAAGGAAAGAAAAGCAGTGGAGAGGGGATGTAGGCTCTTCTCCCATCATCCCCACCCAGGGCCCTGGCCCATGGAGCTGACCCCTTGCACGTGACCCTGATGTGCTCTAGACTCGGCCAATCAGAGCACTCCGTCCTCCAGACTGCAGTTTGGTTCAGAGATGAACATGTGCCCCCTTGTGAGACCAATTAGAGTCTTCCATGGGCCTTGTGGGACCGTTAAGAAAGGTGCTTTCTCTTTCTCTCTGATTTCAATCTGTGAGCAGATATCAGCTTAGAGACGTTAGTGGTTTCTCGCTTCCACATAGAGAAAGCTTGCTTGCCTGCTTGGGTAGGAGCCCAGCAAAGGTAACTCGAGTTTTAAAAGGTGGGGAAGGGAGGGAGGGAAGGTGGGAAGGAGAGAGAGAGAGAGAGTGAGAGACTGAGACCTGAAGGCAATAGCTGAAACCCTGGAGACAAGGGTGCCTAAAGGGAGCTCTTGGTTATGGGAACCAATGAATTGACACTTACTTGTGTTTGTATCTCTTGCAACTGAAGACTCCTGACAACCGCATGATGCTGTTTAGTCACTCCATTGCAGCGAGAATACAGGCAACCCTGGATGCCATAAGAAAGAGTTCCTTACGAAACTTTGCAGCCATGAAAAATCACATTTTTGACACGTTTAATGACATGGGAACAGGCTCATAATAAGTCAAGTGAAAAAAACATTAAAAAATTGTTTATAGCACAGGATTTAGCTTTTTTGTGAATATATATTTATATAATTGTATAAAAAGTAAACTGCAAAGAAATATACTGGAATTTTAGAAGTGGTTATCTCTGTAGATAGGATTAAAATAATTTTAATTTTCTTCTTTATACTTTCTTTGTTTCCCAGATTTTCTACAGTACACATAAACTGCCCCTGCGATCGAGAGTAAAAAGTATATTAATAAAGGTATGAAAACTCATACTTTGGGGTTAATTCAAGATGGCTTTCATTTAGCCCACAATGCACTCCAAAATGTATTGAAGGTTACGTTTCAAAACACCTGAAAAATTTAGTACTTGACTTCCAAATGGAATCCTTTGGGTGCTTGTGTATTTTATTATAATGCACCCTGATCCTGTTGAACTTTTAGTTCAAACCAGAATGAAAACTGTACCTCCACATGGAGCAAAAGGACCCAGTTATTACTGCTGATATTAAGATAAGGGACAAGTTCTGAACCCTCTATTGATAGGGCAGTTGTGTCATCTGGAGGACGTTTCTTCTCAATTTCATCTGACAAAAACACCTGATGTCAAATTCTTAAATAAACAATACCAAGTTCCTGTGAGGGAGCAGCAGCAAGTCAAATAGGAGATGCTCATTCTTGGCATGAAGTACGTATCTGAGAATTAACTTATCACATTTCACAGCTCACTGTAAACCAAGAGGGGTGGAGAGAGAAGGGTCAAAGGCTGCTCTAATTACTCTCATTTTAGCGAGCAGAATGAAGTGAAGTTTCCTGGGGTAATTAATCAAGTCATGATGAAAAGTGAACACACTGGACACTTTATTTGGTCAGGGATTTGATGGAAATTGCCACTGCCTCACGGAGGACACTGTCGTTGGCCTGGCAGAAGGTTCTCACTTAGGAAAGAATGTATAGTAATGCGAGGTCCAGCATTCAAAATAAAGTCGTAAGGAAAACAGCAGCAATCATCTGGCATTGCTCTTGCGGAGTTTTGGCTTCAATTCTTGCTGGTAACAGGGGGCCTGCGAGTTTCTACGGTGTGTTGGGTGGAAACGGTCTATGCCTGGTGATTTTCACAAACAGATAAATATACTTCTATTTCCAAGCATGCGATTCAGCCACTTGGACTCCAGCAATAACTGCCACTCGTTTCAAAGGAACTGGTGTAATGCAGTCCTTACTATCTGAGCTCATATCTATTACGAAAATCAAGCTGCATGTTTTTCCAGGTGCTACCATCTTGGAAACAAGGCACAAGGGGACCAAAAAATGTGTTTCAGAACCTAAAGTGAAAGCCTCCAATTAGGTTTTTTTTTTTTTTAATCTAGTTATTGCAAGCTGTTTTGGCTAAAACCCGAACGTACTTAAATGTCTTCCAACCCTGTATATTTGCTGTTCTTACTACTTATGTGTTTTTTTGGAAATGTTCAAAAAATCCCATCAAATTAAACGTATATTTGACATTGTAGTCTACTTTGGTCTTTTTTATTAATTTGAGTGTGAAATTAGGCAATGCCTGTTGATTGTCAGTAAAATGAGTACAGTAGAATGACTAAATAGCAAATAGTCCAACTGTCAGAGGAGTTCTGAAACCAAACCAGGAAAAACAGCAACATGGAATTAAATGCCATTTAGGGACTTTGATTCTCTGTCTATCTGTCTCTTATGGTGTTCCATATTTCAGGCCAATCCTTTTCCCCCTCCCAACCACCCCGAAACAACATGAAAAGAAAAGAACAACTCTCCTGCTGAACACTGTGTTATTCCAAATTATATTTTTTAAACTTTTTGCCCAGTTAGTCATATGTCTGAAAATGCATAGAATATCCTCTTAAGCAACAGTGTGACTCAAACTCTCACTACATACTTGCAAAAGAAAGTTTTGGCATGCCCTGCCTCTGAGGAGGCTGATGGGGTTGAGACTGGACCAAATAGTGGCAGAATGCCTTCGTGGACATGGAGGTCACCCCCAAGATCAAGGCTGGATGGATCTGAAGGGTGGGGCCAACCGCTGGGCACCACATAAAGTGGGAGGGGCTGTAATGTTGCGAAAAACCGAACAGAAACTGAAGGAGTCAACCCATAGCTGCTGCCAAGTTTTTCCTCCTCTTTTTCTACAGTAAATTTGGAATCTGTCCTTATCTCTTTTACCCCACCTCCCAATCTTTACTGAGGCCCATATTTGTTCTCTGCATGCAATCGTATTACATTCCATATCCTAGACTTTAAGCCAGTGTCTTGATGGTAAATTGGCCACTTCCATCACACTGCAAACCTTCCAGCTCATAAAGCCCCCCTTATAATCCTACAATCATACCCAATTGCTTTCCCAAATACTTCATGAAACTTCTCTGGAAAGCTTTCTCTTGTATTTTCAAACCTGGATACCTTACCTAGTCTCTCCACAGTCATTAAAATTATCAATCCCAAATAAACAGGCCGTTTGTAGGCTTACTATGAAATAATGGGTTGGATCAGAAAAAATGACTAAAAATTACTATATAATGCAAAAGCACTTGAGTTGGTAGCCCTAGAATCAAGAACCAACGTGATAGCTATCACTATAGAATGATTGGAGTTGAACTAATAGACTCAATTTCTGAGTCGTTGTTCAAAACGGTATTCTTTTTTTTAAGAGTACCTTTAAAAAATTTCTTCTGTTGTTTAACGGTTTGTAAGAAACACATGATCATTGTAGAAAAATTAAAATACGTATATTAAGATAAAAGAAGACAATAAAAATCACCCATGGGCCAGCCCCGTGGCTTAGCGGTTAAGTGCGCACACTCCGCTACTGGCGGCCCAGGTTCGGATCTCGGGCGCGCACCAACGCACCGCTTCTCCGGCCATGCTGAGGCCATGTCCCACATACAGCAACTAGAAGGATGTGCAACTATGACGTACAACTATCTACTGGAGCTTAGGGGAAAAAAAAGGAGGAGGATTGGCAATAGATGTTAGCTCAGAGCCGGTCTTCCTCAGCATAAAGAGGAGGATTAGCATGGATGTTAGCTCAGGGCTGATCTTCCTCACAAAAAAAAAAAAATCACCCATAATCCCACCATTGGATCTTTGATGTTTTTGATGTATATCCTATATTAATATATTTCACAGTTATATACACAAACACAAGGATATCTTGTCAAGATTTAGAAACATTTGGTGTATGCTGATAGGTGTCACCCCTACCTACCTCCTGTTCTTCCCAAATATCTATTTGCTTCTATATGATTCACGTGGAGATTGGGGAGTTTTATGAGAATGGAATTCAAGACATGTCCAAATTTGGGGTCCAGACATTTACACTTATGTCTGGCAAGCTATATGTGTGTGTTTGGGTGCTGTTCCCCCAGTAGAAGACAAATATTAAGGAAAATCTACAGGATCCCTGAGAAAGAATTCATCCTAAGTGTCAAGCTCATTGGGCCAAACTCAGAAACAGGGACTGAAAGAGAAAGTTATAACTCTGGATTCAGAGTGTAGCTATAATTTCAATCCCTGTCCACCCAACTCCCAATGCCCTTGGTTAGTGCACTCTGGAGAAGAAGACACTGAGCAAACAAAAATAAGAGCTTAAAATCCAGGATTTCAAATAACCTCGTAGTAGGACTCCACTAACTGAGTGTAAAAAGAGAATTAAGGAGCTAGTAAAACTCAGGTATTGGTGGTAGTTGCTTGTAATGGAACCGCCATAGAGTATTGACACACACACACACACACACACACACACACACACACTAATACTGAGTTGTACTCTATAGTCTGTTTTTTTAAAATATAATATCTTATGATCATCCATCCATGTCAGTAAATACAGTTCTGTAATACCATCATTTTAAATGATTTGGGTATATGGATTTTACCATAATTTATTTATAAACAGTGGTTCAATGAACATCTTTGTAGCTAAATCTTTGGTTACATGCTAATTTATTCCACTAGGATAAATTCCTAGAGGTGAGATTGTGGGTCACATGATATACACCTGTAAAATGTCTTAAAAAACCTATGATATGAACCATATGTGTGGTTCATGTACATAATATTATGTACACTCTAGAGAGATTGAACCAGCTTACTCCCACCAGCACTGAATGAAAGTCACAGATAAAATGTTATTCTTTTAATCCATGCTGACATCCCAGATAGAGTAATCCCTTCCCTTTCTTGGAACCACCACCCACTATAGATAACCTGGAGGTGTTAAACTAAATGGACCTGTCCACAGTTGGCAGCACTGGATCCCATCTTAGACCAACATGGCAGAACCTGCCCCATGTGTAAATCATTAACTTCAGCCAATCTTGTTCCTCTTCACTCTACAAGCCCATATCTAACTTGGCTGCTCTCGGTATAGTTTTTTGAGAACTGCATTCCCCTCTTATTTAATATCATGTTGTTGGGATAATTTTCTTCCCTGATATATTATTTTACTTTTCCTCAGATTTGCTCTTATTTGGCATTCCCATGCTGCATTTCAACCTCTCTGAGTGTGTTGATTTACAGTGTTTGAATTCACTCACACCTGGCCATTTTAAATTAATGTGCCAAATGAGATCCATGAGGCACTACCATCGCCAACAGTGCCCCAACACGGCACAACCGTTCCTTCTTTGCTCTTGATTTCTTTCTGTGAGCTCATTTCTGATTTCAGCAGTATCCTCTATTCTTGCTGTCCCTGTTCTTGTCAATTCTAGAAATGCATTTTTAAGCAACCCAGTTGTTTCAGAGGGGACTGAAGAATACACTATGAAACACAAATTTTTCTTCTGTCACTTGGCAAAGTTTGTAAAGAATCGTGGTAGTTACATGAAAATTAAAAAAACAGCACTCACACATTGGTGGGTATAAATTAATATAGTGTTTCTGGAAGGTAATTTGGATATATGTATCGAAAGCCTTAAAAAACATTTTATGTATGCAATTGTATCTCTATGAATTTATCTAGAGAAAATAACTGAACAAGTATACAAAGATTAATGTAAAAGTGTGTTTATCACAGCATTATTTATAAGTAAAAATGGAAACAAATAGAATGTTTGATAATAGGAAATAAGATTCCATACACATATGGAAATATATGCAGCTATTAAAAATGAAGACAAATCTGTACTTACAGTAATGGAAGAACATTGATGATATAATGTCAAGTAAAAATGGCAGGTTGCAGAGTAGTTGGCATAGTGTGATCCCATCTCGGTAATAAAGACATTTGCATTCATGTAATCTGAGTAGAAAAGCTGGATCCCAATTCTCTTGGTATGCATACTTAGCACGGAAGAAGAGGGCACCAGAGACAAGTGCTAGGGATACTTGTGCCCAGAAAAAGGAGACAGCAGGCAATGAGGCCTCCGCCAGCCTATGTATAGGTTTGATCTCTATGAAGATGGGGGCATTCGCTACAGGTTGTCCCAAAGTAACACATGGCTCTGAAACCCTGTGTGTGATGGGAGGTACTGTCTTCACACCAAGGAGGGACAGGTCTGGGAGCATCAAGAGACAGCATCCCGGGCAGGGCAGTTTGGCCACAAGAGCAGTGACAAAAGTCAATGGGGGTTGCAGAAATATAAAGACCTCTAGAAACTGGCATAACTGCATTTCTTTCTTTTTTTATTGGCTAAAGCAAGTCACATAGCTATAACAAAGTGAGGAGGAAAGGAAATACACCCCACTTCTTTAGTGGGGGGGTGGTCAGGTAAAGTCAAATGTCAAAGGGCACAGATTTAGGGAAAGGTGAAGAGTTGAGATCATTACTGCAATCTAACACACCTGTATTTTCTCATTTTTTTGCACAATAATCACATAATATTTGTGTAATTGTGCCCATAAAAATACATGGTGTGGTAGATTGTTACACTAATGGCCCCCATAGAACCCTGTCTCCCAGTGTACATGCCTGTATGAATTTCCTAAGGGCTCTGTAACAAAGTGCCACAAACTGAATGGCTTAAAACAAAAATGTATTCTCTCACAGTTCTGGAGGCCAGAAGTCTGAAATCAAGATGTTGGAAGGACCGTACTCCCTTTGAAGGCTCTAGGGGAGGAGACCTCCTTACCTCTTCCAGCTTCTGGTAGCCCCAGGCGTTCCCTGGCTTGTGGCAGCATCACTCCAGTCTCTGCCTCTGTCTTCACATGGCCATCTTCCCTTTGTGTCGGTGTGACTCTCCCTCTTACAAGGATACCAGTCATACTGGTTTAGGGGCCCACTCTACTCCAGTACGACCTCATCTTAACCTGATTATATCTGCAAGGACTATTTCCAGATAAGGCCACAGTCTATAGCACTAGAGGTTAAGACTTCAACTTCTTATCTTAATTCAGCCCATAACAATGTCCTTGTGTAGTCCCCTCCCTCTTTGATCCCGGGCCACGTGACTTGCTTTGGCCCACAATATGGAAATAAACATGACATAGACGGGGTATGAAGGGCACTTGAGCTCTGAGGCTGGCTCTCTTATGGCACTGCCACCACTCTGTGAGGAAGCCTGGTGTAGCCTCTGAGGATGAAGCAACCACCAGGCCAGGGAGGCTCAGACATCACAGACGTCCCAGCTGAGCCCAGCCAACCCTCAAGCTGAACTCAGTCACATGAGTGAAGCGAGGCGAAGTCACAGAACTGCCCAGGCAAGCCACAAAATGGTGAGAAATCATAAATTATTATTTTATAGGAGCTACTAAGTTTTGGGATGACAGTAATAGAAAACTGATAGTTATTGGTTTTCCTAAAACCAATAGTTATTGGATAGTTATGGGTTTTCCTAAAGTCTGAGCCTAAATCAGATATGATGCTTCCCAGCCCACCAGTTCTACAGTCATTGATTTTATTGGAATTGAAAAGAACTTCAGAGATAATCCGGTCTGATTTCTTTATTTCACAGATAAGAAAATTGAGACTCAGGAGCTGAAGTAATACACCCAAAACCATACTGCTGTTGAGGCAGGCATCAATCTCCTGACTCTTGATTCTGTGCTCTTTCAATGTTACCACGAGGTCACATGCTCTAATATGAAACTACTACTCAGAGGGTGGGGCTGGCTCATGGTCACACAGCTATTTAGTGTCAATATCAGGGCTAGAAATCAGATTTCCTAACTCCTCATCTAGAATTCTCTTCCTTTTGGGGGATGGGGAGCATACAGTGTGTGTCCTACACTCATACATTTAGCTGAGTATTGTCCTATGAAGTGTTACCTTTGTGCCAGAGTGGGGTTCAGGGGGAAAAAGATACCATTCCTTATCTTTCCTAGCTCTGAAACCTCTTTCCCTTCCTGTTTTACTCTCCCCTCCTAAATCCCCCAGCCCTGGAAATATGAGTAAGAATTCCTACCCCTCCCCATCAGCCACCACTTCACGCAGGATGGATTAATGAGGTTATGTCTCCAAAGAACTTTGAGTTCCTTGGAAGAAAGGCATCAACATGCAAAGTGGTGGTTGTTATTGCGATTACTTCACTGAGTAGGGTTTCACAGCTGTCCTGATGGAAAAGGGGCCAACAAAGCAGAATGCCAGCTTCCCCCAGCAGAGGAGCAGCTGGAATGGATTATAAATGAGACCTGTGTGCCCCGTTCTCTTTTTCGTCAAAGCCCATCAGCCTTTCTCAATGCCTAGCTCGCCCCTGACAGCCCTGCAAGCTCCCTGAGCCAGGCAGGTGCGGGCAAAGGCACCACCAAGCTCCATGTGGATAAGCCTGCTTGGCAGGGCAGCAAAACCCTATATTCTGAAACGAGGCCAACCCATTACAAGCGCTCAGTAATGCAACGGATTTCTCCAGTGGTGATTTGGGGTAAGTAAAACATTCTCATTGCTCAAACTTCCCTCCACTTTATAGGGCAAGGGGGATGGGGAAGGGAGAGGGAAGAGGGCGTGCAGACTCAGACAAATGTCACTCTGCCAGGACCAGCGCACCTCTACTCACCCTTCTTGCCTTCTTTCTCCTTCTTTCCTCCCTCCATCCCTCCTCTTTCTTTCCTTCCTTCCTTCCTTCCTTGCTTCCTTCCTTCCTTCCTTCCCTCCTTCCCTCCTTCCTTCCCTCCTTCCTCTCTTCTTTCCATTTAACACGTGTGTATTCAATATTATGTCAGGCACAATATTAGGTCCTGGAGATACAATGGGAAACAAGTTGTAGTCCTTTCCTTCAAGGAATTGCCCCTCTTGGTGCAGGAGTGGTGCTGGTGAATGAGACAGAGACAGACAAATGGACAGAAAATTATATTCCATAACACATTCCAAAAACCACACTCCTAAGGCAAGATTAAGTGTATGGGGCCACAGGGACACACAGAGGAGTCACTAAACCTGGTTTTGAAGGGGTCTTGGAAGGCTCCTAAAGGACCAATCAGAGATTTTCAGGTTAAGTGGAGGGCAAGCAGAGGCGGTATTCTAAGCAGGCACAGCTCCATTGTTCTGCGATAGTGTAAAAACTATCAATGTTTTGTGTGTGTATATAAAAGAAAAACAGACTATGAGCATTGTAATGGTATTAAATGTGCTGCAATCATAATATTATTCAAGCACTTGTTGAACACTTGTGATGCACTAGGCACTACTAAAAACGTTAAATGTGTTGCCTTATTTAACTCTCATAACATTTTTATAAAGCAGGTTCCATTATTATGCTCATTTTGCTGAAGATGAAACTGAGGCCCAGAGAAGTTAAGTAACTTGCTCAAGGTCACAGAATTAGTGAGCAGGGCCATCAGGTTTATACCCAGACCCAGAGCCCAGGACTATAACCTGCAGCACGCGACAGTCCCTTGCATGCAGACACTTACCATCTTTATATAGGTTAGTTTTGTCCTGATCCGACTTCTTTCTTTTTTAAATGGTGGGTCTATAATAGCAATTCATAACACTCATAGTGGGTTCTCAATAAATATTTGCTAACTAAAAAAAACTATTTCCCCAAGTCCAGGAAATATGATTTCTTTAGTGCACTAGGTACGCAAAATGATATCTTCTTCTGATCCAATAACCCATGCATGACATAGCTTTTTTAATCAACACAAAATCGTATGCTCAAATATGTCAGCAAATTAGGGAATAAGTTAAGAAGAGAGTTACATATGTACTCACGGACAATTTGGACCTTTTCAGTTATAATTTGTCTTTAAGTTGTCAAACTTTTTCTAACCCTTCTGTCTTGTCTTTCCAGCCGGACTGTAAGCCCTGGAGGCCAGAGACTTGTCTGCAGTCCTTTTCTGTTCTTGGTAGTACCCAAAGCCACTTTCTCTGTTGTGCTCCAAGGGTATCTGGCTGTGTCTTTATCACAGGATTTAGCACAGCATCCCGTAGGTTGAGTTAGTGATGTGCAAATTTCATATGAATGCTTGAGGACATTTTTGGGGGCACATATTAGATTTCCAGTAAATGCTTTTTGACTTGAAAACAGAAGACACTTGGTAAAATCTCAGGCCTGGCTAGTAAACCAAACCCAAAACAGAGGCTTTCAAGCAGCTAGCGTCCCTTCTTCAAGATCCTGTGCGCATCAGTCCTTCCAGCTCCCGATACCCCTCCCCTCACCCACGCCCCTGTGCAGCATTCCTCAGCTGTGCACCCAAACCATAGATTTTTGTTCCCTGGCTCGTTACGCTCGGTTATAGATTTCCTTTGGGGGGAGGGTCACCCAATTGGGGGATTTTTTTTCCTTAAAACGATGACCGTTTCAAATGCCTATAAAAGTGTTTTACTTGTTTTCAGATTTGTGTGTTTGTTTAATTAATGTCAAATGTTCTGGTTAATGTATTCTAATAATGTGATTTTCATATTTTCCTTAGTGTTTCCTACTTAGACAAAAGTTCTTTGCTGATACAGAAAATAAAGATGACATTTAATCCAAAAAAGTGAATGATTACTGATCCCTTTTTTCTCACATGGAATTGGGCTCAGGCTTTTTTATATATTAGCTCATTTGAACTTGACAACACCCCAATGAGGTGGACACTCTTATCATGTCCACACTACAGAGGAGGAATCGGAGACTTAGGAGTGACGAGGGATTTGTAGATGGAATACTGACATTCAAATAGGTCTGATTTCCCAGTGCTCTTAATTCAACTCTTTTGCCCCATCTTGTTGCTCTGGAATCACTGATTTCTCGAAGCACTTCCGGGCTCACCTCACTCACCTAACCACGTCCTCGGGGGAAACTGCTGGGCACATGTAGGCGATACGCCTAAGATCACAGAGACTGTGGGCATTGATTCTGTTTGTTGGTGACACCCCACTATTTGTGCCAGTTTTGAATAATGAGGTCAAAGAGGATAGGGACCAACTTGTTCCTGCTTGCTTTGTACAGACACGGGTCACATTCACGTCGCAGAGCTAAACAGACATTTGAACATGTCTGGGCTTTGTAAAAATTAGCTGCAAAATCAGCTTCTGCCTTTCTCAGCTCACCAGGATGGTCACAGCGAGAATGAGGCAGGGGGAGAGGGCTGGCTTACCCAAGTCTCAGAGCTCGACATCTTTCAGTGGTCACTTTATATTGTCCCCCGGGCGTATGTAACCAAATTGTCAGTCCACGGCACGCCTTGAAGCTTTCTTCTACATGTGGCATGTCCTCTGAAGAAAGTTGAACTCAAAGAGGACAGGGACCTGGTGGGCTGCCTGCGGGTCATTCAACCCACAGAAATAAAGAACCACAGAGCCCGGACTTGGCATCTGCTTGGATCCCAGCCATTATAAACTAAAATTATTTCAGAGGGAGTCTTCCTTTTTCCATTCTTTTCCCCTTGTTCACCTAAAATTTGATAGAGATTCTGCAGAATCATTGACATCTCTCTGAACTCCATGCTGTGTGCAGGCAGAAGGCAGTGGAGGGAGTGGGGCAGGCTGTGGGGTGAGGACACCTGAGGTGGACGCCAAAGTCATCACTCCCAGCACACGGCCTTGGCCAGTGACCCCACCTCCTCAGGCCAACTCAGGCTGCTGGGAGCATTCAGTGTGGTAACTTCTCTAAAGCATCTGGCATAGGGCTCAGTTCATGGAAGGTGCTTAACAAATGTCAATTCCAATTCCCCATGTGTTCACAATAGTTTTGATGATTCTGATGAATTATTTTGTCCTAGATCTAATATATATATTAACCTTGTGTTTTTCTGCTATGCCACCTCCCAGCTCTTTGCTCATGAACATCTCACCTGCCTAAGAGGGAGTGGTCAGTAAGAATTTGGACTCTGGAACAGGCTGCGGACATTTGAATGCCTACTCTGTCACTATGTGGCTGTATGATCTGGGAAGAGTCACTTAAACTTGCTATGACTCTATTTCCTCATTTTAAAAATAGGTATTATAATAATAATAGTGCTCACCTTACAAAATTGCTGTGACGATTTGAACAGTTAATCCACATAACTTCTGACAAAATTGTCTGGCATACATAAGTACTCAATAACTAGCTATTACTTTTTCTTAACTAGTCCTTCCCTCTGCTTTCTCAAATCATATCTATAAAAACAAGAAAATTGATATTTTCTTTATCTATATTGTTGAGTTGTTGTGAAAGAAGGAGGCAGATAGAAAGGACCCACTATGTGTAGGCACTAGCAGCTTATGAGGATCAAACATAAAACAGATTAAAGTGAAAAGCAAAATTGGGTAAATAGTATAAAAGTCACTATGATTCAAATTAATATTAAAAAAGATTGGGGGAATTTTCATAGTACTGAAAACTTTTGCCTTTCACTCTAGGGAGATGGTTTTGTTGAAGCTTCTGGGGGCTGGAGATATAGAATAAGTGACGTGACAAAAGGAGCAGACGCCACAGTCAGATTTTTCCAGATGATCTGAGGCCTGCGTGTCCACTGCGGGAGTATCAGTTCTCCCCTATCTCCGGTCATTGCACGTGGCCTTCCTTTGAAGTGCTTATTGTGATTGACTTTATAAGCTCATGGTTGTCTACAGGTTATGATATTAAAAAAGCCAGGAAAGCTTCCACCCAGAAATGGCCGCACCTCCCACGGTTGGCATGTGCATAAGGAGCAGCCTCTACCTCTCTCTGTTCTACAGGCTCCTTCGATGCTTCTTCCACCTGCTTGTAGCTCTCTGGACTCTTCACACTGCTGACCACCTCCAAGCCTTTGCTCTTGCAGCTCCCCCACCTAGAAATCTTTCCTTGCTTATAAGACAGACAAACTGTGAACATTTGAAGTCTCAATTAAGCCATTACCTTCTTCATGTCTCCTTCCTGATTGCCTTCTCCCTCAACCAGAGATCAACTTGACCACACCTTTCCTGGCACTCACTGCAGGTGGTTTAAAGACCCCTGTGTAGATCCACAGACAAGGAATAATGGGAGCACCTGTAACACTGCATTCCTCTTGCCATTGAAATGTCTACATTCCTAATGAACTAGAACACTTGGAGACAATATTTCTTAATCATCTCAGCTTTCCCAGAACCTAGCAAAGTGCCTGGCGTATAATGGATAATCAATAAGTATTTGTTGAAGGATGAATGAATGAAGTTTAAAACCTCTTGGCCTTCAGAAAGCCAGGTAGTCCTCTGAACTGAAATCAACTAATTTCACCACTGTGAGCCACTTTGGATAAATGGGAGGGAGGCTCAAATTCTTAGTTACAATATTTTCTGGCAGATTTATTTTATTCCATTTTCTTATTTCTGTGTCTTACAGCATTTGGATCTGTATACGTCACATAGTAGGTGCTTAAGAAATGTTTGATAAATGAATGGAAGATCCAAGAGATTTCATCTTCAGCCGCAGGATCCTGGTGACATCCCAAGGGAAGGTGGCCCCCATAGTCTAGAGCTTGGATAGACAGTGACAGTCAGTGACAGACAATTTCCAGGGGATGGAATGGAAGCTGCTACCCTGATGACTCCAACATCAATCAGAGGCATTAGCCATTTTGAGGCACAACCCACTGAGGAAGGAGCCCAGGAAGGACTTCTCTACTCCTTCAAGCTACCCCACTCCCAGTGGTTTAGTCTCTTCCTCAGAACACGTATAATGAGCATAATATTTTGAATGATATTACTATTATTTCTCTTTTATTTTTATGTATTCATGATCAGCTCTCTAGTCAATATAAAGTAAGATTATCACAAAGTAAAAATAAAGGGAAAATTATTATTGGAGTTTTGACATTCAAAATAGGATTTTGCAGCAAGACAATAGTCTTGACAACAGACATTATGGAGTGAGAATTTCTAAATTACTCTGGTGCCCATTTAACATATCAAGGCCAGTCCTGGTGGAACACATTATACAGTTTTAATTAATGTGGAGAAGAAGGGGACCTCAAAGGATGGTTTGCCCCTTCCAGGCCTAAGGGATTGTGGAGAGAGAATGATGGAGCAACGAGCTAAGAAAAGTAAGGAAGAAAATCGTCAGCTGAACATCTCCTCACTGGGTCTTCAGAGCTCCACACAGTGAGGAGGGGCAGTGGACAGATTGGGAGCACAGTGAGAGCACAAGGACTTTTGACCCGCCCTTGTTTTGGATGGAGACAACTGACCCTGAAACTACAAGGGGGGCCCCACATAATTCAATGTGGAGAAGGATGTTCATTCAAGTTAAGAAAGAGACAGGTGGGACCGGCCTGGTGGCACGCTCTGCTGTGGCGGCTCGGGGTTCGCAGGTTCGGATCCTGGGCACGCACCAATGCACTGCTTCTCAAGCCGTGCTGTGGCAGTGTCCCACATAAAGTAGAGGAAGATGTTAGCCCAGGGCCAATCTTCCTCAGCAAAAAAGAGTAAGATTGGCATCGGATGTTAGTTCAGGGCTGATCTTCCTCACAAAAAAAACAAATGGACAGGTTTGTGGGCCTGTGCTTCCCCTGTTCTCACATGACACGGATGCTCATTTGCAAAGCCACAGACCTGCCACAGCCTGCTGGGGTGGAGGCTGAGAGGAGCCTCAGCTTCAGTACCAGGGTTGACAGCTGGGGCCAGAAGTTGCAGATATGGCAGAGACTCAAAGTGCTCTTCATCAGCAAGAGCAGGGTGGGCAGTGGGGTAAGTCTGCAGGGAGGAGTCCCCGGACTCTGAGCAAGCCAAGCAGAAATAGATCGCAAGTACATCAGCCACAGATGTCGGCTGCAGGCATAAGCTGTGGACACCAGTAATAGGGTGGGGCCAAGCGTTCCTCAGCAGACACCAGGCACCTCACACCCTAGCACAAGTGGAAATCCAGGGGCTCCCTTCCCCCAGCGCCATGGGCCATGGGACCCGGAGAGAGGAGCAAGAAAGGGAGACAAGAGCTCTGAAGAACTGAGCAGAAAAGCTAGTGAATCTAAAGATTCTGCATAAGTGATTGGGCAGAACTAACTTTAAACTAAATTAGACTAAATGTAGTTGTTTTTCTTGTTGCTACTTAAGCAGGTGAAGGGCTCATGAAGAAAATCAGATCAGGTCTAAAGAAATCAAGTAGCTAACTTTCTTCCCATATCTGAATGTCCTGTGAGTAATTTGGGGACTCCACTATTCCCAGGCCATTTTGATCCTTAGCAGCTTAGTCATGGGGCTCAGGAAGGACATGGTTTTCCAGGTAAAGCGAGAAACAATTCCATTCAACATCATACCAGGAGGGTTTCCAGGGGCTTGGGATACTCTAATCGTTGGTCTGTCCTGCCTCCGTCTCTTTGTTTTTTTTGTTTTTTTGTTTTTCTTTTTTTTTTTGGGAGGAAGATCAGCCCTGAGCGAACATCCATGCCAATCCTCCTCTTTTTGCTGAGGAAGATCAGACCTGAGCTAACATCTATTGCCAATCCTCCTCCTTTATTTTCCCCTTTGTCTCCCCAAAGCCCCAGTAGATAGTTGTATGTCATAGTTGCACATCCCTCTAGTTGCTGTATGTGGGACGCCGCCTCAGCATGGCCGGACAAGCGGTGCATTGGTGCGTGCCTGGGATCCGAACCCAGGCCGCCAGCAGCGGAGTGCGCGCACTTAACCGCTAAGCCACGGGCCGGCCCCCTGTCTCTTCCTTTCTTGCCTCTGAGCCTTCTCTATCCTCTCCTAACTCCCTCCCTCACCTTCTTTTCTTCCATCTCTTGACCTTTTCTTTTCCTCTCTGCAGAGAGAAAAGGCACATAGATTGGCAAGCTGAATCAGAACGGTGCCTTGTGAGATTTTCGGACATTTAGAAGGAGAAGTCGAGCTGAACTACACGAGCTTTCAGGAAGCACCTCTCTGACCGAGTTATAGACGCCCCCAGAGAACCTTACAATGATCTTACCAATCGAGCATATATTTCCACCTCAGAGCCGAGGGAGAAATACGAAAGAGAACGACAAAAGCTCTTTAGAGGACTTCGCGTTTAGCTAATGAATATGTTAGTGAATTGAAGAAACCCTCAAAAAATTTAGCAAGTGGAACATTCCTGATGCGGTACGTTAACTCCAGTAACCTAATATAATAACAGCCATAAGGAAAAAACAAGTCATGTTCCCCGGAGACTATCTATAGTCATTGAAAGAAGATGTGGAACTTTAAGTAAATAACTAATTGGAATGATCCAAAGTGTTGTTTTGACTAATAGTGGGGTCTCTCTACAGAAATATGAACTGTCTTTACTTTGAGGGTTTTACACACAAAATAATCCTGCTCCAGTGAAATTTCTGAGTGTTTAGTAAGTGACAAAGTCTTGGATGGTAGGAAGGAGGATTGAAACCAAGCAATTTCAGGGCCTATATGCAGGACAGAGACAAGGAGATAATAAAACGCCCCTACTCCGCCACCTCTGTGGCCTCTTTTTGTTTGTGTGAACTTTTAACTCATAAAAGTTAAGTTTAAAATCAAATTCAGTTGGATGCAATTTTGAGCCATGCAAGGGTGTGAAGATGGAGGGCTTTGAGTTAGACAGATCTCTCTCCGTAGAGACCCTCTCTTGTGTGTCATCATCCATTGGTCAATGATGGGAAAGAAGTAGCATTAGTTGAGCTGCTGGTATGTGCCAGGCACTGTGGCGATTATTCTATGTATCTTATTTCATTTAATCTTCATTCAATTTTAGGGCTGGAATCTTGTCTCCATTTAGCAGATAAGGGATCATTTGGTCTAGCTGTTGTGAGAATTCATGAGTTACCATCATAGATGCTTCTTTGATGCTTCTTTCTCCTAAAACCTCCAGGTAGAGAAGCCCTATGGCCTCTCAGTGTGGCCCATTTCAGCCTCTGAAGATTTTGAACATAAATTCCCATTTGCAGTCCAAGTCTTCTTTAGGCCACTGGCTCCTTAGTGATTAAACACAAGTCCTCTGCACCACAGTACATGGAGTTTCCTGGACCCAGATCAGATAGTATCAGAAAGGAGACAGTCGAAGGACAGGAGAGATGAAGAGTAGATTTCAGGGCATTGAGCCATGTTGTTTAACTCTGAAATACAAGTTATGTTCTTATTATTACAAAAGTATTATATGGCCCTTATCGTAAAAAGGTAACTATTGTATAGTGCGTGATGAGAAAAGTGAAATTGCCCTGAAATCCCACCCTCAAGGGATTGCCATTAGCCCTTGGTCTTTAATAAAGAGCTAGGTAGGGAGGGAAGGTGGCTAGGTCCTTGGTCTCTACCACCACAAGATAAAAACAGGACTCGGGTCAGTTTGAAGTAGTGAAAAGAATGCATCGGTTTTGGAGCCAGACAGACCTGCACTTGAATCTCAGCTTTGACTTGGGCAAGTTACTTAAATTCTCTGAATCTCAGCTTCCTAGATGTCAAATGGGTGATGATAGCACTACTCCATAAAGATTGGAGAGGCTTAAATCTTATGTATATAAAGCTCTCAGCAAAGTGCATGGCACAAAGCAGGCATGTAATAATTGCGTCCAACTGAATATCACTTGCTGTTCCAGACACTAGGATCCTTCTGCCTGCAATGTAAAATTACTAGCTGCTGAGACAATTCCCCAACATCTACCTTGTGTTTCACTGAGTTAACAGCTAGACTTCAGGCTTGTAATTTACAGAATAAGCTCTTGGTTAAAGTTTGCTGATTTTTTTGGTGTGTGTGTGAGGAAGATTAGCCCTGAGCTAACGTCTGTCGCCAATCCTTCTCTCTTTGATGAGGAAGATTGGCCCTGGGCTAACATCTGTGCCCATCTTCCTCCACTTTATGTGGGACACTGCTACAGCATGGCTTGACAAGCGGTGCATTGGTGCACCCCCTGAGATCCGAACCCCAGGCAGCCACAGCGGGGCACACTCAGCTAACGGCTACGCCACCTGACCAGCCCCAAAGTTTGCTGATTTTTAACACAAGGTGTCTAAAGGCATTTTCTTCTGTTTGTGTGCTCTTCGTTGAATGATTAAAGCCATTCATGATAAACACTCTAGAATTATTAATTATTTTATGATATAATTTTTCAGACTCTCAAATTAAATTCTACTTCTGTAGCGAAAGCCGACCAACTTTACTTTTGATACATTGATAAACTGGAACCTCAGAGCTGCCCTCTGCAGTCCTTGAGAGGAGGATGGTGATGCAACTTGAGAGCCACGGTGTGAGGAAGGCTGTTTCCTCCTAATGAATGCCCAGCCACCCCACTTGGTTTGGTTGAAAAGCAAGACTCAGAGTCTCAGCCTCTGACTGCCAAGATCCTGTCACTCTTAATGTGCTCATTTCCAGCTGTGGCCCCACGACGCCTCTTCGAACAAATCATTCTGCAACGATTGATCATGTCCCATTCCCTTTAGATGGACTGTAACCACATTGGAGAGTTAGACAGAAACACTTCCTGACAGATGATCCACGTCGGGGCCAGAAGGCTCAAAGCGCAACATCTCCCAAACCGCTTGCCAGTGTGGGACGTGTGCAGTTCCCACACCTAACAACTGTGTCAGTGGTAACAAGGCCTAAGTGCTGAAACACTCAGCTGCCTCCTGCCTGCGAAAGACCTCAGAGTTTTAGAGCAATCGCATGTCCGAACTTTCTTAAGATCCCACGCGCCTCCATCAAACAGGAAAACAATTTTGTTAATTGTCTGTCTCCCTTTGGCTGGAATAGAAGCTCCAAAATGTCAAGGCGTGTGGTCTGCTTTGTTTATTGCTGTATGTCCAGCTCATAGATGTGTGCCTGGCATATAACAGGTGCACGATTTATATCTGTTGAACGGATGAATAAAAGGAGAATCTGACAGTGATGTCTTTCCTTAGTTTTTCTCAAGGCAAGAGAGGTCCTAATACAAATAAGCAGGTAGTGAAGATGCTGACTACGGGAATTTGTTTATTAAAACACGAGATGCTTCAGGTTATAACAGGTGTTCTTTCTTCTGAGGTGTAGATGCAGTGTGGTAATCTTGATGTCCCTTCCAGCTTATAAGATAAGAAGAAAAATGTGCTCATTTTAATTTACTTTTACTATTCCTACTCACTAACAGTTTTGAAATGGCCACATAAGTCATTTTAATAAGAACGAATTTCAGTAATAGACCTGTCAATAGAAACATGGTTTATGCCATAAAATTCAGTGTGAGTTTATAGTTTATATTTTGAAGCATAGGAGTGATTTGGGGGAGATTCTAGAAATATTTTGCCCTCTGATGAAGTCTGGGTCAAAACTGGTTAATAATCTTTCTTTGTTTCTTAAAAAGGGCTTACTTCCTGTTGTAGCTAGACGTGCTGCCCCTACCATACCCGACACCTGTTACCTTTCCTCCCGGCACTTGACGCATGTTCCATTGTTGCTATTTGACATGAGTTTATGTGTTCAATTGTCTAACATCCATCTTTCCCGGCTAAATTGTAAGCAGGGATTTTTGTCAGTTTTGTTCATGCTGCTTCCCCAATGCCGAGAATAGTGCCTGGAACATGGTAAGTGCTTAATAAATATTTGTCAAATAAACAACTTACTTTAAAGGTATAGTACAGATCCCAATATCTGTGCAAACATATCTTGGAGAGGAAGTGATGGCAATTACAGGGCTGCACACCCAGGATATCTATTGTAGACAAAAGAAATCTCGACTTAGGTGTGGGATCAATCCAAGTCCACTGTTTTCTAGATGTTTTGCTACCAGGCATTTAATCTCCCCAAGCTTGGTTTTGAAACTTGCAAAATGGGGATAACAAGAGCCACTTACTGAGAGAATTATGAAGACTACATGAGATGAAGGGTATAAATGTCCTTTGTGAGAGCTGCTAAGACTTACAGAAGCATCAGATTTCACTGTGTTGGGCGCACATATCTGTTGATGGAATGAGTGATTCGGTTGCACTAACCTGTTACTTAATTCAACCACTCTGCTGAAGAGGCTACTAATGGATGCTCAGTTGTCATAGCAGGTGCAGAAAGGGAGATGCATTTCCCATAAAATACCAGAGATTGGGGGCTCATCAGTATTGCCCGAGGAGCTTTTAAAAATTGCGTATTCTTAGGTGTGGCAAGCCGTATTGCTTGTTCACATTTATTTGTCTCCCTTGCCACCCTCAGCCTACCATATACTCCATGCTTTCCTGTACGTGAAGTGTAGTCCTCATCCCATGAACACTGGGCATGGCCATAGATTTGCCCTAGTCAATGAATTATAAGTGGGTATGATGCATACCACACCAGTGTAGAAACCTTAGATGTGTTGACACGGTTTGACTTGGCACCCCTCAAGCTTCTGCCCTAGTTATGAGAACGGCATGCCCTAGTTAGAGGATACTCCTTCAGCCTGGGTTCTGGAATGAGAATACACATGCTTCTAGGTCAAGCCCAGGCATGCCCAACAGAGCTGCAGCAGACTCAGCCCTCATGAAACGCGAGTACAAATGCTTGTGTGAGCCACTGAGATGTCAAGGAGGTTTGTTACCTTAGTGAAAGCTGACCCATATACCAGGATCCGCTCCAAGCCCACCAAAGTCCATACTCCGAGGCTCAGGAATCTGTGTTTTTAAAAAACTTCTCATGTGATTCTGATAATCAATTAGGTTTGGGAACCACTCTCCTAGATTATCTACACCCCTTCCCTCCTTCCTGCCACCTGCCCATATGAACAGTGTTTGACTAATGTTCCCACCATTCCTATAACTCAGCTGGCAGCATTCCTGGCTGTCAGACCAGTAGGAAAATAAAAGAGTGCCCCTCTGCTTTGGAGATGGTGATGGAATATAGAGCTTCGGAGACTGAATCTTGAATTGAATCAGAGACTTCAGGGTCACCTGACCTCCCCCCTCCAGCTCTTTATTGGGAATGTGATAGAATAATTTATTACTGCAAAAGCAAGATATAACCTATGGAAGAACATACTCTATTATAGGCCAGATGGTTTGGATTTGCATGTGGTCATTATTCTAGTGTCTGACAATCGCTAATAAGTCTGCCTATGTTAGCTGCTAAATTATTATTGGCTAATCAATGCCCAGCAGTTCTGCCTGCTGATGAAGTCTTAAGGCACCTACAAGAGGCAAGAGGGCACTGTCAGTGGTCACTGGTAGAGTCCAAGCCTATGGTTCCAAGGAAGACTTTTGATTTTATTTACTTGCATATCAGCATTAAAACTAGAGCCTGCATGTTTGAATTATAAATAATGACCTTTTTGTTCTCTGACTACTTGGATTAAGCCATATGAAAAGTCACGGGCAAGACTAAAATCACTTTACTTTACGTGAATAAAAAAAGTTCCCTAAAATTTGTTGGACAATCTCATAATCATGGTTATCTCTTAATAAGGTGTAGACAAGCCTCCAAGAAGAACCAGATCTGTAACAAATATCCTACTTCTTTCAATGTCAGTTACACTCCAGTAAGGATGCCACACTTGATTTGATTGTTTTTTCTTGGGAGCAAGGGGGTAGGGAGATGTTTTAATTATTATCACTTATGACATTAAAATTGAACGTGAGTTTTTGTTCTCACTTTGGCCTTGTATAGTCTGTAACTAACTGTTCTCTTCATGTTGTAAAAGCAAAATTCCCATAGCCTCCAGATCATAGTCAATAGGATAGAAAAAGCTATTTTATGTACTCAGCTATGCCCAAGAGGACTTTTTGAAAAGCATATTATTACAGAGCTTGGGACTAATCAATTGGAATCCTCTGAGTCTTTCTTTCACTACACAGGCATCTAGTAAATCCAGAGACACAATCACTCATGACAAGCAATGAACATACGACAGACTTCTAGTACGTTTATTTCATCAGTACAAGAAACTTGGGAATATTCCAGATTCAAATACATTGAAATGGAGATATTTAGAGCCAAAAGCTATGTAAATCCCATTTTCCCTTGAAAATGGAGGTCTACATTCCTTTAAGTATAGCTTTCCTCAACTACTGTCCCTCTGACTCCCAGAAGTATGAAACTGATAGATGTTCAATTACTCCTTGCAGAGGAGACTTAGCAACGAGCATTCGTATTGGCTTCACTATTCTTTTAAAAAAGAAGTGTCATTATCTTAAATATTACTGAGATAGTAAAACTTAAATTACCTGAAACACTCCAGAAGGGAGTCCAGGATGCTCCAGCTGACGGTGGAGTATGTTTTGTTATGGTCCTTGCTGTTGACGTTGGCGTGCAAGGTGCAGAGGGCAGAGTGGAGTATGTCACTTTCTGGAACAAACCCCGGGTATGAGTTTATTTGCCTGGTATTTGCCATTTCTTCTAAAATTGAAGACCAAAAATTCTTGGTAATTAAAGTTTCTGCATATTTAGATTTCAATTATTCTATTTTACAAGGGCATGTGATTTTTTTTTTTTTTTTTAAATAAGGAGACATTTGAAAATCCATTGAAAGCAATAGACCCTCTCTTCCCCAGAAACCTAAGCTTTAGGGACTTCGCCTGGGGTTAATGGAGTCCTGGTTGAGAGCTCACAAGGTAATGACAACACCTTGGGACTTGAGGTCTGATTTCTCCCTCATTTCTAGCTGTGTGGTCTTAGGCAAATCACTTAACTTCTCTGAGAGTTAGTTTCCTTTTAGCTTTGTAAACTATAAAGTGATTTATAAATCTTAGCAATTTTTCTTATAATTGTAGAAAATGTGAATTTTACTGAGCACCCCAAAATGTTGCTCTCTTTCATTCTTTCATTAAGATCTCTTAAATGAGCCTAAAGAAAATCTCTTTCTACCAATGTGTGTGACCATAATATCAGTCACTGGTGCCCTTCCTAGGCTTCGCTTCGTTACATTAACATTAACACATTAAAGTAATGTGTGAGAGATTAAAATAGGGCAAAAGATAGAGTCAAAGCAAAAGGTGCACATTTACAAGTAAATATCTGAAAAACTTTTTGCTTAGATAACCAGACTGCAAACCAGGAAGATGTCCTCAGCCTAACCCACAGCCAACAGTTTCTGAGCATTTTGTGTGTGCCAGACAGTTGCTCAGCCTTTACATGTGTACTTTCCACTATTTCCAACAATCCTACGAGGTAGGCCCTTTTCTTGTTGTTCCTCTGTCTCATCCACGTGTTTCGTGTGCGTCTTAAAATATTACTGCATACACTGAAATGCACAGATCTTAAGTGCACAGTTCATTGAATTTGGATAAATGTATACACTCATGAAATCAACACTCAATCAAAATAGAAAGTATTGCTACCATCTTAGAAACTTCTTTCCTGTCCCCATCAGCCTATTTTCCTCCCCTTCTCAGAGACAATCATTTTTCTGATTTCTTATGCCATTGCTTAGTTTTGCCTGTTCTTGAGCTGCGCAAAAATGGAATTATACAGTATGTACTCTCTTGTGTCTGGCTTCTTTCACTCAGCCTTTGAGATTCATCCATGCCGTTGCTTATATCAGTAGTTTGTTCCTTTTTATTGCTGAATAATATTCTATTGTATGGATATACCACAGTTTGTTATCATGTTCCAGTTGATGAACGTTTGGATTGGTTCCAGTTCGGGGCTATTACAAGCAAAGCTGATATGAAGTTTCTTGTACAAATATTTTTGTGGATATATGTTTTCATTTCCTTTGAGTAAATACCTAGGAATGGAATTGCAGCTCTCATTGTTCCCGAGCTCTAAACCTTACCCAGTGTCTCGGATAATCATTTGGCAAAGGACTCTCCTTTCATCTTTGTAGACTCTGAGACTTAGATGCTAGCTAGACCTAAATTAGGTCCTAGGTCCCTAATTTTTTATTTGAAAACTCTGGGGCTAGATACTTTGAGAAATCAGAACTCTTCAGATTTTTGAAAGAAAAATAATAAATATATAAATACATAGACATATATATTCCACAACACTCTCCAGCAGGGTCTGGACCAGCACTTTGAATAAAATACATTAACATTTCTGTGAAAAAGATATTGTTCTTCACACCAAGTGAGATAAATAAAAACTATAAATAACCTCATGTCAGTTCATGTCAGTTTTTGCCACCAAATTTGCTGCCAATTAAAAAGACAACATGGGGCTGGCCCCTGGCATAACAGTTAAGTGTGCACGCTCTGCTGCTGGTGGCCCGGGTTCAGATCCCGGGCACTCACCAATGCACCGCTTGTCAGGCCATGCTGTGGTGGCATCCCACATAAAGTGGAGGAAGATAGGCACGGATGTTAGCTCAGGGCCAGTCTTCCTCAGCAAAAAGAGGAGGATTGGCAGATGTTAGCTCAGGGCTGATCTTCCTCACAAAAAAAAAAAAAGACAACAAATTTGGTTTTCAGAGGGTTTTTTAACAGCCTTATTGGGATATAATTCACATTCCATATAATTCATCCATTTAAGGTTTACAATTCAACGGTTTTTGGTATACTACATTATTAATCTTTAAAAACTATAATATAATATAAAAATCATAGTATATAAAAATATGTATATGTACATAAAAATTTTAGTATAATGTAAAATTTTAACCACTTTAAGTGTACAATTCAGTGGAGTTAAATACACATTCCCAATGTTGTATAAACATCATCATCATTTATTTCCAAAACTTTTTCATTATCCCAAACAGAAATGCTATAACCATTAAGCTATAACTCCCATCCTCCATCTCCAGCCCCTGGTGACTTCTATTCCACTTTCTGTCTCTATAAATTTGCCTATTCTAGAGAGTTCATATAAGTGAGATCATACAATACTCACCCTTTTGTGTCTGGCTTATTTCACTTAGCATAATGTGTTCAAGGTTCTTCATGATGTAGCATATATCAGAATTTTATTATGTATATACCACATTTTGTTCATCCATTCATCCGTTGATGGAGTTTGGCTTTTCTACCTTTTTTTTTTTTTTTTTTGTGAGGAAGATCAGCCCTGAGCTAACATCCATGCTAATCCTCCTCTCTTTGCTGAGGAAGGCCGGCTCTGAGCTAACATCTATTGCCAATCCTCCTCCCTTTTTTTTTTTCCCCAAAGCCCCAGTAGATAGTTGTATGTCATAGTTGCAGATCCTTCTAGTTGCTGTATGTGGGATGAGGCCTCAGCATGGCCTGACAAGTGGCGTGTCGGTGCGCGCCCGGGATCCGAACCCGGGCTGCCAGCAGCGGAGCTCGTGCACTTAACCGCTAAGCCACAGGGCCGGCCCCCACCACCTTTTGACTATCATGAAGAATGCTGTTATGAACATTCAAGTACAAGTATTTGTTTGAACATCTTTTTTCAACTCTTCGGGGTAAATACCTAGGAGTGGAATTGCAGGATCATATGGTAATTCTATGTTTAACTTTTTAAATTAATTCTATGTTTTTATGTAATTCTACATTCTTGAGAAACTGCCAATCTGTTTTCCACAGTAACTGAACCGCTTTACATTTTCCAGCAGCAATGTACGAGGGCTCTAATTTCTCTACATCCTCACTAATACTTGTTACATTATTATTATTATTATTATCATTATCATTATCATTATTATTATTATTATTGCCATCCTAGTGGCTGTGAGGTGGAATCTCATTGTGGTTTTGATTTGCATTTCTGTAACGACTAACGCTTGTTGGCGATTTGTATATCTTCTTTCAGAAAATGTCTATTCAAGCCCTTCAACCATTTTTAAATTGGGTTGTTTGTCTTTTTGTTGTTGAGTTGTAAGAGTTCTTTATGTATTCTGGACACTAGACCCTTATCATATATGTGATTTGCAAATATTTTCTCCCATTCTTTAGGTTGTTTTTTTGCTTTCTTGAGTATGCTCTTGATGCAGAAAAGTTTTAAATATTGATGAAGTCAATTTATCTATTTTTTCTTGTTGCTCATGCTTTTGGTGTCATATTTAAGAATCCATTTCCAAATTCAAGGTCATGAAGATTTACCTCTATGTTTTCTCCTAAGAGTTCTATGGTTTCAGCTTTTATATTTATATTGCTGATCCACTTTGAGTTAATTTTTATATGTAGTATGAGGTAGGGTCCAACTTCATTCTTTTGCATATAGAAATCTAGTTGAAGAGACTATTCTTTTCCCATTGAGTGGACATGGCACTCTTGTCAAAAATCAATTGCCGTAGATGTATGGGTTTATTTCTTGATTCTCAATTCTATTCCATTGGTCTATATATCTATCCTTATGCCAGTACCACACCGTTTTTTACTATAGCTTTGTAGTAAATTTTGAAATTGAGAAGTGTGAATCTTCCATCTTTGTTCTTCTTTTTTAAGATTGTTTTGGCTATTCAGAGCCCCTTGTAATTCCATATGAATCTGAAGATCAGCTTTTCAATTTCTGCAAAAACAAAACCTGTTGGAATTTTGAAGGAATTGTGTTGTATCTGTAAAGCACTTTGGATAGTATTGCCATCTTAACGATATTAAATCTTCCTATCCATGATCACAGAATGTATTTGCACTTATCTAGGTCTTCTTTACTTTCTTTCATCAATATTTCATAATTTTAAATGTACAAGTCTTTCACATCCTTGGTTAAATTTATTCCCAGATAGTCTATTCTTTTCAATTCTACTGTAAATGCAATAGTTTTCTTAATGTTCTTTCTAGCTTGTTCATTGTTGATGTATAGACACACAATTGATTTTTTTGTGTTGATCTTGTATCCTAAAACTTTGTTGAATTTATTTATTAGCTCTAGTAGCTTTCTTATGGATTCTTTGGGCTTTTTTATATATAGGATCATGTTATCTGCAAATAGAGATAATTTTACTTCTTTCTTTTCAATTTAGATGTCTTTTATTTCTTTTTCTTTTCTAATTGCTCTGTAGAACTTCCAGTACAATGTTGAATAATAATGGTGGAAGTAGACATCCTGATTTTAGAGGGAAATCTTTCAGTCTGTTACCATTGAGTATGATGTTAGCTGTGGGTTTTTCATAAATACCCTGTGTAACATTTAGGAAGTTCCCATCTATTCCTAGTTTTCTGAGAGTTTTTATCAGGGAAGGGTGTTGGATTTTGTCAAATGCTTTTCTACATCAATTAGGATGAACACATGAGTTTTTTCCTTTATTCTATTAATGTGATGTATAACATGGATTTATTTTTTTATGTTGAACCACACTTGCTTGTCTAGAATAAATCCACTTGGTCATGGTGTATAATCCTTTTCATGTGTTCTCAGATTTAGTTTGCTAGTATTTTATTGAAGAGAAATTTTTAAATTTAATTTCACATTTTTATTTTAAAACTGTGAATAAGGAATTGTGAACCCATAGTACACTAAGGCGACTAACAGTTAATGCAAAGGAAGCTGATCAATGGAGCCACAATGACATGAAAGAGATCGCCAATAGCGTGTCCCTGTGTTCCAGGGTTCTGACTGATTCTCTTCAACATTTTTTCAATGGCTTGAAGATGAAGAAAACTTGCTTATCACTCTTGGAGCTGAGAGAGCTAAGAGGGAGATATAAAATTTGAGAGAGCAAAATAAAGATTCCAAAAGATTCTGACAGCTTGGAATAATCAGGCCAAACTAACAAGATGCATTTAAAATCTGGGATCAATATTTTGAATTCAATAAAAAGGTTGGAGAAGGGGATGGGGGTTGCTGAGTTAACAGCCATTCCCACGAAGAGAGCTGGGATTTAGCTGACTGCGAACCTAGTGTGAGCTGAGAATTTTGAGGCTCCAGAAGAGGAGTGAAAGCTGGGGCTCTGCTGACAGCGTCCTGTCCACAGTGCACATGTGCACGTGCGTGTGGTGTGTGGGGCTTGCTTCATCTTGCTCTTGGCTCTGCAGGCCCATCCACATCTGGAACATTTATTGCCTTCAGTTCTGGGTGCCAATTTTTAAGTGACAAACTGGAGCTCATCCAGAAGAGAGTGACCAGGACAAAGAAAGGGCTCAAAATCATGTCAAGCCAGGGAGTGTTGAAGGAACTAGGGCTGTGTAGCCCGGAGAAGGGAAGATTAAGTGTGGAATTTGAGAGTTGTTTTCAAATCACATCACGTGAAAGGAGAAATAGACTTGGTCTGTGTATTTCCAAAGTGGAGAAAAAGCCCTAGGGTGGAAGTTACAAGGGAGAAGTCAGCCTTCTGCAAGGATACATTTCCAATAGCCAGTGAGATCTGAAAAATCTATAGGTTGGACATATTGCAGGTGGCAAAAATAGTTTTATCACATTAGCAACCTCACCCCACTTCTGAGGAATTGCTTCTCATTCCCTCATGGTTATCACAGGAACACATTGCAAGCTGCACCTGACCCAATTCAGGCCAATGAGTCCTTTCCCTGGGATTTTTGGACTTAGGAGTGACGAAGAGTCAGTCTGCAAGTGGCAGAAACTCTAAGAGGTAAAACTAGGGGAGAGTTCCCCGCCCAGAGGAGAAGACTGATGTATAGCAAGAAAGAAAAAATAAAACTGCCACTCAGAGGAATGAGAGAGAAGAGAAGAGAGGGGAGGAGAAGAGAAGAGAAGAGAGAGGGAAAACAGAGTGAAGTGCTTGAGTCCTGAATTCTAGATGTTCCTGAGGTTCACTATACGCTTAACCTCCCTCGACTGGGTCACTCAGCTCTTTCTTGGATTTTGTGATATACCTTAGTATCATTCCAAAGCGTTGTCTCTCTTAGTTAACTTAGTGCTGGGTTTTTGTCACGTTAGTTCAAAGGATTCTAACTAATACTACCAGGCTGAGGAGGTGGGGAGATCTCCATCAGTGGAGGTGTTTAAAGAGAAACAGGACTACCAACACCTGCCAAGAATTCTATGAAGTAGGTGGGAGTAAAACTGAATTAGGATTGGCCATGAGTTGATAATTTTTGAAGCTGGGTGATGGGTGTATAATCTTATTCTCTCTACTTTTTTGTACATTTAACATCTTTCCTAATAAAGAGGAGAAAAAGTGATATGGAGAGAATTCTAACACTGAGAGAAAATGAACTAAATCAATGGTTCTCAAACATATCAGACTCCTCAAGATAAATTTAAACAATAAGAATTTGAGGCCTCACTTCTGGAAATTTTGATCCAATTGATCTGGGATGAGGCTCAGGATTCTATACATTTTCAAAACTCTCCAGATGGTTCTAGCCATCATCCAGGTAAAATCATTGTTGGATTAGATGACATTTAAGGCATCTTCCAAATCTAAGATCCACAGGCTCAAGGAGAATAAAGGCTGCAGTGACCAACACCTTCAATTTTAAAATGTGGAAACTGAGATCCAAAGAGGTCAAGCGATTAATGTGCCAGAGTGAGTAAGCGGCAGCAGAGAAAAGTCTGGAACCCAGGCAATCCATGTCCTCTCTCCTGCTCTCACTAATTTTATAAAATTATGAAAACCTTCTTGATAAACAAGGAGACACAAAGAAAGCCGACTCTGGATCCAGACCACTTAGTTCAAATCCTGGCTTTTCCACTTACTCAACTCTGTGCCTCAGTTTCCCCATCTCTATCCACTGTACAGAGTGGTAGCTGTAAATTAAATGAGTCAATATATGGATAGTGCTTAAGAAGTGCTTAACACATGGTAAACAACGGTTTGCTGCTGTTATAGTTATTATTTGCTTTACACTCGTGAGGACAACCTCACTGAAGAGCTTCAAGAAGACTTTAGATGGTAATTCACTGTTGACAATTCAGACCGGGGGTGGAGCATTTTCCGCCCACACCCAGTATCTGGCTTACTGCTCCCTGTCATCCTGTTCAGTATAAGAGGCTCTTGCTCAGGCCACAGAGCTTGAGTCATAACTTCAGTCCCAATGGGCCAGGCTGGCCACCGCAGCCAGAGGAAGAGGAGCCAGAGTGCTCATAAGGGCAATCTAGCCACAAAAAATTGATTAACCCATTTATTCCAGAAGAGCTCTTGCTTTGTTTGTTTGTTTTATTTCCTCCATACCCAGTCATCGAACAAATAACAATACCTGACTTTAATTGAAGCTAATAAACAACAGCAGTAAAACAGCTAAGAGAGATATGGTGGCTTCTAAGGCAACTGCTAGATACTGTGAAATGAGACATTCCTAAGTTCCTGAAGGGTTCAGACAGGGAAGAAGAGCGCCGGCTCCCGGCGGGCGGTGTCTGTGCTGCTCTGCTGGCCGCCCTGTGACGCCTGCACGTGGTGGGGGCCCCATAAATACATGTGAGGGGGATGATCTTTCAAGGAATGGCTCATACATTTTACAGACAATTGAGACAATTTAAGGTTCAAAGTGTCAGTCTACAACTTTATTCCTTAAAAATGCAAAACTTGAGAATTTCATGACATATTTAAAAAAGAAAAATTGAAGATAAACATAAAAGAAGACTGGATATTTTCCGTGGCCTAAAGGGTCTTTTCCAAATAAAGGGAGAATAATTTTCTGGGGCAACCATAGAGAGAAGGAAAAGTGTGAGCAAAGCTCTCCATCCTCCTATCGCTCTTCCTCTCCAACCTGCTCCTGCTTTCTCCTTTCTCTTTCCATGTTTTCTCCCTTTTAATTTATCTTCTCCTCATGACTCTCTCCCATACCTTGTATTAAAAAGACTGTTCTGGGGGCCGGCCCTGTGGCATAGTGGTTGGGTTCGCGCTCTCTGCTTTGGCGGCCCGGGGTTCGCGGGGTTCAGATCCCGGGTGAAGACCTATGCACTGCTCATCAAGCCGTAGAAGGAAGATGGGCACGGATGTTAGCCCAGGGCCAATCTTCCTCAGCAAAAAGAGGAGGATTGGCAACGGATGTTAGCTCTTGGCTAATCTTCCTCCCCCCCCAAAAAAAAAAAACTGTTGTCATTTTCTTTTTTTCCTTTTCCTTCTCTTTCTCTTCTTCTTATTCCTGCTCTAACCTAGTCTCTTTACTTTTGGTGATAAAATGGAACTGAAATGTTAATTAATTAAATCCTTTAATAAATATTTAGGAAGCTCATACTACACACTAGGCACATTTTTATTACTATGGTTTTTGCTGTTGTTGTTAAAGTATAATTTACATACATTGAAGTGCACAAATCTTATGTGTACAGCTTGAAAATTTTTCACAGATGTACACACCTATGTAATACCACCAGGTCAAGACAAAGGACACTTGCAGTCTCCCTGCAGGCTCTCCCATGCCCTCCCAGTAATGCCCCCTCCAGAGTTAATCATTCTTCCGACACCCATCACCAGAGTTTAGTCTTGAACCTCCTATGATTAGGATCATGCATGTATTCTTTTGTACCTAACTCTGTGGCAGGTACAATTTTTTTGAATGAAGTTTTACGTCCCTAAGAAGGAATAACTTTTCTTTCTAAAATTATCAAGAAATTTAGTTGCCTGTCACATAATATTGATTCATGATGGATTTTTTTTCTTCCCAATTGTCCCCAACTCCCATCCTGTAGTCCCATGCGGATTAGTGCGATTTAAGGTGAAAAAAATTCCCAAGAGTGCATCATACTTTCACCTGCTCAATGGAGCTAGGTTAACATCCAAGTTCCCTTTTAGACTGAGGTCCTCACAGGTTATCCACTTATGTGTTACTAGTTTCACAAATCAGTTGCCTCTGCAACTGGGCCACACCAGTCTATGGGCCTCCCTTGGTTAGGATTTCACTGACACTACCCCATTGTTCTTCTTGCTAATTCTTTCCCGCCACTAGAGGTCAGGGTTCAGTTAGTACTACCAGAGGGCTGAACAAGCTTGAGGGGCCAATTAGCCCTCAGAAAGCCCCCAGGGGGGCTGTGTGGGGATGCCGGGGTGGTGTGCTCAGGCTGAGACTAGGCAGAAAAGGTTGAGCTACCCAAGCAAACAGGTTGTCACATTACCATGTGGAAAATTGACCTCAAACGTCACAAATTCTATTTTCATTTATTTACTTATTTATTTATTTTTAATTGGCAAAGGCATTTTGTCTAACATGTAACTGCCATTTCACCTTATTTCCTTTAGGAGGAAGAATGTGTCAAGCTTCAGACAAATTTAGAACTTCCCACTTAGAAGTTCCTGAAATGCTTGGTTTCCAGATTTGACAATGACAACAATAAAAATATTCACTCGGAAGGTTTGGGGGGACTACTTGAGTAGCTGCAAGATTTTTTTTTCTCACAACTAAAAATATTTAGTAGGTAAGCATCACTATTTTGTAAACCAAATTTATTTTAGCATTCTAAAGCTTTGCTGCTTAAATCCCAATTCTTGAATGCTGCTTGATTCTCCGTTCCATCACCCCAATCTGCCCTGCCCTTGCAGTGCCTCTACCAATGAGGTATAATGAGGACTATAATTTTAATCAGTCTTTCGAAAATTTAGGGCAAGAGGGCAAAATTGAGAGACAATGTAGGTCAGTGGTTTTCAAAGAAATAGTTCAGCTATGAAGCACTTGGCTTTTATTAAATCTTACCCAGAAGCTCGATGTATAGAGTAGATTTCCTCTGCATGAAGGAGGATGTGGAGCTGAGATTCTCTCTCACTCAGCCCCCGAAATCCACTTACCCAGCTGCGTGGTCACTAAAGACATGGTTCTGAAATCCTGTAACTCCAGGAACATTGTTTGAAAACCACTGATCTAGTCCAAACCCCTTATTTTATGGATGAGGGAACTGAGATCCAGTATTTACCCAGGTAGTATCATACATTAGCAACAATATCTGGCAAGAAATATGGCTGGAGACTAATTATTTTCATTAAAATTTTAGAATTTTTTCCCCAAAATCATACTGTACACTTCTTATCCAGGCACATACATACTTATGGCATATGGAGTGTAGGTATAGGACTAAATAACACACCTTAGCTCGGTTTTGCCGGTCACTTGGATTGGTGAAACAGCAACCGTGTCATATTTAGATGTAATGGGTTAAAATTATGTTCTGATAAATCTGAAATCGCACTAAGACGGGCGATTTGATCCCCTCAAAAGAAGAAGCTAGTTTTACATCTCAAGTGTGCACTAGAATTTGCTGCTATGGAGACCACTTGCTTATACCAGATGTTGGAGAGCAAGAGGGAAGTTTCCCTAGTGAGGATGTGGAGAGAAGGTAACGAGGCCATTCATGCTGCTGGTGGGAGAAGGCACTGTGCAAATGGCATAAAAGGGGAAATAAGGAAAAGCTAAGTGGAGGATCCAGGGAGAATCATGAAGTCTTTAATTGCCTAACCAGTCATGCAAGTGACCTATTCATATGCCAGTGAGGGAAAGAGCAATGAACATTTGAGAGCAACTTCCAGCAAAGGCTTTCAACATCAGATTGCTCTCTGGTCTCCATCATCTGTCTACATGGCCCAGTAACCATTTACTCTAACTTTAAAGTTTCTAATTGAGATGAACAAAGTTATATTCAAGTTTAGGAAAAACTAGGGCAATTAATATCAGATAATGATCAATGAGTAAGGAATTTGTTTAAACCTTGATGTTTGAATTTCTTTAGGTCTTGTCCTAAATTGTGCTTTATGTTTAACTAAGAAACAAAAGAAAAAATCTTAGTAAATCTTTTAATAAATAGTTGTGATTTAAATTTCAAAAAAGATTAGAGTCCCGTCATACCAGAAGCACAAAGATTTGCTTATTTCTTATTTGTTATTTTCCCCTTATTTTACTAAACCTGGGAGAGCCTGCCTTTCAGACTCTATAGGCAACCTCAGAGCACTCTGTGGCAACATATACTGATATCAGCTATTGGGTCTAGAGAGGGATAAACAGCTTTTTGCGAACCTAAACAGTGATCCAGGTCTAGTTCTTCCAGCTTACACCTAACCCCATGTTCCCTCTCTGAGAGTAGGACTGGGAGAAGACTTGAGAACTTGGATCCTCCTTAAGGTCAGACCTTATTTGTATAAGTACGGGTTAAGAGTTTGTTATCATCTGCAGTGTGTTGAGGTGAGTGCACAGGATGAGGAATGCGGAGGCCTGGTCAATTAAAAGCCCCCAAATCTGAGGAGTGTGGTCCAAGGTGCTGTTCTGAGACTCCACAGACCTGATGTCCTGACAATTACCATCAGAGGCAGAGGCTTTCCTCAACAGGCCAAACTAAGGGTGCTTCGTCACCAGGCAGCCAAAACAGAGAACCAAAGGTTAACACAAACTGAAGGTCAATTAAAGCTTATCCCTCTGTCCAGGGCTTGTGGTAGAAAAATCCACGTCACACTCTTTGGAATCCCTGTCCTTAAGATGGCTTATGGCTGGGTGGAGCCCCCACTGGTAGGCGTATGGGTGTTCAATACATTTGTGATGATGAGACATTCGTTTTCGTTGCTTTAATAATTGAGCATCCAAGCCAAACCGCTTGTCTAATTTCTGACCCGTTTGCTTATTGACATTCCAAGCCAAACCTCTAGTTTGATTTCCCTCATCGGAGAAGGAGGAAAGTCTAACCCACAATGCTCTTGTGCTTATCTTCTGAGTTCTGCCACCAACCTCCCTTCTCTTGGTATAGAGAAACAGAAAAGGAGAAATGAGATTGGGACCAGGATCAAACAGATATGAACCAAATTCTAAGTTTATGAACCGATTAAGGGTATGAGCTCTTGACAAGGGCCGGGACTACATGCATAAGCAAGATGCTTCAGGGAGGCCAGGAATATGACTTTATGCCTTGGGACTCTCAGTGAGCTAGACTGGGAAACCTTGAATCTCAGCTGACCCAGCCAGGCCGGCACTCCAAAACTATGCAACAATGGAAATAGCAGCTTATATAGCCAGGACAAGGGATAGGAGAGTTCCTGCCTTCCTTCTAGGTATGAAGAAGAAGAACGGCCTGAGAGGAGCTTCAGCTCCAGCGTGGGTCAGGATAAGATCCTCCTCCAGGAGGAAGAGGTGGAGGAAGAAGCTACAGAGCCCAGACTGGGAGAGCAGGCTTCGTGGTGGTCAGTACCACTCGCCAGCCTCTGTATAAAGTGACAAAGGCTTGAAGGAACATTGGCAAGTTTGCACCACATTCACATCTGCAGCCAGAAGGGGCTGTTTATCCTCGAGACCGGTTATTCAGATGTGCGGCTTGTACTCAGGGAGCATTCCATCATTCAACAAATATTTATTGATCTCCTACTATGTGTTGGATACTATTGTAGGCATTAGCAACACAATAATGAGCCAAACAGATTCTTTGCCCTCATGGAATTTACAACCTGGTGGAATAACCCAATACTAATCAAGCCAATACATCAACATATAAATAAAAGCTGTGAGTTCTTGGTGAGCAGAACTCCTTTCAATTTGTATTCTTGCAGACAGACTTCTCTGATCAGAAACCCAACACTTCTCTCATTCCTTCCCACACCAGCCTCTTGGAACAGCGTTTTGCTTTTCTCCTCTCATGAGTCATTTTCTCTTCTCACGAGTTATTTTTTCCCTACTGGCACTTACTTAGAGGAGGTTTCTTATCAGACAATGGCGGAGACGCTCTCTCCCCCTAAATACAGTGAAACCAAGTCATTTATTCACATGATTATGGGCTGGGAGTGCTCCACTTCCCTTTTAACCAGAGTATCCAACAGCACCTATGTACAAAGGCACTGAAAAATTACTCTGCCCTCATGGCAGGGCACGAATGGGAGACGATAGCAACAGACATCATAAGAATTATTGTAGGAAGGCCTCAGAGTTAGTCACTGGTACCAAATTCCAGAAAAATTGGACTGGAGCTTTAACCCAGCTGGACCACATGAAGAGTTGGCAAGAGATTTCAAGCTTCTCCAGGGAAACGTAGATACATGAATTCATTTCAGAGACTGGGTTGTCTCCCAAACGGTAATCAGATTCCTGTCCTGCATCCCACAATCCCACAGGTGTAAACCACATGAACAAATATGTGCTTGGGGTGAGGGTAGGAGTGTTGGGGGAGGTGACGACAGTTCTGAATTCATAATGCATCATCTCAGGTGGCAGCTGTGCATCTGTTCCATATTTTGAAAACCCTCTCCCATACCAGTAGAGCTATTTCAGCAGATAATATCTCGGATTGACTGAAAGAAAAGTCATATGTTACCCAGTGTCCTGAAATGGCTCAAGAAGATGGATAAGGGGAAAGTGTCAGAGTTGAAACTTGTATTTTACCTCCTGAGTTTCAAAATCCTTTGGCTGGCAGCTTTGATGCAATCTTGGAAACTGGACTTAATTAGAGGGAACCAGCCCTCCACGTGGGAGCCCTTGGCCAGGCACTTTGGGTCCCTGCTTCCCCAGGCTCCCTCCCGAGGATGAGGATTTGAACAGTTGCAGCTTGTGGGGCTCCTACAAAGTACTTCCAGCCCATATGTGGCTAAAAGCGATAATCCCAACACGTTTTGCAGGAAGAAAAATTGTGCTGGGAAATGCAAGTCAAGCATTTGCTGAGTTTTAGTAGGAGGTGTGAAAAATATGTAACTCTACTCAGGGTCATTCTTGTTGGCCTCACTGCTAGCCACAGCGTGTGTGAAGGGAGGTGGAGGCAGCGCCAAACTCACATCCATCTTTCTGTGGCCCCATTAATCTCCCCTCTTCCTGAAAACCAACTTGTACTGCAATTGGTTTAAAAACCTCCCAGAGCTGCAAATAGGGTTGCTGCTAGTACTGACAGTCCTCTCTGCTAATTAGAAAAAGACGCCCCCTCTGGATGAGAGAATTACAGAAAGAGGCCGCCTCTGGGCAGACCAATTAGTGAAAGCATGCCTTCTTCCAGGCTGCCTCAGGTCTGTGCCAGGACTCAGGGCTCAGCAGTTGGAGCGTGGGCTGGATTTCAGGCCCCCATGTCCTCCCCCAGCCGGACCCCACTGTGCCCACTGGCCATGGCTACAAAGCCTCCTCTGTGGCTCATAAAATTGGTACTAACCAGTCTCTGTAGTAGGAATGCTCTTTCTTCTAACCAAGTCTCCTTGCTGATGCCTGCATTTCTTAATCCTCTGCACTTAACAAACACTGTGCACACAGAGATGTTGATGAGCGTCAAAATAGAACAGATGACCAAAGAAGTCATAACACTGATTTCAGTTGCATCGTCCTGGTTCTGTGAGGCAATGACTGGCTCTTTGGACACAAATTCTGGATACAAATTCTTGCCTAAGTACCCTTTCCCCCATGACTTTCTTTCCAACATTTTCTTTCTACCAGAGGAGTGGGCTGCAGGCTTATTTTCATATTTTTCCTGATATTGGGGACAATTTTCTGTCTTGTTTTCCTTTGTCATTAGTTTGAGGTTGTTTCTGATTTTTGTAAGCCATTTCATCAAATCTTTTTTTTCCCTTGGCCTTTAAGTATGCCTGCTGCCTTAAGACCTCACCCATCAATAATAACAGTAATAATAATAAGGATGATGATAGCAAAAACTGATTGAGCAGTTGCCATATGCCAGGTGCAGGTGGTGTTCTATGCACTTTCTATGGATTAACTCATTTTAATTACCACAGAAGCCTTATAAGGTTGGTATTATTATTATTCCTGTTTTAAGACGTGGTGACTACGCCAGGAAAAGTTAAGTAATTTGCCAAGGGCATACAACTCCTGAGCAGTGGAGCCAGGATTCAAGTCTAAGCAGTCTGGTTCTAGGGCTTAAGTTCCTAACCACTATACTATATTGTCTCCACCTCTTCATTCATCAATACTCTGTCTGCCTCTTGATCCATCCCTCCTTTTCTCACTCCATCTATTCACTTATTATACACACATTTATTATATACCTATACACCAGGCTCATGCTAGGTACTGGGGATGCAACCACGAGCAAGATACAGACTCTAAAATAAAGATAGTTTTAGAATAGTGGGGTGGACAAACAAGCAGAAAGGCAATTAGGCTTTATATGGTTTCATAGGAGACATGTCTTGGATGTCTACCTTGCCAATAATGTCCTATCCCAGGAACTTCTGTTTCCTGTTATTCCCATAAAAGGATAAACCTAGGTGCCATATTTATAGCATTTATGACTACCTGCTGGCCACAGATGATTGGACCAGAGTGAATACAAGACTTACTTCCTACCAATGCAGTGGATATAAACCACCAATTAACTCTTATAGGGAATTTGAACTAAGAGACACAGTAGGGATAGGTCATTAAGAGAAAGGCTGGAGTTGGCACTTTGGCAAACACACAAGTTGGGGAAATGCATAAACAAAGGCTTTGACAAAAGCTACCAAGGGACTGACCATGGTAGTTTATGGACCATTAAGGACTTGCTTGGCTGCTAGGGAGATGGCCTTTGGGCTAAGGGTAGTGGGAGATGAGGTGGTTAGGAATAGCCCAACATATGAAAAAATAATTCCCATAAGCCACAAAGGAATATCAGTCTCCTTACCATGTGTCTAACTGATGACTATGGGAAAACGTCCTGATAAGGGAGGGCCTTGCGGGCCAAATGAAGATGTCTGCACACGGCACAGGAGGCTGGTGGCCTTCAAACATTTCTTTTTGCAAACTAAATGTGACAGGCAACCCCAATCCACAAAGCAGGTAAAAGGATGATTTTTCTGATATAAGCAAGGGTCAAGGCCAAGGAACCCTCCTTCCCCTTCCCTACAAGGTGGTGGTGCCGCCTGGAGTTGTGTTACAGGGAGGTTTTGCTTTGGGAATCCTTCATCTGAAGAGTTGGTTAAGAGGAAGGTTTTCACCACAGACTAGCAAGGTCAGAGGTCCTGATGGCCCAGATTGGGGGCAGAATAACTTCTAGGGCCCCTACAATGGCCCAGAGGTGAGAGGATGAGCAGAGGGAAGGGCACAGAAAGGACAAAGCTGCCATATACTTTGAAAGACAGGCTGGCAGCCAAATTTGTTATCTGTGTCCAGTTGCTCTCAGAGGTTTATAGGAACTTCTGGTCTTTATCACTCAGTTGGATGGCCTTCTCAGCATCTGGGTGGCGCAGTTTGGCCTTAAGCTTTATTTAGCATGATTTGAGCTATGCAGTCTCAAATAATAGACTCTAAGGCCATTCTTAGCCTCAGTTTGATTCACAGAGTTTCCACTAATGTTTATTAAAATATTGAACTGAATTAAAGTAATTATAAAGAAATAATTGGTTACATCAGAATTATCATAGAATAAGATGAGAACATTGCTAGATAGTGGGAGAGAAGCCCCATTCCTCTACTGCAGGAGTTTTTAGGAATAATATTTATTTAAGTAAAGGAATGGGTAAAAAAAAAATTACAACTATATGTCTTCCATCTCATATCTGGCAACATAATTAGACCATGGCCTTTGGAGTTAGACAGACATGAATTCCTTGGATTCAAGAATTCCAGCTTACTATGGTTGATAGTTGGAAATGCTATATAAATTCCCTAAGCGTCAGTTTCTAAAAGAAAGAGCACAAAACTCACCTCCAAGGATGGTTCTGAAGCTCAAAGAAGATACCGTGAGACAAGCAGTGAGTTCAAGGCTGTGGCATACAGTAGGCACAGGATACGTGTTTAGTTAAATAAATGAATGCAAGTTATTTCACCTCTTATCTCAGTTTCCTCATCTGAATAATATATAATAATTGTACATCTTTGACAGGTTTTTGAGAGACCAAATGAGCTAATGCACGCAAAAGTACATAGCACTGATTAATACTGATAATATTAAACAGAATAAATGATCTGGAATGGATGACCTGAAGTGTAAGAAGAGGGACAAAACTAAAATCTGAGAAGTAGTTGAGAGGAGCATTTTCTACCTCTTTGTTGTTGATTAAGAAACAACAACAATGACAAAGTCATGGCATCGTCAATGCATAGGGGAGCCTGGCGGTTAACAACAAAGAACTGGGTGCTCTGTGGGTTTGGGGTCACAGTTTTGTTCTCCTGGCAGACAAGCTTCCAGGGAAACTGGAGCTCTGGCGCAGATCCATCCAGGTGCTCGGGCAACTGAATCAGTAGAAGCCATCCCTCGTCAATGTGGCTGACTCAGCAGTGTCTCTCTGTCTGTGTCGGTTTGTCTACTGGGACAACATAGACTTTGTCTGTATGACTTGTTCTCTACTGTAAATTTTTTTTTAGTGCTGCCTACCAAAGCAAGGTTAAGAGGGATTCAATCCAATATTCCATCTTAATGTTTCTCCTTTTCTTTAATGAGGCTGTTAATCATTTTATTTGTGTTCATTTACTTATTTTGGGTGGTGTGGTGTGGTTAGAGTTTGACTTTTTTCCTCAAGTATGTGAAGTGACCTATAATAAAAGACACATAAAGAAAGTGTCTCAGTCAGCTTGGGCTACTGTAAAAAATACCGTAGGCTGAGTGGCTTATAAACAACAGAAATTCATTTCTCACAGTTCTGGAGGCTGGGAGGTCCAAAATGAAGGCTGGAGCAGTTTCAGTGTTTGGTGAAGGCCTTCCTCCTAGTTCATAAAAGGCCATCTTCTCACTGTGCCCTCATGTGGGGGAAGGGGCAAGGGAGCTTTCTAGAGTCTCTTTGATGAGGGCATTTATGCCATTCATGAGGACTCTACACTCAGACCTAATCACCTCCCAAAGGCCCCACCTCCAAATTTCATCACATTGGGCATTAGGATTTAACATATGAATTTGAGAGGACACAAACACTCAATATATAGCAAGAAGAGACTATTGAAATAATGGTAAAAAAATATTGGTGGATGCGGAGATGGGTAGAGAATGTAACGGATGGTACTAAATGGTTTAAAGTATCTGAAAGTATCAAAGTCATAAATGACTATGCCAATATTGTTATTTATAAATATCTGCAATTTTGCATTTTGGTTAGTATGTCATCATATCATTTTTCATACCTTGCCTAATACCATTTTTTTTATTTTAGAGAATATTTTTAGCTTTAACACCATGGAGTTTACAGCTGCTGCAAGCAGTTACCTCTCATATGTTACTAATTCAAACAAGGAAGGAGGGCAGGTAAGCCAGTATGAGAGAATGAAAAACCACAGAGCAGGAGTATTATTTATTGTTATTTGGTTTTGATTGAGTTATTGAAATAACAGGTTGGTTGGGGTGAAATTACCCACAATTTGAATCCACAATTCTAGAAATCAGAATATAATGAAAGTCCGGCAGTTTCAGTCTAGTCTAGCATGGACTAGACACGAGCTACAGTGAAAAAGTATATTATCTCATTTGACCCCTAGAGCTGCCCTGGATAAGGTAGCCACTGTCCACATACGGCTACTTAAATTTAAATTTTAATTATTTAACATTAAATAACATTAAAAATTCAGTTCCTCACTGACATTAGCCACACTAAGTACCTACTGTAAGTAGCAGGCTGGGTGCTAGAGACCACGGGCATATGTGGGAGATATCTGGATTTGAATCCTGGCTCTGTCATTTATTAGATATGTGACCTTGATTTTCTCAAGTTATACCGTCTGAGCCTCAGTTTCTTCATCTGTAAAATGGGACTAACAATACCTATGCAGTACAATTGTTGTGAGTATTATAAATTAGAAGTTTGTAAGTCATCTACCTAGCAGACTGTCTGCTGCATGGCAGTTGATGGTGATGATGATGACGATGTTGATGGAGGAGGAAAAGGATGAGGGGATTCACATCTTGTCCTCAAAAAGCTTCTGGAGTGACTACTATAGCATTTTGGTCACCCCCATGAAATAAATGTGTACAACCACGGTAAGAAAACTCCCCCTTTCAACACCTTTCTACCATCTCCATAACAAATACCATCCCTCCATGACCCAAATCTTTTCAACAACTCCACGCACTTAAGCTATTGCCCCACTTCCCACTACTTTTCAGGAAGAATCTGAAAACTTAGTAAATAATTCATAAAATTTGAAGGCACCACAGCCCAAGAGTTAAAAATTGGAATTAGAATCAAATCTAATATCAGGTTACCCATGAGAGGGCATTCTTAAGTGAAAGGAACCAGTCTCTAGCAGCAATTTCAAGATCCAGTGAGCAGATACTGGGGATAATTTGGGGACATGAGCAGAGCTGCTCCTCCGCAGACTACCTCTGATTGGATCTTTTCTGTTTTTCTGAACTTTTACAGACAAGACATTGCTTAAAATCCCCCTTGCTGTTAGAAAGCCGCAGAAGCCACTCCTTTAGAGACCAACACACCTGCAATTGTTCTGTTTTCTTCTGTCACACCAGCGATTTTGCAACATCTGGATAAGTAACTACAACACAGCATCTTTTCCTGTCTCGAGTCTCAGCCTCCCATTGACCACAGGGTCAAGTGTTTTGCTTAATTCCATGGCCTACCCTCCTGTCTCTTCAATCAGCGCTGTCATTTCCCCAGTTGGAGGGTCGATGACTAGTCTGGACAATAGGTCTGCTATAAGTGAGGCTTTGCCTGGGGTATAGATTACTCATAAATCATATCTTTATAACAGCAATAACATTCCCTGTCGTCTAGCAGGTGTGTTGCTTGGTGGTTTCTGATCTATCTGGACAGTCAGGCTTCTGCCAAATGCATATTTGTGGAACTCTCATAGTGCACATATCACTGCCAATATATTTTTTCTTTCTTGCTCAAGCAGACTTTTTTTCCCAGTCAAAACCAGCATTAGAGACATGCACATGACTACTGAACAATCCAATTGCTTGCCGAGAACCTCACTATTGGTTCTCAATGGCTTTATACATCATTGGACAGTTATTTGGGGAGTGCCAAAGAACTTGAAATGGAAGAGGAAAGGAACTCACATTTATCAAGCACCTGCACTGGGCCGAGCACCATGCTCACTGCCTCATCCATGATGCTTTGTTTAGTCCTCCCAACAAGCTCCTGAGGTCTGTACTATCTATCACCCCATTTCATAGATGAGGAAACTGAGCCTATAAGAAGTTTAATAACAATACCGGCTAATAGTTATCATGCCCTGATGCCAAAAAAGATATTATCTCACTTATACCTAGACTATGTCCAATAAAGTAACAACTAGTCACATGTGGCTATTTAAATTCAAATGAATTCTGATAAAATAAAATTTAATTCCTCAGTCACATTAGCCACATTTCACATGCTCAGCAGTTACATGTGGCTAGTGACTACTGTCTTGGACTACACAGATATAGACATTACCATCATCACCCAAAGTTCTACTGACCAGTGCTGCCCTACAGCAGTGTTATAGGTAGGTACAGGTACTATGATACCCATACTATGGATGAGAAAAGGAAGCCTTTGACTGGTTATGTGACTTGCTATATGGAAGTAACAAAGCTAGTGCATTAGATCCAGGCCCGAACCCAGTCCCAGAGCCTTGCTTTTAATCACAGCCCTGTTCTGTACACTCAGTGATTTATCCAAGGTTATACCACCGGTATGTGATGGTGTGGGGCTCCTGGGCAGAGGCCTCCTTGGGAATTCAGGGATAGCTGTTGTAGCCTCACAGCAGACCCTTTCCAAAAAGCCTTATCTTCAGTGCTAGGTATGTGATCCACATCACTGGCATTTCCTTGATCTGGTTTCACTCCAGAGTTACCAGTACCCCAGGCTGTGTCCCTCTACCTATTATGCGCATGTGCATCTTTAGGGTCTCTGGCCTCTTCAGGAGCCCATCTCCTGCTCTCAGAGTGTCATCTCTGTCCTCATGGGATTGTGCTTGGTTTCCCCATCTGCCACTGTCATCTGTCCGGGATGGAACATCTACCCCTGGAGACTCTTGCAAAGTCTTTATCATTCTCTGAATGATCTTGGAGGCTGGCTCAATCCTCAATAGCAGTCTGAGTCTGTGACTCTGGCTTGCCCCGGGAAGCATGAAGGATATAGAGCTAATGGGTTTGATCTGCTGTTGTGCAAACCTCTTTTGCTGGCTCAGGAACCAAGACTTCCTCTGTGACCAGAAGAGGGGTATGGTTGGTAGCCAGGTTTCCTTCCCAGCTCCAGCCTGGAGCCTCTGCTCCTTTCTCTTGGGAACCATTTCACTGATCCAGAACCGCCACTTCCCCAAGAGCTCAGTACTCACCTTTCTCAGAGCTGCAGAGGATGCACAGCAGGAGCAATACAGCTTGTTGAGTGGCCCTGACACCAAGGTTCTGTACTAGGCAGTTTGGGGAAAATACGTGTCCAGGACTCTGCCAAATATTTTGCATGCATGATTTCATTTACTCTTCACAAAATCCTTAAGCGGCATGTGCTTTGTTACTCCCACTTTACAGACTAGAAAATCAAGATACAGTGTAATTTACTTGAGGTCACACAGTTATTTGGGAATTAACTGGGATTAATACTGTTGATCACTATGCTGTATTACCTCTTTATTTGCTTTAATTCTATAAATAAGATATCATTATCCATGATTGGCTGATAAGAAAAATGAGAGTCTTAGAGATTAATGATCCTTGTCTAGAATGCAGGTAATAAGTGGTGAAATGGGAAATCACCATAACAACAATATATACTTTAGCTATTTTAATTTCAAGCAATTCAAGCAATTTCAAGCAATTCAGCTTAACATAAAGAGTTGTTTTAAGAATAAAGAAGAGTGCTTTGTGAAATACAAATAACCCTTACAAATTTAAGGTACTCTTTTTTACGTAGCAAACTCAAAATTAGTTGTGTTACATATTACTTCTTGATCATATTCTTTAAGTTAGAACCACTAATGGCTTTTACTCTCATAAGTGCTCAAAACTCAATAAAAGAAAACAAGTACATCAGTAAAGATTAAGTTAGACTGCATTAACAGAACAAACAATGTGGCTTAAACTCGATTGAAGTTTCTTTCTTGTATAAGAGAAGTCCAGAAGTAAGAAGCCCATGGCTGATGTGGGGGCTTCCTCTGTGGCTCTCATTTTCATGGGCCAAGATGGCTACAAGAATTAGGGCCATCATGTCCATGCTGAAGAGGGTTGGATGGAGAAAGCAAAAAAGAATGATGGATATCTTTCCGTTTAAGAAGATTTTATTTCTATTTATACCCCTTATACCATCAGGAGCCTGGGAAATGGAGTCTTCTGGCTATGCAAGAATATTTCCAGCTGAAAAACAGGGTTCTGTTTCTAAGGAGGAAGAGAATAGATTTGGGGTAGGCAACTAGCCATCTCTGCTGCAATAGCTAATGTCTAGAATAGTCTAGAAATAATTCTGATAATCTACTGGGTAATTTTGGTCATCACCTCTTTTCTGGCTCACCTCCTAGACTGATTTTTTTAGGATAAACCAATAGGAAGGTCTTCCATGCTACATGGCACAATGTCTAATTCTGTGAATCTCAAAAGCAACAAAAAACACATGTTGTTTTCCCTTTTCCTTGTTCAACGTCTCATCCAGGGCCTTTACAGGGCCATTTTCCTTTAAGGATGTTCTGAGAAAACGACAGTTTTCCTCCTTGTACTTCCTATTCTGTAAGGTGCCCCCCAACTTTTATTTTAACAGTGTATTTGTTTGGAGTCAGGCCTCATCTCTCCCGTTTCTTTCCCATTGTTTGCTTCTTGTGTTTAGATGACGACAATTAGATTTAGGCTTAGCAGGATTTGAGTCCTGGTTAGATGTTAACACTCCTGGGAGGACCTTCATCTTAAGCCATTATCTCCAAATAAGTTGGAGCAGCAGCATTGCTGAGTAGAGATCCTTAGGAAAATTCTTCAATTGTGTTCAGTTAAAATATCAATTGATTGAACTTGCTTTCTCTGATGCTCAGTTTCCTCACCTTTCATATAAGGAAGTTGGGAATTCAATTAAATGATCTATAAAGATCTGTCAGCTCTGAGATCTACAATCTCTTGGCCCAGTATGGAAGGGACCCAGGAGAGCCAGAAGTTGGGATGTAGAGGCCAGAAATAAAGAGGGTGGCACTGAAAGGGAGGTTGGAAGAGGCCAAATCTCCTTACAATTTTGGCCAGAGTTCAACATTTCCCACTCTGAACTTCAATCAACCAGGCTTGAGGGAGGGAAGAGAAGGCAGATATTTTTTCCCTCCTCTAAGAAGGGGCAAGTGCTTGGAGAGCCAGCATTAGCATTACATTGAGTGAGTGGTATGAGGAACACAGCTCACAGCTGCCCTTCTGGGTTCTCCCTCTACCTCTCTGCCTGCTTCCTCTAATCTTCATCCACAACACTTCTTGTTCCAGTCCTCATATTCTAATGTTCCCCAGGGTTCATAGTCTACACCTTTTTCTCCTCACTCAATACACCGTCTCTTGTCCATCTTATACACATAAATCTGTATCTCCTGCCCAGTTCTTTCTGTTGAGCTTCAGACTCACAAAGTAGCCTTCACAGGCCTCTTGAAATAATATATCTACAAGTCAACTCATCACCTTCCCCACAAAATGTGCCCATTTTTTAATATCCCCAATTTCAAAGAGCTACACCACCCTCCTACCCAACTGCCAACTAAGTTCCAATACCTGAGAGTCTCTGTAGACTCTTCCCTTTCCTCCCACGTCTCCTGCCTTGGCCTGTCAGTTTGCAAACCCTCTCACTTCTGTCATCTCCTCACCACCAAGTGCTCATCATTGCCTTCTGCCTTAATATAATAATTTCTGGCATTCTCTAATCCTTCCACTATAAAAGAAACTTCTTTTAAATTATAGGTCTATTAATAATAGTGACAGTAATAGCAAAAATAATCACCACTACTTATTTTTCCCCATTAGGTGCAAGTGCTTTATACTTATTACCTTCAGTTCTCACAACAACCCTGTCATGTATTCATTGTTTTCCTCATTCACAGATGTGGAGACTAAGGCTTAGAGAGCTAAGCAATATCTCTGATGTCACCAACCTAGTAAGTAGTAGAGTTAGGATTTGGATTCTGTTCTTTCTAGCTGCAGATCCTGTTCCATCTAAAACTCCTTCTTGTCCTACCACTTGTCACTCTCCCATTGTCTTCAGGTGAAGTTTCAACCTTTGTGGCACCGTGTACATATACTTTGATGATCCAGCTACTGCTACTTCTCAACTTCATCCCCCGCCACATCCACTCCTTGTACCACATTCATTCAGAACTTCTTTCGGCTTCAGGATCTCTCCCCGCCCTTTTGTGTCTCTTGCTTTTGTAAATGCTCTTCCTTGCCTGGAAAGGTCTTTCTCCATGGATCACACTACTTCCCATCCAAACATTCAATTCAAATATTCAAACTCAATCGTGTCTTTCCCTAAGCTCTTCTTATGTCATCCTGTCCAATCCCATGGCTTTTCATACCTACTTTTATATTGATGACTCCAAAACTTTTGTTTGCAGGCCTGACTTCTCCCTTGAGCTCCAGATGAACATATCCAACTGTTTCCTTAATGCCTTCCTTTGTAAATCTAATAAGCATCTGAAGCTTAACATAGCCAGAACAGAACTCTGAAGTATTTCCTTCCCAAACTGCTACTCCTCCAGTCTTCTCCACTGCATTTAATAGTCCCATCTTTCACCCTCTTGCTTGGCCAGCAACTAAAAAGGTAACCACTATGTCTCTCAGGCCCTACATCTAATTCATTAGCTAATCCTGTTGGCTTTACTCTGTCCCAAAATAATAATAAACTCCATATCCTACCATTTCTCACCTTGATCATGGCTACTGTTGAGGTGCAAGTCAAAGTCATCTTTCAATAACAGGCTCCTAACTGGTCTCCCTGTTTCCATTCTTGTCCGTCTACCACCCATTCTCCACACAGCAGCCAGAGTGAACTTTTATAACAGAATCATTTTATGTCATTGCCCTTGTTCAAAATCCCCCAAGGGCATCCCATCACATTTGAAACTAAAATGTGCTCTGTCTACCACCAGACCTATACCCTGCTACCTGCTTCTTTGACCTGATCACTACCCCTGTCTCCTTCTTCCATCAGGCTCTGGCCACACTGACTTTCTTTCTGTCCCTGGAACCAGACCAGCCTGTTTCTGCCTTGGGCCCATGCACTTGGCCTAGAATGCACTTGTCCCCAGGTCTTTGCCTAGCCAGCTCCTTCTCCCTATTCTCTGCTCAGGTATCCCCTCCTCAGAGTGGTCTCCCCTGAGCATGCCGTCTAAAATCCAACTCCACAATCATTCTTTTCCCCATTACCTTTTCTATATATGCTTCTTAGCACTGATCACTATCTGAAATGAATTTTACTCAGTAATTTACTTACTAATTTACTTTTACTTTTTTATTGTCTATCCCCACCAACTAGAATATAAGCTCCATGACAAAAGCCACTATACACATGTATATAGATAGGCAGATTAATATTTGTAGATATATAGAGAGATCTAGATTTATATTTTACATATGTACATGCATGAATGTAAAATCCTACCTGAAACTCTTTATGATATTACAACAGTAAAACCAACAACTCCAATAGATTGAAGTATAAGAAATAAAATCTTCACTCTTTAATTTGGTGCTACCTTAAAAGTCCCTCTTCAGAAAATCTATTGCATTTCAACAATTATTCTCCAAAATAATAATATGTCTGAAAAGCTAGGTGTATGACACATGCAACAACATGGATGAAACTAAAAAACATCACTCTGAGTAAAACAAGCCAATCAGAAAAGAGTACATATTATATGATTCCATTGACATAAATTTAAAAAATGGACAAACTGACCCATGGTGATAGAAATTAAAATAGTGGTTATTTTTGAGGGCATTAACTGGGAGAGGACTGAGAAATCCTTTTGGGTAGTGGAAATTTTCTTGATCTGGACATTGTTATATGGGTATATACATATATAAAAGATTGTCAATGTATACACTTAAGATTTTTGAAATTTACTCTTTGCAAGTTATACCTCAATCAATCAATCAAGCCAGCAGTAGTAGCTATTTAGCCACAATGAAATCAGAAGCCTGAAGGGATTTGGTATAAAGTTTTTGGTAAAAATGTTTCTTAGGATTCAGTGCAGGCTTCTCTCTAGGAAGAAGTCTCTGGAAAATATAAGAAGATGATTGTTCTAGCACACCATGTTGTAGCCTTGCTGTTGAAAGGAAAGGTCTACTGAAGCCTTTACGCTTACTTGCTCCGTTCCCCGTAGCTCCCAAGCACAATGGTGAATGTAAGCTACAATGCACAGGTCACTCTCTTCTTTCAGCCACAGTAACACAAGTGGCTACACTTCCTGATTCTGGATTAAGTTCAAGATTTCAAAATACAACTGGACTCGTTTCTGATTAGAAAGTTTGATATTTATCATAGACTTCCCTGTCTTCCATAACCGGTATGAGAGAGATTGCAAAAAGGTAAACTGAAAGGGACCATTCTTTTATTCAACAATTAACCCCATCTGGGTAACTAATACGGCACGGTGTACTTGAGCCGTTGCTGTCAGGCTCTGAGTTCAGAACTCAACACGGCTTCAAAGCGGCGTCGATGAAACGATGACAAGATGCTACAGAAATGGCTTTTTATGTGGAATATAATGCACGTCTAGTGTTACATAGTACAGTAACGAGGAGAAGAGGGTTTTACAGACAGAGGATAGAGTGTCTGGAAGTACTTACCTGAGAGAAACACAATCTCGGTTTAGTTCAGGCCCTTAGGCCTAGAAACACAGTATATAGTCTAGAAACTTGAATATTCGAAAACAATTTCACCAAGGCTTGTAAGGTTTCTGTCACAGGCAAACAAAAACAAAATTCCCTGGCAGTCACCAAGGCAGCTAAGAGCTGAGATGCTTCTGAAAACCTGAGCTTCATTCCCTCTTTTATCAGATAATTTCATTATACAAAGGGGCATATGTCTCTTAAAAGTATCAAACAGCACATTAGAACCTTGAAAGCCCGTCAGTCAACAAATCCTTTTGATAAAGATCGATCGCTCCCTGAATAAGGGGAAAACACAGTCCAGGTCAATCTGTCAGCAAACGCATTCAAAAATCTATACTCTGAATTGAGACAAGGAACTCTAATAAACTGAGATTACTTTCTGAGAAAATATTTGGGTATCCCTACAAGCCCAGGTCTCATACCTGACTGCATCTGGCATCCCCAGGAAGAATAGGTCGAGTGATCCACAGAGCTGTGTGGGCATCTTTGGTTACTTCTGAGGGGCAGGCCTCTCCCCATTTCCACACGCTTGTATCACTTTTAGTAAATGGCACAGGGATGGAAATTAGTGGGTGAACCAGCTCAAGACTTGGGCAGCTCCAATTACTCAAGTGGATTTTCTATTGTAACATGGGTACTCTGAAGATCACACGAGAAACCCAGGGTCTGGGACCTCTTCAACAGTAAACTGTTGGCAAAGCCCTTCTGGAACAAAAAAGACTTGTACATCTAATCTCTGTCAGTTACAGACATCTCTAGAGAGACCCATGAGGAAAATAAAACATGGAGAAAATAGATTTGGATGATCTTTATGACCTATGAAAAACAACTATCTTTGTCAGTTAGTTGAGGTGCTGGCTCTGCTCCCTAGCCCGGGAACACAAAGAGGGAGAAGCTAGCTTACTGAGTCCTTACTGTGTGTGCTTTGCAGTTTGCAACCGTTATCTCATTTAATCCCAGATCTGCACTGAAAGGCAGATACCTTGTTATACTCATGTTACAGAGCTTGTAGGACGCATGGGAAGCTAGCGTTTTTACAAAAAATGCTTAGTTAGTGTCAACAGTGGCATTTGTATTTGCTGTGTCCTGTGCATCAGGCCTGTCCATCAGAGTGACTCTGGCTTCCCGTTTAACATCATAGTCCAGAGCCATCCACCCACCATCCCAACTGACCCCCTTCTCAGTGGCTGGGCTGACTTCTAGGCAGCAGAGGAACCTCTAGGTTTTTTGTCATTTAGTAAAAGATGCTGGCTTAAGGTGTCAGCCAGATAAGGAAGGACTTAAGGAAAAGGAGGTCAATTAAGCTGTGTTGTTGGAAAAACCATAGACCGAAGTCCAGGCACACATTTCAGAAACACATGAGCACAATATCCTCTGTCCACATAGCCAGAAGATCTACAAACTGCACGTGTGGTCAGAAGGCAGGGGTGAAAAGAAGGGTAGGAGACAGAGATTCTGTACTAGGGTTCGTCGAATAGACTACCCATGCCAGAGTGCTATCTCACCTCCACCTGTCTTTATTGTAAGGGAAAGAAATGACTTAGATTTTGAAAGGACTGGATTCAAATGAGAGCTTTGCCTCAAATGCAACTGTGGGACTCGGGGCAGGTAATTCACCCCCGAGTGCCAGCTTCCTCTCCTGTACATCCAGGATAATGGCACCATCTGATGGGAGAAAAGTGAAGATTAAAAGCAATAATGCACAGGAAACACCTAGCCCAGTGCCAGGGATGCAGTAAGCCCTCAGAAATCTTAGGTCTCTCCATATCTTTCTCCAGCCTTTTCAGAAGAGCCAATTCTACTGTGACATTTGCCCTACTGCTTAGTATAAGTAAATAAGTAACGATCACTTGGGCTGATGGATTCAGACACAAGGTGTGATGCAGCCCACAATGGAGGCAGTTCTGAGCAGTGGCCACTTGAGGAAATCCTCCCCTCCCTGTTTTTGCAAAGCATGGAACATCATTGTCTGGGAATATATTTGAGGCAACCAGCACTGATCATTTTGCTTCCCTGCCACCACTTGGTGCAACAGCAGAGAGAAGTACTCTGATATTCATCTCAGGTAGGAGTCTGACACGGTACCTGCCTGGACCCCAACCTTAAACACAGCAGCCATACCTCGTCACTGTTGCCATCCCACCCTGAATGACAGCCACTTTCCCCACTCGCCATCCCACCAATCCTCATCCCAGGGTTCCAGGCCATCACCTCTTGCTTTCAGCCTGAATTCCCGTTTAGCTTTTCCGTGGCATGACCTGAGCACATGAACCTAAGAATCAAGAATGAGGGGGCAGGGTGGGGAGTGTACACTCCAAAGTGGAGGAGAGAACCTCGTCTTTAAATAAGGAGAGTGCATTTCTCCTTATTTTCCCTTAATAGTTTTGCAGAAAAGTGATTGAACTTGGAATCCTGGGTCTACCATCCGCCTTAAGTGACCTTGATAAGTGGCCAAGCCTCCATTTGGCCCTGGGTTCTCCTTCCACGAATTTACTAAATTCTAACATTTGTCAGGAATTAATCTGGGGTCCAGTTTCCTGTTAGTGAGGTTCCTTCTCTTCCCAGCAATGCATGAGCCTACTATTCTGTTTCACAGGGTTATCATTCATCCTTAAAGAGTAAAGATTAGGAGGCTGCGTAAGAGGCGGCACTAGACTTGGAGTCCTGGGTTCAAGACCAAGGTCTGTCACTAACTGGACTTGCTCTTAAGTGAGATACTTCCCCATTTTGAGCCTCTCTCTCTCCAAATGTAAAAAGAGAATTGTTGTCAGAATTGCTAAGGATTCTTCAAACTCTAATATTCCACAATGGATTTAATAAACCCTCATTCTAGGGCATAACCCATATTTCAGACACTTTGCCAGGTGTGGAAAAACTTTTGTGGGCAAAGAAGTAAAAATTCTAGCAGGCATGTGTTTCCTGAAGCTCCTAGTATTCCTGGTAGACAACAGAGGGCACTCTTGGCATTTGTGCATCTAAAGGGTCCCCAGAGACCCTGGTGTGAGCTACCATGCAGGGCAGATAGCTTTTCTGGAGCTGAAGTCTTTACAGTGTGTTACTATCTGTCCCATCTGCCTGCCTCTTGCTTACCGAGCCATATTTAATCTCCTCTATTTGGCCTTGGTTCTCCTTCCACGAGTTTACTAAATTCTGATATTTAACAGGAATTAACCCGGGGTCCAGTTCTCCTATATGCAAATTCTCATGCAAATATCTACATAGATCTGATGTCCATCTCTCCTCTCCCCCCTCTGTCCTAAGTATATTTTTCACTTGGACTCTTAACTTTTACCAGGTTCCACATTATTTTATCAAATTAAAAGGGAAATTTAAAATCCACAAAAATGGTATGAAATTCCAAGGTTTGTCTTGTTGTAATTTTTTTTCTCATAGTTTCTTTGAGGAGGAATGAAATGAGATAATATGTGTAAGAGTTTTAGGAAGAGACAAGTAAAGAAGCTTTATAGATGCTTCATAAAGTCAAGTGGATTGCTACATAAATGCCAGATAACTCATCATCATGACCATATTTTTAAGGAGAATGTTACTATAGGTACATTCTTCCCTTTGAAAAGCCCAATTCTTTACTACGGAGTGTTATAGAAATTCTCATTGACTATAAGCTATCAAGTTCATTCATGAAGGAAAAATAAATCTATATATATACAAAGCAGTCTGGGAATTTTGATAGCAACAAGATTCAGAAAAGTGCAGTCAGTGAGCACAGTTGGGGTTAGCAGGACACATTTCTTAAAGCCACGTTTGTCTTTAAATGGTGCTATCTGCTTAGTGACCATGGCAAGGTCAACTACATCTGGTCTTAAGTCTGCTAGCCTTCGATGAGTCACTCAAGCCTCAGATTTCTCAGGCTTAAAACCATCTTACTAAATGTTATCTAGGCCTCTTTGTCTGTGGACGTCTGGATGCCATGAATTGAGAGGCTGCCTGGTTAGGGGAAGGGTGTGTCTTTGAAGTGGGGCAGAGCTGAATGTGAATCCCTGCTTTGCCACTAACATGCCTGGGAAAGGTTGCTTCCTTCCCTAATCTTGGTTTTCACATTTTAAAAGTGGGGATAAAAACACCTACTTTTTGAGTTTTTCTGAGGATATAATGAGATAGCCCATGAAGGGGCCGGCACCCATAGAAAATGTTCGGTAAATGTCCGTTCTCGTCCCTTCTCCTCTGTTACAGTATCTAAGCTTGGTTCTCACCCGTCTGGATGTTCTCGCAGGGCTTACCACCGACCCTACACAGGATTCATCTGCGTGTAGTCAAGGCTGGGAGCAAAAGTAGGGATGATGTAACGTGAGTGTCCAAAACAATGTCCTCGGCTTCTCTATAGCAGAATCATGTGGAGTTTTAAAGGTTTAATCCAGAAGTTTGAACCTTTTGTGAAACAGCAAGGAGACAGCTGTGGAAGTTAATTGCTCCACAAGGGGCCTTTGGCGTTCTGCTACCCTCTCAGCCAGGGCAACTCTGGGCTACCAGCCGGGACAATTTTGCTCCATCAATCCCTTTGGGTTTGGAGGGGACAGAGATTCAGGGGGCGAGATCTGAAAGTAGATCCTAGCAGAGTTTTAGAGCATCCCAGCTTGGCAGACAAATAGCCTTTATTGAGGAAATTTCAGTTGGTCTTTAAAATAATGTACTTAAAATGTGGGCGTAAAGCAGCAGCAGCAAACACTCAGAAGGTAAGTCTTTTTTGAGTTGAGCAGATAGAATCTGCCTGAACTTCAGGACCATTTGCTTTGACCTAGTGAGGAAGACAAGAATGTGCAGTGGAAAACAACTTACTAAGTTTTGAAATATTTGTCTCTGAAGCACCAAGCATGCCCCTTTTAAGCACGGAGCCTATGAAACATACGATGGTGCCCATAATCTCCGACAGGGATCTCATTTTCTATTGAATCTTGACTTTTCCCTAGAACTCGAATCAGGTCACTTACAAGTTAGAATGTATTTGACAAACAAAATATAATGTTGCAATCAATGGTCACTTACAAGTTAGAATGTACTTGATGAACAAAATGTAATGTTGCATTTTTGACAAATAATTTCAGCTGTTTCTGTTAAAGAGTATTTCACTTTAAGAAAAAAAAAGTCTTGACAAATTCTGCACACTTTTAGCAAAACAGTGTGGCAGATTCAATCAGAGTTACAATGATGTTAAAATGCAGTAGCATTCAAAGGAAGTGTGGCTATAGGCCCCATCCAGGTGCCTTCATATACCAGACAGAAATTCAATGATACATTTTTTCCTGAGGTTGATATGTTCCTTGTATTTTTTTCTCTGTGATTCCAAGAGGAAATGCTTATAATTATTGGCTCTTCATGTAATGATTATCACATTTTTTATTTCAGAGCAAACACCCCTGGAAACACATTCCTTGTGGTAACGTGAAACCCCCCATTTGGGCAAGATTCTGATTGATTTCAGCAGAACAAAGGGAACAATTGCATCTCATTTGAAACCCAGATGAGGTACTCCATATTTCATTCTAAATTGGGAGTGATAATGGTTGGCTGGTCATTACTTCAAGGCAAGAAATAAAACAACAATAATATTGAACAGTGCTGGTGTACAGTGGCTCTTTTCTGGGCTGGAACTGGTTAACTAAGAATTGAAAAGTCATCCTCTGGTAGCCTGAACAGGACCTTGCAGTCTGCAAACACTTATTCCCATCAACACTGCTCCAAGGAGGTGCCGAAATGCAGGGTCCCTCATTCTGATCTATGTCTGTCCTGGTATGAATTAACAGAGGGGAACAGGAAATGGATCGACACTGTTCATAAGTAAGGAGGCCAGGCAGGAGGGGAGGTCCTTCTGCTTTCAATCAAGAGAGAGGGTACAATCTGAGGCGTCATCAGTACATCTCAACCATTGGTAAACCCAGGCTTGCAGGGAGCTGGGCTTCTTTATGGATGGAATTACATACTGTGTGAGTAAGAATTATTTCTTGTACAGAATACCAGTTATAGCAAAAATGTGCATAGAAGGAAACACACCAGACTGGTGAAGGAAGCAAAGCAAACATTTAGTGTTTCTCCACTGGACACTGGACCTGACAGACAAATCTTTATCATTACTATTATTAATGTTATTTAATAACAACACTTTCCCCAGTTCCGAATATGCAATACCCAGAGAGAGAAAGATAAAAAATCATTGCCTTTCATGGAGATCTTTAGAATCCAGGAGCTTAGAAGCACTTTGCTCTGTGCCACTGGATTATTTATGTTGTAGTGAGCACTGCTAGCCTTGCCTTAATGTTATTGACACTGATCCTTGCTTTGTTGACATTTTGGGTAGCTACTATTAAGAACTGGAAACTAATTTGCTTAATTTCAACCGTACTAATCCAATAAACTTCCCTGTTTACTCTGCTTGCTCAGCAAGCCTTTGAAAATGAGACTTTTAAGTGACTTCCTACTCCAGGAAAGATTTGTACATGGGCACTTGGTCTTAATCAGAGAGGAGATGGACTGTTCCTGGGGTGGATGTGGTTGGAGATGCTGCCGAGCAGGGGCAGGAATAGGAAACTGGAAAACTGCCAGCCTCTCCTGAGTCACATCTTCATAGCGTATAACTGTGGAATTCCGTTTGAAAAGAGTTCCTCAACACTAAAAAATGCCCATATATAAATGCAAGCAGAAAACATGTTCTTTTTTTATTTGACATTTTATTAGCCACATCTCAGTTTCTCTCATTTGGTGCAAATCAGTGGGAGTTGCTTATATTTTGAAGAGCATGTTGGAGATGAGTTGTAACTTAAAAACTTGTGGCTTCATTTTTATTCAGTAGTTTATAGTATTTTAGCATCAGAGTCCACCAAGATACTAGCCACCACCTTGCTATAAATCAGGTGTATTTGAAACTGTATTACGTATTTATTAAACTACTATGGCCATTTATGAAAAAGACAGTTTTTTTTCCTCTCTACAAAGCATAATGCAGTAAGTTATTTAGAAACAACGTGTAAGTGCCCATCATAGTATAGAGTGGGTCTATCTTCATCAAGATATTCCCCAGGGCCTAGCATAATATCCTTCTGATGCATAGCAGGAGTTCAATAAATATTTGTTGAATGAACAATTTGTGTAGACTGCTGACAGGACACTCAATTGGCTCTGAGTAAATGCTTCATGTACTCAGAAAATATAACCAGAACTGTGTCTATACAAAGCCAAAACCACATTAAAAAATTATTCAAACCAATTCTTTGGCAATACTTAAACAAAACTGATGGACTATTTGTTCCCCAACCAGCCCTCAGCCCCACTTCTCAGTCTCTGTGTCCTATAAACACAAGCCTGGGGCAGGATTCCCCAGTATTCCCTTACATTTTGTTTGTTTTCATTTTGTGTTTTTTTTAAGGAGAACGTTTCTCTTGTAGCCAAAGTGAAGGGTGGTCCTTTCCATTTCAAACTAATCATAACAGTATGATTGGAGGAGAATAGCCAGGCAAATTCTATTTTATTGGCCAAAAGATCAGTCCAATGTAAAGAGGAATTTTCTTGATTCTGGGACCACAAAGCTGTGGGGGAACTCTTGGATGAAAGTCATAACCCAGCAGAGAAGGATGAAAGGAATTTAAAGGTGAATTTGGGGACTTTTGAAATTTAATACTGTGATTTGGTATCAGATTTAAATTCTTTCCAAAGCCACTGTGAAATCAAGGTGGGGGAGGGGTGACTTACAGAAAGTTGAACGTTATTAAAACTATATCTAAAAATATTTACCAGTCCCTTTATCTCCCCTAGTCAACACAATTTTTAAAAACTTCTCCATATAAGATGCTATTGTATTTTATCGAGCTACATGTTCTAACAAATTAAAGGACTGTTGTGTTTGGTACTGAAGATAAAAACATATATAAATGATTAAATTGCAAGGTTAAACAGAGATATTGTACTGCAATTTTGTAAATCTGTATATCCAGCACAATTTGAGGAGATTAAAACACCAATGAGGCTGAGAGTTGAGTTGATTCTTCCACAGCAAAGAAAAGGTGGATATAGCAGGAAATGAATTCCTAAATGAGTGGCTAAATGAAGGGTTTCAATGTGAGCATATTCCTCCACAGCCTGGAAAGTTCTGTGCTTAAGGGAGTTTTGAAGACATTCTCTTGTACTCCCAAAGAGAGAACCTAGAGATGGAAAATAAAGGAGCAGGGCTGCCTTATATAGCAACACCTTCAACAAAGATGCAGATAAAAAGTGCTTATTTTTCCAAGAGCTAAACAATAAGGCAATATGTTTTTTCCCCAGCATGCCCAATTGGCTATGCTAATTTATTAGTTCAGTGCTGGCCAAGCGGTTGGTTTCAATGAGGAGGGCCCTCAGGATGGAAGAGGTCCTCAAGGATAATCACCCTCGTTTCCCTATGGTTCATGCCACCAGGGGTCATCCTTCTTAGCTTTAGGGACTCCAGTTGGAGAGATGGTATACTGCTATTGGGGTTAAAACTGCACAGGCTTCAGAGTCAAACTGAAGTTTGACTCCTGGCTCTCATTCTTCCTCTCTCACAGCCTTCCTGCCTTCATCCTCGGTGGAGACTGTACCACTAATTTGACTGGCTTACTGTAAGGCACAAAAGGGATAAGTGTGGGGAGCTGATGGTATAGAAGTTGGCAGGAGTAGGCACTCAGTGCATGGCAGCCCAGGATCATTATTTTACATTCCCAGGATTTTGAAGTTAGTTCATTTGATAATATCCCAACCAAGTGGGGACCCAGCTTATGGTAAACTGTCAATGGGAAAGTTAAAAATGAAACACGCAAACAAAAAGTTTTTATGTAAGTTTTCTAAATTACTTTTTTTAGTTTTTATTTGAAATTTGTCATGAATTCTTCTTTTTGTAAAGATTGATTGATTTTCTGATATTCACATGCTTTGCTCAAATGCTTTAATAATTCCACCTTAACCAATTTATTTAATGGGATATTTGCTATCAGTGTACCGGCTCACCCATATTAAAATATAAAGAGAATTATGACTTTGCACTTAACCATCATTAAAATTAGTATCTTTTTCCAAAGCAATATACTTTGACCTAGAAATTCAAATTCTTTTCCTTTTCAACTTAAGAGGTTTGTCTGTTGTGAGATTTTTGACTGTGACTTCCCTCCAACTGTTACAGTTTCTTCTCTGAAAACACCTATAACTCTGAGCTGAGCTCTGTTTTCTGTCCTTCGTATCCAGTATGTTCTTTTGAATCATTTCAATCTTTATTCTTTTCTTCCTGCTTTGCCCCATCTGTACGTGTCTCAAATGTACTTATAAAAGTACGTATACACCTTTTTGAACTGAATTAATTCTAGATTACAAGAGAACACAGATCCCAAAATATTTTCTGTTAAAGGGATACATCTATGCAAAAGCAAAGTAAAACAAAACCAAAAAAACAAGACAATAAAACCTAACAAGAGTTTAAGATAAGTAGATACTTTTGTTTCATCTTAAGCATCACTAAAACGGTAAATGTCTCCAGGTTAGCAGTGTACACTAGGAATGACAACCACAGAACACTCATACCAATGTTCCCCATGCCTATGCCCGTGCAAGATGATGCTAATAGTTCACAACATTTTCCTCATGGATCCAGTATGGAACCCTCAGAGATCCTCATCACAGCTCTCCCGGCAGATACCACCAATCACTTGGAAGTCGCACGTGTTAAGAAATCCATTTGCCACTGCAAATCTATTAAAGCATTTTCAGTTCAACAGTACCAAAATGTGTGATGCAAAGCTGTTTTTTCAAGCTTCCAATGGAATTTTTGAGGACCTCTCTTCCTAAGTGACTCTATTTGCCAGAACCTAACTCTTACAGTTAATGTCTGTTGGGCAGTTTTCCTCAGTTTACCTTCTGAGGGTAGGCAACAATCACAGTGCTCCCCAAATTGCTGTTCCTGATCGTGTCCCTGCAACTGAAATGGACTTCTACCTCTAGTGGTTTTCTAGTTTCATCTTGCATCTTTTTTCCCTGAATGATTGATTGTTCTGTGAGGCAAGATACAAGACAATTTGGGCACACATATGAGTTTATTGATCAACTGATATTAAATAAACATGTGGAGAGGTAAGAGACACAGAGGCAAAGGAAAACCCTGCATTTGTGGATTTGGCTTTTGATAACTCATAAGAGCCATTTATTGAGTGTTAATTATGTACCAAATGCTTCATCTATACCATCTTATTTAATGTCTCTAACAACTCCATGAGTTAGGTATAATTATTATTTCCATTTTACGGGTGAGGCTAAGAAAGTCTTAGTTAATCACCCAAGGTCACACAGCTGTTAAATGCCAGAGCCTAAATTCAACCCAGATCTGTCTGATTCCACAAACCATTCTTTTAACCACTATGCTTTCCCGCCTAAGATGTCAATAAAAATACTTCCTTCAACAAAAACAAACTGAAGATTTTCTTGTAAGGCATAAAGCCAATAATAATGTCCTTTCGTATAATAGGTCAACTTCTACTGCTGTGAAAATGGAGCCTCAGAATGGTGTACATGAGACTTTGAATAAATGTGCAGGAAAGGAAGGCCCACCATTTGCTGAACAGAAACATAAAAGAGAACAAGGAAAGCATAGAGCAGGGTGCGTTCACATTTTACGTTGTAACAGACTGCAAATATGTGTGTGGTCAGGTGACCTCCGTGGCCCCTGCTTCCAACTCTTTCATCTGTCCCACTGACCCAGGAGAGAATCTGGGGAATTCCTCCCACTATGCTGTTAGCCTCAGGAAGGGCGAGCCTATGCTTTTTCTAGGCTCCCTCAAGACCTAGCACAGTGACTGGTACACAGTAGGCACTGAGTAAATGTTTGCTGAAGACATGAATGCTTACTGCAAGGGATGGAAGGGTTAAGGAAAAAAGGAAGAGAAGAGTGGGGAAAGAAAAGCAAGAAAGGAAAGGAGGATAAAGAAGGAAGAATAAAGAAATAAATTAATGTCCTTTAACATCCTGCCCTAGTCCTGTCCCATGGTGGAACCATTCTACCTGCAAATTTACCTGCTTGGGCATCTATATGTTATGGACTGCCAGACTCCTGAGTGTTGCCTACTCTGGGCTTTTCTGCCCCTTCTGTTCCACCTATTTTGCAGCTAAGACCTCCTAGTGTTCATTGCCACTTTTCTGGGGAGGGAACAATAAGTGATGCTGGGGATGGGGAAGATGGGAGAGAGCGGGGCCTCCAGGTTCTGGTCTCTGCCAGTTGGTCTGTCTCACCCCTGATCAAGCTGCTGTTGGAACAGCATCTGGAAACCCAGACACTAAGGACCCTAACCAAGGCCCACCTCAATCCAGATCCAACAGCCTTTTAGGGTCCAGTGGTCAGTATTGGCTACATTGGCCGAAGGGAGGAATCTGTCTCACTGTGACATTGTCCTATCCAAAAGTCACAGCCTCCATGTGGCTTCCTCTCTATAGAGCAGGCCATTTCTCTTCTGGCCCACGTGAGACCATCCTTAAACCTTTATCTGCTATGAGTTAGCTTTGCCTTAAAAAGCAAGCACTCTGCTTTTCAGACGGAATCCTGCATGTCACACCTGAAACACAGTTTTGGATTTCCGCTTAGCCTCTGAAGCCCCCAAGCTAGCTGCCCCTCAGGTTCTTTCTCTGTAATGGCACCACAATGCACCTACTTGCTCAGGTATTATTCTCGACTCTCTCTCTTACGTCCCATATCCAAACCATCATCAATCTTTTCACCTCCACATTTGAAATGCGTGCCAAATCAGACCACTTGTCACCACTTGTAGTATTATCATCCAGTCCACATCACTGTTATCATTCACTGGTTCCACTGAATTAGACTCCTGACTAGACCCACAGCTTCCACTTTTGACCTCTTCAACCCACTCTCCACAGAGCAGGAGGTGGTCCTTTTTAAGATAAAGTCAGATCATAACACTTCTCTGATCAAAACAGTTCATTGGTTTCCCCCTACTCACTCAAAATCCAAAGTGCTTAACTTGTCCCACAGACTCCATACAAGCTGGCCCCCAACCTTATCCTCTACCAGTGTCCTCCTCACTCTGTTCTTCCACACAGGACCCCTTGCCATCTGTGGAACATTCCAAACCCTTCCACCTCAGGGCCTTTATGCTTATTCTTCCCTCTGCCTGGAATGTTCCCCAGAGATCTGCATGGCTCAGTCTTTCACTTAATCCGAGTCTCTGCTCATTGTCACCTCATCAGAGGTGACACACTTCCCCATTCCCTTATCCCCGCTAAGCTTTCCTTCACAGCACTTATCACCATCTGACACATTGTATATATTCATTTACTGAACGTGCATCATCTCTTCATTGAGTAGAAGGTTCCCGAGAGCAGGGATTTGGCATGGGGTACTGGAGCACCTCAGCACAATGCCTTGAGCAGAGTTGGGGTTCAACAAGTCTTTGTTGAGTGAGTAAAGGAATAAACATTCAGAGAGCTTTCTAGAGGGGTTAGATCGAAGGCGGGAGTAGTCTCAGAGCATTAAGGCCCAGATCCAACCTAGAAAGAAGTGAGGCCAGTGGCTCTTCTTACTGCATGCGCATCCCTACTCTGTGGTCCTGCTCTAGGCCTGAGGCCCTGTTGGTTACAATGAAGTCTTTGCTGGGCTGCAAGGTCTGGAGATTAGAAACACGTGGGCCCCTCTATACCGCTGCCCCCTCACCCCATCGGGGGCCCATGATTCCTGCTTGATAAACTAACAGCTCTCAGTAATAGTGAATAAATGAGTTCAGTCTCCCAAAAGTGAGGCAATAGGCCCTTTTAAAAGTTAAACTGAGTCACTGAGGCATAATGATGAGCCCAAGGTCATTCAGGCAGTTGGACAAGAAATTAGGATTAAAATCCAGACTACTTCCCTTCTTTTGGGTGTGGCTATCAAAAACATTGTGCTTGGAGCCAGTCCAAGTTTCATGGATGTTTCGTTCAAACAGAAATGAAAGAGAGCCCCTAAAAAGTATAGACTGGTTTGTTAACTTTCCAAAGTTGTGGTCATTGTGTGCAATACGACAGATGAGTTTAAGCGATCAGAGCATTAGCAAGCCTCCCTTTGGGTTTCTCCGACTGCTTCCCTCTGTTTGCAGACATAATATTCAGTTTCTCCAAAACATCTCTGGTTACCGAAAGTAAATTTTGTGGGAAAATGGTGACGATGGTCAAACAAAGAGTTAACACAACCAAAACAAAAAATCCAGTTTGAAATATTTTTACAGCGTTCTTTACACTAGAGAGCGGTGGAGAAAAAACAGCATTTTAAGTGCTGCTCTTTTTCCCATTAGGTTGTCTGCTTTTACAGGTGGCAAGTTTCAGCGAGATCTAAAGGCGAAAGGCTCATGCAGAGATGGTCTGGAGCAGAAAGACTTGACCCGCCCGACCTCCTGCCCATGCATACAACATAATCACTCACAAAATAGATACTAAAATAATGTTAGCAGCCGCCTGGCCTAAACTAATAAAAGTGAGCACGTTGGGAGTGAAAGCAGAAAGCCTGTCCTTAACTCACCCCCTCGGGCTTCAGCATTACTTCTTCCCTGGCCTGAATTAACGGAGCTCAAACCAAATGGCTTTTTGCACCTCCCTTCTTCCCTTGTGTCATTCTGACACTCTTTTTTTTCTAACAGGGCCTGACTCAGTGAGTTCAAATGCCCTTCTCTTTCTCACTCAGCACATGCAAACTTTAATTAAGGCTGTCTCTTCATAACACCAACATAACTTGTTGAGAAGTGAAACAGTTAGTCAAATCACTGAGTTTGGGGCCCTAAGAGGAGGGAGAGGGGAAGGTCAGAGAGGGTCATGAATGACAGCAAAAAATACCCCAAGTGTTTAGACAGGCTCCTTTTCACCACACTCTCTCTTTTTGGCTGTAAGCACCAAGCCTTTTCCATTCATTCTAGGGAACAAACATTTCTTTGCTAAAGTAGATCTACATTGCTCCAAAGCCATTCTCTTCTTTTTTTTATTCTTTTTTTAAATTTATTTTTTACTTTTATTGAGGTAACATTGATTTATAACATTATATAAATTTCAGGTGAAACAGTAAGGAGATTCCTCAAAAAATTAAAAATAGAACTACCACATGATCCAGCTATTCTATTTCTGGGTATTTATCCAAAGAACATGACAATGCTAATTCGAAAGGATATATGTGCCTCTATGTTCACTGCAGTATTATTCACAACAGGTAAGACTTGGAAGCACCCTCCTCTTCTTGTTGCACATAAGCTTCCTACACTTTATTATCTCTGTGTTGTCCACATTAGCAGGGGAATTGCTGATCTTCCATAAAATGTTCCCTTTCATAAAAGAGAAATCTGAAGCTCAAAATGTTAACACCAAGTTCACAGCCTCAAAAAAGATAATTTTAAAAATTTAAATAAATAATATACGTTTAAAAATTTAAAGATTAATTTAAAAAATTAAAGCCCAAGCAGGGAACTTACATTTCTCAGTTAAAAGTTTCAAAGGAATGAATACTGATTGAGATGCCTTCCAGGTGCTAATAATAAACTAAGTTATATACATATTGTAAAAGAACTTCCAGACCCCATTTCTCCTTCTTGTAGTTTATGTAGCTTATACAATAGTGATCATGGGATGAGTAAGCAGATGGTGATTCCTTTGCGTTGCAGACTGAAGAGATGTTTATTAGCTTTACGTGGGACGTTTCGATGCCTCCATTACTGCTGTCCAATGACTCATTTCAAGTTGGAGTTAAAAAATTCCCTCCAGGGTGCAATGAGACAAGGATAAAACCCAGAGGCTGTAGTCAGAGAGAACACAAAGAGAGACAGAAAGCGTCTTGGAGGAGAGCAAGATGAACCATTCCCAGTTAATCTATACAGGGCCCAATCATTCCACTGAACGTGTTGGGAGCAAGCAACCCTCTTAGGAATAAGGTTCATGAGTGCTCCAGTTTAAAATCTGCACTATTGAAATATTTCCAATAGGAAGACTGACAATGGACAATAGAACTGACCCTAACAGCTATAGTCCAAACTTGTTGGGCTTCGGCTGCAACATGTCCAGCCCCTGGTATGTAACAAATATAATGAGAACAACAGCTTTTGATTTGCAGTAATAATGAGAATAATAGTAATAGATTGCATTTATTAAGCGCTTTTGTGTATTTTACATTTATTGTCTAATCCTAATAGTTACATTCTAAATAAAAATGTATTGCTTAAAAATTAGAAATTTTCAAGGATTGTTGCTTTGAAAAGGGTAATTTGACAATCTGAACTCTCATGGACGGTTGTTTTAAGAAGGATGATTTGACAACATGTATAAAAATTATATGTATTCTTTTGAACCAAAAATTCCAATTTTTGCTATTTTAGTATAGAAATATTCATGCAAGTTTACACAATAATTTGTACATAGATATTCATTGCTGCATTATTTACAAATGGGAAAACTGGAAATAACCTGTTTATCGTTAAGCATTTTTAACTAAATTATGGAACATCCATAGCAGAGAAGTTAAAAGTACAGGCTCTGAAGTCAGAAAACTCAGAGTGGATTTTAGCTCTACTTCACTGTGGGAATGTGACCAAGATCTTTCACTGGCATAAACTTGTTCTGTTATCTGTAAAATAGGGAAAATAATATAACCTGTCTATTGGTGGCTGTGAGTGAGACTTCATTTTTTATTTTTTTAATTTTATTGAGGTCATAGTGGCTTATAACATTGTGTAAATTTCAGGGGTACATTATTATATTTCAGTTTCTGTATAGACTGCATCATGTTCATCCCCAATAGTCTAGTTTATACGCATCATCATACACATGTGCCCCTTTACCCTTTCTGCCCTCCCCCCATCCCCTTTTCCTCTAGTAACCACTAATCTGTTCTCCTTATCTATGTGTTTATCTTCTACATATGAGTGAAGTCATATGGTATTTGTCTTTCTCTGTCTGACTTATTTCACTTAGCATAATACCCTCAAGGTCCATCCATGTTTTTGCAAATTGGACAATTTTGTCTTTTTTATAGCTGAGTAGTATTCCATTGTATATATATACCACATCTGCTTTATCCATTCATCAGACGATGGGCACTTGGGTTGCTTCCACATCTTGGCTATTGTGAATAATGCTGCAATGAACATAGGGGTGCATAAATCTTTTTGAATTGTTGATTTCATGTTCTTTGGATAAATACCCAGTAGTGGAATAGCTGGATCACATAGTAGTTCTATTTTCAGTTTTTTGAGAAATCTCCATACTGAAGATGAAGCATATAAATCACTTAGCACAATATCAGGCATGCAGCGAGTATTCCATAAATGTTATTATTCCTTTTATTAAGGTTATTATAACCATACTATGGTTATAATGGTATGTTATGTTAACAGTATGTTACATATAGTATGCTATAATGTGTATTATAACATATAATAGTATGTTATATATAATAGCATGTTATAATTGTATGGTTATAATAGCATGGACTACTATGCAGCTATTAAAAATGATGAAGTAACTCAGCTTGTGTTGGCATAGAAAGAGCCCATCACCATAAAACATATCATCAACTAATGTCACCTTTCTTACTGAATTCTCTTCCTCATTCTTCCTCCCAGCCCCACTAGATTGCAAATTACAAGAGGGTATGGACCATCCCTGCCTTGCTCTCCAAAATATCCTGGGGCCTAGAAAGAGGCCTAGCACTTAGATACCTAGCTAAACTAGCACTACATAAAACTGTATTGAATGGACAAATAAATAAATCAGTAAAAAAATAAACAAGTAAGACATTGTTTATATGTATGTTTAAAAGTCAGAAGCAAATATAACTGATGACAGTGCTTGTCTCTGAGGAGGAGAAGTATGAGACGAAAGTAGATTTTCATCTACTTTTATATTTCTTTATTATTTGAAATTATTTAATCGAGTAATGACAAAAGATATTGCCATGTCAGGACTATAAAAACCTAAAGGATGCTATGAAAAATGTGTATGCTTACAGAGAGAAACTAGAGAAGAAAGTGCATACAGAAATGGATAATTTTCAGGTAAGTTGCATTGTATTTTCTCTGTTCTACTCCTTTGTTTTTACTCTAATGCTGTTGTTTTAAAATATTTTAGATAGATTATATTTAAGTATTCTAAGAAATAAACTCTCAGAGGGATAAAATGCATTTTCTATAATTTTACCATAAGAACATCCACTATTGGTTTTATAATCACAAAAGAACTTTATTACTAAAGTTATAGAGTTTCTTATATAAATTTTGGAAAACACAATTTTTTTTAATGTAGAAAATGTATTAAATTTGGAAAAAATTCTTAGCATTTCAAGATAATCTATCTTTCAATCATTCTTCTAAGGTTATCTAGACAAAGTTCAAATTGAAATGCAGAGAGAATGAAATCATAGAATTTACAGTTAGGAGACTGGAGAAATCTTATAAAGTTAACTAAAACCTTGTCAAATCTACCACAGAGAAATACAGAGCAGCCATCTCCTTTCAAAGTGACATTCTCATTAACTGGCTTGTTACTACTCTGAGCTAAACCGGTAGTTCCCTGAAGGCAGGAACTCTGTTTATTTTGCTCATTTTTCTCCATTTTTTTTTCCACCCCAGTGCTAATTATAGAGCCTGGCACATTGTGAGCACTCAACTTATTTTTAAATGAATGAATCATCTTTTGAAATGTAACAAAGAAATTTAAAGGAGGAAACAGAAGAGATTGGAGCAAAAGATAAGAAAAAATAGAGAGAGAGAGAGAGAGAGAGAAGAGGGAGGGAGGAATGAAGGAAGGAAGGAAAGAAAAAAGGAAGGAATTATTAATTAGAAAGAAAGAGAAGAGACAGAATGAGTCAGAAAATGCCCTTTCTGTCCTTTTTTTGTTTCTCCTCTCTGTGATTACAGTGGTCAAATGAGAAATCATGCACACCAGTTCTTTTTTCAGAAACTGACTTCAGTAGCGGCTACAACATTTTCAGAATTTATTAGCTTCTGGAAAAAAAGGATGAAACTTGAAGAGAGAGCCTATAACAACATTTATTCTGGACCTCAGTCTAATCTGAAGCTACACAGCTGGGAAGGTAAGAAGTCAAAAGGCCCAATTCAGACTTTCAGTTGTGGCAAAAGGCAGATGGCTTAAAAATAGCATGAAGAAAAAAGACAATAGCTAGTTGAAACTGACACCCTATTTCTTAACAGGTTAAGTAAAATACAGAGATAAATCAAACCCAGAATGAGCCACAGGTTATTTACCATAAATGTAATCGTGCATTCTAAAAAGATTCTTCCTTTTTATTTCAGTTAGGAAGATGAGAGCAAGAAGGTAAAAGAGAAGGGGAAAGGAAAATAATGAGCTATATTTCTCTGAGGCTTTTAGGTTTCTGTCCATTTTGATCTCTCCCTGAGATCCTTGGCAAGTCCATTTTGGATGGCAACAGCAAAATTATGAAGCATCTTTGAAGTTAGCTTGATTCTTAAATCCAGCAGGACTAAAGGAATCCATACTCACTTGTCAAGTTGTACACTCATCCAGGAGGGAAGAAGAGGACTCAAAGAACTCTACGTGTGTGTGTGTGTGTGTGTGTGTGTGTTTGTCAAGGCATTGGAATGAAATCAAGCTATAGATTAGGGATAATCATATCACTGTTTCCTTTGGGATAAAATTCAAACTTCACTGTCTGTCTCCAGCTTGCTAACACAGCCTCATCCTCCATTTTCCTTCCCATACATTTAGGCTGACATTCTCACTACCCTCCCAGGAAGTCATGCTTATTCCTGCCTTATACTTTTGGACATGCTGTTGCCTATATGTGAAATAATCTTCCCAGCCTTATCTACCTGGCCTATGCATGCTCCAAGACTCAGTTTATAAAACACTTTTTTATGGAACTTTCCCCAAACTCCCCCATAGTGTTAGTTGCAGATTTAGTTGCCTCCTCTTCTGTGATCTCACAGCTCTTTGCTCATGTGTCTACCACAGAGTTTTATCATCTGTTCATGTATATTTATATACATTTATTTCCCACTAGATCCTGAGATTCTCAAGGGCAGCAGCAATCTTTTATCCTATCCCCAATACCTAGGTAATGCCTGGCATAGAGGAGACACTTTAATAGAGACGTGTCACCTGAACTATATTGACAAGTATTCAGACTCTGCCCATTCCAAGGAAGAAGATAACTTCATGCCACCTAAGCTCTTAAGATGAAGGGAATGATCCTGAGAGAAACACTCAGGCATGACTGAAATCTGGCATATTGACCATGCAAACACTGAGGAAGAAAGTGTAACAATCAAAGAGATAGCAAATCAAAACAACTGACCTGGGCCATTTGTACTCTCTACAGATTACAAATGGAGTAAAGGCATTAACGGGACTTGAGAGAGAGCAGAGTCCAGTAGATAAGAAGGAGAACAGACCATGCATTCAAATCACAGCTTGGCTCCTTGATCTCAAGTGAAATACGCTTGGGTGTGATCTTGCAGAAATAAATGAATCTCTGTGCCCACTTTCTCAACTGTAAAATGTGTCTGTGGTGAGGATGAAATACATTAACAGGCGTAAATACTTACAATAGTTCCTGGCATGGAGATACACAAATTCATAACTCTCTGCACCAGTGAAATTCTAAACTCCAAAGCAGCCAGAGTTGGAAGCATAATCCAGCTGAGAGACAAAGTTCAACAATCTCACTCTCAAACTGGATCTTCTCAGCTTGTTCTCTTCAGGATGGCATGGACTTAAGCTGTGGGACAACTAAACCTCACAAGGTGAATCTTTTGGTTAAAAAAAAAAAGCTATGCAGAAAATAGAACTTTCTTTAAAATAACAGGTAACATGTCCTGTTGGTGTTTTGTGGAAACATTTTTGTGTGTGCGTCTGTGAGGAAGATCAGCCCTGAGCTAACATTTGCCAATCCTCCTCTTTTTGTTGAGGAAGACTGGACCTGAGCTAACATCTGTGCCCATTTTCCTCCACTTTATATGGGACGCCGCCACAGCATGGCTTTACAAGCGGTGCGTGGGTACACGCCCGGGACCCGAAGCCCAGCCGCCACAGCGGAGCACGCGCACTTAACTGCTATGCCCCCGGGCCAGCCCTTGTGGAAACTTTAATGAGTGCTATATATATATAATAAACTGTGGGCATGTGTTACGTGTATAAGAGGCTTCCATGACATACGAGATATTGCTGAGGAACATGGTGGCAGAGACTTCCCAGTCACTGGGAGAATTGCTCTTTTTTGCCCCTGATACATAAGTGAACTCAGGGCAGCCCAGGCTGACATATTGAATGAGGTTCTGGAACACTTCAAGATGGGTTTGTGTTTACACTTCATTGTAAGATTTTTTTAATAGTTTCAAATGACTCAGAGGAAGTTATGTAATGTTTATGGAGACACGTGCTAGAAAATAAACCAGAAACCACAATCATAGTGTTAGAGATAGCTCCTGAATAAGCCTTCCTTCTTGTTTATTTACTTACAAAGTGTGTTTTAAATAACAACCAGTTCTGGTAATGGCAGAGGAGCTTGTATTGGACTAAGCCTCTTACCGATGAAAACTATAAATTCTGAACTAAAAAAAAAAGTCTCTTGGAAGGCACTGGAGATTAAACAAAAGCTGGCAGACACAAGAGGAGATATGACCTTTTGAAGATGAGATGCCAATTAGGTGAGATTCACATTTATCAAACTTTTTGCTTAAAGGCACTCCCTAGTTTGTGTGAGAGTAAGGAATAGAGCTCAGACAGAAGGAATCAATCTTATTGGATAGAGGAGGCAGAGGTTGGATTTTGGGATGCCAGCACAGCTGGGAATTAAGGGGAGTACCTTGGAAAAAGGGGTAGTCATGGAGAAAGGAGCACATATCTGCGTAAAAATCCCTCTCAAATTCTTGGCTGACTCTAAAAGTATGAATGTGCTGGGCAAGACTCGAAGGTGAGATCAGTAGAATGCACAGCTGGAATTAAAAGAGCTGAGCAGACATGTCAGCAGGTATAGTGCTGGGGAGACAGAGTTTAAAGTTCAAGTCCTACGAAGTTAGAGGGAATTAATAAACACCTTGGCTTCCCATTAAAACCTCAGAAGGATCATGCCTTAGAAGTAAGAACCGTACGCCAGGACTAAAGGCTATATCTTTATGACTAATGTCAGAACTAAAATAAACCCTCCCTAATAAATCCCTAAAGCCAAGCCTCTGTAGAAATGAGATAATCTGTCAGTAATTTAGTATTTGCTAAAACAAAACTTAACACTCTTTAAACGAAGATGACAAAATTTAGAATCTCTATGGTGCATCTTCAACAATAAATCATATTGTCAAATTTAAAATAAGAAATTACTAGACAGGCAAGGAAGCTGGAAAAAGTGACCTACAATTCAAGAGAAAATATGGTCTACAGAAGAAGACCTATAGATGATACAGATGCTGAAATTAACAGATAAGAACTTTAAAATAATTATGATAAATATGTTAAGGAATGTGCAGGAAAAGATGGATATAATGAATTAAGAGATAAGGAATTTGGGGCCAGCCCAGTGGTACAAACATGTTGGAAAACTGTTTTATAAACCTCAACACACATCTACATATTACCCAGAAATTGCACTCCTAGGTATTTTATTTACCCCCCAAACCCCAAATGAAAACATATGTCCACAAAGAGATTTGTAGAAGAAGGCTCCTTTCATCTTTAGTCATGATTGCTCCAAACTGGAAATAACCCAAATATGCATAAATAGGAGAATGGATAAACAAATTGTAGTATAACACTACTCAGTAATAAAAAGGGATGAACTACTGACACAAAAAGCAATATGGATGAATCTCAAAAACATCATGTTGAGTGAAAGAAATGAGACACAAGAGTACATGATGTATAAGTCCATTGATATAAAGATTAATAAGAGGCAAAGTTGAGCTACAATAATAGAAATCAGAAGAATGGTTGCCTCTGTGTGGGGGTGGGGGTGGGCAGGGACGATTGACTGGAAAGGGGCACAAGGGAGCTTTCTGGGTAGTTGAAATGTTCTACATCCTGATTGGAGTGGTGGTTATATGGGTGTATACAATTGTCAGAACCCATCACACACAGTTACAATGTGTGCATTTTATTGTATGTAAACTAAAACAAAAATATCCATAAGGAACTAAACAAAAAAATGAAAAATAATAACCAGGTAATTAAATAATAATGATAACCAGGTAATTAATTAAGGCAAAATATTTTTATAGGTTGAGTTTGGAAAGGATTTTTACATGGGAAAATGAAGAAATGAATACCAGTTCTCTACCATTTGTCCCAGAAAATAGAAGCAGAAGGACCACTTTTGAACTTATTTTATGAGGCCAACATTACCCTAATACCAAAACCATACAAAGACATTGCTAGAAAGGAAAATTACAGACCAATATTCTTCATGAAGATGGATGCAAAAATCCTCAACAAAATATTAGCAAATTCAATCCAATATGTATAAAAAGAATTATACTCCATGACCAAGTGAGATTTATTCCAAGTATGCAAGGTTGGTTCAACGCTTGAAAATTAATTAATGTTTCATCACATCAACAGGCTAAAGAAGAAAAATCATATGATCATATCAATAGACGCAGAAAAAGCATTTGAAAAAACCTAACACCCGTTCATGATAAAAACTGTCAGCAAACTGGGAATAGAAAGAAACTTCCTCAACTTGGTAAAGAACATCTATAAAAAACTAAAGCTAACATCATACTTAATGTTAAAAACCTAGATGTTTTCCCCCCAAAATGGGGAACGAGACAAGAATACCCCCCTTACCATTCCTACTCAACATCATACCAGGAAGTCCTAACTAATGCAATCAGGCAAGAAAAGGAAATAAAATGTCTATGGACTGTGAAGGAGGAAATAAAACTTTTTTTGTTTATAGGTGATATAATTGTCCAAGTAGAAAATCCCAAAGAATCAACAATAACAACAAAAAACTTCTGGAACTGGGGCCGGACTGATGGTGTAGCAGTTAAGTTTGTGTGCTCCACTTCGGCAGCCCAGCGTTGGCGGGTTTGGATCCTGGGCACAGACCTACACACCGCTTGTCAAGCCATGTACAAAATAGAGGAAGATTGGCACAGATGTTAGCTCAGGGACAATCTTCTTCACCAAAACAAACAAAAAAACTGCTGGTACTAACAAGTGCTTAAAGCAAGGTTGCAGGATACAAGGTTAATATACAAAAGTTAATTGCTTACCCATATAACAGCAAGGAAGGATTGGAATTTTAAATTAAAAACAGAACGCCATTTACATTAGCACTAAAAAAAGAAGGAAATACTTATATATAAATATAACAAAATATGTACAAGATCTATAAAAGGAAAGATACAAAACTCAGACAAAATAAATCAAAGACCCAAATAAATAGAGAAATGTTCCATGTTAATGGATAGGAAAACTTATTATTAAGATGTTAATTCTTCTCAACTTAACCCATAGATACAACAAAATTTCCAACAAGTTATTCTGTGGTTATTGACAAACTGATTCTAAAGTTTAAATGGCAGACTAAAAGACCCAGAATAGTCAACATGATAATGAAGAACAAAGTTGGAGGACTGGCACTGCCCAACTTCAAGACTGACTATAAGTTGATTATATCTCCATAAAACTGGGGAAAAAAAGACTTACTATCAAGCTACAATGATCAAGACAGTGTGTTATTGGTGAAAGAATAGACAGATCAATGGAACAGAGTAGAAAGCCCAGAAATAGATGCACATAAATATAGTGAATTGCTGTTTGACAAAGAAGTAAAGGCAAGTTAACGAAGAAAGGAGAGTCTTTTCAACAAATGGTGTTGGAGCAACTGGACATGCATATGCCAAAAAAATAAAAAGTAAAAATAAATCTAGACACAGACTTTACATCTTTCCCGAAAAATAACTCAAAATGCATCAGACTTAATTGCAAAATGCAAAACTATACAACTTTTAGGGAAAAAAAATTGGAAAAAATCTAGGTGACCATGGATTTGGTAATGAATTTTTAGATGTAACTCCAAAACACAATCTATGAAAGAGAATGACAAGCTGGACTTCATTAAAATAAAAAAACCTCTGCTCTGCAAAAGACATTGTGTAGAGAATGAAAACACAAGCCACAGACAAGGAGAAAATATTTGCAAAACACATGTCTGATAAAAGGCTTGTGTCCAAAGTGTACAAGAATTTGCAACTCAACATTTAAAAAACAAATAACCCAATTAAAAACATGGGCAAAAGACCTGAACAGACATCTCACTAAGGAAGATATACAGATGAAAAACAAGCTTATGAAAAGATGTTCAACATCATTTGTCATTAGGTAACTGCAAATTAAAACAGTGAGATACCACTACACACCTACAAGGATGGCTAAAATCCAAAACACTGACAATAACAAATGTTGATGAAGATGTGGAGCGACAGGAGATCTTGTTCATTGCTGATGAGAATGCAAAATAGTACAGCCACTCTGGAAGACAGCCTGGTAGTTTTTTACAAAGCTGACCACACAATCCAGCAAATCCTTTACTTACTCAAATGACTAAAAAACTATTTCCACACAAAACCTGCACAAGAATGTTTATAGCAGATTTATTCTTAATTACCAAAAGTTGGAAGAAACCATGATGTCCTTCAATAAGTGAATGAATAAACAAACTGTGGTATAACCATACAATGGAATATTATTCAGCACTAACAATAAATGACCTATCAAACTAGGAAAAAACATGGAAGAACCATAAATGCACATTGCTAAATGAAAGAATCCCGTCTGAAAAGGTACACACTATGTGATTCCAAATATATAACATTCTAGAAAAGTCAAAACTATTGAGACAGTAAAAAATTCAGTGGTTGCCAGATATTCAGAGTAAAGAGGAAAAAGATGAATAGGTGGAGCACAGAGCATTTTTAGGGAAGTGAAACTATTTTGCATGATACTGGAAAGGTGGCAATATGACATTATGCATTTGTCAAAATTCATAGAACTGTACAACACAAAGGGTGAACCCTAATGTAAACTATGGACTTTAATAATAATGGGTCCATATTGGTTCACCAATTGTAACTAACGTACCAGAATAATGCAGGATGTTAATAAAAGCAGAAACTGTATGGGAACTCTCTGTGCTTTCTATGCAATCTTTCTATAAATCTAAAACTGCTCTAAAAAAATAACGTCTATTTTTTAAAAATGGAGAGCATTGTCTCTTTAGTAAATCATGTTTGGGAGATGCTGGCTCAAACAAAATTAAACTAGTTTCTTTAGTGAAGGACTTTTCAGAGCTTTTAGTATGCTGATATGCACTGGATTCTCTGTAAGAGAGGCATTCTTTACTTACAGAGGCTGTAAGTATTGACTTAGAAACTCATCTTTTTAGAGTATATCAAACTTGACTAAGAAATTTGTCTTTTTAGAGTATATCAAAGGACTGCTGTTCTTCAGAACACTTTGGAAAGCACAGTAACAGAGCAGTGAATTAATGACTTGTTAAAATATTTTCTGTGTATGCCTGAATAGAAAATGACACCACACATGAGACAATTTCCCATTTTCCACATGACAAAATCTAAAACAAAGAATTATTATTACCAATTCTAAAATATCAGGTTTTAGAGAATGTAATGAAATAATCAACTTTCAATTTATGATATTTAATTTCTTAATTTACTTACACATATATACATGTGAAAATTGAGAAATGTATTGCTTTATTCCACTCTCATAGTTAATAAAACAATTTTATTCATATTTTTCATGTGCGTCTTCAATGTTAACCTCTCTGACAGGGATGTCAATATGCAAAGTGACCCTAGAAGTAACACGCTGAGGATGGCGGAGCCTCTATCAACCTGAATTCCTGAATGATGCTGTGGAGAATTCCCATCAACACACAAACACCTATCAGGACTCATGGATACGAATATCATCCCTTGTTACAGCATCATCTCAAAATCCAGATTCCCATAATCTAAATCAGGTTAGATGCAGTTGAGTCTCCTTGGGTATATTTCCTCAGATAGAGCTCCTCATATACAATTCCTCCCAGTTTGAATATCTGTGAACTAAAGAGACAGATTATCTCCCTACACACCAAACAATGGTGTTACAGACATAGAGTAACTACCAAAGACACACTAATTCAAAAAATGGGAATAAATTAGGCACACAGGGGCCACTGACCCATAGAATTATGAATTATAGCTGGGCATATGTTGGAAGTTCCTTAATTAGAATTCTGTCCTACTTCTGCCCAGGAATGATTGTTCATGACTTGTGGCTGTATCCTCTGAGCTTTTGGTTCCACCCTCAGGATAATTCTTCCGTGAAAGGCAATCTCTGTTTTCAGCTGACTACTTTTCTCAATTTGTTTGCTGCCCGTAGAAAATTGCTAGTCCAAATATCTCCTTTTGTTTTGTACTATTTCCATTCCTTTCAATGTAAGCTGGTGACGTTTCTGTCAGCACACTTCTCTTAAAATCTTTATGGGTTTTCGATGAATCTTATTTTTGTTCATTCATTAAACAAAAGCCACATCTTCAGATCTCTTGGAGATGTCTTTCTATACCTTGGTTTCTGATGGAATTGCTGATCTTAGAAGATGTTTGACTAAACATTTCTGTAAAGTACCATCTTAAATCTTTCTGAAGTCTTAACAAAGAATTTTTACAGTTATACCCATGTTTATTAAAACATGTTTTCCCAGAGGTGCCCTGGATTTGATCTTTTCCTAGAAGCTATTGCTTCATTTTAACATTGTTGTCCATAAGAAAGACTAGAAAATTTGATGACCAGCAGGTCATGGCTTCTTTTTGTTTAAAATTCTTTCCTTTACCTTATCACTCTTCTCTTGCATTTTGCCTTTACCAACAGGAAGAAACAGGGTAGCACCTTCATCACTGTATGTGGAAATCTCTTTATCTAGGTCATCTAGTTCTTTAGTTACATTTTCTTCTTTCATGTTACTACTGGTAATAGTGTGGCTAAACTGTCTACATAAGAATCCCCTTTCCTGAAGTTTTTAAATGTTTCTAATAATATTTGCCTCACATTTCTTTAAACTCTAACCAGCAGCCTTGTTAAAGGCCATCAACCTTCTACTAACAGTCTCTTCAAGAAACTTTAGTCTTTCACTAACACTATTCTCGAAGTCTTTGAAAAGTTTACACCTGTTACCTGGTTCCAAAGCTACTCTTCTTCATCCTTAATTATTTTTGTTTGTTTGTTTGCTTGTGGTAGCACCTCACTTCCAGGTGCCAAAACCTTTGCTAGCTCTCTGCTATGGGCTGAATGTTTGTGTCCCTCCAAAATTCATATGTTGAAACTCTAATCCCCAATGTGATGGTATTAGGAGGTGGATGTTTGGGAGGTAATTACATCACGAAGGTGAAGCCCTCATAATGGGATTAGTGCCTTTATAAGAAGAGAGAGGAGAGAAATTGCTCCTCTTCCTCCTCTCTCCACCATGCAAGGACAGAGCAAGAAGATGGCAAACCAAGAAGTTAGCTCTCACCACAACCAAACTGTGCTCACCAGAGGTGTAACAAATAAATTTCTAAGACATGCTGCATAGGTACATAACAAATTACTCCAAACTTAGTGGCTTAAAACAATAAAACATTATTATTTCACACAGGTTCTGTGGGCCAGGAATCTAGAAGCTGCTTAGTGAGGTGGTTCTAGTTCATGGTCTCTCATGAGGTTGCAGACAAGATGTCAGCCAGAAAGTTTGCCTGAGGCTGGAGGATTTACTTCCAATTTGACTTATTTACATGCCTGGCACATTGGTGTGGATCTTGGCAAGAGGCTTTATTTCCTTATCACATAGACCTCTCTGTTGGGCCAACTAAGTGTTCTCATGACATAGAAGATGGCTCCTTCCAGGAATGATCCAAGAGACAGCAAGGTGAAAGCTGCAGTTTCTTTTATGATCTGGCCTTAGGAGCCCCTCTCTGTCATTCCTACAATACTTTATTGGTAACTGAAGTCAGCTCCATTCAAGGTGAGAGAAAACTACACCAGAACACCGGAAGGCAGGGATCATCAGGGGCCGTCTAGAGCCTGGCCACTATGGTATGTTACAGCGCTTAAAATTACTCCATCAGGTGCAACTACAATAATCAACATAGCCACTTTGGAGATCATCTAACAGTTTTCTAAAGCAGAAATGCCGTCTTCACTTTGACAAGAGATTTTTACGTATTGAGGTATATGGGGTATATATTCAGGCTCAAAACTGATTGGCTTGAACTAAAAAGCCTGACTTATGGTCTATCAAATCTGCTTAACCATTAAAGAATGCACTCTCTTAAGACAAGAATGCACACTTCCCCTCCTACGCCCTATTGGTAACACCCAGATTAGTCCCTTTCCTGACACCACGGTCACGTTGACCTGCTAATTTGCAACTGAATACCTCTTTGAAATTTTGATAAAAATGTGTCCTGGGTGTGTTTAATGTATGTTCTTTGCTCTAAAAAGATATAAGACTGTAGTGAAAACCATGCTTCTCCAGAACGATTTCTAAGACCTTCCCGGGTTATGATCCTCATTCTGGCTCAAATCAGCTCCCCTTATTTCTCTTATCTATAGAATGGTTATTGGTTATGTTGTGTCAACAGCTTTCATCTAGGTTGTTTGAGACAGAGCATTAGCACTTTTTGGATTTTATATATTGTCACTGAAAACTTTATCCCAAACCACAAACTTCCCAACCCATTCATATAATATTATAATAGATATCCATCCTATTTACTCTACCCTCTACAACATAACCACTTAAAGCATTGGTTTTCGAAGTATTTTTAAAATAACATTTGCAATTGTGAGATTATACACTAAGATATAATTATGAAATAATTTATTTCCTTTTTTGTTATGATTCCTTATACCAACTTTGTTAGGTGACCTTCATAAAACACCCCAAACTAGCACCAATTATAGTCATTTCAGGCTAATGTTTTTTCCCCAAACTATACCTCATTATCTAATATAAAATATTTGACAGAGTACCCTGTAATAGTGTAAGTTCTTGACTATAAGGCAAGTTCTTCCTTTATAAGTACTAATTTTGAGAAAAAACTCAACTTATATTTAGGCATTGTATTAGTCTTCTAAGGCTGCCATAACAAATACCTCACATTGAATGGCTTAAACAACAGAAATTTATTTTCTCATAGTTCTGGAGGATGAACATCCAAGATCAAAGTGTCAGCAGGTTTGGTTTCTTCTGAGACCTCTCTCCTCAGCTTGCAGAGGGCCACCTTCTCACTGTGTCCTCACGTGATCTTCCCTCTGTCTCTGTCCTTCTTATAAGCACACCAGTCATACTGGATTAGGACCCACCCTGACAACTTCATTTTAACTTAATTATCTCTTTAAAGGCCCTATCTTCAAATATGGTTACACTCTGAGGTACTAGGGGTTAGGGCTTCAAAATATGAATTTTGGGGGATACAATTCAGCCAATAACAGGCATATATGATATTTATACTCTGCCTTTTTCCAGGAAGGTTTTAAGACGACTCCCAAGAATCCAACAAAGATTGTCTAAGTTAAAAACATGGGAAAGAGAAGAAGACAAACATAACCAGAGTCACAAAATAAAACCAGGAGTGAGGTCAATAAAAGCATTCTATCATTGCTTCCACAATAACTTCAGGCAGCCCTCTGAATTATCTAAAAGCTCCAAGGTAGTCAACATAAAAATGGAAACGAGGCTAATAACACAGCTGTGTTTTATTTGTAACAGCCATCTAGAATACAATGGTGAGACAGTGGTGTAACAGGCTTATTCCAAAATCACTCAGTATAGTGGGTTGAATTATGAACTACCAAAAGGTAAGTTCACTCAGAACTTCAGAAAGTACCCATATTTGGGGAAAAAAAGGTCTTTGCAGATGTGATTAAGTTAAGGACCTTGAGATGAGATCATCCTGGATTAGGATAGATCCTAAATCCAATGATAAGTGATATCATATCATGTAATCCATATAAGAGAAAAGAGAGAAGAAGACACACAGAGAATTCTATGTGAAGACGAAGGCAGAAAATTGGAGTGACGCATGTACAAGATGAGCACCAAGGATTGCTGGCAGCCACCAGAAGCTAGGAGAGAGGCATGGAACAGATTCTCCCTCAAGGCCTCCAGAAGGAATTAACTCTGCTGACACCTTGATTTTGAGCTTCTTGCCTCCAGAGCTGTGAAAGCATACATTTCTGTTGTTTTAAGCCTCCTGGTTTATGCTAATTTATTAGAGCAGCCACAGGAAACTAATACACAGGACATCATATTCTGGGATCATCATACTTTATTCCCTTTCTCTTATACTTTCCAGATGAATGTGGATTCTCAGGACATTAGCTATGAGTCTTTACATGATCTTTATCATCTGAAAGAGATGTCACTATATTCTGTTTACTGAGGCAGAAAATTGGACCAACGCATTTTATTTTATATTATTTTAACTGTAAAAGCAACATAACAACAGTGTAGTAAGGTAGGGATATGGACAATTGAATCCTCTATAATGCCACTACTTATCATAACTAGGTTATTTTGCATATTTTCTTCCAGTTTTACACATACGTATGCACATGCATTTATAATGCATATATGTACTCGTAGCTGCAATTATATCACGATAAATTGCTCTTAAGGGATACTCCAATGTAAAGGCTTATCTGAGTTTGCTGTACACTTGTTGCATCTTTTGGATCATGACTAGGTGAAGATAACTAATTTTATAGATAACTATAAAGAACAGAATCTAGTTTTGATCTAGTCCTCTGAAAACTTCAGATATTCAGTGCTATATGGGTACAGTATGTATTTATGGGATGGTTGAAAAACATCATATGCTTATTAATAAACAGCACATGTCTAAGTTATCATGTTTCTTTGTAAAAATGCCCAATTCAAAATAAAATTAGCGGGCAGAGTTGATTATTAGGGAACAATTTATTGCATAAAAGATTTGAGTTTTTCACAACTTAGAGAGTACCCAGTTAACATTTTACTTTTGTTGTTGTCAGCTAATTGTGATATATATGGAGAAAGTATTTACCATAAATTTTCCCCATGGGTGACTGTAAAAAGAGTTTGCTACATAAAATATGTATTTTGTGGACCTTCTAGAACTACCAAAACCATAGATTTGTGGGCTGCCAATCAGCTATAAGCCTTACCATTCATTGATTGTGTTTTCTTTGATACCTGGAAGTAGATTAACAAATCCTCATATAGTCTTTCAATCTGTACAATGAAAGAATTCAGCTATCTGGCAGGGGTGTACAATCCTATGTGGTCTGTTGTGATTACTCTGTGACTCACCCCAGAATTCTCATTTCTGCTGCCATCACCATGATCTTCTTCTTTTGCAGTAGTCATCACTCATAGCAATGAATCAAAGAATCAACATAAACTATTTGGTAAGTCAGACTCACAGCCTTTGCTGTTGGCAGTCCTTGGCCTTAATAGCCCTTTCTCCTACTTTATAGCAGGCATGTCTGGTGTCTGGGTTCTTCTGGCTCTCCTATTAGCCTTGAAAACATTGATACCAGTCCCTGAGAAGACTTGTCAACACTATCAGAAAAATCAGCTTTCACTCTATGAACTGAATGAAATAGAAAGTGACCTCTTCCTCTAGTCACTGATTTCATAGTACAATAACTAAATATTTTGGAATAATGTTTGAATGCCAGGAAACAAGCCACAGATTTAACTGTCATGATCTCATTTAATCCTTACAATGACCCTGTGGATTGTCCCCATTTTATAGAAGAGGAAAACGGGGCCTAGAGAAGTTAAGGAACTCAGGCAAGGCAGAGCTAAAAAGGAGCAGAAAAAGGCTTCTGACTTGAGTTTTTCTTGCTTTAAAGTCTCCCCTAGCCATGACCATGCTGCTTCCCCAGTGAACAAATTAAGGACCATCTGAAACCAAATATCTTATTTTTTCTTTCCATTTTTGTTAGCTAATCATACTTACGTAGAGCTAACTGTGCTTATGTATGCTCTGTGAAGGAAGAGCTAATCAGAAGACTTGTCATAATACACCTTTGGCTGGGAGGGAATAAAAGTGTTTCTCTACTGAGTCTGACATTGGCAACCATCTTGAAATCGCCAATGAATGTGTTTCCACACAGCTTGTAATTATGTCTACACACTCTAACGGGCTTCTTCATGTTGTACTTGGGCAGATGATGCATTTTTCTTCAAACTTCTTAGTCTGACTTTACTTATTTTTCTGGGATATTTCCCTTTCATTGTAGAAATCATTTAGGCAGTCCATAGTGTATCATTATAGGTTGGCATTTGACATCGTTTGACACCAATCTGCAATAGGGCTATTGGTTTCTGGATTTTTCTCATGTACAAGGGTATCTTAATCCTGAGCATTAGTCTTTCTTTGTACTTTTGTGAAAGCTGTCTGATAGTGAAAGCAAAAATGAAGCCTTCACTTCCTTCATAAATATTTGTGCAGTGACCTATGACTATTGGCCAGCCCGCCTGCCAACACCCGATTAGAAGTCATCCCTTTTACAATCATCTACTATCATTTGATAACCTCTTGGGGTTAAGAGTACAGATGTAAGATTTCTGAGATTTCTGATGGGAATACTTCATATCCCAAGTATGTTTTCTCTTCAAAATGACATCACCACAGGGAAACATTTTTCAAATAATTTGGCCATCAAGTTATGAAAACTTCCTTAGAAATAAAAGAAAGAAGCACTCTGCATCTCAAACAAAATTTTTCAGAACCCAAGGATGAAAGAAAAAAAAGACCTTACTGGTTAATTAGTCTTAGAAGGTCTTGGTGAGGTGAGGTGACAAGGGCCAGAGAGGACTAGTGTCATTACAAAGACAGTATTACTTGGCATTTGTATCAAATTCTGTTATGAAAGCTCATGGTTACTGGCTTTTGCTTGAAAGACAGTTTTTATAGTTCAAATTGGAGCATAGAAATGATTTAGTCTAAGTTATATAAAAGCTTACTCCTAAATAGAGCAGTCAAATGGCTGCCCCTGGGTTAAGATTTGCGTCTCCAAGCTTCCTAGTGCCTGCTATTATTTTATGGATAAACGTCACTGAGGGAGCACTATAGCTACCTTTTTAGCTTGTTGTTGTTACATGCTGTCAAGTCGGCTTTGACTCCTGGCGACCCTATGAATGAGTGATGTCCACAACGTCTGGTCCTCAACAGCCCTACTCAGCTCCTGTAGGCTCATGCCTATGGCTTCTTTTATGGAGTCAATCCACCTCATATTTTGTCTTCCTCTTTTCCTGCTGCCTTTCACTTTTCCCAGTATTATTGTCTTTCCAAAGAATCCTGCCTTCTCATGATGTGCCCAAAGTAGGACAGCCACTAGTGGAGGATTAATTTGCTCTAGGACCTACTTGTTCATCTTTCTGGCAATCCAGGGTATCTGTAGAGCTCTCCTCCGACACCATACTTCAAATGAATCAATTTTTTCCTGTCAGCCTTCTTCACTGTCCACCTTTCGCACCCATACACGGTAATCGGGAATATGAGGGTGTGGATAATCTTGGCCTTAGTCTCCAATGACACTTCCTTACACTTAATGATCTTTCCTAATTCTTTCATTGCTGCCCTTCCAAGTCTCTTTAGCTTAAACCACTGAATTCCTCCCAAAACACTCTGTGCAGGGCAACAAAGAAGATTGTAGAACTAGGACACTGGACTATGAGGAAAAATTTCCCCTTTGAGCACCAGAAATGGACCACTATGATAGAAGTAATACCTGTAACACATAAATTTCTCAGATTCTAGTTCTCAGGGCACTGTGTGTGTATGTGTGTGTGTGTGTGTGTGTGTGTGTGTGTGTGTGTGTGTGTATTCCAATGTTAAATTTTCTTGTAATGTGTAGAGTTGGAAAAAATACATTAAATACTTATTGAGGATCTACTATATACCATCTTCTGAGTTATGCACCTCCCATGCAGAGATAATAGTAGTAACAATAATAATAATAGATCACATTTACTGAAGAATTACTAAGTTCCGGGCTCTGTTTTAAACACTTTACAAGTAATATCTCATGTGATTTTTACAACAACCCTATGAAGTAAGTACCATTATCTCCACTGTGCAGAAGAAGAAACTGAAGCTCAGAGAGGTGAGGAAACCAAAGATATGCAGCTAATAGGAAATGGAGCCAGAGTTTAAACCCAGGCAGCCTGACTCCAGAGTCCACTATGTTATACAACCCGCTTCATGATCCTCAGGAGCAAACAGCCTGGCAAGAAGAGAGGCAAACTCGGATTATCTTAGAGATCTGCAGAAAGAAAGTGGATACACAAAGGAGGAAGTTATCTATCTTCCAAGGGTGGGGGTCAGGGAGGACTTCGTAGAATTGATGTTAAAGCTGATGCATGGAGGGTGAGTAGCATTTCCAGATGGCTGAGCTGAAGAAGAGAGTTTCAGATAAAAGGAACATGGTGAACACAAATGTGGATCTGTGCAACAGCGTGGAGTGACAGAGTCACCATAATGAATCAGTCACCACTGGAATGTACGGCACATATGGGAAGCTGGTCTGAGATGAGCTGGATGGGTGGGCAGGAGCCAAAGAGGGAAGGGCCTCACATCCTATGCCACAAACTGAGTTTTTCTACATGCCACAAGCCTATGAAGGATTTTACACAGGACATTTGCATGACCCAATTTTTATTTCAGAAAAGTAACCTTAAGGTCCGTGTTGTATCAGATTTGACGGGGCCAGGGCTGGAGGCAGAACAGTTAGGATGTTAAAGCTATTTGGGCAAGGGATATGGGAGCCTAAAGTCAGCCATGCTAACAAGAATGAAGAAACCTCTTTGAGAAGTGTTATGTGCTAAGATTGACAGAATTGAGAGGCTGACTGGGTTTGGGTGTGAGGGTGGGGGGGGTGAAGTTGTGGCGAACTCTCAGCCTACCAGCTTGAGTAGCTGAGTGGATGATGGAGCCATTCACTTCCATGAGGCATAGAGGATGGAAAGCAGGGGGTAAGAACACTCTGGGTTCTGCTTGGCAACTCACCACTTTACTTCCTGCTCCTCACCCATCCCTCTCTCCTCTGAGGCCCGACATCACCTTGTGATGCCATTATTTGGATCTTTACCTTGCTTTACAGTTGTGTCTACCTGTCTTCAGCACTAGCCTATGAGCTCCTTGTCAGCAGAGACTGTAAGACATTTATCATTCAATAAATGTTCATTAAATGCCTGAATGAAGAAAACAACCATTTTTTTAATGAATGGATAATTGAGGATTCAATGGATACTCCCTCCCTGTTAGCAGTCAACTCTTTGTCCCTGTTCTGCCTTCAAAATACTTGGAATAAAATGGATCCTTCATCCACAAAATATGTGATGGGTTTGAAAGCAGGGATTGCACCACAACTCTGACTCTAGTCTGTTATTTTTCAGTTTGAAAATCCCCAGTCCCTTCAAATGTTCAACATACAACATAATTCCCATATACTTTATCATCCTACTTGCCTTCCTCTGGACATGTTCCAGTCTGTCTGTGTTCTTCTTTAAATCTGATACTTTGCTAATCTGACCCATACAGAATGCAATGTGGCCATTACTTCTGAAGAGGGGTGAAAATAAATCATTTTCATAACTAAAGTCAGAATTATTTTTAAGGAAGAAACTGTATTTAGAATATTAAATCTCTAAGCAGCTTGAGGTAGAAGGTGAGATCTTGGAGACATGGATTAGTAAAAGGCAACTAAGCAAAAAACTGAACTGTTCTATCTTGGAAACTAATAGAAATTATGGATTGGAGAAGAGTTGGAGATGGTTAGCCTAAGGACTTAATTTTTTGGAAACTTGAATTGAAATACAACATACATAACAATGTATAAAGTACACGAATCCAAAGTGTACAACTCAATGAATTTTTAGAAAATGAACACACTCAGACCATGAAATAGAAGCATTATTAATACCCACCCTCTATTTTGTCCACTCCTGGTCATTCAGCCCCATCAAGGGAAGTAGTGGCTGTAGGAGGTCTTATTTCTCTGCCCCCTAGCAGTGACCCTCCACTGAGGTCCAAGCCTGGATTCTCCACTCATGATGTCCCTGACGAGAAAGTTTCTCTAGCCTAGGGTAAAAGGGTTGTGGATCATCAGTGTCAATGGACTATTAATCTAGGGCTTCAGAGTCTCACCAGTCGTTAGCAGTTTCTCTCTGTTGATGGGTCCTTTTCTCCCATGCAACGGAAAACTGCTTGGCCACGGTTTTGGCTTAGCCTTTAGCCTTCCGTCCCACACAGCTTTGGAATTCAGGGAAAAGACCCCTCAGATCTCCATTTTTGTTCCTTCTGTGCCTTGTGACCACCCAAATCTCTACTGCTTTCTTTATCCCCCACCCATCCATTCTGTCCAGGCCAAATCTAGATTCTCAGACTCCAGCCTTCACCAAGAATCAACACATGCCCCCAGCGAAAGCTGCGGTTCCTCAACGTTTCTCTGAATATTTCTTCTCTGTCTGAAATTTTACTCCCTTTAGTTTTCAATGCTTCTGAAGCTCTCTGGTGCTTTTCAATATAACAGGAGTCAGCAAACTTTCCTGTCAAGACCAGATAGCAAATATTTTTGGCTTTGCAGGCCGTATGGTTTTTGTCACAACTGCTTAATTATGTTGTCATAGCACAAAACAATGCCAAAAAATAGACATGACCAGGTTTGGCCCGCAGGCCATAGTTTGCCAAATTTATAATTACTATAATTTATTTAATATTCCTAGTTCTTCAATGAGATAAGTGGTCCACAAGACCTAGTCCATTCTAGCTGGAAGAAGCACACTACAAGAGGACTTGTAAGAACAAGCATGTCCAATATACAATTTGAAGTTCTTGAGTGGCTATGATGTAAAAACTTCTCTTCATTTCCCCAAACTTGCAGGAAACTCTTCTGTATACACAGAGGCTTGTGTAAGTAGGATTTGTGTGTGTATGTATGTGTGTGAGTGTGAAAATAAAGGGGCAGAGTTCATTTTTGAGATTGATAAATTTTGGTGCTTTAGGAAGTCAATAAATAATACTTCTCTTTTTCCCACCCAGTCTCAGAAATAATTGAGAGACAGACGTAAGAGATATGAAAATGGACCTCAAAATATCACTTTCATTAGTGATAAGCTAGTTGTGTTTTGTTTTATTTTGTTTTGTTTTGGGTCACGTGTTTTTTTCTTCTTTTTCTGCCTTCTTTTGGATAAATTGAGGGTTCTTTATGATTCTATTATATCCCTATTATTTGCTTATTAGGTTTTTTGTGTGTTTTTTCTTCTTTATTTGGTTTAAGTGGTTGCTTTAGGACAAAGGAAAAACAGCAAACTATAGCCTGCAGCCTAAATCCATCCCATCACCTGTTTTTACAAATAAAGTTTTATTGGAATACAGCCACACTCATTCATTTATTTATGCCAATGGCTGCTTTTACACTAACAACAGCAGAACTGAGCAGTTGTGACAGAAACCATATGGTCTGCAAAAACAAAAATATTTTCTATCTGTCCCTTGACAGAAAAAATTTGCCATTCCCTGTTTTAGGGCCCACGATACATACCTGCATTCATCACAGTCCCCTAGGATTGGGCATTTGTCCTTTTATTTCTATCATTTCTGTCTTTATGTATATTGACTCTGTGTAATTAGGTACACACAGATTTAAAATTGTGATTATTTCATTTTACATCAATTCCCTTATCATTATGAAATGTCTCTGTTTATCTTCAATCAAAGGTCCATATTTTCTCATATGAGTAGCTACTCACAATTTCATTTGGTTGGTTCTTGCATGATGTATCTATTTCTATCCTCTTATCTTAAATTTTCTGGTCTTTATATTTAAAGTGCATCCCTTGTTAACAGCATATTGTGAAGTTTTTTTTTGTTTTTTTTGTGTGTGTGTGTGTGAGGAAGATCAGCCCTGAGCTAACATCCATGCTAATCCTCCTCTTTTTGCTGAGGAAGACCGGCTCTGAGCTAACATCTATTGCCAATCCTCCTCCTTTTTTTCCCCAAAGCCCCAGTAGATAGTTGTATGTCATAGTTGCACATCCTTCTAGTTGCTGTATGTGGGACACGGCCTCAGCATGGCCGGACAAGCAGTGCGTCAGTGCGCGCCCGGGATCTGAACCCGGGCCGCCAGGAGCAGAGCGCACGCACTTAACCGCTAAGCCACGGGGCAGGCCCTGAAGTTTTGTTTTTTATCCAGTCTAACAATCTTATTATTTCGCTTAAGTATTTCATCTATTTATATTTAATGTAACTACAGATATAGTAGGGCTTGTATCTACCATCTCAATAGGGTTTTTTTTTTTTTTTCCTATTTAGGCCATCTGTTTTACATTACTTCACTTTTTTCTTGTCTCCTTGTTGGTTAATCAGATGTTTTTATTATTCCAGTTTCCCTTCTCTAATTTGTTAGCTATATACTTTTTTGTCTTCTATGAGTGGTTATCCTAGAAGTTATGGCATGACGTTAGATTCTAATACAAATTCATACTTTTACCCCTTCTCAGAGATATGTAGACTTTTTAAACTCAATTTGTCCCTTTCCCTCCTTTTTCATTATTTTTGTCATATATTTTAGTTGTATACATATTTGAAACTTCAAAATACATCATAATAACTGCTTCTTACAGCCAATATTTACTTATATACTCACACATATACTCATGTATACTATTTACTTATTTACCCCTATATCTACCCTTTCAGGTTCTCTTTTTTTGCACTCCTGCCCTTCCATTTATCCACCTGGAGTCATTTCATTTTGCTTGAAGAAGTCCCTTGAGTATTTCTTGTAAGGAAGGCCTACTGGTGGTTAATTTCCTTTGTTGTTGTTTTTCTGAAAACCTTTATCTTTGAAGAATATTTTCACTTTTTTCTTGTTTGGCCCTATAAAGAAATTATTGCATTTTCTACTGGCTTCCATTGCTTCCTTTAAGAAATCAGATGTAAGTCATTTCTGTTTCTTTGCATTTAATTTCTTTTTCTTTATTTTTCTGGATGCTTCTAAAATTTTAAAAGTTTCTTTATGTATTTAATTTTAGAAGTATGATACTCATATGCCTATATGTGGTTATCTGTGTGTTTATACTGCCTGAGGTTTGATGAGCTTTTTGAATCTTTGGATTGATGTCTTTCTTTAGTTTTGGAAAATAATTAGCCATTACCTCTGACATTCTCTGTCTCCTCTCATTCTGGAAAATCATTTATATATATATATATTTGAGCATTTCCCACATGTCTGTTATGTGATATTTTTTCCATTCTTCTTTCTTCCTGTGTTTAAGTTTGGGTATATTTTTATTGACCTAACTTCTAGGCCACTAATCCTTTTCATCTGCTGTGACCAATCTGTTGCTAAACCCATCCCATGAGTTTTTAATTCAGATACTGTAGTTTTTTTGTCCTACAGTGTCCATTTAATTGTTTTGTAGTATAAATCTAATTCTTGATTACATTTTCATTCTTTCACCTATTTTGTCATTTTTAGTTTTTATTAAACATATTAATCGTAATTTTTTAAAGTCATTGTCTGCTAGCTGAAATATCTGCTTCTATTTTCCTTTTGTTCTTTATCAATCATATTTTCTTGCCTCTTCATCTGATTAGTGATTTTTATTTCATTCTGGACATTGTATAATCCTAGAGGATTCAGATAATATTATATTCCACCAGAGATAGATTTCCTTTTCCTTTATTAGGCAGATGGGGTGAAGAAGTGAGCTAAATGGGGCTGAGATTCAATTCTGATAAGATTCTATCTTCCTATGGCTTGCCCTTGTTTGTTTGTTTGTTTGTTTGTGGTGAGGAGGATTGTCCCTGAGCTAACATCTGTGCCAATCTTCCTCTATTTTGTATGTGAGACGCCACCACACCATGGCTTGATGAGCAGTATGTAGGTCTGCGCCGGGGATCTGAATCCACGTACCCCAGGCCACCAAAGTGGAGCATGCGAACTTAAACACTATGCCACCGGGCCAGCCCTGCCCTTGTATTTATGACCTTCCCAGGCTTTTTATTGAGGTCTTAGCAAATTTCCATTTTCTCAGATCTAAATGATTGCAGGAGATTCAGCTCTGGCCTTCAGAGGTTTCTATCCTAGCACTCTAACCTCCTACCCTAAACAGTCTCAAAATCTGTCAAGTGTCTTAAAGGGAAGACTAGTAATGTGTTTAAACTGGGCTCATTTCGATGGAGAATCTTTATTTCCTAAACTCTAAAAGAGTGCAGGAGATTTTATTCTGTATTTTAAAAGCTTTCGGCCTAGCTTACAGCCTTTTGCACAGCCCTAGAGTTCAAGAAATGGCCCATGGAAAAAATTTTCAAAATTTCAACTTGTTGCTGGCTAACCAAAAAAGCATTGTGAGCTTTTTCTCCAATAAAAGTCCCTGATCCTCAGTCTGTATCAATAAATGTCCTCAAGGAAAATATGGCTTGTGATTGTCATCTCGACTCTGAGTAGTTATCTACTGTCTAGAATTTTTGTTCTTCTATTCTCCCTAGATTTCACAGCTCTGTGATACCTTTAGAATATAATGTTTGTAATTTATCTGACTCTTTTTAGTTATTACAATGGGAGAATGGATCTCCCACAACCTACTTTATCTTGCTGGAAAGTGGAAGTCTCTAGAGAGAACATTCTTTATTAGTGAGCAAAATCAATGCATTGTGTTTTATCCAGTGCTCAATAAATATTCGCTGAGTACCTTTATATCAATAAAGAATACATTTGGCTGTGAGTAATAGAAAATCTGACTATAGAACTTAGAGAAACAAGGGCTTCTCCTGCTCACATAAGAAGAACTCGAGAGTTAGGTAGTTACTGATATTGTTTCAGCAGCTCAGTGATGTCAGTGTTGATAATGTCTCTGAGATTCTCCTGGCATTTCTCAAGTGCATCTCATCTCAAAGTCACCAGAGGGCTGGAGCTTCAAATAATATTTCCACATTCAAGGCAAGAAGAAGACAGAAGGAAGGGCCGTGACTGTCAGCTATGGGTTGTTTTTGGGAAAACCATAGCTATCAAAAACCTCTCAACTAACTCTGGATTTTATTTGATTGACTAGGCTGTGTCATATAGCCACCACAAGCAATAGGGGGAGGGTGGGAAAATCAGTACTTCTCCATGCATGAATTGATCAGGTAAAGAGTAAGTTTGATAGGTAAAAATGATCTAGGTAAAGAAAAAATAAGTGCAAAGGACAATAGGTGAGAGAACATATCACACTTTCAGGAGCGAGAAACAGAATAAAGCATACTTCAAAAAATAAGTCACTTATTATCTCACATAATAAAATGCCTAGAAGAAGGGCTAAGTAGGTTAATTTAAAGGTTCCACAAAATCATTAAGGATCCATATTATTTTATCTTTCTGTTCTGCCATTCCCAATAGTTAGCAGCTCCACTCATGACCACAAGTTGGCTATAGCAACTCCACGCACCATATCTTTACACATCAAACTCCCAAGGTAAGAATAAGAATCATTCTTGTCTTGGATCTCAAGAGCACCCAACAGACTTTCTCTCAGTCTCCTTGGCCAGATTAGTGTCACATGATTAGCGTCAATGATTGGTTTAAAACAATCATTTTGAAAAGGTAATGAGTTGACCACTATTTCTTAGAACAATTAAGATTTATCCTCAACAACTCAGCAGAGGCCCAGCCTTCTCAAAAGATTTATCCTCTGTAGGACCAATAAATACGTTTAGGGTTCTTTAGCAAGGAAGAATAGGAGAATGGCTACTATACTCTGTAGTGTTTGCTACTGAGAGCATGAGACACTCAGGAAATTCAAATAATTCAGTATGTTTAGAACACAAAGGACAGGGTCAGGAGTGAGTAGAGTGGAAAAGCGGGGACAGGCCAGATCTGATGGGCCTTTTAAGTCACAGGACTGAGTTTAGACTTCCTCTTGAAGGCAATGGGGAGCCATTGCACACTGAACCATTTTAAGCAGGGAAATGACACAGTCAGATTTTCAATCTGGAAGTAACAGTGTGACTTTATCATGGAGAATGGGCAGATGGGACAAGATGATAACGGGAGAGTATAAAGAACACAAAGCACAGCTATAAAGTAATGAGATGTTTTCCAAGTGACTTTTCCAATAATAATAGCTAACATTTACCTGAATTAACTCACAATATCTTCACAACAGCCTGGTAAGATATTTAACACCCGAAGGAACTAAAATTCACAAAGGTTAAACAACCTGCCCAAAGTTACATAGTAAAAGTTCCAGAGCTGAGATTTGAACTCCAACAGTTTGTCTCCAGAGACTGTGTGCTTACCCACTATGCTATAATGCTTACAGTGTTAGCCTGGAAGTAAGTCTCTAATAAGTCTTTCATAGTACCTAACCTTAGGCGCACGTAATTTACCCAAAGAGACCAGATAAACTTGAGAAGGAAGCATGACTGGATAGAGATGGCCTTTGACAAGTTGTAAGGATTTAATTAAATGAGAAAATATTTGTAAAGCTTTCATCACATAGAAGACCCTCAAAATTGTTTGACCTCTTTCCTGTCCCTCATCAAATAGCAATGCCATGGTGAAGTAGACATTCCAGACTGTTTGCCATTTCAGAAGTCAAGAAGTGAGTGATCTATGATTACTAATGAGGAACGGATAGCACCAGCACCAGAGAGGGGGTTCCAAACATGGGGTTCCATGAGCTTGGGGGAAAAAAGTCACATCTTGGTTTTTACTAACCTCTAACTGAAATTTATCATATGCTTCAATGTTGACCATAGGCAGAAAACCTAAGTAGGGTCAACTGTGCCTCTGGCCACCAATAGAAATCAGATACTTTCTTTCTTTTTTTTTTTTTTTGTGCGGAAGATCAGCCCTGAGCTAACATCTGTTGTCAATCCTCCTCCTTTTTTTCCCTTTTTCTCCCCAAAGCCCCAGTGGATAGTTGTATGTCATAGTTGCACATCCTTCTAGTTGCTGTATGTGGGACGCAGCCTCAGCATGGCTGGAGAAGAGGTGTGTCAGTGTGCGCCCAGGATCCGAACCCCGGCCACCAGTAGCAGAGCGCGTGTACTTGACTGCTAAGCCACGGGGCCGGCCCTCTCAGATACTTTCATATCACATTTCAGTTATCACAGATATCTTGCAATGTTTTTTACGTTCATCACTACTTATAAATTATATCAGTTATTAGACACTTACTAAATTTTGTTATTTAATGAATTGATAGAGAAGTGTACACACAATGTTCTATCTCACAAATTTTCTATGTTTCTATCATAAATTTAAAAATATTTTGATAATTCAATTTCAATAAAATTGGTTTCCATTGTAATCCTATGTATTTTATTTGTTGTATCTAAAAACATTATTTTGAGAAGTCCATGGACTTCACCAACTGCAAAAGGCCGTCCATGGCACAAAATGAACTGCACAAAAGGAACTCTGGCAGTGGTGGGGTGGGCAGCAGAGGGACCAGGGCAGTGTGAATCCTATCAGTCAAGTGCACTGGGCATTTTGGGGTGAGACGACCAGCACTCTCCTGCCTGTGACTCTCAGCTGAGCCGGGGCCGGATGCGGATGACCCAGGCCTGGCAGCTTCTGAGACTTTTTCCTGAGCATTCTTGTAAAACAGCAACCACATTGCCACATGTGCCTGGAATTTGATTTCCAGGCCAAGCATCAGCTTTTCCATGCTAAGACTCCCTCGGGTTTTGGCCCAGGTTCTCCTGCTGTCAAGGCCCAGCCCTTTCAATACCTCGACCACCAGCCAGCGAGAACAGATTCATGGAATTTTGGCCGCCACTTCTGAGTCACGTCGTCAGCCACAGGCTTCCACCTGCAGGCTCCGGAGGCCTGGACTGCAAGGTGCCTGAGGAGACAATTGGCTCTCACCCGGCCCTGTCAGGGCAGCATGTCCTTCCCACGGGCCTGGAGCCTTTACAAATCAGGCCAATTTTCTCCTCTCTGCTCTAAACAGGCATTTTCTTCTCAGAGAGTCAGTCTGAGTTTTTCTAATCTTATCTAGAAATCTTAGTTTCTCTCAAGTTATTCTTTTTTCTGTAATCCAACAACAAATTTACCACAGGAAATGGTAGAGAGAAAGGCTTATGCAATGAGGAGATACTGTTATAAATAGGAGTCCTTGCTGTGACTTTCTTAAACAAACAGGTTGCTAATGTTTCCAGGCAGTGGTAGAGCTACTGTTCAGAGGCTACTGAGACTGTTTTCTTTGTAAAAAGGAATCTATCTCCTTCCAAACTACTCCTCCAGAAGTAAAGGGGACCCCATTACAACCTAGGTTTGGGGAAATAGTCCTGATTCCTCCTGCTAGATAAGGGGAGAGGGCTAACCTTCTAGAGGTGATGGCCTGAGTGGTGTGAGTTGCAGGGACGAGAAAAGCCCCTGCTGCAGAACACTCTCTTCCTCCAGCCACACAGCCAGGACCTGACATTACGTATCTGTGTGTGTATATATATATGTATGTATCCATTGCATATATTTATCTATTATTAAAACTTCTAATGCATCCAAGAGAGAAATACATATGATTGTTTCAATTAGTAACCTCTTTATATTAATTATTTATCTGATCTTTTTCAATTACAGACCAATTGATTATGGATAGCAAGAGAGAAGGGCAGTATCATTGGGTCCAGCAAGGAGGCTTAGAGAGTCTACATCCAATGAGAAAAAGATGAACCAAAGCAGAACCCTGGAGAAAATCAGCCATTTTTTAAGGGCTGCACCGAGGAGGAGAGCTGGTGGAGATGACCATCTGGGTCCTAGAATGGTGTTGGGCACTACTAGGCAGTCAATTCATATTTATTAAATGAACTACTAGAAAGTGGAAGAATAAAACCATTGCTTTGTTTTGCCATTTTTGTGCCCCTACCCCCATCCAACCTCCGACTGAGGGGAGGTGGGTCTTGGCTTAAACTTGATACAATCCCTAGAACTGGTCATTTCAAAGCTTTTCTGATCTTTAAGTAACTAAAGGATTATCCATTAACAGGTAACTGACTCAGCAAGGGGTCTATTTTTATAAGTGTCCGGCCCAAAAAAGTACAGTTTAAAAGTAGGAGGGGGTAGGAATGAAATTTAAAATCAGGAGGGAGTGAGAATGAAGGAAATGAAATACCATCACTCTTCGTAATGACACGAAGCATTATTTCCACTGCAGAAAGACCTGTAACCTGTAAGGCCGTTAGGAAACTACTTCTCCTCCTATTTGTTTCGAGTCTATCACTTCTAAGAATTAAAATATGTACACAAGAGGTGAGCTTGTGCAAGTTTTCAACACGGCAGGGATAGATCTTTCAAATCCTAAGTGGAATAGATGGATAGATAGATGAGAAGAGGAAAAATGAAGAAGAGCATAAATTAATTAAATGTCTATTGAGAACACTGTACAGTATTAGAGTTGATGGGTCTTTATTCATCCCAGATTAAATGAAGAATATAAATATGAAGAATTATCTTGGTGTATTAGTAGACTTAAATGAAGTGTCAGCTTTTCATCTCTAGACTAATCTTATCTTTGGCTTTTACTATCCCAATGAGTTTTGGTGGAGTATATGACTTGATACAATATCAAATGGATTCAATCAAACCTGACTTTATATTTTAGACATATGTAGCAAATGTTTAAATCCTTATAATGTAAGCAAATACAGACAAATTTTTCTCTGTGTATCTGTGTCTTATACCATAAAGAATGCCAAAAAAAAAAAAAAAGAATTTTAAGTGAACTTAATTACATTTTAATGAGTCCCACATTCTCACCTAGATGGCTTTATCAACATCACGTCCCCAAAGAAAAAAAGGAAGTACAGTTTTAGCTCAGATGTGTCAATAAATCTAGACAATCAAACCAGATAATCACTTTGGGAAATGAATGAACTATCCAGTTGGCCTAAACTGATTGAGCTAACCTCTATAATTCCTAACTCTAAATTTCTTTTTGCTCATTAGAATAATTGCTAATGCAGATTTAAATAAACAATGCAAAGGTCCAAAGGTCCAAAATGTGCAGTAGAAATGTCACTTCATTAGCAACTGTTGGATGCCTTTAGTTGAGAGCTAGACAGAAATGGTTCCTGTCAAATTTTTCAGGTTGCTCACAGTTAGGAATTTAGGTTTTCCTTTTCCGTGCCCTGATAGTTCTGCAAATTGAAAATAATTTGTAATTTCTCTTTCCATGGATAAATTCTGACTTCTATTTTTTTTGGTGAGGAAGATTAGCCCTGAGCTAACATCTGCCAATCCTCCTCTTTTTTTGCTGAGGAAGACTGGCCCTGGGCTAACATCTGTGCCCATCTTCCTCTACTTTATATGTGGGACACTTGCTACAGCATGGCTTGATAAGTGGTGTGTAGGTCTACGCCCAGGATCTGAACCCATGAACCCTGGGCTGCCAAAGCGGAACATGTGAACTTAACCACTATACTGCCGCGTGGGCCCCTAAAGGAAAAAAGCAATCAAAAATGGAGAACAAGGGCATTCTGACTGTGGTGTTCAATGTCCTGCCAAATATATTGTACATCATTCTTCAAAATCCATCTCACAGTGATTAATACTAACAAAGTGATTTCGTATGGTGTTTTACTTGATCCCATGATTTTCTCAGCAAAATTTCCTCGCAAAAATCCCATGACTTTCTAGAGTTTATGGATAACCTAATGTATTCTTATTAAATAATTTAAATTTAAAGGGGGAACTGTTTTTTATAAATTCTTGTAGACCACTAATACCATTTATAATATTTCATCTCCTAATTATTTGGTACTTTGGGAACATGGGACTGTGTATAGGGATATTTACAAATTTACCTTCTAATATATATCAGTTGTACAAAAGTGACAACATGTGATTCAATACAGGGGAAGCTTCAGCATTCAATTTAAATGGCATTAATAGAATCAGAATTTAGTGAACTTAAAAAGTGGCTCACAGTTCAATTTGTCATAATATTTAGCATGTTACTTTAATATGGACTGAGATGTTCAGAGCGGTGAATTTTTCATTCATTGCTTCAAAATCCAAGTGAGGTAAAGTCAAGTCATATCCATCTTATTGATGAGGAAACTAAGTCATGTAGTGCTGCAATGTTTTGCTATGAGTCCTACAACTGTTCAGTAACAAATTTAGAAATATATTTCTCAGCTAACTGGGAGTAGGCTCATGGAAAAATGACATTTTTGATTGTGTGTTCTGAGCGTTCCAATGAGAGAACGTTTTCAATTTGATGGAAAAGTATTTGGCTGCAGCATATGCATGAGGCCGGGGTTGACCCGTGAGTCTCAACCATTTGATAGTCAGTCCTCATTTGCCCTGGTGGTGGCCCAGATGTAGGTTATTGTTACAGGTCTCAGAGAAGAAGGAAAGGAGAAATGGGTAGTTCTATTCCAATGACACAATCATTTTCCTCATCCAAATTCTTTAGAATTTGAAAGGCCTTAGAGAAAATAAAAATTCTACTCTATTTTGGCATGGGAAGGAATGAGGATAAATTCCAATTATTAGCCATTTAAAGAGAACCTGTATCCAATGTTATTGATAGCTTTAATGCATAGGTTTTAGGAAAAGCAAGCATAATTTTGTCATCTACCAGGTACCTGGCTTGGTTATTCAGGGTGTGTTTTTGCGTAGAACGTGGAATGCAGTGGAAAATTCTATTGCGGTACTTGCACACCACAGTCTTATTGTATATGTAGAGGCAGAAGAATAGAAATAGGAGGCACAACTTGGTTTCCACATCACTATTTACCTCTATGATCCTTGAATAAATCATTTCAGTTGCTTGGGATCTGATATTCTCATCTGTAAAATGAAGGTATGGTGCTAGAATAACATTAAGGCCCATCATCTCTAAAATACTATTATTGTTTATCTACTTCTGTTTGCTGGTTTTTTAGTCTCTTTGATGTTTTGGGGAGACTTTAAGGACAAAAAGACATTAACAGCCTGAACACCTGTACACTAACTCTTGTATATTATTTCACATAGTTTGAAGCACCTCGTAAGACAGAATGAACTAAAGATTGCAGGCCAGGATGAGGAATTTCTGATGGCTCAAATCAGGCCCTCAAAGTACTTCCCTGAGAAGAGACAAATATAAAAACATAATGGTATTGCTGTCATTAAAACGATAGTAACAAAAAACACATGGGGTTATAAAAGTCTTTAGCAATAAATATTCTAAAAAGCCACATCTTGGGGCAATTACTCCATGAAAGTGTCTCTTTGGACATGCATTAATTGTTCTTTTTTGGTGATTTTTTTTTTTCGGTGAGGAAGATTGGCCCTGAGCTAACATCTGTTGCCAATCTTCCTCTTTTTGCTTGAGGAAGATGGTCCTTGAGCTAATATCTGTGCCTATCTTCCTCTACTTTGTATATGGGATGCTGCCACAGCATGGCTTGATGAGCAGTGTGTAGGTCCGTGCCTGGGATCCAAACCCACAAATCCCAGGCTGCTGAAGTGGAGCTCACAAACTTAACCACTACGCCACTGGGCTGGCCCCTTGGTGATTTTTTTTATCTTCAATTTTTCTTCCTTGTTTTTTCTTTATCTCTCTCTTCCTATCACCTTTTTTTATTCCTCAAATGGAAAACTAAGCCATTGTTATTATTATTTTTTATATTACATTTTATTATATACTATATTTATTATACTATGTAAATTATATATATATTATTTACAATACTTTTAGATTTGTATGTTTCCTCATCTTAATTTAAAAAGTAGAATAGTCTAAATTTTCTCTTTTGAAAGACTGAGATCACATTGCTCTTTCCATTTGTGGTCCTGGATTGTCTGTGGGTGTGTTCTCTACGCTGGTGTTCGGCCGCTCCGGTTGAGTTCCTTTGCTCTACCACGCCACCTGAAACACAGAAAATTTCAGTATGGAAACAAATGAGTAGTAATGAAGGTTCTTTTTTGGCTCCAAAATTGCTCCCAACAATCAGGCTGTGGCGGCTTGTTTCCCTCAGAATTTAAGGAAAATGAGTAAGACTACATTACCATCACACTAAGCATTTGGAGCTTTAAACGTCGTGATTCTGTTATACCTGACAAAAGGCTAATACCTAACCGATTTCACTGGAAAATTCAGTATTTTTGCAAAACAGATTCATCTAAATGTGGCCTGAAATTACAAAGGAACTGAAAACCAAGAAACAGCCCCTTTTAGTTGAGAAGTACAGATGCCTTTGCTTTCTCATTGGCAAGGGCAATAGTTTTTGCTGTTAGACATTTTATTTTCAAGAAACAGCTGTCCAGTTGGGACCTGTCCTTTCTGTGACTATGATTAGTTGGAGATGTTAGCGACAGCAAAGTGACTCAAAGCAGTGGATCCTACCGAGGCAGGAAGCCCAGAACCCAACAGTAAGTATTTGGGGGGAAAAAACAACAGTGGAAACTAAGATCATAATTTTCCTTCTGTGAGTGATTATCTTGCTATTTTTCTTTTCTGAATAAAAGTCTATTATAATTAGTAACTGTTTTTAGACATACCATTAATTGCCATGTGGACAGGGAATGCTTAACTCCTTGTCAGTTCTGGAATTTAGAACAAACATGAAGCAAGCAATGGTCTTCGTGGCTTCTAGATAATAATGATAATTCCTTCATATTTATGTTTTATTTTGCATTTTAGAAAACTATCCTATGCCTTGTATAATGTTTTATTTCATCCTGTCTCGTAGAGAGTGAGAGTATCTTTATTCTAACATCACAGAGCATCGCCGGTCCAGGAGTGGGGCAAGTCACACATTCTCAACTTTCCTGCCTGCGCTGCTTGCCCCATTTTCACAACTGCTGTAACAGTTATCATCTGTACACACAGATAAGTGCTGTTTACTGCATCAAATTGTTTCATCTGTTAGCATTTGTTCTTTGAGGAAAGGGACCATGTCTTTTATTTCTTATTTATATCCAGCTCTTAACTGAGAACACAGTAAATCCTCAATAACTTCCCATTGGTCATTTGATTTGATTGAATCTAAGAAAGTTGATGTAGAAGCAACCAACAGGCTGAGTTCCTCAGGAAGTAATAACCTGGTCCATCACTTTATACTTCCTAATCCATAAGCTACTTGCTTTGTCCCATTGCTTGCCTGCATTTGTTATCAGAACTCTTATTTTAGGTTTAATTGATAAATTGCTGCACACCATTTATCAGAAACACTGTGTCTCAAATATGAAAACCCAGCATCTGCATTCCAAAAAGGCAGAAATGCACAGACAGACTTGGTCAAATGTTGGGGGTAAAAAAGCAAATTGGGAGTTCAGTTATTGGAAATATGCCCAAGATCAAAGTTTGTTCCAAAGTTAGCATACTCACAATACACACAAATACACACACACACAGATATACACAAATATTCACTCAAACTGCTAATTACCTTTCAGTATCCATTCTCCCTCAGTAAGAAAACTCCTAGTTTTTAGCTGGCCATAGAAGCCACTGAGAATAAGGACTACATTTCCAAGTTTCCTTTGTAGCTAGATATGGCCATGTGAGTAAGTTCTAACTGATAGGATGTAAGCAATCATATCACATGCTTCCAGGAAGTGCTCTTAAAAGGAGCACTTTCTTTTACCTCTTCTTGCTTCCTGCTGATTTGAATGCAGGAGTGATGGCTGGAGGTTAGCACTGTTTTGGACCATTATGTGAATTACATTTGCTAAGGTTTGTGGAGCAACAAAATAGGAGGAGTCTGAGTCCCTGAGATAATGGACACCAGAGCTGCCATTGATGACCTTTTATTGAAACGGAAATAAACTTCTATCTTGTCTAAGCCATTGTTATTTTCAGTTTTGTGTCAGCGGTACCTAGACCTTAGCCCAATGGAATCACTAAAATTAGATCAAAAAGGGAATTAAAAATAAAAGTTTAAATTCAGATATAGAAAGAGTTTAGAAGTCATCATTTCCATTCTAACAACAAGAAAAAGCTGGAAAAACAAAAAAACCAATGACTTTTTTTAGACCCATCAGAGGACTGGGATCACAAAGAAAATTGCCTCCCAAAATCTGGAGAGGTAACTCCAGAGAGACAGAGGACCAGATAATTTGCTTACTTGAAGCAGATACCTCTGGGATATTAAACTAGAAATTTTGGTGAATTTCTGGAGGCTAAGTGTGGGATAGTATAAAAGTGAGAAACTCCCAGGGGTCTCCATACACAAGTAACATTTTCTTCCAGGAAGTACACCAGGCTTTCATAGGGTAGGTCAGGGAGAATCTGGAGAAAGTTCCCCTTGCGGTCACGCAGGGGGAAAAGGAAGAGTAGTCACAGTGAAATCCACTAAGACCCTTCTTCCTTAGGCTTAATCTCCAGGGAAGACATCTCCAGAGGGCAACAGTGAAATCCCATCCCAGCTAGGGTCGGGGAACTCTCTTCCACTCTAGTTCACCTAAAAAAACAAATCCATAATCTACAGCGGAGAAGGTTTCAAGGACATAGACTGAAGACTGAAGAATATCCACTGCAGTCAGGGAAGGGATTAGGGGCAAAAGGAAGAAATCTCTATCCCTAAAGGAGGGACAGAAACACTTGCAAAGGCCACACCCGTGAGACACAGGTCCACTGTGCACTCCAATGACTATGACTTAATCAGAAGGTTAGAGAATGCCCACCCCCACACACACACATGCACCCTACTACCACACAAATAAGACTCCAGTAACAAGAGCAGTAGGTTACAACTGAGAGGGCTGCAGCAGAGTGTCTATGAGGAACAGCACAAAAGGAAGCCCCAGAGCCAAAAGGGAAGAAAAAATAAGCCCACTAGAGGAATTTGAAGCCCGTGGCATTCGTGAATACAGCAAAGATCAAACTCAACACAAATCCTGATCAGCTTGACATAAATCCTCATGCTAAAGATCTATTTACCTCATTATATATTGTCCTATACAATATGTCCAGCTATCAACAAAAAATTACAAGACATGCCAAAAACACAGTCTGAAGAGACAAAGCAATCGTCAGAACCAGATTCAGATACGAGGCAGATGTTAGAATTGTCAGACAGGGAATTTGAAATAACTATGATTGATATGTTAAAAGCTCCCATGGAAGAGGCAAACAACACGCAAGACCAGATGGGTAATGTCAGCAGATAGGGAAACTGTAAGAAAGAATCAAAGGAAAATGCTAGAAATTTAAAAGACAGTAACAGAAATAAAGAATGGCTTTGATGACTCATCAGTATACTTAATAAAGCTGAGGAAAGAATCAGTGAACTTGAAGATAGGTCAATAGAAATCACCTAAACTGAAAGGCCAAGAGAATAAAGAATGAAAAAACACACAGAATAGAACGTCCAAGAACTGGGGAGCAATATCAAATCATGTAATATATGCATAACTGAGATACCAGAAGGAGAAGAAAGAGAGAACAGAGCAGAAGAACTATTTCAAGAAATAATAGTGAAAACTTTTCCAAAATTAATGAGAGATACCAAATAACACATCCAAGAAACTCAGAGGACAGCTAGCGTGATAAATACCAAATATGCATGCGCGCACACACATGTACACTTAGACAACTGCTGAAACCAAAGACTAAGAGAAAATCTTGAAGGCAAGCAGAGTAGGAAACAACTCCTTACCAACAGAGGAAAAAGATAAGAATTACAAAAATAGAAGTGTTGTCTAAGGTGAAAGCGGATGGTTGATTTGTCCCTAAATATTTGAGATGCCAAATAAAATTATAACCTTGGCACATTTTAAAAGCAAGAGCTGAAACACCTCATAGCCATTATTACTGTAAGACATAACTGATATATTTAGCAGGTCTCAGGCACTGGATTGCAATTGTAGAACGTGTATCCATTACTCTTCAAATTCAAAGTGTTCATTTACTCTTTAATGCCTCAATTGACCCTCATCTGTTGATGGCATTATCTATCTGCTGTATTTTCCAACTAAAATATTGTTCCCAAACCATGGGAGTTGTCACATAGTTCCTAAGAGAAGGTCTAAAGGGAACTCATGTTGTGGAAGAGTTCTTTGTGTGCCTATTACACGACTTCAGGAGATCTTCAGAAATTCATTAACAATAGAATGCATACTCCCTTCTGATATTCGATATAGGATAGAGTTGGGGCTGGATATGTCTGTTGGCAAACAGGATAGAACCCCATTTCCATTGCTTTGTACCTATCTATACCATTCCAGTTAAATAAGTTAGCTCAGAATATTGCAGTAGCTTAGGACCAGCTTATGCAAGTATATTTACAGGTTTTCTTGACGTTGGACTTTGCACATAGTTCATTGCATCTCTATTTTGTGATCTGAACCTCTTCCCTTTTTTGAGAGTGTTTCTGTAAGTTTTCTACAGAATGAGAGGCAGCAACAAGGCTTATACCTGAGTAATATCTGTCCCATGGAAAAGCTGTCATCCACGAACTCTTCATCTGCCTTTTAAAGTGCCAATGGGCAAAAAAAAAGTTAGGTTTTCAGGTCTTATATTTAAAAAGTCTTTTTCATTAGTTTCAAGAATTGGAAAACAACTTATGGAATAAATAATGGAAAAAGCAATTTCTGAACAATGATTTATGCACTGGTGTTCACATATTTGGACGCATGTGACGCATTAAGCAGTAAAGAAATTCTTCTGGCAGATTGATTTTTCATCCTAGAAGTGAACGCTGTACTTTTCCCAGACTGAATTTATTCACAGAGAACATTCACCAACCCGGTTTACACAAGTTAGGTCACTTAGGCTTCGGAGAGTCTTGAGACAGGATAAAGAGTGAAATCTCCATGGAACGGCATAAAAAGCAAGAAATGCTTGAATCTGTAACATAGACTTTTACCTTTTCCAAAGAAATCAGAGGAGAAAGGAGTCAACAAACTTGATCCTACAAAACCCAGGTTTAGATAACAAAAATATCACAAAGATGTGGGTTTTAGAGAAGGAAGCCAGCATTTAACGTGCCTGCTATGTGGCAGACAGTGTGTTTATATTTGCTCACTCTCCCAACTCGGTCAGCAGCTACATGTCAGAAGAGCCAATTTTTTTCTCTATTGAGTAAAGCCTCATCTGAAAGATGAAGGGTTTCAACCGGATCTGGTAGGGCAAATAGATATTCTCCTGCATGCCAAGGGTAATCACTTCATAGGCTTGCCTGGAAAGCTTTGATAAGGACCATGAAGCCACACCCAGATCCAGTGTCTTAGTCCATTTGAGATGCTATAGCAAAAATACCATAAATTGGGTAAATTATAAACAATAGAAGTTCATTTCTCACAGTTCTGAAGGCTAGGAAGTCCCAGATCACAGCGTTGGTAGATTTGGTATTTGGTGAAGGTCCCTACTTCCTCACTGACAGCCATCTTCTCACTTTGACCTCACATGGTGGAAGGGGGAAGAGAGCTCTGCTGGGCCTCTTTTATAAGGTCACTAATCCCATTCGTGAGGACTCCGCCCTCCTGATCTAATCTCCTCCTAAATGTCCCACCTCCTAATACTATCATCTGGGGGGTTAGGGTTTAACATATGAATTTTGGGGGGACAAAAACATTCAGTCCATAGCACCCAGGGAGGACATATACGTGATGTCATTTGTGGGCCCAAGAGTAACAGCACACATGATACATATTTCGAGACCCTGAACCAGATGATCTCCAAGGCCAAGTCCTTATTCAAAGTTTGTAACAACTGGTATGGCACAGGACTGGCCAATCAGAACAAACAGTTGACCAATCAAAATGGATATCAGCCATTTAAAAAATGGCATGGCTGTACCAGTGCATATATGCTGAGATACAGCCTACTTCAACGTTCAAGAGTAACATTCTACGGTTACATTAATTCTCAGTGGCCTATTAAACTGTTTAAGAAGGGTAGTTGGGATAGTCAAAATCCATTTATGAGAGTCTACAATTTCTTAAATTATGAATAGTTTTTTCATTAGACAGGGGACTGGAACTTGCCTCTAGGGCTGCCTGTATTTTAGTTCTGGGAGTGGCCCCTTTGCTGAGGCTGTGATCTTTTTGCAAAAATAAAATAAGATTCTTATTCTGAGATGGAAAGATTGGAGGCACTAAGTAGCTAAGGTATTTGCATAATAAGTTTAAATATTGTCATTATTATGGGCAGAGTTGCATCTCTGAAGTTTATTGTCTATTTATAGGAAATTTGGGGGTTTGTTCTCTCTGAGAATCTCAGAGTTGTGATAATTTAGATTCCAGATAGGGGGAACCTGCCGGAGGGCACTCCCAGAGAAAAGGAAGGTAGCCTATCCCCTGCAACCTGGCAATTGGTGAGGGCTAATAAACCAGAAGGGAAACTTCTAGGGAAGAACTTGTCCCGTGCATTTGGGGAGCAATAGCTTCTGGCATCTGGTATCCATGTTATGTTATGTTGTTGTCGTTGACATTGTGTCCTGTATTACAACTCCATTTGTTATCTGCAAGCTTTCAATAAATATTTCTTAAACAATACAGCTTTGTCATAGCTGTTTTGTCCTGGAGAGTTAAGGGTCGGGTGTGTGTGCACACTTGGGCCAAAGAGGCGGGAGGGGAACAGTAGCATGAGGAAAGCTGGTCTCTGGGTCAGAGAAAGGACATCCAGTGAAGTGGAGCGGTGGTCAGAAGCCAGGACTGTGGGAATAAAGGACAACCAAGATGGGCTATGGACCTTGGGGAGAGGAAGCCAGGAAAAACTGGGCTTGCTATCATCAAACAAGAGAAATTACACTATTAATCAAGCACTAAAAGACAGTGTGATTCCTTAAGATTGGAGATGCAAAGAAGTCATTTGTCTTAATATCCTCAAGGTGCTCCGCGCACAAGGTCTAGAATGCAGTAGACATATTCACACCACTCACTGTTGTCACACAGCACGCAGAAGCACTGATGGAGAAGAGGTGTAGCAGGACCCGGAACGAGCCTGTCTGGATTCAGATCTCACCTACGTCTTTACTCACCCTGTGATCTCAGACAAGCTCCCTCATCTCTCCATGCATATTTCCTTGACTGTCCAATGAGGACAATCCTAGTATTTACCCTCAGAGGGTTTTAGTGAAACTCCAACAAAAAGCCTCAAATAAAGTGTGTAGCCCAATTTCTGAAAATTAGTAAATGTTCAATAAATATTAACTGCAATACATATATACACATATATATATTTGTGTGTATGTATAGATATACATACGCATGTATATCTATATATAAAATCACGTGTGTATGCAGAGATACACATACTTGTTTGTATATATATACACACTGAGTTCTCCTAATCACAAAATTTCCCACTTTAAATTTTATCATACATAATCATAATAACCATAATCAAAATAACCATTCCATTTTGCAATTTATTTTATTTATTTTTGTCACCATGCTGTGCATTGCATCCCCGGGACTTATTTATCTTATAACTAAAAGTATATACCTTTTGACCCCTTTCATTCATTTTGCCCACCCCCATCCCCCTGCCTCTGGCAACCACAAATCTGTTCTCTGAATCTATGAATTCTTTTTTTTTTTTTTAAGATTATACATATAAGTGAGATCATACAGTATTTATCTTTCTCTGTCTGACATTTCATTTAACATTATGCTCTTAAGGTCCATCCATGTTGTCACAAATGGCAGGATTTCCGTTTTTTATGGCTGAATAATATTCCATTGTGTATATATACCACGTTTTCTTTATCCATTCATCTATCAATAGCCACTTAGGTTGTTTCCATGTCGTGGCTATTGAAAATAATGCTGCAATGAACTTGAGGGCACAGATATCTTTTCAAAATAGTGATTTTGTTTTCTTTGGATAAATACTCACAAGTGGAAATGCTAGATAAAATGGTAGCTTTATTTTTAATTTTTTGAGGAACCTCCATACTGTTTTTCATAGTGGCTGCACCAGTTTACAATGCCACCAACAGTGCAAAAGGGTTCCTTTTTCTCTACATCCTCACCAACACTCGTTCTCTCTTATCTTCTTGGTGATAGCCATTCTAACAGGTGTGAGATAATATCTCATTATAGTTTTGATTTGCATTTCACTCATGATTATTGATGTAGAGCACCTTTTCATGTATCTGTCTGTCATTTTAATGTCTTTGGAAAATTGTCTATTTAGTTCCTCTGCTCATTTTTTAATCAGATTGCTTTTTTTGCTATTGAGTTGTATGAGTTCCTTACATATTTTGGATATTAATCCCTTTATCAGATATGTGATTTGCAGATATTTTCTCCCATTCGATAGGTTGCCTTTTCATTTTGTTGATGGTTTCCTTTGCTATGAAGAAGATTTCCAGTTTTATGAGGTTCCACTTGTTTATTTTTGCTTTTGTTCCCTTTGCTTTTGTTGTCAAATCCAAAAAAATTGTTTCCAAGACTGATGTCAAAAAGCTTGCCCCCTATGTTTTCTTCTACGAGTTTTAGGTTTTCAGATCTTAAAATCATGTCTTTAACCTACTGTGTGTTAATTTTTGGGTATGGTGTAACACAGTGATCCAGTTTCATTCTTTGGCATGTGACTGTCCAGTTTTCCCAACACAATTTATTGAAGAGAATTTCCTTTCCCAATGTATGTTCTTGGCTCTTTTGTCATAAATTAATTGATCACATACTTGTGGGTTTAAATCTGGGCTCTCTAGTCTGTTTCAGTAGTCTATGTGTCCATTTTTATGCCAGTACAATCCTGTTGTGATTACTACAGCTTTGTAACATAGTTTGAAATCAGGGAGCACAACGCCTCCAGTTTTGCTCATCTTTCTCAAGATTGTTTTGACTATTTGAGATCCTTTGTGGTTCCATATAAATTTTAGGATTCTTTGTCCTATTTCTGTGAAAAATGCCATTGGAATTTTGATTGGGATTGCATTGAAATCTATAGACTGCTTTGGGTAGTATGGACATTTTAACAATATTAATTCTTCCAATCCATGAGCATGGAATATCTTTCCATTTATTTTTGTCTTCTTCAATTTCTTTCATCAATGTCTTATAGATTCAGTGTACAAGTTTTTCACCTCTTTGATTCAATTAATTCCTAGGTATTTTATTCTTTTTGATGCAATTGTAAATGGAATTGTTTTCACAATTTCTTTAAGACTTGCACAAATAAAAAGTAGAACTAGCTATATTTTTTCATTTTAAAATTTATTAACAAATCACCTATTGAGCATTTACTGCCATTGAAGAACTAGGGACATAACAATGTAGAAGACAGATAAGGTCATTGTCCTCATGGAATTTACATGCTTATTCTCATATTGAACCAGAGGAAGTGTTAATGTTAAAGAAAGCAGAGACTAGTCTTATTTAACATTCCTCAAAATAAAAATTTAATTAAAAAATGACATTTTAAATTAACATTTTAAAACATGGAAAAGGAAAGAACAGAAAGAAAAGTCACATTGTGATCTTTCTTCAATGGCTTAGTTTTAGGTATAGAGGGGCTAGGTTCTTTGGTTGGTGATTCCTTTGTTTTTCCCAACATTGGCTACAACTCTGTGCTTAATAAAAGTTATTTTTTGTGTGTGTGAGGAAGATCAGCCCTGAGCTAACATCTACTAATCCTCCTCTTTTTGCTGAGGAAGACCAGCCCTCGGCTAACATCCATGCCCATCTTCCTCCACTTTATATGGGACACTGCCACAGCATGGCTTGATGAGCAGTGCGCCAGTGCGCGCCCGGGATCTGAACCGGTGAACCCCGGGCTGCCATAGCAGAGCACGTGCACTTAACCACTTGCACCACCAGGCAGGCCCCTAATAAAAGTTATTAACAGTAACAACAGTGATAAAAATCAGCAACGGTCAGAGACCATTTTGTCCCATGAGAGCAATGGAAAGATTTACGCTGACTTCAAGAGAAAAAATATATAAATTACCCACAGAGTTTAAGCTCAGATTGTCGGGATGCTCCCCACATGCAGCTGCCAGAATAGGTCAAAAGAGGGCTAAGGAGAGGATGTGCCTTGGTATCTTCTCCTTCTAGTGCACATGCCTGCTATGGCTAGCTCAGAACAAGCTCAAGGCCAAACTTGGGGGCAATAATGATAATAGCTCTCATTACTGAACAAGTAAATATTAACTCATTTAATCCTTACAACAACCCAAGAAGGTAGCTACTGTTATTATCCTCACTTCGCAGATAAGGAAACTGAGGCAGAGAAAAATTAAATAATTTGCCAAGACCACACAACACATAAGGGGTGGAGCTGGGATAAGAAGCAGGCTGGCACCAGACTTTGTGCAATCAACCACTAGACAGCACTGCCTCTCTTAGCTCCCTCTCAATTAACTGTCACCTTCCCATTGAAGTAACTTCTCTCGGCCTCCTATAGACGGTATCCTGACCAAGAACAGAGAAGTCTCCGTATTCTATCCAATATCCCCTGCCTGCCGAAACCAAATGATCTCCATCGACCATGACCTAGGGGCTCTCTTTCTGTTTAGGTCACAGAAAATATGACAATTTTTCCTTTCAATATAAGACTTCTCTGATTAAAAAATAATGTTTCTTCATAAAAAAGTCAAAGGAGGAAAGAGCTTTTATAGTTCCATAACCTAGATACACACACAAACACACACACACATTCATATATGTGAGTTTGAGCCATTTCGCATTATGAAATACATTACAGCAGCAGCTGTCACGCCAACTAATATAGAAAACTAACCTACACTTAGCGTTAGCTTAAAAACTGGGTTACCCCTCCCAGGTACTTAAGCATTTAATTCAATTAGGATACACACAGTTCCTTAGGAAAATCCTTATAAGCCCAATAGGACAGGATTTAGGGAAGAAGTAGAACTGTCAAATATCTTCAAGCCAAACCACATAGTGATTGTGATTTCCTTGTCAGTTTATGGTGGAATCTGAACTTGGCATCAGCTCTGTCTTTGACTCTGCTGAGCTACCCAGTCCCCAAGTTCTTGCAGCTTACACCTAGGGGTATAGTTATGTATCAATCAGGGTTCAATCAAAGAAGCAGAATCACTAGAAGAAATATATATATTTTCTTATATATAAATATGTATAAATTTATAAATATATATGCATATACACATATGAATTGTCGCAAGTATTTGACCTAACACAATTGTGGGAGTAATTTTCTTTACACCTAATGCTGGAGCAGTGTTGGGCACCAGTTCATGATGAGCACCTTAGGTCACATGGTAACATGGTGCTATATATTCAGTTTCAATTTTTAGTGAATGCCCAGTAATTCAGTTTTTACTAATGGTCAGTAATAAGTCAAAAGCTTTTCTCAAAAAGAGAGTAGTTATCTGTAGAGGATGACATGACTTTGCTCTAAAATCCAAAGAGTACAAACTATGATTCATCTATAGAGGCCCACCAGAGGCTCTATGCAGCATCTCTATCTGCCACTGACACTTCAAGCACCATCATATTTGTGGGGTCATATAGTTCAGGTGGCAGAGCAGTTTGCATAACAGCCTGGACCTGTTCCAAAGCCTTCTCTTATTCTGAGCCCTACTCAATACAGGCAGCGTTTCAGGTCATGTGGCAAATGGGTTGAAGTAGTATGCCCAGATGAGTTATATGTTGCCTCTAAAATCCAAAAAAAAAAAATCCACTAGGCATTGGGTCTCTTTCTTAGTGGTAGAAGGGGCCAGAAGCAGCAACTTTTCTTTCACCATAGAAGGGATAACTCAACATGGTCAAGATTACTGCAGTCCTAGAAATTTCACCAACACAGCAGACCTTTGAATTTTCGTGGTATGTATTTTCCACTCTGCGGCATACAAGTATCTTAACTAAATGTCTAGAGTAGTTTTTTAGTCCTGCTCACCAGGTACAAGCACTCAATAGCACCAATGTAATGGAGCAGCATCATGTCCCATGGAACAGAAAGGTAATCCACAAGGTTCCTGTGGACTGTGTCATGATATAGGGCTGGAGAGTTGATATAGCCCTGAGGTAAGACAATGAGGATATATTGCTGGCCCTGCTAGCTGAAAACAAACTGCTTCCAATGGGCTTTACTAACAGGTATAGAGAAAAAAGCATTTAGCAGATTAATAGCCACATATGAATTACCAGGGGAAGTGTTAATTTGCTCTAGAAATAAAACCACACCTGATTATGTTCACAGCAGTCCACTATCATCCTCCAAGATCCATCTGTCTTCTGCACAGGCCAAATATGCTAACTGCATGGGGACACAGTGTAAATCACCACCACTGCATCTTTCAAGTCCTTGATGGGGGCACTAATTTCTGAAATTGTTCAAGGAATGCAGTATTGATTTTGGTTTGCTATTTTTGCAGATGGAAGCAGTTCTTCTAGCTTTCACTTGGCCTTCCCTACCATAACAACCCTCCACAGGTCAGATGTGGGGATATGTCAATTGCTGAGTGTGTTTATTCCGATTATGCATCAGAAACTAAGGAAATAATCACAAGTTGGTTTCAGGGATCCAATGGTCCCACTATGTGATGTACCTGACCAAAATTCTGTTGATCACCATAAGCCCCTACTCTGACTGATAGACCACAGTGGCATTTTGGGTCTCCAGAAATTAGTGTCAGTTTAAAGCAAGTACCCAGTCATCCCTCCAAAATCTGATTATTTCCCCTTCCTCAGTGTACCTTGGTAACTGGACAAATACAGGTCCCTTTAGGGAAAGCAAGGAGAACAATTAATGGGATACATTTTTTGACAGTGGAACAGGGTTCTTCCTCAAGGGGACCCAGGATCTTCTTTATTGATGGAGCTCTGGGTTTACAAACTGGCCCAAATATGAGAATTGATTGAGGGGTTGTAAAGTTAAAATGCCCAGACTTTCTTGGTGTACTGTAGAGGAAGTGTCCAAGGGCTTTGAGAGATTGGAAGAGTCATGATGGACTTGTCATATAAGACCTGCCCAGCCACCGCCTCATGATAGCCTTCAAAAGTCCAGGGGATACTCCTTTACCAAGGCCTGAATCATGCGCTGTGGAACAGTGCAGCTAGGGCACGTGCTGTGGCTACTGAATCACATGAAGAACCGTGAGCTCAGCCAGCTCACATAGGTACAGAGTCAGACAGCAAAGCTGGGGAACAAACTGAAGAACTAGAGATGTGAACATTCTAGCACAGCATTCCCATGATATGTGTCTGGGGACAGATTTTTCAGACATTATCAAGGGGTAAGGCAATCAATCACTCTTGTTGGATTTTGTTTAGGGGTGGGCCTCATAAAAATTAGGCCTATGATACTGAAGCTTCTCTACTGTGTTCAGGAATTGATTTCAGTACACCAGCTGTCAGGCTTAAAGGAGAAAATATGGGATCTGCCTAGCAATGAAGTTTTAGTAAGACCCTTCTTTTGTGTCTTTACAAGTAGGGGATGCATATTATCTTTGCTCATTCACAGATAACTTTTCTCTCAACAAACCTGGCAGGCCTCGAAGTGACACTTTGACACAGTGATAAGGAGAAAGGTAAACAGAGTAGGACATAACTACATCCATCAGAGGCCTGTTGAAGGAAAGGTCTCAAGGTACAAATGATTAAGCAATCAGAACTGACGCTACAAAAGGTTGTGCATGTCTTATATATTCTGTATTTTTTCCCCTGTGATATCTTCGATATGCTTCCATGATGCCTACACAACTACACTTCTCTCCTCTCTCTTTCTCTCTCTCTTTCTCTGTGTCTTCATTCTACCCTTTAGCCCTCTTCCACAATAATCTTTCTCACATACTTGTGATTTCTCAGTTTAATGCTACTTCCTGATATCTGCTTTGAATTTTCTAGTCTGTTTCTGAATACCTATTTGTCTTATTATCTATATCAGATAAAAATATTACTGGGGTTCACATTTTTCCCATGAACGGAACTCATCATCTGAGGTTCAGTTTTCTCATTATTTCCCCTCACCACCTGCTCAATTCAAAATAAAATGCTATTCACCAAAAATAAAATTTAAAGATGTGAGTTCAGAGTATCTTAGATAGAATTTAGACTTCAGTGAGTCTTTCATAATACAATTTTAAGGCAAAAACTGGTTCCTTATTGTTCAGATTTAAATATTCTCTACAGCATGATTTTTCCTTTTGGGATTAACCTCAGTGTCATTCATTGAATGTTTTCCAATTCAGCATTTTTCTCTTGGAGTCTGTGAAATATCACGAGATCTTTTGCAACATTCCAGGCTGAGAGCTGCATGAACTCAAGTCTTATGTCGTATGTAACCATTTAAAAGCATAAAAATCACTGTTGTGACTAACACTTCTTCACATGAGTCACCAGGTTTTTAACTTAAAATTGTCGATGTAGCCAATGTTGGTTTTACTTGAATTAAAAATATCCTCACTCCTGTTGCTTATCTAGTGACAAGATTGTAATTATGATCAACTATGCAGGCAGAATTCTTGATCCGTACAAAAACTACAGCCTTCAGAAGAACAAGCTGCTCATATATTTGGGGGATTTTTGAGTTAAATATAAGTTCTTTACCACATACTGCTTCAGTGCTAAGTTTGGGATCTCAAGAACAAACCTGAAGTAGCTTAATCACACATCATGATTTGATCGATTCTGAAATAATACTTTTAGTCATTTGTCTGCACAGCTACTGCATTTTTAAAAGCAATCAAATAGTGTTCTCATTTCTAAAGCCAGTGACTTGACCCCTATACTCTGTGGGAAATACATTCTCAAACAGCCAACTTTCCCATCTGTGTATCCAGATAAGGATTTAAGAAGCTACACAGAATTTCTCCTTTCCTAGTGGGTCTCTTTAGGGTACCACTGATTTTTCTCTATGGATAGCACATGATATTTATTGTAATGTTCTTATCAGAGACCCAAGTTTTATGTGTCTATAAAAATGCAGGAGAGCACTCATGAATGGGGTCTTTAGATGCTCACATTTCACTTTCTGTAACTGATTTAAAACATGATTATAATACTACGCCAAACGTAAAAATATATAATTTTTTAAAGGACTGAAATCCATTAAGTCATCCTTCCTTGTCACATACAACACATTGTTCGTTGAGAATACACAGACACATAGCCACAGCATCTGAGAGCATTGTGCCTGATAGTTATCAACTGAAAGGGTCAATATCCCTTTATAAGTGCCTCCATAGGCAAAGTGCACTATGCTTGAGCTGGGAGACACAAAACGCTTTCTAGGAAATGGACTTATACCATGAACCATGGCGGTTTTTATTATCTATCCCCTTCAATGTCTACCCCTAAGCTCCTCCAAAAATAAAATTTGTGTCTACCTACTTTGCTGTAGGACAGAACATGTAACAGCTCCTGCAACCTTAGCTGCATGTTGTAATTATCTGGGGTAACTTTTTATTTTTAATTCCTCTCTTCACTATATTCTTATTTTCTTTTACTCCTTGAACATATTTATAAAAGCCGTCTTAAAGTGCTTGTCTGTCATTTCTGAGGCTATTTCTATAGACTGATTTTTCTCCTTGTTTTGGGTCACATGTCCATGCTTCTTCACACGTCTAGAAATTTTTGATTGGATGTAATCACTGTGTATTTTACATTGTTGAGTAATGAACTCAGTTGCCTTCCCTTAAGTATTGAGCTTTGTTCTGAGAGGCAGTCAAGTTATTTGTGGATTAGCTTTATCCTTTTGAGGCTTGTTTTGAAGCTTTGTTAAGGTAGGTGCAGACTATCTCTTACTCTGGGGCTAGTTTAGCACTATTTCTAAAGCATGCCCAATCTGGAGTCTCTGCTGAATGTTCTAGGTATTCAATAAGGCTCTCCATTCTGGCTGGTCAGAACTGGATGTCTCCCAGCCCTGTGAAAGCTCTGGGAACTGTTCAGCTTACTGTTACTTGGCAGGTCGCGCTTGGACTGGTAGAGTTCCTCCCTACACATGCATGGCTTCTTATCCAGCAACACTGAAGAGAAACCTTATGCAGATTTCTTCGTGTAGCTCCCTCCTCTCTGATACTTTGCCCTACCAATTCTGGCTGCTTCAGCTTTCCTGAACTCTGACTTTTATCTCCTTAACTAGGCATGCTCTTCTTCAGATCCCCCTTTCTGCCTGAGACAAAGGTGTCTTCAGGAAGAAGGCTGAGAGATCATAGTGCTCGTCTCTTCAGTTGCCCTTCTCTTGGGGGTCACAGCTCTGTGCTTCATGTTGTTCAATGTCTGAAAACTTATTTCATATATTTTGTCAAGTTTTCTAATTGTTTACAGCAGAAAGGAAAGTCTAGTTCCAGTTATTATATCACGGATAGTAACTTGGAGTACTCTAAAAATGTCTCTGTGACCAGGCTATACCCACAGAGATTCTAACTTACTTGCTGGAGATGGAGGCCTAAGCTTTGGTGTTTTATTTAAAAGTTCCCAAGGTTATCCTAATGTTTATTCTGGACAAAGAGCCACTGACCAGAGGAAGTTCCTGCATCAGTCTTGTAGGAAAGATCGGTTCATGTGGTTAGAATAAGTGAAGGAGGCTAAGCCAGAGAGTGCTTATCTTCAGAAGCAGGCCATCTCTTGGGGATGAGGAGTTGTGAGAGGCATGAGGAAGAACAGTCCTTCTACCTCCTCAAGTACAATGAAGTATGAGCTGTTCTAGCCTTCCTCTTCACATTTTCTTTCTCTTCTTTACCCTCCCCTTCTCTCTTCTTCTCAGAGTAGCTTGGTGGAAGGAGGCCCAAGTAAGATTTAGATCAAGGACTCTCATTGGCTGCACAGTGGAAAACCAGGTGTATGGATCAAATCGAATCTCCCGAAAAAGATATTGAAGTCCTAACCTCTAGTACTTGTAAATGTGACCTTATTTGGAAATAGAATCTTTGCAGATGATCAAATTAGGATGAGGTCATTAGGGTAGGCCCTAATCCAATATAGCTGATGTTCTTATAAAAAGGGGAAATTTGGACACAGAGACAGACCCGTACAGAGAAAAGATGATGTGAAGACACAGGAAGAAGGCCATCCACAAACCAAGGAACTCTTGAGGCTACCAGATGCTAGAAGAGAGGCATAGAATAGATCCTCCCTCACACTCCTCAGAAGGAACCAACCATGCTGATGTCTCCATCTTGGACTTCTAGCCTCCAGAACTGTGAGACAACAAGTTTATGTTGTTTAACCCATCCAGTCCATGGTACATTTTTACAGAAGTCCTAAGAAACTAATACACCTAGTAAGCTTTAAAAAATACACGTCAGGCACCAGCCACAGAAATTCTTATTTAATTGGTCTCAGGAGCAGCCTGAGAATAGGCATTTTTAAAACTTTGCCAGGTGATGTGCAGCAAGGTTTGAGAACCACTGTTCAGGAGATCTGAGTTGGTGTTGGTAGAGAAAACTCATTACAGTTTATTGTCTTCCCCTTTCATCTTTCCCCAGCAGATACCCCTGGATACCTCTCACTTCTTCAGGGTCACCAAAATCCAAAATTCATTGGAACACTGGTTATGGCTTATTTCTAGGGCTTCTTGCATAAGAAAGCCAATTGGAATCCACTATTTCTAGGCTCTAAGAATTAATATATGAAACATAGTCACATTACAGCTGCAAAAACCCCTCTATTAGCTTTATATTAATAGAACTTTTTTTCATAGTTTTAGGGTCAGGAAACAACTGCCAAATCCTTCACCTCTGTTTTCACTTGCGTGCTGTGTGTACTATTGCTGTCCACCGGCTTGCACCCAGAGAGGCCCTGCCTCTTAAACAGTTGTTATTTTTGGGAAGCCCTCCTTGACCCTGAGTTCCTGTTTGTGTCTGAGATTCCTAGCTCTTTTCCATTATCTCTCTCGACTCCATGCACCTGTGTGGGAACTGAGACCAACATTAACCTTCTCTAGGCTAGGCAACTGAGATTCTACACCTCATCATGTTTGGATATGACTTCTAGGAAACAGCCTTGCCAAAGATAAAAGAGAAACATGAGTCATTAGCATTTTTCTTTGATTAATAACTAACCCTGGAGACTGGTCATCCTAAGATAGTCAGAGTAGCATTTCCGGTAGTAAAGATGTCCCAGAAGATGTTGGAAGGTAGAGGGGCAGCAGGCCAAATGGCTAAAAAAGTGTTGTGCTTGTCAGGAAATATTTTGGAACATTTAGCTTCTTGTTTTTATATGTGTGGGATATTCCAGAATGCAATCAAATGTGTGCTTCCAAAGAGACAAATCTTTGGATATAGCACAAAATCAATAACTACAATAAAACCACTTCCACCCCAAGTCCTCCCTACTTCTCTTCATGGCACCAGTATGCCTCCTGACACCCTGGGTTGAATTTCAATTATCATTGTGTCTGCCATCTCCCTCCATTTTTACATCTCAACAAGTCTTCAATTCAATTCAACACACATTACTGAGCACATGTACTAGGTATTCTTTAGTACTAGGGACATGATTTCACGTACTTTAGTTCTTGTGAAGGAAGCAAATAATAAATAAATTTACAATATTCTGGGTGGTTATATGTGCTATGAAAAAATACATTAAGGACAGGAAACAATGGGAGGATGATACTTTATTTAGAGTGAACAAGGAAGATCGTTGATATGGTAACATACGAACAGAGAAGTGAAGGAAGTGATGGAGTGAGCCACATGCATACCTGGGGAAAGAGCATTCTAGGTAGAGGACACAGTAATTGCAAAGGCCTTTTAAATCCCATGGAGAGCAGACATACTGAATCTGCTTATTTATTTTTGTTTCCTCAATGCCAAACCCACACGCTTGCACATAATCTATGCTCAACATTTTTTTCATTTACTTGAATGGAGAGGGAAAAATAAATCAGTAGGCAGGTATTCAACGTTACACCTACTGTTACCAGTATGACTGTATCTGTTGTTTCCCGTTAGCTTCTGATCTGATTGGTCAGTGCCCGAGCCAAAGCAGTTGTCAAATATCTTGAACATCAGCCTGCTAATAAGTGAGCAATAGTTATACTATAGCTGCAGAAAATATCCTCATAGTTCCAGGCCAAGGACCATGGATTTTTAAAATACATTTGCTGTGAAAATAAAAGAAAGGAAGGACTAAATCCCCACATGAAATAGTTAAGGGGGAGGACGTGATGGAAATGGATTTCTCTAAATTCAGTTACGAATTTGAGTCACTAGAGCATCTAACGCAGAGCCTGACACATAGTTGGCTGTCAATACCTGTTGGTTGAATGAGTGAATGGAACTAAAGATATGTTCTCCAAATCACAATGTTGATGCCATATAAGGTAGCCATGTCACTCCACATCCTTTGATTTACTAAAGGACAGCAACCACTGGACAGACTTAGTTTGCTATTGTGGCAGATAATATTTTCGAAAGATGGCCTCAACAATATCTCCTAACTTACATGTTCTTCTAGACTCTTGCTATCACCCCATCCAAAAGTGGAATCTATGTCTCCTCTCCTTGAACCTGGTTGAGTTTTGTTGACTGCCTTGATCAACAGAGTACAGCAGAAAAGATGCCATGTGACTTCTAAAGCTAGGTCATAAAAATGCCACGTACTTCTACATTCTTCTTCGGACATGCTCCAAACCAAGACACCATGCTATGAGGAAACTCAAGCAACTTGTAGAAAGGCCCATGAGGGGAGGACCTGAGGCCCCTTGGCACAAGCCCTGGTTGAGCTCCCAGCGGAGAGCCAGCATCAGTTTGCCAGTCACATGAGTGAAGTATCTTGAAATGGATCTTTCAACCCCTAGGGAATGCTGCACAAAGCAGGGATGAGCCATCCCTGCAACTCCTACCTGGATTATAGATTCACAAGAAAAATTAATGATTAGTGTGGCTTTTAGGCATAAGTTTTGGGATGGTTTGATGTGCAGCAATAGAAATCCAGAAGAGCTACCGGACACACAAATCGTCACTACAGACCACTTGTAATAGTATATTCACGGGCACTCCTGGAAAATGAGAATTAGGAGTTCACACTAGTGGACCAAACCAGGGGATAAAATTGAGAGCTGTATATGATAGAGAATTTCCTTTTTAAAGGAACCAGACTGGGCAGAACATAAGAAGGAGTAAAAAAGCATCTGAAATGTTTTACAAATTGATTAAGAAGCTGATTAGATGTTTAAAGGAGTAAACCTACCTGGATTGTTGGCCTAATCCATACTATTTGTTACTTATTTAATTTCTTGAGTTATGTTTCTAATACCTTCATATCTCTTAAAAATGCTAAATCTGATTAATTTGGAGAAATTGATTGCTGAAGTGGAAATAAGAGGAACCTTGGAATGTTGGCATCAGAGGCCCTAGAGCAGGGATAGCAAATCGAGTGCCAACTCTGGTCACGTGGTGGTAGCTGTAGAGCGCAGTGCTCAGAAGAACTCTGAGGAAGAATGCAGACTTGGGAAAGCATACCTTGATCAATTAGTGATGCTGCCCATGGGCACAAAAGTGAAGCATGGAAGGGTCAAAATCAGATGTCTGCTATCACAGCCATAGGTCTTGGGGCCAGTGGACTTCATGAATATCAGAGAATAGATAAGTCAGTTCCATGAAATGGTGTAAAAGTAGTTCCAGGGGGTCAGGCTGTTCTCCAAACCATAATTCTGTCTACGTAACTGTAAGTGATTCCAGTGATGAATAAATGGTGAAGAAGCCTAAAAATTAGTGGCTACACAGAGAACTTTCCAAGTAGCTTAAATTTGAAAAAGAATGTAGAAAGGTTGGAAATAAAGGCACATAACCAAAGATCAACAAAGGAATGCAGCAAGAATGGTGTCCAAAATAATAAGCTGGAAATAAGCTGAAACTTGCAAATCTTGCAACACCGAAAGGACTTTTTAGTGTTGGGGACAAGAATAAAAAAGAAAGGACAGAACTGTAATTTTAAGGATGACAGAAAGGTAGCAACACTTGTGAAACATCCATCTGCTCTGCCAAAACAATTCATCTTTCAACTGGAAAGGATGAAGCAGATATTGGGAAAGGAGAGTGGAATGAAGCTTAGTGCAGGCCTAGTGCTTGTAAGTAAGAACTTAGGTGCTCTAATGAGTTCAAGGATCCTAATTAGAAAGAACTGCATCCCAGAGAAGAAGAGGAGATCAGCTAACTTCTGTCAGTTCTTGCTGTGGCACACTGAGAGTGAGAGAGTACTTAGAAGAATTCAAATATTTTCAAAATGGTGAGAATACTGATTCTTCAAAGTATAGATCAATGAGTTTGATGTTGATATAAGGCAAGGGTCTAGAAGATATCATTAAATGGAGCTAATATGAGTTTTCTTAGGGCAAGCCTTGTCGCAAAAGCTTCACTTCATTTTGTCATAGGGTTTCTAGAAGAATAAATCAAAGGACCACATAGCACAGTGCATCTGGATTTTAGTGAGCTTCTCAACGGTGTCTCAAGGCATCCTTGAAGACAAAACAAGAAGTGTAAATCGTTAGATGGATTCATAACTTGTTTAATGACTGCTTTTGCTTTCAACTTGTAGGGAGGCTTCTCATGACACACAGTAGGGCTCTTTCCTCAACCATATCCCTAAGCATTTTATTAATGGCATGCTGATCAGAAGTGTGAACAATCAGAAGCTAAGAAAATGTTATAATACTGCATGGATTTTGTAAGGAACATAAAAAAACTTGACAATGAGATAAATGGAGCACAGTTCGATAGGCACACATGTACAGTTCTGTGTTCCCAAAAAGTCCACTGAAAGAGAGAGATGAAATGATTGTTGATTGCAAACTCAGTAGTTGGTGCTGACACTACAGTAGCTGCCTAGTTCTTTGTTCCTTGAAACCTACAGAATATATAACCCCAATGTGAAAATCAAGTTGAGACTTCTGTCATATAGAAGTCATCTACTTTCCGTCCTTATTCTCAGGTAGCCAGAGAGCCTCTCTAGAGCATTTTGCTTTAGTTTGTTTTAACAAAAGGAGAGATGTTTGAATGAAGATACAGCTTCGGACATCAGGATTTGGGTTATTTTTTACCAGTGATTATCTTTTTCACTCCTCTTTAATAAATGGGGTGAATATTCCAAAAAATTAATTAAGGGGCCCAACGGTAGCAATAAATGAAAACCCAGGTCCCAGAAGAATTATCTTTCTCTGATGCTTAAGGATCACAATAATTAAGACAATTGAATTATCACATTTATTAAAATTCTCACAACCCTTTGATGTTTCACCAAAAGCAGTGTGTCATCACATCATTACTAATGAGATTTCTTCCTTTCTTAACTAATTAATCAATTGATTAAAGTAATTATTGCAAGAGAATGTCTTGTAGAAAGTTAGAAAATATAGATCAATAAGAATAATAAAAATAAAAACAAAACATTTACACTAACACTAAGCATTGTACATGCTTACAGATCTTTTTATGCATATTATATGTATATGCATATATGTACATATATACATATATGTGTTAAAATACTTGTGTATTTTTTATTCAAAATCAGATCATATCACACATGCTATATTGTAATCCACTTTTTCATTTACCAATCTCTACATTTCCACACCAGCAAACATTTACTTTATGTAATTCCTAATCTAGTTTTTAGTTTGCCCAGTTGTACAAAAATGTCCTTTAGAGGTGAGTAGTTCAGATCAAGTCCACTCCAGGACCACATGTTGCATCTGATTGTTCTGTCCATTACCTCTCTTCTCATCTAGCAGATCACCCCACCCACTGTGTTTATGACACTGACTCATACAACTGTTTTCTGCAGCTAAAAGCTAAAAGGATTCAAGTTAAACATCTTTAGCTTGAACACATCATAGGTGATATATTGTATCACAACAGAGACACATACTATCTGGTTGCCTAATAAGAATGTTGAATTTTTATTTTAAGTGGGGGAGGTTTGTGGATAATAAAAATGATTTTGCACTGAAAAAAAGATAACATTAACCCAAAAGAAAAAATTAGAAGATCTGAAAACTAAATTTAGTGCCTAAGACAGAAAAGAGAGTAGTTGGAGGATTAACAACTCGAAAAAGGGGGCACAAAAACAGCTCTCATGTTTTCCCTGTGTCTCTCTTAGCAGTGATGTGTCAGAACCTTCTCAGTTCTGGGGACGTCTCAGTTGGGGACGCAGTGCTCCCCAAAGATGAAATGAGAACTGTGAGAAGGACGAGGGAGACAACGGCTATCCAAGCCTGTCTACACAATTTATAAAGAGAGACTGCTGATTTTTTAAATATAAATTTTCTTCCATAGTAAGAGTCTAGGATCTGATTTGAATGTAAAATACTTGCCATGTAAACTGAGGACAGAGTGACCTTAGTAACAAGAGCCCACAGCGACGTCTCCTCTTTTACATTCACGCATTTGTTCTGTCAGGCAAAAATTACATGCTTCAAAATACCAGATAAGTTCAGAGGAGGTTATTAGACGTGGTTCTATAATCCTCTTTCCAACCTGCAAGCTGCAGTAAGCTGCAGAGTTTCAGCAGTTCCCCCTGCGGTCCAGGACAGGACTTATATGTGTAGACAAATGGGCCACATGTGGCCTGAACCAAGCTGGTGCGAGTGTCTTTGCTCACTCAGACTTTTTGCCTACATGGACCTCAGCTGCTGACATGGGTTAATAGGAACAGATCTAGGAAGCCAAGAAGAAAAAATGCTGCTGTTTGATCTAAAAGGAAACGTAAGGTAGTAGCTTACAGAGGAGGAAACAAAAAATGATAAGGTAGCTGGAGGTTCTCTCCTGTATTGAGAGGAGCATGGAGAGCCTTGCACAGCTGTACAGCCAAGAAGGCATTTGTAATGACTGCACAATCCATGCCAGAGAAACCCTACTTCTCGCCTCAAAGGACAGAAAGAGAGCAATACCCCTGGAGGCTCAGAGATAAACGTCTCACATCAGAATCAGGGAATAAGAAGCTGATTGTACATCAGGTTGGGATAAGCAGAAGAAAATGTCACAGCAGAGGAGATTTTCCCTTCTTAGAAGTTGTGAGCCAGGTATCACTCATCTTTATGTCCTGCTGACTTTCCCAGTCTTCTCAGAATGCTGTGGCTGGCCCAAAACCATTATTTATCTTTCTTGAAAAGAGGAAACAGATCCCTGTCCCCGACAAGGTTCATAGGGCTGTGGACTCAGGCCTAGGGACTACAGAAACACTAGGAAGCATTTTTAAGAACCTACATGTGTTGGGTGTTGTCCCAAGTTAACGAAACAGATGCCACTCGTGCCCCTGAAGAGGTCACAACTAGAACCTCACCATAGTCTATAGATTTCTAGTCTTTATAGTTTATAGGTCACTCATACACCTATCTAGAAGGTATTTCATGGGTCTGGAAAAAAATATTTTAAAATTGTGGGTTAATTGTAAAAGGGTTTTTAAAATACTTTCAATGTGGTGAGATAATATTTTTAAAATTTTAATGGATATATTTTTCGCGGCAATTTTTCACTTTATCTTCTCCCTGCACGAGCAGGTGGGCCATTCCAGGCTCATGGAACCAGGAAAAATGCAACAAGGAAGAAAGCAAAAGGAGTCTTATTGGCACTGCTTGTAAAAACCTCAGCACTTGGAGGAATAAAAAGGTTTCTGGGGATAGATAAAATGTTTGAGAGAGAACGCTCGAGAGAGAGAGAGCAGGACACTTCCTGCCCGTCAGACAAAGGCGCCCCAAATGAAATAAAGAGGTAGAAAATGACACAGACAGGGACGTAAGGAGAATAGAAAGGTGGGTGGGCCATTTGACAGGAACAAGGATTGTTTTAGCAAAGGGCTGTTGTAGGGGGCTTGTTAGAGCACCAGGAACCATGTGGGAGCTGAGTCAACATCCAGGCCAGCCCAGCTTTCACTGCAATGAGCATTCTTTCTACTCTAGGGTGTAGGTTAGCTGATCCTTATGTAGGTACTGGCAGAGGACTGCACTTGGTTTACATCTAAAACTTTTCTGGTAATCAGCAAACAGAAGTGATGCCACTCCATACCTGAAGAAAGTACTCCCTTGTAATTTCCTAGGACACCTATAGGTCTTGAAAAACTACTAAAGTAATGGTGTTGGGGAAAAAGTCCTCAGGACCCAATCAGGTGCTGAACAGAGCCAGCTCAAGATCGCCTCTGAGCCAGGACAATGAAGAACACAGCTCCATTACAGTTGGTGCTCATCAGGTCAGGAATTTGAGAATATGATGCAATGTACATTATACCATGAGTGTGGACGCACCCATAGCCTAGAGCCAAGCATTTCTCTCTCATCCCTTTAACGTTATTTCAGATGGGCATTAGATTGCTGGAAGAGCGATACAGCAGGATAGAAGCCCATCCATTCTACAAAATGGTAATGGTGGGGATTTCTACTGGATGTGGCGGGACTAGAAGAAGGTGAGAGAATTCATTAAAATGAATTAGAATGTGCAGTTCTAGGCTAGATGGACCAGCAAAGTAGTGAATCAAAGGAAATTTGTTGTGAAGTCTGCCAGTCTATTCATCCTAAGGAAAAACTGGCCCAAGAGGAAAAACATAGGCACCTTGAAATGTTGACTAGGACATACAACCTAGGTTGAAATTCATTATATTTTATAACTGATAAGGCACAGGCATTAATCGGTTAGAGTGGCTGATTAGTTTCCTAGGGCTGCCATAACAAATCACCACAAATTTGGTAGCTTAAAACAACAAAAACTTATTTTGTCAGAGTTCTAGAGGATAGAAATCCAAAATCAAGGTGTTGGCAGGGCCATGCTTCCTCTTGAAGGCTCTAGAGAAAAAATCTTTCCTTACCTCTTCCTGGTGGCTCCCAACAATCCTTGTTCCTTGGCTTGTAGCTGCATCACTCCCATCTCTGCCTCTCTCTTCACATGGTCTTCTTCCTTACGTGTGTTTCTGTATGTCTTCCTCTCCTCTTATAAGGCTACCAATCATTGGATTTAGGGCACACTTTATTCCAGCGTGACCTCATCTTAATTAATTACCTCTGCATAGACTCTATTTCCAAATAAGTTACATTCTGAGGTTCCAGGTGGACATGAATTTTGGAGGGACACTACTCAACTCACTACAAGTGGATACCAGCAATAGCACTGGAATAGGTTCTCAGGGGGCCTCCTGCTGTTCCAGGCATTAACCCTGTAGTTGTTTTATTCTAGGAAGGTTGGGGAGTGGGCAGTTTAGGGAGAGGGGCTTGGGCTGCCAGGGAGATACAGAAGGTCTAGGCTGGGGAAGGGACGCAGGATATCATTCATTTACCAATTGTAATGGAAGTTATTCAAGATTTTAACAACTTGTGTAGCCATATATTAACCTCAACAAAGATATTGCTAAAATGATCATGATCGGAGTCCCAGAAATTCTGGAGGTCGATGGGATGCCTCCAAGGCCCGGCATCTAGACTCAAAGCAGATCTCCTATCAATGACAGTAGTCCTTTACACCTCTGCTCTAGAACAGGCTTAAGAATGTTGAGAAGCAATAGTAGCATCAACTAATTTCTTAATTACTTACTGGAAGGGCATAGGAATAGTTTTGTGTTTAGAGGTATAGAGACCACCACCAGAGAGAGAAATTGAAGTAAGAAAAGGTAGGACAGATATAGAGCAGACTGCCGCTACTCTAAGTGAAACCTTCTTTTCTAAGCTTCAGCAGTTAGAATCTGGCCACCATTCCTACTCCTTTGAGTTATAAGACCCCATCAAGGAAGGGAAAGAAGAGGAAGGCAATGCTCACCCCAATAATGAGGGAAGTGCACTTTGAAAGGAACAAGGGGGTGGCTCCAGCCAAGGTCCTAGTAGTTAGTGCTGATGAAGAGTTATCATGACAGCTGAGAGGTTCAGGAGTAGCTTCACAGGGGCCAGCCCGGTGGCGCAAGCGGTTAAGTGCACGTGCATTGCTGCGGCGGCCCGGGGTTCGCTGGCTCGGATCCCAGGCGCACACCAACGCACCACTTGTCATGCCATGCTGTGGCGGCGTCCCATATAAAGTGGAGGAAGATGGGCATGGATGTTAGCCCAGGGCCAGTCTTCCTCAGCAAAAAGAGGAGGATTGGCATGGATGTTAGCTCAGGGCTGATCTTTCTCACAAAAAAAAAAAGAGTAGCTTCACAGACCTTTGTGGGGGGCGGTCTTTAAAATGTCTCCAAGAGCTGGTTGCCTGGGTGAATAAGATCCACTTTGATCAATTATTGAGAGAACCCAAGGAGTTGAGAAAATTGAGATTAGATGAGTTTGGGATCCTGGGGGCACTTTAAAACATCTGGAAATAGCAAAGACCCATCAGAGTAGGTACATGTCAGATCACCCCAACATTTCCATATCCTGGTACTAATGGGAACATGAGAAGAGTTGGTGGCAGAAATGCAAGGAATTTAGAGTTAATGGTTACATAGTAGGTTACGAGTTACCCTTCAGTTCACAGCATTCTAGGGCAAATATATTAACGAGCTCTGATTGAGGGTTTAGGGATGTTAGCTTTATGTGTCTTATACATTGAAGTGCAACCTATACTTTCATTATGCAATATTAAAATGGAATTTCCTGAGGAGTAATGTGGTCATCAGGATGCAGATTTGCCTGTGCTAGAAGCTAAAATCCTGGAGCACGCTGTGAGTGTCAGTATTGATTGAATAAATCCAACCTTTGAAAAATGATCACTCAGGACTCACAGCAGTTTACAGGCACCAGATAACATGATGTGCTTGTCAATCAATGTCTGCACAGCAAGATCTACAGAAAGATGGAAGCTGGAGAGGGGACTGTTTACAAACATTCCTTGTCTCTTCTCAAGGATGTAATTACAGAACACTCCTCCTCTTTTAAAATCTTAGATCTTTGATTTAGGATGTTTCCTGATACCTGAGAAGGAGGAAGAGAAACTAGAACAATTGACATTTTCTTCCTCCATGAAAGTGTCTTGGTTGCATCCAGTGTAGAAAATCCAAGGATACAATTAAATGATCTCTGACCTAAGAGACAGAGAGGGACAGAGAGACAAAGAGGATGATTCCATTTTCTGATATAAAAACTGTTGATGTAGAAAATATCATGGGTTGGATTCCCTGAGAAATGGATCTGAGACAGAGATTTGCAAGCAGAAAGCTTATTGGGGAGTGTTCTCAACAACAGCAACTGTGAAGGAGTGAGGGCAGCATAGAAAGACAGAAGCTGAGCTGGCACGCAGTTGCAACAAAACCACTAGCCAATCCCATAGGGAGCTCTGATTCTGAGTTCCTCTCTGTCTGTTAGGTCTGCAGAGCTGCCTTCAGTCAAGGGGTGAGGACCAAGCCTTTGTCCTGTGCATCACACACTGGATGAGAACTGGCCCTGAAGAGAAGCATAACCTTGGATGAGGCAAATCCCTTAGATAGGAGGACAATTCCTGGGGAGGGATCCAGCCTTGTCCTCCAGCAGGCAACAGTGCCAGAAGCTGGGGGAATGGTACTTCCATCCTGCAGGAGATCTGGGTGGCACTTCACAGCGTCCGCTGCAGGTGGGAGCTCTTCTTTCACATGGAAGGAGCTGAGTTATGGTGACACCCTTGGCCTCTCTCTACATCCTCTCTTACCCTTCACTGTTAGGGGTTGAAGGGGAGAGCTTAACTGACTGATGAGTTTGGAAGGAGAAATCAAGTATGCATAGTCCAGCTTTCTTCGCTTTCTCTTGGGTGAGAACTGCCAGCAGGGAGAATGAGTAATAGCAAAATAGAAGAGCGAGAAGCCCACTCACTGTCTGGTGTTGGTGTACACTTCTGGTGAGCAAAGTACAGGAGGAGGAAGGGATGGGGCAATACCTAAGTGCCCATTGGAGAACTTACAAGGGAAAATATCCCTAAATGCTCCAACACCTGTGGTGCCTGTCAGATGGAGGAAGAGATTAAGAACACAAGTGGAAGTTGAAAGCTATTCACGTGTCAGTGTAGACAAGAAGCCCATGCCTTGAAATATGAGGTTTGGCTTTCTTTTCACTGCCAGTGCTACCTCAAACTGTTACTCTTCCACTCTCAAATAACATCACTGTGCCTCTGAGGGCAATGGTATCCCGCTACCCTACTCTTGACCTCACCTTCTTTCTGATCTCTACTGACCTTCTGATCATCCTCCACCTTACTGAAGGTTTCAGCATCTGATTCACAGTTTTCCATTTCTCTCCAATTCTTACTTGTTCCCTGTAACATTCCCCTTGACTCTATCGCTAAGCAAATAAGCACAGAAATGTCAAATGCTTCTTGAATTAGAAGGAAGGACAAAGAGAAGAAATGCGTATGGGGTATGGTCAATGTTGATTGATATTTTTGAAAATTGTTCCATCACATTTCTCTGTTATTAACAAACTTTATCCCATCACACCCATCAGGAATCCCCTCAGAAGTCCCTCCAAGGTCCTTATGGCCCTCAAAATCTCTCTGAGAGAAGGATAAGTCACAGACTGTGGCACTAGAGAGCTTTAAGTCTAGCTAGGAGATAAACACTTAAGCAAGATTACATACAGATTTAGAAGCTATTTAACTCTTCTGGGGTGGGGTCATGCAGACCATTCCTGAAGTCTTAACTGAGAAGGGGACAGTTGAGATAGGCCTGGAAGGATGAAGAGAAGAGAGGTCAAGTTCACTTAGAAAGCTGTAAAAAGAGTGAAGAAAGGCCCTGGGGGCACGAAAGAGTTTAAGTTGTACTGTTATCACCACAGCTTTAATGTCCCTAACTGTAACCCTAACCTTCCCAACTCCCCCCAACCAATGCCTACCACATTGCTTTGAACACAACAGGTGCTTAATGGACTTATTGTGTTTAATTGAAGAAGCTTCCTTTATTCTTATCGGATCTGTTCTAGAAAATTCTTAACGTATTCTTGGTCCATAAAGAATATATTTTACATGCTATATGTGGAGCTCGGTGAACATGTGAAGATGGCCAAAAGAATTATCACCCCCTTAACAAATAGCCAAAGAACATTTCCACAGTAAATTCTTTCAACAAAGTTGAATCTGTGTGATGGAAAATGACCATTCACTTGCCCTTTGATTCACTTGCACCTTTAATAAATTCAAAGGCTTTCAGATTCCTCTGTTCACCTGTAACAGGTGTCTTCATTTGTCTCCCCAACAACCAGTCCCTCTCCTTACAACAATAGTTACGACTTTTGCATGGTGATTAAGCTGGGTCTCCTCCATTGCCTCTCCAGAGCTGCTCTCTTACCTCCCCACTCTGCTGTACACTCCTATACTGACCTGTAGGAACTCCACCACAGCTCTCCCTAACTTTGAGAGAATCGCAGATGGGCGGGAGAAGAGGGACATCAAGATTCTCATTTCTCCAGCTCCCTCTCCGCAAGGTTATCATGGGCTGGTTGTGTCTCTCCACTAAAGGTCTCAGTCCTGTCAGGCGATCCTCATTATGTGGCCTCTCTGTCTCCAACTGTTGGTAAATACCCCCTTCATCACACTTTCAGGCCCAGGGATATTAACAGCTTCTGCTCCTACTGGCCACAAGGCTTTGTGCTCTTCCTTTGGTTTTCCTATACTTGCCTGCACATTTGTATATAATTCTTTTTTAAAAAATTCTCATCAAATTCTTCAATTCAGCTGTGACTGATCCGTTCTTCCTATGTTCTCAGGTCCAATTAGGAGCCCACTGTCCCACCCAAAGGGGTGGAGCTTGTAACTCAGGCCTACAGCAGTTAACATATCTCTTTCACTGGCCATAATAATGGCTGGGCACATGACCTTTGCAGGCCTAATCAAAGGAAATGTCAATAATTTTGCCGAGAATGGTAAGACAAAGATGTTCACTACATTCTGCTGGACGTGAAGCTGGAAAGATGTATACCTGGGAGCTGCTGGAAAACATCTTGCAACCATAAAGGGATGCCTGAAAACAGCTAGGAAGAAAAACCAAGAGGTATATACAAATGTGACAGGCAGAATAATGGCCCCCAAAGATGTCCACGTCCTAATCTTCAAAAGCTGTGAATATCTTAGGTTACATGGTAAAGGGAAATTAAGGTTGCTAATCAGCTGACCTTGAGGTGGGGATTATCTGGGTAGGCCCAATGTGATCACAAGTGTCCTTTATAAGTGAAGAGGGAGAAAGAAGAGAGGGAACCAGAAGACGGCAACTTGAGAATGACTCAACCCACTGTTGCTGGCTTTGAAGATAAAGGAATGGGGCCATGGGCCCAGGCATGCAGGGAACCTGTAGAAGTTGGAAAAGGTAAGAACATCAAATTCTCTCCCAGAGCCCACAGAAGGAACATAGACCTGTAACACTTTGATTTTAGCCCAATGAGACCCATTTCAGACTTCTGACCTCCAGAATCACAAAAGAATACATATGGACTGTTCTAAGCTCCTAAAATTTGTGGTAAATTTGTTATAGCAGAAATAGTAAACTAATACAATAAAGAGGCAAGCAATTGGAGTCCAGTTTGCTGTCACTAAACTAAAAGAATCTTAACTGATACACTGCCCAAATCATCCAACTTACAAGTAACAAATAAACTACCTACCAACAGGCATCTTTTCCATTGACCTGCTATGATGCTTTTTCAAATGTTCTGGCTAAACAAGGTTTTACGAAATGATGTAGGAAGTGAGCAAGATGGTGGAATCATATTGGCGGAATGGTAGAGATATTGAGAAGGTGAGGGACTTAATGTGTAGAGAAAGAAAGAGAGGGTGGTATATTCAAAGGCAAAGAGGAGAAGAGTTGCAAGAAGCTAGGAGAGAAAGGGTATGTGAGGGCTGATAATACATCATCCTGGGTAACAGGAGTCTTATGTAAGCATTGTAGAATAATTTTAATGATCATTATTATCTTTAGCAATTCCTTGTTCTTTAGCAATGTCATTACAACACTTTTTCAATAAAGTCATAACTCCATCTCACTGATGAACACTTTAAAGATCAGAGAGGTTAAGCAACACGTCCAATAATATAGACAGCTAATGAACGACAGCTGGGATTAAGCCTCTCTGACCCCAAAGTCTACAGACTTACTCACTTGGTTATAATGTAAGCATAGACACAAGCTCCCGAGCCTCAAACGTCCAACCATCAAATCCTCGCAGATGCACACAGAGCTCAATAATTATATATCTTTCCATATTCTGCTCACTAGGTTTTGACTAAGGAGGCACGCATGCTTTAGGGAAAAGAACCTTTGTCTGGAAGTCTGACCTCTTCCCTCTAGTCCCAAAAAAGCTTTTTCATTTACAGCTGTGTCTCTTGAGCAAGTCACTTCACCCCTCTGGGTTTTAATCTGTTGTCTTTACAGGGGAATAGACTTGCTGATTGTGAAGTTCTTTCAAGTTGTTATATTCTTTGTGTTTTTTATATAGCAAAGCTGAGGAATTTAAACGCTGAGCTGAAGTGTTTACATTTCACAGAGTAGGCAGTAGGGGGCCAGCTCCTGAACTGGGCTATGATAAACTATCTGAAAAGAATTATTCAACAGTTGAGTATAAACATGAAGAGGTAAATGTCAGAGGCAGGCAGATGAGAAAGTTACAGAATTCCACTCGTTTCCTCTTTTATTTTAATTAAAAAAAAATTTTTATTCAACTTATTTAAACTAAAAAAATTCACCCATTTTTTTCCACCCCATTCCTTCCACCTCTTGCAACCACCAATCTATTCTCCGTATCTATATCTTTTTAATAGGCCAGAGTCCAGGAAGCTAATAACTAGGAGCAAAGAAAGCTTTCCATTGTAGCACCTTCTGTATACCTGGAGGCTCTCCCCCACCCTAGCAACCCTGACTACAAAAGCTTTAACAAGCGCTAAGGTGCTCTGTGTCTCTGCGAAAAGTTTCATGTTGAAACTTTGGCCTCTAGCCACCTGGGTGAGAAAGGCCAAGCTGGCATTGGCACTACCAATTGGCAGCCAGGATAAGATCTCAGGTTGAGGGAGTGGGCCAAGGCAGGGTGGAGAAGGAAGGGAAAGTGAGGGATACAAGGGTAGAGTCCTGGGAGTTGTGAATAAAGACACCAAGGTATATCACTCCTATCTGTCAGGGAATGTCAGGGAGACAGTGACACAGCATGGCGGGCATTCTCCCGGCAGCAGCTTCTGAGCCAAACTCTTCTTCTGTTTCACAGAAACAACCCTGAAAACAGTCCAGGGAAATAAAAAGCCTGGGCAAATAGGATGATTTGTGGCTGTCTGTGTTCTCTCCTTTTGTCTTCACTATAATTAGTTCTTCATGGCCTCTTCATGCCTCTAACTAAATGGACTTGCATCTGAACCCAACAAAACCAAGAATCTGGGCCAATAAATGTGAAAGGCTGCTTGATACCCCACAACAATGACCTTCTGTTTATTAATGGGCACATCTGTGACAAAAACATTTGTAGAAGTTATGACCAGGAAAAATAAAGAGTAAAGAGATGGGAGGGAAATTTGAGTTTATGTTCAAGTCAACAAGTACAATGAGATAAAAGTCATTTCAATCATTAAGGAGGTATGGGAAGTAGTGTGTATTTGGGATAAAATGCCACAAGCGCTCAGTCACTGGCTATTGTCAGTCAAGAATGTCCACGTTGACCAACTGATGGTATGTTGCATGAGTTGTCCTTGTAAGTTCACAAAGGTCAGGCGGCAAACAAGCCATTCCCCAGGTCAATGAAATCTCTGAGAAAAATATCCAACAAATATTTATGGAATCCTTACCCAGAGCATGGCACTGGGACAGGAGCTGTGGGACAATACAAAATAGGAAAAAGACTTGTTCCTAGCACTCAAGAGACTTACAGCTGTTAGAGACAATGTTTGCTCTCCCTAAGGAATTCACATGCTTTTTCTTTATGGGGATATAAAGGAATCAGGCAATTATTTGTTTTGCTTTGACTACCAGGAACGTTTGAATTCAACTTTGATAAATGTATCAGATCTTGTGGCCTGCAAATCTCCATTTTAATTCCTCCACCTCACTCCCAGATCTTGATTCCCTTTTCTACTCATGATTTTCCTGAATCTACTGTTTATCTGCAGCCATGAGAACAGGAAAATAGTTATGAATAAGGAGAGCTGAGACATGTTCTTAAAGGTAGGAAGGCATAAATGCCTCACAGGGCAAGGGTAGAGTTTAGATGAAGAAGATACCAATTTCATCTGGATAGAACCTGGGATGTCTTCTAGAGGAGATGACCATTAGAATAAGGGTTGCAAACTCAGAAACCCAGAGGGGCCTGGCGAGCAATGTAAATAAAATAAGTGGACCAGGTAGGGATGGGTGAATGGTAGGGCTCATGAATATTCTAAAAGTGATGGTCATTTTACAGCTCCAGCCTGTAGGACACCAATTGCCTATAGACAGAATTACACTTGAAAATCCCTTAAATCACCCATAAGCTAGAGAAGCAGTACTTGACCCCAAAAGAATAATGCTTATCTGCACATATGTGCTATGACACCAAGTTAATTGGTATTTATTTTGTCACATCCTCTTTCCAGTTGTGTGCTAGACTGTGGAGCTGGGAGATTCAAAGAAACAATTATGTGGTCATTTCTCTTGAAAAACAAAGAATTAGGATCCCTGTGAGTTAAACTGTGTTTTATGATATTCTCTTGTATATTCCATCACCAAAGTACAACTATGGTAGTACATCTTATACAGAAAGACAACATAGATCACACTGAATTAGTGGACATCATCTGTCATCGGCGGTTGATCATGAGGACTTCAGTGTTTTAAGCAAGACTGATATAACAGTGAGCCAGAAATGCAAGTCATCATCAGGCCATTCTAATAAAAAGTGTCCAAAAATCGACAGAAGAACAAAGAAAGTAAGAAAAGCAAAGGGAGCCTCAAAAGGATATTGTTGACTTGCAACAATACCCTAGGTTAAACCAAACCAACAATTGGGATATAGGAAGAAAATTCCATTTTGGCAGCCTGGTCAGGGCCTGAAATACCACTTCTAAATATCAAATTAGCAGTAAACCTTGGTCTCCAGTTTCTTCTGAACTTCACTCTCCAAAGTTTTAGATCTGACTATTTCTCTACACCAAGGCGTTTGGGAAATAGAATCTTCTTGATGGTATTTCAAGTCTAACATTTTACTCAAATGTACACTGTACAATTCAGTCAATTGTTTAACAGAAACCAGGTACAGGGGTCAGGAAACCTGGCTCAGCTATGAGGCTACTGAAGGAGTCCAAGTTTACAGATTTCTTAAAAAATCTAAAATAAAGTGTGATTGGATTTCAAGGGTTGAAATGAACTCCACAATGAAGCAATCTGATAAAAGCACCTTGAGAAAGAAAAGCAACAGAGGAATCAGAACTCTCTAGTGATAACTGAAGTCATTTTGTGCCAGAAAGAATGATCCAGTGTAACTGTTAGAATCTAATCAGGAACAACATTTGCATGTTAAAGGGTTCAAATCTACAGCTCCCTTCTGTAAAATTAACATTTTCTGTCTTTTAAAGAGAGTATTGGGTCACAAATGGAATAATAATAGAATGACCATCCTTTCTTCCCTGCCTTACCCCCAGTCCTCATCCCTCACATTATTTTCATGAACAGAGTCCTGTGCAGTGAGAAGGAAAAGTGGGAAGGTTGTGAAAAGACATTCCATGGAAGGAGAAATTTGCCCAGACCCAGTCGTTTAATTTTTTGGCTTCTCTTCACCCACTACAATAGTGTGGTCTGTTTTTAGAAAAGAGAGAAGCCAAAAACACTCCCTGAAGTTAGAGCTCTAGTGTCTGGCAGCTCGAGTCAGATTTCTATGGAACAAGGGAAGGCAAGTTGTTGTCATATGTGTTATTATCAAGTTGTCTGTGAATAAAGACCATACTGGGCCATAAAGCAAACTGTCCCAAACCTAGGAAAATGAATCTGTGGTGCTGGTGGGGGTGGGACACGCTTCTTTATACCACTGAGGAAACATCTGTGGCTTATACAAACTGGTTTAAAAGATTGACTGGAGGGCCGGCCCCGTGGCTTAGGGGTAAAGTGCGCGCACACCTCTACTGGCGGCCTGGGGTTCAGATCCGTGATGCACACCAACGCACTGCTTCTCCAGCCATGTTGAGGCCGCGTCCCACATATAGCAACTGGAAGGATGTGCAGCTATGACATACAACTATCTACTGGGGCTTTGGGGAAAAAAAAAAGGAGGAAGATTGGCAATGGATGTTAGCTCAGGGCTGATCTTCCTCACAAAAAAAAAAAAAAAAGATTGACTGGCAGTAGTATCCCTGAGGAACAGATTGATCTCACGAGCAATACATTCATTTTAAAAAGAAAATGTTTACTAAAGTTTCAGACTTCTGCCACTTTACAAGGCTCAGCTCTAAGGGGAGAAGGTACAAATGAAACAGACACAAATAGAACAACATACACAACTTCAAAGGGGAGGACAGGCAAGCCTCCAAAAGAACAAGGTGTAGTTGTGGTTTGGCTGCCTTTCTTAAATGATTATTCCCATTTTCTCACTTCCTTTCTGGGCTAAGCCACTTAAGAGGGAAATGGAACTCCTTAGTGACAAAGGGGGGAAGGGAGAAATATAAATATCTCCTGAAAGACTGACAGACTAGATGTAGTCAACAAAATTATGCTGGGCTTTGATCATGCAGGACCTTGACTTGGCTTCCTCTTCTCCTGCCTGTCCTTGAGTCAGATCATTGCTTCTTGTGCCACCACTAGAGAGAAGGCAGAAAAAACTGGGAGCGAAACACAGAGCTGAAAATGTGGTCCTATGGAGCAAACTTGAAGGCTAGGGCCTTGCGTAGATCTTAAGTCTTTCATAAAATCTTCTCTGAGAAAATATGAAGGGAAAATAATACTATTACAAATTAGATTTATGTAACAGTCAAAAGCAATACTGTAATTTGAAAAATTTTAAATCAAAGTATAATTTCAGAAGTCTTTAACCAAACAAAAATAGGGATAATCTACTAGGGATGAAACCCATAGTTGAAAATTAATCAAAATTTAGGAAAAAAGTGTTGTGTTTTTTTTAACTCAATTACATTGCCATATTCTGGCTCCTACTCCTTTTTTTTTTTTTGTCAGAAACAAATAAGAATTATTGATATATCTGAAAGTGCTTTGTAAACTCTGAATTACTACTCATGTAAAATAGTTTTTTAAGATCATTTTTGGTCAGGTTGATGGCTCTAAATTTAGTTTCTTGTTATCAGCTCCATAAGACATTTCTGGAAGTGCTCATTCCAACTTTGTGTGATTCTATGATATTTATTGAGCAGTGCCTATATTCCAGCTGTTGTTCTCAGTTCTGGGCACATAGCAATGAATAAAAGATAAGGCTTTTGCTTTCTGGAGCTCACATTTAGTGTGTGGGAGAGGAGAGAGAAATAAACAAGAAAACCAACATGAATAAGTTGGATTAAAACAGTGTTAATTGTTATAAGAACATCAAACTGAGTGATGCAAGAAATAATGAGTGGGATAAGGTACTCCAGCTTAGATGTTTAGGAAAGGCCTTTCTGACAAGGTATTGCTAAGCTGAGATTTGAATGTTAAAAAGGAGTCATCAGTGATGAGAATGAGCTTATTTTTTTTTGAAAAATAGAAAAGCTAGGTGACTGGAATCTAGTAAATAATAAGGAGAGTGGTATGAGAAATGTTCAGAGAAATACATAGCAGACAGATAGGAGAGGGTCTGGTAAATCAAGATAAGGGGTTTGAATTATACACAAAAGCAATGGAAAAGCCACTGAGCATTTTAAGCATAGGGTGATATGATCTGATTTATGCTTTTAAAAGATCACTTTGGTTCCCCTCTTGGTCATGACTGACTAGGTTGGTTAGGATCAGATTTCCCACTCAGAACTAGAAAAGAAACAATAAGACTAACAGCTGACTTCTCAACAGACACATGAAATGTAGAAGACAATGGAATGATACCTTAAAATACCAATAGAAAATAACTGCCATCTTAGATCTATACGTACTTTTATTTCACGTCTATGTATACACCAACAGAAATGCATACATATGTGTGCAAGCACACACACACAAACACAAACAAATTTTTATAGGAGTATCCTTAATAATAACCCAATCTGGAAACAAGCCAAAGACACATTATTAAAGGGTGAGATAAATAAATAAAGGTATACTCACACATCGGAACACTATAGAACAAGGAAACTGAATAAACTTCTGCTACACACAAAAACATGGCTGAATTTCATGCACATAAAATCCAAAAATGAAGGAAAAATAATGACATTTTAAATAAGCAAATGCAGAGAAAATTTGTCACCAACTGAACAACATTAAAAAAAATACTAAAAGGTATTCTTCAGGCAAAAAGAAAATGAGTGCAGAAAGAAACTCAGAGATTCAAGAATTTTCATAGAACAATGGAAACAGTAAATACATCAACAAATTCAAATGAATATTTATGTTGTAAAATAATAATACTAATGTCCCATGGGGTTTACAGTACACATATAATTAAAATATACAACAACTATAGTACTAAAGTCTGGAGGGAATAGAATTAAGGATCTTGCAGTGTTTAAAGTCAAAAATAGACAAAATATTCTTGACAAAGAAGGAGGAGGAAGAAGAGGAAAGAGGAGGAAAGGAGAAGGAGAAAAGCAAAACAGGAAAAAGAGAAAGTAAAGTAAGGAGGACTTAATTTATTGAATCAAGACTTACTGTATAGTTACAGTAATTAACATAGTATGGTATCAGTTCAAATATAGACAGATAGACAACAGAGTAGAACATAAAATAAATAAAATTAAAAATACAAAAAAAAGAGGTCACTTTGCTGTGAAGAGAATCAATTGTAGAAGAGAATGGAAAAAAATTGTAAGACACGTTAGAAAGCAATTTCAGTGGTCCAGGTAAAGAATGATGGTTATTTGGACTCAGATATTAATAGAAACAGACCCATGAATGTAAAGATACTTAATTTATGACTAAAGTGACACCACAGAGCAGTGGAGAAAAGATGGTCCTCTTGGTAAGAGTTCTGGTTCAATTGAATATTCTTAGGAAAAAAAATGAAACTTGACCTCTGTCTCACACTGTACATGAAAATGAATTTCCAGGTGGATTGTATATCTAATTTTGAAAGATAAAACAATGATTCTAGGATATAAATAGAATATCTTCATAAATCTGAGATAGGAAAAATTTCTTAAATACATACAAAAAGCTTTAACCATAAAGACAATAATGAAAAAAAAAGATAAAAGCTGCTAAATAGGACCACATTAAAATATGAACTTCAGTATATCTTGAAAGAGGTAAAAAAGCAAGCCACAGAATGGGAGAAGATATTCGTGACATATGTAACTGACAAAGGGCACGTATCTGGAATACTAATCGGTAAGAAGATAGACAACCCAAAGAGAGTCAAACAGGTATTTCATCAAAGAGCATATTCAAACAGCCAAGAAACACTTGAAAATGTAATCAACCTCATTAGTTATTAGGGTAAAGCAAATAAAAACTACACCGTGGTGCCAATATGCACCTGCCAGCATGGATAAAATGAACGTGTCAGATAATAAAAACTATTGACAAATATGTGGAGCAAACAGGACTCATACCCTGCTGGGAGAAATGTAAAGTGTTGTATGCACAAACTACGACTCAGAAATTCCACTTCTAGGTTTTTAGCCAACCAAAATGCATACATATGTGCACGTATGAGCATGCACTCACACACATGTACACAGAGATTTATAGCAGCATCCTTTATAATAGCACCAAAATGGAAATAAACCAAAGGTCCATTATCAGTGAATTAGGTAAATGAATTGAGATATAGTCATACATTGGGACATTACAGAACAGTGGAACTGATCAAGGTTCTGCTACACACAACTACATGGTTGAATTTCATAAACATAATGTTGAACAAAGGAAGCCAGATACAACAGCATATACATATGTATATATGTATTATTTCATTCATGTAAATATCAAAAAAAGGGAAAAACTAATTTACGGCATTAGAAGTATGAATAATGTTTTCCTTTGGGGAAAAAGAAAAGGATAATTATAGACAGGTATTAAGTGTTAGGGGTTTCTGGGGTTCTGGTAATGTTTTATTTCTTGATTTTGGTGTTGGTTAGGATTGTGTTTACTTTGCTATCATTTAGTGAAGTGTACATTTATGATTTATTCACTTCTGTACTATGCTATACTCAATTTTTTTAAAAAATTCACTTTGCTGTAAAGAGAACCAATAGTAGAGGCAATGAAAAAAATGCGAAGATCTGTTACAAAGCAATTTCAGTGGTCCAGGCGAAGAATGATGGTTATTTGGACTCAGATATCAGGAGTAAAAATGGAAAGAAGTAAGTGCATAAACATATCACAGATACATTGGAGACAGAGCCAATCAGACTTACTGATGGATTCAATGCAGTGTATGCAGGAATTAAGGGATCATGGATGACTCCTACCTAATGGACAGATGGTGGAACTGTGTGCATAACAAGAAGACAAAGTAAGAGGTTAGGCATACATTTTTGGAGTGAGGTCGGGAATTAACAATTTTTCCTTGAATGTTAAAGTTATAATACTATGAGACATTTCCATAAGGCAATAGGCCATTGCATGTATGCATCTGGAGTACAGGGGCATGGTCAATGCTGAAAATTTCTACTTGGGAGTCATCAGCAGAGAGATGGCACTTCCATTAACAACCTTGTCTAAGTCTCCTCTATCATCCTATCTTTAAAGAATTAGGAATGATAAAGGAGATGGAATGGTAATAATATCTAGTTTGCTATTTGTCAACCACTATTCTAGATGCTCCATCGCATTAACTTGTTTGACACTTATAACACCTCCCCTCTGAGATGAAAAATATTACCTTCCTTAGCTCCATTTTATACATAAGAAAATGGAGATACTGAGAGGTTAAGCAACTTTCACAAAACCCCATAGTTAGAAAGCGTGAAAACTGAGACTAAAACAAAGAAGACTGAATCTTAAGTCATCATCTTTAACTGCTATGTAACATCACCTACCCAGGAAGAAAAGAGAGGAAGGGAGGGGACACGTATTCCAGTTATATGTTGCTGCAAACAATTTAGTGAGTAAAGACAGCAATCATTTTATTATATCTCATAGTTTCTGGGGTCAGGAATTCAGGAAGGGCTTGCCTGGGCTTCTGACTCAGGATCTGTCATGCTTTTGCAGTCAGACAGTGCCTGGGGTGGGGGTGGGGGAATTAAAGTAGCTGGGGGCTGGACATGTATCTCTATTTCTCCATGTAGTCTCAGGGGCTCTCCATGGGATCACTCCATGTGAGTTAGATTGGTCTTCCTCACAACATAGAAGCTTCAGGATAGTCAGACTGTTGACATGGTAGCTCAAGGTTCCAAAAGAACCAGATGAAAGCTGTATTGCTTTTTATGACCTAGCCTCAGAAGTTACATAACATCACTGCTGCTGTAGTCATAAGCCTACCCATACTCAAGGGAAGGGAATACAGGCTCCCAACCCTTGATGGGAGGAGCGTCAACATTATGTTGCAAGAAGTACATATAGGACCAGAGATACTTTCTCAGCCATTTTTTTCAAAATAAAATATGCCAAACAAGGAGAAGAAGTTGGACAAAGAAGGAAGAACAGATGCAGAAAGGGAGGGAAAAATGCCTTCAACTAATATAGAACACCTTCATTCAACAAGAAATTATCAAACACCCTATGTCAGACACCACTAAGAATTATGAGTACATTAGTAAGCCGAACGTGGTCCTTGACCTGAGGAAGCCAAAATTATCTAGGTGGGAAAGTTATATATAAAACACAGAGTGGGAGGATTTAGGAGTTCTTATACAAGGGCAGCAACAAGATTCATGGGATTTTATGGTGTAGCACAGGGGTTGGCAAACTACAGCTCGCAGGCCAAATACAGACTTCCACCTGTTTTTGCAAATAAAGTCTTACTGGAACATAGCCATACTCATTCGTTTACATACTGTCTATGGCTACTTTATGCTACAAAAGCAATGTTGAGTAGTTAGGACAGAGAACATACGGCCCACAAAGCATAAAATATTTACTTTCTGGCTCTTTATAGAAAAAGTTTGTCCACCTCTAGTGTGGAATACTGTGCATCCACTCAGGAGAGAGAGAATGGAACTGAAGCCATGAGGGAAAGTCCCAGATTTCCAGCAAGGCAGAGAGGAATGTACAAAGCCCTCTGATTTAGGAAAATGAAATTATTGGCCAGCCAACACTAGCCTCATGACCTTGAGGAAGCTACTTCATTTCTCCAAATCTTAGTTTTCTGTTCTGAAGAATAATCTTAGTTTTCCTTTTATAGCCCAGGATTATAGTGTGAATCAAGTAAAATAATGTATGAGCAAATGCTTTGTACACTCTGAAGGCTAAACATATATGCTGCCATTTTTTCCACTTCATTTTCTCTCAAATAAGGCTTTGTTGATGATCTTTCATTTCATCTTTATTTTTACACTCAGGACATAGTTTTCTTATTTTATAACTTTCAATAAGCACATCCTTTCCTAGTTTGGTCACCAGAATGGTCACTCTTTGATCTTTGGTCCTTTCTTGCTTTAAAACACTAGAAACTGTTTTTTAAAAATCCCGACTTCTCCAGCTACTCTTACTTCTCTGATACTTACTTACTCCTCTCTAATAGAGTCCTCATTCTTCTCTCTTTCACCTTGAAATTTTTTTCTTTAGTTCATTCCAACCCATATTCCCACTTTTTCACATATTGCTTTTGGGGGCGTGTGCTATTGGAAGGAGGCATCTAAATTCTCTGATTTTTTTCTGCCAAAGTTCTTTGACTCTGTCCCACAATTGCTCAAAAGTATTAGTGCATTCTAAGTATTGGTGCATTCTAAGAAGTTCTGAGAAGATCCCTCTGTAGAGATCTTTGGGAATCTCTTTCAAGTCAATGACCTCATAACTATATTGACCAGAACAATTCAACTCAACTTCATCATATTCCTGAGTCTACAACATACAATCATTAATTGTTGGTCCTTCATTTTCTATATCCTCTCATCACGTTATCACATTAGGGCCAATGCACTCTAGTGTACGCACCAGTCATTTCCTTTGCTTTCCTCTCACTGAGCATCTTCCATGCATTACAATCTCCAAAGGATTGGATTGGTCAGAAAAATCTGACTATATGGAATTTGAGTCATTATAAAAACTTCCATAGTGAAATCTCCCATTTGAAGGAGTGATAATTTCAGTACTTGGTTCGGGTGAGACTTTGAGTTCTTGTACTTCCGAGCCAGCTGGTCATTTAACACACATTCCACGCACAGGAAATGTTCATTACCACAAACCTCGCTAAACAACTATGACAATAAGCTCAAGAATGCTATTTCCAAAGACACAAACAGTGCAGTGGGATTTCAAGAGTTCCTCCAGGGAGAACCACAATACGATTCTGGTATTTCATGGTGAAGACTAATTGGGAAATTAACTGTGGATGATAATACAACAGGACAATGCCTAACCAAAATTCAGACAGCATTACTATCTAGTTGAGAAAGTGAATGAAAAGAATAAAACTCTTGTAGACCACGTGTAAATGTCAGATTAGGGCCGTTGGGAAGGGGCAGCGATGTATTCATGGGAACAAGGTACAGAAAAAGCATCTAGAAAGAATTTGAAGGGGAGCTATGTCAAATGTAGTGAGTTTTTAAATATCTTAAGTAGGAAAAATTTCTACCTATATAATAAACACGCTGTGTTGCAAATTCCTCATGAAATTCCTTTAGATAAAACTTGTTCTGGTTCTGGCCACATTACAGGCTTAAGCAAAGCTTTTAACTTGAAGCAACTTGTATGAAATTGCACATCCACTGGACCTTGAAAATGGCCAATTACATGCTTTCTTGAATGAATGAATTTGTGTCCCGGCAAAAATAAAAACCTAGGCCAAGAGTGAGGTACATCAGTGGATCAATGCAATTTCTTTATGTGTTTTCCATTTTTTACTTCTTCGTGTCACATTTAGTCACATCTGTGGGTTTCAGTTCTGCATGTCATTACTTTCTTACCCAAGACATTCACGGGGGATACTAGAAGGAGGGTGATATGATGTTAGGATAACTCATTGAATTGTAGAATCTTAGATATCAAGCAGCCTTAGAAATTACCTAGCCCCATGGTTTCAGAACAACCATGCACTGACCAGTGCTGCTCAAGCTTAAATCCTGACAAGCCCTCAGCAAAATAGAAAAATAAGGAAGATATTCATGTGTGAGCACCCATATGTGTGTGCACCCATGTGGTATGTTTGCCAACTCTTGTTTCTTAAAAAGAAACGCCCATTTTATTATATTAAAATGTCCTTTCTCTTCTGAAGTGCTAATTGTAGCAGATGTTGTGTGTGTGTATTTTCATGTCTTTGCTTGGCAAACAAAAATATGGCAACATTCTGTTTGCCCTACTCCCTGCCCCCCGCCAAGTTTTTGAAATTTTATTGGTATGGTACGTGTAATCTGAAAATCCTACTTCCCTTGTTCCCAAAATTATCTGGTCTAACTAAAAGCCTATTGTGCTAATAAATAAATCTAAAGAGACAGTTTGGGAAAGAGCCTCCTTTAAAAGCTGTCAGAAAAAAAAAAAATACATGAAATTCCCTCCATTCCTGTTCACTTCTCCCACAAAGAATCAGAATCCGTTCCTAAACCTTGAGTCTTCTCCTTTGGAGAGGGTCTGGCCTCTCCTTCACATTCCTGGAATCAGCTGCAGTATTTGTTGGTGGGTTGGAGTCTATCACCTTTCCTGTTGAATCAGCAAAGGGGCAATTGTTAAATGGTGCCCAGTCTCCCGGGAGGAAGAAAAACATGGCATATCCAGAGCTAGTCCAGAGATCAGGCTTAGCTGGTATCAAAAATTCAATCCTGGCTGCTCCTGTGGCCCAGGAGGACACTGATGTTGGAGACTAGGTCACCTTTTCCATTTCTTTCTTTACCTATACCTGCCATGTTTACCAGAAGGTAGTACTCAAGAGTACTCTCTCCATGCAAATGAAATACTGTGTTATTGCATCCTGAATGATTTGGGGCCAGAAAGCAGAGAAAGAAAATTGGAAGATGTTTTACCTTTGTTCAACATCTACCAAGAACCACTGACCAATATGCATATTTTTATTTTCACTTACTTAAAACATTTTCAAAGATGACAGATTGCTAAGGACCCAAAGGAACACATTACAGATAAACTAGTAAAAGTAAATGGGAGGCGATCCACTCTCTAGGAATAGATGATTAATTATTGCCCTTCCTATTCAAGGATGACCTTGTGGACAGGGTGTTTACTACTGGGTGCAAGTGTGACCAACCAGAAGTCCTTTCTACATTGTGCTCCACGAAGGTAGCTCTTGATTTTGTGGGTACTGGCACTGAGCACTCAAACTACACAATGTGTTACCTCTGTTTCTAGAACACCAGGCGTCCCAGGGTGCCATTCATTTATTTATCAAATATTTGTTAAATACCTACTATGTGTCACTGTGTGGTAATGTAAAGATGCATGAGGCACAGTCTTTGCCCTTGAAGATATTTGTCTACTTGAAATTTATTGAATACTTACTTTATATTAGGTGTTTGGGACTGAAGTGGGTCCCCCCCAAAATTCATATGTTGAAGTCCTAACCCCCAACCATGACTATATCTGGAGATAGAGCCTTTAAAGAGGTAATTAAGGTAAAATGAGGTCATGAGGGTAGGGTCCTAATCTGATATAACTGGAGTCCTTATAAGAAGAAGAACAGACACAAAAGATCTCTCTTTCTCCACGCACACACAAAGAGGTCAGGTGAGCATACAGCAAATTGGTGACTGCCTCCAAGACAAGGGAAGAGGCCTCAGCATGAAACTTACCTTGCCAGCACCTTGATCTTAGACGTGCCAGCCTCTAGAACTGTGGAAAATAAATTTCTGTTGTTTAAGCCACCCAGTCTGTGGTATTTCTTTACGGCAGCTCTAAGTAGACTAAGACACTAGGCAATGGCCTAAGCATATCACACACACATTCAGCATGCCACAAGGTACTATCTCATTTAGAACAGTGCTTTCACGTGTGTCCTCAATTATAACCCAGACTAGCTCTAGTTTGGGAAGAGGGTTATTTGTTTTGTTTTTACAGGGCCCTCTGTGTATCTCTTCCAGTACCCAGCGTCTCTCTATAAACCCATTTTCAGAAAATTCAGTGTTCTCAAGCTGCTCTGTGGCTGCACCGAAGCTATTCTGGAGGTGCCTCTTCTGAGATGAAATGATTCTCTCTCTCTCTCTCTCTCGGTATTCTCTCTCCCTTACTTCCACCAAGACCCCATTCGGAGAGGAGTTTAGACAGATATACCGGCTTATATGAAGATGTCCATAAATGATAACCATTATTTCTCATCTGAAGATTAGGAGTACATTACTACTTTACTGCTTAAAGTGTGGTCTGCAGACCAGCAGCATCGGCTTCATTTGGGAGCTTGTTAGAAATGCAGAATCGCATGCCCTTCTAGACTGATTTGTATGTGCAGTAGAGTTTGAGAAGCTCCTCTCCACCAATAGTTAAAATAATATTAGTCAGCCATGTGTCCATGACCCAGGCAGCACCTAAATGAGATTCAGCCACATCATCCTTTAAACGGAAACAACCTTTCAAACAATCTTCTTCTCTATTCTGCCCTTTCCAGTCATCCTATTTCTGTGAAGTTCATTCTTCTTGACAGATGTTGTTGTGCTACCAAGTAGTGTCTTCTGCCTCCTTTCAGGAACATTAAGCCACAAATGCAATCTCCTAACCCATCTGCCTGAGTCTCTCTCTATCTATTCTGTAACATGGTCTCTTCACTCTATTTTAAGAAGCTCTTAATTCCTTCCTCACCTAAGATCTAGACCTGCTACTATGTTGTCCTTTAGATCCAAAACTTCTGCTTACCAATTTCTACTCCTTTTCACTTTACTTATTAGGACTTTTCTCAAATCAACTCTAGCAGAAACTCTTCCCAAGGCAAGAAGAGCTAAGGCTTTCATTATTTCAAATCTTTTCACAATTAGAGTTGAAATTTAAACATATTCATGTGTGCACACATACAACCAATTAAATAAAAAGCAGATATCAAAACCATGAACAAAAATAGAAAAAAACCATAGCAAGGGAGTAATATGTGCTCTACATAGCATTGACTGCAAAGGTCCTGAGGCAGTATGAGAGACTGGAGTAATACTACCTGAGTTCAATCCCTGATACATCTCAGAATAATCATTAAAAAATAACTAACTCCTAAAAATGTTCTCTCTCCTTAAGGGCAGGAGTATCTTGTGAAATACCTGGCCATTGGAACACTCAAAGACACAATTGTTTTTCCTAGCTAATATCATAGTGCCATGAAAGTCGATTCTGCTCCAAGAATATGAAGTATTACAGCTCCAAGAGTATGAGAGTATTGTAGATACAAATATACTTAAAGCATAGTGGCTTACAGTACAGACCCTGACTACCAGAGTTTGACCCAAGCTCTGCCATTAATGAGCTGTGTAGCTTTGAACAAGTTACTTAACCTCACTGGTAATAATAGTGTTGATTAAAAAAAGAGACAATAATAATGTTTATATTATAAGATTGTTAAAATGATTAAATGAGTTATTCTGTGTAAAGGTACATAAAAAGTGCTAAATATAATAATGTCAAAAATATTAGTTATTATTTTAATATTATAGCCTATTGAGTACAAGGGATTTTTCTATAAAATCTTTCATCTCCCACAGCAATCACCAATACCAATAAAAACTATGACCTTACATGCAGCCCTTAAGTGTGGTAGTCAACCTGCCCAGTGTTGTTCTAGAGGTCCCTGTATCTTAGAGAAGTGAAAAAAGTGAGAGAGAGGGGAGCTCAAATATTGGGTAAAATCAATGAAGGTGATAGATAAGTAAATTTATTATTTCAATTAGCTGTTCAACAAATTCAAATTACTTACTGAGTGTGTACTGTGTCTTCATGGAACTAGCAGTATAGCAGCAGAGACAGGCATAAACAAGTAAATCCCAAAATAAACACATAACTTTAGACTGTGGTAAGAGCTCCGAAGGGGAAAAAAGCATATTCTATCCCCATTACAGAGAATAATAAGGAGGGCCAATTCGGGGAATTAGGTTACAGTAGCAGTGGAAGAATCCAGAAAAAGAATTCTTTATTGTACTCAATAATAATGCATTTCCCAATGTGTTTCTAAAGAATACAAGTTCCATGTGGCCAATTCTCTCTTAGAGGAATTTTTTGAAATTCCTCTTGAAGCTTCACAATTCACATTGTCTCATTAAATTTTGTCCTGAGAGGGCCTGTAGTAAGGAATACTGTTTTAATGAACAAACTTGGTATATCTGTTTTGTTCACTTTTTTATCCCCAAAATCTAGAATAGTGCTAAATATATCAGTGAATTCAGTAAATGCTGGTGGAATGAATGAATGAATGAGAAAATGAATAAATGAACAAATCATGGAATCATTTTTATATAACACCCATCAAACTTTCTAGAACTAATGCCCTGGAGAATACATGGGGAGCTACTGAGGAAACACTGTGATGGAGGGAAAACAAAGACCCAGCCTGCAACACAATTCATATACTTCCAGAATTAGTTGAATAGGAGAGAGGCACAAGTGTCATGATTGAGTCCAGGGGAGAGAGTGAAGCTAAAGACTTTTTCCTCCTCCTGTTTTGATCTTGTACAGAGATATTACAAAATCTCTCTGCTCAGCATTTAGAAGTTTTCTGCATGCACTTCCCCTCATTCTCCATCCAATTTTTATGTCTTTCCTATGCTATTCTGATGTCTTCTTCCACTCTAATGATTGGTTTCATTTAAACCATCCTTGACGGCTGTTTTTAGGTCTTCAGTCATTGTTGGGTGGGGTTCAGAAATTTTCCTTCTCACAGTGTTCAAATAGTCACGTTAAATCTGGGTTTCAAGGAGGCTAGACCATATCAGATCCAGGTCCAATCCACCAGGCATTGAATTAGCCACCAAGATATTCTCTAACTGTAAGAGCATGATGTGCTAGTGCCATCCTGTTGCCAGATAGTTGTGGTTTTGAGACCTTCATCACTCAGCTGTGGAACAAACCACATTCAGAAGTTTTGTTCAAAAAGTAGTATGGCTGACACTTCTATCCAAAAATTATGGCTCTTCCACAGAGGCAGAAAGTAGACTAATGGTTGCCAGGGGCTGAGGGGAGGGACAAATGGGGAATGACTGCTTAAGGGGTTGGGGACCTTCTTTGGGGTGATGAAAATATTTTGGAACTAGATAGAGATGATGGTTGCACAATACTGTGACTGTACTAAATGGAACTTAATTGTACATTTTAATGGTTAATTGCATATTAAGTGAATTTCACATCAATTAAAAAAAAAATCTGGCCCTAAAAGCCATGATCAAAAAGAAAAAGAAAGGAAAGAAGAAAATGCTCCATTAACAGAGAATACAATCTCATGCGCTCAAAATTCTCAGGGTGCTCTGAACTGTGGAGCTCACTCTGCTCCATTTTAGTGACAAGAAGGAAGATGGAATATTGCCTTTTCCAAGAAAAAGAAGAGCTGTGGTCACTAGGCATTTGTCATCAGGACTTTGTTACTCACTTGAGACATATGAACATATCTGTTTAAAGCAGCTTCTGGATCTCTGGATGCAATCACAGTGTGAGGACGCTCTTGTAACATGAAGAGAGCATAGCTACAAGATCCCGTGTTTTATTAAAATATTTCTGCGAGTCTGGAACTAAAATGTATATGTATAATAGGTATAGGGGAGGAATTGCTAGGGTGGGAAAAATACGGCTGTGAGGAAGAAAAAAAAAGAAAAATGACTCCTTCTTTAAACACATGTATTAATCACAGTTCAGATGCAACTCAAGGTAGGAAGCTGCAGCTGTGAAGGGGAGGGCAGAGGGAGGACATGATTATTATTTTAAATACATTTATATTAAATCATTACTGAAAATGGGGAATCAGACTAGGAATTTGCAGCTGGGAGGAGGGCAAAGGGAACTTAGTCCCTATCCTCTGAAATGGATGTGTTAAATGGGTCTCCAACTAGGTCAAAGGGGGCATCCTCTGCAGCTGGAAGTGGGAGGACTGCTGGAGAATGCTAGTCTGTCTACCTGTCACTTTAAAATATGCTCCTTCCCTCTCAGTGTAGGAGCCTCTTGCAAAATAAGGAACTTATGAAAATGGGAGAAAAGAACAACCAGCTTCGTAGCTAGACTGCTTTGATTTCTCATCTTTAAGAAACTCCATGGATTTGGTAACACAATGTCATTTTTTTATTCCTCGGGGGCGGGGGGAAGTATCAACATTCTTGACATTCTTTGAATGTTAGATAGGGAACTTCTTTAAGGCAGAAACTTTTAACCTCCCAGATTAATTTCTGTATCCCAGAACCTAACACAATGTCTGGCATATTTATAGGTGGATGGATGGATGGATGGAAGGAAGGTTGGCGAGATTAATGAACATATGCTCTCAAGAAACCAGGGCCAAATATGAACTAAAAAAGGGACATAGGAAGCACTCAGGATGAAATTAGATTTTAGTTTACAAATCTAGAGTAACCTTGAGAAGCTTCACAGACAGAATGAGAATGAGACGACATTGCATTAACTTAGGTACCACTTCTTGGAAAGGCGTAGTAGAGCCAAGGGAAAACCAGCCAGAAGAAGGTGATAAGAGAAGGTAGCTTTTGCAATCACTTGGAAATAAAATCTCCATTATGCCCCCAATTATTCCATCTTATGAGGAGACGTTAGGTCTACTACATCACTCATGAAATTATGTGGCACATGGGAAAAGCTCTGGCTTTGACAATCTCACAGACCTGGTTTCAAAATTGGTTCTGCCACTTGCTGGCTGTGTGACTTTGAGTGAGTAGCTTTATCTTTCTGAATCTCAAATTTATTATCTATAAAATCATTATTATGATAATAACAGCCTTGCAATATTGTTGTGAAAATTAAACCAGATGGTATAAGTAGAGTATCTGGCATGGAGGGATATTTTTAAAAATGTTAATTCTCTCTCAAGTAGGTACAGTGGCATACTGGAGCCAGGTTGTGCCAGCTCATGAGAGCCAACTGTGCACATCTCTTCTCAACGCTGTGTTCAGTGTCATCAAGTTGGTAGCTTGAAATTGGCCATAGCGGGAGTATTTACACAATAGAAATTGGCAAAGACAATGATCAGGACTTTTTTTCCTGGAAATCCAGCTGTTAAACATTTGTCAGCCTACCATTGACTAACATCCTAAATGAAAGTGTGGACGGTAGAAAGAATTCTGGTTTGGGAGGCAGGAGAACTAAGTGCTAATCCAAGTTTTACAAATTGCTATTTGTATGGTCTTGAATAATTCACTTCACATTCTGGGCCTAAAGTTTTCTCATCTATAAAATGAGAGAGTTGAAATAGATCAGATTTCAGTTTCTGATAATGATGGGTTGCTATCTGGATATCTCTCCCACTAAAAACTAAAAATGCTAGATAAGATATATAAAAATATATTCTTAAAAACAACAAAGATCTAACAAGAGAATAAGGAATTATCAGGACAAAACAGAAGGTAAACAAGGAACCAGTGCAGTAAGCAGGAAAGATGTTGCTTTTGCCTTGAAGGCATTTTTCAATTCCAACAAATTTTGATTTTGACTTTGCTGGCCTCCATGCGAGATAGAAATTTAAAAGCCTAGACCCACATACTGTGAGATATTTAATAGAAGAATCTCTCCACAGTAAACTGAAACTTAAAGTAAATCTACTCTCTCATGTTCTTGCAATCCACTTTCCATGTTCAGGAGATCTGAAGTCTTGAACTTGGATGATAGTGGCCCCAGACTCTAGTTACTTCATGCGCCTGAAAGAAGCAAATAAAATCCTCTCGGGAAGAAAGTATCTTCATCCTAGGCTCGAATATTCTTACAAATGAGTTTTTTGTATGATGAACATATTATAGTCAGAGACAGCCAGGCATTTAAGAAAAGAAGGCACCATCACTGAGGCTGGATGAGTTGCCATTTATCAGGGGTTGGCAAACTCTTTCAATAAATGGCCATATAGTAAACATTTTAGGCTTTGCAGGCCATACAGTCTCCATCACAAGTATTCAACTCTGTCATCACAGCATGAAAGCAGCCATAGACAGTACCTAAATGAATCAGCGCTGTGTTCTAAAGCAATGTCATTTTCAAAAACAGGGAGCAGCCTGAATTTGGCCATTGGGCTAAAGTTTACCAACCTCTGCCATATATCTTTTCACTTGCACTACTGTTTTTCTCAGAGAAATATTTCTCCCTACTCATGTCACTGGCAACAGTGGAGAAAAGATATCTATATATTGAGAGGACCATGGGTTTCAAGAAAAAGAGGCAGGATCATAGAATTGGTCTTCTCCACTCATTTGCATTACCTCTCTGGCCTCTGTAGGCCTTTATATTGTGTCATCAAGTCTAAACGGTCTCTACAATTCCTTCCAACTCTACAAATTTACAATCTAATGATGATATCAATGTGGCCAGAAGTCAGAACCCTGGCACTATGCCTTCCTCATTCCTCTCATCAACTATCAAGCCCTCCCTAAAGTCGTGTGTTTTGAGGTTATAACAGATATATAAGACAAAGTACTTGAGAAAGGTGCAAAACAGTACTTCCCTATGTGCAGAAGTGACTGATGAGGACAAAAATGCTCATTTCTCCTACTCTTGTTTCTTCCGCTATGATTTAATTTTTATAAGGGTTTTTGCTTACCAAGTACAAAACAGAGGGCAAGATAAGATGAACCCTACTCAAGTTCTTTAAACATTAGGTAATTTTAAAAAGTATTAATACTCAAGACAAAAATAGATTAATAGTTTAAAGCCAACTTCCAATATGAAAGTTCACCACAGGCAGGATTTTGAATCATTTCAAGCTATTCTAATGGCTTTGCCTTTTCCTTGACTCAAATCACAGTGAAACATTTTTTATTGTCTTTTGAACAAAATCATAGTCTCAATAAAAATGAGCACAGAGAAGACACAAAGCAGCTTCTCTCTGTGACTATGTTCTGAGCCCGTTCTGAAGGATGATTCCATACACACAGTCCTTTCACGGGTAAGGGCCTCTTGTTTTCTTCAGGCTCTTGAGCTTCTTGGATAAGATGCAATAAAACTTATCCAATCCCAGATCCTTCTCTAGGGTAAATTGGGTTATAATATTAACATATTTCATCAATTCTGGGAGGGATATTTTTCAAATTTTAACATCTTTATAATTGAGGTGACTCACACAATGCTATCTAGTTGACAGTCGTGATATAGTTGTCATTGTAGGCACGTGACCAGCTTAATTGTTAATCCTGGTGGGATGATTGAACAATGGCAGCTCCTCAACAGCTAAGTTAGCAACCATTTAAGAACTATATCAAGAGAGAATAGGAACACTGGTTGTTGTCTGGCCATCTTTTTTTTTTTTTTTGAGGAAGATCGGCCCTGAGCTAACATCTACCAATCCTCCTCTTTTTGCTGAGGAAGACTGACCCTGGGCTAGCATCCGTGCCCATCTTCCTCCACTTTATATGGGACGCCGCCACAGCATGGCTTGACAAGCAGTGCATCCGTGCGCGCCCGGGATCCAAACCAGCGAACCCCGGCCCCCGCAGCGGAGTGCGCGCACTTAACCGCTTGCACCACCCGGCTGGCCCCTGTCTGGCCATCTTTTGTTGACACCTTTTGGTCAGATTAAGCAAGTTCCAACATTGAAATTTGCAGAGTAAGCATCGATGGCTAGAAGAAAATTCTAGAGACTATAGCAGAACATTATTTTAAGAAATATTGCATCATTGATGCTTTCAATAACATAGAGAATATTATTTTGTGGAAAAAAACATAGATATCAATAATTGTGAACTAAAAATTAATTCAGGCCAGGACTTCTAGCTGCAGCAAAGTTAAGAGTTGGGCAAATCGTCTCCCCAGAAAACAAGTTTAAATTGAACAAAATTGTTAAAAATAGGCATTTAAGGGCTCTGGAAATTGGTCAAAAATAAACAATATATTGAGATGCAATAATTCATGACAAGCTACTAGAAGTTTGAATGAGAACATTGGATTTCTACCAATTTCATGCTCACTCTTTTTAGGTCAGTGAAACTATTCTGTATGATCCTACAATGGTGGATACATGTCATTATACATTTGTCAAAACCCACAGAATGTACAACAAAAGAGTGAACCCTAATGTAAACTGTGAACTTTGTATGATAATGATGTGTCAGTGTGGGTTCACCAATTGTAACAAATGTACTACTGTGTTGTAGGATGTGGATAATGGAGGAGTTATTGCATATGTGGGGACAGGAGGTGTGTGAGACCTCTATTTTCTGCTCATTTGTGTTGTGAACCTAAACCTGCTCTAAAAAATAATTTATTAATTAAAAGAAGACATATTCAGAGTATACCAAGAACTCTTACAACTTAATGATAAGAAGACAAACAGCACAATTAAAAATGGACCAAACATTTGAACAGATATTTCACTAAAGAAGATATGTAAGTAAGCTATTAAGTGCACAAAAATGTCCAACATCATTAGTCATCATGAAAATGCAAATTAAAACCACATTGAGATACCACTACATGACAACCAGAATGGCTATAATAAAAAAGACGGATAACAAAAAGTGTTGGTAAGGATGTGGAGAAACTGTAACCCTCATACATTGGTCATGAGAATGTAAAATGGTACAGCCATATTGGAAAATTTGGGCAGTTTCCTAAAAGTTAAATATACAATTCCCATATGGCCAAGCAATTCCATTCCTAGGTATATAAACAAGAGAAACAAAAACATATGTTCACAAAAAGCCTTGTACATGAATGTTCATAGCAGCTTTACTCAATTAGCCCCAAACTGGAACAATTCAAATATTTTTAAACAAAATGTGACATATCCATACAATGGAATACTACTCAGCAATAAAAAAGAGCAAAGCACTGATACTTGCTGCACTATAGATGAACCTCGAAAATATTGTGCTAAGTGGAAGAAGCCAGTCACAGCAAAATGACATATTGTATGATTCTATTAACATGAAAATTCCCAAAAAGACACATTCATGGAGATAGAAAGTAGATTACTGATTGCCTCAGGCTGGGGGTGGAGCACAGACTGAACGCAAACAGGCATGAGGGAACTTTTTAGGGTGATGAAAATCCTCTAAACCTGATTGCGGTGATGGTCGCACAACTCTGTATCATTTCTAAAAATCATTGAAGTCTACTTTTATACTAGGTGAATTTCATGGTATGTAAGTGACATCTCAATAAAGCTATGTATGCACAAGAAATGGAAGACCAAGGAGGTAAAGTGATTTACTCCAGAACACAGAGCTAGTTTTGTGAGAGTCAGAATAATTCCTAGCCAATGGGCTTTTTTGAAGTTTCTGGCATATCACATAGGCCAACCAAAAAAAAAAAAATTTCAATGGAGTAACTGCTTTAAATCATTTTTGGAGAAAATGTGAGATATAAATTGGTGATAAACGAATAGAAACATGAGTAGATAAACAGAAATATATTTTAGACATTCAGTATCAACAAATTCTAGTCACTTATATCCAAACATAAATTTTACTACAGCATCTTTATGTTCTGAAACATCTCCTTTCTTAGTGCTGTTCATTCTTGCTGCACACGTAGGAATCCAGTTTCCCAGCTCACGCTGTAGATCACGTTTTCCTACATGGGTGACTTCCTCAGCCTGTTGCTGCGCTCAGAGCACAGCCTCGAGGAGCAGGTGAGTCCGGCGCAGCCTCCTATGGGGCCAGGGGCGCCCTCTCCTCCACTCAGCAGTTTACACTTACAGTGTACTGGAATTCTCAACAGGTGGACCAACTCAACCAAAAGCACCACTTTCATCCTCCCTACTCTTCTTGACTCCAGGGAGACTAAGGTTTGTCAAGGAAATAAGAATCCCAACTTCATGCATGCAAAAAGATAGGAGCCTGTAAGATGTTTTCATTTTTTTAAATCTCTGTGAGGGAACTAAAATGGCCCTAGAAACCTGGAAGCAAAATTTTCCCTATCTGTTTTTTTAAACTTGGGGTAGATGAATGGAAACCCATGTTTTTGCCTTTAAGCTGTGGTATATGTCTTGGACATATGAGATAAGAAAGAAATTTATCTTAAACACCAAGTCATCTCCTTTTTCTCTTTTGTGTTCAAGAAAAAATATGGAGCCCTCTGGTGGTAGAATTGCTATACTCACAATTAAGTTCCCTAACATAAACCTCTCTCGGTAATCTCATGGCAAAAACTTACATTTCACATTCAGGAGCTTGGCAATGCTTAATCTTCAAAGGGGCTTTTTATTGAAACGAGTGTAGGTTTTTACTTTATATAGCTCTTTGTGGCATGTGTGTGTTTTCCTGGCACGGTGTTTAAAGCTAATAAATATTTAAATCCATGGAATAGCACTAATTTATGTCAAAGTAAAATTAAAGGTTAGAAATGAGCTCTGGAATCACTCTGATGATTAGAATGTCACCCTGATAGTCCCTAACCCCCATAAATATAAAATGGTTTCAAATATCAAAACCTTTTGCTACTATTATGGTTTATTTGGAAATTTTACTGCATCCCATAGCCAATATTTAAATCTCTTCATTGGTAGATGAAACTGTTCTTTTGTATAACACTATGTTACATTTCGCTTATAAGATGCAATGGGTTTCTTCAAAGAAATGATGCTATCGCTTTTTGTTTTTTTTGAGAAAGAGAAAGAGATTTATTATAAGGAATTGGTTCATGCAATTGTGGAGGCAGGCAAGTTCCCAAATCTTCAGGGTGAGTTGGCAAACTGCAGATTCAAGAGAGCTGATGCTTTAGTTCCAATCTGAGTGTGAAGTCCTGAGAACTAGGAGAGCTGATGGGGTAGTTCCGGGCTGAAGGCTAGCAGGTTTGAGACGGGGGAAAAGCAGATATTTCAGTTCAAGTTTGAAGTCAGGGGGGAAAAAGCCAATGTCCCAGTTCAAAGGTCATCAAGCAGGAAGAATTCTCTTTTACTCAAGGGAGGGTCAGGCTTTTTGTTATATTCAGGCCCTCAACTGACTAGATGAGGCCCACCCACATTAGGAAGGGTGATCTGCTTTACTTGGTCTACCGATTTAAATGCTAATCTCATCCAAAAACACCCTCACAGAAATACCCAGAATCATATTTGACCAAATATCTGGGCAACCAGTGGTCCAATCAAGATGACGCATAAAATTAACCATCACACAGCCAGAGGGAAAAAAAGATACATTATTACATACAGAGGAACAAAGATAAGAATTAACAGTACTTATCAGAAAGCATGCAAGCAGAAGACAACAAACCAACACCTGCAAAGAACCTGTCAACCCGGAATTCCATATGCAGCAAAGATATCCCTCAAAAATGAAAGTTCTGGTAACACAGGTCCATACATGGTATAAAGTTGCATAGAACCACACACACACACACACAATTATGCTACCACTTTTACAAGATGCCTTCTAACCCCTAGGAATTGACCTACATCTTTTGGACCATAAATCCAATTGGCTTTGGTAGTTGATGGGAAGTAGGAACAACTACCCTTTGGCTCCCACATTTTTTTTCCCCTCACTACAGAAAAGCAAGAAAACACAGATGACAGAAACACAGTCATTAGCAGTGAAGGTCCAACTGCCTGGTAGAAACAAGGAAGAAAAAAGGCAACAATTGCCTAATTCGATCCTGAAAGTTTTTGTTTTATTTTTTAATCATCTAGGGCTTAGTTTGAAATATGTTGACTCATCCAGTACCAGTTAAGGGGTATCACTTCCTGACAGAGAGATTTGCTTCAAAGGCTTTGCTGGGAAACATTATTTGGTGGGGTGAGAGGTCAGAAATAGGTTAGACATGTGCATTTTATATACCTCTCTACACGAGTGAACTTGAACCATTACTTGGGTTATTTCCTTAGAACTCACGCTGGATAGTTCTTAGACGCGTGTTTTATTTTCATAAAATTGAAAGTCTCCTCTCCTCTTAGATTCAGTCACACAAATTGCATCAGCTCTTAAAGAAAGCCATACCTCAAGACCTCACAAAGAGGTATCTATTACCAGGAGCTCTAAGCAAATGTTCTTTTAATTAGCTACATTTATCTTTAATCCCTGTTTTGACAGAAACTCTAACATAAACATACATTACCAATGCATAAAACCCAGCTCAAAGTATGGTTAATTTTTATATTTGACAGAGCCAGTTGGAAAAAATAACTTTGACCTTTCTCCGTCTTTGTGTGATGTCACTGCGACCTAGTCTCAGAACCTAAAACAGAAACAGTGGCATCTGCAGCTAAAGTACAATAATGATTCTTAAACTGCTCCTTAAAAGCAGCAATAAAAACTCTAATAAGACCTCTGGGCCTTATGTCGAAGCAGCTGCAAAATCAAGTTAAATAATTTCTGCAAGGACTACAGTAATTATAAAACTGATTAAAGTTTACCTACACTTCATTCCTAGAGGGTTTTCACCAAGGACTTAGAAACCAGATGGTTCAAGACTATGCATGATGGATATATTCCATGAAGCATGTCCGTTGTCATGGAAACAACAGAAATAACATTATCTTTACTGTCTATTCCTTCACAAAACCATGCATTTAAGAGTTGCTGCCAATTTAAGCAAAATTCAAATGAATACTTAGGTACCAGGTCAAAACCCGTGCCTCTACCCACATTTAACACTAAAGCCCAACTGTTGAATTCACTAAAATGTCTTTAGTGAATCAATTTACTTTCTACAGGGGGTTTAAAGAGAGACTTCACAATTTTTGGAATTTTAATACTCTGGAGAGAATCAGAAGAACTGAATATCCTGAGGAAGTGGAGCTGGGGCTCAGAGACTGCCCCTCTCCTGGAAGGGAGAGTGGTCAGGGAGAGAAGCATCCTTTCCTGACACCCCTGCGGAAAAGGTAGTCCTGCCTCTCCCTAGAGCTAACTGCTCCAGCTACACTCTGAGCTTATCCTGATTCTCCTGCTAAGGAAGAGCCTTGCCAAAGTTATCCTCTCCTCTTCAACCTCAATCATAATAACGATAATAATAATCAAACATTTCTTGAGCACTTACCATGCGCCTGACATACATCATGCCTTTTTAGCCTCACCTTCACCCTTTATTACTATTATCCCTGTTTCATAGACGAGGGAACTGTGGCCTAAAGCAGTGCTTCTCAAACCAGAATGTATGTATGAGCCATCCAGAGATCTTTTCAAAATACACAGGACCAAGAGTCTGCATTTCTAACAAGCTCCAGGTGACGTGGATGGATGCTGGCCCACAGACCACACTTTGAGCAGCATGGACTTTGATGGTTAAGAAATGTGTCCCCAAACACCCAATGTTAAGGAGCAGAGCCTGGGATTCTGGCCCATAATTTCCTGACTCTAGAGGTCCAGCTCTTAATCACTATGCTCTCTGGTCTCCCTATTCCATCATACCCACCACAGCAGCCTCTACTTAAAAGTAAACAACAACAACAACGACAAGTTCTTAACAGCCCTGACAACTGCCACCCATTCTTTCTCCTCAGCCATGTTTTTCAAGCTTATAGTTTACACCTGCTTCTCATGTTGCCTTCACAAGAAGGAAACTTCATTGCCACTCTGAAATCTCACCTCCAACCTCTGACTTCTCTGAATATGCTCTCTCTTTCTATCTTTGATTGCTCTGTGAAAAATAGCCCTGGTCTTATTTGTGTCCAAATTGCATACATGCCTTTTTTGCAGTATAGTGTATATTGAGATATGAATTGGATTCTTACACATGTAAATGTAAGAGATAGCTAAGAAACTGAAGATAAGCTATTATTTAAGTAGAGAAATGAACCAAAGGGTAGTTTGGAAAATAGAAGATAAGAATCAAGAGAACAGCTAGCTCAAGAGGACTTTTGTCAGTAGGGGGACCTGGGTAGACCTGAGGACTTCAGGCAGATGGGACAAGACTGCAGGTGGAACATTCAGAAGGGGGAAGATGGAATGCCCCAGGTCTGGCCTGGAGATGCAAAAAGAGAAACCAGACTGATCTGGAAAGGTCTGAGTTAGTAAACAAACTTCTCAGGGAATTAGACCAAGAGGACCTACCACCAATGGAACCTTCCTCTCCAACTAGACTAAGCAGCCCTCTGGGACTCCATTGTGTACCTGGAATTTACTTATCTGTGTTTAGAATTTGCATTAGAATTATTGTATTGCTGTGTTAGAATCTGTATTGAGAATTTTCAATGAGTGGTAAAATATTCCGGGCTGGATCAGGTATACAGACCTTGTAAGGATCTGCCCATGGGTGATAATTTCAGGGAGTTCCAGAAGATCTCCTAAATTAATCCTTGCCCCTCCAGATGTCTCTCCTATATGCTCCCCTACTCTAAAAATTTCCCACAATTGAGCAAGGCTTTGGAGTCAGGCAAATGGAGTCAAATCCCAGCTCTACAACTCACAAGCTGCATAATCTTGGGCAGGGTACTTACTATCTCTTAGCCTCTGTTTCCCTAACCGTCAAATGGCAGTAATATCTTACACTGCAGGGATGCTGTGAGAATTAAATGGGCTAATATATGTAAAAAATGTCTAGCACCACACCTCAAACCTAAGGGGTTGGGCTCAGACTGTGTTAGTTTCTTTCAAGTCCCTCTTTGATGCTCCTGTGTTTCCTTTCCTTTGCTGTGATATTGGACCTCCCTGATTATTTTGTCACACCTTTGATCACTTGTTTTCAGTCTCTTTTACTGATTATTTTTCCTTTCACTTAAAAATTCTGGGCCCCATTTCCTCATCCATAGGTAGAGTGAGTTGAATCAAATCATCTCAAAATTCTAAGATTTTCACACTAAGATTCCAGTGCAGCTACTGTCCTCTCTTGCTCCTCACCTAGTTCACATGCTCTTAAAGTCTCAGCAAGACTGTCCGTCCTGGTGGCATCCAAAGCTACATCTGCAAGGCCAACGCTTCAACTGATTCTAGCCCCCATTTCAAATGTTCTAAAGGAAATCTAAAATAAACCAAAATTTTGCCCCAAACAGCTCCTTTTTCAAAGTCCCCATTTTAGCACCACCATTTTTGGAGTGGCCTCTAGTTTTCAAACCTTGCAGCCATCTTGGTTTGTTTTTCAAATTTGTCCCCTATGACAGTCAGTCACCAAGCCCTGTGAGTCCTTCCTTCACAGAGTCCCTCAGATATGACACTTCCTCCCCATGTCCACTGCCACCATCAGGACCCAGGCCCTCATTGTCTCGAGTATTTCCATAGCTGCCACTCTTGCCTCCCTGACTCCATTCCTTCCCCACAGGGAGAACTGAACAGCACTGCCAAACTACTCTGTACCTTTCCTCACGCCCAGTTCCTCATTTCCTTCCTTATACTCTACCGATGCTCCGCTGCCTCAATTTTCCTATGGTTTGCACCAGCCTATTTTTTTCTTACACAACAAGACCAATAGAACAGTAGTTTTCTGCAGTCACCAAACCTGTTAGTTGTTAGGCTAGTGTAGCTACCAAAAGCAGCCACAAAGAAATCACTATTTTTTGAGAGAATACTATGTGCCATGAGCTTTATCATCATTATTTCTAATCCAGCCTTGATGATGTTCTGGAAATGCCCCAAGAAAAAGTAGAAAATAGAGGCTCTGCTATCTAATACATTTGGAAAACAACTGTTTAATACTCTCACAGGTAGTAGCTTTTGTCTTTGAGTGGGTGGGTAAGCTACCGGCTCAGAACCCATTTCTTATTTTCTTATGCTTCTTGATGACCGTAGAGGCCACTTCCCACAAGAGAAACTGAAAACTCCTCACACTCATTTTCCCAGCCTTCCCATTTGGGGCTTGGACACATAGCCTAGACTGTGCCAATCAGATTTAAGGATCCTCTATTAGTTTTCCATTGCTACTGTAACAAATTGCCACAAACTTAGTGTCATAAACAATTCAAATTTATTTTCTTACCGTTCTAGAGATCAGAAATCCAAAATGGGTTTTACTGGGCTAACGTCACGGTGTTAGCAGTGCTGGTTTCTTATGGAGGTTCTGAGGGGAGAATCTGTTTCCTTGCCTTTTCCAGCTCCCAGAGGCCACCTGCAATCTTTGATTCATGGCCCCTACCTCACATCACTTCACACTCTTGCTTCCGTCATCCCATCTCTTACTACTGACTGATCCCCATACCTCCCTTTTACAAGGACCTTTGTGATTACATTGGCCCACCCAGAAAGTCCAGAATAATCTTCCCATCTCTAAATCCTTAACTTAATCATATCCATGAATCTCTTGTACCAGGTAAGATAACACATTCATTCACATATTCCAGGGATTAGGACATTGACATCTTTGGAGGCTATTATTGAGGCTACCACAGACCCCCAGCTAATAAGACAAAGAACCAGGACTGTGGAGAATCCATACTGGGAGCAGAAGGTGACGCTAGAAGGCGCCATTGACTTCCTAAGGGCACAGCAGCACCCACTGTCAGCATCTACAGCAGAGCCAGTGGAGCAGGTGCACCAGGACTCAGCGACGGGGGATGTGTGCTCTTCAGACTAGCTTAGTCTATGTTGATGATCCTGGTGCCCCCGACCTTCTTTGTCCCTGCCCTTTCTCCAAACCTGCCTCTACAGTCTTCCTGCCATTTCTATGAGCCACCCAACATCCTTCTAATGCCTTCCTTTTCTACTTACATCAATCAGAATGAGTTTCTGTTGCTTGCAATTAAGAACCACTATTTAATGTTCCCTTCCTGCATAATCAAGAGGCAAATTAGCTGAACACAGTATTTTGGAGGTACCAGAGTAAAGATATTTATTTAACTGTGTTTTTCCTTAGTGCTGTCCAATTTTATTTGACCACAAAATCTCTCTTTTTTGCATTATGTTCTTCCTAAATAGTGTGCCATAGAACAGCAGTGAAAAGATGTTACTCTCAGTTTTACGGATAAGGAAATAAAGGCTCAGAGAGTTTAAGTAAGTTACACAAGGTCACACAGCTACTATCTGCCAGATCCAGGATTTAAAAACTTATCTAACTTCAAAGCCACTCCATCACATCTCCTCCACTAAAATGCCTGTATTGTAATAATTAAAATTACCAATAAAAAGATATATTTGTAAATATTTGGACTATCATGATTTTTAGGGGTTCATTACAATTATTTCATCTTTTCATGTATTTATAAGTCACAGGCTTTCCCAGTATGATAGCACTACCAGAGAGAATGACGGCAGGTAGACCTTCCTGGGGTGATTAGCCCATACTTTGTATAAAGGAAGACAAATCTACAGGGTAATATTTTAATGTTAAACAATGTAGGGTGTTTCTATTCCCCTACTCCCCTCCCATTCAAGCGACAGTAAGGTCTTTCAACATGCACTTCCCTTAGGGAAGGTACTATAGAGAGAGAATTAAACATTATACTCCTGGCTTTTTAGTTCTGAAATCAATTTTTGTAAATTCAGAGCAGAAATAACAGTCTTAAAAGCCATGGCTTTCACTTGAAGGGTCAGGCACTTAAAAGAGAAAAAATTTTTGAAAATCAAGAGGCTGATTTCTGTATTAAGAGCCAAATTCTGGGGGACCCAGAATATAAAATTTATACCAAAAAGTGGGGATGAATGCAGGGTGATGTAATGCTATCCACCCACCCAAAAGGAAAAGAGGGCTCCATCACCCTGTGAAAGAGAAGAAAGAGAGTGGCAGCACTGCCTACCGAGCAGGACCCCAGGAGCAGCATGATAACAGAAAGTTCAGAGAAGTCAGAAGGGTTCCGGAGCAGAGGAGACCATTTCCTGGATGCTTCCTGGAGAAGCTGGAAGACCGCTAGCCACGTAGGGAATAGTGCCTCCCATCATGGTTCCTAAGCAGTAAAGAAGCAACGACTGAAGGTTTCTAGGAAGACAGACCCCCAAGCAGCCTCACAGAATCCTGAACATTCTAGAGTGCTGTGGGGAAAACCTCCAGCCCTGCCCTCCCACACACTCCCCGACCCAAGCATGCACACAGGTGGCTGGAGGGGGTGACAGACCAGACATGGACCAGAGGGGCCTCCTGCTTGGTATGAGGACAACATAGAATCAGGAGAGAACAGAGTGAGAGGAGCCAACCCCTGGGAGCCACGGGGGACCTGCTGACACCAGCAAGGAGTGATGCAGACTTGACAGCAACGCCCAAGGCCTCATGGGATGATTACATCTGCAAGAGGCCACCAGGGACAGGAGGTGATTGGGACACCTGCCAACCTCCCCACACCACCCTCTGTGTACGCCATATGTGACACACACCCCTCCAACCCAGGAGGAAGAGAAGAATCTAGATAAAGGGGAGATCTTGATTTGGCTGATTAATTACCTCCTGGACCCCACAAAGGGATTAAGTGTTAGACTAGATGTTAGTGAATTTTCTAGAACTGGCAAGATTAAATTTTATACTACCAAACCAGGATGGGTTTCTAAAACTAGGATAAGTCTAGTTATAGACAGATAAATCCATTATCTTTTTTTGGTATATCTGAGTTTATGACTGTGTAAAATCCACACTCTGTTCAAAAGTCTTAAGGAAATGTGAACTTCCTGTTGGTGTGCTATGACTTGTTAGGGTATTCTTTTTTATTACTCAGATTACTCTGATATGCCCCAATTATAATGTTACGAGTCATAAACTTGAAAGAAGGTTTATTTCCGTGGTGGAGGGAGAAACTGTGAAACAGGTGGGTGTCAGCTCTGACACTGGCTAGGAAGCATGAGAAAGCCTCAGTGGTGACCACTTGGCTTGTGAAGGCAGGAGCAGAGAGCTGACAGGCAGCTTATGGGTCACCTGAAACAGCTTTGTGAGCCACTCATGGCTCGTGGGGGAACAGGTGGGGGACCGCTGGTGTGGGAGAGGAAGCAATAAAAACACACGAGTGTAGAAGAGAGCTGGAACAGCAAAAACACAAAATAAGCTATAGTTTCATTGAAAAAAAAATGTAAGCACCAAGAAATAGATTCTGTGGATTCATAGGGGACTCTTCAAAGATGTGAAAGCAAAAAGAACCCAACTTTTTTAATTAAATAGAAAAAGGAAAGGAAACCAACTGAGAAAACAGTGAAATAGGACTTTTAGCAAAGAGGGCTAAAGATCCTTCTAGATAAATTAATGCTATTCAAATTCTTAAGAGAAAGACTTCCAGAAATTAAACAGGGATAAAAGAGAAAGACATAAAATGAGTAGGAATATAAACAAAACAAAAGTTCTTGTAAGAGGGGGTGTCTCATGTTAAACAATTTCCCTGGAAGAACACAATCATTAGTTAGTGTAGCAGAAAGAGGCTGAGATGATTATAAGCCAGATGTACTAAATTGTCTGTTAAAATTGTTTTACTATTTAGAATAAAAAATTTAAATAATCACTAAAATATAAATACTCTGTGGGCTCGAATAATGTGAATTTTATTTAACATAAAATAGTACCTTTTATAAATTAAAGCTAACTCATCAACCATTTTACTAGTTTATTATTCTCTCCATTGTAGAGACATGAGACAGATAATAAACACCTTGTCCAATGCCCAAGCTGAGCAGTTACAGACAGACTTGTATCCCTCAGTTTCTCATTTTAAAAAAGGAATTGTAGGGCTGGCCCGGTGGCTTAGCGGTTGGGTGCGCGCGCTCCGCTGCTCGCGGCCCGGGGTTCGGATCCCGGGCGTGCACCAATGCACCGCTTCTCCGGCCACGCTGGGGCCGCGTCCCACATGCAGTGGCTGGAAGGATGTGCAGCTATGACATACAACTATCTACTCGGGCTTTGGGGAGAAAAAGGAGGAGGATTGGCGGTGGGTGTTGGCTCAGAGCTGGTCTTCCTCAGCAAAAAGAGGAGGATTAGCACGGACGTTAGCTCAGGGCTGATCTTCCTCACAAAAAAAAAAAAAGGAATTGTACATAAATTGCATACGACTACAATGTGAAATGTGTGGTATCGACACTGGGAGAGACATACAGATTAACGAGCAGAATAGAGAGCCCAGAAATAGACCCACCCATACATTGATTCTTGGTCTATGACAGGTACCAGCCACTACAGCTTAGGGAGAAGGAAAGACTTTTCAAGATGATGGTGGAACAACTGGCATCCAAATTGTTAAAATTAGTTAATTATTTAAACTGGATGACTGTTTCACATCAGACACAAAATGAAAAATCAACTCCAAATTGGTTAAACATTTGAATGTAAAATGAAAAAACTATAAAGCTTTCAGAAAATAATAGGAGAATGTCATCATGACCATGGGATATATGGCAGAGACAGTGCTTTGGGTTCACCAAACCCAGTATCCTTCTCATTGTGGGCACTCTAAGAGCACATTTCCTAGCCTTACTTGCATTTCCTAGGGACCATATAACTGCCATCTGGCCATTGGAATGCAGGCAGAAGTGACTGATATACAGCACTTCTAAGCCTGACTCCTATAACACTTCCCACATGATTCTCCTTCTCCCACATTATGTCTCTTCCCTCATCTTCTGGCCAGATGCAGAGGATATGATGGAGGACTTCAAGGTCCTAGGAGATGATGAAGCTTCTGGTTGGAAGGAGCCTGGGTCTCGGAATGGCTGAATGGAATAGAGGCCCATCCTCCCCAACACACTATAATGTAAAGATCCCATACAAATTTAAAAAAAAATAGATAACCCAAAGGAAAATAGACAAACAAAATAAGACATCTAAATGGCAAATAATCAGATAAAAAGGCATGAAACCTCTTTAGTAATCAGGGATATACAAATTAAAAGCACATTTCATACTCACCAGATGGGCAAAATGTAAGTTTCTAATAATATCAAATACTGGCAAAATTACGGAGCAATGGGAACTCTTATATCTTTCTGGTGGAAGCATACATTGGTACAACCACTTTGTAAAATAGTTTATCATTACCTAATAAAAATGAAGATGTGAATGAATACCCAATGATACAAGAAAATTAAGCATATATATCCAAGAGGAATCCATGTACATGTACACCAGAATATATAGCCAAAAATACACACCTAGAAGAACTCAAATTTTATTCTATTAATAGTAGAATTGATAAATAAATTTTGGAAATGATCTATAATTACGTGTAAAAACATCAGTTAGTTTCACAAACATAATGTTGAATGAAAGAAACGTTACAAAAAATATATGCAGTGTTGTTCTGTGTAAGTAAATTTCAAAGATAAGCAAAATTAAATTATATTGTTTAAGTATGCAGAAAGATAATAAAGGAAAGAAGGAAATCATTTTTAAAAAGTCAGAATAATGATTACTTCAATAGGTGGCTGGTGGTTACACAGATTTTTTTCTATAATGGGTTGTTAAACTGTAGGTGTATATTTCATGCACTTTTCAGTATATATATATATTTGCAATAGAAATGTGAGAAAGAGAAAAAATGATAGAGTTAAATGACAATTTCTCTAGCAACCAAGCTAAAATTATGAAAACTTTGGGAAAGTAAAAAATAGAAATCACCACTACATGAAGAGAAGAAATTCAAACACCAGAGATAAAGAGCAGCCATTATTGCAAATGAAAATATCCTAATGTCTTAAGTATCAAGCAGTAGCAGAGAGATAATTTTTAAAAACCAATAATAAATTAACAGCTACTTTTTGGTTTGATCATAAACGATAATAATTTCTCTTTTGTCCAACTTCAAAATTCCAACTCTTACAAATATCTTTTAGAAGCAAAATACACACCACATAAATCAAATCAAAGGAAAAACAACTCCTGTGGGGAGGAGATATTTCAGCTGAGACCTGAAGATAACCAGAAATTGCCTAGTGAAGAGTGTTCTAGGCTGAAGGAACAGCAAATGGGAAGGTCCAGAGGTGCAAAAGAACTGAACGGAGACCAGCTTGGCAGAAATGCAATGGCAGCAAGGGTGGGAGAAAAGACATTCCAGAAACTTGGGTTTTGCTAAAACATTACTGGGTAACTCACTACCCTAGTCCGTCAACTCTGATAACAACTCCCCACAGCAGTTCCTTTCCCTTGACTCAGTTTAATACTGAACACCTAGACAAACCATCAAGGGGGCTCCAGTGTGCCCAGAGATACAAATCCTCGCACTACTTTGGATTCCATCAGAACTTAAGCTTTCCTTTTCCCACTGCAATGTCTGCAGACTTTCAAATAAAATAGGATTTAAGGCAATGCTTTTCCAAATGGGAGCAGACAGGTTTTCAAAGTGTGATCTACTTACCCTCCTTATTGCAAGAAAACGCCTGACTCTTTATACTTACCAGAGTTAATAAACTTTATTCTTGTTGACAGGAAGAATAATAGCTTTGAAGTAAATAAGCATACTGTGCTTAAAAAAGTCCACTCTGTTTCCCTGCTTCGTTTTCTTATACAATACACACATTATTTCAGATGGACATTTAAAAGGACAGATATATACCTGGTACTTTAAAATAAATTATACATTTTCTGGTGCCAGAGCACACAGATGGTCCATTTACCACTTCAGGGGACTTGCCACTGTTTTTGCAGCAGTAAAAATTTCTTATTCTCACTTTTTTTTTTTTACTTCCTATTCTCTTTCATGATATTCACTAATACTATGAAATTCTCCAGACATTTTGGAAGCCATTAAAAAGTGGAGAAAATTTCTGTTCTCTATAGAATGTGGATCTAATATTTGTTTTTAAACCAAACAGGTGTGTTGAAAAAGGAGGCACAGGGATTTACACTTCTACAGTAACGTGGCCTTTGGTTCAAAGGCAGGCACACCAATGTCAAATCACTTCAACTAGCCACTTGCACATGTGAGGAACTCAAGGCCTTTTGGTTAGTTGATTGATTAGTTGGCTAACGTAACAAGTTCAGCTTGCTTCCTTTGTTTGGGCCCTGAGAGTTCTATGAAAATTAGGAAAGGATAAAGAATACCCGAGACTCTTAGATAGTAGGGGACACGATCATTCCGTAAACAATGTGGAATGTCATCTTTTGTAAAAACTCTTTGCAAAGAAGTAGTTTAAGATGCCCCTTCAGAATTCCAAATATCGTTTCAAGTTGATTACATAAAATATTTAACAATGCTTCATGAGGAATTTATATAAAATATAAAATCTAGGTATAGATACACTCATGAGCAGAGGTGAGTCAATCACACTACTAAACAACACTATTCCAAAAGAAGATCACAGAAAAAAACAGCAAGATATTGGGGCCAGCCCCATGGCGTAGTTGTTAAGTTCAGCATGTTCTACTTTGGTGGCCCGAGTTCACGGGTTGGGATCCTGGGCGTGGACATACACCACACATCAGCCATGCTGTGGCGGTGAGCCACAAACAAAATAGAGAAAGACTGGCAACCGATGTTAGCTCAGGGCTAATCTTCCTCAGGAAAAGAAAAAAAAAACAGGACAATATTTATGCTTTAAAAAAACAATATTTAATAAATATCTATTTAGCAGCAATTATTTTTCAGTCGTGGTCTGGGCACTGGAGACACCACACTGAATAAGGCACACATAATATGTGCTTTCACAGAGCAAGAACAGATAAAAAAAGAATGAAGAGAGTTCCAAACTGGGATTAGAGGGGATGAAATTGCACCGAGGACAAGGTAGTGAGGTCAGAGCAACTTTTCTTATTTTCAACAGCATTTTCTTTCATAAATTAACAGCAAGGATTACAGTTGTAAATTGTAAATTCATTACTAAGGGGAATTGAGATTGCATAAATGGTTGGAGCTAAAGAAAATGGGGTAAAATGATTAAGCATTTTATCAAAATGGAAGCTAGGATTTTTCTCATGATCCCCTGCTACAGTCCTTCAGTCTGCCATTCCCATTGTTGGTGAAACAGAAAACAAAGAAAAGGAGGAAAAGATGGGGTGATGGATGGTTAATTGCTTGAGCTGGTTGATCTTATCAAGGTAGAGTGAACTATACTGATGGTATGGAAAACCTTTCAAGTATCTAGGTGTCCACTAAAAATAATTCCCTCTTCCTAATTCAGCATATGAAGGGGTTCCACATTGAATGGCAAGTCAATGATTCTACAAGACTTATCATACAGCATTTTGCCAACAACGCTTACAGATAATTAATCCCCAGATGCTATTCAATATTTGTACCAAGGCTTTGGTCCATACATGCTAGCCTCTTGTTCCTCTCTTGTCTCTTTACACGTATTGTTCCTTTATAAACATTTTGCTTTACCTAGGCATATCAACTTGTGAATATATTTATTTGTACAGAAACACTGTGTTTCAAGGATTGTTCAGGAACCAAAGAGAAGGCAATTCAACAACAAAAATCCATAATGAAGGGCAACCAAAATAACATATTGTAACAAATTTCTAATAGTTCTTTGGCAAAAAACTGTATCTATTTATAATCAATAAATTCTACTCTTTGTGGAATTTGGGCAACTCAGCGGTCATTCAAAGGCCAAAATAAGTGGAAACTCCAAGATTCCATCTAATTCCGTTTAAAATCACACTCTTTAATCCTCTGCTGGAGCATCCCCCTTTCTCTTCCTTTGGCCCATGCAGCCAGTCCAGGAGAGGGTGAGTTTGGTCCACTACCGATCCTGAGTACACAAAGGAGGTGAACAGGTATGAAATATTCACAATTAGGGAATATTTGGATTAGTGCAAATTGAGGGACTTGGAATAGTCACAGATTTAAGACAAGAAGTTGTCCTTTCTCAGCAGAGCCCTCAAATTTTCTCAAAACTATCCTTTCTGACCTGTGACAAAGCCCATCACTTGATCATGACATATTGGAGTCTGAACAGGTAAAGCCTACCTGCATTGCCTAATACAATAGCCACTAACCACACGTGGCTATTAAAATTAAAATCAATTAAAATTAAATAAAATTTAGAATTCGTTACTCAGTCACACTAGCCACATTTTAAGTGTTCAGTAGCCACATGGGGCTAGCAGTCACAGTCTTGGGCAGCACAGAAGATCATTTTCCATCATCTCAGAACGTTCCATGGGACAGTGCCGCACAGCCTTCCTAGGAGGTTCTGCTCCTTAGTTGGAGGAGAGAAAATGAGATTTCAACAAATCTTTTTGGATTAAAAAAGCAATTGTAATTGCTTCTCTGTAATTCTTGCAAGCTTTTGGCACCCATCCCCATACTGAAAACTATTATGCAAATATTCTCCTTCCTTTCTTTTTCTTTCATTTCGAATTTGTCTACTTGTATTGCTCAAACCCACTCCCTTAAGTTTTGCATCTCAAACACTTTACCACCTTCCCTGGGCCAGGCTCAGACCAGCCTCCTAGAGTTACCTATGCTTTCTATCAGATCAGTCTGGATCTTGTTATATTTTCTCATCATAACAATATGTTTTTTCATTTTGAAAAGCTCTTCCTGTGGAAACCAGTACACTTCTATCCAGAGGAAGAGGAAGGAAGTGGGCACTTGAAATAATAGAATTCATTAAACCATTCCAGAACAAACATTTCAGAGTTTTCTCTTTTCCCCCAACCACATCTACCCCCAATAATAAGTAAATACTTAGTCATAATATCTCAGCCTAATAAGAGATAGATTCATGATTACACGAAAGTCAAACTTTTCCCTTAAGTTTCTTGACCTTGACCTGAAGAAAATGTTATAACTAAATTTCAGATTGTGCTCTTTTGAGCAAGGGTTTCTCTTATCCAAATATACCTTTTGAAGTCAGTAGAACGGACTTGCTGATAAATGTTTCAACACCACGCTTTATTAAAACAAGTTATTTCTGTTGTTTACTATGTGGTTAGACTCTGATGAAAAGCAGATCTTCACCAGCACATTTTTGTGCAAATTCCTTACCTTTCTGTTTACAAAAGAAAGTGAAGACCTTTCAGGGCTATTTGTCACCGTGCCCTAGTAGCCAACAATGCACACTGCCAACTGCTAAAGGTTTCACTTCCTAATTAACTTTCCTAGAAGCATAAAAACTGGCTTAAAACACAAAGCTCTTCCATTTAACCTTCCCTCATTCTACTCGGCTCAGTCCCAGTTGGATGATGAGCAGCGTGTTGAACAATAAAGTTCTCAAGTAGGGTCGGAACCATCCTGCACACACGGAGAGTAATCTGAGAAGGTTTTCTGCAGGACAAATTAGTTATCTACTCATTTAGAACCTTTTTAAAGGATTACAACATTAAGGCAGTCCTGCCCCAAACTCATGCACGAATGTTGAAATTATTCTCAAGTGTACTTATTTCCTTCATTCCCAAGGTGAAATTCATTTTCACTTAATCACTAACGATATTTCCCAGCCCTTGGCTGAGGTATTCCAGATCACACATGCACACAATATCTCAACGTGTTAGTAACGGTGAACTTTAAATAGAATCGTTATTACTAGAAAAAGTAGAATTTTCTTTTAAATCTTTGTTTGATTTAGGTGTTTGTAACAAAACCCACCCCACTAAAGAATTAAATAACTACTCAAGTGTCCTACAATTATTACACTACTGCCCATTTTAATTGAGGGAAATCCTGTTGGCAAAATTTTGGGGTATGTTTGTAAAAAATGCAACACTGCGGTCATTTTTACATACTTTCATAGATGCAGGGATTATTTTGTCCATTTTACAGGAAAAGGAAATAAGGAACAGGAAAGTTAAGTCACCAACTTCAAGTTGCAGGATCTGTCAACCATGAAACCAAGAGCGTGCCTGACTTGCAATGAGGCACATTTTAAATGAAATCTCTCATCCCAACCATTTTAGGATACTCTACCCATCTTAGAGAAGAAACTAGGATAGATCCTCAGGTAGCAAGTTCTTATTCATTTCAGAATATCTCAAAATCTTTGCAATACTTTTATAATAACTAGAAATAGTGAGCAATGAGCAACTATTATACATCTGGCATTCCTGAATGCATGCTTCTGACTTTCTGGTAAGACCACTTATTTCCACAAGTTTCACTTTTCCAGAAAACATAAGTTCAATCGTCTGGTGCTCTGCCTTTTCTGTAGACCATGTTCAAGAAACATTATTGAGCAGATATCTCAGGATATATTTCCAATTCCATGATATCCCCAACTCAATTGGGCGCCCAAATCATCAGTTATTGCATAATCGTCTGCTTTCCACTACTAAAAATCACTGCATAGATGATAATTCAGTTAGTCCCACCAGTTCTTTCCAATAGCCTGTGGGACCTATCAGAGAAAAGTCAAGAGGCAGAGGACACTGAGCTTGGTAGAACAAGGCAGCTGGAAGACCAAAGATAATACAGTGTAGATTCAAGTACGGAGTTATTAGTGCCGCTTGGTCACTAGGAAAAGCCCAACTGAAGTCCAGCAGGGCTTATATCCCTCCTATGACTCAAGTGTAGGGAAAGAATGCCCCTCTTGGTGAAGCTCCTGGGGACCAGTGTCTGGATTTGCACACAGAGCCTCTCCTGGAACAGGTCTCTTTGGCGGTTACTTATGTATCGACCTGGAAATTTAAGGGCAAAAGTAAATCTATTTCACTCAGAAAACCTGGAGAGGAGATTTAGCTCTTGAAGTCAAATGCATATAGTCTTCTTCCTTAAAGGATATTTAAGGAATATAGAATATAGAATAGAATATAGAATAGAAAGGCTGACTTGGTCTAAGTACTGCCTGGTTGCTGTTCAAAACATAGCAACCATTTGTACAGTGGAAGAGGCAATGACACTAATAACTTGTAATCCTCATAGAGGCAACCTGGTTGCTTGCCAGATCAGCTTAAATTGACTGTGACCAGGAAAAAAAAGACTTTCAAGGACTGTCAAGAACAAACTGGCCTTGCTTCAAGTGAGAATCTGAACAATTATTTATGTAAACATTCTCATGCAGAATAGTGGCACTGCTTTCTTACTTGAAGCCTTGCCTAGATAAATATATAAGAAAACAGCAAATCCCACCTGAGCTACATTTTATTCTAGCCTATATACATTGCCAAGATGTAAAGAGATAACTATGTGTAAAATTGCTGCGCAGAGCCTTTAACTAGTCAAGCAGCAAAGGGAAAGAAGATGAAAGAATTTAGGATCGTGTGGCTGATTATATAATGGCCAAAATAAAGTTTGCTTTCCAATGTCAACTAAGTGCAAACTCTATCTTCCCAGATGAAAGTGCAGCTTGTACTGTAAGCTTCACACTTCACTGTTATTTTCAGCAGATCTTAAGCAGGTGAGGGAAATAATTAAGAGAGTGAAGCTCATCTATCTAAATCTTGAGAGCAGCAGGGGAAGGGAGGCAGCAAAAAGGAGATCCTTCTTTTTGGTCACAGGAGATGTGATGAAACCAGATATAACAGATACCAGGGACAGACTAGGTTGATAAATGGGAGCAGGTGCCAGGGCATGGGTGCGGTGAAGTATGGTGGACCAACCATTGGGCCCACAATGGACATGCACATGAGAAGACCTTGAGAATACTCAGAAGAAGGCAGGAATCCTCAGTGCAAAGATAAGGTTGAATTTGAAGCCAGTGGGGTGATCTGACATAAAACACGAAAGGATCAGGCACCGGATAATTTTACCTGAATGGTTTGCTCCTGTGTCAATGGACTTCTATGAACCCAATTCAGGATCCACAGCTGTTGCCATGGGAACAAACTAGTAACTGACAATTGTTCACCTAATTAGAAACAAAGCTTTCAGCTGCCAAGTGGGAGATAGAAAAGAGAATCAAAATAGTGGTTTCTGAAGTCAAGCAAATATTTCATGTGCTAGTCCACACTGTTAAAGTTCATACTATCTTTTTTTCCCAGAACAACATAGACATACACCAGCTCACATAAATTAACATCAGCATCTTCACTTACCTGGGAACAAGAAGTTACATAAACTCATGGTAGAGTAGGAGAAAGGCAAGAGTGTCAGGAGATGTGCTTTCAGAATTTTTCCAGGTATGAATATCTGCCCTTCACTATAACTTATAAATTACTTTTATAAAAAGCACTCCATGTGATGAAATGTCCATGGTGATTCTGAGATGTTAAAGAGTAACAACAGCAGGTTCTATGCAGATGAACAATAGCACAGAATAGTGTTGATGGAGAGAAAAACGAGAAGAGAACAAAAAGCAGACAGAACATAATAATGGTGTCTAAGGTCAAGAACAGGAGGAGAAAATGAACATATTATTAGTCACTGCTATCGCAGCTGGTCTGCAAAAATCACTGTAGAACAATTGCCAGTGTATCGTTAGTGAAGACCTGAACTACAGATGCTAATTTGAAGCTTGCATATGTTATTTAAAAATATCAATAGCAACAGCAACAACTCTTTAGAACTTAGACTAACAAAAGATTTTTTTCAGAGAGGAGTATTTTATCCGTGACATTGTTTAGGATTGCCAATGCCTGGGGATAATAAACAGCAGACTGACTTGTAGTCAGCTTTATTAGTATTTTAAATTCTCTCCAGACCGTGCATGCCCATATTGCCTTGGAGTGGATGGCTCCCATCACCCCGCCTTTGGGGTGCCTCTGGTGGGGAACCAGATTGCAGCTCAAGGAGATTTGACAAATATATCGATCCACGAAACCACCACCACCATCAAAACATGAAACATTTTCATCAAGCCCAAATGGTTGTCTGTGCCCCTTCCCTAATCTCCACCATAGCCTTAGCAACACTGATCTGCTTTCTATCACTATAGATTTGATTTGTCTTGAGTTTCATATAAATGGAATCATACAATAAGTATTCTTTTGTATCTGGCTTGTTTTGCTCAGCATACTGTTCTTGAGATTCATCCATGTTATTGCATAAATCAGTAGTTCATCCCTTTTAATCCTGAGCAGTATTCCATTGTATAGATGTACCACAATGTTTATCTGTTCACCTGTTGATGAACATTTGGGTAGTTGCCAGTTTGAAGCTATTATGAATAAAGTTAATTCAAGCAAATTTTTGTGTAGACAGGAGTTTTACTTTTTGGGGGTTAAAACCTAGAGCTGCTAAAATTGCGGTGTCATATGGTAAGTGCATGTTTAACTTTACAAGAAATTTCCAAATTGTTTTCCAAAGTGGTACCATTCTTTATTCCCGCCAGAAATATATGATAGTTCTAGTTGCTTCACATCCTTGGCAACACTTAGTGTTGTTAGAATTCTTAATTTTAGCCATTCTAGCGGACATAATGGTATCTCATTATTGTCCCTTTCATTTGGCTGTGAATTTTTCATTAAACTAGTGACTTGTATTAGATTGTCCCAGTTCTTTTCTTAACACTCTCAGATCCCAAATGTAGCTAAAGGAAGAATTCAAGCTGTGACCATTTGTAAGGATAAGATATTTTTTCAATAGTAATAGGTAGATTCAAAGTTTTAATGACGAGAGAAAAATAAAATTCTATATGCTACTTTTTGGTCAATGCTACATTTTACCTACTACTTATCCAAAGAAAAGTGAGTATTCCTGAAGTTCTGCAATGTTTCCCTTTCCTACCTTACATATAAATACCTTATACAAAGTATTTGCTTTTCTCTGTAAGGCTTGTTTCTTTTCCATATTCTGGGTAAGTTTCATTTTGTTCTTTTGAACTAAGATTAACAGACAAAAGAAATTTCAGAGAAGAGTGAAGAGACACACCACATAATTCTTTCAGATTAGGAAGAGGTTTCCTAACGAAGACCCTAACCCAACTGCTCCTGAGTGAGACAGAAAGCAGAGCTGCAGTTTACAGCTGCACATCAGCCAAGGACATTTTATTTTATCTAGTAACTATCTTAACACTTTTGAATTGTTCGGGTAGTGAAGCTATTGCTGCTTAAGAATCACATCCTTGGTTGAAGATGATGATGTCGGTCTTGTGGGAAAACAAACCCATGTGCACACAAACACATTCTCCGGTACGCTCTCAGCTGATGTCCTAGGTCTAGGTATGTGTTTGCACAATCCTGCATTTAAACATCTGGTGAGAGGTGTAAAAAACATTGGAATTGATAATAAAACAATGAGCATGAAGCTAGTTGGAATATTATTTAATAAGAAATGAACACAAGCATTCTATTTTACAGCATAAATACAGTAACTCTTTTTTCTTCTGTTTGAATACACACCCTTTGTCCTACCTCTAAGTCGACGTATACAATCTAAGAAATTTAAAGCTGATAGCAGAGTGGAGGTAACTTTAAAGATTATCTAGTGTAACAACCTCATTTTCCAAATTAAGGAAATTGAGGCATACGGCAGGTAAGTGACTTTTCCCAAGTCCCTTTTGTAGTTAGTGGCAGAGATGAATCTAGAACCTAGATTTCCACTGCTCAATTTACCATACCATTCTGTGTCCCATGATGGCTAAAAGATAGAATTAGAGCATAAAGATTAAAAAAATAGCATACCATATTAGTAAAACCTTTAAATAAATGTGATTTTCTAAGGGCTTAGCAAAATGTAAGTAAAAATTTCCAAAAAGAAAAGAGCTAAAGTTACTTCCAGATGGCATCAATTTATTCCTTCCCCAATCTTCATGATAGAAAAATTAGGAAGTCAGGGTGAGGAGTTCCCTTTTCTCAAAAATTACCTAGAAAGGAAATCTATACCATCTCCAACTTTCTAACACTGTTACTTCAATAAGGAAATTAATTCTTCTTTGCAATCAAACATTACAAAGAGAGTATGGTGGTGTTTTTTGCATTCTGGATGAACTCATGGATCTTGCTCTCCTGCATTCAAGAATATGTGAGGGGACAAACAGACTAATGTCCTGCACAGTCCTAGACTGACAAATAAAGCAGATACTGTGAGGATTTTATTTGGGAGAAATTCCCATGAATTTAAATATCCCAGACTGCTCCCCACTTTCTAGTTTTGGATCAAACGAATAATCCTGAATTAAATGATTTTCTCACATCTCCTACCTGACACTGCACATAGCCCAGTTCCCTTCACAGTTTGGCTCAAATTTCCTGGAAATTCAGCTGAAATTCAATCTTGTTTTGTGAATGTTGGCAAAGGAGTCTTCTGGCCGCTCCAAGCTCCCTCCAGCCAGCAGTATGCACTCCTTTCCCTCTCTGAAGGACCCAAGGGGGCCCCGCTTTACTGTGTGTTCGTGTTGGTTAGCATGCCCAAGTTCAGGGTGACATCCCTTCCCCGAGTTCCAGGTCTACCATTCATTCCCTGATGTTGATCACCTCACCCCAGAGGGAAAATAATAATCCTAGGGCCATAATAACAGTGAAAAGTTCTGTAGCATCCTCCAACGTGGCCAGTTCAGTCTTGGGCTCTCTCCCCTACCAGCCTCCACTGGACAGCGCTCTTACACACAGTTCCACCATTCTTTGACACAATTGTCCTAAATACCACTTTAGCTACTCTTCCCTTTACCATGTGCCTCACAACACCGTGGGGTCAGAGAATCTGTAAAGTGTATCACTCCTATTTTATCATTTGGGGATTCTTGCAATAAGTTAAAATGGTTTTCTCTATATGCATGAAGAATTTCAGTCAGGGAAATTTCAAAACTTAAACCTAGTTCTCTTTTCAAAATATAATCTGCTATATTCTCAAATTAATGGGTACATTTAGAGCAACTGCAACTGCAATTTTGTGACTGCATTAAATTCCAATGTTGTGATTGCGTTAAATTCCATAAATTTCTAAATTTAATGATTCTAAAATTCATGATAATCAACAAAACAAAAAGGCAACCTTCTGACTGGAAGAAGATATTTACAAATCATATACCCAATAAGCGGTTAATATTCAAAATATATGAAGAAATCATACAACCCAATATCAAAAAAACAAACAACCTGATTAAAAAATGGGCAGAGGACCTGAATAAACATTTTTCCAAAGAAGACATACAGGTGGCCAGCAGGCACATGAAAAGATGCTCAACATTACTAATCATCAGGGAAATGCAAATCAAAACCACAATGACATATCACCTCACGCCTGTCAATATGGCTATTATCAAAAAGACAAGAAATAACAAGTGCTGGCAAGGATGTGGAGAAAAGGGAACCCTTGAGTAATATTGGTAGAAATGTAAATTGGTGCAACCGCTATGGAAAACAGTATGGAGATTCCTCAAAAAATTAAAGATAAAACTACCATACAATCCAGCAATTCCACTTCTGGGTATATATCTGAAGGGAACAAAAACACTAATTTTAAAAGATATATGCACCCTCATGTTCATTGCAGCATTATTTACAATAGCCAAGATATGGAAACAACCTAAGTGTCCATCCATAGATGAGTGGATAAAGAAGATGTGGTGTATATACACAATGGAATATTACTTAGCCATAAAAAAGAATGGAATCTTGCCATTTGTGACAACATAGATGGACCTAGAAAGTATTATGCTAAGTGAAATAAGTCAGAGAAAGAAATACAAATACTATATGATTTCATTTACATGTAGAATCTAAAAAACAAAATAAATGAACAAACAAAACAGAAACAGACTCACGGATACAGAGAACAAACTGGTGATTGCCAGAGGAGGAAGGGGTAGGAGGATGGGTGAAATAGGTGAAGAAGATTAAGAGGTATAAACTTCCAGTCATGAAATAGATAAGTCACAGGGATGTAACCTACAGCATAGGAAATATAGTGAATAACATTGTAATAACTTTGTTTAGTGACAGATGGTAATTAGACATATTGTGGTGACTATTTTGTAAAGTATAAAAATGTTGAATCACTATGATGTACACCTGAAACTAATATAATATTGTATGTCAATTATATTTCAATAAAAAGTAAATAAAATTAAATTAAAAGGAAAAAATAAAATAATATTCATGATAAATTAAACAAGTGAAAATAATAAAATTGGGGGGTACAGCAGGGAAGACTGCTATAACTTAAAAGCAGCAAAAAGCTATAACAAGTAAAGCATTTTTCTTTTAACATAGAACTCAGTAGAAGGACCATGAAATTTTTTTTTAAATCTAAGAATATACAAGAATTTAATAAACGTTAAGGGTGAAAATTCAGACTGGAACACTTATTTATTCAGACAAAAATATTTCTCTATCTCACAGCATGCGCTAAAAGGCCATGTGGATTGTAGAGTTAAATTTTAAAAAAGAAAAAGGGAATTTTTCTTTTAAATCAGGGTAAAGTTGGTCTGTATAAGCATAAAATCATATTCAAAATATAAAAGGATGAACCGGTTATATATGACTTTAGGAGGGTGAGAATAAATAAACTTACGGATGTCAAAATCACCATAAACAAAATATAATGACAAAAGACAAGTGGCAAAGTATCTATAGCATAAATAATAGCAATGAATATAATATATATTTATTTATACATATTTATATATAGTTAACACATATAAATGGTTTTTATAAATCAAACAGGATAAAAATGACCAATTAAAAATGGGTAAAGGATACCTATAGGAAATTCGTAAGAAACCATATTAAATTGTCCTATGAACATGAAACGTATGATATGAGTCAGTGAGTATGGTCTAAAATCCAGTATTCCAAAGAAATAAAAATTAAAATAAGATACAATTTATCACCTACTAAATTTACAAATATTAAAGAAAAATCCAATGTTGATGGCGTAGAAACAGGCTTTCTCGTCCATTACTACTGACAGTTTAAACTGGTCATTTCTCAAAAGCGATTCAGAAATATGTATGAAGAACCTTACAAATATCATACTTTTTGACCTTGATATTCAAATGCTAGACATTAGGCCTGAGACAATGATAAAAACTACGCAAAGATGTGGGTACAAAGGTGCTCATCATAAGAGCGTAATTTATAAGTTTCTCTTTTTTAATGGAAATCCACAGGCAAGTCAGCGCAAGAGTGAGGTAGTAAAGGCTCTTGCCCCATACGCTTCTTTTCATCCACATATTTCCATTGGAATGCTGGGGCTGAACATTCAAAGTTATTAAAGACATCTGATGTTGAAAGGATAGCCCTGGTTGAGGCCAGATATATGAAAGGACAATAAGGAATTAAGGTTTGGGGATCAAGGAGAAAAACTCTACATTAAGATCACATCGGCTCCAGATCTCTGAGATTTCAGTATGCCTGGTTGACCCCACAGAAACTCTGACTACCTAGAAATACTGGTAGATAGTCACAACCAGGGAGGCATTCAGACCTTCTGGGTGCACAAAGACGTGTGTACTTTAAGTCTATTAAAACTAGGATGACCCTTCTCATTTTGCCGGAGATAGTCTTGGTTTACTTCTATTGCCTCGTTGTGAACGGTTAATAGGCATTTCCTTTCACTCTCAGAAGTGCCCCATTATTTGGATGATAAATTATATGTCATCCTAATGACCCATTTGTTTTAATTAAATTCCACTCATTTTATTTTATTTTATTTTATTTGTAATTTTTTGTTTATTGCAGTAACATTGGTTTATAACATTGCATAAATTTCAGGTGTACATCATTATACTTCTATTTCTGCATAGATTACATCATGTTCACCACCCAAATACTAATTACAACCCATCACCACACACATGTGACGAATTATCCCTTTCGCCCTCCTCCCTCCCCCTTCCCCTCTGGTAACCACCAATCCAATCTCTGTCTCTATGTGTTTGTTTATTGTTGTTACTATCTACTACTTAATGAAGGAAATCATATGGTATTTGACCTTCTCCCTCTGACTTATTTCACTTTGCATTATACCCTCAATGTCCATCCATGTTGTCACAAATGGCTGGATTTCATCGTTTCTTATGGCTGAGTAGTATTCCATTGTGTATATATACCACATCTTCTTTATCCATTCGTCCTTTGATGGGCACTTAGGTTGCTTCCAAGTCTTGGCTATTGTGAATAACGCTGCAATGAACACAGGGGTGCATGTATCTTTATGCATTGGTGTTTTCAAGTTCTTTGGATAAATACCAAGCAGTGGAATAGCTGGATCATATGGTAGTTCTATCCTTGATTTTTTGAGGAATCTCCATACTGTTTTCCATAGTGGCTGCACCAGTTTGCAGTGTATGAGAGTTCCCTTCTCTCCACATCCTCTCCAACATATGTTGTTTCCTGTCTTGTTAATTATAGCCACTCTGATGGGCGTGAGGTGATATCTCATTGTAGTTTTGATTTGTATTTCCCTGATAGTTAATGATTTTGAACATCTTTTCATGTGTCTGTTGGCCATCTGTATATCTTCTTTGGAGAAATGTCTGTTCAGGTCTCTTGTCCATTTTTTAATTGGGTTGTTAGTTTTTTTGTTGTTGAGATGCATGAGTTCTTTATATATTTTGGAGATTAAGCCCTTATCAGATGTATGGTTTGCAAATATCGTCTCTCAATTGTTAGGTTGTCTTTTCGTTTTATTGATGGTTTCCTTTGCTGTGCAGAAGCTTTTTAGTTTGATGTAGTCCCATTTGTTTATTTTTTCTATTGTTTCTCTTGCCCGGTCAGACATGGTGCTTGAAAATATGTTGCTAAGACCGATGTTGAAGAGTGTACTGCCTAGGTTTTCTTCTAGAAGTTTCATAGTTTCAGGTCTTACATTCAAGTCTTTAATCCATTTAGAGTTACTTTTTGTGTATGGTGTAAGGTAAGGGTCTACTTTCATTTTTTTGCATGTGGCTATCCAGTTTTCCCAACACCATTTGTTGAAGAGACTTTCTTTTCTCCATTGTATGTTCTTGGCTCCTTTGTCAAAGATTAGCTGTCCATAGATGTGTGGGTTTATTTCTGGGCTCTTGATTCTATTCCATTGATCTGTGTGTCTGTTTTTGTGCCAGTACCATGCTGTTTTGGTTACTATAGCTTTGTAGTATATTTTGAAATCAGGGAGTGTGATACCTCCAGCTTTGTTCTTTTTTCTCAGGATTCCTTTAGCTATTCGGGGCCTTTTGTTGTTCCATATAAATTTTAGGATTCTTTGTTCTATTTCTGTGAAAAGTGTTGTTGGAACTTTGATAGGGATTGCATTGAATCTATAGATTGCTTTAGGAAGTATGGACATCTTAACTATGTTAATTCTTCCAATCCAAGAGCATGGAATATCTTTCCATTTCTTTGTGTCTTCTTCAATTTCCTTCAGCAATGTTTTATAGTTTTCCATGTACAGCTCTTTCACCTCTTTGGTTAAGTTTATTCCCAGGTATTTTATTCTTTTTGTTGCAATTGTAAATGGGATTGTATTCTTAATTTCTCTTTCTGCTACTTCGTTGTTAGTGTATAGAAATGCAACTGATTTTTGTATGTTGATTTTGTATCCTGCAACTTTACCATATTCATTTATTATTTCTAAAAGTTTTCTGGTGGATTCTTTAGGGTTTTCTATATATAAAATCATGTCATCTGCAAATAGTGACAGTTTCACTTCTTCCTTTCCAATTTGGATCCCTTTTATTTCTTTCTCTTGCCTGATTGCTCTGGCTAGGACTTCTAGTACTATGTTAAATATGAGTGGTGACAGTGGGCATCCTTGTCTGGTTCCTGTTCTTAGAGGGATAGCTTTCAGTTTTTCACCATTGAGGATGATATTAGCTGTGGGTTTGTCATATACGGCCTTTATTACGTTCAGGTGCTTTCCTTCCATCCCCATTTTATTCAGAGTTTTTATCATAAATGGATGCTGTATCTTGTCAAATGCTTTCTCTGCATCTATTGAGATGATCATGTGATTTTTATTCTTCATTTTATTAATGTGGGGTATTACGTTGATTGATTTGCGAATGTTGAACCATCCCTGCATACCTGGAATAAATCCCACTTGATCATGGTGTATAATCTTTTTAACGTATTGTTGTATGCAATTTCCTAGTATTTTGTTGAGGATTTTTGCATCGATGTTCATCAGTGATATTGGCCTGTAATTTTCTTGTTTTGTGTTGTCCTTGTCTGGCTTTGGTATCAGGGTAATGTCAGCTTCGTAGAATGAGTTAGGGAGCTTCCCCTCTCCTCAATTTTTTGGAAGAGCTTGGGCAGGATAGGTATTAAGTCTTTTTTGAATGTTTGGTAGAATTCACCAGGGAAGCCATCTGGTCCTGGACTTTTATTTTTGGGGAGGTTTGTGATTACTGTTTCGATCTCCTTACTGGTGATTGGTCTATTCAAATTCTCTACTTCTTCTTGATCCAGTTTTGGAAGGTTGTATGATTCTAAGAATTTATCCATTTCTTCCAGATTGTCGAATTGGTTGGCATATAGCTTTTCATAGTATTCTCTTATAATCTTTTGTATTTCTGAGGTGTCTGTTGTAAATTCTCCTCTTTCATTTCTCATTTTACTTATTTGTGCCTTCTCTCTTTTTTTCTTGGTGAGTCCAGCTAAAGGTTTGTCAATTTTGTTGATCTTTTCAAAGAACCAGCTCTTGGTTTTATTAATTTTTTCTATTGCTTTTTTGGTCTCTATTTCATTTATTTCTGCTCTGATTTTTATTATTTCCCTTCTTCTACTGATTTTGGGCTTGGTTTGTTTTTATTTTTCCAGTTCCTTTAGGTGCATTGTTAGATTGTTTATTTGAGATTTTTCTTGTTTGTTGAGATAGGCCTGTATCTTAGAACTTCCCTCTTAGAACCACTTTTGCTGTATCCCATAAATTCCGGCATGTCGTATTTTCCTTTTCATTTGTCTCCAGGTATTGTTTGATTTCTTCTTTGATTTCTTCGTTGACCCAGTCATTGTTCAGTAGCATTTTGTTTAATCTCCACGTATTTGTGGCTTTTCTGATTTCCTTACTATAGTTGATTTCTAGTTTCAAACTGCTGTGGTCAGAAAAGATGCTTGGTATTATTTCAATCTTCTTAAATTTATGGAGACTTGTTTTGTGGCCTAATATGTGATCAATCCTGGAGAATGTTCCATGTGCATTTGAAAAGAACGTGTATTCTTCGGTGTTTGGATGGAATGCTCTGTATATATCTACTAGGTCCATCTGTTCTAGTGTGTCATTTAAGGCCAATCTTTCCTTATTGATCTTCTGTTTGGATGATCTATCCATTGGTGTAAGTGGAGTGTTAAAGTCCCCTACTATTATTGTGTGACTGTCTATTTCTGCTTTTATGTCTGTTAATAATTGCTTTATATATTTAGGTGCACCTACATTGGGTGCGTAGATATTTACAAGTGTTATATCCTCTTGTTGGATTGTTCCCTTGATCATTATGTAATGCCCTTCTTTGTCTCCTTTTACAGTTTTTGTTTTCAAGTCTATTTTGTCTGATATGAGTACTGCTACCCCAGCTTTCTTTTCATTGCCATTTGCGTGGAGTATCTTTTTCCATCCTTTCACTTTCAGTTTGTGAGTGTCTTTAGGTCTGAAGTGTGTCTCTTGTATGCAGCATATATATGGGTCTTGTTTTTTTATCCAGTCAGCCACCCGATGCCTTTTAATTGGAGCATTTAGTCCATTGACATGTAAAGTAGCTATTGATAAGTATGTACTTATTGCCATTTTTTAACTTTTTTTTCTCAGTGTTTTAGTACTCCTTCTCTGTTCCTTTCTTCTTCTAGACAGAATTGATGGTCTCTTTAGTTTGACCTCTGTCTGAAAGCTCTGCTCTTTAACTCCCCTCCTCCCTCCTTTTATGTTTTTGATATCATATCTAACCTCTTTTTTTTTTTTTTTGTTAACCCTTAAATCGGTCCCTTTAACATTTCTTGTGGCACCGGTTTCTTGGTGACAAACTCCTTTAATTTTTGCTTGTCTGGGAAATTTTTGATCTCTCCTTCCATTCTGAGTGATAACCTTGCTGGGTAGAGTATTCTTGGCTGTAAGTTTTTTCCTTTAGCACTTTAAATATATTGTAACACTCTCTTCTAGCCTGTAAGGTTTCTGCTGAGAAGTCAGCTGATAGCCTTATGGGGTTTCCTTTGTATGTAACTTGACTTTCTCTTGCGGCTTTTAGGATTCTCTCTTTATATTTAATTCTGGACATTTTGCTTATGATGTGTCTTGGTGTGGGCCTCTTTGGGTTTATCTTGTTTGGGGCTCTCTGTGCTTCCTGTACCTGGATGTCTGTTTCCTTCCTTAGGTTAGGGAAGTTTTCATCTATTATTTCTTGAAATAGATTCTCTGCCCCTTTGTCTTGCTCTTCTCCTTCCCGGACACCTATAACACGGATGTTAGTGCGCTTGATGTTGTCCCAGAGGTCCCTTAGACTGTCCTCACTCTTTCAAATTCTTTTCTCTTTTACCTGTTCAGCTTGGGTAATTTCTTCTAGTCTTTCGTCCAGCTCGCAGATCCGTTCTTCTGTATCCTCTATTCTGTTTTTGAGTCCCTCTAGTGAATTTTTCATTTTCAGTATTGTATTCTTCATTTCTGATTGGTTCTTTTCTATATCTTCCATTTCTTTGTTGAAATTCTCACTGAGTTAATCTATTCTTCTCCCCAGATCAGTGAGCATCCTTAACACTCTTTGTTTGAACTCTCTGCCAGGCAGGTTGCTCATTTCTGTTTCACTTAGTTCCTTTTCTGGGGTTTAGTCCTGTTCCCTTACTTGGAATGTATTCCTTTGCCTCCTCATTTTGCCTCTTTCCCTGTGCTTGTGTCTATATATTAGGTAGATCAGCTACATCTCCTGCTCTTGGATAGGTGACCTTATGTAAGTGATGCCTTAGGAGGCCTGCAGTGTGCTTCCCTCAGTTCTCAATGTTCCAGGGATGACCCCTATGTGGGCTACGTGTGTCTTTCTGTTGTGGCCTGTTTGCTCTCCCTGTAGGTGCCCAGGGAGGCTGGGTTATGCTCCTGGCCAGCTGTTGTAATGCTCAGCTGCTTGTAGTTGTTGTGGGCCCTTCAGTCTCTTTATCAGGTGTGTGGAGCCCCAGCACAGTTGGCTGCAAGTTCTAATACCACGTTTGTGTTGCAGTATTTCTTTTAAGTGAGTAGGCCCCCAGTGTGGCAGGTTGTTAGGCTCAGGGCCTTACAATTGCTATAAGCCTCCAGCCTTTAGGTCTTTTGTCAGCTCTCTGAGGATTGCAGCTAGGTGGGGCTGGCCTCAGGCATGGGAGCACCCAATTTTTTCAGGCCTTGGAAGGTGGGGCAAACCCCCTATGTGGGTCTTTGAGAAGCACAAGTCTTCTGCAGCTGGCAAGCCCTGCCGCCCACGGGTCCACACACACAGTCAACACAGTCCTGCCCCGTGTGCGCGCCCCAACCCTCCGAAGTGGACCCAGTCTCTCCACAGCGGGAGCCCCACACACTCTACCACTGCCCCACACCTTCCACCCGCTCCTTGTGCATGCCCTGCCCCACTGAAGTTGGCTCAGTTGCCAGGCAGCAGAGAATCCAGTCACCAATCTATGCAGGCCCACAAGTTGCCTGAAGGCTTGTTGTTGGGTGGGGCCAGTCTCTAGGGTGGGCTGCCTGCCCTGGCTGAGCTGGATTAAATTGGTGCTCTAGCGGGTGATGCAGACCCTGGGCTAGCAGGCCTCAGGGAGAACTCCAATGGCTTCTGTGTCAGCATGCCCACACCAGGCCACAACAATGGCCACTGCCAATGTCCCAGTCCCTGGAAAGGTCTCACCTCTCACCAAGATGCACTCAGGGCCTATTAGGTGAGTCTCTTTTCACGAAAGCACTGTGCACCTTTCTTTCTGGTGATTTTAGGTTGCTTTCTGAAACAGGTGAATTTGCACATGGGCCCTTTAAGAGCCAATTTTAATTTCTTTGTGAACCAGCTTTTCTGGGGGTACTCCCCAGTGTTTTAGTAGCAGGCAAAGTCAGATATTATGCCACTTGTCACAATTGTGCTGGGTCCACAAAATGCCCACAGCGGGGGCACTCCCCAGCTCAGGGCCCCACTTCTCCAGGGAGGCTGTGTACCTATGGGCTGCTCCTGGGTGGCCGTGAGGCGCTGTGGCCTGTGAAGGTGGCGTTTTGCCTCTCCAGAAGGGAGTTTCTGCCTCTTCTACTTCAATTAGGATTGTCCTTTGTTGCAGGAGTTCATCCTATCCAGTTTTCAGTTCTGTCTCAGGGGTAATTTTTCCACAAGTAGTTGTAAATTGGCTGTGTCCGCTGGAGGAGGTGAGTTCAGAGTCTGCCTACGCTGCCATCTTGACTTCTCCACTCATTTTAATTAAAGGGTGTTTTCGCATAATGGAACATACTGAGAGCATTAAATGAAATAGCTCAGTGTAATTCACTGAAGTATTTGCTAAGGGTACTTTCCATTATATTATGTTGTTCTTCTCTTTGAGAACTCATGAGAGGCATTTCTCTCTGGTCTCAGCTACACTGTAGCCATGTTTCTCCTGAGTATCCAGTGTACTTTTGTCTCCTGAACTCAATTGCAGAACTGGTCCAGTTTCCCACTTTGCATTCAGCCATTGCTAGATGTTTAGAGCCAACTGTGATATTCACCTTCAGTCCAATCATGGCCCTCCAGTTCTGGAAGACAAATTATTAGGTCTGTAACTTACCATTTGACCTCCCCTCCACACTGCAAATACTTCTTATGGATTTAAAAATAGCAGAAGTATCATTTCAACCACACACCATTAAACAAAAAGATTTATCTTCTCCAAAAGATACATGTTATGATAAGAGCATGATAGGTGGCAGCCAGCGTACATCACATCTGTCAGGTTACCCCTTCAAACAGCCCATGTCTTACCATCACTGTGTTAGTGAAACACTCTCAGAGTTCAGTCAAGAAAGGAAATCCAAGGCCTTAGTTCTGATGAGTTGATTAAGGAGCTTATTCCTGGAACTGCTATCTCCCACCTGTTTCTTTATCTAACTCAGTTTTATGGGTTCTGCAGCTACAGAAGACTGTCGCTCCAAATGCCACCCAGCAACTTAATCTCTGATTGCTCTAAGGGTATGATATAATTCTTCCTCCAATTGCTAGAGGATGGTAGAGGCAGCTATCGACAGAGCTTCAAGTAGCAGGGCAAGCCTAGGATTGACTGCTGCCATTTTCAACATTGGTTGGCAGAAGGTAGGGACTAAAAATTGAAAATAGAGGGTTTAGGCAACAATATACTCCAATTTTGTTTTCCTTCCTGGTATCTTTGGACTGAGCATCACCATTTATTTCCTCAGTTATAAAGACACACTTTAAAAAAGATATGGTCACACTATCTTTGCAACTTTTCTATAAATCCAAACCTATTCTAAAGTAAAAAGTTTATGTTTAAAAAAGGACGATGTCTTTAACAAACCCATTCTGCGTGCCAGCTGTTAATGCTGCTAAACAAACACTTGCCATTCTCTAGACTCCAGGCACATGGTAGGCCTGCACTCCTTGGACCCTTGTAGTTAGGTAGGGCCATGTGACCGCCTCTGGCCAGTGAACTGGGACTAGAAGTATTACCTGGTATTGCAGTTAGGTGCTGCTCTAAGACACCACTTTCCTCTGTCACAGTGATTAAGAATGTTCTAGCAAGTGGATGTTTCACCACCCTGGCTCTTGAGTAATGATGAATGAGAAGCAGAGCAAAGAGACCATCGATGGACATGTAGTGTAGTTGAGATATAAACCTTTATTTTTCTAGCCACTGAGATTTGAGGGCTTTTTCCTGATTTGAGCTGATGCTAATGCAACATGCCAGGACTTCAGGTAGAATGGTGAAATCCAAGTTTATTTGAGTATACTCTGTGTGTGTGTGCGTGTGTGTGTGTCTGTGTGTGTGTGGTTTATTAATAGCCCCTTATGCACTATTTAGTATAACTATATGGTCTTATTTGTCTGAAAGAGTTCAGGTTAACATTTGTTGTCCTGGAGTAATTAATCATAGAGTTGTCTTCCATTTTCAGAAGTGCCCCATGTTGTACCACATGAGGTAGCCATGCTAGGACTACTGCAGACCTCCAGCAAATGTATTAGACTTCATGGTATGCAATTTGTACATAAACCTCAATATAAACTTCCATCCTATTTTCATAACTTTATTTTTGCTTTTCCTTATTTTTCCAATTTATTGAAAAATTTCTCCATTTTGCTGTAATGTATGTACCTTTTAATCTTCCCATTGGGAAACAAACTGATGTTAAGTGATGTGTACATACAATTTATTTTAATAAATTGATTTAAAAATAATTTAAAATCAATTAATTAAAATAAATTTTTATTTTTAAATATGTTTGAAGAATTATAAATGATTTTCTTCCTTTTAATCCTGTGACATGTCCTCCATTTAATACCACTGCCTTTCACATTCCAGAAAAGCAGCCCATTCTGATGACTGATGAGCCCTGAGTAGGGCTAGATAGTAACTAGATAGTGTGATATGAATGTTGTATCAGTCAGGGCTTTTAGTTGCAAGCAACAGAGGTAGATTCTGGCTGAGTTAAAAAGAAAAAGGAGTTAATTAAGAAGGTATCAGGTAACTTACAGAATCATTAGAAGAGTTTGAAGATAGGCAGCCATGTAAAATCCCCTAAAATCTAGGACTTTGCCCAGTGAGGAAACAATTTCAGCTAATTGGCTCTGCAGCCATAAAGAGAAGATTCTTATTCTTTACCTCCTGAGTTATGAGCTCCTGAATCAAATTCTGATGTAGGTATCCCTGACTGACATGGGTGATTGTATTCTACTGCAAAGAAGATTGGAAAAAGCAAAAATCTAGCATTCTCAGAAATAGTAAAATACAGTCTTTATTCCACACCAAGACACATAGGATGGGGAATTAAACAAACATTCCCTTGACCTTTTACTGAGGGTTTAGATGCTGAACCAGAATGAACGAAGAGCCAAAACAAATGACAAATGTCTATTTTAGGCAATTAAATTCAGCACAGAAATGCAAGCGATTATTACAGTGTACACACATGTGGCTTTGATCTACTGTCTGGCCAAATAGCCACAGTATTCATTCCCATGCACCAAGACCAGAAAACTTATTTGAAAGGCCAGATGCGTTCATTCACTTTGCACCAATTTGCAAGTTCTTCCTTTGCTAATTACTGCATGGAAAACGAATAAAAGGAAGGCAAATATCCTTCTCTCTTGCCACAAAAAATCTGCAGTAACATCTCCATCCACATATTAAGGTGAAATAACAGTAATTCTTAAGAGCAGAGCTAGCCCAAGTTAGTAGCAAGCCCACTTGCCCACTTGCCCACTTGCCTGGGTTGTTTCCACTGTGAATCTATTTACCCAAGGTATTCACTAGATAAATAAACTATCAACATGTTACGTAAAAATATGTTACTCCATAAACTGAAATCAGAAACCAGCTCTGCTCTTCAGTAACAATATGCCTTTAGACATCCATTGGTGCCATTTTTACCACCCATGAAATGAGGCATTTAAAAGCAATAAGATCCCCAAAGTGCTTCCAGATCTCAAATTCTATGATTCATTAAATATAAGATAAATAGGCAGGATTGTGCCCAAGTACAATCTCTTGACCTAAGCAAGGTATTAGTACACGGCAGATACTTAATGAAGGTTGGTTGAATGAATAAATAAGTAATTAATGGATGAATTAAATGAAAGAATTATGAATGAATGAACATTTCTTTGATCCTTCGTTGAATGAAGTATAACCAGATCAAGAACTAGCACTCCACTGAACTCCCTCTGATTATCTTTTATCTTTGCACTTGATCCATAGGTCTTCTGTTTTCCCCAAACACTATCACTAAGAACTGCTCAGCTAAAATGCTCTAACCACACCTTTATTTTTATTACTTTTTAAAAACTTTATTGATATATATATAGCACTCCATACCATTCACCCATTTACAGTGTACAACGGTTTTCAGTATATTCATGTAAGTTGTGAAACCATTGTTACATCTAATTTTAGAATATTTTCTTTAGTCTTTCCACAAAAACCCCTGATACTCATTAGCAATCATTCTCCATCCAGCCCTAATGCCCAGCCCTATACAATCACTAATCTACTTTCAGTCTCAGTAAATTTGCTTATTCTGGACATTTCATATAAATGAAATTATAAAATATGTGCTCTTTGTAACTGGCTTCTTTCACTTAGCGTAATGTTTTCAAGGTTTGTCCATGTTGTAGTACTTAACAATGTATCATTTCTTTATGGCCAAATAATATTTCATTGTACAAGTATACCACATTTTATTATTCATTCGTCAGATGATGAATATTTGAGTTGTTTCAACTATTATGAGTAATACTGCTATGAATATTTAGGTAATAGTTTTGTATGAATGCATGTTTTCATTTCTCTTAAGCATATACCTTGGAATGGAATTGCTGGGTCTTATGGTAACTGTATGTTTAACATTTTGAGGAACTGCCAAACTATTTTCCAAAGTGGCTGCACCATTTTACATTCCCACCAGCAATGTATGTAGGTCCCAAATTCTCTATGTCCTCACCAACACTTGTTATTATCTATCTTTTTGATCATTGTCATTCTGGTTGGTGTGAAGTTGTATCTCACTGTGGTTTTGATTTACATTTCTGTGATGTCTAATGATGTTGAGAATCTTTTCATGTGCTTATTGGTCATTTGTATATATTCCTTGAAGAAATGTCTATGAATATCCATTGATTATTTTTAATTGGGTTGTCTTTTCATTATTGAGTTTTACAAGCTCTTTCTATATTCTAGGTACAGGTCCCCTAGCAGAGATATGATGTGAAAATATTTTCTCCCATCCTGTGGATTGTCTTTTCACCTTCTTTATGGTGCCCTTTGAAGCACAAATGTTTTTAATTTTAATGAAGTTTAGTTTATCTTTTTTCTTTTGTCACTTGTGCTGTTTCTTCTTTAGTCAGTTCCAGAAGTTTATGGTTTTCTAGGAATTTCATTTTTTGGCATGCAGTTATTCATAGTAGTCCCTTAAAATTCTTTTTATTTCTGTAAAATCAGTATGTCCCCTCTTTCATTCTTGTTTTTTGTGATTTGATTCTTCTCCTTTTGGTTTCATTGATTTTCTCCATTCTGTATTTAATTAAATATTTTTCCATTCTGTATTTAATTAATTTCCACCCTAACTTTGATTATTTCCTTCCTTCTGCTTGCTTTAGATGTAGTTTTCTCTTCTTTTTCCAGAGTCTTAAGGTGCAATGTTGGGTAATTAATTTGAGATAGTTCTCAAATTTTAATATAGGCATTTATAGCTATAAATTTTCCAATAAGCACTGCTTTAGATGCATTCTATACCTTTTGGTATGGTGTATCTTCATTTCCATTCATCTAAAAGTATTTTCTAATTTCTGTTGTGATTGTGTCCTGATCCATTGGTTATTTAGGAGTGTGTTGATTAATTTCCACACATTTTTGAATTTACCAAATTTCTTTCTGCTATTGATTTCTAATTTCATTCCAGTATAGTTGGAGAGCATACTTTGTGTGATTTCAATACATTTAAATTTATTGAGACTTGTTTTATGGCTTAGTATATGGTCTATTCCAGGGAATGTACCACATGCACTTGCAAAAAATATGTATGTATTCTGGTATTGTTGGACAGAGATTCTATAGATGTTTCTTAGTTATAGTTGGTTTATACTGTTGATCTGCTTACTTATTCTATCCATTATTGAAAGTGGGGTAGTGAAGTATCCAAATATTATTGTTGAATCATTTATTTCTGTCTTCAATAAGAAGAAATTTTTGTTTCATGTATTTTGGGCTTTGTTGTTAGACACATATATGTTTATAATTGTTATATCTTCCTGATGGATTAACTCTTTTATCATTATAAAAATGCTCTTCTTTATTTCTAGTAACATTTTTTGTTTTTACGTCTATTTTGTTTCATATTAGTATAACCACTCCAGCTTTCTAATGGTTATTGTTTGCATGATATATATTTTTCATCTTTTACATTCAAACTATTTGTGTATTAAGGACTATCTGGTATCATTTCCTTACTCTGGTACAGCATTGCTCACATCTACCTCCTTTGTGCTGTTATTATCAAATATATTACATTTCCATAAGCTCCAGGTACAATAATACAAATATATACATACTGTTTTATACAATTGCTTTTCTAATCAGTTAAGAGAAGAAAGAAGAAGATATATTTATTTCTGTTGTCTGCTAGCAATAAATTCTCTCAACTTTTGTTTATCTGGTAATGTCATTATTTCACCTATTTTTAAAAGATCTAGTTTTGTTAGACATAAAATTCTTGGACTATAGTTTTTTCTTTCCATACAGTAGTCCCACCTTATCTGCAGGACATACATTCCAAAAGCCCCAGTGGATGCCTGAAACCACGGATAGTACTGAACCCTGTATATACTATGTTTTTTCCTATACATACATACCTATGATAAAGTTTTATTTATAAATTAGGCACAGTAAGAGATTAACAACAATAACTAATAATAAAATAGAATAATTATAACAATTTACTGTAATAAAAGTTACCATAGATCTTAGCAACCTCAGCATATGTTTTTTTTCTTCTCTCATTAAGCTGAGAACTTTCACCTTTTCACTTACAGGAAGCACGTTATGGCTTCTCTTTGGCATATCTGAATTGCCAGCATCACTACTCTTGCACTTTGAGGCCATTATTAAGTAAAATAAGGGTTACTTGAACACAAGCACTGTGATACCACAACAGTCGATCTGATAACGGAGAGGGCTACTAAGTGACTAAAGAGCAGGTAGTGTATACAGCATGGATCCGCTGGACAAAGAGATGATTGACGTCCCAAGTGGGACAGAGCAAGACAGTGTGAGATTTCACTGTGCTACTCAGAACGGCATGCCATTTAAAACTTATGAATTATTTATTTCTGGAAATTTCCATTTAATATTTTCAGACTGTAATTGACTGCAGGTAACTGAAACCATGGAAAGTGAAACCAAGAACAAGGGGAGACTACTGTACTTTCAGTATGCTATCCAGTTGCCTTCTGGCCTCCATTGTGTCTGATGATAAGTTAGATGTTTATCTTATTGGGATTTTCTTGTATGTGTCAAGTCATTTATCTATTGCTATATTCAAAATTTTCTCTATCTTTGGCTTTCAACATTTTTACTATGATGTATCTGGGTGTGGTTCCCTTTGAATTTATCCTATAGAATATGCTGAGGTTCCTGAATGTATAGATTAATTTTTTAAATCAAATTTGGGACGTTTACAGCCATTACACTTTCAAATATTTTTCTACTTCTTTCTTTCTCTCTTTCTTCTGGAACTCCTATGATGCATATATTGGGGTGCTCATTTCCCTGAGGATCTGTTCATTATTCTATATTCTTTTTTCTCTTTGTTCTTTAGATTGCATAATCTCTACAGATCTATCTTCAAGTATACTGATTCTTTCCTCTAACAGTTTAAAGTTGCTGTTTGAGCCCCTCTAGTGAATTTCTTATTTCACTTATTGCACTTTATAACTCCAGAATTTCCATTTGTTTTTTTTTTATAATTGTATCAGAATTGATATTCTCTATTTGATGAGACATTGTCATTCCTTCCTTTACTTTTTAAAGAATTATTTCTTTATAATAGCTACTTTGAAATCTTTGTTAAGTCTGACATCTGGGCCCTCTCAAAGGCAGTTTCAGCTGGTGCTTTCTTTCCTGTGTATGGGTTACACTTTCCTGGTTTTCTGTATGTCTCATAAATTTTTGTTGAAAACTGGACATTTTAAATAAAATAGTATAGCAACTCTGGATACTGATGCCTTCTGACCCAGGGATTGTTTTTGTTGTTGTTTGCTTATTTATTCATTTGATGACTTGGCTGGACTATTCTAATGAGGTCTATTTCCTCCACAGTGTGTAGCCTCTGATGTCATGCCTCAAAGGGTACAGCTTGGGCATGCTCCCAGTCACCCTGGTATGGCGGTGGTTTTATCAGGGCTCTCTTTTACAGTCTCTTTCCCTGATCTTTCTATTAAGCTGTCTGTTTTATTGTTATCACTCTCAGCTGTTAGCTTCCACCAACTGCCAGCTAATTGCCCTATTGTTTTAAATAATGCCCTGGAGCATAAATATATCCACAGTCTGATTAAATTAAATTTGTATTCCTTTGCAGGGGTAATCTTTGAAGCCAGTCTTTGAGGTTTGTCATGAAAGGTCTTCTTAGCTATCTCTTTCCTTGCTTCTCTCTGGTAAACTTCTACCTGGTTTACAGTTTAGTTGACTGCTCTCATAGAACTACTAGACTCCTCTAATTGGTTACTACCACAACCTCCATTGTTTCTGAGAACACATTTAGGCGTAAACTTCCCCACACTCTGTTTCAAATAAAGTCAGTTCCTTTGGGGAGAGCTCAGAGCTCTCTGTTCTCATGAACTGCTCTCTCCCCAGTAAAACCTTTGCACTACTGCTCCAGATGTGGGGGTGGAGACAGCAACCCATTTCTCTCAAATGACACCCCTGCCCCCTGAACAGGGCGCTAGGCTAGGGCATAGCCTCTAGTCTTCTCAACTTGTCTCTCCTTGTGTGTAAGCCCCACCCTATAATCAATATTGGACAAGGGCAATCAGGGCCCCAGTATTCTTGGCCTGCCATAGCTGGCAGGAAACATAGAGTTTCCACCCTATGAATGATGGATGGGTAGAGGAAGAGATCCTCAGACCCCTCAGTCACTCTAGGAATAGAGCCTCTACAACATGGATTTAGGAAGGGGGATTCTTGCTCAAGGCTGTATCCTTTGACATCAGAGGTTACACACTATGGGGGATTCTGGTGGCCTGAACCTCCCAGGGAAATAGCATAGCCCTCAACTGGGAGCTGCAGGGGAGAGGGAGCCCTGTGTTCTTGGCTGCATACACCTGGAGCAGAGCTTCCATCATGCTTAGCTGAGAGCAGGGAGGGAGGGAGCAGGTCATGGCTCAAATGCCGCAAACTCTTGTGGTTCTTACTGAGATATAGAAAATTTTCTCGAATAAATGTTTCTTCATTTATTCATAAACTATAAATGCACTTCATTCAAGTACTTTTCTAAATGTCTGTCCTTAAGTCAATTTCTAGAGATTTTAATTCTTTTTAGTGATTTTCACCAGTTATGGTTATTTCACTGGACAGAGAAAGTTTACAGAGCTCACCACTCCACCATTCCAGAAGTCATCTCTCATTCATCTTCAATAGTTTATTGAACTTTAAAAAGTTTTGATAAGTATGTCATGCAGTTTATATTATAAAACCTTCCTAAAGTTAAGGTAGGCTGCCTCCCTTGCTTTCTCCTTCACTCTCATGCTGTTCCCTCTACCAAAGAGTCAAGTTGGAAGAATCAGAAAAATCAGTGATGTTGATTTTTACTCAGTACCCCAAAAACTACTGGATTACTGGCCTACAGCAGTTGACGAATAATTTTTAGGATACACACACCTATCTTGTTTGATGTAAGACCAAAAATTCAGCTGCAATTTCCTTCCAAATGCTTTGTCTTAAGTTTAATTTCAAGTATACTTGCAATGGCATGCTTCGCTTTATGAAGTGCTTCTCCTTTATGAAGCACTGGTATACAACACATGCTCCACTCATATACCCAGGTTTGTGACACCATTGTAATGATCTAGTAGTGTGACATCAACCTTAACAGATCCATTGTGAAGCAGTCTTCAAGTCTTGGACAATTACCTGATATTGCCATGTACTTACTAAATATTTGGCACAACCCAGTTTTGCCAAAGGTAAACGCATTTGAGCAATGCTCTATTGTTCCCTATATTTTGCTTGCAGATTAGAGAGAGAGCAGTTAACATGTTTGCAGTACCACAATCTTTCTGAATATTAATGAGTTATATAAGTCCTAGCCAACTCACCCATGGGCAAATTTAACGAGTATACTCCATCCTATCTCACTAGTCATGACTGAAACTGTAACATGCCAGCCAAGGACTGGTCCCAATAAAATTACACTTGATCTTCCCCTCTGCCTTTTAGTTGATAAAAAAAAACATTGATAAATCACTAGGAGTAATATTTTAACCAGTTGTGCACTCTCTTGGCAGTTGTTTGATCTAAACTCAATTTTCAGGGTTTCTGAGTGAATCTATCCAATAACTCTCAGTCTTACCAAAAATTTGGGGATTCTGATAAGCAGCTGGTCTAAGGAAAATGTCTTTTAAACATTTTAATCTAGCCATGCCCCTGTGCTTAGAAATTACATTAATTAGAGACATTGGTTTCCCTTTAGGGGGCTCCACTTCCACCCTCAGGCCCAGATGCCCTTTAATGAGAATGACACAGCAATCAATTTAATCTATAGAAGAAGAGAATCTATCTTGGATGATTTAGGTATATGGATGGCATATAGGTTTAATTTTCAGCCAATCTCAACAGATAATTATTAACTTCCTAGAACACTATGTTGAAAAAGATTCTGAAGCTGTATCTAGAGTCAGTGGGAAGAAGGTTGCACAATTATCAAGGTCCACCAAGGACATAGGAGAGACTAGAGGTAGTGCTCGTGCCGTCTATGCACTGTCAACAAGGGCCTAGAGTCAACGATTCTGATGTTACTTCCAGGTATACGGTGCTGTGTTAGTAAAACTGCCATTATCCATGCCATGTTTCTCCATAGGGTGACAATCCTCATGAAACTGAATTCTTTCATAAAATATAAAATATATGATATGAACATGCTATAAACATCCTGCTACTCTTAGTTTCTCTTACTGAAATCATGTTTAAACCATCTACTTTCTTTATACTGCTTACCTGTGAATAACAACTTATCAGAAAACTCTTCTTTTAAGTTCTTATAAGTTTAATGTTTTGAACATTAAAAAAGCATACCAGGAAAAGACAGTAAGAAGCACTTTCCACTCAACTGATTAATAAACTGAGGGTCACTGCCTAAGTGAGGCATTAGAGATAATGAGTAGTTCATGGTCATCTGTACAACATGAAGATTTTGAGAAGAAAGCCAAAAAATATCAATGAGTAATGATGACGAACAGAATAAGTGTTTCCCGGGGCATAATGTGTCTGTCCACGTCAACTGGGCCTTTGTGGTTTTCCATTCATTTCTCTAAATTCAGGAGAAGCTGGGGGTAAGGACAGGGACCCAGCCCCTGGCATCATAAAGTGGTAAACTTCGAGGAGGAATTTGCATTTATTTGAAAGGATCTGAAAATTAGTGTCATTCTCTAGACTCTCAAGACACACAAACACTCAGGCCTCATGACAATTTTTTTAGTCTATTTCTGTTAAGCTTGTAAAAACCACTTTTCCACTTTCATTATAGTCCAGTGCTTCAGTAATAAAAGGGTTTTGAAGTAAAAATATCAGTTTTTCTAGTTATTCTGATTTAAAAGCAGCTGAGAACACACAAATGGCTGAATTTTTACTCTTCTGAGTCTTAGGACAGGTCAATGATTTTAGCCTCAGAAACCTTCAAATTTAATGTGATCTAAACCAGTGCTGCTCAAAATGTGGTCCGCAGACCAGACCTGGTCCATGGACTGTTTGTTAGTGATCTGTGAAAAGATCAAAAATTGAGAATAACTCCTTATAAATATTTATAGCAGTTGGACCAAGCAGCTTTACTTGAATCTAATAATAGCAAATTTGGGATTGATTTTTGGATATCTTTGTGTTTGGGGTTTTTTTTATATTGATTCATTTTTATCATACTTTATCAGTCCATATTTTATCAGTCCATGATAGATTGAAAATAAGCAAAACCAGTGCTTCACCACAGATAATTTGAGATACTTGAGCACTAGTCTATGCCCTCTCCTACCTTCCCACCTATTCTGCTGTGAAGAATGGCGATGAGTAATAAATGCAAATGTTCCCATTTATATTTCCCATAAAATATAATTTTATGCTCTGTCTTAGTTTTGTATTCCCATGTCACAAATTACCACAAGCTTAGCAGTTGAAAACAATGTCCATTTACAGCTCATAGTTCCATAGGTCAGAAGGCTGGCACGGCATGGCTGGGTTCTTTGCTCAAGACACCACACAGCCAAAAATCAAGGTGTTGGCTGGACTGAGTTCTTGTCTGGAGGCTCTAGTGAAAAGTCCACTCCAGAGCCCACTTTTGTTGTTAGCAGAATTTAGCTCCTTGCAATGGTAGGACTGAGGTCTTCATTTTATTGCTGGCTGTCAGGCAGAGCCTGCTCTCAGCTCCTAGATTCTGCCCTTAATTTTTTGTCACTTGGCCTCCTTCATCTTTAAGCTAGTAACAGTGCATTGAATCCTTCTCCTGCTTTAAATCTCTGATTTCCTCTTCTGTGACCTAAGCCATGTGGTTGGGTCAGGCCCGCATGGATAATCTCCCTGCGTTGTCACCTGTGCCATGTAACATGACATAATCATGGAGTAACACCCATCACATTCCCGTTCCCAGGCATCACACAGACATGTATTCCATGGGGCTTGGGAGGAGGGAATCTTTGAGACCATCTCAGAATTCTGCCTACCACATACTCTGTTGAATTTCATATCTGAACTTGGCAATTGTTTCCTTTGAATTCTGGCCAATAAAGACTCTTGACTATTAAATAACATATTTTACATAAATCTACCCCTTGTTTGGAGGAGGTCTTTCACTGTGTAAAATAGGTTAAATTTGTTTCATTTCAATGACCCAAATGATATTCACTAAATACCTCCTGTTTTGAAAAAAACAGCAACTGCACCTGTGTACTATATATTATAATGTTTAATTTCAATGTCTCAAATTTCACAGAGAGTGAAAAAAATAAAATTAGTTCTTTAAAAATTCATTTTGGTAAAGTTTAAATATTTTTTTAAAAGCATTTCCCATTAGGAGTTATTTCAAAGAAATGCCTGTGGTTTCTGCTAACTTATTACAGATCCATCCTTTTAAAACATAAACCAAGGACTGTGTGATAAAACATACCAGTTAGAAATATAAACAGATACATTATAGATAACTTAAGTAATGCTTTTCTCTCCTGTGAATACAATTTATGTCACTTAAAAGCTGGAATCAAAGGAAGCTTGTTTTTAAGATATTTAGGGCTGGGAGATGTAGCAAGCAATAGCAACACTAGCTAATTAAATCAAATACTATTCATGGCCTCTGTTAGCATTTTAAGGCTGAAGATGAAACAAGATGGAGAAAGTGTCTGATCCCTTGATAAGTATAACTTGCAACAAGTTGGCAAACTGGTCAGAATTAAAAGCCAAAAATAGCAGTTTTGCTGTGTAATTTTTTTTTTTGCAATGACTTTATAGCTCCACATCTCAGCTTGCATTACTCATTTTGTAAAATAAAGAGAAAACTATATTTCTAAAAAACTTATTTTAAATAAATTACTCCATCAAATTGACCAGTTTAAAGAAAATATTCCATGGGCTGATGTTGTTTGAGGTTCTATATGAGAAAAAAGAGAATCAAATATTCTTTGATGCTGAGAATAACACTGCCAAATATAAAGTAATAATTGCAGTCAGTGAAACTTAACCACTGTTTAGTACTGTGGCTGTTTTTATTAAGAGGAAAACATCTAAAGTAGTACTTTGTTTCTAGATTCTAGTTTAATTTAACTAATGTTTTCATTGTTTTTCCATGTTGGTGTTTCTATATCCAATTCATCTTAAGCAATGCAATCAAGAGACTTCAAGATCTATAGTTCCCAGACATAAAATGAAGAGCTGATTTCAGAACACTGTAAGTCTTAAAGATTGTTCTTCACCATGGGGGAAGGCAAGTGTGTGGAGATTAATAAGATAGAATCAATTTTTCAATGGATAAGTTCAGATTCCTGATCCTTGCTTGGTGTCTGGATCATGAGGCTTGCTCCAAGAATAGAAGGATCAGGTCAGTTCTGTGCTTATTGATTCTTTATTCTGACTATGTTTCGGCTTCCCATGCATCTACAGGCAAGTGTCTCCAGAAATTTGAATAGACCTTTGGCCACTGGGTGAGCCAAGCATTGGCCAATACCCAAGAGAAGAGCCATGAGTGCACATCTTCTGATAATCTCCTATTCACCCTTAAAAAGGGTTCTGCACCCAATCCCAACATATGTGGGTGGGGGTTTCCCTACCACCAAGAAGCAATGCTGCAACACCAGCTAAGTGTCCTATAATTCAACTCAATTCTGACACTATATACTCAGAGACAGCACCAGCTCCAACAGGTCAAGGGCACACTCCCACAAGACTGCCCTCCACTTCAGATGCCAATGCAAGTCCAGGTTATTACTTGTTCTTCTGACCAACTGGGTATAAATCAGAGGTTCTCACAACCCCCTCCTTGGGTTTGATTAATTTGCTAGAGTGGCTCACAGAATTCAGGAAACCCTTTCATTCACTAGATTACCAATTTATTACAAATGATATTAAAAGACACATATCAAAAACCAGATGAAGAGATACATAGGGCAAGGTTCCAAAAAAAGGAGATTCTGTCCTCACGAAGTTTGGGGCGCAGCATGGTGGCACATAGAACCATTCCAATTCCCCAACCTGGAAGATCCCTGAGTTTTGGGTTTTTATGGAGACATCATTACATAGGCATGATTGGCCATTGGTGATTGATTCAACCTCCAGCCCCTCTCACCTCGGAAGTCAGGAGGTGGGACTGAAAGTTCCAACCCTCTCTTCATGGTTAGTCCACCTGGCAACCAGCCCCCATCTTTAGGTGCTTTCCAAAAGTCACCATATTAAAATAAACCCAGTTGTGGTGGGAAGGGGTTTTGCTTTGTCTGCAGGGCAAATTATGCTCAGAGACTGAGATTGCTTTTGCCAATAATTTATTTAACATAAATTTACTGTGGGGATTATAATAATTTCACAAACTAATAGCATACAGGATAATGTCTCTTAATAAGCCGATAAAGAAATAAAACACTCTAAACCAATGATAGATTAGTTACATTATTGTTCCAGACAAAGGGGAGATGAAAGGAATAAAGTCCAAATTTAGTCAAGATATACCTTTCTACAAGTTGGTTCTTGGAATAGTCAGCTTAGCCAACCAAGAGCTAATGTCCAGCTGCCAGTGCAAAGTGAAAGTCCCTTGTTGCTAGAGCATGTTGCTAGGGAATGAAGGCACCAGTGTTGGTGGGCAAGACAGTCTTCACAGGACTGCTGCACGGTTTTCACCACGGCTGGCAAAGAGTCACCTTGCCACGGCAGGAGCTAATGCCCCAAGGTCTTCAGAGAGCTGTTTAGATCAGCAAAGGGCAGCCTTGTCCAGACTGAACACTCTCGGTAAGTCTTCACAAATTCTTGGTATTTAAAGTCTAAATGTTCCCTAGCCATAGTTGCTCCTCCATATGTTCTTATCGATAAGCCCCCAGTGGCGCCATCAACAGCTGAGCTATTGAGTGCTTGTGACAATAACAGATGTCGATGACAACATCCTGGCACAGCTTCCTCAATGTAACTTCACTCTCACATCAAACAACTTCACTCTTGTCATGAACAAGTGGATTTGAAATTATGTCAATCCAATACACAACAGGCTTGCTATGAATAACAAGACACCCATTTCACCTTTATGGCTCTGAAGTGATTTCAGGAAATGAGGACAAGAGACCAAATATTATGACAAAGTATGCTCCCATTGCTCTAATCGCTCAGGAAATTCCAAGGGTTTTGGGAGTTGTGAGTCAGAACCCGTGGATGAAGACCAAATATATGGTCATCTGAATGATCAAATATATTTCTTATAAATCACAATATTGCAACCCTGTTGGTGGAGGAGGTGTCCTCTGCCCTAAACAGTATGAGATGGTTAAATACACAACCCTTGACATCGGGCAGATGAAATCAACAGCTGTTTATTAGTCACATATACTCACAGCCTGGGGGAGGATGACACTGCATGCCAGGCATGGCCACAGAGGAGTTGCACTTAGGAATAGACTAAACAACCAGGGGCTGTGGGAGGCGTGCTTTGTAGTATCAAGAGGGTGAGGTGCCTCCTGGTTCCCCCAGCCTGTTTGAATAATTTTGCAGACTGGCAGGAAATGAAGCCTGTTAGGGTGAGTTCCAGGTGGAGTGCAACTGATGCCACTGATAGAGAAACTAGCCGGGTGGAGCCCTTTCCATTGGGTTGGGGGCATATCTGGTGAGAGCAGAGGAACTCACAGTTAGCGCTTTGGGGACTCATCTGTTTCAAAGATGTCAAGACAGCACTTGAAATGTTAAGTCTTACAACACAACTCAAGTGAGGAAACAGTTCAAACAAATCAAGACCCCAACCAGCCCTATCAGGACAAGGAGCACACCCTAGCCACTGCAAATTTTTTCTGTAAATGATAATAATAATGATGACAACAACAATAATTCCAGAATCTTATCTTAAAATTCCAGGAGGAAGGAAATTCCTTAACATCTCCATGCCTAGCTGCTTTATCAGCCCCTCTGACAACTGTTAGTCATGATTCTCATCACGATATTTATTCACATATTTGTCTTCCTCACTTTTCCTGCATGAATAATTCCATTTTTTGCCCATGGGCAAGACCAGACTGCTCCAGGAGGTGACCTGATGCATGTTCGAACTGCTCCCTGCTCACTTCCCTCTTGGCACAGAGACTGTCGTTTCTATGATGGGCTGTTTCTGTTTTTTTCCAGAAAAGTACTATTGAAGTTTTATTTACATGAAGTGATTCATTTCCACCTTTTTGTCCCCCCTCCCCGGTAGCTTAGAAAATGCCAAAAAACTCAAAGTACCTCATGCTGATGCTGAATCATCTTTAGATGTTCTTGGAGTACGACTCTGAGTTCATGAATGTGCCTATCACAGGAGGAACTGCCCCTCCACCTCAGCAGACACTAAGTAAAGCTGTCTTCTCTACACCTGTCCACGACCACCTTGGAAAGATGCAGAGTGTATGTGAGAGACGGAGGGAGGGAGAAGGGGAGGGGAAGTGACAGAAAGAAAGAGAGAGGGGAGAGAATAAGAGAGAAATTTGCAAGATTCAAGTAGATTCTAGGAAGCAGTGCCATTAATAACATGTGTCACTTTTGATGACACTAGGAGCCAAATTCTAGAGTTCACAGCCAACCACCAGGGGAAGTTTTTGCCAGTACAGTCACTACATAAACTCCCATGTGGTCTTTTTGGTACCCCCTGCCCGGCAGGCATCCTGTAAATTTTCTTGACTTTATTTCGCAAGATTTCTGAACCTGCACGTCCTCCCTGTGCAATCAGTGCCAGCAAGACTGAGGTCACAGTAACACCCACTGCTGGAGTTGGGAGGAAGGTGATGGGAAGCAGCTGTTCTGTTCTTGGTTCCTCCGAATCACCTGCTGCCTTATAGAGGACAAAAACCACTTCAGAAGAATGCAGCCTCCTTGCTTTTGTGCTATCCTCATTCATTTATCCACTTATTTATTTATTCAAAAACTATTTACTGAGCACCAACTATAGACCAGGCATTCCTATGACCACTGCTTTTATTCTGCCTGTATCTGCTAATGGAAAGAGGAAGAGAGAAATGATGGGAACACGAGTGTGCTAAAACCATCCCAACCTCCTTCTTAGCCAATTCAAGTGCTGGATAAAATGAAACATAAACTTTAAAATAATAGAAGGCCTCCATTAGAAATAATTTTTGGTGTGGATAGTTTTCTTTAGGGCATTATTTCTTTAAGGCAATACTAGGTCAAATGGATTCTGAGTTGGAAAATTAACCTGAAAATACAGAAATCAATTTTGGCATCTCACTTTGATCAGATAACAATACTTAACCCTGTGAATGTTATCTGTAAACATCTGTAAGTATTGCTTTGGTTTTCTAAGAACATTTTCTCCAAGATTGCCATTAGTTTTCAAGGTAACTGGATCCAATTTTAATTTTTAGTAAATGTATTATTTTAAAAATTTTATATGGGCAAACTACTGGATCCTAAAAGAAGCTGAGGGGAAAATTTTTCCTAAAACACTAAGAAATAAATAGGTACCAATTGCAACCCCATATTAAGAAAAAAATCAGTGTCCTCACTAGTTTGAAAGAAAATTGAGGGTTGTTTTCTTCTTCTGAGCAGTATGTTTATGAATGTTCAATCGCATATTTGGTATAATCACTTAGCCTGTTGAAAATCCTCAAGTCATTTTCACATGCTAACCTCAGAAATGAAAATTAAAACTAGAAAACTCCTGAATTCTTTGAGAAAAAGTGGTCAGTAAGAGATCCTGAGGAGTACAGTATGAGTCTAATAATAGGAAACTTATTTTTAATAATTTTTGTAAACTAAGAAAAGGCTTCTTCAAAACCAACTAGAAAGTTTGTTGTTGATGTGATCATGTGTTAAATACACTAAATATTCCAGGTGGCCCTGAGATCAATGAGAAAAGGCTTTAGCATCTCAGTTTTCAATGGGGTGAGGTCATGAAGTTACAAGAATTTAACTTAAATAAACATACACACACACAGCATAAATCTTTTCAAACCTATAAAAAAATTCTATATATTTCTTTTAATAAGCAGAGAGCCTGGACCCATGTCAAGTAAGGAGATTAGACCATTGTTCAAGCTGAGGAAACAGGTAGAAGGATTTTGCTCATTGTTAGTATCACTGCCATGGTGGAGAAAACTGAAGAGAAAGTAGAAATCATCCTCATCATTTGAAGACAGTCTTTTTCTCTATTTGATAGCCTGAGGGGGGTTATAGAAATGATAGCTTATTTCCTCAGCCTCCAAATAAGACCCCTGGCTGACCAACACATAACAAGGACAGTAGCCTGTGAGACGCCAAGCAGAGAACCTAGCTGAGCTGTCTGGATTTCTGACCTGCAGAAATCTGTGAGATAATAAATGAGTTTTGTTTGAAGCTGTTAAGTTTGTAGTAATTTGATACACAGCAATAGAAAACTGTTAGGTAAAGGAGATGATAAAACCCTGATTCTCTGCTTCTGAACGACGTTCGACATGGATCAACCGGAGTCACGCCTCATACCTGCCCTACCGCACTCTCAACATTCCTGGTCCCAGCTCTACCTCCACTGTGCCCATGCCCTACTCACCACACCCTTCACATGGGATGCATGGTGCTCCTTCCTCCGGTTCTTGTACCTCCCTCCTGGCATCTCATCTTTGGACCCACTCCAGATGAAGCCTCTCCCAGAAGAACACTGGACTCCAGACCCTCGGATCTGCTGCTAACTCCCTCTTGGTTTACCCAAACATAGAAGGCAGGACACTTGTAAATTCTCACACAGTTTATTTGGCTTTCTTCATCACAAAAAGCTGCCTTCCTTGAGAAAAAAAGAGTAGATGGAAAACATTTCAGATGAAAAATAGCCAGGTTTGGAACTGACAGGATATGGAGGATGAAGAAAAAGCTTCAATAGTGTGGAGCCTGGGAGGCCTGAAGAATGGTGAGGCCACTGTCAGACTTTGGAACCTGGCATTTTAGGGGAAAGATGATGAGACTGATTTGATCATGCTGAGTGGGAATTGTTAGAGGGACATCCAAGCTGGCCATATCCTCCTAGGAACTGTAAGCTCCTTGAGGCCAAGGACACTGTCCATCTTACTCACCACGGTAGCTCCAGAGCCTTTCATAAGGCTGGAAGTATTTTATTTTATTTTATTTTATTTATTTACTTTTTTGTGTGTGTGAGGGAGATCAGCCCTGAGCTAACATCCATGCTAATGCTCCTCTTTTTGCTGAGGAAGACCGGCTCTGAGCTAACATCTATTGCCGATCCTCCTCCTTTTTCTTTCCCCCAAAGCCCCAGTAGATAGTTGTATGTCATAGTTGCACAGCCTTCTAGTTGCTGTATGTGGGACGCGGCCTCAGCATGGCCGGAGAAGCGGTGCGTCGGTGCGCACCTGGGATCCGAACCCCGGGCCGCCAGTAGCGGAGCGCGCGCACTTAACCGCTAAGCCACGGGGCCGGCCCCTGGAAGTATTTTAAAAGCTCATGAAATATTTCTCGAATGAATTAATGGAGATGTAAATTATTCATTTAGCTATTATAAGTTCTCAATTGGGGATTGGAGGTAAGGGTGTTGGAGGTTACTGTCTAGAGTAGGAAAGCACTAGCTGTAAGCTACAAATTAATGTTGAAGAAAAAATCTTACAGGGAGCCCAGAAGAGATGAAAGTCAAACACAAATTAAGTATTAGATGGTATTACAGACTGAATGTTAATTTTAGGGGTATGATAATGGTATTATGGCTGTAGACTTTTTAAAAAGTCCTCTTCTGTTTGTGATACGTAGTAAAACAATTGTGGGTAGAATCATACAATGTCTGGGTTTTGATTTAAAATACCCCAAAAAAGTGTGAGGAAAGGAGGGTTGAGAATGATGAAGCAGAAAAATAGATGGTTATTAAATCTGGATGATAGGTACATGGGGGTTCATCGGACAATTCTCTCTACTTTTGTGTTTGTTTAACAATTGCCATAATGAAAGTTACAAAGAAAGAGAGAGAATTTAGAGGGAGAAGAGAAGAACAAGAAGGAAGAGAAGGAGAAGGAGGGGGAAGTGAAGGAGGAAGGGGGGGAGGGAGGGAAAGAGAGAGAGGAGAAAGGGGGGAAGGACTGAGGGAGGGAGGGAGGGAGGAAGGAAAGGAGGGAGGGAGGGATGGACAGAGGGGGGAGGGAAGGAGTGCCAGAAAACAAATGAATAGCTGCAACTAGTTGTAAACTATTTTCATTGACATTCTTCATTGCTCCCTCATAGTCTACCGCCAATCCAGTTCATTGAACTGTGGGGATTTGCATCTGCTTCTAAGTCTTCAGAGAGTTTTCATCCGTCTATTCACCAAATACTTACTACATAGTGACCCTGTGTGAAAGTTCCATGTTAAGGTTGGGTTGATATAAGTAGGAGATAAACATGTTGTGTGGGAAACCAGTATAAGATGTTATTTTTATCATAAAATATAATTATTCTGAAATTTAACATGGGAACGACCTCATCGAACGACTGTAAAATACATGGGCATAATGCTCACTTCTTTACTTTCTAATGTCTTGAAAACAAGGATTCACCATTATTACTCCATTGTGTCACAACTTGAAGCAGGGCCTCTGATCAATCTCACTCCATCAAAGGAAGGCATGCTTGGAAGAAGAGACCGCCTGCTTCAGAGCCCAGGGAGCTGGGAGGGGGGGCAATGCCACCCAGTCAGAAAAGGCACCAGTCAGCCCCAAGCAGTCCCCTGACCTAGTCCTATAACAACAACCCCAACAGAGAAGTTAATCTCCTTAATGGAAAACAGATATGTTCCTTACTTACACCTATTACAGTTCTGGTCTTAAACATTTCCTGCCTCCTAAGCACTTCGCTCAGCTAAGAGGAGGTAAAGGCATGGGGATCCACGAAGTCTCCAAGTGCAGTCAGGGTGAAGCACACAGACAAGATTACCTGGAAAATGCCTTTCTTCTCTACTCCTCCTTTCCTCCCCAGGGAATGCAAGAGAAAGAAAGGAGTTTGGGCAAGTAATTGAAAAAATGTGGTGGGTAGGCAAAGAATATCTCATTCTTTGTTTCTGACTAATTCAGTTTCACTGGTGGCACAGGACTGTGACCTAAAAAGGAGGAATTCTGCAGGGTTTATTAAATTTCAGTATCATGTTTGGAGGAGACATGCAGCATTTCAGACATGTGAACAGACTCCCCTTTTAGGCATAATATAAGGGGAAAATGGCACCATGCTAAGGACAGGAGCTCAGAAAAAATTATCTAGAATAGGCTAATTTAATAACCATCTGGCCCTAACATCTTGAGAACAAATCATGATATAATGTTTTGAAAGGGTTCACGGCTTGAGAACAAACGGCCCAAGATTGAATCTTGGCTTTGCCAATTACTGGTGTGAAAAATCTGTTAACTTCTTGACCCTCAGCTTCCTGACTTGAAAATGGGCTAATAATGCAGTACAGGGTGGTTGTGATGTCAAAATAGGGCATTCGTGTGCAAGGGCAAGGTGTTATTCATTCTACTGAATGAAGTAGATATGAATTCCTCAGACCAAAGCTCTGGTGTGTGAAAACATAAGTTTATCTTTTTTTTTAATGGTTGAATTTAGATTGTATCTTAAGCGTCCATTCCTTCCAGTGGCAGAAATTAAATCTAGCCAGTTCCAGGTAAATCAGGTTGATTTAACGTATTCTCAGTCAGAGTGCTGGACACTGCCATTTTTGACTGTATGAGTGTAAACTTTCTTCCTTTGAGTGGGGCAGGGGGTGAGGGATACCACAATAAATGGGATCAGGGAACATCCCCTCAGGATCAAAGCCAAAGATAGGCCTGCTCCCAAGCAGCTGGAGAGTGGGCACACAGCTTATGTTGGCCAATAGGATAGTCTCACCCAGAACATCAAATCAGCAGTGAGCAGGAAGTGAGGGATAGTGGAGAAATTATTCTGGCAGCAGCAGCAGCAACGACATCCAAAGTGCTATTCTGGGAGTGGTGGAGGTTGATGGCAGTGATGTCCTGTGTCCATTTCTGACAGTGGTGATGCAATTGTGGTGTCATCCATGTCTTACCAGACACTTCCTGTGCTGTGGTTTTGGCTGGAGGCATTTCAGCCCTTTTTCTGAGCCCATTGATTCTGAGAACTCTCTGGTATCCTTCCCATAAATTCCTTTCCTGCTTAGGTTAACCAGAGTTGTTTCTTTGCCTCTGACCAAGGACCCTGACAATTTACTTAAGTATTTCTCCTGAAATTCCCTAAGAGGGTAGTGGGGTGAAGCACGCAGGCTCCACAGGTCTTTACATGGCAGCAGCTCATCCAGAGGAATCTCCTGGACCTTGGTCATGATCTGTTCCACACAGGTATCTGCAGAGATGTCTGTGGTTCTATCTAGTCCTTCATCATCAACCCCTCTCCATGCTGGCCTCACTTGAGATGTGCTTGTTCCCATCTGGTTCCTGGTCCTGTGGTTCACACCACATCTACCATGACATCTCCATCCTGCAAGTCTTCCAGCCTGTATCAGATGCTGGATAAATTCAGTCCCATGGAAAGAATCTGCTGTCCCTGCACCACCCCAGGGCACCTGGAGGCTCTCTGGATTTGCCTGAGGTCGGTCTGCCTTGGCACCCGATATAGGCACTTCTGTTTATCTAACCTGTGGTGGCACAAGAAACTATAGGGGCTTGCTGCATCCCAAGACCCTGACAAGAAGTGGAACATAGGACTCCTCGATATTTGGATCCCCAGATCTGTCTGGGACTTCTATGGCCATCCCCTGGGATTCAGTCCAGAGTAGGAGTGGGGCAGACTACAGGGCCTGCTTCTCAAGAACATTCACCAGATCTAACTATGCCAGTGCTCTCTAACTCTCCCCTATCCCCAAGTTGGAGGATTGTGTACTTCTTTGAGAAGAGGGGGGAAAGCAGTTCAGACACATAACATATCTTCCACATTTATTCCATATTTATTGTTTAGACCAGGACTTTGGCATATATTTCACTGTTTATTTTAAAAAACGTAGGCACATAGCTACTTTACAAATCAAATCATATTGAAAGGTACACAATGCAAAAAGTAGCTTCTATCTCACCTTTACAATCCCCCAAGCAATTACTTCGAAATATTTTAGCCATTTCTTCTATCATAAGATTATATTGCTACTTATTGATTTATCAGTTAGCTTTCTTTTATTAAATATGTATATTTAGCTCCATTATGTTTCCCTCTTTTCCTGCCCACCTTTCCACTAAAAATGTTATGAAACACATTAAAACACATAAAGATATAGCACTGAGAGACAGGAAAATAATTTGATTGTCAAGCAACCTATTGGCAGAATCTGGAGGAAACAGCTCTATATTTACATAGCTGAATTGAGAATTACAGTTGATAAAATCTGAATGTAAATATCAAAAATGATTATTAAAATAATATAGATAAAACAAATGTACTCATAAAATTATGCAAACTTAAGGAGGGAAGAGAAGATGTAAGGTGGTAACGGGGGAAAAACATGTCAAAATATTCATTTTACATAGGAAAGAATCAAAATACATACATTTTTTACTTTGCTTAACAGAAAAAATAACATATCGTAAGAAATACTTTTGAAAAACTTAAGAGTAACCATCAGCAGATTTAAAACAGGATTATTATTTTCTAAGTGATTAGAGAAGAAGAAAAAAAGAAATCCCAGAAAATAAGGAAGGGTAGTTGCCATGAATACATCAAGATAGCATACAAAGAGGCCTATTTATATTTATTTAATTTTTGTATGTTCTAGGAGTTTTTTCACAGCTTTATTGAGATACGATTAACAAATGAAAACTGTATATATTTAGGTTGTATAATGTGATTTTTAAAGTGTACATTGTGATGATTTAATATACATATACATTGTGAAATTATTACCGCAATCAGGTTAATTAACACACCCACCACCTCACATGGTTACCTTTTTTTATGTATGTGGTGAGAACACTTAAGGTCTACTATTTTAGTACTTTCAAGTATATACCACCTTATTAGCTATAGTCACCATGCTGTACATTAGATCCGCAGAACTTATTCATCTTATAACTGAAAGTTTGTACCTTGGACCAACATCTCCCCATTTCTCCCATCCTTCAGCCCCTGGTAACCACCATTCTATTCTCTGCTTCTATGAGTTTGAATTTTTACATTCCACATATAAATGAGATCATACAGTATTTTTCTTTCTGTGTCTGGCTTATTACACTTAGCATCATCCACATTGTCACAAATGGCAAGATTTTCTTCTTTCTTATGGCTGAATAGTATTCCACTGAATATTTTTATATTCATTTTAAAATGAATTTTTTTAATCCATATTTTCTGTATCCATTCATCCATCCATGAACACAAGTTGTTTCCATATCTTGGCTACTGTGAATAATGCTGCAGTGAACATGAGAATGCAGATGCCTCTTCAAGATCCTGATTTCATTTCCTTTGGATATTACCCGGAAGTGGAATTGCTAGACCATACAGATTGTATGGAAATTCTATTTTTAATTTTTTGAGGAAGCTCCCTCCTGTTTTCTATAGTGGCTGAACCAATTTACATTTCAATCAACAATGTACAGGGGCTCCCTTTTCTCCACACTTGTTGTCTCTTGTCTTTTTGATACTAGAAACAGGCCTATTTTTAAATCCAGTCTTTGCCATATACTAGCTGTGTGATTTAGGCAAGTATCTGAACATCTCTGTAATTCAGCTTCTCATCTGTATTATGAAAATGAAATGCCCACTTCATATGGTTGTCACAAGATTGAATGAGATCAAACAAATATCAGAGCCTCCTATTGCCATGTCAAAGGATTTTCACATTCAAAGTAGCCAAGTCCAGGATTCAAAAGCAACTTTAAAAGAATTTTATTTTTCTTTGCATCTCTGGAAGAACATAAAGGAAATTCAATTCATAATTTAAAGCATGACTTTTTTTTTTTTTTAAGATTTTATTTATTTATTTATTTTTCCCTCCAAAGCCCCAGTAGATAGTTGTATGTCACAGCTGCACATCCTTCTAGTTGCTGTATGTGGGACACGGCCTCAGCATGGCCGGAGAAGCAGTGCGTCGGTGCACGCCGGGGATCCCAACCCGGGCCGCCAGCAGCAGAGCATGCCCACTTAACTGCTAAGCCACGGGGCCGGCCCAAAACATGACTTCTTAAAATTCCAGTTTTCTCATAGCCCATAGCTTCTCTACAGCCCCCATCCAAGCCCCTCACTGGCCTGCACTTCACCACGCTCTCCTCAATACTGCAGTCTGGACCAGCTCTTGTTTTCTGAGCCCCTTTCTCCTGAACCATTCAGTCTTGTCTCTTTCCACCCACTTTCCTGATACTGATATTTAAAAATCATAAGAACCTGGCCACAAATTCAGATCTCTTCTTACAGAGAAGTTTCATAGACTAAGAGGCAGAGAAAAGGGAGGAAGGAAGTAAAATTGGAATTACACTTTAATAAATTTTATCCCCATCACATATGTAAAGTGCCTTACACATAATAAATACTTAATAAATACTATTTCCCTTCTCGATGACTCCCAACATTTCATAAATGCTTAGTCTTTGTTTTTGATATATCTTCCATAAATAAAAATAATTATTTAATCCTTGAACACTAAATTTCTCAACACTCTCTTCCCAATTCTACCAAATTAACAGTCTGAAAATGGGCACTGATTCACAGGAGAGGGACTGCTATTTTAAAGCAAACCTATGATTCAGATAAAATTAAAAACCATATTACAATATGAATAATCACCTCCTAAAGTCTCTATTTTATGCTTGATTTTTTTTCATTGCATTTTCTTAAAGCAAGGCACACCTGCACCCCTTACCATCCCTAAGGGGCCTAGAGTGAAACTAGACTCCACAAAAGACCCCCTTGGTTGTTCCAACATTTTTAAAAGTAAGATTTTTTTCTCCTGACATTTTAGAAGTGTTATTAAAGCTCACTGGATTCTTGGGATTTGGAGAGGGAAGAAAAGAAACAACTGAAACCTTGATTTTCCTCCCCTGGATATCATGTTTGTTTTGACATGTGGGTGTGGTGTGCTTTTCTGGCAATGACTACACAAATTCAACCCTGGGTGTCTACAGGACACAGCGCAGCCATGTCTAGGTTGCTTGGACAAGGAGTATTGTTTTTCTGTCTGCAGGTCATTCACACACAGCTGCTGGGCTCAGGTGTCACAGCACCAAGTTGCTCTGCTCTTTCATTAAGATCTTAAGCTACATACATACGTGTCTGATAACAAAAAGCAGGGAGGACTGGCTAAAAGTTTAACATGGTGGTGGAGATGGGCTTTGGGGGTCATGGGTCTGCAGGAAAGGCACAGGTTGCAAGTTTACGACCTTTTGGACTAGACACCAATGCCTTTTTTTATGACATCTTTCTAATTGAGTGTCAGGATGTCATCATTTCTGCCACTTCTTTTTTTCATTCTTCAGTCCTTTCTGCCTCAGATTTCAGTGGGAAGTCTTCTTAGGCATCTTTGAAAGTTTCAGGTTGCATCCCTCTCATATATATTTTTTGTTGCAGAATTTCTTCTGCTGAAATGAGCTTTAATATTTTCTTTGCCTCAGTCATCATCTTTCCTTTCTTTCAGTCATGGATTATTGTGCTTCTGCCATACACAATGAACTACTTGGAGTTTACACATTCATCATATTATTTCATACCTCCACACCTTTGCCTGTGCTGCTCCCTCTGCCTAGAATTCCTTTTCTTCTCTTCATTTAGCTATTGCCTACTTGTCCCTCAAAACTCAACTCATGTCACTTCTTCCCAGAAATCCTCCTTGACTCTCCTATTGTGTTCCCATGGTAGTCTGTACATACTACTATCATTTTAAAAAACAATATTTGCTGAGAACTTATTAAGGGCTAAGCATTGGGTTAAGCATGTAACCACTATTAATTCATTTAATCCTCATGACAGTCTTATGTTGTAAGAACAGTTGCTAGAATCACTTTACAGACAAGAAGGAGACATGTAGAAACATTAAAGAACTTGCCCCAGACCATGCTGCTCATCAGTGGTGAGGTCCAAATTCAAGTGCAGGTCTGTCTGATTTCAAACCTATCCTCTTCAGCACTAGATTATTCTACCTTCTCTAATAATTCAGGTATATTTGCTGACATACTTTAATTATGGGTATACTTTCCTGTCTATTCTGTTAATTTGAAATTTCTTTGTCAGAGCTGAAACCTTACTCATATTTGTAACTTCAGTGTATACTAGTAAAGTGCCTGGCTTAGATCAAGTGCTCCTCAGACAGTTGTTCAATAAATGAGAGTGAAGGTCTCTAATTGTGTCACTTTCCACATTCAGCTTACATCAGAGTGCCTCTTTTCTCAGTGAAGTTGCAACTCAGCTTCACCAGGTCAGACCATACCATATGCTAGTGAGGAAAAGCAGAAAGAATCTGAGGCAACTGGTATATTGGCAGCTCCAAGTAGAGTGAGCAGAAATAACAATGTGTAAGTGCCCAGGGGTGCCAAGCTCCAGGGATGAATTAGTTTGTGCAGCTGGGAGTCAGTGGCGGGCAGCCCACCAGTTTCACACAGGAAGCAATCATCAATAGAGCAACACAGACCAAGGGCAGGAGAAAGATACCCTGTGAGAGCAAAAGTTGATTGTGGGAAATCCCAGTAAGTCCAAACGAAGGACAAGATGGTGGAGACAATTTCAATACTGATGTTCCAGGACAACAGGATGTGCCCTAGCAGCTATCTGCAGTCATCCAAATCACCTACAGTTAGGACTTGGTGGTGACCCCAAGAGCAAGAGAAATAGGATTTGTTTACGGAAATTGTAGCAAGAAGATAAAGGATCTGTACTCATGAACATAACTATATGGAGATGCCTCTAGGCAGTTTTGGATCTCAAGCTCACTTACTTAAAGAATGAATGAAAGAGTGAATAAAAGCAATTATGTGGCATAATTAAACAGATAGGATGATGCATTAACAGTCTTGCTGAAAGTAACAGACTAACAATTTGAGCGAGACAAATAGGATTGTGAGTGAGATCTGTGATGAGGGGAGGATAGGGTTAAATATTTTCCAGGAACTTTGAATGTAGGGATAAAAGGGGATTGTGTGTTGTATGCATAGCTGGAGAAGTCATACAAATGTATCACAAAGGGAAGAAGAGTTATGTAGTTAGGTAGGACTGAAAGATGACAGCAGAAAGGGTTTCAGATGAGACAGAAAGGAGAGAATAGATGAATATGTATTTCAGGTTTCCATATTGAGAAGAAAATATAAAATTGTTGGGAATAAACAACACGCAGCAAAAAAACAGTGGAGAAAATTAAAAATCTACTTCTTTTCGGATATCAAAACCCTGACGATCAAAATCCTGGCTTCAAAAGGATCAATTTTTATAGGAGAAAAGGTAAAGGAGCAGGAGAGTTTTGGTAAAATGAACAAAAGGAGAAAAAATGAAAATAATAAAAATAGTAGCCCACTGTAGGAAACCTAAATCCCAAATCCGGAGAAAGAGCACAGTGACCCTGAGCCTGAGACAGCAAAGGGCAAAAAAAGAAGGAGGCACTCAAAGGGGAGCTGAAAAGATTAAATAAAACATGAACATCACAAGTATGGGGAAAATGCACCATCAAGTTGGAACATGGGATTTAATCATGTATGCATACAGAACCCTAGAGGAGAAAAGCTGATATTTCAAAGCAAGAGAAAAAGTTGGCAAGATACTGCTTTAGGGGCTCTTCATACAGATCAATACAGGAATACAGATATATGGGGTTTAGTTCATTTAATGAAAATTTGAAAATTATGTCACCTCTGGTAAAAGACATACAATTGTGGCTTTGAATTGCAGGAAAAGACCTAGTATATAGAATAAAATTGACCCAAAAGAAATGGGAAAGAGGAAAATTATGGAAAGAAATGACACATCCTGTTGACCAGCAGCTCTCCACCTTGGCTGCACGTTAGAATCCTGTGGGAGCTTTTTCAACCACACCAGTGTCTAGGCCCCAGCCCCAGGTATTTTGAATTAATTTGTTTGGGTGGGGTCTCACCATTAGTATTTTTAAAAGCCCCTCGCCCCCGCCGCCACCAGGGGAATCCAATGTGCAGAGAGGGTTTAAACCACTGCTGCATCGCCACCAGTCACGGTGGTGAGAAGAAATTTCATCTGTTAGCTAGGAAACAGGAAAAGTGACTTTTTGAAATTAAAAATTTAGAATCAATCTGTAAGAAAACTCTAACTGAGGAGTGCTTACTTATATAAACCTATTTACCAGGTAGAATGGCATATCTAAAAGAGAATAAATCAATAGAAGACATATTTATGTGTAAATAAGAATAAAAGTGAAATTTAAAGTTTAAAAATATCTGAAATAAAAAACTGAGAAATTTGGCAGGGATATATAAGGCAAATCTTGTTAGAATATGAAGAAATTTAAAATAAAGTGAGAGGAATAAGCAAAGAGAAGGAAGACTATGATCTCCTTACAGAAAGGACCTATGTCTTTGTCTCCCCAGTATCTAGAGCAGGGCCTGGCATGAAGCTGGAATTCATCAATTTTGCTGAGTAAAGAAATCTGCAACAGGGTAAGCATGCGATAGGAAATCAGGCAGGCAGTGTAATGGATAATGAAAAGCAATGAACTGGGAGTTAATGCTGGGCTCCACCCACTGGAGTGTTGCCACGTGAACGGACAAATTAGTACATCTCCACGGCTCATTGTTGGACCACACGGATTCAAAGCTCATCTAGCTCTAAAAGTTTATGACCCTATCATAGCTTTAAAAAATAAATGAATCCTCAAGTGGAAAGGAGAAGTCAAAAACCTTAAAAAGCAAAATGGAGTGTGCCAGATACAATTATTGGAACTCATAGATAGATAAACTGAAGGTGAGGAAGTGAAAGCCAGAACACCAAAATCAGGAGTAAATAAAAGGAGTTTATAGGTGCACTCAGATGTAAGCTCCCTGAGGGCAGGAACTTGGTCTGACTTGCTTCACACCATATCCCTAATACCCAGAACAATGTCTGGCTCATAGCGGTTGTTGACTTGACTGGAAAGATGGGAAATACCATATTTTTATATAGATCCAAAGAGGGCACTGGTCTGGAAAGTCTTGTGTAGGAGATGGTCAAAAGAAAAAGCTGTCCAATAAGTGCAAAGTATTCACAAGTCATCAACATCACGTATCTATATAATCAATATCTTACAAGGGGCTTGCCATCCACTTATCTTGGTCACATTGCATACAGTAAGTACACCAGAGCAGGGTTCACATGAAACATTGGCTTGAAGCTAAGTGCGGTGACGTGGAATTAATTCAGATATTGAAAGGAGTTTAAAGCAGTACAGTACCTGCCAAGTTACTTTTTTCTCTTCTGCCAAACGCATGTGGAAAACCACGGAAGAAAGCCAAGAGGCCTTGATCATGAATTCATATTTGTACTGCAGGACTATTCCTGAGGGAACACCTCAATTATAGTCAAAATCTTCCCCAAATAGCTCCAATGGCTCCACGGGTTAGCCCAAAATTTTTTTCACCAAGTAAATCTGGTCCTCTAATTTATAACTCACAGCTTTTCAAAGAGTAGTAACTTTAACAAGGAGTCTACATTTACCTATCTTAAGTTCAAAGACTATATGGACTTAATTAAGCTGCCCTGTTTCCCTTCATCACCCACAAATCAAGGGCTTGGATAAAATAATGAGGTAACCAAAAGAGGTCCACATGCATTGTTGGAGGAGGCCGGCCAATAAGTTGGGCCAAGTTTTCCAGGGTTCAACATGGCATTCCTTTCATCCAGCAGCCAACACACTTGTATGGAACACCTGTATTGGGCACTGTACCAGGGCTGGGGGATAGAAAAATTGATAAGTCAAGGTGTCTCCCCAGAGGACTTCCTGGTCTAGTGGAAGAGACAGATCCACATCTAAGCAGGAGGGAAAAGAAAGGAAACTGATATTTGTTAAATATCTGCTGGAGGCCAGGCTCTATGCTATATGTATTATCTGCTCTCCTTTATTTAATCTCACAGTCTCTTTTACAGATAAGAAAACTGAGGTTCAAAGAAGGTATTTACTGACGCAAAGTCTCAAACCCGAGTGTAACAAAGTAGGATGGGCACCCAGATTTGTCCTCCTTGAAAATCCCTTCTCTTGCCCCTCTACCATACTCAAATGCAATTTTCAAAAAGTTAAAATAACAGTGGGTGATCAATGTTAGACTAGAGGTAGTTTGAACAAAGGGCTATGGGAGCACAAAGGGCACAGTGAAACTGTGACTAGGCGAGGAAGGGGGTCAGGGAAGGCATCACCGAGGATGTGACATTTGAGCTGGGCCATGTTAAACAGCTGGAGTCAGTCCTGCTGGATTACTAATGTGTTGATTTTTTGACTACACCTCTTGGGCACTTACCAGAGCCACAAAGTGAAGGAAGCAATAATTCTTCTCTGGCCACCAAAACTGCTGAAATAGAGTCACCTGCTATTTCTACACCCACTGGTTTCACACAGAGAGTTTCTCAAATAAGTTTGCAGTTAGAGGATGTTAGCTTAGGGAGTAGCAGGTGTGTGGATGGAGGGGTGTGTGAGCCATGACTGACAGGAGGGGGAGTGCTGTGGGGCTTTGGAGCCCCTCTGGTTTGCAAGCTGGGACTAGAGGTACCCAGATTAGATAAATGGAAGCAAATAGCTCCAAAGAAGTTGTGCAATAGCATATGGAGTAATTTTTGTCTGAAAGTTGTTTTAAAAAGAAAGATCTCAAGCATGGATTTAAAAAAAAAAAAAGCAGAGTTTCTGTTTACCTATTGATGATAAATCAACAGGGTTGCATGGCAGCCAAATAGGTCTTTGAATGTGTTGCTTCATTTTTCCCATTAAGTCCAAGGAGAGTCCCAGAAATGGAAAAAATAAGGCATTAAACTTCAGTGAAGCAAAATTTGGAAAAATGTGTGTGATCCACTGAACAAAAGACACTGAGTTGGACTTTAATGGAAATTACCTTAGAGTAAATTATGGAAAGTTTAGTGGCATGTACTCTGAAAATGAAGGAAAATAATGGAATGCCCACGTAAAGTACATAGAATCACCAAGTGGGAGGGAAAGAGAAAAACTAAAAAGGTTTTAAAGCCCTATGAGGTTTCTATAGGACATGGTTAAGGCACACGAAGGCAATGGTTGAATAACTGCAAGCCAAATGGATAAAGCAGGACATGACTGAGCAGTTCCTAGCTGATCTCCCTGCTTCCAACTTTGCTCCTTATAAACGATTCCTCCCACTGTGACCAGTGATCTCCCTAAAATGCAGATCTGATTATATCACTCCTTTGCTTAAATGCCTTCAATGATCTAGTCTCAAGAAAAAGTTCAAATTCCTTGGTGTGCCACACACGACTATCATAATATGGCCCCTCACTATCCAGCTTAACCTCTCCCTGTTGCAACTCGCACATTATTCTCTAACTGTGCTGAACTGTCTGAAGATACCCCCAACTCAACCTTTGAAATGTTGAGCATGCTATTTCTCCTATCCAGAATGCCATGCTCCACCACTAACTTCCCTTTTCTTCTAAGTCTCATTCCTTCAGTCTTTCATCTAACATTTATCAGTCCAGGCAATGGGCTAGGCCCTGAATAGAAAGCAGTGATGGAGATGGAGATGGTCCTGGCTGTCACAGGCTGCATGGGTCCAGCTTGGTTATTATCACTTCTTTCATGAAGTAAAGGCTCCAAAACTAGATTGAATGTCCCTCCTCTCCCAAAGCACCATAAATGAATGATCGAATTATTCATTGTTAATTAGTTAATTAACAGTTATTTAATATTTAATTATAGTTTAATGAATAATTAACTATTGAATCAATAAGGCCATAAAAGACCATAGAAAATACCATTTCCAATGATACAGTTTTTCCAACAGCATTTGCCTCTGTTTGGTTCAACAAACATTTATTGGGTATCCGCTCCTAGGCAACATGCAAGGCACCGGGCTTCTGAAGACAATTAAGACCATCTCTGACCTTAAGGAGTTTGCAGTCCAAGAAGGGAAACAAAGACATAAATTTTAATGTAATTTTAAAACATAGAAATGCATAGCTTATTATAGTGTCAGAGGGTGTTTCAGATGTTTTGCCTGAACGAATCTTTCCCTCCTCACAAGAATTCTGAGGTAGAAGACAATTCTTATTATCATCCCTATTTTATTGTGAGAAGACTGAGATTAAGTCATTTGCCCAAAGTCATGCTTGCACCCAGCGAATCTTGTTCCCCAGCCCGTGATCTTAACATCTTAATAGAATAAGGTAGGTATTATAGTGGAGGTGTGCAAAGGTGCTGTCTCAAAACACAGACAGGAACTGAGACCAGAATAGAAATTCAGGAGAGTTTCTTAGAGGAGCTGAGTGCTTTCCTAATCATCATCTCAGCTGGTTGGAAGAGCAGACCCACTCACCTCAAATCAGACAGGTGAGAAGAAAAGAACCCGGAGTGGTGGTCAGATGATTCACACTAGCGTGCCATACTCCTTGTTAAATGTTAAAATTCTCTTATACCATTTGGGAAATAAATATTGCCTCCAAGATCCTCAAGTGCCAACCTTGACATCCTGACCATCCTGGCTGCAATGCCAGCTCTATAAGATTTAAGCTTCCAAACAGGCATGAGTCATCTTCTATTCTCTCTATTCCATTCCATTAACTTGTTCTCTATGCCTTTGCCAGAATGACACTGCTGTAATTAACTAAAGGTTTGTAACAATTCTTGATATCAGCTAGACTAAGTCCCCCTACTTTGTTCTTCTTCAGGAGTGTCTCAGCTATTCATGGCCCTTTGTTCCTCTGTTTATATCTTTAAATCCATTTGTCAAGTTTTATGAAAACTCTACTAAAATTTTGATTGGAATTCCATTGAGTCTGGAGATTTAAGGATAATTGATATTTTTGTGATATTGAGTCTTTCTATGAAAAGATGAAGTATCTTTTGACCAGGTCTTAGTAATATCTTTCAGTAGATTGTCATAATATCTTTCCCTTATCTAGGTCTTATTAATATCTTTCAATAGATTGTTATAATGTTCTTTCTAGAAGTTCTGCACATCTCTTATTAGATTTATTCCTAGAACCTTATTTTCATTGCCATTGTGAATAGCATCTTTTAAATATATGTTGTCTAACTGCTTGTTGCTAATTATAAATATGCAGTTTATTCATATCTTGACATATCTAGCACCCTAAACTCTTTTACTAATTCAAAAGAAATTGTCAGTTTATCATCTCTGTAGAAAGTCTATCATCTGCAGTGATGGCAGTTTTGTTTCTTCTTTTCCAAATTTTATACTGCTTATTTATTTTTCTTCTTTTACTGTGTTGGCTATGTGTTACTGACTGGCAGTAAACTATTGACTAGAAACGGTAATAGCATTACTGTTTTATTTCTGATTTTAAAGGGAATGTTTTTACATTTCATAGTTTAAATAAATATCTTCTGTAGTTCTTTGGTAGATAGCACTTATCAGATCAAAGACGTTCTTTTTTATTTCTAGTTTACTACGATATTTTTTAATATGAATGGATTGAGAGTCTTTATTGTTTTTATTTTTCATCTATTAAGATGACTATCATTTTTGTCTTTAATTGTTAATATGGTGATTTCCTAATATTGAGCTAACTTCATAACTAGGAAACCAGCTCAGTAATGATGTATGTTTCATTGGATTTCATTTGTCTCTTATTTCCTTTTGAATTTTTGCACCTATACTAGTGAATGAGATTGTCCTGCAATTGTCCTTTTTTCATACCATCATTGTCTAGTTCTGATAATAAGGTTTAATAGCCTCATAAAACAAGTTAGGGAGTGTTCTCTCTTTACCTATTTGCTTTAAAAAATGTGGAATTACCTGTTATTTACATTTTGAAAGTATTTGGAAGAATTTGCTTATAAAATCATTTGACCCTAGCACTCTCTTTGTGAGAGGAGTTTAAACCACTGATTTATAGTAGCGAGACTATTCAGATTTTCTCTTTCTTCTTTTGTTGGTTTAGATGTTATATTTTTTCAAGGAATTTGTACATTTCAGTCAGACTTTTAATTTATTGAAAAAGTTGTATATAATATTTTGTTATCTTTTTAAGTTCTTCTGCATCTGAAGTTATTTCTCCTTTTTTTATTCCTAATATAGGATTTTTGATGCCTTGTATCTCATTTTTTGATCAATCTTACCAGACATTGAGAAATTTTATTTGTCGCTTCACAAAAACCCAACTTTGTTGATTCTCTTTGTTTTCTATTTTTTCATTCATTTCTGCGTTTATCTTTATTATTTCTTTCTTCTTACTTTCTTTGGCTTTATTCTATTGTTATTTTTAATTTAATTTTTGAGTTATAGTGTTAGCTTATTAATCTTCGGTCCTTTTCTAATATAAATACGTATTTAAGTATTGCTTTATCTGCATTCCACAAATTCGATGTGTAATACTTTCATTTTCATTCAATTGTAAGTATTTTCCAAATTTCATTATGGTTTTTATTTGACCCATGAGTTATTTAGTCTTTAAATTTTCAAATATATGATGTACTTTAGTAATCTTTTTATAATATATCTCTAACTTAATTCCATTATTATAACAGAACATCGTTTGCATGATAACAATTCTCTAAAATTTGATGAGACTTTATTCTGGTAACTGGTCAGTTTTCATAAATGTTCAATGGATGCTTAAAAAGAATGTTTTTCTCCAATTGTTTGGTGCAGGAGTCAATATATTAAGTTTGTTGATTGTGGTAGGCAAATGTCCTACATCCTAACATTGATTTTTCTCCTTGATTTATCAATTGTTGAGTTATTTAATATTAGCGATACCTAAATCTTAGGATTTGTATCTTTTATCAGTTTTGGAAAAATTTTTTACTATTATCTCTTAGAATATTACCTATTTTTCAGTCTTTTTAGCCTCTCCTTCCATAACTCTGATTACATGGATGTTGGACCTTCTCATTTTATATCCATGATTCTTGACCTCTCTTTTGTGCACCTGGTCATTTCTGTAGGATCATCTTCCAGTTCAGTCCTTCTCTTGAGCTGTATGTAATCTGCTTTTAAAACCAATTTAGTTTATTTCAATTATGTTTTTCAGGTCTATAATTTCTTTTTCAAATATGCCATGTCATCATTGAGAGTCTCTGAACCTTACTCATACTTTCACTACTGTTTTATATTTCTTTAAACTTATAAAATATGTTCATTTTCTATTCTATATTTGATTATTTGAATATCATAAGTCTTTGCATATTTGATTCAACTATTGGGTATTTCTGCTGATTCTCAGCCATGTTTCTTGTTTTCACTTCTGTTTTTTGGTATGTAACTGTTGAGTCCATTATCAGATATAGTTTTATCTGAAGGAATTCTTAGAGGCATGAAGTTGAGGGTTCTTTCATTCAGAGAGGATTTATACTTGCTTCTGCTGGCCATCTTTAAAGCTATTTTTTTCCAGTAATTTTGTTTTTCCCTCCAGCTAGAATTAAAGTTAAAACAGGCAAGTTTCCCTTGTGAATTAGGATTCACCTCTAGTTTGCTGTTCCCTGAAGGTGTGGCCCTTTGGGTGGGTGGGGTCTTGGCTTCATGTGCAGGTGTTTGATCTCACTCCCTACCCAATATGGACACTAAGATTCGTTCTCTGCTCCCTATGAGGCCATTGAAACCTAATCTCTGGATCACCAGAAATCCACAGGTGCCCAGAGAGCAGTCATAGACTTTTCTCCCAGCTTTATGTTTTTGCTTCATGTTTGACCGCTGGGGGTTTCCTTACTCTGTTGCCAGCTCAGCCATGCATTGAAAAGTTTTTCCAAACACTTTATATAGTGTCTTGGATTATTTTGTAGGATAAGGCTTTTCATAGTATCAGGTTTGCAATACTGTCAGGAATGGAAATCTAATTTATTCTTTTAAAATTTTGCCTAAATTAGAACAGTTCCTTTTTAGATGACCAAGTTAATCTTTATTAAAAATTCTTTATAATTAAAAAGTTGAATATGTTTCTGTAAAATAGGAAATTATAAAAAATTCACAGAGAATACTGCTGAAAACTTCATCACTTCCCAGAGATATTCATGTGTTAGTATTAGGGTGAACCACGTGAAATAGTAGTCCTTCTATAGGTCAAAATCAATAACTTTATATGGTTCAAATAAATATTTCCTTCTAGCCTTTTTTAAAATAACTGTTTTACATAGTTAAAATAATTTTGTATATTTTTTTTTCTTTACGGAAACATTTCCCCATTAAACTTCTCACAAATAACTTACTTATATAACATTTATTTACATGAAATTTACCATAATTGTTTTAATCATTTCCCTATTTTTGGACATTGAAATTGTTTCCAGTTTTTTTTTATAACTAATACTATAGTGAACATCTTTGTGCATAGAGCAATTTTTTGAATTTTGTATTTTCCCTTAGAAATACATAATGGATAAACAGAAATGGAATTGCTGATTCACATGATTAAAGTTTTTGAGAATCTTATTACCCATCAGCAAATCACACTCCCACTTGCAGATTTAAAATATCAAAAAAGAAGTACTGGGGGCCTCTCTCAATTTCCTAATTTGATATTTCAACATCTCAAAGGTCATGTGATGCTTCAGAGCTAACCTACATCTCACTTATTGTGATGTGTTCTCATTTCCCTATTATCTGTTCTTGCTTCAAATAGCTCTCGGATACCACATGTGTAATGACTGGAGGAGTCTCATCCAACTTACCTTAGAATTTTTTCAGAAGTTCTATAAGAAGTAAATTACCTAATTCTATCAAAATTAATTCCTCAAAGAAGTGTTCCAATTTTACCAAAGGCCTAAAATTCAGCTTCAAGCAAGTCTTCCAATTTCATTTCATTTCCATTTGTGGAAATACCATTTTGTTCATCTCTCCCAAATTTCTCTCTAACAAAAATGGCAATAACTCCTACATTTTTCTCTCACTAGACTGTTTCCATAATAATAATAAAAGCTACCGTTGAGTGAGTGTCTAGTCCATGACGGGAACTATGTTAGGCACCTTACATCATCTTTAACTCCCATAATAAACTTGCAAGGTATCATCATGCCCATTTTGTAGCTGAGGAAAACTGAGTCTCAGAGAGGTTAAAGACTCATGGGAAAATAAAGGTATGATCAGAGTTGAACTGGATTTGGCCTCAGTCAATTCTGTCTCTACAGAAATATACATACATACACAACCAGTCAAAGTTATAGCTCAAAAAGGTTGGGGGGGGTCTCTTTTGTGTAACATGGTGTCTTGGGGCAACTAAAGGAACCCAGGGACACAATGGCTCATCCTTATGTCGTGGATAGAGTTTAAAGGCTGCACTAAAGAAAGCTAGCTACCAGCCTTGTGAAATAATTGCTGAGAAATAAACAAATAAAAAAGCTGAGAAAATGAATGCATAGACCAAAGATGATTTTCCCTGTGGCTCCAGTTTAATCAGCTAATAACACCCAAGAGCAGTGTGGCAAAGCTAGTTCTTTCATTCAATGCCATGTTCAAGTGATCTTGTTTCACAGCTTTAACAGTCCTGTCAACATTCATCAGGAAATCAGCGTAGCCCTCCAGAATCCTGCCATAAAAACACAGTGGCTTTATTAATTAGAGCTGTGCAACCTTCAGCACACCCCAACTTTGTGTTGAATTGATGTGTCTCACTCTCACCTTAAGCTCACTAAGACTCAGATGAATGCAAGGGAAGTAGAAAAGCGTCAACGTGGGCCCAGCTGAACAAATGTATTTTCATAGGTTTCACAGTAAGTTTTTTAAGTCTTGATGCCATAGCCTTTAAAAATATGAATAAATTATGCTTGGGAAATCTAACTCTCACCAACATGAGAGTTGTTAGATGACCTATATGCTGCACACAAGTTCTGTGAAACATAGAAACGTAGATGTAAATTTAAGATTCTGGTGATATCAAGGTCGCTATATATGTATATACCTGCACAGAGAAATGTTATGCAGGCAGGAAATTGGGAGCCTAATTTAATGAGTCAGTTTTATTATTTCATTACCAGTGATACTGTTTACCAAAAGTCTTACATCCATGTTGTTTTGAAAAACGTAATGGGTACTCTATGATTATTACCCCTGGTTTCTGAATGCATCTGTGTACTCACTGAAAATCCACAGCTGGAGGTGTTGAGAAAGAGGAGAGGATTCAACAGTAAAGTATAGACACAAGTTGCTTTTCCTGACAATCTGAGGAGTGCACACTCCTAGATCTTTGGCCACCGAAACTCCAATGCAATATGACAATGGTCACTTCAGGGTTTGAAGCTTCTATTGTCCATGAATTAAATGGAAAAAGTTTGTCTTTTTTTTTATTTTTGCAATTCACTACTCAGGAGTTGTACTGTTGATCAAAAATCTAACTTTGTATTTTAAAATAAACAGCTCTTACAATGGCAAGAAGGAAAAAATTGCATACTTTGAATCACACCTACACCTACCCACACCTCCTGCTGATCTTTTTGCCACAGCCAGTTGTTTCTCTAAAGTCAAACAATATGAGTTAAATATGACTTGGGCTTTTTGAAAAAACTATATATTCACTATAAATCAATTACCTTAAATTTGATCTCAAATTTAATTTTTCTTCAAACACACATATACAGCACCAAGTAGTATAAACAGAAAAAAATTCCCTCTATTACTCTACCAGAGAATATATTCACACCAATCATGAAATCAAAATTCTTTTTCATTTTTTTAAATCAATCAAAAACTTTTTATAAAATATTGCTTCCCAAAAATTTGTGTACAAATTATGACTTCACTTTTGTAATTTTTCTTGGCAAAATTTCTGGAACGAATTAATAAAATGCAACCTTCCATATGAAACACACTTCCAAAAAATAACTTCCTCCACTGAAATGAGGTCTGTGGAATGACAAGTGACCTCCCCACTTTACAATGTAAAAATTAATGCTTGTTTGCCAAAATATTCATTTTTATTGATATAGGAGGTTTTGATCAGAAATTCATTAGATATGTAAAATAATTTGTTTCTTGTTATGTCCCAAATATTCAGGTACAAATAGATCTGAATATCTAGAATAGATAGGTTATAAAGAGAAAAGCAAATTTGGGGTCATATTTTTATTCAGGGTAATAACCTAAGAGTATTCCTACATTTTGACAAATTAGGTTTGAGGCCAAAGTGGAATAAAACAGGTAAGGAAATTAAACTTGTTAAATTTTTGTAATCGTTGTAATGGGAAGTGACATCTCATAAACTTGTCTAGGAAGAAAATCCTGCCCTCTTCTAATAAAGTCAATATGTACAGAGAAATGGCATGAGGGCCAAATTAAGGGTTGATCTGCCTTCCCTGGAAAAAATATTGGGGCACCTTGGGTCAGGGCTGACCTCCGAAATGAGCCTGGGAGCTGTGTGTTCTCAATAGTTGAGTAATGCTGTCCCTCTCAAAGCATATCGCCAAGGTCTGTTACTGATACCTGAAACTCCAGCATTAGAAGTTTATTCTCCTAAGATATTTGCAAACCATACATCTGATAAGGGCTTAATCTCCAAAATATATAAAGAACTCACGCATCTCAACAACAAAAAAACTACCAACCCAATTAAAAAATGGGCAAAAGACCTGAACAGACATTTCTCCAAAGAAGATATACAGATGGCCAACAGACACATGAAAAGATGTTCAAAATCACTAACTATCAGGGAAATGCAAATCAAAACTACAATGAGATATCACCTCACGCCCGTCAGAATGGCTATAATTAACAAGACAGGAAACAATATGTGTTGGAGAGGATGTGGAGAAAAGGGAACTCTCACACACTGCTGGTGGGAGTGCAAACTGGTGCAGCCACTATGGAAAACAGTATGGAGATTCCTCAAAAAATCAAGGATAGAACTACCATATGATCCAGCTATTCCACTGCTGGGTATTTATCCAAAGAACTTGAAAACACCAATTTGCAAAGGTACATGCACCCCTGTGTTCATTGCAGCATCATTCACAATAGCCAAGACTTGGAAGCAACCTAAGTGCCCATCAAGGGATGAATGGATAAAGAAAATGTGGTATATATACACAATGGAATACTACTCAGCCATAAGAAACGATGAAATCCAGCCATTTGTGACAACATGGATGGACATTGAGGGTATAATGCAAAGTGAAATAAGTCAGAGGGAGAAGGTCAAATACCGTATGATTTCCCTCATTAAGTAGTAGATAATAACAACAATAAACAAACACATAGGGACAGAGATTGGATTGGTGGTTACCAGAGGGGAAGGGGGGAGGGAGGAGGGTGAAAGGGATAATTTGGTACATGTGTGTGGTGATGGGTTGTAATTAGTATTTTGGTGGTGAACATGATGTAGTCCATGCAGAAATAGAAGTACAATGATGTACACCTGAAATTTTTACAATGTTATAAACCAATAAAAAAAAAAAAAGAGAAAATAAAAAAGAAGTTTATTCTCCTGCTTTCAAGTTTTGTCCCGTGCTAAACTATAAATACCAAAGAGAGACATAACACATGAAGCTTGTTAGTCATTTCTGTCTTCATGGTGATGAATTTTTAGCAGAAGAAGTGAATAAAGTTTGAAATGATCATCTGTAATGGGAAGGGAAATGCTGATAAAGGGAAAAGGCACTGGGAGATGTGAGAGGGCACAGGAAGAGATGGGAAGGCACTGGGAGACAGGAAGGGCAATTGTCATGAAGCCAATGGAAAGCTTCACAGTTTCTATTTAAATGAAGTTTTAATCATCCTGGGGCATAGCTATATGGTGGGGGGAAATGATAGCTAGGCCCAAAGCCTGCTCCCAAGAGGTAGGCAAACACATGGTGAAAAGCACAAGTAAGGTCTCCTCAAACAGAAAATAAAGTGGCTAAGAAAACAAACCATCTTTCAATTTAAAAACATGATCCTCAAAGAATCATTATCTAGAGATGCCTCTAACTGTAGCATTTGTTCTTCTGTTTCTACAGCATGGTTGGAAGGGAACAGCAACTCTTTAAGAGGAGGGTCCAAGGGAAGAAACATAGGTATTTCTCAAAGTGTGTTCCATGGAGTACTTGAATGGATAGATGCTAGAATGATGCAGGGGAAAGTTCTTTGGACAAGTGAGTTTGAGAAAAGTTTTATACTATAGGTCTCTCTTAGAGAGTTAAAACATATGTGTGGCAGAGACTAATACATGTTCAGTAAAATCCACTTCCTGTTCCCCAGATCACATTTCTCAGCATTCATTGCAGTTAGGTACGGCCACATGATTGGGTTCTGGCTAATGGGATGTGACTTCTGGGTAGAAGTCACGTGTGCCACTTTCTCACTTGGCCCATTAAAACCTTCCATGTACCATCTTCCCTGCTCTTTGTCCCTTCCAACTGGTTGGAATGGAGAAAAACCTAGGGTGACTTTGGGAGCTACACATTGATGATGATGAAATTGTAGTGGCCAGAGCTTGGCTTTATGAACTACCTCTTGGAGGCAGCTGCCTAATCAAGACCTCTAGCACTGGACCATGTCATGGGCCAGAAATACATCTTATTATGTTAAGCCGCTGAGATTTCAGTGTTTTTTCCTGTTACAGCAGTATTATCCTAACTAATAAAATGTTTTGCATTTTAAATGTCTGAAAGGTATTAGTTAAAAATTATGTTTACTTTTAGTAAACTCAGTTTCTTCCATTGATTGTACTTCAGAGCTTTTATTATTATTATTTTTTTTAACTTAACAATTATTAGCTAATAGAGCTAGTTTTCTACTTTGGGAAAGACTGTACTATGCCTTTCTTAACTCTCCCACCCTTCCAGAAGTTTATTCTAGCCGAGAGAGGGAGGGATTAAGAAATAAGCTATAGCCAGGACAAGGAGGATATACAGCACTGGAGATTTTAATTATCAACTCACCCACAGAGCTGTTAGAGATAAACATGGATATTTCAACACAGGATTAAATAAGTAAGCTCAAGGAACCGAGGCATGTTTTCTGAGGCTCTAAAGTAAAAGGAGGGAATACCCAAGAATCATGTATAGCAACTAAGAATTAGTAAGAAAGGATCAGTGTGGTGACAAGGTTCTAATTTTTTTTTAATTTTGTGTTATTTTCTATTTTCATATAAGATATCATCATTCAGGAGTAGTAATTACTAATCATGGCCTTGTTAGCTATTTTAATCAAAGTATATATTTTGATCTTGTATCAATTTGGGACTCTATCAGAAAGACTGACTCAAACTGGATTACAGAACAAAGAGGATACAATTGTTCTCAGAGGTAAGGCAGCCTTGCTCTGATGTCCTAGAGAACTCGCTTCTTTTGGTCTCTCTGTTCTTCCTTCTATGAGATCTTCAGTTTGCTTTCCCTGAACCCTCTGCAGCAGTTCTAGGGTTTGCATCCATCCATCACAGGAGACCTTATTTCCTCAAAAAACCTCCACTCACATTTTGTTAACCTGGGTCAACACCTCTTCCCTGCACCTGTATAGATTCCAATGTTTGGGAAAATGCCATGTACTGATTGACTTGTGTCTGGGTTACCTAAACCTGTCACTATGGCGAAAAGGACCAACCTGATTAGATTACACAAGTCAGGTCCCTCGCTTGCAGTTGGAGGTGGGTTAAATCCTTCCCCACACCATATGACTGCCACACACCAGAGGTGAAGTAGAATCACTGTTGGGAGGACGATCACAGATCAACTTGTGAATAAATGATATGATAATGAGTTAACACTTATATACCAGGCATTTATTATATACCAGACACTATTCTAGGTATTTAAATATATTAACTCATTTAATTCTCACAACAACCCTACGAAATAGGTAGTATTATTAAGCTCATTTTATAAATGAGGAAACTGAGGCATGGATAGGTTATGTAACTTGCCTGAAATCATCAAGGCTAGTAGGTGAGAGAGCTGGGCTTTGACTCTAGGCAGTCAAGATCCAGAGTCTATGCTCTTTTGCTTCCATGTTAAAATTTTTGTAAAGCCCTCATGCATATATAAAGTATACATATGTACATACACACACATATACAAATGTAAATATAGATGCACTAACATTTATACATGTATAAATATATTTATACACACATATGTATATACACATATACTACATACACACACTCATATATTGGATAAGAAGTCCAGCTCTTCAGACCTTATGATTATAACAAAGGTGCCATCTGGCGTTAGAACCCTCTAATTGCAGAAAAAGCACCTGGGTGAAAATTAAGATTCTCAAACAATACAAACTCAACTTGCAAAGTAGCCTAAAATCTAGCATCAGAACTCTGCCTCACTCTTTGAGGCATCCTTATCATGCCTGAAAATGCATTTAACTAATTTCACAAGACTGCTTCCAGCTGGCCCTGTACATTTATTCTCTATATGACCTGCAAAAACCACTCCTGAAAGGGAATCACTTCATTCTCATGTCAAAGGACAAAGCAGACATGGAATTTTTTCATTTGGGAAAAAATGAGTTGTCCTATACTAATGTTATACACCAAGTCTCTCCGTCTTTAGCACCCAGTCCAGCCCTGTGCAAGGGTATGCCTGCATGTGGCTGACCTTTGAGGCAACATGGCACTTGTCTTCCTCTTCCAATTAGTGGATGAAATGTGATGGTTGCAAATCTTGCCCAGGATGTGGGAATACATTGTGGTAGACTCCCTGTTTAATTTCTCTAGCTGCTTTGTTAAACTTGGTCCTTGAAATTGGTCCACCGTAATGGGGAAGCTCTCCAGGGATGATACCTTGGCTAGAAACCCAACCCAGAGTTTGCTCTTCCCTTTCAGAACAATTAACTCCAGAATTTTGAAACTACTTTCATAATTAACCTTGAGTTAAAACAATGTCATCAAGAACAATATCCTCTAGCCCAGACCTTCCTATTAGCCTTTTACCCCACTGTAACATACTCAGTCAGAATTTCCACGAGGTAATGACTTAATAACCCTGCTGGTAAACCAGAGAAGAAACTTAATTTGTTCACACTGACTAGTCTCCTTAAAAGCTATGTATAAATCTAGAGTGATTGCCTCACTCTCAAGTAAGCACTCCCTTCAAAATAAATGATGAGTTACTGTGCACACACAATCACACACACACTCACACACAAGACTCCAACACTGTAGGCTTAATCTTTGGGCTGCTGAACATTAAGTTTCTCACAGCACGTAAGTGTTAATAGCATGGTGTTATTTCATTGCATTTAAGCTCGATGAGAGTTTTTGGCAAAACAGAATATTCTCTTAGTTCAGATTCAAACAGTAAAGGTTACACAAATGTAGATTACACAATTTCACAGCTGTGTAACATCAACATATTTTTTTTAAAGACATGAAAAGAGAAGGTGCTGAGCAGAAGTTCACTGATACATGGCAAGCAGTGCGCTTTTCAAAGGATTTCCTTTTAATCAGTATCTCATTAATTAGTTTGGCAATAGGGATTTATCATAAGCAACGTAGATTACAAATGTTCCGAGATCTTCAGTTTTCGACGAGAAACAAGTGTCATTGAAGGAGCCCCAGTTCTGCTCAAAAGCTGTCTCTGCTCCTTTGGTAGACACTAAACATTTGCCTCCTGGAACTTAGGTCCAGAGCTTTATATACAAGTCAAAGATAAAGAAGTAGTGATATTTACATACTCTTTCTTTACATAGCCTGGAAGACCCACTCTAGCAAGAGACTATGAAAATACTTCTTCAACACCAGTGAAAATACTGCACCTAATTAATAATCTTTATTTCTTAGTCTTTTCAGTTCAGCTGAGTTTTCTTTTTGTAGTAAACTCTTCCCCTTGATTACAGGGGCCATTTATGAATCCATCTGTCAGGGAGTCTTCAGCGTTGTTTTCTGGACTAAGACACCATATCACCCCATCACTTCTCCTGCCAGCCCCAGTTCTACCATCTCCCTCCTCCCCTAGACTCCTTGTAAGTAGCCAAGGTCTGGAGACCGGGATCCAAGTTTTAAAATGAACAAAAAATGAGAGAACTTTCTGCCGTGATGGAAATATTCGATATCTTGCTTTGAGCAGTAGATGGAAGAGTGTTTAGAATTTCCAAAACTCATTGAAATAAACACTTAATATCTATGACCTCTTTGTATGTAAATTATACCTCAATTTTTTTTTAGTGAGCAAATAGCCCCTATACCCATTAGGAAATTTTCTTTGGCAGGCATGATTGTATTTCCCTCAATGGAACACTCATCTTCTGGGGCAAAGCTGAAAGAAGCAAAGGTCCCATTTTCAGGTTGGGCTCTGTAACTATGTGTTGGTGATGAAGGTTCCTGAAGAAAAACCTTAGTGACCCAGGACCCAACTCCAGAGATAACACCACCTCCAGGATGAGAATGTTCAGTGTGAAGGCTTGCAAAATCTCCCCTCCAAAATGCCTCATATTCACAATCAGAATGTTATGATTCCTTAGACACGGTAGAGAAAGTAACTTCTGCTGAAGACTCAGTCTTCTAACACTCAAGAGTCATGTGAGGAGAAGGTATAAGGAAGGATCTGACTCTAATGATGCTACCTCTCAAAGACCTGCCATAAGATGGCCTGCCTCTCATTCTGATTACCTTCAAGTAATGGCAAGCATTTATTGAGCACTTTTTATATGCTAGATGTAGTTCTAAATACTTGACTTGTATCAACTCACTTAATCCTTACATCTTCTTTAGTTGTTACAGAAGAGAAGAGCAGAGGGCAGAAGGTGGCACGGAGCAATTGCCTTATCTACTGTGACAACTTGATCTCCTTTCTCCTTCCCCACCATTTCCTCATGGAAGTCAAAGAAATGGGAAAAAGCATGGTCTCTGAAGGGCAAGGCAAGAATGGAAACAGGAAGACGGAAGCAGCCAGGCACACAGGTCGCTTCACAGTTAGAATCAGAAGGAATCCCAGCAGTGAGTGGCATGTGAAGGGCAGAGAAGTGAGTGTACTCTACCTTGTGAGCACATTTTCTGTAAAGAATTTAAAAACAATAATAAAACTGACTAAAAAGTGGATCTGCTTTTTATTATCACCATGGGCTGACAATTCCAAACAATGTCAGTGAGAAGCTACTGTTTCTCAAAAAAATCTTCAGTTAGTCTAAGTTAGAAACAATTATTATAGTTTTGTGTTGAGTTTTAATGTTAATATGTGAGCCTCAAATTAATACATTTTAATTAGTTATTCTTTAATAGATATTGTATTATGCATGAAAGTTAATTCAGAAAACTCCTAGTTATATAGTCAGCCCTCAACACACATAGACTCAGCTACACACATTTGTTTTGAGAGTAAGTTGGTAATAGTTCAGAATCTTTCAAGCTCACTTTGGGCACAATTCAACTCTCCAACCTCATAGTACTAAATATTCCTGTATTTATGCAGTAGATTTAAAATAAACAATGATAGCACAGTGATCATAAAAGCAAAGCAATAGAATTTGAAATACCCAGTTTGGCATTCTGTGTGAGTGCTTGAAGCTTTTACTTTTTTTGGAACTTTCAGAAAAAACAATTCATTCACTATAGTATCATTTCCTTGCTGGAAAATGCTGTAGAATGTAGGTGTATCAGTGAAAGGTTTTCCCAGAGAAGATAAAGCTAGGCCCACAGCTTTTCGTGCCCACAGTCACAAAAGAAAATATGACATAAGAGGATAAGCTCAAATTCTACTCTCTTTGACGTGATTTTTTCTCTTCTGTTATCTTTTTTTCTGGTGTAAAGCTTTAGATAAGATTAACCAGATACAAAAATGTTTGCAAATAACCAGAATCAGCCTTGAACAACATATAGTGAGACATCAAGCTTTAAAATTGATCCTTTAGATCAGCTCACATAGACCACAGAGAAGGCCATTAACCATGCAACAATAAAATGTAAGGAAATGGACATTTCCTAGAAAAAAGAATAAGTTTTGAAGAATGCCAGGAGAAACCACAAAGTTGCTGGTCTTACATTGCCAGAAGGAATTAAATAGTAATATCTGAATCCCTTAATCATTTTCACCAAGAACTGGACACTTATTCCAAAAACCATAAATCAAAAAATGTCAATGTTCTCTGTAATTTAGCCACTTTTAAATAATTTTTGCAGAAGAATTAAAACTTTGGAAGTTCTTACCAGAAATAATAGAGATTTCTGATGAATTTTCTAGTGAAGATATTTTAGTGGAAATGTTTTTACTGAAAGATATTTGAAAGCCACTAGAAATATGTCTGAAGAAAAAAAGACATGAACAATACGGCAATTTCTGGAATATTGTGATTGGGATTTTTATGAATCTACCAAACTTACCCTATGTGTGAGACTTTTTCTAACTATTTGTACATCTGTTGCTTCACATGAAAAAATTTGAAGTTGAAACTAATAAAAAATGTTCTATGAGTAAAGATATTATTATAAAGAAATTATGAGTAAAGATAGGTTGACAAATCTGGCTATACTGTCTGTTGAACATAAATATGCAAAGAAGATAAATTTGTTGTTGACAAATCTGCAGAAGTTAAGGCTCAAAAACAGAAACTGATATTATTATTTGTTATAGTTTCAGAATGATATAGGTATATGGGTGTTCTCTTTTCCCAGAAAAATACATTAAAAGTATTAATCCATTACTTTTTCCTTTTTAGTACTGTAATATTTTTTTTACTAGCTAATTGTATATACATACATCAAGAGAATAAACTTTTTTACTGTTTCTTTTCTGGTCATTATTATTATTCAGCTCATTAATCAGTTCTGTATAGAGGATGGAGATGTTTTTAAAAAAGGATCCCCTATGAGTGTTAAATACACTGCATATGTCGCTGAAGCCAGCTATAAACAGGAAGCTGAGGAAAGTGGAAGTGAACTATAGACAGCCCTGTTGTCTAAGGCCTTTATATTATCTAATGTCTGATATATTATTACAGCTTCCCACCATTTTTTATATTTCTCTTCACTCCTTATTTACTCTACATTGTTGCCAGATTCATCATCTAAATGTTACAGCCAAAGTCAGCAGTGGCTCCAAAATTTCTATATAGGAGAGTTGCCTTGGAAGTGGCCATCTGCTTGGAGGGGAAGTCAGAGGCCTTGTCTAAGGCTAAATTTGCTTAGCGAGGGCAGTGGTTTTACTCGCATGTTTATTTGGAGGCTTTGGAGGTAGGGAGGGGCAGTTGGAGAACAGGAGGCAAAATCCAGCCCTTCCTGATGATGGCTGAGTGACAGCATGGTGGTGTACTAACTCCACAGGACTGGAGATCAGGGAACCCAGGCAAAATCCAGTTACATCAGCTAGCCATGTGATCTGGACCAGTTTTTACTCTCAGTTTCCTCATCTGAAAAATGAGGGGGTAGGCCTAGATGGTCTCTAAAACCCCATCCAACCATAACATTCAATGGTTATGACTCATTTGCCATGGCAGTTTTAAACTATAGATGGCCCTAGATTTGTGCCAAATTTACATTGCATCAAAGTGAAGAGACAAACAGCCACTGAGCCAGAGACTATGAGTTAATCGCCGAGTCACATTTGGATAAATGAGAAAGTATCAGGTTCCTGTTTAAGGGACCAGGTGTTTTACATAGCGTGTGTTGTTCTTCCATAAATGTTGGCTTCTTAGATCATGTCTACATTCACAAGTCCTTCTGTAAACCGTGTCACTATCCACTGAGACAAACACTGAAGTTTTCTCTTTCTGTGTTACCTGGAACTCCTTTAATTCTGTTGGACAAAAATTGGGTATAAGTAATTTTTAAAATTGCTGCATATCAATCTAGTTTACACAACAACTATTCCATATGGGCAGGAGCCAGTCTTCTGGTATTTGGAGGACAGGCCAGATCTCGGAGTGGTCTTTTAAATCAAAAACCAAATGTAGGGTGAGCTCATTCACTGGAACTTCGTTAAGGAGAATTCATTTCACTTCCTTGGCATAAATTAAGCCGTAGTGAGCTAGTGAAAGATTCCACCACCTTTCACTGAGATGGTAAATTGAGCTCTGCAGTGGAGGTCAGAGAGACCTGGGCCCCATGGAGAATATGAAGGAAGTGGGACATGGTGGAGTGTGCTGGTTTCCTGGCTGGAAGCCAAGGAGAAGCAGAGAAGGGGTCACAGTGAGACTGCAGGCCTACATCCTTCAGTGGGAGAAGCACTGGTGAGGATCTCTGGAGTCTGCCCAGGCTGTGGTGGGGGGAGAATTGTGTGCAGGTGGGGGAGGGGTGACTACCATCACAGCCCTCTTCTCAGACAGTAGACACTCTCCGCCATGGGCAAGGAGGAGCACGCTGAGGGCCCTCTGTCCCTCCTGAGCGCAGGCTGGCCTCTGGGGCCTCAGGGCAAGAAAGAGCCTCCATTCCCAGCTCCTTTTCTCTTGGATGTAGGTGCTCCCTAGACTTCCTCCTCAGACCTCTGTGCCCCTCACAATCCCCATTCCCTCAGTGCAGCTTCCTTCATTGCCATGTCTGTAGTCAGTCACCATCTGTGTGCTGAAAATCCTACTGCCCATTCAGCACAGACCATTCTCCTGTGAGCACGAGCCCCACCTAACAGCTTACTGCTCCTCTCCACTTGGTCATCCTTTAGACACCCTAAACTTCTGTCTGAATCCAAACTAGATACCTCATTCTCACACATGCCCTGAGTCCTCTCAGAAAATGCCACCAACATGCTCCCACTCACCTGCCTCAGAAACCTGAAAGTCAGCCTCAATTTCCCTTACAACTCCCATCCAATTAGTCATAGCGTTGTATAGATTTCGTTTCCTTATAGTCTCGAATCTATTTTTCCCTCTCCTTTCCCACCACCGCTGAATTAATTCAGTCCCTGACCATTCATCTCCTGGAGTAGTGCAACCGCTACCAACTACCCACTAAGACAAACACTGCCAATCTTGTTCCTTCCGTCAGTCCTCCAAGAAAGTCCTCGCACAAAGAGCTTTCAAAAACATTTTGATGATGCCAGAAACAAAGTCAAAAGGTAAATGATAAAGTGGGAGGAAATATATGCAGCACATACAAGAAAGAATTAATATCGCTGATTATACAGAGCACACCTATATTAGTGAGAAGACAAACAATGCAACAGAAAAAACGGGGAAAAGCTATAAACAGGCAATTCATCCATTAGGAAATAAAATGATCAATAAAACTATGAAAAGACTCATGAGCTCTAGTCGTCAAGTGAATGCAAATCAAAAGAACAATGAGATTCTGTTTCTTCACCAATAAGATTGGCAAAAATTTAGAAGTTGAGAATTTCTAGGACTGAGAGGGTGTGTGGACTCATGCACTGTCATATATTGCCACAACCTTTATGAAGAGTAGTCTGCCAGCATATATTAAAATTTAAAAAGGAATGGATCTTTAGAGCCAGCTCTCCCACCTACAACTCTATCCAATAAAAAGAATAACACCAGTACGTAAGGATAGCAGCATCAGAATGTTTTTTACAGCATTGTTTGTAACAGCAGAAAAACTAGAAACAAGCCTGAATAATCAACAAAGGAAGAGTTAAATAAAGTACATCCATATTTGGGAACAATATTATGCAGCAATTTAAAAGAAGGAATCAGACCTAAATGTATTATCATGAAAAGGTATCCATAATGTATTAAGTTAAAAAAAAAAAAAAGCAGTTCACAAAGTTATGTGTATAGCATGATCTTATATTTGTAAAAATTAAGCAGTCATTTGTCAAATGACCTAAAACATTTGTTTTAGAATAAAGATGTGAAAAGATATGTACCATGGGGCGGGGGGGATTGAAGGTGGGAGCTAACAGAAGAGTTTTTTTCTTTACACACCTTTGATTCTTTAACACTCATTTCTCTTTATCCCAGGACTTTACTTATTTTCTTCATGGCACGCCATTATCACAGTCCATAACAAATGTCTTACGTTTACTACTAATATGGTTTTTGTATATCTCTTTCCATCCAGAATATAAATTTCCTGAGGATAGAGACCCATACCCAACTTGGTAACCACTATGCCCCCAGCACCACACAGGGCCTGGCACTTAAAAATACTTGTTGAGGGCTGGCCCCATGGCTTAGCGGTTAAGTGTGTGTGCTCTGCTGCTGGCGGCCTGGGTTCGGATCCCGGGCGGGTACCGATGCACTGCTTCTCCGGTCATGCTGGGGCCGCGTCCCACATGCAGCAACTGGAAGGATGTGCAGCTGTGACGTATAGCCATCTACTGGGGCTTTGGGGGAAAAAAAAAAATACTTGTTGAATTGGTTTATTAATTAATAAATTCAATGACTTCTGTAATTTAAAAAGAAATTAAAAAGTCAAACTCCTCTAATGGCTATTCACAGTTCCTGGAATTAAAGCTCGGAGCACACTCATTCACCATCTGGGTACCGAATTCCCCTGCAGCCTCATCTCCCAGCTTCCCCACCACGGACCCCCATTCTTCTCCAGGACTTCTTCTCTTCAAGGTTAATATTCCTTGAGGGCAGGGACAGTGTCTTATTGGATTTTGGATCCTCATGTCTTATACAGTGTCCAACGTCTTGTGGTTCCTCAGAAAGTGTTTGTTAAATGATTGCCTCAATTGCAGATGAAGGTGGGGGGCTGAATGAAACAGCTGAGGCCTGAAGTAGGGGATCCCCTCTGGAGAGTGGCAGCAATGACAGCTGCCTTGCCAGTTACAAGCTCTGGGACCTTGGAAAAATCACTTCTAAAATGGATGTAACCACAACATTAACACCTTAACAGGGCTATTAGGACACAGTGAGATAGCAGGTGTGAGTGTATAGTGTAAACTTTAAAGAACTATACAAATATTGTGATTTTTATTATAATGATAGACAGACTTAATGTCATATTTATTTCTCTAAATCAAATTTAACCTGTACCAGATGCCACTGAACAGCAAGAAATTCAATTTCAGTTATTATTGGTGTTCCCTTCCACTGCCCCCAGGGTCATTCAAAGATGCCAAGAGACTTCCCTGATCCCTGCGTGTGAGGAGGGCGCTCTCATTTTTGGTCCTTACTGCTCACTGCAAATATGCCAAGCCCAGGAGGACTCCGGGAAAACAGGAGGCTCTGCACTTCCACGCTGAGCTGGGACACGCGGTTTCACCCCAGCGGGAGCTCTGGCATCTGGGGGCCAAGCTGCCGGGGTGGACTGTGAAGCTTTTCCTTCTGGGGCCCTGGCAGCACTGTGAGGGACCAGGACGCTGCTCACCACTCAAGAGCCCTCACACTTGCACCCGTTCCCAGCTTTGGGAACCGGTTCCCAAGGTGACCACCATCTCTATCCTGCCGGCACGCTTCTCCCCTCTCTAAACAAAAGCAGCATAATCCCTTCACAGAGGGGTCTTCACGCAACTTCTCAGGTCCCTGAGATGATACACAAATATACAAACACAAAGGCCTGGCTACCTTCTTGGGGCCCACATATAGACAAAGCACAAAGTAACAGTTGAAATTAGCCTGCCACTTTACCATTATTAAAACAATAACCAGGAGAGGAATAATAGGACACCTATTCTAGTGCAGTTGACTACAATTCCTGTAAAAGCTTTCTGTTAAATGACTCTCAAAACCATAGCTTAGGAATTTACAAAGGATCCTTGAGAGGGCTCACCTAGTCCAAAGCACAAAGTAATTCCTTCTGCATTCTTGCCACAGTTATCCTGGTAGGAAGAAAACCCCAATGAAAATTTAGCTGATTCTGTTCTTAAAACAATATTTAAATTCAGTGAAGAAATCTGTTGTTTTGGGTCTCCATTCGCAAAGGAAGGAAGTTTTGCTTGAGAAGCGTCCAGGAGAAGGCACTTTTCTTTACCTCTCCCTTACCTGTAACCTTGTTGTGCCAGCTTTTCTCCAGGAGATTCTGTGAAGGGTCTCTGCTATCCATGAGAAGTGGTTGCTTCGTCAGCACTCCAAGAATTCTCAGTCAAGGTGCTGGTATCATAGATAGCAGAGTCCATTCTTTAATGAATGTGTTATCTAGGGGTTCCCCTGCCATGGGATCTCCTGCAAACCTTGCCGCGTGCTTTTGTGTATAGCGTTCCTCTCATCATGACATGTCACCACTTCTCTGACAACCAAGGTTATCGCTGTTTGCCTTTAGGTTCAAATGGCTTTCTTTCATGTCACATCTGCCCCATAGATTCGGGTAGGAAGTAGTGATGCACAGGTGAATCTGGATGTCCTAGAACTGGACCTGAATTGATGTGGAAAAAAATCTGGGAGCAGCTCCCTTGCCTGCAGTCCAGTGTGTGCGCTGCTGCCACAGCATCCCAGCCACATGTGACCGTGGCCAAGACACCAACCTGTCAGACTTCAAGTACAGAAGAGTAACTCCCCACAGCTAAAGTCAGGCAGCTCTACCAAAAGACTGCAAAAGGAACCACAATGCATGACAGTATATGATATGCTTTCACAGACAGACTCTCATGAGATTCCTTCCAGCTCTAAACTCTAATACATTATTTATTTGGGGGTTCTGCTTTGCTCTGTTGAAGTCTTAGTTTGTTCTTGAGTAAAACAAAAATAATAATCCCTGATTGAATCACAAGATTACTGTAAGGAGGATCAAAAAAACTATGCAAAAATATTTTGACTAATTCAAATCTGAGATATCATTTTTAATGATTAGCAGTCCTCTTTAACTATTGGTCAGCAAAAGAAAGAGAATAAAACTAATCATAATTATTTTCATATAACTGGACTTCAGTCTGTTTGCCTTATTTACATAGTTATTTCTTGGTCAAAAGACTGTTATCCTGAATTATCAAACATTTAAGTAACTTTAGACAGCTCCATTAATAGAATTTTAGTTAAAACCAGAGAGAGAAGAAATGTGCTTAATTACTCCATTCTTTCCTTGGACTATAGGATGGTCTAAGATGTTCATCTATGGTATGGAAATTACTTACAATCTATATCTTGTTACATCAACATATACACTCTATCATAATTACTTCCTCTAGTCTGAAATTTGGGTGCAAAATCAGGTGACATTCAAATCTGGACTATATTAAATACCTTGGGTTTGATTGAGTTAGATTTGTAAACAAATGACTTTCCTAAAAACATGAAGTCATATAAAATCTTTTACTATTAATGCCTTGTTCTCTTCTGACACCATAAATAAACCTCATTTCCCCTCAAGGATTAGTGAGAAAAGCACATTTTGAAAAATCTCCCTTTCTGCAAAGATATTAGGTAATTGCTACCCGCTGCCTTATACTTGCTTCCCTTTAGCTCCTAATGAAGAAAGTAAACAATGTTTCAAGTAGAGCATGTCTTGGAGCTCTGCGTTTTAAGCAGACTTCTACTATCTTGGCATTTCTACAAGGTCTGTTACATGATTTACAGTGAATCTGGCTGTGGTGAGCGGCCTAATCTCTACCAATGCCACATAAAATCAGCCTTGTAACATTGTAACATTGTCTGCCATTGCTTCTGATCCCCTCTCAGGTTTCCTTTCTAGCTTCCTATCATTTTTATTTGGCTACCCTAAGAGCCTCCATTATGCTAGCCTGGGCATTCTAACTTCTTTCTTTTCTCTTTCAACACACATTTATGGGGTCTGCTGTGGGCAATGCACTGAACCCATTTCTGTGGGAAGATTTAGAAGGATCAGGACAGATTGGCCCCCAAGTGACTTGTAGCACAGTGAGTCCAATGTTCCTACAAGGTTGAAACTGACAAGAGATACAGACAAACTGTGAAATAGTATTTGCATCAGGGAAGACTTCTTGGAAGAGATGTCCTTTAGACTGAACTGTGAAAGATCAATAGTATTTGGACCTGTAAGAATGGAGGAGGGAACACCAGGCAAAGGAACCAGTGTGCGGAAAAGCAGTGAGGGGAGAAAACTTCCCAGCAGGTATGTAGCCTGGAGCAGTTCAGGTAGTCTAAATCATTAGGTACCTGGAGGGAAGTTGTGTAAATTAAGGGTAGAAAGGTAGTTAGCAGATCATGGGTATTTGTGGTTTGTATTGTAATCATGCTGTGTTACTAATCAACTTAGAAATCTGTTTTCTCTCCTATTAAATGTTGGATTAAGCCTCTAGGCTAGGTGGAGGGAAGAAGGGAGAGGGGAAGGGAGTGTAAAAAATAAAGAAGTCATGGTCCCAGCCCTCAAGGAATTTAATAGAGGAGAGAGACACACAAAGATCCTCATAGTATAATGTGTTATATATGGTCCCATTCTCCTCTATGGGTCTCTGAACTAGTATGAGAACACAATGTCTCCAAATGCTAAAAATCCACCCAATTTTTCAAAAAGGATTCATCTGTCCCCAGTAGAGGGGAGCCAATATGACATTTCTTATGTGTATTTTGTTAGCGAGATCCCATTCTCTTTCTTTCTTCCTCCTTCCCTTCCTTCCTTTCTTTCTCTCTCATGCCTATAGGTGCCAGACAGATAACAAAACTGTTAGGTTGGAAATTATATTGAAAATAGTTGAAATTAAATGAAATTAGTGGAGGGCTAATTTAATTTAATGAATTAAATTGAAAATAGTGGGGGTTCTGGTGAACTGAAGACCTTGTCTAAAGGCTTTTCTTTTACTTGTTATTTTGAGATAATTATAGACTCATATACAGTTGTAAGAAAAGATACAAAGTTCCTGTGTACCCTTTATCTAGTTTCCCACAAAGGTAGCATCTTGAAAAACTATAGTATAACATCACAACCAGGATATTGACATTGATACAGTCAAGATACAGAACATTTCCATCACCACCTCATGTCGCCCTTTTATAGTCACATCCACTTCCTGTTCCCAATCCTTGGCAACCCCTAACCTGTTTTCCATTTCTATAATTTTGTCATTTCACAAATGTTATAGAAATAGAGCAACAATATATAAGCTTTTAGGATTGGTTTTTTCACTCTGGATTATTCTCTAAATATTCATTCAGGTTGTTGCATTTATCAATATTTTGTTCCTTTTTATTGCTGAGTAGTATTCCATGGTACGGAGGTACCACAGTTGGTTTAATCATTCACCCACTGAAAGATATCTGTGTTGTTTCAAAATTTTGGCTATTATGAATAAAGCTGTTGTGAACATTCATGCACAGGTTTTTGTATGATCCCAAGTCTTTATTTCTCTGGGATAAACGCCCAGGAGAGCAATTGCTGGGTCATATGTTAGTTGCATGTTTAGATTTTTAAGAAACTGCCAAACTGTTTTTCAGAATGACTGTACCATCTTACATTCCCACCAGCAATGTATGAGTGATCCTGTTTCTCTGTATTCTTGTCAGCATTTGATGCCATTATTTTTCATTTTAGCCATTCTGACAGGTGTGTAGTGATAGCTCATTGTAGTTTTAATTTGCATTTCCCTAATGGCTAATGATGTTGAGTATCTCCATTGTGCTTCTTTGTCATCTGTATATTTTCTTTGGTAAATGTCTCTTTATGTCTTTTGCTCATTTTCTAATTAGATTATTTGGTTTTTCATTTTGTTTTGTTCTTTTACTATTGACTTTTGAGATTTCTTTATATATTCTAGATACTGGCTCTTTGCCAGAAATGTAGTTTGAAAACATTTTCAGCCAAGTTTTAGCTTATCTTTCATCCTCTTAACAGAGTCTTTCACGGAGCATAAGTTTTTAATTTTGATGAAGCCCAGTTTACCCAATTTGTCTTTTATAGATCAGGCTTTTGGTATCAAGTCTAAGAACTTTTTGCCTAGCTCTAGTTTCCAGAGATTTTCTCCTATATTGTTTCTAAGATTATTATAGGTTTATACTTTACATTTAAGTCTTTTTGAGTTAACTTTTGTATAAAGTGTGAGACTTGAAGAAAGGTTCATTTTTTTGTGTCTGGATGTCTACTGGCTCAAGCATCATTTGCTTTCATACTTTTGCCAAAAATTAGTTGGGAATATTTATGTGTGTCTATTTTTGAGTTCTCTATTTTATTCCATTTATTGATGTGTCTATCCCACTGCTTATACCACACAGCCTTGATTACTATAACTATGCAATATGTCTTGAAATTGGGTAGACTGATTCCTCCCACTGTATTCTTCTTTTCAAAGACATACGCCATTTTTGTCCTTTTGCTTTTCCATAAAATTTTAGAATAATCTTTTCTACATCTTCAAAAAATCATGCTGGGATTTTGAATCGCATTAAAACTGTGTCAATTTGGGGAGAACTGACATCTTTAGTATGTTAGGTCTTCCAATCCATGAACACACTATGTCTCCATTTATTTAGATCTTCTTTTATTTCTTTCATCAATGTTTTGTACTGTTCAGGCTGGAAGTCCTGTTCATGTTTTGTTAGATTTACACCTAAATACTTAGGTGAAGTATTTTTTTAGCAATTGTTGTACTTTCAATTTCAGTATCCACATGTTCATTGCTACTGCATTGAAATACAACTGATTTTTGTATGCTTTTCTTATACCCTATGACCTTACTAAACTTAGTTATTTCTAAGAGTTTTTTGGTAGATTCCTTTGGACTTTTCTATATAAACAATCACATCATCTGCAAATAGGGACAGTGTTATTTCTTCTTTTCCAATCTGTATGCCTTTTATTTCCTTTTCTTGCCTTATTGCACTAGCCAAACTCCTATTGCTCTGTTGAATAAGAGTGGTAAGAGTAGACATCCTTGCCTTGCTCCTGATCTGAGGAGCAAAGCATTCAGTCTTTCACCATTAAATATAATGTTAGCTGTAGGTTTTTGTACATGCTCTTTACCAAGTTAAGGAAGTTTCCCTCTATTTCTATTTTTCTGGAAGTTTTTATCATGAATGAGTGTTTTTATTTTTAACATTGAGTGCGCTAAATAAAATCCATCTGCAGGATATTTTCAGCCTTCAGGCAAGAATCTTGCAATCCCCACTATGAGTTTGTCCAAATCTTGATTTTTCCCAACCATTTCAAAGCAAGAGGGAAATATGGAATGAAAGAAGCTAGTAACTGCAGATGAAGCTAATAATATTCTCTACCCTTCCTAAATCACCATGTGGTTTTGTCTTTTATATTTAACGAAAGTTCCACCCAGTTGAGAGTACCTTATATGTTCAAATAGCAGTATCTCCCCTTCTAAGAAAGTCATCTCTTACCAATCCCAGGAACACCATTCCCTTCGGATCAATGATATCATGGGAGAGAAGACAGGCTTTTATTCTTCTCCTACTTAGTAGCTTTCCCCCTTCCTTGGCCTTCTGTTGTCAAAGGACCTAGACCTTAGTCAAGACTTCAGTAAGGCTCTTGGTTGCCATTCTTCACAAGAGCTTCAAGTTGAAATGCCTAAATTCAAATTAATAAAGAAATTAAATATAAAAATCTTAGCCAAGAATAGACTAACCTGAGAAAGACTCAAATATGATGCAAACTAGAAACGAGACAGAGAAACAGAACTACTAAGAAAAGATTGTTTATGGGATGATTGCTCTCTTCCTCAGTATGTCTTCTGAACAAAACCACCTTAAAATAAAGCCCTCTGAAAATACCAAAGAACTATCTCAAAATTGAAATCCCACGAAAACAGAAAACATAAGCTTATTCTTATCTTAGTTCATCCTCATCAGTTTGGTTAAATATCCATGTTTTATTCTTGAGCTTCAGTTAAAGTTCTATGGAATCCAGCTAAAGGATTGTATAAGACAAGGATATTCCTCTCAATACCAACATATTTTAGGGAATTTGCCATTGATTTAGGGAATCATTCTCTCTCAGACTTCCCTTCCAGGACACTTTTGCATATAGGAATCAAGAACAAAGTGAATACCCTTGATCACCTCTCAACATTGGGTTTAGCCGTCACTTAAGCCAGTCGTACCATTCAGCCATACAACATTTTAATCTTTCCCATTACAGCATGTTATTATAATAAAGTCTTTTGGAACTGCATTTTGAACTCTGTATTCTGAGGTAAGCAATCTTTGTCAATTTATCCTAACTTCTTTCAAAAACTTCTACCCTAAGTGATGTGGATTGAGTAATTCTTCTGATCTCATAGGGCCATGGGCCTTGGTAACGCCATGTCCATTTCAGTTCGATTAACTCCGAATGAAGGAGAGAGTTCTGCTTTGGATACTTGGCAATGTAACCATAAACAGAAGACTAATCTTTCAATAATACAAGTTTAAGAAAACAAGAGGTGACTGGAACCCTGTTGTAATGAAATTGCCCATGCATGGCAGTTTCAGGAAGGGTTTTTTTCTTCTGGGAGAGCCGAGAGAGCCACATTGCCTTTACCCAATGAAAGTAATTGAGTGAATGATTTCACTTGTTTCTTCTTTGGACTGAATTAGGCCGTTGCCATCTGTGGAGTGTGCTAAATACCTTAGGGGAAGAAGCCTGTTTTCTCATGTCATTTATGTAATGGCTGTGTTGTCACTTGCCACCTTTGAGCAAAATCAATATGTAGCACAAGCTGGGCCAGGTTTTCCACAGCTGAAGTAAAGTAGGGAATTGGGGCAATTGTTCCATTAAATTGAGCACATTTTTAAAAAGCAACACTTTCCTTCGAATTACTCAAATGCTTCAGGGAACATTTCTAATTTCCCTGGCCTAACACTTTTCTTCAGCTATTGACATCTGGCCACCAAGCCTCTTTCTAGAGCCACAACCAAATATAAATGGGTGAGGAGTTTTCAGGAAGACACATGCTCTTCAGATATTGGAGGGGTGGTCAGGAATAAGAAGGATTGGACTGTTCTGCATAAAACTGAAAGATAGAACTAGGAGGATCCTGGGCAAGATCTACCCAGGAAGCAGGTTTAAACTCAGCTGAAGGAGGAAATCTACATTTTCCAATGATAAAATGGGTTTCCTTGGGAAGTATTAAGTTGTCTGTAGCTGGAAGTGTTCAAGGAAAGAATTGACTCAGTGTTTCTCAAATTGTGGGCCACAGCTCACTAAAGAGTTATGAAATCAATGTAGTAAATTATGACCAGCATTTTTAGAAAATTGGAATGGAGTGGGTTGGAACAGAAGAGAAGAGAAGAAAAAATATAGGGAATTGTGAGAGAAATTAGTATTATTTTGTGAAACTTTATTTTTAATTACATGTTATGTGTGTGTTTGTGTGTGTGTGTAGATGTGTCTACTAGGTCACAACGTAAAGTGTGTTTTTAGTGTGAGCTACAGTCAAAAAGCTGAAAAACACTGGATTAGATATCTAGTTGAGGGGAGAGAGGTATTGGATAGGAGTGATTGAACTACGTGACTATTAAGACCTAGCTCAAAAAGGATAACACAATCACTTAAAAGGGTCACAATCTCCATAAGCTAAAAAGAACCCAGTTTTCCAAAATTGTGTAACTATTTCTAATCCTGAGCCTGGAAAAAAAATTCTCCCTTGGGTCCTGATAGAGAAAACACTGTATAAAGTATTTTTTAAATACCTTATTACAGTAAACACAATGTCAAGTTTCAAAGGGATTTTTTTTAATGATGTCCCAAAATATGAGCTCATAGCATCACACCAAAGCAAAAGATCAAAAATCAAGTCTAAAGAAAGCCACTACTAAAGATGTAGTCCAGTACAAGTGTTTCAGATGATCTGGTTTATTAAAGGGCAGATTGGAGCTTGGATGTGCTCATCTACTACATAGTTAAGTTCATAGCATCAGAGCAAACGTGTTAAATGACCAGTAGATCATGTTAATGGGCAAACAATGGCTGCCTCTCTGCCTGTTGTAGAAAAGTCTAAATGCCTTTCAGTTTAGAACTCTGAACACTTATTAAATTATATTATTGTTAGTTGTTTGGAGAAGTTTTTCTCTCTCTCGCCACCATCATATACAAAGTGAGCTCTTCAAGGATACTGTAGGGACATGACTTATTTTACTTTCTCAAGCCAGCATGATACATAGAATGTAGTATGTGCCCAATAAATGCTTAATGAATAAATGAAAGAGCTTACAATAACATCAGAGAGAACCCAACCAACTGAGGTGGGAGGATGAAGGGTGACAAAGAGAAAAAAGGAAAAAGATTGAGTTCAGGAAGTTTTGGGTTCAGTACAGCAAGAGATTTTTCTGACAATTCAAGGAGGGCAAGCTCAACTTAGACATAGAAAGAATAAAAGCATTTTGTTTCTAGATCCTCTTCTCTGAGATCTCAATAGAGACATCAAAGAGATAGGAACTCCTAAGAATCACCTCCTAATCCAGATTCTGCATCATTTTTAAGTACTTGTAAACATTCTTATGTACTTTAGAAATTTCTGTTGCTCTTAAACAACTAGTACCAGAATAAACTTTCATCTAGAGAATTCAGGAGGGATTCGTGTAGGAAGAGGTATGGAGGAAAGGGACTTGCTCTATTATGGAAGGTCAAAAGTTCCCTCAAGATGGTGTCAGGGAAGGCTGCGCTGCTCTAGCAGGAAGATTACTTCTTGGTTTTATAAACCAGCCAGCTCTCTGTGCCCCTTCAAGGCATTAAAATCAAACATGTTCCAATGAGGGAGTGGTGTCTAGTCATTAGAAAAAAGGACTAAGAACCAGACTTTTGACTTTTTCATTCTTGGCTGTGCCACATAATCTCACTGTAGCCTTGGCAAACTTTTCCTCTCAACATCTTGAGTCCTCTCTTGACACATCTGTGAAATGTATATGAGAGTCGGAGCGTGTGAAGGGTGGATGACATCAAACTGCAAGCAAGAACCATGTTTCCAGTGGAGAAATGTGCAAGGCATTAATGAGCATCATAGCCCAAGGAAGAGCCCAGGCTCCATCCCATCAATGGTGAGTGTTTGAAAATCACAGAAGAGCCCATTAGAATCCAAGTAGTATATACTGTGTTACAAAATAGGATAGCACTGTATACACCCATTCAGTAGAGCTCCAGGCAAGATACAAAACTGGGTTAACATAAAAATGCAAAACCTACACAGAGCACATAAAGACACCAGAATTTAGGATTCCTGATGCCCACCTATAGCTGTCATATTTCTGTCTTTGGAACCATCCAGAACTTTTAAAATTTAGAGTTGCAAAGACCCTTAGAGATCACGAAGTCCAGTCTTTCTGCCGAAATAGGAATTCTCCCCACGACCTCCTTGGAGGTAGTCATTCGGCTTCTGAGTGAACATTCCCAGTGACAGAGAGCTTACTGTCTGCAGGAAGCCCCATCATTTGTGACTACTCTAGCAATTAGAAAATGGTTCCTGGGCCGGCCCCGTGGCTTAGCGGTTAAGTGTGCACACTCCGCTACTGGCAGCCCGGGTTCGAATCCCGGGCGCGCACCGACGCACCGTTTCTCCGGCCATGCTGAGGCCGCGTCCCACATACAGCAACTAGAAGGATGTGCAACTATGACATACAACTATCTACTGGGGCTTTGGGGACAAAAAAGGAGGAGCATTGGCAATAGATGTTAGCTCAGAGCCGGTCTCCCTTAGCAAAAAAAAAAGAGGAGGATTAGCATGGATGTTAGCTCAGGGCTGATCTTCCTCACAAAAAAAAAAAAAAAAGAAAGAAAGAAAATGGTTCCTTATATAGTTTATCTTCTTTTTGTGCTATTACAATCAGGTAATAAAGGAGAATAAGAAATTGCTCAGTAAGAATAGCATGGCCAACTGTCCTAGTTTGCCTGGAACTGAGGGGTTTCCTGGGATGCAGGAGTTTTCAGTGCTAAAACCAGAAGCATCCCGGGAAAACCAAAATGATTGGTTTCCTTATTAAGAATAAAATAGAGATGAACTTACCAGAAGGTGCAAGAGGATGCCATATATTTACCCCCCATCAGACAACTGTCTTCTTGGACAGTGTATCCTTTTGGTAAGCATTGTCTCTAGGATGAAAGAGTTGGAGGAAATTGTGGGGCTGTCTCTTAACATGATTGGCTCTTCCAGGATTACATTTCTTAAGAAAATCATTTCTATTTGACTTACTTAGGGTATGACTGCTTTAGTGTTCAGAGGGAAATATGGAAATGGTTCTCCTGATTTAATCAATGAAGATCACATGGGAATACCATACGCTATAGACAACGATGTGTCCCTCATACAAAAACACCTGCAACTGAAATTAACAGTAAAATAGTCAGTCTGGAGAAATTAAACAAGAAAAAATAGATGAGAAGGCTTTGGTCTGTGTTTGAAATGGCATTCTGAAATCAGAGAATTGAGCAAATTCATATTCAAAAAGTGCTAAATCTTCCTACAACAAAGAACAGACCTAGCATTCATTAAAGTGCTCCATTGCTGTCTGACGGAATTCAAACCCTACTAGATTTGTTCAGTGAGATTTGTTCCATAAGGGTCAAAAGCCCCATGGATAGATCCTGAGAATTAGAGGCAAGCTAGCGGAGCTCAGCCTGGGAGCTGGTCATTTAGGGAATGGATGTTGAGAATAGAGAGATTCTATAAGAATGTTTTGATAAGGAATGAGAGCAATGCTAAAAATGAAACAAGCAGAAATATAGTAAAACAGGGTAGTTCATGTATGGGGACCAACTCTGCAAGTATAGAAGTCATAAAACCATATATACAAGCCATTTAGCAATCCATTAAACAGTTATAGAATCAAGGTTCCCAGAGTGAACAATATCTATTTTCCCTGAGGGCAGGAGGGATCTCAGTTCCTGGTTTCTTGCCTGAAAAACCAAGAGTGGGGGAAGGTAGGGAGAGAAAATAAATGTGCATATGGATTCACGTATAGAGACCCTGATGCTTGCTCTAACTTGTGGGCAGCTTTAGTTTGCAGAAACCAAGCCATCAAGGTGCAGCTTCTCCCTTAACAATTCATTTTCCTATAGGGTAAGAATAAGGCAGCTACTCAGTATGGAGTTTTTTCTTATCCCAAATTTTATCTGCAAATACAAATTGGCCATCTAGCAGCAACTGGCTAGCATGGACTCCATTTGGAATAATGACGAAGTTCAAAAGGTTAATCAAGTTATTAACATTTTAAAAGAAGGGAAATTTTCTTTCCCAGATGGCTTAACAGGTGACTCCTATAAATTACACAGTACATTACAGCGGGCATCCGCTAGCCCAGTTATAGTAGAGAGTCTGTCAACATTTCCATTATAAAGCCCTATTTTCAGAGTTTATAACTCAGCCATAAAACCTTGCTCCAAGCTGGGCCTTGGCTTTCTAGTCGAATTCTCAGCTCAGTGGCAAATTTTTTTTTCTTTCCTCTCCTTTTCCTTCTCTCTCTCTTCCATCTCCATCCTCTCCTCTCAGCATCCCTCCTCCTCCTCCTTCCCCCCCACCTCAGCCTCCTTCTTCTTATTCCATGGTGAAAATGTTTTTAAAAGAACAATGCTCTAGAGGCTGGCCTGGCGGCACAGTAGTTAAGTTCGTGTGCTCCACTTCGGCGGCCTAGGGTTCACAAGCTTGGGTCCTGGGCGCGGACCGACGCACTGCTCATCAAGCCATGCTGTGGTGGCGGCCCATATACAAAATAGAGGAAGATGGGCACAGATATTAGCTCAGGGCTAATCGTCCTCAGCAAAAAGAGGAGGATTGGCAATGGATGTTAGCTCAGGGGCAGTCTTCCTCACACACACACAAAAAAAAACAATTCTCTAGATCAACTAAGTTAAAGGAGGATTTGCACATAGGGAACTCTTTCAGCCACTTTAGATTTAAGCACACTTTTGTTAATGCTCAGGTACTGAGATTTTTTTTCAGAAACTCTTAGGAATCAAGATGTTTCTAATCAAGGCCTGTGTTATAGTCCTTCAAATCATAATGAAGATGTGTAAGCCACTAGCATTTGAAGGGGGTTTCAGGAGAGGGGATTTTATCTTAGAAATGTTTTACCTTGTTTCTTGAATTCCAAATGTCTATATTTAATCCCATTCCCTAAAGGTAACAGCAATGGCATATATCCCATTATTTCATCAATGCGTGCATTTGGAGAACATAGCATCAACACAGCAACTTCCAGATGGCAGGTTTGTGTGTGTTTACAGGCCACCAGGGTGGAGAGAAAGACAACACACAAAATACGAAGTAACAAAGAAGGTGCATAAGTGATGAGCGGAGGTCTGCCGTTCCAAGTCTGGTCGGTCACAGCCTGGGGAGTTTTTATGGCCTATTCAAGACTGCAGCGCAGACTAAACAAAGTTTCCCTTACTTTCACCATGACATCCTCGAAGAGGAGGCCAGAGGGTGGGGAAGACTAACGCGCACGGCCAACTCCGCTCAAACAAGAGACTGCTGCTTCGCTGTGAAAATTCTGCTGCTGACCTTGAAGCTTAATCCCCAGGGCCCCTCTAAAACCCTATCTCAGACAGAAAGTCAAGCCACATGGGAATTTCTCCGCAAATGCTGCTGAAGGGGAGTTCCAGGAATGGGGTTGAAACACTCACAGGGGACAAGCAAGGATAGAGCAGATCACAGTGGTACTTGGACAATTTCCCCCCCAAGACCCAGGCCAAGGAGGGTGCATCTGAAAATGCTTCAGAGAGAGGGTGGTCTTTCTCATCACATCAGTGTTTGTCTTGATGCCAACTCAGCAGCTCCTACAGTTAGGCATCACCTCCTACCTGGAGGAGAGACGACCTGGGGCAAATGTTAACCAATCTCCCCCTTCACGCAGGGAGAGACCTAAGAGCCTCCTCCTCCATCAAAACAGGAGACTGCAGCTGTTGGATTGTCCAGGGAGCAGCATTTTGGCTTGAGAAATATACCAGTGGAAGGTGCTAAGATTTATCTACTGAGTTCACCCCAGGCACATCTGTTGAAGAACCTCACTCACATATCCCATTCTCCCAGCTGATTGCCTTCTCATAACTTTTTCATATTTTTTTTGTTAACATTCTTGCTTATTAGCAAAGGTATTTGGCTTAGAGGAAAACTGTGCCCCTTTACAGCTCATCTTTTCCTCCTCTTGAGTCCTGTAGTCAAGTCATAATATTTGAATTTGGTGATATACATCAACATCATTTCCATAGCAATAGAAACAGCAGCCGTTGTGGAAACAGGATTTGCGATTCAATGAAAGAAAAGAACCTCGGAGAACAGCTGGTCCAGCCTCCTGCCATAGACAGGTACACAGCTAAGCAGACCAAGTACTTCTTTCCATCAGCACACTCCACTTGCACGAACAGCACTCCTCTCCTTGCTGTTCTGTAACTAGATGTCTGACCGCGTCACTCCTGTACCAACTAGTCAAGAGCTTCAGATGCAGGGACTGCGTCTTCTCCACCATTTTCCCTCTAGCATTTTACACAGTGTCTGAGAAACATGAATACTTCAATGAGTTTGTTGAATGATGGAGATGCATATGTTGAGCCTGTAATCAGCTTACAGCCAAGATTTGCTCTTGATGTGTCTAAGTAAAGTATCTTCTGTTATCATTTAAATCTATTGACACTCTGATTCTCTATGTGAAAGAAGTAAATTGTTCAAGGATATCTATGACGTAATATTCATTCCAATGCCTAAGACAAGTTATCGATTCACCACCTCGTTCTTTTATTGTCTTGCTTAAAAGGCAGCAAATTCTTTATCTTCACAACAATTAACTTTCTGCTGGAACATCCCCAATGTACTCTACTTCTCCTTTAAGTTTTAAATTCTAATCATAACTCAAAGCATTGAATGAGGATTCTGAAAGCCTCAATTCTAGTCTTGCTATCACTTACCAACTGACTCTTGCCAAGACCGGCAACTGCTCTGAGCCTCAGTTTCCTCATCCGTAAGATCCCTGCCTACTTCACAAGGGTCGTTGTGAGGAAAAAATAAAATAATATACGTGAAAGCCTTTGAAATTCTTAGTTGCATACAAGTGGCAATTATGAGTGTTACTAAAATTATTCAGGTGAGAGTGTACCCAGTGCCGCACACAGAGGATTGCTTGCCAACCGGATGGTTACCAGCCCACAGTGATAGTTTCTAGTCACAATCTTACGTTTGTTACAGAAAACCAGAGCCAGAGAGTAGTTAAAGTGGTAAAAACAGATTTCACTCAGAAACTATGACAATAGAGAAAAGAGACCTCAGTATAGCTCAATTTTGAATACAAGAAGAAAAAGTGGAGATTTATAGCCAGGAGATGGTTGGGAGGGTTGGTGGATGGAAAATTACTAAGAGAAGACATCAAGGATAGGGGGAATGCTTGCTTAACTGACCTAACAGGATTCTTGCTGAAAGCAGGCCAGGGGGATCAGATATCAAGGATGGGGGATTCTCTCTAAACTGACTTAGGAGGATTCTTGCTAAAACTGGGCTATGCAGGCCCAGCAAGGATTAGGGTTGGCGTAGAGGTAGGGCCCAAGGTCGAGGCCTAATGGAACAGACCACTCAGAGGAGCCTGACTAAAGTTTGGTCAAGGAGAAAGTCTTTGTCACATTACGGAGTAATACTCAGCTTTAGCCTGTGGTTCTCCTCAGGTCTCTGTTTTTGTCTATACCTGTGCCATTTCTCACCCTCTGCCCTTTTTTTCAATACATATATATCTGCTTCCTGGACCCTAGTTTAGCCAACAGATGTGGCCCAGAGAGCCAACAATGAAGTGAAATTTCAGAATTCGAGTGACATTTTAAGCATTGTAAGTAAGATGAACTTTAAAGGAATTCTGCTTTCCATCTCTTTGTAAATGGAACATGTAAATATGTAGGTTCTAATTTATAGACTGAGAAGTCAACATTTCAAACTTAACTTTCCTTAAAGCAGAAGCCAACTGGAGTACATTTTTTATTCCTAAAGGAAATGTGTTGTTTTTCTGTAATGAACTTCTTTTTCTTTTTCACTATTTTAAAGTCTATTATTATTTCCTCCAACCCCACCAACTTCAGCAAAAATAACGAGTGACCAGATACAAACTGAAATTTTTATTGGCTGACCCCAGAATTTCATTGCAAAAGTCCATGGTAACCCAGAGTCTTCATTATCTGAATGGAGCCTCTGGGTTTTCCTTTGGATCTGGATCCATAGATAGTCCCAGTATGTGTCCAAGAGCCCTGGATCTGGCCATTCATCAACCTGATAGATGCAGATACATTGACAATCACCCTTTTGCCAAATGATCACACACCTATTGGCACCACCAATTTCAAACCTTTTAACCTGAGAGCCCTGCAAGGCTTTGCCCATTCTCTTTCTGTGCCTCCTCTGCCACTTCCATCAAAAAGGCATCCATTTTTCTTCTCTTCCCATCAGATAGGGGTTAGATTATGAGGAATCCATTTTCTTAGTCCTCCTCTTTTACCTTATATATTCATGCATGTCTTAATGATGCGGATACGTTCCGAAAGATGCATCGTTGGGCAATTTCATCGTTGCACGAACATCATAGAGTGTACTTACACAAACCTAGGTGGTATAGCCTACTACATACCTAGGCTACATGGTACTAATCTTATTGGGACCACTGTCGGATATGCAGTCCGTTGCTAACTGAAATGTTGTTACGTGGCACATGACTGTACATCCCAAATCATTCTTCTGCCTCCTCTAATCCACGTCTCTTTTCATGCTTTAGCTTTCCTGACATTTCCTTTAGTAAGTGGACAATGCCTGGCCTCATTTTCACTTCACATTTTTCTCTCAGGTTTTTCTCAAGATCTGGGATTCTGCATTTTGCGGCACCTCCCTTCCCTCCTTCACGATGTTTGATTGGATCAACAACTGTGATAATAGCTGTGAGACCCTGCTGTGCGCTGGGTGTTTGATGTAGTTGTTTTTAATCCTGACAACCCACAGGGTAAGTAGTAGTATCTCCATTTTACAAAGGAGGAAGCAGGAAGCCCAGAGGCAGTAAGTACAGCTGGACATATTAAGGAACTTTCTTTCTGATTCCAACTTCTGTATTCTTTCTTTTAAGCTAAACAGACTTGCTGTCCCATTCATCTTCCTTTATGTCCCCATTTCCATTCTTCTTCCCATGTTTCCCTTCTGTCAATTCACAACCAATTTTAAATCAACCATGTAAGTGTTCAACCCATTAACTTCTCTTTTCCTCCATTTTTACCCTACCTGCACCGTTCACTGAACCACTCCTCAATCTCTTTCTTTCTTTCCTACCAAAGGGTTAATAGAGTCCCAAAGATTTACTCTTCCTTGAGGAATCCCTGGACAAACAAAATGAAATCTGGGGTAGATAGAGAGCAGATCCAGGTTTTGGGAGGCCTGAAGCTTATAAATTTTGAGAAATATCTTTAAGAGAAATAATGCAAAATTACCAATGTTAAATTAGTCAGACATATAAGTATTTATTTAGAATGAGAAAAGAAATTACAACAAACTACAAATTTACAAAGCTAACAAAAATCACAAAACTCAGAAAGTCAACATAATATTTTTATTAATTAAATGACTGACACATCTGTATAATACTTTTTTTCCCTACATATTTTGGCTGTAACTCTGATTATCTATTCATATGATAAGAATATTGTAATATCATTTTCTATTCAGAAATTTTTTTAAAAAAAATCAGTTTTTTCTCTAGAATAATTGTTGAAAATTTCTTTTTATACTTGATATTTTAGAACAGTTTATTTGGGCTTTATAACTGTTAATGGTAATGTTGTGCTAAGATGCTATTCAATACATCAGAATGCATAAAACATACAGTGTCACACAAATGTATTGTCCACTTATAGTACAGCTGCAGTTTACGCTCTACAAATACAGAAATTCTGCTAAATTCTTTCATGTGGTTCTCATAAATAAAAGGATCTGTACAATGCATTTATAATTGGAGGCACTGCATTAAGGAATATACTTTCATCAAAAGAGAGAACTTCCATTTTGTTTAAGCATTGATGAGAATTAAATCTATTGCCTAGAATTTTGCACATCTACAGTTGGAAAATGTTTTCCACAGACTAGCTTCTAGCTCCCCACATTTTAAATGGTTTCTCCTCCACACCACACGCCTGTGATGCTGGGCAGTACTGTGCGCTATAACTCCTCTTCTTGCAACTTCATGTTAAAACAGTGGGAGACTCATTTCAGTAAGCAGTAGATGTATTCCTATGTAATTCCTACATGGAACAGCTAGAAAACCGTCCACAGAGTAGACTACAAACCATAAATATATCTTATAAAACCCAAACTAAGTGAACCCTAACTCAACTTTCACTTAGCTGGATCCCCAGAATGTCCATCGCCCCTCCATTACCATCTAGTGTGAGGAGAAGAATGACAAAGGGAAATTCAAAATGGAAAGAGGCAGTAGGCTTAACAAACTGCAGTTAAAATATCTTACCTTTGCAAATTTTACAAAAACTATCACCAAACAGATGCACTTGTAGGGCCCCTCTCAGAGCTTTGAAAATGATCTGTGCAAGAAATTTGGGTCTGAAAGGTGGCTTTTATTCTCTTCCAGATTAAATCTGCCTCTGGTAGTTAGTCACCAAACCAGCTTCCCTAAACAATCTTCAAGGCACTGTGGAATTAAAGGCACACCCAACAAAAACAAAAGCAGGGTTATCTGGCACCATAAATGCTTTAATACGATTAAATCCTATTGACGAGGATACTAAATCCCAGAGACTCTAGAGTCCTTGATTGTAGGCCATTTTGTTGTGTCTTTTCATTCATAAATAAATGCCTGTACAATATAGTAAGTGCTCAACTAAGTTTTGTGAATGAATGAATGAATACATGAATTAGTGAATGTTTTTAAAAACCAACATTTGTAAATATATCCTTGGTAAGTAAAATAGAGTGTGAAGGAGGAAGCATAGAGAGCCACATTCATAATCCCTGAAATTGCAATGTCTGCCCCACACCTGTCAAAGAAGTTGTAATTCAGATGATGGTGTTTTCAAACAGAGATTGTTGTCTGATGATGAACAACAGTCTCTATCCAAACAAAAATGTTTTTAAGCACTCCTGGATGTGAATCCAATATGGAAATGGATTTGAAATAAACATTAAATATTTTGCAGTCTGTTGCCCTGCTGAGTCACTGAAGAATATCCTCCTCAAATGTTCATATTTTCAGATTAATTGGTCAATGGCTGCCAGGCATGAAGAAGAAAGAAAATCTGAAACTCAGTGGTTTTACTAAGCTGTAAAAGATTCACTACAGAGACACTGTTATTTGGAGATGAAGTTGCGGATTAACACTGAAGTCAAACCAGGGGAAATATTTCTAGGTTGTCAGAACATTTTATCCAACAATTAATCATAATCAGCACATTCCAATAACTTAGATTACTTTACTGCTTAATTTTTTTTATCTCAAAACTTCTACCAAAATGTATTTACTTCACATTTCTAATCTTTAGAGGATCATCTTTTTAATGAGCATCAGAAATTTGAAGAAGAATTTCGAGTGAGGGAAGGAAAAGATAAAGGGGATAGAATAAGAGATAAATGGAGTAAATGATGGATGAGTGAGATTTCCAAAATAGCAGCAAACAAGGAGAGGAGAAGACTTTAAAGTAATCAAAGAAAGCTAGTACTGTTTCTCACATTTCAGTCGTGACTTTACTCTGAGCGCAGCACAAGCCAAGGAAGTTAGCTCCAATCTGTACAAGGCTAAAAGAAGTAACACAAAGTTGGTCTCCCTCTGCACATCCCCACCTCTGGCTACCTCCAGAGTTACCACCCAGCACTAACTCCCCCATATTAAAGGCAGCCTGAGTCCTGAGACCCCAATCCCAACTGCCAGAGTACCTTCACGCTACTTTCATAGCCTGAATGTCATTCTGGGTCAACTGCACATTAGCTTCAGGGTATATGTAAATGGGTGATGTAAATGGGAAACAGAGGTAAACACTAGGGAATAATTGCAGGAATATCTCTTAAGAGAACCAAGGCAATTTCTCTGACTGATAAAAATTTTAGCAATCCTAATCAAAATCCCAGCAGAAGGCTTTAGAAATCAAAAAGCTAACTCAAAACAATGTATATAGAAAAGCAGAAGATCTAGTACAGCCAAAATAATTTTGAAAAAGAAGAACAAATTTGGGAGACTTGTAGAACCTAATTTCAACACTTACTATAAACCTACAGTAGCCAAGACATTGTGACATTGGTGAAAAGATGAACACATACATCAATGGAACAAAATAGAGAGTCCAAACATAGATCCACACATACATGGCCAATTGTTTTCTTACAAGGTGTCAAGGCATTTCAGTGGATAAAAAAACAGTCTCTTCAGGGGCCAGCCTGGTGGCGTAGCAGTTAAGTGCTCCCGTTCTGCTTCTGCGGCCCGGGGTGCACAGGTTTGGATCTCGGGCGCACACTGACACACCGCTTGTCAAGCCATGCTGTGGCAGTGTCCCATATAAAGTGGAGGAAGATGGGCACAGATGTTAGCCCAGAGCCAATCTTCCTCAGGAAAAAGAGGAGGATTGGCATGGGATGCTAGCTCAGGGCTAATCTTCCTCAAAAAAAAAAAAAAAAGGTCTCTTCAACAAATACTGCTAGCACAATTGGATATCCAAATGCAAAAAAAAAAACTTTGACCCATACGTTGCTCCATTTACAAAAATTAACTCAAAAAAAAAGAAAATCACAGACTTAAGTGTAAAACATAAAACTATAAAACTTCTGGAAGATAACATAGGAAAAATATTTAAGACTTTGGTTTACACAAAGATTTCTTATATAGGACCAAAAAAACCATAATTCGTAGAAGAAAAAAAATGATAAACTGGCTTTCATCAAAGTTAAAAACAACTTCTCCTTGAAAGATAAATTTAAGAACATGAAAACATAACACAAACCGGGAGGAAATATTTGTAAAATATATATCTGATAAAGGACTAATAACAAGAACATACAAGGATTCCCAAACTCAATAATAAGAAAACAACCTAATTAAAGAAAAGAGGAGTAACGTCATCAAAATGGCAACACAGGTCATTCCCAACTTCAGTCTCCCTCACAAGAAGACCAGCTAGCAACTACCCATAAATAAGACACCACTGTGAAAGTCCCAGAACAGAGGGTGAGTCTGAAACACCTCCCCAGAACAAAGAGACTGAGCAGGACTGCATTAGAAGGGTAAGAGGACAAGAAAAATCTCAAATAAACAATCTAACAATGCACCTAAAGGAATTGGAAAAAGAAGAACAAACAAAGCCAAAAATTAGTAGAAGAAGGGAAATAATAAAAATCAGAGCAGAAGTAAATGAAATAGAGACCAAAAAAAAAACAATAGAAAAAATTAATAAAACCAAGAGCTGGTTCTTTGAAAAGATCAACAAAATTGACAAACCTTTAGCTGGACTCACCAAGAAAAAAAGAGAGAAGGCACAAATAAGTAAAATGAGAAATGAAAGAGGAGAAATTACAACAGACACCTCAGAAATACAAAAGATTATAAGAGAATACTATGAAAAGCTATATGCCAACCAATTCGACAATCTGGAAGAAATGGATAAATTCTTAGAATCATACAACCTTCCAAAACTGGATCAAGAAGTAGAGAATTTGAATAGACCAATCACCAGTAAGGAGATCGAAACAGTAATCACAAACCTCCCCAAAAATAAAAGTCCAGGACCAGACAGCTTCCCTGGTGAATTCTACCAAACACTCAAAGAAGATTTAATACCTATCCTTCTCAAACTCTTCCAAAAAATTGAAGGGGGGGGGAAGCTCCCTAACTCATTCTACGAAGCTGACATTACCCTGATACCAAAACCAGACAAGGACAACACAAAACAAGAAAATTACAGGCCAATATCACTGATGAACATCGATGCAAAAATCCTCAACAAAATACTAGGAAATTGCATACAACAATACGTTAAAAAGATTATACACCATGATCAAGTGGGATTTATTCCAGGTATGCAGGGATGGTTTAACATTCGCAAATCAATCAACGTGATACACCACATTAATAAAATGAAGAATAAAAATCACATGATCATCTCAACAGATGCAGAGAAAGCATTTGACAAGATACAGCATCCATTTATGATAAAAACTCTGAATAAAATGGGTATAGAAGGAAAGTACCTCAACATAATAAAGACCATATATGACAAACCCACAGCTAATATCATCCTCAATGGTGAAAAACTGAAAGCTATCCCTCTAAGAACAGGAACCAGACAAGGATGCCCACTGTCACCACTCCTATTTAACACAGTACTGGAAGTCCTAGCCAGAGCAATCAGGCAAGAGAAAGAAATAAAAGGGATCCAAATTGGAAAGGAAGAACTGAAACTCTCACTATTTGCAGATGACATGATTTTATATATAGAAAACCCTAAAGAATCCACCAGAAAACTTTTAGAAGTAATAAACGAATATGGTAAAGTTGCAGGATACAAAATCAACATACAAAAATCAGTTGCATTTCTGTACACTAACATCGAAGTAGCAGAAAGAGAAATTAAGAATACCATCCCGTTTACAATTGCAACAAAAAGAATAAAATACCTAGGAATAAACTTAACCAAAGAGGTGAAAGATCTGTACACCGAAAACTATAAAACATTGCTGAAAGAAATTGAAGACGACACAAAGAAATGGAAAGATATTCCGTGCTCTTGGATTGGAAGAATTAACATAGTTAAGATGTCCATACTTCCTAAAGCCATCTATAGGTTCAATGGAATCCCTATCAAAGTTTCAACAACATTTTTCACAGAAATAGAACAAAGAATCCTAAAATTTATATGGAACAACAAAAGACCTCGAATAGCTAAAGGAATCCTGAGAAAAAAGAACAAAGCTGGAGGTATCACACTCCCTGATTTCAAAATATACTACAAAGCTATAGTAACCAAAACAGCATGGTACTGGCACAAAAACAGACACACAGATCAATGGAATAGAATCGAAAGCCCAGAAATAAACACACACATCTATGGACAGCTAATCTTTGACAAAGGAGCCAAGAACATACAATGGGGAAAAGAAAGTCTCTTCAACAAATGGTGTTGGGAAAACTGGATAGCCACGTGCAAAAAAATGAAAGTAGACCCTTACCTTACACCATACACAAAAATTAACTCCAAATGGATTAAAGACTTGAATGTAAGACCTGAAACTGTGAAACTTCTAGAAGAAAACATAGGCAGTATGCTCTTCGACATCGGTCTTAGCAACATCTTTTCAAACACTATGTCTGACCAGGCAAGAGAAACAATAGAAAAAATAAACAAATGGGACTACATCAAACTGAAAAGCTTCTGCACAGCAAAGGAAACCATTAACAAAACGAAAAGACAACCTAACAATTGGGAGAAGATATTTACAAACCATACATCTGATAAGGGCTTAATCTCTAAAATATATAAAGAACTCATGCATCTCAACAACAAAAAAACTAACAAGCCAGTTAAAAAATGGGCAAAAGACCTGAACAGACATTTCTCCAAAGAAGATATACAGATGGCCAACAGACACATGAAAAGATGTTCAAAATCACTAACTATCAGGGAAATGCAAATCAAAACTACAATGAGATATCACCTCACGCCCGTCAGAATGGCTATAATTAACAAGACAGGAAACAACATGTGTTGGAGGGGATGTGGAGAGAAGGGAACTCTCATACACTGCTGGTGGCAGTGCAAACTGGTGCAGCCACTATGGAAAACAGTATAGAGATTCCTCAAAAAATCAAGGATAGAACTACCATATGATCCAGCTATTCCACTGTTGGGTATTTATCCAAAGAACTTGAAAACATCAATCTGTAAAGGTACATGCACCCCTGTGTTCATTGCAGCGTTATTCACAATAGCCAAGACTTGGAAGCAACCTAAGTGCCCATCAAGGGACGAATGGATAAAGAAGATGTGGTATATATACACAATGGAATACTACTCAGCCATAAGAAACGATGAAATCCAGCCATTTGTGACAACATGGATGGACATTGAGGGTATAATGCAAAGTGAAATAAGTCAGAGGGAGAAGGTCAAATACCGTATGATTTCCTTCATTAAGTAGTAGATAATAACAACAATAAACAAACACATAGGGACAGAGATTGGATTGGGGGTTACCAGAGGGGAAGGGGGGAGGGAGGAGGGTGAAAGGGATAATTCGGTACATGTGTGTGGTGATGGGTTGTAATTAGTATTTTGGTGGTGAACATGATGTAATCTATGCAGAAATAGAAGTATAATGATGTACACCTGAAATTTTTACAATGTTATAAACCAATGTTACTGCAATAAACAAAAAATTAAAAAAAAAAATAAAAGTCATAATTTAAATTAAAAAAAAAAAAAAAAAGAAGGGTAAGAGGAGCAGCTACACTCTGACCACATCGCCCCTCCCTGAGTCCAGCACAGCACTGCACCAAGAGGGTCCCCCAGGCCTATGGTTTCTTCAGTGGGAAAAAGAAAGCCCAAGGTGGACAACCAGCTCCTCAGTGGTTGTGGGTCATTTCCCAGGAGGCCCACTCAGGTGCTGCCTCACAGGGATCAGGGGGTAATCTGCAGGGCTTGACCACTGGAGATCAGATTGTGATGGAGAAGGGGGGCAGGGCTTACAGCAACCAGGGCTCAGATCTTGGTGGACCAAATTCCTCCTCACAGCAGTGCCCAACTAGAGATCCCAGCTAGCAGCTTTGCTCATCTACAGAGCGAAGCCAGTGGCCCCATCCGGCCAGGAAACTTAATGTGCAGTCTGTCTGATTCAGGACCCCAAACAACGAGCCGTGCTGGCCTTGGCATCTATTCTGCTGCCCTGCCCCGGCAAGGAAGCTAATTCATAGCCCCACCTACTGCTAAGTGCAGCCCCTGCGCTGCCTGACCAGCAAACCTTGTAAGAGCACCTGGGAAGCTACATAGCCCAGCAGTACCTGAGCAGAGAACCCAGTCAGCAACTCTGCCTGTCTGAAGAGCTCAGCTGGTGGCCCTGTCTGGCCAGGGAGCTCAGTGCACAGTTCCGCGTGATTCATTTCCCTGTCAGTGAGCCATGCCAGCCTTGGAGCCTGTTCTGCTGCCCCACCTGGGCAAGGAAGTGGCTTCATGGCCCTGCCTAAAGCTGAATATAGCCTCCAAACCCACCCAACTGGTAACCCTAACCAGAACACCTGGGAAGCTGCATAGCCCCTCTGAGAGCCCCATCAACAATGGTACCCAAGCAGAGAGCCCAGCCAGGGGCTCTGCCATCTGCAGAGCCAGGCCAGTGCTCCCATCTTTCCACGAAGCTTGGCAGGCAGCCCTGAAAGATTCAGGTCCCCAAACATCGAGCTTCAATAGCCATGGAGCCTGTTCTATAGCCCCACTCAGGCAGGGAAGCAAGGTCATAGCCCTGCCCAACTGCTGAGTATAGCATCCAGTCTCACCTAACTAGGAAGCCTGACCAGAGAATCTGAGCAACCATGGAGTCCATCCTGCAGTCTTACTAGGACAGGAAACCAAGCCAGTGGTCTCTCCAACTATCCCCAGCCAGTAGCACTCCCCTCAGTGCTTGGGTAGTGGCCCCACCAAACAGAGACCCTGATAGCAAGCCCCATCTGCCCAAAGACACTACCAACTAACCCTACAGAACCCCAGGCTGAGCTGACTGGTAAAGAACTGTCTCTGCCAAAGTGAATGTGTAAAGTCTGGAGGAAGAGCCCACTTACTCAAATGTCCAGATACCAACACAAGGAGTAAAGGATCACAAAGAATCAGGTAAACATGACATCACAAAAGGAAACTAATAAAGCTTCAATAACAGACCCTAAAGAAATGGAGATCTATAAACTGTCTGACAAAGAATTCAGAAAATCCTCCTAAGAAGTTCAGTGAACTACAGGAGCTGAGGAATACAATGACTGATTTGAAGATCTGAATAGACAATTGCAACAATAGGCCAAGAAAAAGAAAGAATCAGTGAACTAGAAGATAGGTCATTTGAAATTATCCAGTCAGAGGAGCAAAAAGAAAAAAGAATGAAAAAGAGTGAAGAAAGTCTATGGAATTTATGGGACACCATCAAGGAAACAATATACACATTATGGAAATCCCAGAAGGAGAAGAGAAAGAGAAAGAGACAAAAAAGTATATTTAAAACAATAATGGCTGAAAACTTCCTAAATCTGGGGACAGAAATAGACATCCAGATTCATGAGGTCTAGAGCACTCCAAATAGGTTGAACTGGAAAAGGGCTACAGTGAGACACATTATTGTTAAATTGTCAAAAGTCAAAGACAAAGAGAGAAATTTGAAAGCAACAACAGAAAAGCAACATGTCACATAAAAGAGAACCCTCATAACTACATGTGGACTTCTCAACAGAAACTTTTCAGGACAGGAGAGAATGGGATGATATATTCAAAATGTTGAAAGAAAAAAACTGTCAACCAATAACACTATACCTGGCAAAGCTATACTTCAGAAATGAAGGAGAGATAAAGACTTTCCTAAACAAACAAAGGCTGAGGAAGTTTATCACCACTAGACCTGTCTCACAAGAAATGCTAAAGAGAGTTTTTTAAGCAGAAATAAAAGGGTGCTAACTAACATCATAAAAACATATGAATGTAGGTGCAAAACTCATTAGTAATAGCAAATATATACTCAAAGTCAGATTCTCTAATATTGTAATGGTGGTGCACAACTCACTTACAACTCTAGTTTAATAGTTAAAAAACAAATGTAGTAAAAAATAACCATAGCTACAATAATTTGTTATAGATACACAAAATAAAAAATATGTAAACTGTAACATGAATAACCTAAAATGTGAGAGGTGGGAGAGAAGTAAAAGTGTAAATTTTAGAAATGCTATCAAAGTTAATTTGTTATCAGTTTAAAATAAGATGTTATAAATATAAGACATTTTATGGGAGCCTCTTGGTAACCACAAAGGAAAAACCTGTAGTAGTTACACAAAAAGATTACGCTAAAGGAGTCAGGGGGCTGGTCCGGTGGCTTAGTCGTTAAGTTCGTGCGCTCCATTTTGGCAGCCCGGGGTTCACTGGTTCAGATCCTTGGTGCAGACCTATGCACCCACCGCTCATCAAGCCATGCTGAGGCCGCATCCCACATAGAGCAACTAGAAGGATGTACAACTATGATATACAACTATCTACTGGGGCTTTGGGGAGAAAAAAGGAGGAAGATTGGCACAGATGTTAGTTCAGGGCCAATCTTCCTCAAAAAAAAAGGAGGTCAGCATTTAAAAAAATCAGAGTCAAAGCATACTGCTACAAAAAGTCATCAAATCACAAAAGAGCACAAATAAGAAAAAAAGAATAAAGGATCTACAAAAAAGCCAGAGAACAACTAACAAAATGGCAATGATAAGTCTTTAGCTATCAATAATTACTTTAACTGTAAATGGATTAAATTCTCCCATCAAGGCACTGAATGGATGAATGAATTAAAAAAAATTAGATTCAACAATATGCTTTCCACAAGAGACACATTTTAGCTTTAAGACACACACAGACTAAGTGTGATGAGAGGGAAAAAGATATTTCAAGCAAATGGTAACCAAAAGAAGCAGGAATAGCTATATTTATATCAGACAAAATAGACTTGAAGCTAAAAATGATCAAAAGAGAAAAAGAAGGTCATTATATAACGATAAAGGAGCCACTCTATCAAGAAGACATGACAGTTGTAAATATTTAAGCACTCCATATCAGAGCACCTAAACATATAAAGCAAATACTAACAGAACTAAAAGGAGACATAAACAGCAATACGATAAAATTTGGGGACTTGAATACCCTACTCTCGACAATGGATGGGTCATTCCAACAGAGAATCAATAAGAAAATAGCAGATGTGAACAACACTATAGACCAAATGGACGACACACATATACAGAACATTCCGTCCTATAATAACAGAACATACATTCTTGTCAAGCACACATAGAACATTTTCTAGATAGATCATGTGTTAGGCCACACAACAGGTGGCAAATTTAAGAAGACTGAAATCATACCAGGTGTCTATTCTTACCACAATGGTATGAAACTAGAAATCAATAACAGAAGGAAAACTGCAAAAATCACAAAACATGGAAATTAAACCACACACTCCTGAACAACCAATAGATCAAAGAAAAAATTAAAAGGAAAATTTAAAAAGTATCTTGAGACAAACAAAAATTGAAACACAATATACAAAACTTATGGAATGTAGCAAACACAGTTCGAAGAGGGAAGTTTATACTAATAAACAAATACATCAAGAAAAAAGAGAGTTTTCAAATAAACAAGCCAACTTTACACCTCAAGGAACCAGAAAAGAAGAACCAACTAATCCCAAAGTTAATAGATTGAAGGAAAAAACAGAGATTAGAGCACAAATAAATGAAATAGAGAACATGAAAACAATAGAAAAGATTAACAAACTAAGAGTTGGTTCTTTGAAAAGATAAACAAAATAGACAAATCTTTAGCTAGACTAACTAAGAAAAAAAGAGAGAGGGCCCAAATAAATAAAATCATAAATAAAAGAGGAGACACTAACAACCGATAACAGAGAAATACAAAGGATCATAAGAGACTACTATAACCAACTATATGCCAAACTAGACAACATAGAAGAAATGGATAAATTCCTGGAAACATAAACCTACAAAGACTGAATCATGAAGGAATAGAAAATCTGAACAGCCAAATAATGAGTAAGGAGATTGAAACAATAATCAAAAACCTCCCAACGAAGAAAAGCCCAGGACCAAATGGTTTCACTGGTGAATTCTACCAAACATTTAAAGAATTAATGCCAATCCTTCTCAAGCTCTTCCAAAAAAACTGAAGAGGAGGGAACACACCCAAACTCATTTTATGAGATCAGAATTACTCTGATACCAAAGCCAGATAAGGACACTATAAGAAAAGAAAACAACAGCCAACATTCCTGATGAATATAGATGCAAAAGTTCTCAACAAAATACTAGCAAACCAAATTCAATAGCACATTAAAAAGATCACACACCGTGATCAAGAGGGATTCATCCTTGGGATGCAAGGATGGTTCAACATAACACAAATCAATAAATGTGATACATCACATTAATAGAATGAAAGACAAAAATCTGTGGTCATCTCAATAGATGCAGAAAAAGCATTTGACAAAATTCAAAATGATAAAAAAAATCTCTCAACAAATTGGTATACAAGGAACATACCTCAACATAATAAAGGCCACATATGACAAGCTCACAACTAATATCATCCTTTATGGTGAAAGGTTGAAAGTTTTTCCTCTAAGATCAAGAACAAGACAAGGGTGCCTACACTCACTACTCTTATTCAACATAGTACTGGAAATCCTATCCAGAGCAATCAGGCAAAAAAAAAAAAAACCATCAGAATTGTAAAGACACAAGCAATATTGTCTCTATTTGCAGAAGACATGATTTTACATGTCAAAAATTCTAAAAATGCCACGAACTGTTAAAACTAATAAATGAATTCAGTAAAGTTGCAGGATACAAAATCAACATACAAAAATCAGTTATGTTTCTATATGCTAACAACAAATTATCTGAAAAAGAAATAAAGAAAACAATCCCATTTATAATAGCATCAAAAAACAATAAAATACCTAGGAATAAATTTAACCAAGGAGGTAAAAGATCTCTACACTGAAAACTATAAGACATTAATGAAAGAAATTGAAGATGACACAAATAAATGGAAAGATATCCTGTGTTCATGTATTGGAAGAATGAATATTGTTAAAATGTCCATACTACCCAAAGCCACCTATGGATGCAATACAATCCCCAACAAGATTCCAACATAATTTTTCACAAAAATTAAAAAAAAACAGAGACAAGGAGTCAAGGGTGGGGGAATTGGGTGAAGGTGATGAAAAGATAAAACTTCCAGTTATAAGATAAATAAGTTCCGAGGATGTAGTGCACAGTATGGTGGCTACAGTTAACACTGCCGTATTGTGTATTTGAAAGTTGCTAAGAGAGTAGATCTTAAAAGTTCTCATCACAAGAAAAAAAAATTCTAACTGTGTGAGGTGATTAATGTTAACTAAACTCATTGTGGCAATCATTTCACAATATTTACATATATCGAATCATTATGTTGTACACCTTAAGCTTATACAATGCTATATGTCAATTAAATCTCAATAAAACTAGGAAAAAATTAAAAATTCAAAAAAAAATTTTAATAAATAAGAAAAAGAAAATAACAGGAAAAAGATTTAAACAAGATACTTTACCAAAGAAGATACATGGAGCAAATAGTACATGAAAAAAATGCTTACTATCATTAGTCATTAGGGAAATAAATATTAAAACTGCAATGAGATACCACTGCATACCTATTAGATAGGCTTTAAAAAAAATAATTACCAAGTAGTGCTGGTGAGGGTATGGAACAAGGAAAACCTTATGATAAATAAAAGAAGCCAAACTCAAAAGGCTGCCATATATATCATTTATTTTATATGACATTCTAGAAAAGGCAAAACTAGAAGGACAGAAATCATATCAGTGGTTTTCAGGGGCTGGGGTGGGGAGAAGGAATTATCTACAAAGGGGCTTGAAGCAAACTTTTGGGATGATGGAAATGTTCTGTATCTTGATTGTGGAGGCAATTGCATGACTGTGTAAGTTTGTCAAAATTCATCGAACTGTACACCAAAAAAGGGTGAATTTTACTATATGTAAATTATATCTCAATAAACCAAAAAAATCATTACAATAAAATCCAAAATTAATTGCATATAAATCATCTTGTGAATCATAATTTTAATGACATTTACTCAAATTGAATCAGGGCAGAATTCAGTATATTATTTGAATTATTGAAATTTCTTTTTGTGATGGATTTTCAGATGAATAGAATCCATTTTCCTAAAAGTGTTAACTGCAAACAAAAATTGTTAAAAGATGAAGCATCATTTAGTATTACTGTCATTGATTAGCATCTATGGTAATTACCTGTGACATGATTTAACATTCTTCTATGGAAACATGCAAGAAGCATTTCTTGAGCATTACTAGACTACAGGTCTAAAAGGACTCATTTCTCCCCAGTTCTGGGCCAGTAGGATACGCTTCGGTCTTTTCAATAAACTTTCATAAGGTATGATCAGATGAGACCAAATCTTAGAAAAATAACGTCAAGCTTACTTTCAGCTGGTCCATAATGGTAGAGTTGTTTAATATTAGAAAATAACATCATACAGTATGGCAACATTACAAAGGCTGTAATTACCACATTTAGAATAAATGAAACTTACCGAAGACATTTTAAGCAGCCCAGATATTATAACTCTCAGATTATTCAAAAGCAAAATGCTAAAAATGTAATGTAAGATCTAAGAACATTATTTATTTTAATAATGAATGGAAGCAAGTTATGTACATGGAGTTTTTAGTCATCATCTCCCTGCTGGAGGATATCTCAGACTGGGAGCCAGTGGCCCTAGGCTCTAGTCCCATTTATGCCAATATTTTACATTTTCCCTACTTCTCATCTCCATGTTTGAAATAATTAAATAATCCAGCAATTTCAAGAGGTTCTTGCAGTGACTATGAACTCACCAATGCTTCAAGAGTCCCTAAAAAATAAGCAACCTATACAAGATTGGCTCCATGGGCATGCCACCTATGCGGTCACACAGGTCCCCAGCTTAGAAGGGCCTGCATTCTTTTAATGCTCTACTGTCGCTGTCTTGAAATTCTTTAGAATTTTTGAACAAGGGTCCCACATTTTCATTTTGTATTGGGACCCACCAATCGTGTAACCAGTCCTAACTTTATCAATACCAAAACTGACATGAGAACTTGGAAGACATATAGTCTTCACGTATAGTCACTCGGGTCATGCATATGACTAAAAACTAACCAAATTCATCTTAAAACATTTTAGTTAGGAAACTATAGCTTGAAAACTGGCAATTTGGGCTCATAGAATGTCTAGGAACTTCTGGTAAGACAGACATGTTGCAAGTACAATTCACTTGTCTGAGGGTTTGGAACTTCCACTTCCTATTCTGGGTAAAATAGGGTACAGAGAAAACTAGATAGATTTTCCTCTCATGTGATGAACTTTGTATGGAAGCACATATTTAAATTTGGTTTTGCCTAAATTTTCATTTTAATCTTTGGTCAGTTCTTCCTCCTAAAAGGTTTTATATATTTATTTATTTATTCATTCATTCAATAAATATCTGATGAGTGCCTACCATGTGCCAGGCATTGTGCTTAACACTAGATAGAAAATAGAAAAACAAGGGCCAGCCGAGTGGCCTAGTGGTTAAGCTCGATGCTCTCTGCTTCAGCAGCCTGGGTTCAGTTCCCTGGTGTGGACCTACACCACTTGTCTGTCAGTGGCCAGGCTGTGGTGGTGACCCACATACAAAATAGAGGAATATTGGCAACAGATGTTAACTCAGGGCAAATTTTCCTCAGCAAAAAACAACAAAAAAGAAAAGAAAATAGAAAAACAATCAAAATTAAACAAAAACAAGAAAACAGTCTTCCCTCATGAAACTTAAAGTCACCAAGTTAGTCACTCCTATCTTCCCATTTATAGTCTTTATAATTTTGTTACACTTTCTCCCAGGGTATTGATTTTTAATCTATGAATCCGGAGGAACAATATGCTACATACCAGCTTTTTCAATAGAAAAATAATATAAACAATTGTGCCTTTTAAAATGTCAGATTTTACCATTTAATAATGATAGAAAGTTAGCTAAAAAGAAAGTGCCTGGGCCATGTGAAAGGTATCCAATAAACGGTTAGCATTGCTCCTAATCTAAACCATGTCACCACTCTTCCCTTCGTATTAAATGGCACACGCTATCGTGGTCAGTCTCAGAACTGGTTTCCAGCCCAGTCAGACCCTGCAGCCGGCAGGGCCCAGGGCAGCAGTGTCTTTTATAAGTGGGCTAAAAAGCATTTGGCTTGAATCTCAAATGCTGAGTTTTTCTGCAAGATGGCAAGTACATAATCCAAGTCCTTTGGAGCGAAGCTGATTTTAAATGCATCAGAGCAAGTGAACCTTCTCTTAATTGTGGGCCAAACGAAAACCAGTTGGACCAGTCTTTCTTCATCCTCAGTATGTAACTAGGGCTCTTTGGTTCTGGAAAAGCATCTCTCTCATGCATTAGCCATAACACAAAGCAGCAGATGCCTAATACCTATTTCCATACCAGCTCCTGGGCTGAGGGAGTGACAACTGGTTGGAATTAAACTGAACCTGGAAACATCCTGGGGTTCATTTTTATTTGAGGTTACAAAATCAACAAGTGTCATTTTTCTGGCCTTGGCAAAGGGGAGCAATGTAAAGGTATCAAATGGCACTCATATATTTGGACGTGAATGAAGGGTCATATCCCCTGACAGCTCGGCAGGGGTGAATTTAGTTTCTGCAAAGCATATGGAGGCTTTTATTCCTCCCCTCAGTGAAAATGTGTTATTTTATGTGCTCAGACTATCACCTCCTCCCTTGCTTTTTGGGGAACATCTATTTCTGGTGAGAGCTGTCAATTTACTATCCCACAATCCTACCCCACAGTTGGACACATGACCTGTATGAGCTAATCAGAATCTTCCTCCATGTTTCTCACGAGATCTGGAGGGAAAGAGCTTTCTTTCCTCTCTGGTCACTAGACTGTAAGAATATAAGATCTTGGATTCCTGGAGTCTCATGGAGTCAGTTAGCTGGAGAGAACAGGGCTAGAAGCAGAGATGAGAGACAAGGAGGGAGCTTTAATGTGCCTGTCCCTGGACCTAATCACGCAGAGGCCAGCCTCTCCTCTGCTCGTCCATCATTTCAGTGCATATAGAGTATCTCTCTTTTATGTTTTACTTTGTTTACGCTAGTTCAAATTGGATTTCTAATACTTTTAAGAAACAGAGTCCTGACCAATTCACTTCTTACTCTGAAGGCTGCATGTCTACAACCTGCTAGACATCAAGCAAATTCAAATAACAGCCAGGAAGATGAGAGGGAAGCAGATTCTCAGACTCAAGGAAGCCTACCACCAGCCAATTAATTTTCTTACGGCTTGTCAGATTCATAGTACTAAATTTATGGGAGCACTTTATTAGAACCTAATGTTCTTTTCTGTGCAGAGTGGATCTGTCAATCATGGTCTATGTGCTGGCAGTTGGACAGGAGAGGATGAGGGAAGGGGAAAGAGGAGGCAAGGCATAACCAAGGGCCATGCGCAAAGCCAGAACTTTCTCTGTTATACAACTAACAAAATACAAGTATGCCTAGGTCCATGAGCTTTCATTTATATCATCAGTTGGTTCCCTTTTCCAACAACTGGCTCTGGATTAAGACTCACACTTCTGCAGATCATTAACATCTACACAAAGGTAGAGACCAGATTAAGTGAATGTCATTCTAGCTCAAAAGAGTTCCAAAGTTAAGTTACCAATCTCCTCCTCCTACTCTGCCCACACTTTGATTCATGTAACTCTACTATTCATTCATTCATTCATTCATTCATTCCATGAAAATTTCTGAGCATCTACATGTGCCTGCCATCATGATTTAAAACATGAGTCTCTCCTGATTAAAACCCTTCAATGGACTTCTGGTTAAATATGGGGAGGTAAAGCTGATCACACAATTCTCTCTTGTCGCTCCTAACAAAAATGAACAAAAACGAGGGTTGAGGTGGAAGGTAAACATCAGCATCAATCAAACAAACAAAAGGAAAAAACTTACTGCCATAACTATTAAAAACTGGGAGTTGAGGAAACGATATTCTGACACAAAATATCCCCAAGTCTGCCAGAGGTAGTACTGGTGATTTAATTAAATCTCGAAATTTTCTATTGATACTCCCAATGTGGAGAGGAAAGACCTTACGTGGAGTTCTCTCATCTTTTCCTTCTTTTAAGGGAAAATGATTGCTGGGGAGATAATGGCAAGGAGAAGTGAATAAGCAGGGCTGGCTCTCTTCGATGGGAGTGAAGACTCTAGGATTCTGCACTAGATTGAGGAAAATATTCCAAGGCCCAAGCGTGTCTTCCCAGTGAAATATGATACATCTCCAACTAGATACAGTAAACAGGAAGACAAATGGAGAATAATAAAAATAATTCATCTATAACATATCAGTGCAAAAAAAAATATCTGGACCAAGCTCCCTACGTTGAACATAAGCAAGATAAAAACATACGTTGTGGTAACCATGCAAACATATTACAAAGAGGAAAGGAATGAAAGGAAGCAACACAGTAGGCAAGATAGATGAAGAACACATTTTGCCCAAAAACATAACCATGAAAGAGAACAGAGTTCCCCTTTGGTACTTAAATCTATATTATAGACGTTAATTCAACAAGACAAGGTGAATGAGATGAAAAGGTTAACTGCAAAACTAAGAAAACAAATTGAAGACTAATTAAACTGAAAATCAAATTACTGACCAAAAAAAAGGCTTGGGATAATCCCAGGAAATGAAGAAGAAAAAGGCAGAGATTAAAACAATAAGAGGAAAATATATAAGAATGACAAAGATAATCCAGAAGAAAGACAAGCGTTTGGTGTTCCTTACGTATAGAATGCAAAACACGGAAGAGAAGATCATTGGAAGATTACTAAAAGAAAAATTTCCCCCCAAATGAAGAAAAGCTGGAGGCTGCAGATTAAAAAATATACACCATGTTGTGGATATACCTAGTTTGACCATCTAATATCCATTTCCCTTCCCCCTTCCTAAGAACAAAAAGTTTTCATTTAGATATCTCTCCTCCTCCACATGACTCCTGTGCTTTGGGAATGCTGACTCCATGCCTAATGCCAAGGGTAGGTTCTGATTGGTTTAAACCAATCTAGCAAATTCCAAGCCCTGGCGAAGGTATTGATTCAAGTCTGGGCATGTGAACTAAATGGGTCAAGTCAGGTAAATTTTAGGATTCTTGCTTGGAATATTGAAGAAAAATTACCCTGTATTCCAAGAAATATGAACTCTAGGGAGAAATTTTAGAAATATTTTTTGTAGTGAGATCTACTATATGCATGTATATATATTATAATATATAGTCGTACAGCAATTCTTTCATTTCACTTCACTCTCTCTTCTGATAAATTTAGGAAATATTAAATTAAATCTTTATATTTCAAAATATTTCTGGAACTTGCTAGAAATCCACCCTCTAGGATACTAGAGAAAGCTATTCACAGGGAATTTTCACAGTGGAGGCACTCTACTGCAAGACTACCCAGGTAGGTGTGCAGGTTGGGAGTGTGGGGAGTAGTTGCTGGTAGCTGGGTACTGCCACCCATTACTGCAGGAGTAGCACCCTGGAGAAGCTCCCAGCAGTGCAACAGCCCATTACTAGAGAAAGTCTGCCAAAGGAGACCACCAGAACTGGGAAGCAAAACTCTTTTCCTCCTCCCATGACTGCCTAGGACCCTCTACTGACAAAGCTTTAGGACGAACTGGCAAAGGAAAAATATTCAAAGGACCCAGACTAATTTTCGCAGAGCAGTCTAAAAGAATAAATTTGGAGCTGAGAGGCAATAAATCGACAACCAACCCAATACCCACAATAAAATTTAGCATTATTTTGTGCATTTAAAAAATTTTACATATATAGGATTTCATGTCACAATTATTGTTTTTCTCTTTGTCTTTTTCATTAATTTTTTAAAAATTTTATCCATGCTATTATAGATAAATATAATTCATTCAATTTGCTTTATGCAGCATGAAAGGGATACAGGTTCAGGATTATTATATTTCCCTAGTGAACTGTTCCTTATGCCTTTACCATTGTATAATGACTTCTTTTTCCTTAATGATGCTGTCTTAGTATTTATTTTGTCTGATAGTAATATTACTACTATAATATTGCTTTGTGTTTATGACAGGGTATATTGTATGGTTTTAGTATTTATTATTAGATGTTAGTATACCTTTCTCCATCCCTTTGCTTTCAAATCTCTGTCATATATTTGTATTTTTCTGTAAGCTGCATGTAGCTGAATATTTTAAATCCAATATGAGACTCTGCCTTTCAATAGGTGAATTCAAAGTGTTTGCATTTATTGGGATTACTGATACATTTGAATTTATTTCTACCATCCTATTTTGTGTTTTATATTTACTTTCCTTTTCTATTTTGAATTGGTGTTTTTACTTGTTTCTCCTTTCCTGTTTTCTGTTAGACTCTGCTCTCCTGCCTAACATTACAATGCTTTAAAATGATCTTCTCGTCTTTCATTTAATTGTAGTATAATATGTAAATTCTACCTTGTTGTTGTCTCCTTTCAAATTAGTCATTATTATTATTTATTATAGATTGTTTACTTTATAAATAATAAAATAAGAAAAAAATGCTTATTTATATTTACCTATGATTATGAATTTCTTTGTTTATCATTGCTCTGGCATCCAAACCTTTCCTTCTGAGTTTGGTTCTTTCCTTCCTGAAATATATCCCTTAATAAGGTCTTTCAGCAAGGGTCAGTGCTTAGTAAATTCTCTCACCATGTGCTTGAAAAACTTCATTACTTTAACTTCACTCCTTAAAAAAATGATAAGATTAAGTACAGAATTTGAGGTTGACTTTTTACTCAGTACTTTAAAGACAGTATTCCACTGTCCTCCAAGTATTCCATTGTCCTGCTAATAAGTCTGCTATTAGACTAATTCTTCCTCATAAGAGAACCTGTCTTTTATGTCCATAATTAAGACATTATCTTTGTCATGGGTGTTCTGAAGTTTCATTACAGTGTACCTATGTATTGATTTATTTTTATTTATATTTCACAAGGATTCAGCATATGCAGTTGTGTGCTGGAGTCAGCTCAGACCAGCTCACAAGAGCCAATTATGCATATCTCTTCCCAGCTCCACATTCAGTAAAGTCACGTGAATTCAGTTGGTAACCTGAAATCAGCCATAATGACAGTATTTACAGCACAGGAGTCAGCAAACACTACAAATCAGGGCTAACTTCTTATCTTAGCAAGTTGGTTGTTAAACATTTACCAGTATAACCTGAGTAGTATATGGTTCTTCAAATTAAGAGCTGGTGGGGTCTTTTTAATCAGTTTTGGAAAATTCTAAGCTGTTATATCTTCAACTGTTTCCACTTCTCCATTCTTTCTTATTCTATCTTCTATAGCTCTTAAACTCTGTTTCATTTTTTCCATCTCTGTATCTCTCTCTGCTGCATTCTAGATAATTTTCTCAGTTATGTCTTCCAAGTCACTAATTCTTTCCTCAGCTGTATATAATCTGGTGTTTAACTCATCCATGGAGATATCAATGAATGTCTATATTTCTATAAGCTCTGTTTGTTCTTCAAATCTGTCTCTTCACAGTCTGCTGTTCTCTCCTTATAATTTCCAGTTCTTCTTTTATCACTTTAACCGTTTGAAGCATAGTTATTTTATAGTCTTTCTCAAACTGCTTTATTACCTCAAGTTCATGGGAATAGTAGTTTTCCTATTTATAGTGTCTGCTGGCTCTCTCTCATGATAGATTATTTCTCCACAGAACTTATAAGTTTTAATTGCTTCCTCTCCTTCCTCCCTCTACCCCCAGAATACCTACATACCCTAGGGTGTAAAAGTCTTGCTACAGAATCATTTTACTTTTACTTTTGGTCTGGAATTAGTTTTGATGTTAGTTTGTCAGCTTGGAAATTACAGTATTAAATTGGTGCTGTAAATTCCAACTTCACATGACTTTTGGTGGCCAAGGGCTTTAATTCTTTTCATATTTCCCCATCCAGAATTCCAAAGGGTAACAAATTTTCTAGTCACACAACCTGAAGCAGTGAATAGATTTTTACTAGTCTCCTTTTACAAAGGGAGCAGACTTTTCTTTCCAAGATCCCAGCTTTAAGTAGGAATCTCAGTTCTAGCTCCCTGCCTCACTCAGGCCCAAAGCCATATTTCCCATGTTTAAATAGGCATTAAAACCTCAGCCTCTAATCTCCTTATCCAGTCTAATATCTTCCAAAACCATCACAGCATCTGCTCATAAGTTTGCGCATTTAAAAAATTTTACATATATAGGATTTCATGTCACAATTATTGTTTTTCTCTTTGTCTTTTTCAAACCTAAAGCTGCCTTTATTTCTAGCATGTCATCAGGCCAAAAGTGATCTTTTTTCAAAATAATTTATATATTTAGATTTTACTTTTATACATTGTCTCTAGCTTGTCTATGGTTTCATACTGTAGAACTAAAGCGTGGGTAGAGTTTTTGTTAATTCAGCTGACCTTGTTGACAGAACTAGAACACATCCTATTTTTATAAAAAGTATTTCTCTCTTTTAATCTATTTGTACGTGTGCATAGAGAGAAGTCTAGAACAACATTCACCTAATGGTAATGACTGTTATTTCCAGAGGTTTGGATTCATTGTTTTTTTTTTAAACTTTCTTTGTATATATGTAAATTGTTTAACTATGCCAATAATTACCTTGTCTCATTTTTAACTTAAAAAAAGTAGTTATAAAATAAATGTTAGTGTCTCCCTTGTCTTTTGGACAAAGACCAATCTCCTCAGCATGCTAACCAAGCACTTTCACAATCTGACCTGATCCTGCCTGTCTAGATCCATTTCTCAATAGTCTCTCCATATTCCCTACCCTCTGGCTCACTGGACAACCTAACATTTCCCACACAGGTCTCTTCTGTCACATTCTCATGACCCATTGAGGCTCCTTTCTTGGTAGAAATCTCAGCATGTCCTCACGTTCTCAGCAGGTCCCAGTACTACTCAATCTTCAAGATTAATTCTTTCTTAAAAGCTCTTCATAACCATTTACTTCCTCTTTTAGTCTTCCCCAGTCCTTAATATACAACATTTTCCATATTCAATCACATTTATTTATCTGTTATTCCTTTAGAGAAGGGCGAGAACTGTCTAATATTTTTATGCCTCATTTATTCAGTGAATGAGTTCATCAATAAATAAATGAAATGAATGTTCACAACTTACTGAGTTAAAAGCAGTCTTCTTTAGGATTTAACTCTGGATGAGCTGCAAGTTCATTTGAGATGCCAGATAATTTTTTGTGTCTCCCTTATGTCCTCTGAGTGGTAGGCAATTGGGATGTTTTAGTAGCTCTGGATAGCTGTTGAGAAGTCCTTAGGGAAAGAAGGGCCAATGGTATTCTGTAATGCCTTACACATGAATTACCTTTAGTTGTCATAGCACTTTCATAAACAATATTTCATTTGATCCATTAAGGTAAATGGGCAAATGGTCATGTATCCAATTTGTAAATGAGAAAACTGATGTTTAGAGCATTGATGACTTGTCTAAAGATTCAGGGAAAAAACTTTAACATAGGTTTTCTGTTGCCCAGTCCAGTGATCTGTGTTCTGTCTCTTTTACCATCAGCCTCTACAACTCTGTAGGTATTCCTGGTCCCCACTGTGGTAGGAGTTATAATGCCAGCTATGACAATGTGATGGTAAGAAAACCAGGATCAGACCTACATTGCAACACCAGATTTCCCCCTGAATTGCTGGGTGCCTTCATGTCACTCTTCTAGCCTTTAGCTTTTTCATGTGCAGCCTCAGTTTCTTCATCTCCAAAATGAAGAGTTAATAACCTCTAAGGCCTTTACTCTAGACTGTGTCATGATCCTGAGTCTCTGTGAGAATTTGCTAAAGAAATCATTCCTAATTCAAGCTCTGGGCTTCTCTCTAGCCACATTTTCTAGACTTTTTCCAACCCAGGCTTAGCACCAGTGCCTGGAGTGCTGCCATCATAGGAACCTGAATCTTTTGACCAAGGCACATTCATGCTCTGTTCTTTTTACCAAGATTCTTTCTTGACCTTAGACTGTCCTTTCTTTTTAGAGGCCAAAGGGAGCAGTTATGTAACTGAGAACAGCTATACTTAACCAAAAATTGCAATGGCAATTTAAGACAGCCCACAAAAAAGAAAACTAAATTCACCAAGCATGGTGTATAAACCTAACACAGACATGGCCCACCTGCTTTCCATTTCCCCTGCCTCCTCACACACCAATTCTTTAGTTTAAGCTTTATTATTTCACTACTTGGCATATTTCCAACAAAGGAGAAAAGATCCACTCCAATTGTCCAACTGAAAAAGGGACTTTTTTACTGAGATTTTTTTCTTCTCGTTTCATTTTCATTACACTTTAACACCTTGTAGGTTATTATAAGGGGTAGAAAGTGAGCCTTTTTTCTCACAGAATCATGAGACAGTTAATTTTACAAAATAGTCAGAAAGCTATACCTTGAATAAAGTAGAGAAACTAACATCTATCACTTAAAATTACTTGCAATACTTCCATTAATATAAAGTAAATGTGTTAAATCAAAATGCTACTAAAACTGAAAAGGCAAAACAGGGAGACACAATCCACCTGTGTTTATTTGCAGTCTTCGTCCAACATGAGCTGGAAGTGACTAGCTTCAATTCTGCGTAACTGTTTGATAATTTTATCTTATATGAAAAAGAATAGTGGAGCACTTTCTTCAATAAAGAAAATAAACATGTGCCTGCTATCAGAGCCCAGAGTGACAGCAGAGCTAAGCACTGCCATAGTGAAAGTCCGTAAGCTGACAAATAAAAAACTCACCAGGACTGACGAGTTGGAGTTGACCTATAAATATGGCACGGAGCCGAAGAAGGAAAGGTGAATAAAACTGCTCAGTTTGTTTTACTTTTCTGGTGAAATGACCATTTGTTTCCAAATAGTCCCAAAGCTCATGTCTTTAACGGCCATTACTCCACCGTACTGGCATGCTGCTGAAGGCTTTGCTTATTCCCTAATTATCAAAAAGAGCTGCTGGAATTCATTAAGAAATTATAAATAATATCCCAAGTACCTTCAAAATCAAGTTTGGCGATATCCTTAAATCTTGCATCAATGGTAGACTCCCTTGGTTTGCTCTGAAACAGACTAGAATTTGACAATACTGGAACCACCTAAGCCAAAGATGAGGCAGCCAGTTATTTTCCAGTAATTTTCGTTTCCATGGTTTATTTTAAAAGTCCTTCAAACAAGCACATAAGAACAAATCAAACCATTTTCAATAATAAACTATAATCTACAAATCTACAAACTAAACTATAATCTACAAATTATGCACAGTTATTTAATTAACTACTAATATGACGGAAGTGTAAGCCACTTACATGTAGAAAAATCACGCCCTCTATTTTGAATTGTTGTGAAAAGTGAAATATGTAAAATGTAAGTAAAGAAGTCACATTTGAGACTCAGAGATTCTTAATTAATTTTTTCACTATTAATTTAACTACTTACTAATCCAAGTCAAATCCTGTGGCAGCAAGTATTGTTACAACAAACATTTCACTCTGGTTAAAATATTTCCTGGCACTGGCTGAAGCCTAGCAAAATTCACTGTCAAATTCCAGCAGAATTTTAGTTCAAATGACCTCTAAATTTCGTTATAACGGACTTGGACATCATTGTGTCTCATTTTCCATCCTTGAAAGTTGCTTTTTTTCAGGCAATATAAAGAACTACTTTTCTTATACAATTTTTTCCTATCATCTATTGAATCTTTGATATTCCTCTGGCATGATCACTTTACATATATCATCTTATTTAATTATCACAACAACCCTTTGAGCAGAAACTATTATTATTTCTGAGTATACAGGGATATATACAGAAGGAACTGAGATATGGGGAAATCAAGTATTTGCCCTCAGTCACACAGCTGATAAATGATGGAGTCCACATTTGATCTCAGAGAGTCTGATTCAAAGCCCACACTTTTCACACATTTGTTACCCAGCCCCTCCCCCACTACATACACTGTTTTCCTCTATCCCAGCATCTTGAAGCAGTTATGATTTTAATATTATCTAAGATTATAATGCACAATTTACACCCATGATTAGCTTTCTTCCCTATATCATAATCAGCCTCATCAATACACAACTGGGAAGCATCACAAACACTTGAACTATACACACAAACATACACACACACACACATATATACTATATGTACTTTATCTATCTATATCATCTAGCTAGCTAGCTAGCTATCCGTGAGGGATGGGAGGAGAGACAGAGAGAGAGAGACAAGAAAAGAGAGAAAGATTGGAGATCCAGACCCAGTGCAACAGATGATATTAAACAGAGACAAATGGAAGCTCCTACATTTACGTCAGGCACTCTGCTAGACCTTATGCCCCCAGAAGCTAACACAGTGCCTGGCACATAGCAAATGTTTAATGGAATGTTTGTGGAATGACTAAGGGAGAGTGAATGAGTGGTGAGTAAGCGACACTAATAGGTAGGCAGACATGGTTTCATGTGTATGAAACATGACTCTGTGGTCCTCATTGACACTAAAGTCAACAGGAATAAGTCTGTAGATGTCGCCACCAACAGTTGTAGGGAAGTACAGCCTGTCTCTACAGAAGCCTCTGTCTCAGGCATGGAGCTGTTAGTCCTGACCTCCTTTGTTGCCCAATGCCATGGGCACCTGGATGGGGAGCAGCTCAGAAAAGGAGGTGGGTGACAATTAGAGAATCGGAGAAGTTCCGCCATACGAAAAGAAGACTCAGGGAAACCTAAGGTTTTCTAATATTGCAGAGCTATCTGGGGAAAGGAATTAAACTGGTTATATGTGATCTGAAGGTACTGAGCTAGGAACAACCAGTGGAAACCACAGAGAGGCAAATTTGAGTTCAAAGTTAGAGAGAACAGGCACTCTCTCTCTCTCCCAGTGGTTGTGCTCTCCTGCTTCCTCACCACCTCCCAATCCAGAGCATCTTTCAAAATCTAGAACAAGTTCCAACTCCTCAGAGAAGCTTCCTTCCCTGGCAAGACGGACCTTTAGTGGCTTCTCCCTTCTACTCTACTTCACAGTCTCCAATGACAGCAGTGTCTTGGCTCCTTCCCTTGTTCACTCAGTGCTCTGATAGATGATAGGAATACAAAGATGAATAAGACCAGATTGTCATTCTCCAGGTACTCACAGTCTTGAGAGGGAGACAGAGCAGTACACAAAGATGACAACATACTTGGTGCAACAGAACTATGTGCTGAATATTGTTGGTTCATGGAGGAAACACATCCAAATAAATTTGAGGAATCAAAGAAAACTTCCCAGGAAGCTGAAGTTTACTTGTTTTCCCCTGAGCTGTATCTGAAGAAAGTTTGGAAACTAAGTAGGTACGGAAGTAAGAAAGGATGCTCCAAGCACAGGTAACAACTAATGGTCTAAGGGAATGCGTTCTAGGTGCTGAGAGGGTATCAATGCCAATTAGGAACTTTCTAGAGCTAGAGCTAGGTTCTTATTTCCTGAATATTTACACTCCCCTAGTGCACTACCTCTCAACACATAATGGATTGTCAATAAATAATTGCCTATTCGACTAGAATAAACATCATGAGCAAGAAGAGACCTTGATGTTCTCTGATCCTTATACTTGGATTAACAGGAGCATGGCTGCAATAGTCAATAGTCAGCCAGTGATTGGATGAGGACCACCATTTATTAAAATCTGGACAGTTCGTGTGGCATAATGGAAAGAGTGTAGGCTCTGGAGTCAGACCAACCTGGGTTTGAAGCCCAGCCTTGTGACTACAGAAACATCACTTATCTCTTTTGAGCCTCAATTCTCTCACCTTAAGTCAGAGCTTACAGCACCTACCTCACAGGCCTGTTTTGTAGTTTAAACGAGGTAATAAAAGTAAAGTCCAAGAAAGCTGTTAATATTAAGTGACCCATAAATCATAGATCTGATGAAGAGTCAAAGGAGAGTCTCTGAATTGAAAATTAAGGAGTAGGAGAAGGATTTTACTAGGATTGTCATGGGGCAAACCGATATCCATTTTGCACCTAATAAAGAAAAAGGGGCACAGGGATTACTGAACCTTGTCAGCACGTGAGGCTCAGATCAGAGCTGCCTGGTTCAGTTACCAGAGCAAATCTGTCATTCCCTATAACTGCTAGTTCCTGCTGACCCGCCCTCCTTGGCTGGGTGTCTTTACCATCAAGTGTGCTGAGAAGCTCAAGTCTTCAAAGGAGCAGCCACTATCATTCATTCCATAGTCAAACAAGTTAGAAAGTCTTCTTAACTAAAACAGCTATTTCCTTAAAATTATAAAAGAAGGTAGAATGTCAGGAAAAGCGGGATCTAGCTGATTGTGCCCATTTGGTGACAGTTTTTAAGTTCGGGAAGGGACTAATAATAAAAGGGAAAGTACCAACAATGTTCACATGATGCTGAATGATGGTGGTCAGTCAGGAACCAGTGGTTTTGCTTAAGCAGGGGACATTTGTTCAGAAACCTGCAGATGGCATGCATATTTTTCAGTCTGTGATGCCCATAAAATTTGGGTCTGTCTTAAATTAGCCAGGCGTGGTAAGCATTGGGAGGAACTCCAGCTGAGCAATCCCCAAACAAAAGGCTCTCATTTAACTACTTTTCTTTTCATGCGAGGCCTCTCATTTAATAAAGTTAAAATGGAGCTTGTCATTATGATATGTGACTCACACCCTTCCAGTGTCCTCCCTGCTCAAACTTTGGTTTCAAATAACTCTTTCTGTTACCTATCTTACCTCTATGCTGGTCCATCTTGCTATTCCTCCAGATAAATTAAACAGACTTCCATTCTCTACTTCAGTCTTTGTCTGAGTTATTGTATTCACTAAGCCAAATTGCTTTTCTCATCTACCAAGCTGCTAACTTTCTTTTACCTAACCCAGACCAAGGCACCTACATCATAAGAGTTTCCCCATTTAACCATCCCATCACCTACCAGAACGATCCCAGCCCGGCCATTCCTCCTCCATGCTCTGGGAGTTAAGTCATCTGGTTACATTTCAGTTGATGATACGTGTCTGTTCGTCTCCTCTAATGGCTTGTAAGGCCTTGGGGGTCGAGCTCATGTCTAATCTTCACTGCATACATCTGTACACTACTGAATACATCATTACTGTACATTACTCAAATCCAGTGGGGACTCAATAAAAACTTGTTGACTGACTGATTTAGCACAGGGATGATTATTACGTAAGCCACTTTGGTAAATAAATTTCAAATAATGACCAGCTCACACAAATGTTTTACTAGCTCACCTTCCCCATGGAATTAATATAAAGAATGAAAATCAGCAGTCATTTCTACTTGTCCAACACTAAATGTTAACTCGCCCCAAGAGAATAGCTATTTTCAAGCCTAATTTCAAGTCAAAATGTCTAAAATGGTTGTCATTCTTGGTGACATGCTGGGAAGACTCAAGAACTAAGGTATCAAATCCAGTCACTTCCACAGGTTTTTAACCCCAACCCTGAAGATCACTGTTTCTAGCCTATTACCAATAATTCTAGTAGTTTATTTGAATTCATGTTTATTCAATAAAAGGGACTTACTTTCAAGGACATTCTAACATAAGCAATTTGATAGGCATTACTTTTTATATAATTTTATACTTTCTTAGAATAAAATTGATTAGAAACCTTAATTTGATTTATATTATTCTTTAATGATACAATTAAGTCAATATATAGGAATGTAGCCATGAAAATAATCACCTGCCTACTTACACGTCTGAGGCAAAAAATAAAAAATAGAAATAAATTTTAAAAGTAAATTTAACACATGTCATTTCTCTTTTACTTCCTTTTTTGTTATTCATTCATAGAAGCCTGAAAGGAAGGGATCTTACATGTACTCTCTGTCCGAGTTATTCTAGCCTTCTGATGTGAAATGGGACAGAGCAAGACTGACACGGCTCAGAGTTCAAGGGCAACCACTAGCAGTTTTACAGCAGACACAATTCTCTTACCTAGACCAATGATTTTGAACAGATATTTTCAAGATTAATTTATTTTAGTTCTTATCTGTTTATGGTATAAACATGTTTAAATAAACTACCAGTTTGGATTATAAACTTTAAATATCAATGCAAAGGAAAGTGTTTTAAGAAGAAATACTGAAATACTTGAGAATTACTATAAGGTGTTGTACCACTATTATATTTAGCTTATTTCAGAATGTTCATGAGAAAATGTATTGGCCTGCCCTCTGTCATGCTGTGAAAAAATTAACCTGCTTTTGGCGCTCTGATATCTTTTCAGCAAACAAGATTTTCAATCGCATAAAACACTTGCAACATTTCAGATCCCAGAAGGTTTCTTCAAGTCGGGTGTAGGCTGATTCACTGTGACAGCTTGTCTAGAGTTGCATTCTCTAAGAAGCAATAATTGTCATTTGGGGGCCTTCCGGGTGAAAAGGCACAACAGAACCAAAGGAGCTAGAACATATAATCTGCACAGCAAAAGAAATGCTCGAGGTCTCCAGGGCAATGAAGTAAGTACTTTAAAGTATATTTGACTTTAAAGCTGATCTCTTTATTTTCTCCCTTTAGTTTCTTGGGCAAATATCAGCAAATACAACAAATTTCTTCAAAATTTGAGCCACACAGAGATAAACTTCACATTCAACACATCAGACTTTCAAGCTCTCCATATACATATAAATGGAAATAATTTGACTTTGGAGAAAAAAATCCCGACAGAACAAAGAAAGATCATGATCTAATATCAGAATAAAGTTAACAAATGTCATTAAGTGAGATGATTGGTGATGAGTGAAGGTCATGCCCAGTTTACTTTTCACAGTTGACAGATCAAAGTTGTTCCTTCACTTGAGATAAAGACTGAATGTGGTTAGTTTGGCCTTGGAAAATCCTTTCACATAATGCCAAGTGTCTCTGGGGTCTGCTATTTCTAAAACACATAAACGGTCAGAACAAGTGTCAGGGAGCCAAGACAGAGTGGGAAAAAAATTAAAGGGTAAATCTCAGTTTAAATGACCTTTATAAACGCAGGATTAAATGATGTGGGAAATGGAGTCATAACAGATTATGGCACACTATACCCATGAACATCAGATGGTACAGAGATACACAGAAAGATAAATAAGACTATGTCATGGAATGATAGACTCATGAGGTCAGAAAGCATCAAGGAGTCATTGTGCCCAACTTCCCATCTGATTCAGGAATTTTCTCCCCTGCCAAGTGGTCATCCCATCCATGGGTGGAAAGCCTCCATTGATGGGGACTTCTCCAGTACTGTTGTATCCATGACATAGTTCTATCAGAAAGCCCTCTTCTCTCTTTGACTAGAAGTCTAGGTTCATCCATCCTGTCCTACTGCTGCCCCTTGAGACCAAACAGAACAAAACCAAATCCTTCTACCACCTGACATTCCTCAACTATTTGTAGATGGTTATCTCATCACCACCTCCAAACTTTCTCAATCCCTTTAAATATTTCTCATGAGGTATTTATCCAATCTTCTCAATGTTCCAACGAGGCTCTCTAGTCGCAATTCAATTTGCCTATGTCCCTCTAAAAATACAGACTTGAATATAGAATTCCATGTATAATCATCCCAGGGCAGAGACAAAGCTGGCTACCATGTCTCTTGTTCTACATGCTATTCTTCCTTATTCAGCCAAGACCTCATCAGCACTTTGGGTAGCTACTATCATATGAGTAACATTTCTCCAATCTAGAATAACTGATGTTTAAGTGGTACTTTATGCTTTAGAAATTGCTTCATTTCTATATCTCATTTGAACCTGACAGCAATCTGTAATAAAGGTATTCTTTTCACCATTTTTAGATGAAGAAACTAAGATTTACAGAGGCTAGGTAAATTTTTTCTGGACCACATAAATAAGTTACAAAGCTAAAACCTAACCCCAGGCCCTCTGATTATAAATCACGTGACTATATTACTCTTCTTTAGACTCTGATAATGCTTCAGTGATATAATGATAGATTATTGTCAAAGGCAGAACTCCGAACATTACAGTTTCCTGTTCTGCCAATGTAGGAAACCATATCCTGAGTTAGAATGAGGACAGCATGACATGCTAAGTCATGTTGCCTCCTTTCCAAAATGGTCACAAACCATCCTTTTAATACTCTAGATTCTTGCTCATATTTGTCTTCGGACTCAGTGCTCTGTTGTTTGTGATCTGACCCTTTAGTTTTTGAAAGTCAAGACTACATTTTCAATATTCCAGCCTTCTGACACCTTCTCTGCATTCCAACATTGCCAAAAGATCTCCAACTCAGACTTAAGTTTTTTAATTCGGACTTATCATGTGATGTATTAAAGCTTTAAAGCATCTACAAATGTAATCATTTGCTCTATGCCTCCAACTAAGACATTGATTTTTTTAAAAAAAATTTTGAAAAGACTGGGCTGAGACCAGAGTCCTGGGGTACTTGGAGACCTCTGCAACTTTCCTCCAACTCAAGAGCAGGGTGCGACTCCCTAGGAGGTATCTCAGAATCCACATGGTTGGGGCTTGGAGAATGTGTAGGGTTGAAAGAATGTATTCAATATCATAATATAATTTTATAATGAAAAAAATACTGGTTTTCCATTTCAAACTACAGGAACTTTAGGAGTTTTCAAGTTTACAAATTAGGGCCAAGAATTTTGAAAGTTTAAGACACATTGCCTGAGTTAATAATATTCCATTATCAAGATCCTTGAATAGAATTGGGTGGGTAGGTATAAATCCAGTTTGCCTTTTTCCATCCAGTTTGTTTTTTCCTTGTTGATGTGATTCCATTAGAGTCGTTGTCACATGCTTTACTCAGGTCCAGGTACTACGTCCATTGCGATTCTCTGATCTCGCACTCCTCCTTTAAACACTTTCTTCATTTGGTTTCCAGGAAGCCATACCCTCTTGGGTTTTCGTCTTATATTTCTGGCTACTTCTTTCCCAGTTCCTCTTCATTTCCTTGACATCTGAATTTTGAAGTATCCCAGAACTCTTATACCTCTTCTCTTTTCTAACCACACCTACTCCTAGGTGATCTCAGCCAGGCTCATGGCTTAGGTAGCACTGGCATGCAGAAGCCTGCAGCCCAGCTCTCCCCTGAACGCCAGGCCTGAATATCTGATTGTCTATTCGGCATGTCCATTTGAATGCCCACTAAGTTTTCCAAACTTAACATGTCGAACTGTGCTGCTAATATGTGCCTTAACGCCCCATCACCACCAACTAGCTCTTCTTGCAGCCTTCCCATCAAGAAATGAAAACTCATCCTTCGAGAAATGAAAACTCCATTCTCCCATTCCTTCAGGCTAACAACATTCTACACCCAATCTGTCAGCAAATTCTGCAGCTCTAATATCAAAATATATTCAGAATCTGATCACTTTCCAGCATCTCCATTGCCACAATCTAGGTACCAGCCAGCAGCATCTGTCACCTACTCCCACCCTTGTCCCTTCAGTCTACACCCGACCATCAGAGTGATCTTGCAAACATAAATCAGATCTCATCACTCCTCATTGTTCTTCATTACTCAAAACTCACCTCATTCAGAGTTAAAAGCAAAGTTCTACAACAATCTCTAAGACCCAAAATGATCTGGCCCTCAGGTACATTTTCTTTACCTCACCACCACTATTTTCAACTTTCCTCTCTCCACTCCAGCCTTACCAGCAGCCTCACTGTTCCTCAAGTATTCCTGCCTCAGGGCCTTTGCACTTGCTTTTCCATGATGCACTTGCTATTTGACCTCAAACACTTCCCTTGGATGGTCAAATGGTGACCACTCTCATGTCTTTTTGGTCTTTATAGCACAGTCACCTTCACAGTGAGACCCTGTCTGGCCACACCATCTAAAATTGCAACTTCCTACACAAACCCACTTCAAATCCCTCTACCCTGCTTAAGTTTTAGAACTTATCAATATCTAACATACTACATGTCCATATCTAACATACTACATGTCCTACTTATTTATCTTCTCTGTTGCCTGTATCCACTACTAAAATGTAAATTCCATGAGGGCAGGGATTTTTACTCTTTTGTTCACTGCTGTATCTTTAGTGCCTATAACAGTACCTGGCATATAATAGGTGATAAAAACACTTTATTTGGTTTTTCTTCCTTCATTGAATGAATGAATGCATAGGTGATCTTCCAATCTATCCCATCAAGGAAAGAAATAGGGTTAGTGGTAGTGATTTGGTGAAGTTATGGGGAGTCCCAATAATCATTCTTTCATTATTTCCCAAACCAGTCCTTTGAAAATCTGTTCTAGAATGCTGCCTGGAACTTCCAACTACAGTTCTCATGTCTGGAGAGAGTGCCTGACTAGTGCTGTCACACACCCTGTACTTCCCTTCTCGAAGACTTACCAAACTACTGTCATTGCTTTCTCACCGGTCTGTGCCTCCCGGCCACTGCACACTCCAGGAAGGCGAGGACAGTGCCCATCGGCTTCACTGTACAGCCCTAGCCCCCAGCACAGTGCCTGGGACCCTTGCTAGTGCCCAGTAAATGCTCAATAAGCGTCTGTCACAAATTGTGACATTTATGAAGCCACCGTCGTGCCCTATTTTTAAAAATCAGAATTTTGCTTGCTCATCTCCATTCCTTAAACAGCCCTAATGAAAATTTATTCAGCAATTTCATTCTCTAGTTTTTGTAGGATTCTGAGAGGTACCGGCCAAAATTCCTGAGCTAATTTAGGACATACAGGCCGTGTCTTCCTCTACTTGGGCTTCAGTCTCCTCTTAATATTTTTCCTTCCCAAAGATCATTCCACTAAGGAGAAAAGACAAAAACAAAATAACAGTCGCGCTGTCCTCTGCTTCTCATTCGTTGGTCCACATGCGCCACTCACTACAAGCAGCAGGCCTGCCCTGCCTTGTTCTTCTCTCGCTCAGAACTTTTTAAACTTCTTTTTCGTGATTGCTAGAATCTTCTGAAAGCCCCAGATTATTTAGGCATTAGCCTTTCTAAAGCCTTATTATAAACACAGGCCACTTTCATATTCACTTTTTGTTATATCCTATGCTTTCCACCTCATATTTGTAGTTTTTTTTTTAAATTAAGTCACTATATTGGTTTATTTCTAGAATTTTCTTCCTCTGAGGATAAATGCAACTAAACAGTAAAAATTACATCTATAGGGGTGCTATACAGAATGTCTGTGTCCCCCCAAAATTCCTATATTGAAACCTAATGCCCAATGCGATGGTGTTTGGAGGTGGGGCCTTAGGGAGGTGATGAAGTCATGAGGGTAGAGCCTTAATGAATGGGATCAGTGCCCTTATCAAAGAGCCCTAGAGAGCTCCCTCCTCCCTCCTGCCATGTGAGGACACAATGAGAAGACAGTGTCTGTGAACCAGGAAGAGAGCCCTCACCAGACACCAAACCTGCTGGCACCTTTATCTTGAACTTCCCAGCCTCCAGAACTGTGAAAAATAAAAGCTTGTTGTTTAAGCCCCCCAGTCTATGGTGTTTGGTTTTAGCAGCGTGAACGGACCCAGACAGAGGGCTATCCGGCGCTAAGCCATGTTCTACGCTTCTTCAGTTACACAGCGGTTAGGCTCCTCAAATGCAGCAAGCAATTAGAAGAGTTTACAGCAGAATGAATATTCTCAACACAAATAAATAAAAACAAACTACCATAAACAAAAACTTCCAAAGAAGTTTGAAAAAGATGTCAGAACTTTTTTTCTTGCCATATTGTATTAACATAAAGAAAAAATGAAGTTGATTAAAAAGTGGATATATGAAAGAGTTATTCAAGAAAATGTTTTAAAGTTACTGATAATGGCCAATTATCATATCTGTACATATTTCTCTTAGGGTGGAGTTGGATCTGTGTTAAGATGTTCCAAATTCAAAACATCCAAAATGGTGTAGGTTAATAATACTGATTCTTTTAAATGTATGCTTAATCTTTTAAATGGAACGTTTTCTGAGACTACCAAATTTTTCAAGATACATTTGGTAACACTCACAGATAAAAATTGTACGTTCTTTCTGTTGGATTTGGTCCTGTCTGTACGCAAGCGCATAAGTGTGTGGTAGATGTCAGGTGAGCCACTCCCATCGAGGACAGTCACTCCCCTGAGGTCAGGCAGCACTGGCCACGCATGGTCTCTCACGTCAGCAGTCTTCAGGATTTCCTGCTCACATATCCCCTAAAATAACTTCAAAAAACGATGTACCCCTTCATATCTTTTAAGTTGCAATCTAAAATTTTCATCATACATTTGAAAATATATTTGTAATAGTAAGTAAAAAAACTTTAAAATGTTACAAGCTGAAATATGATAAAGATTGAATGTTATCAGAGAAAATAGTTCATTACTTACTACTTTATGCAGTAACATGCCAAATCCAAAAGAAATCATATATAACTTTTATGTGTGGGTGTTAGCAAATGTATTTTGAAAAATTTAGTAGTCCTAAAAACTACTCTATTTAAAATATTAGATATACATTTAGAAGTTTCAGAATTATTGCCTGCAGCATTGAATATTCTGAATTTGGAACATTCCAACACAGAACCAGTTCCACCCTAAACAGAAATATGTACAAAACAGGAAAAGACAAAATCCCCACCAAATTGAGATACTTTGACCTTCAAAGGAGTCTTCTCAAAAATCAATATTTCTAATTATTACTTTGGCCACAGAGAGTTTTACACTGGGACAATCCACCAGAGTAAGATTCTACCGAGGGGTAAATGTGAATGCAGGTGAGTTCTCAGGGAGTATTAAAAAAAATAAATACAAATGGAAGAAGGGTGGGAATTAGAAATTGACTTCCTTAAAACCATCTGCACACAGGCGCCCATTGGAAATTCAACATATACTCCCAGGTATACATACAAATTTGAAGGCTGCTGTCTGGGGTTAGTTCTCAAACTGAAGAGTGCCCAGGCCCACAGCCCTTGTCATCCCAGCACATTCCTGTTACTCTTGAGATGGTCCTCCTAGTCCGAAAGATGACTAGAGTGCAACCCTTATGTACACAGCCTCTTTTATGTAGAAATTTTATGTTTTAAATTTCCCTTTAAAAGGAAGCCAGTGAAGAGAAGACCAATTTTAAGGGACAGAGCCAACAGAGTTAGGTTGCCCCAAATCATTTACTTAGGAGACATATTTGGTGACTTTCTTATCTAAATATCAGATTTCAAATATCATGGCCCATTGCTCCCATAAGAAACCTTATGCTTTTCATAAAGTTAACCCAACTTTCGACTGAATAATCCTCTGTTCTCATAGGACAACCTAGAGATTTTGCACTTTGAAACAAAAAAGAAGAGTGACTTCTAGAATTTTCTCTTGGAGGTCTGGTATCAGGACACCAGATCCTTTTGTAGAAGTTTGCTTCTCTAAGTGTGTGGGTGCAGGTGTGCATGTGTTGTCTGTGTGTTGTATCTGTATTTTAGAGAGAAAGAGAATGAGAATGAATAACATCCAAGGAGACTTCTGTGGTGATGTTGGAGGTGACAGTGTGCTGAGAAAAGTTACTGCCCAGCTTTACAATAAAACATACAGAAAGAGAGAGAAAAAAGAATGCTATGACATGCAGCTCTAAACAGAAATGATACCAACAGAAGGGGTGAAGTGAGGTTTATATTAGGCCCTATTTGCAGCTTCTTTTAAAGTTATTATAAAATGCAAACTTCTGTAGACAATACAAGAATTATCCTTTCAAACCAAAAGCAGTCCTTAGGGAATCAGGAGTCAAACTTTTAGATTAAGGCTATAAAATCACTGCAAAGAATCAAAACTAAGACACTACATTTTCAGGAGGACTTGGTTAAATGGGTACAAACACATTATGAGTACCGAGGAGTGCTCCCTGGCATTGAGTTCCAAATCTACTTCCTAGGAAACAGTCTTACAGAACTGGAGGGTCGAAATAAAAAAGGTGATCACAATCTTTTCTTAAATCTTCATCTACAGAAGCTACTGTTACCCAGCAGGGCCAACGAAAAGCCAAGCTTCCTAGAAGCATCACCAGTTATATACTAAAGATGTGAAACCCAACACACTCCCTCTTAAAATATGAATCCTAAAAGATTGGACTGGAATAAAGCATGAAAAATCGAGCTTAAGAGCTGTGTAATACTGGTCAGGTTGCTTACCTCACCCGAATCTCAGGCTCCTCATCTGTAGAATGATATTACTTATTTCATAGCGTTGTTGTGCTGATTAAACTACTCCACATGAAGTACTTAGTGTGAATGGCATGCGTTCAGTGTTCAAAAAATGGAAGTTGTTATGATTATTCAGGAGATCTAACCTCAAATCCCAAGCTGTCTAGTAAGCAGCTGTGTAACTTTGAGCAAGTTATTTAACCTCTCTTCCACCTCCATCACACACCCTTCAAGAACTGCAGAGAGTTGCAATGAAGATTAATGACAAAGGAGAAAGTCTTGCATAGAGCCAGGCTTATAGCAGGTGCTCAAAAACACTAGCTGCCTTCATATCTTAAGATCATTTTTGCTTCTTTTGCCTCACTGATATTTCCTGTTTATAGATAGATAACACTCAACAACAAAAATGACAAGTGGCAGGCAAAGATCCCTTAGTTGAACACAAAAATCATAAGCTTTAAAAGAAAAAGTGAACTCCATCTGAATTAAAAACTTCCGTTCTTTGAAAGATACTCATTAAGAAAATGATAAAGCAAGCCATAGACTGAAAGAAACCATTTACAAGACAAACTGACAATGGACTTGTATCCAGAATACATTTTAAAAAATAAAACTCTTACAACTCAATGATAAAAAGAAAAACAACCCAATAAAAAATGGGCAAAAAAAGAGAAAATTTGAAGGACACTTTAACAAAATAAAATATACGGATGGCAAATAAGCACATAAAAAGACATTCAGCATCGTTAGTCATTAGGGAAATGCAAACTAAAACCACAATAAGACACCATCATGCCACTAGAACAGCTAAAATTTTAAAAGACTGACAATACTAAGTGTTGACAAGGATGTGGAGGAAGTGGAACTCTCATATACTGCTGCTGGGAATGCAAAATGATGGAGCTACTAGAAGACAGTTTTGGAGTTTCTTCCAAAACACAGCACATACTTGTTATCTGATCAAGCAATTGTACTCTTAGGTATTTATCCAAAGAAATTTTTTTTAATTTGCATACAAATGTTTATAAAACTTCATTCATAACATCCAAAACCTTTGCATTGTTTCTACAACGCAAATGTCTGTCAGCAGGTAAGTGAATAAACAAATTGTGGTCCATCAATACAATGGAATACTATTCAGCAACAAAAAGGAACAAACTATTGACACATGCATCAGCATGGATGAATCTCCAAAACATTAAGCAGACCAAAAGAAGCCAGACATGAAAAGAGTAAATGCTGTATGACTGCATTTACAGGAAATTCTAGAAAAGACAAATCTAGTCTATGGTGATAGAAAGGAGGCCAGTTCTTGGACCTAGAGGGGAGGGCATGAGGAATATTTGGGGGGTGATAGGAATGTTCTGTATCTTGATTGTCAGTGACCACATTTGTCAAAACTCATCAAACTGTATGTGTAAAATGAATACATCCTACTAGGATGTACATTACACCTCAGCAAAGTTGATTTTTAGAAGTCTACATGCCCTTATCCAAGATGCCAAAATCCAAAAGGTCTGAATATCAAAAGGTTTTTTTAAGTGTAAAATCTGACCTAGCCTAATGTGAAGCTATTTACAGTTTACATTTATCCTATTGAATGATAATATTCATGCATTAAACTGCAAATAATTGCAGAGTGCTTCCTCACACCTTGTTGGGGATATACACATTATATAGTATATACATTGAACTATCTTTCTAAAATATGAAATACTCTGAATTCCAAAATAGACCTTGCCTCAGGGTTTTGGATAAAGCATTGTGGTTGCTTTCTTTGTCCTAGAAAAAGAGGAAGAAAAGAAGAAAAAAAAAGGAGGGAAGGAAGAGAGAGAAGGAGAAGGAAGGGAGGAAGCGGGTAGGGAGGGTGGGAGGGAGGAAGGAAGGAAGGAGAGAGGGAAGTAAGGAAGCAAGCAAAGAAGGAAGGAGGGAAGGAGGGAGGGAGGGAAGGAGGGAGAGAGGGAGGGAAGGAGGGAGGGAGGGAGAGAGGGAGGGAAGGAGGGAGGGAGGGAGGGAGGGAGGGAGGGAAGGAGGGAGGAAAGGAAGGAGGGAAGGAAGGAGGGAGGGAGGGAAAGCAGGAAGGAAGAAAGGAAGGAAGCAAGGAAAGAGCCTCTTCCTGTGCCAGTACAAACCCTTCATAACCAACCTTCTTGTGAAGCCTTTCCTTCCTCATCCTTATGCAGGAGTGGCGCCTGCTCTGGTCTCTGGTGATAGCCAGCAGATGGCTCCCCCCCCAGCCCTCTCCTCACTGCCTGAGCCACTAAAATTTATCTAATTAATCAAGTTTCATTAAAAGATTCTGAGCACTCCCTTTTTAGAATTGGGTTCTAAGAGCAGGCACTGCTAGGCCTCTTTACCATTCCTGTTTCAGAATTAAGAACCTGGAAGAGAAAAAAAAGATGAAAGAAAAACTACTTTGAGAATTTGCCAAATGGTGAATTTTGTTCACACCCCTCTCCCCCAGCCTTTCCACAGAGAGTTGGTTTGAATCTAAACACTTCAAAGCTCTTTTGACATCTGTCCTCCCCTCATGCATACACCTCCACCACAAAGAAATGGAGAAAAGATCCATATTTCCTTGTGGGGCCTTGGAATTAATTTAAAGCAAATATTTCCCCTAAAATGTTTCAATCCACAAAATGAGATTGTTTTTCAAGCTTTATTTTACTTATTCTGTTTCCAACATGTTCTAGTTGCAGCCTCATGTGTAAACTATTGTGAACATATTAAATTAGAAACACATTTTTTTATTGTTATCTTTACCTCTCCAATTTTTAGTCTTCCCTAAAATATCTTGAGACCTCTGTGGCACCACAACCACGTCACATTAATTTTATGTCCCTTCCTCCTTAAGTAGCCATGGTTACAGAGCGGCAATTATGTACAGAATAGGGAAAAGTCAGTACTTCATCTAAGAAAGGGTTAAATACACAAATATTTGGATAAGATTCCTTTAACACCTTTGGATTAATTGGATTTGAGGATACAAATAAATTACCCAATAGTTTAAAATGAGGTAATGTTGAAAGAACTGTTTGGAAAAGAACTACAAAAATGCAAGAACTTCGCCATGGATAGTTAAGAGCACCTTGCACAGGGAGGAGAAAACAGGTGTGTTTCTCAACTTGATGAGGATGTATCAGGACATTGGCCATGTTATCACTAAGACTCTGATTACGGACAATAATACTGTTACTGCACCAGGTCCGTTTTTGCCCACCGCCCAGAAAGCCAAAAACTGAGAGGACAAGATTGCAGCAGAGAGAGAGAGTTTAATCACAGGGCAGCCAAGTATGGAAACGAGAAAAGGCATCTCAAATCCACTTCCCGGAAAATAAGGACTCAGTGATATTTATGGGGTAGAGGGCAAGGTGGTCTGAAATGATTGGAGGTGAGGAGAGATGATGTAATTGATGATCTGTGCAAGCATAGTCAGGCTTCATGCTTCTTCATAGGACCCATGTTCACAGAATGGAGACATTAGCGTGACCCGAGGGTGGAGTTCCGACCTCTTGCCGTCACGAGGTCGCTTATAGGACACATGTCTGCGTGGGCCGTTGATGGGTTGGTGGTCTCAATCTGGCCTGAAGTGGACAAGGGGTTCAGTTCCTGAAAAAAATAGCTCAAACACCCATTACCATGGTGACCCCGGCTCCAGGGGGATGTTACCTACAGGAACCTAGTGGGCGCCAGATACCATATTGCCTAAACAGCACAGTTAACAATGGGTAAATTTATTATACAGACTTAAGTCCTGGCCTTCCGTTCTGATAAGTTTCTAGGTAAGGCCATACCTCCCTTCTTCCTGGTGCAAGGAAGAAGATACCTTTACAAACGGAGATTTTCTTTACAAATGTCTCATAAAGAGTAACCAAAACTAAGAAGGGCTTAGCACGGACCCACCCAAGTACCCAGAGATGTCTATGATAACGGCCTTTTCTGGGGGCAGGCCTCCCATTCCAAACTCCTTTCGTTAGTTAGTGGGGGTGGGGGTCAAAATGTCATTCAGGCAGAGACATATTTTGAGATGGCAAATTCCAATCCCCTGTAGTTACTAGTTGCTAAATCATCAATGGCTGTTTGCCGGTTTCAATACCTTGTGCTTACAGTATCGTATGGGTACGCAGATTTACAAAATAGAAAAGGAAATTGTTCCTAGTCTTGAGGAATTTGTACCTCTTTAGTGTTCTACTCTAAACCTAGAGTTGCCTTCCCTCCTGTGAGATGTCCTCAGCAAACAAAAGAAGTGCATGTTGGGGCAGGGAGGGGATGGAGTCTGCGGTTAAATAAGTTTGGGAAAAGATGCATGCTGTCTCCCTCTTGGAGATTCAGTCTATTAGCATGGCAAAGGCTCTGAAAAGTCCTGCAATAAAGAAACCTATTTATATCCATTTAAAGTGTAACTTCTCAAATTTACCTGACCATGAAACTCTTTGTACATCCACTAATAGCTTGCAGAACCAGGGTTCCTTGGAACATATTTGGGGAAACAGTGTTCTAGAACTTATTATTTTCCCATGTTTTGTTGTTACTATTTGACAGATGAAAATAAGTCTTTCAGATTTGGTCCACAAGTTTGAAGTCATAGGAGAGAGTACATGATTTTGGTCTTCTAGTTCCTGTGGTTTTTTGGAAGGAGGACTCTTTCTAAAAAGGGGGTCATTTGTCCCTCTAGCACTCTAGAAGTATGTTTGGTGGTGACTTATCTTGGCTACATCTCATCACAAGCATCAGTATTGGTATGTGATAAATCTCTTCTCAACCTGGGCTTGCTATAGAATATAGAAGAAGGGTCAATGTCTGAGGGCTCTGGTACCAAACTGCCTGGCTTCAAATGCTCTGTTGCATGTTACTCATCATGTGTGTGCCTCAGTTTCCTCAACACAAGTATCTACCTAGCAGGCTACTATCAGAATAAAATGAGTTAATTAATATAGAATTTTAGAATAACTATTGGCACATAATTTGTGGAAGGCAGGCAGGAAAGAAGGATGGAAGAGAGAAAGAATCACAGACCATGTTTGGAGTTCTGGACTTCCAGAGAGTATACACGTGAGGACCAATGCCACAAAGGGAGATGGAGCAGTAAAATAAAATAGTACTTTATTAACAGCAGGGCAAGCACAGGCTACCCACAGTGCCGGGGTGTCTGGCAAGCTGGGCTAGAGTCTAGGCTTGAACATCTAAGAATGGCTGCCTCCTCCCTTTCTCACAGACCTAAAATAATAATAACAATAATAAGCACAGTCTACAAAGCAGATGAGCCTGGCCTACCAGCTGAGGTACAGATGGGGGGGGAGAGGCAGAGGGGGAGAGAGAGAGAGAGAGGGAGGGAGGGAGGGGGAGGGAGGGAGAGAGAGAGGGAGAGAGAGAGGGAGGGGGGAGGGAGAGAGAGGGGGGAGAGAGAGACATAGGGAGGGAGGGAGAGAGGGAGGGAGGGAGAGAGAGGGGGGAGAGAGAGGGGGAGAGGGGGAGAGAGGGGGGAGGGAGGGGGAGAGAGGGAGAGGGAGGGAGGGGGGGGAGAGGGAGAGGGAGGGAGAGAGGGAGAGAGAGAGAGTGAGAGGGAGGGAGAGAGAGAGAGGGAGAGAGAGAGGGAGGGGGGAGGGAGAGGGAGGGGGGAGAGAGAGACATAGGGAGGGAGGGAGAGAGAGAGGGAGGGAGGGAGAGAGAGGGGGGAGAGAGAGGGGGAGAGGGGGAGAGAGGGAGAGGGAGGGAGGGGGGGGAGAGGGAGAGGGAGGGAGAGAGGGAGAGAGAGAAAGAGGTGCTTAGTTAGATCTATGCAAGGGGCCAAGCCGTAATCAGGCCCACTTGCCTGTGAAGGAGATAAGACAAGAGCAATACCTCATAAATATGAAAGAGATGCCACATGGATGCAAGACAAGATAGACCAAGTGTGTGCCCTGTCCCCAAGATTCTAGCTTAGGACTCACACTGTGGAATATCTACTATAAAGAAAAAGTGGCACCTTGCATGCTAAATTTGTGAACATTTAATCTATGATCTATCTGAATAATCTATAAAAATAATATAAAGATATTTACCAATTTACCAATATTAATAGAACAAAAATGCAATTCTATAGATTACCTTTTAAAATTGGAAATGTCTCCAAATCCGTTATCAACATAGCTATGCCAATATTCCTCAGTCCTGGCAGTGTAGAGAAATCGTTGGGGGCAGGAGGAGTTCTCAGATGGTGAGCGCCTCTGGGTTGCCTGCTACAGCTGCTATGGGGGGTCTCCCCCACCAGGACAAAAGCCAGCTCACTCGCTTACTCCTCGGAGAGATGCATCTCTCTCCTTCCCTGGGCCGTCTTTTTCTACTGCCCTGGTTACTGCCTTGTTACAGCTTTTGAGACACTCTCTTCAGCTTTCATCCCTGCAGCTCACAGGAGGGACCTGGTAGGGGAGGGGGATGAAGGGGGACTAAGGAACAAAAGTATAAACATCTGTGGCATGTTGGCAGGAGAGTAATTTCCCACGTTGCTGGTAAAATCACCACCATCCCACTTCCTTCTCCCCATCCACAGCTGCTTTTCAGACTGCTTCATGCCACTTACCTGTGCCTTAAAAATAACAACTCACAAATGGGAAACTGCTACAATTCCCAGAACCAGTGGGTGGATTCCCAGGAATAGTCCCTCTAATGACTAATGAACCTCTCCAATAATGTGACAGGGTGGGGTTCTAAATGCATGACCTTGATCATTCTTTTCTTATTCACATTAAGAGTTGCCTGAAAGAATCCCAGAATACAGAAAATTCCGTGCCCTCATTTCCAAAAGTCACCATCGGGTCCTTCTACACGTTTTCTGTCCCCAGAGTACACATGCTCAAGTCTCTGATGTGCCAATAGGAGCCAATGGTCCACAGCTGAGTCTGTGGCCTTCAGACCCCTACCATGTACAAGGGGTCTGCCAGCCAGTACCCAGGGTAGCTCAGTCCTGTCCTGAGGCACTGACTGTGGCCTTGGGTTACTTGTGACTACGTAAAGCTGGCCTTGGCAAGTTGTGTCCTGATGATAGAAACTGGATACAATTCTCAAGTGAAGAAATGGCTATGGATGTCCAAGTAGGTCATCCATGTACAATCTGGGTATGGGCTCCCAGCCAAGCTGGCTCTTGCCCTTTGGGTTAAAGCCCTTTCATTTCCCACATCCACAGTGAAGGGGATTTTCATCCAAACAGACCTGGGAATCTGTTAAGTGCCATTTGATTCTTTCAACACAACTCACAGGGATTTAGTTGTGTTGGGCACCCCTGGCCAGGTAAAATGCAGCTCAGGAGTACCAAGCAGCTGAGCTTCTGGGGCAAGAGGTGTGTGTCTTACTCAGGGCTGGGAGGAGTGCTGCCCATGCTCGTGGCATTCTTCCTGAAGGCAGGTGTGGAGAGCAGTGGAGAGGCTAAACCTTCTGGCGCTGCAGCCACAAAAGGGGCTGGAGCAAAGCCCCCTTCACCCAGATACTGAGGAAAGACAATCACCATTGTCAAACTTGCTCACCAGGTTCTCACACCCTGCTAGGCCTGGGTTACATTCTGCAACTCTCAGTTCACAAACACAGGTCTAAGCAGACCCCGGGGGTACTACACAGGACAGTTCTGACAGGCACCATCTACTGGATCAGACCCAGTCACCTTCCCCCAAGTGATACTAAAGTGCCTTACCCCAGCCCTTCTAGATGATTTCAAGGTCATTTGTCTTTCTGTCAGAATGTACACTTAGAGATTCTACAGTGATGCCTCCTCCTATACTGGGAAGCAGCTGGAGTTGTTCTCACTAAAGAAAGGAAAAACCAAAATTAATATCTGAGAGGCTTCCTCTCCCCATTCTGGTGTAACATCCCATTATAAAAGGCTTTGAGCCCTCCCTCTTTCTAATTGTGTGGCCAAGTAATTTTGATAGGGTAGACCAGCCGTATTCATCTCAGATCACCTTGTTGCCTCTTGTTGGCAGGTACAGTGTTTTACTCATAGATTTACCTCCAGCTTCTAGCACAGTGACTAGCACATATAAGGTGTTATATAAATATTTTGCAAATAAATGAATGAAATGCTATTTTTTATTTGACATTTTTTTATTCAGATCCTGTTTAACACTGAGGATAAACTGTTTTGCCTAACCTTTCATATTCCTCTTGCCAAGGTTCATGCAGATTCTCTGCATATCTAAGCTCGGATTGATAGTCTTCTGAATTCTATTTAATTAATTTAGCATGTTAATTACTGACTCCTGCCTCTTCCTTAGCCACCATCTCCAATTAATCAATCTGTCCTATAGCCTCAAATAAAGACTTCTCAATAAGTCTCCAATTCATCCACTTCTTTCCACCTGCTGTGCCACCACCACAGTTCAAACCACCTTCATTTCTCTCCTGGACTCCTGTAACAACCTCCTAACTAGTCTCCCTGCCTCTAATGTTACAGTCTTGTTCAAATGCAAATCTGGCCATGTCACTCCTATGCTCAAAATCTGTCAATAAGAGACACACACTGGGGGTCTGGGAACAGGGTGGCCTGAGAGAAGTGACCATCTCAGCACTCCCAGAACAAACTACTTGTTTATCCAGCAGCAGGAAGGTGCTGAGCCCTGTGAGTGAGAGCTTGGGCTCCACAAAGCCCCTTCAGCTGGAGCTGGTGTAGGATTCCCTCCCCATCAGGCTGGGCAGTCAACAGCAGAGCAGAGTTGGTAGCCAGGGCCTATGGGTGTACATATACAAGGAGAAGAGTTGGGATTTGTGGATCCCAATTGTGCCCTCCATTTCCTCAAAGTTGACATTAACCTAGTGTGCATGTGCCAGGTCTTTCAGATCCTTCCAAAGCCAAGAGAGGAAAGAACAGGATAGTAAACCTTCCCTTCTCCAGAGCTGAGTGAGTAAAGGGAGACCACAGGAGTTTCTTCCAGGTCTCGCAGCAGAATGCTGACATCTGCCTTTATGCTATGGGCCTGCAGGACCATTTGTTGTTAACCTCTTGTAGGATTCCCACCCTTAAGGGCCCTTCAACAACCAGGCCTGAGTTCTAAAAAGTGGGCAGGGGGTCGGCCCGGTGGCATAGTGATTAAGTTCACGCGCTCTGCTTCAGCAGCCCAGGGTTCACGGGTTTGGATCCCGGGCGCAGACCAACACACCACTCATCGAGCCATGCCGTGGCGGCGTCCCACGTACAAAATAGAGGAAGACTGGCACAGATGTTAGCTCAAGGACAATCTTCCTCAAGCAAAAAGGGGAGGATTGGCAGCAGATGTTAGCTCAGGGCTGATCTTCCTCACCAAAAAAAAAAAAAGAAACTCTTAAAACAAAAAAGTGGACAGGGAAAACTAACAACCCGTCTAAGAGGTCCTAGCAACCAGAGAGAGGAAGATCAGGTAGAATAATCAAAATGAGTTCTCAGCGAAACAGAAAATAGTTGGAAACCTGAATAGAAAATAAGGTTAATAAGGAGTTCTAAAAGCGACTTAAAAAGACTTTACTTGCATAAAAATAAGATTTCTCAGTGGAAAATTTATTAAATTAAAGAAGAAGATGATCGTTATTAAGCTCTAATTAGTGCTCTGGAAGAGGAAATGTAAGAAATACTTCAAAGTACTGAGCAGAAAGATAAAAGAGATTCAAGTATCCAAGAAAAAAGGAGAAATTGGAGGCATCAGCAAGAGAGTTAATATGAAAATAATAGGTGTTTCTAAAAGAGGGAAAAAAACAGATGAAGGAAAGGCAATCATTCAATAAAAGGCAGAAGAAAATTCCCTACACTGAAGGAAAGTTTGAGTCCTCAAACTGGAAGGGTGAGTGTGGAGCTTCCAGCTGGATTCACAAGAATCACACACAGGCAGGTGGAAACTCTTGAACTTGAAGGAGAAAGAGAAAATCTCACAAGCACGCAGATAGTTAAAAACCAACCTACCTGCTACCACGGGGAGAAAATCTACCTTCTTACCCAGAACCAAGGAAGCTAAGAGTTACGGAAATGCATCTCCAGACAACTGGATGGAAGGACTGGGAACCAAGAATTCTGCACCCAGCCAAGATACTACTCCCTTATCAGATGAATGAAAAATACTAGAACACAGGCAAGGACAAAAAACATATGCTACTTTTTCCCATATGAGGAAAATACTTGGAAAAAAAAATTAACACTTCAATAAATTAATCAGAACCAAGACTTTTCAAGATGGGAGAAGATAAAAAGGAACAAAAATCACTGAGCAATGATAGTTGACGTGTGTGCATATGTACGTAAACTTAAATCTTAATGAAGACACGTATCTATTTGTGTAGTATATAGTACATAATTTGTGATAAATAAGGACCTTTGAAATAGAGGAGACATATTGTAAGATAAAGCACTATCTGAACAAAAGGTAGGAGAGTCAGAGGTAGAGAGTGGAGAGAGGAGGAAGGCAAAAGTGCCCTCAAGAGGGCAGAGAAGGAAGGAAAGGTAAGGGGAAATTAAAAACCTTCTGCGGAAGGGAAATCGAACAAGTAGCAGCTGTGACAGCCAGGGAAGAGCCACTCTTCCTCAAGAGAACATTGCCACGAGGAATGGAATTTGCCAACAGCCTCCAGAGGCTGGGAAAGAAGCGGCTTAAACATCTCTTAATGGTAATGATATGACAAAATATTTAAAACAGAATTAAAAGACAATTTGGAAAGGGAATGGATACAAGCTAAATATTTTTTAAATCAATGGCTTTATTCTAGAATAAACTCTTAGGAATGAAATGGGGAAAATATTTCATTTTTAGAGAAACAAAAACTATGAAATATTGAGGAATAAATTCAACAAGAAATGCACAAGAACTATAGGAGGAAAACTACAGATATTATTAAAGACAAACAAGATAACCACTCTCTGGGATGAGAAGACCTATTATCATTAAATGTCAACTCTCCCAAAGTGAATACGCAGGTTATGGGGAACAGAGCACTCCCATCTGCTGCTGGTGGAAAAAGGAGGTTCCTAGCGTTTGTGGAAAGCAATCTTACAACATGTGTTCAAATAAATAGTATCCTTTGACTCAGTAATTCCTGGGAGATCAAAGCACTAATACTTAAGACATACGTGCAAGGATACTTATTGCAACATTATTTGTAGTCGCAAAAAGCTGTATAAACAAAATGAATGTTCATAAATGGGAAACTAGCTAAATACATTGTGATACATCTACACTATAAAATGGCATATGCCTACCTAAAAGAATGAAAAAGAGCTATGCCAAGTGACTTGGAGTGAGTTCTACACAGTATCGAGTGAGAAAAACAAAATATACGAAAATATGTAGAATATGATACCATCTTGGTAAAAAGAAAAAACAACCACACCACTCAAAAAATGTCTGTGTGTGGGGGCCGGCCCTGTGGCATAGCAGTTAAGTGTGCGCGCTCCGCTTTGGCCTGGGGTTCGCAGGCCCGGATCCCAGGTGTGGACCCACGCATCGCTTGTCAAGGCATGCTGTGAAGGCGTCCCATATAAAGTAGAGGAAGATGGGCATGCACGTTAGCCCAGGACCGATCTTCCTCAGCAAAAACAGGAGGATTGGCAACCGATGTTAGCTCAGGGCTGATCTTCCTCACACAAAAACAAAAAAAAGTCTGTGTGTGCGCATATGTGTATAACATATATGTTTGTATTTCCTTGATTCTGAAATGCCTATATTTTTCACACTGTAACATCTCTGAAATAGGATGTATCTTTCAGTCAACATCTGCCACGTGGCAGTCACTGCGGCATTGTCCTTGCCCACACATGCACATTAAAGCATGTGCACTCACATGCAGTGGGTGTCAGGGGCTTCAAGGAACATCGCAAAGGTAACGGTGGAGCAGGGTTACAGGCAGTACTGCCTCCCTGATGCTCTTGACAGCACAGCTGACCGCAGTGCATGGAACAGCGCACATCCCAAGGTCTGTGAACTGAAAAGCAATTCCAAAGAGTCAAAATCCAAATATGAAGTTTTAGGAATATCTTACCCAATTTATTTCACTGCCAGCTTTCTTTTCATGTGTGCAAAAGAGTGATGTCTAAATAGATCTATAAGAACTAATTCAAGCTTAAAATAAAAATTGCAAGAATTAAGAAACCATTGTGTCATGGTTTAATCAGCAGCATTTTTTTTCTTTCTACATAGAACATAAAATAACTGTGTCTTACACTAACGGCATCTTAAATTAAGTGAAATATGCAGTATAAATATATGTACATTAATACCTGTATAGGATTATATAAGTAAGGAGAAAATCATGGATAAACATGATGTAGGATACGAATTTGAGTGTATTAGTTTGCTTGGGCTGCCACAAGAAAATACCACAGACTAGGTGACTTAAACAACAGACATTTATTTTCTTGCAGTTCTAGAGGCCAGAAGTCCAAGATCAAGGTGTCAGCAGGGTTGGTTTTTCCTGAGGCCTCTCTCCTTGGCTGGAGACGGCCATCTTCTTGCTGTGTCCTCACACGGCCTGCCCTCTGTGTGCACGTCCCCAGAGTCTCTCCCTTTCTAACAAGAACAGCAGTCATATTGGATTAGGGCCCACCCTTATTATCTCTTTAAAGGCTCCATTTCCAAATACTGTCAGATTCTGAGGTACTGGGTGTTAGCACTCCAACATATGAATTTGGGGGGGACACAACTCGGTCCACAACAATAGGTTTCTTGGGGACACTTACAGAGAGAGGAGAAGAAAGACCACACAATAAAAGAAGGAAAAAAAAGGGCAACACTTTAAAAGAAAAAAGGCATGCATATGGAGATGCATATAAAATCATGCGTATGTGTAGGTAAATAAATAAAGATGCAAATATAAAATAACGATTTAAAAGCATGTAAAAAGACAGTTTCTTACTGTCTTTAGGATCAAGCCCAAACTAGAACATGGCTTCCAGTCCTTCCAGGAGCGAGTCTCTGTTTCCCTCCTCAGTCTCCTCTGTCTCTTGCGTTCTTCACCTCACTCTCTCTGCTCCAAAAACCCTGGACTTCTTCATTTCCTCAGATACTCCTGCCTTTATTCTCTATCCTTTCTCCTCAGAACACCCTTGTCCAAACTGGCCATTTTTGCTCCATTCGGTCTTCAAGTCTCAGCTTAGATTTTACTTCCACAGAGAGGCCTCATGCTACCCCACAACAGAATCATCTGGATTCTCGTTTAAATTGCAGATACGTTGTTTTCACTCCAGAGCTGTTGAATCAGACTACTATTGTGGGGTAGGGGTGGAGCAAGAACTCTGCATCCTAAAGTGTGTGAATCTCTGCCTTGGACCAGTTAAATCCCCTTGCTATACTCTCCCTTAACACTTTGAACTTCCTCCATAATCCATCACAAGTGTAACTGTTTATTTAATGCAGGGGGTAACAAATGTTTTCTGTATGGGGCCAGGTAGGAAATAGTTTAGGCTTTGTACACAAAGAGGCAAAATCAAGGATTTTATGTTGGTACCTATATAACAAGATAGAAAACAAATTTCCACAAACTTTTAAACAAAAATTTCTAACAAAATTCAAAATACAACAGAATACAACTTTTTTGCAATCCAAGTATAATAGTGAGAAGAATGGAATTTTTTGTTGGGATAACATTTCACTTAATTAGGGTCAAAGTTAGTGTTTTCTAATATTATAGTAGAAATGTGGCCTCATTCTTCTACAAAGCTTTCCCTTGCTTCTCTGCAACAAAGAGTTTGAGTGGCCATAAGTCAACATCACTGAAAAAAAGTGTCATAATGGTACCTCTGTGGATCATCATACACATGTAAACACACACAAACTCCACCAATGATGAACAGAAACTCCAATAAGTCTACTCAAATCAGCCTCTAGAATTTCACTGCTCCTTTACTCGTATGCTTTTCTGCTCTGGCAGTCAGCTCACACTTCCTTATCTTTTAATGGGTAAGACAAAGGCAACGGCCTGCAGTCAATATGTTTTAAAGTCAACTTTCCAGGTGGAAAAGGGCAATTTTTAGAGTCCAAACTTGAAGCCAAATACAAAAGATGACTGACTACATGTCCAAAGGAAAATGCACAAAGTCGTTCTAGGAATTGTAAGGAATTGTGTCTTGGCCCTCCCAAATTTGACATGATTTTTCTTTGATTGTCTTTCCCATTTTGCGGACAGAGAAAGGTGTGACAAAGTCAAAAGGGCATTAAAAGAAAACATGAGTAAATAGAGAAAATTTTCCTAATTGTGTGGTTCAACATCTAGAAACCTCACCAACAAAAAAACCCCAAAACATCAGTAACATAAAAGTGTAATAATTTGCACAGCAAAGAAAAAATATACCATAATATGCAGCTAAAAAGAAAAATGACCATCTAGAGGGCTATTTGGAAATACATATTAACATTTAAAAAAAAGACAAATGACAAACCTGGAAAAATATTTGCAATTTATATAAAAAGAGCCTCTAAAAATGGAAAAGAAAAAGACCAAAAGCCCTGTAGAAAATTTCACTACAGATATAAAGGACAGTTCATAGAAAAAGAAATGCAAATTACTCTTGCTCACATGAAAAAATGTTCAACCTCTTTTATAATAAGAGAAATGCAAATTAAAACTACAGTTAGATACAATTTCTCACCTATCTTATTGGCAAAACCCCAAACCTCTGACATCATACTTTGTTGGCAAGACTTTGGGGAACATGCTCATAATTTGATGATGGGAATGCAAAATGGCATAACTGCTCTGAAGGGGAATTTGGCAGTATCTAGCAAAATGTCATATGTATTTACCCTTCGACCCAGCCATCCCACTTCTAGGAATCTCTCCCACAGAAAGACTGGCAAAGATACAAAATAATACATGTACAAGGCTATTCATTTCAACACTATTTGAAATAGCTAAAAGCTGGAAACAACCCAAAGGTTTATCAATAGGGGGCTGTTGGAATTAACTATAGTGTATCCACCCAAAGGGGTACTAGACAGCTGTAAAAGGAAATGAGGACTCTTTATATATACTGCACCGAATCTCAAACTTCTCCATTCATAATCCTCTTAATGTCTCAATTTTTCACGGTATCCCTAGGCCAAAAGAAATGTCTAATAGTTCCACTAATTAATGGAATTAATTAAACAATTTCAGTTATTAACATATAAATTAGTTTGGTCCTGGAGTAGCGTGGAGAGAACAGGAAAGAAATTAGACTTCTTCACATATTCCTTGTTTGTAGATAGGCCTTTTGAACTACAAACATATCTTACGTAACTGAAAAAAGTTAAATTTTTAAAAAGCAAGTCTTGAAAATCAAAAGCAAAGTAAATAAGTGAGCCAAACTATGTATCTGGTTGGTGGCATGAACCACGTAGACAGGAATTATTCCACGTTGTTCTAAATTAGAACAATTTGGCTATACATCCTTAGTAGCATGTGCCCCAAGGACAAAAAGAACTGCAAATAGTAACAACTTAAACTGATTTAGGGAATCAGAATGTTCATATTTCTCTTGATTTTATTCTAACCGTCTATTGTTGTGGGACAAAGCAACTGAGCAAGCGTGTTATTGTAATTGAGAACTGTAACTTTCAGCATGGAAGGAAGCAGGTACAGATGTAGACTAATGAGGTTAAGTAAAAACCTGGTAAGCCCTGAATTCGAATTGGAAGCATCAGTACAGACTCATAATGTATTTTATCTTCAAAACAGTACCTGTCTCATAGCTTTGTCTACTGAAAAAGCCTAGAAACTATGACTGACCTCAAAAATAAGCATCTCTGCACCTAGATTGGGTGCTAAATGTCATTTTCCACTAACAGGCTCCAGGAATCCGTGGAGAAATGGATGATTCCAGGTCCAGGGCAGGAATTATGGAAGATGAGATTAGACTATCTTATCATGCCAGAAGGCAAAAGATGCTATCAAAGATCACGTCAAAAGGACTTGGAAGATGATACCTAAGAACGACTCCCAGGTTCCTGATTACTGAATGGTAGAAGCATTCATCAAGATAGGGAGGGAATGTTGTGGACATGTTGAGCTTGATGATCCAGTGGAGGAGGCAATATCCAGTAGGAAGTTGTATATCCCACTCTAGAGTTCGGGGGGGAGGTTTAGTCTGAAGGTGAAGCTATCAGAGTACATGGGTTGCTCTTGGAGAACTATAGAATCAGAGGGATGATGACCAGGGACAGAACACTGAGGGAACATTCATCCCTTTGTTGATGTACATAGAAGGCAGGATTCATGGGAAGGGAGGGCCTACTGGAATTCCTTGCACTGACCTAGCCTTCCTGCCTACAATGACCTCTGAAAGCATGAGTGGGCAGAGGGTGAGGGGCGAGGAAACCACACTAATAAGTAATACTGCTCAGCAAGGGGGAGAAGAAGAAGAATGGTGTTGAAGAAGTAAAGGGAGGAGATGGCATCAAGAAGGGAGAGGTGAACAGTTTCTAGAGAGAAAGTAAAGAGAGAGAGAAAGTAAAATAAAGAATGAAAAGAGTCCCCTGGAGTTGGCAAATAGTGAATTTAGTCAGAGTGAATTTAGTGCAGAGATGAGGGCAGAAGAAAAATATGGAGACATATATCTTCCATCAAGGAGGGAAGTAACCAGAAGATGAGCAGATGATGTCAACATGACAGAGGAGCATGGGCAATAACCAGAAAGCACGATCCAAAATAGAGGAAAGGACTTTGCCAAAAGGTAAAAAGCAATGGTCTAGGAGCACAGGTCTACAGTCCCTTATCCAAAATTCTTAGGGCCAGATGTGATTCTGGATTCAGAATTTTTCAGATTTTAGAACATTAATAATGGAACATATACAGTTAATACATAATACCTGGGAAGCACTTCACAACCAAACACACTAATATTTCTGCAGACAAATGTATAAATATTAACAGCAAGTAGGATAAATAACTTCACATCAGCGCACATCTGTTTTTGTCACCAAATAAGATAATCGTTTCTCAATGCATTTCTTTATTTCAGAGTCACAGGTAAGGAATTGTGGGCTTGTAGCAGAGAAATGCTAAGAACAGACTTACAACAGGTTTCTGCTGAGTAGATGGTGAGTAGATCACTGAGAAGATAAGGATAGAAGACCAAGCGTCCAAGAGGACAAAATGGAACATGTTGGGAAAGGGGATAGCAGAATAAGGAAGGTGAGGGTGGAAGCCCTGGGCAGTATGAGGAGAAAAGGACTTTGAGTAGAGGCTTAGCATTGGGACAAGGGCCAAGATGCCAGGATATGGAGCACGGTTGAATTGATTATCTGGGCTTGAGAAGGTGGAGTCCCAAGAGGAATCAGAAGAATAATGGACTAAAAGACTACACCCTTTCTTAATTTCCAAATGGGAAAGTGCTGAGAGGCTCTTCTGGAGTGTTTTGAAGAGAAGTCTTACCAAAGTGGCTAAGGGGTGGGAAAGGCTTTCCAAATGCACCCTCTCTGTGGAATCATAGCTACTGGAGCTAGCCAGGGGGCTAAGGCTTCATGTTTAGAGTGCAAGACCTCTCCTCACGTGCTCAAGGGAGAGAAGCACCATATATCTCACACACATGGTCCAGGGCTTATGACCCTGAAATTTGGGTGTTTGCATTCTTAGAGCTCTGCTAACCCTGGGCACCTGTAGAAAAAGGATTCACAGATTTCTTGCCTTCCTCCCTAATGAAGGTCACTCATGAGACCCAGTGGTTAATGCTTTTGTGTGTGTGTGTGTGGTAACATTGGTTTATAACATTATATAAATTTCAGATGTACATCATTACATTTCGATTTCTGTATAGATTACATCATGTTCACCACCCAAAGACTAATTACAATCAATCACCACACCCATGTGCCTAATCATCCATTTCCACCTCCTGGCTCCTCCCTTCCCCTCTGGTAACCACCAATTCAATCTCTGTCTCTATGTGATTCTTTGTTTTTTTCTACTTATGAGTGAGATCATACAGTATTTGACTTTCTCCCTCTGACTTATTTCACTCAGCATAATACCCTCAAGGTCCACCCAAGTTGTCACAAGTGGCTGGATTTCATCTTTTCTTATGGCTGAGTAGTACTCCACTGTGTATATATATACCACATCTTCTTTATCCATTCATCCCTTGATGGGCACCTAGGTTGCTTCCAAGTCTTGGCTATTGTGAATAGAGCTGCAATGAACATAGGGGAGCATGTAACTTTACACATTCATGTTTTCATATTCTTTGGATAAATACCCATCAATGGAACAGCTGGATTGTATGGTAGTTCTATCTTTAATTTTTTGAGGAATCTCCATACTGTTTTCCATAGTGGCTGTACCAGTTTGCACTCCCACCAGCAGTGTATGAGAGTTCCCTTCTCTCCACATCCTCTCCGGGGGTTAATGCTTTTAATGTACTTGGAACATCATAGATAAAAGGCATGTCTCAAAGTAAACATGTAATTTTACATGCCTATGGAATGCCTTTTTTGTACCATATATTCTAGGCTTAACGGTAGGTGTAGAGATTACATTCAGCTTGTTCTAATAATATTTAATACACTCCCATCAGGCTGGAAAGACTCTTCAGCCTCAGCCAAAGTTTTTCCTTACAGACTCACATGCAATGAACCCCAGTGAAAGTAAGTCCCTGACTGTGGAGGCACATTTGGGAGGGGAGGCGGGAGACCATGCATGCCAGAGGATTCATGCCAGTGTTTGAAGGCAGAACCAGACCCGACTGTCATTCCTGCACCGTGCACTTCAGCAGAGTGGGCAGAGATTACCAAAACATCACATTAAACCACTCAGCTCCCCTCCACAAAAGTCATGGATGGAGCAAGGGGAACACCAGGCCTCAGTGCAGGCCTGTCCAGATACCGCTGGCCGGGGTCCCCCAGGAAGGCAGAGGGCTTATGAACACCTGAGAGCAGGCGTGTGAGCTGGTGTTTAAGCAGTTCCAACATATCATCAAGAGCTTCAGCCAATTTAATGAGAACCAGAGCTCCAGACCAAAAGGCTTATTTTGAAAACACCTATTTTTCAAAGATTTTGCATTTTAAATTAAACCATATGAGTAACTGTATCCTAGCTTTATAGTATGTTCTGGAAAAGAAAATTCTTGTCCCCTAACTTGGGAAAGAATATTATGATTTTGCAAAAGGAAAGCAGCTAGTGGGGAGGGCGGTAGAGAGTAGAGCCCTGAGGTGCCCAAGGCCAAGCTACAGTGGCCATCAGGCGACCATGACCAGCAGGAAGGCAAAGACCACTAGGAAAAGTTTCCAGATCACTACCTCTACCTCCCCCAGAAATCCAAGTTCAACTTGCAGGCTGATCCTACCCCTACTTTTCTTCTATAGAAGGTGAGAACTGGTCATAATCCAGTGAATTTGACGCATTTGAAATTCATGGAGTGAAAAGAATTGTGTAAAGTCCAGGCATTGTTTGATGGCCTTTAAATGGGACAAATTTGTTTTGTCAGGATAGGAAGTATTTGTTCTTTCTTTTTATTTTTTCCTTTATTTAATTCTGTTTGTTATATTTGTTTTGTTTTGTTTGTTTTGTCCTAGGAGTTATCTGACCTTTCTGGGTTTTTTAATTTCCAGGAGTTGTGCATTGCTATTTTCAGAAAAACTGGATAAGGTTTAACTGATGATAGGCCCTCAGACCACAAATTCCCACAGACCTAATTCTACTGTTTCCCCTTTTTTGACTTGGTGACATTGTACTCAAAACTATTTAGTTCTAGAATAAATATTTTCTTGTCTTTGGAATCAATTAAGGAGCCATCAATATCTTGTCTTTGGAATCGATTAAGGAGCCATCAATAAAACTTGTTGCTATTTCTGCAAGAGTCACGCATCCTCCCCCATAAACTGTTAAATGAGGTGATGATGGGAGGATGCAGAGAGAGCACATGAGGAAACACATAAGTAGAGGGGTCTAATGGAGTCAAGCAGAGAGTTTCGAGTTCAAATCCTCCTTCTGCCACTGGATCCCGTGTGTGGCCATCTGCCAGCCTTGTGAATAGAAGTAAATATGCACAGAGCTTTACCCTGTGCCAGACACTCACTTCACGCATAATCTCATTTAATTTTCACATAGAAAACCCATTTTCATGATAAGGACACTGAGACACCAACAGGTTAACTTGACTTGACCAATGTCTTACAACTAGAATGTGGCAGAACCAGGACTCAAACCAAGGTCTGCCAAACTCCAAAGCCCTTTCTCTTAAGACTCAGATTTGCAAAGTGAGAATTATAACAAACTAGACCCCAGGAACTCAGCATTCATTCATTGATTTGCACCCCGCTGTGATATGATGAAGGGAGCAGGGCATTTGCTTCTAAATTCAGACTCCCCCCTTATTAGTGGTATGACGTTGGACTAGCCATTTAACTTGAGTTTCAGTTTCCTCAATTGAAAAATGAAACTAATAATTCCATTTATCTCAGTCTTATTGTCAAGGTTATAGGAGAAAACAAATGTGGAAGCATTGGACACACAGAATTTCAGTAGATGTTGATTGGTTAAGTAAGTTACTCAAAAGGAAATCCAGGCATAGTGTCTAAGTGCTTGGCCTCTGGCTCATTCCATGAGATTTTAATCCCAGCTCCGCCACTTAGCAGGATCATTTGGGGCAAATTACTTTAGTGCTTGGCAAAATGGAGATAATAACAGAGTTGTTATGATAACCCATGCAAGGTCTTAGAACAGTATCTGGCATACTACTGTTAGTGCCGTCGAGTCGATTCCAACTCCTAGCGACCCTGTGTACAACAGAGCAGAACTCTGACCCATCTTTTTGCGCCATCCTCTCACCTTCTGGCGCTTTATCAGACAATGCTCCTCTGCTATTCATAGGGTTTTCATGGCCAATTTCTTCAGAACTGGGTGGCCAGGTCCATCTTCCTAGTCTGACTTAGTCTGGAAGCTTGCTGAAATCGGTCTACCATGGGTGACACTGCTGGTATTTGAAATACCAGTGGGATAGCTTTCAGCATCACAGCAACACGCAACTACCACAGTATGACAACCAACAGACAGCTGGTGTGGTTCCCTGACCAGGAAATGAACCCTGGCCATGGCAGTGAAAGCACCAAATCCTAACTACTAGATCACCAGGGCTGACCACCTGGCATACAGTAAGTATTATACGAATGTTTGTTATTAGAATTATTATAAATATGAGTGAAAGTAGGGAATTCCTTGAGCATGCTAAGTACTTTTACTATCACATGCTGGAGAAAGTGGAAGAATACAAGATTGCTACAGAAAAAATAAAAATAAAACTTTTAATCTACAGTTTGTACCAAATGGCTCAAGCTAAAAACTGAACACTTGATAGAGGGGACCTAAATATATAGTTATAACTCAGTGGGTGGTAATAGTGAATCCCTTATGAAATAGATCAAAGACATTAATTTGATTTTTCTACACCATTTATTGGACACATATTGTGTTCTGGGACCCATGCTTAGACTGAGAATGGAAAGGTGAATGAGGAAGGACTCCTGTTCTTGAGAAGCTTATTATCTACAGGAGAAACTAGCATGAAAACAAATAACTCTGATAGAGGCACTAAAAGCTACACAGAGGTTAAGAGTAAAGTGCTAAGAAAATATGACATCAAATGTTTTTACATTACCTAGTGATAGAATCATGCGTGCAGATTATCACCTTCTCGCTATGACACAAAGCAAGACTATCCAAGATTATTACTGGTGAGTGAGACACCAACTTCTACGTATGTTATTCCAAATATCAAATATCCAAACAAATTACATGCCAATTTGGGGGGAGTTCCTAGCTAATTTTAAAGCCCACACTAAATAAGTGAATGTCCCTAAATACCCACATAAGGCATTGATTAGCCAGGGGTCCAGAAGTTTCAAGCTGTGATGACAAAGGCATAGACTTGGGGTGGGCAAGGAAGGAGAGAGGAGAGAACCCCAATGCAGGACATAGAGATTCTTTCATGGCTAGCAGGAAGAAAAATATGGTCACAGCAGCGCAAGTGTAGGGATTCTCACAAAATTATGGTGGTTGGTGGTGATGGTAGCCAAATGTTCAAGAAACTAAATGACACCACTAATTGTAAGTATTTTAAACCAAAACCCTAGAAGTATATAAATACATGACAAACCTATATATTCCAATTTGGGGCTTGCCAAAGATAGGCAAAGGATGGCAGTGCAGTCTAGAAAATGATGCCCAAGGGGAGGTAGTAGTCAAGGATGAACTGGGCTAGGGGTTGGGAGGAAGTAACCATGGAGTACTGGGTTCAGTCCAAGATTAGAAAAGGCAGCACCCCACAGAGGCAGCAATAGATTATCCTTCCAAATTGATGAGAAATCAGCCAGGGAAAGCCAGATCCCAGAGACTCTCCACCTTTAGGCCGTAGAGCAACTGGCAAAGGCCAGTTTAGGATACTTCTTTTGAGCAGTTTGCTTACTGGTGAACTCTATGTTTATTGGTCATGCTGCATATGGGGGAAATTTCCGTGGAGAAATTTCCCAGAGGCAGAGACCCAAACCCCCAAATATGAGGTCAAAATGACTAACGTGGACAACTTCATGGGCTACTCCATTTAAGAGAGAATTTGGGACTGGAGGGCCAGCACGGGCAAGATCAGCAGGGAAGGGGCTGTGGAGACCACTAGGTCTAAATCTCCTGGGCCGTTCCCTGGGGTCCCTCGGAGCTCCTCTTAACATCTGCTTAGCACTTATGGCTTTCTGCCCTGAAGGGTCACCTGGTGTACACCTTTCTGCTCCACCAGACTGTAAGCAGGAACAAAGTCATTTTCCTTCTCAGATTGCTTGGCATAGAAAGGTACTATGGTAGAGATGAAAGAAGAGTATAGACGTCAGCCCTAGAAATATACTTTTTAGGGATATAGAATGGCACAGCGGTTGAAATTACAGTCTATGAAGCCAGAATGCATAGGCTCAAATCCTGCCTCTTCTTAGTAGCTGTCTGAGCTTGGGCAAGTTGTTAGTCACCTTGCACCTCAGTTTTCACATTTGTCAACTGAGAGTAATAATAATGCCTAGACCCATGCTCTGGGAATTAAATGAACATTAGCACTTACAGTAGTATACATACTTTGGTAGATAATATTATTATTTTCCATAGTCTAATGAACAGTACACATTAATTTGCTTTGCTAAGCTTTGCTTTGCTAAGTTTTCTCATCTGAAAAATGAGGGCCTAAGATCCAATCTTACAGGATTGGATACGAATTAGCTAATGGAAGTCAAAAAATATGTTGAATGGAATATGTTGAATGGAAAATGCAATCCAAATGTTTGTGTTTGCTGTTATCATCGCACATAGTAGGCACTGGAATCAACGATTGCTAAAATATGGAAACAAAGCAGCTATCAAGAGGTTGGGCCAGACCCCCTCAAGACTCACCACCCTGAGATCTTGCACAGGAAAATTATTTGTAAACATGAATGCCAGACAAGTGTTCCTCGTTAGCTATGCATGGGCCCTGGAGACCAGCACTGCCATGTGGTAAGATCAAGTGAATTGACATACTCTGCCAAGTGAGGCTCTGAGGCCATACCTCCTCACATGCGCCTGATAAATGACTCCCCCAGAGGCCTCCTGTGCTGCACTGTACCACCCCATCTTGGCCACTTCCCTGAAGACCCCCAGCACTCCCTCCAGTAATCCTCCAGACTTTACCCATTCCCAGTTGGCATGGAAGTGCAGAGCTTGGCACATTCCACACTTCAACCTCCTGGATTCACCCCAATGGGGTGGTTCTGCCTGATTGTCCCACAAAGCATCTCTAGGAGAGTCAGAAAGGAATGTGCTGAACTCGCCAGCACGAAGGGCAGAACCAAAGCCAGCATGGCCCATCATCCAAGGGAGTTAGTGCTCCCGTCATCGCTGCAATACAGACACAGAGCAGGCCCTGGGAAGAGCCTGCATCTTCCCCAGAGCCAGGGAGGCGGACAGAAAACCACGTGGGGATGTGAGTTCTCCTGCACAAGCTGGGCCACCAGTACCCAAGCCCTGGGAAACTCCTTCCAAGTGGACATTTGACAGATAAGAGGGAAGAAGGGGAACTGGCAGAAAAATAGCATCTGCCCCTGAAGCTCTTGGCTCCACCTAAAACTGAGAAGGACTTGTTTACCATCAAATTCTAGAGCATTGTGATGAACTAAAATTAATAATAATTATAATAATAATGATGATATATTAAAAAGCATTATCTCTTGGATTTGGAGTGCCTAGAGAATTGTTGTAAAGAGATTTTGAACAAGACACTTGGCCTCTCTGAGCTTCCTCATCAGCATAAGGGGGATTAAAATATTCACTCTGCACGGGTTTTGCAAAGATAGTGCAGAAAAGGAGCCTGGTACGTAGGAAAATTAATTATCGATAAGCCAAGAAGTTCCACCCAGTTCACAGTAGATCTTAGATATGAGACCACTTCATCCAATTAACCCCCCATCCCCACTTCAGCAGACTGAGGCTGCTGGTCTACCGTTGTGCTCACTGCACATCCCAGAGCCAACAGTCCTGAGCCCCTCCTGCTGGTCCTCAATCACTTTAACCAAATGCTACAGGTGCCCTTGGACATGGATAAATCTATGGAGATGAACGTGCCGTTCACAGCACTACAGCCCATGGTTACTCAAAAACATTCATTCACCCACTTCCTAACATGGAGTCCTTTAGCCCTTTTTATTTTTTATAAGCAGGTCATGGTCCTGCTTATGAAAGGGCCATTCACAGTCATTCATCCATTTATTCATTCACTCAGTCAACAAATACTTATTGAGGGCCTACTACGTGCCAGGCACTACGCTAGGAACAGGAGCTAGAATAGTGATCAACACCAGAGATGACTGTTGTCCTTGTAGTCCAGCAGACGCGTTCTCCACAGAGGTAACATTGACCCCAGGGGGAAAAATTGGTTCCTGAGGGTTGAAAAGAATGTACTCATTTGATGTATAAAACATAGATATACATAGTATGTACAATATATGCAACTATATGTGTGTGTTTCTATGTATGTGTGTGCGTGTATATATATAGATATACATGTATATAGATTTTTAGATCTATCTATAGATAGATGGATAGGTAACATAAATTTATTATCTTCTAGTTCTGGGAGTCTGAAGTCTTAAATGGGTCTCACTGGGCTGAAATCAAAGTGTTGGTAGGGCTATGTTCCTTCTGCAGGCTCTACAGAAGAATCTGTTTCCTTGCCTTTTCCAGCTTCTAGAGGTTGCCCATATTCCTTGGCTCATGGTCCTCTTCCAACTTCACAGCTAGCAATGGCAGTCAAGTCTTTCTTACACTGCATCTCCCTGACACTGACTCTCCTGCCTCCCTCTTTCACTTATAAGGACTCTTGTGATTACATTGGGCCAACAAGGATAATCCAGGATAATCTCTCCATCTCAAGGTCAGTTGATTAATAACCTTAATTTGCTCTGAAGCCTTAATTCCCCCTTACCATGTAATATGATTTATTCACAAGTTCCAGGGTTCAGGATGTGAATGTCTTTGGGGGGGCCACCATTTTGCCTACCACAACAGTTTATCTATGACATTAAAATTTCATGGGGGGAGGATCAGTAAAGCATATCTAAAAAGGGCTCTTTAAGGGGGCAATAACGCAACAAAAGCTGAGAAATCTTGGTCTACTAAGAAGGCAATGCAGTATCTTGATTAAATCTGACCTTGAGGTCAGTCTACCTGGGTTCAAATCCCAACTCTACGCTTACTAGCTGTGTGGCTGTGAACAAGTTTCTTAAGCCCTCAGGGAGGGTAGTAATAGGACAGACTTCCTCAGGTTTTATGAGCATTAAATATGTTAATGCATTGACAGGACTTAGAAATTGCCAAATACGCACTAAATGCTTCATAGATGATTCCCTTAGTGTTAGGAGAGACACCAAGATTATCCAAATAATCACAGAAATAAATGTGTAAGTTCAAATGATGATAAATGCTGAAAAGGAAAAGAATGCATTGGAGTTATTATAACACTAATAACTGGTGTTATAAGAGTATAAACAAGGAGTCTCACTTGGAGTAAGAGGGTTTCCTAAGGAAGTGCCCTCTGAACTGAAAATGGAAGGATGGTTGGGCATTAATTAGGTGAAAAGCATGGGGAGGGGGGGTGGAGAGGTTTCCAAGCAGAGGGAACAGCATGAGGGGTGTCCTTGGGGCAGGAGAGATACAGCTCACAGGAGGGACAGTCCAGTGTGGCTGCCCCACAGAGAAGAGGGGCAGTGGGGGTGGATGCCAGACCAGGCTGGAGAGCTGGATGGGGCCAGATCTAAGGGCTTGGGCCACGTTAAGGATTTTGACCTTTATCCTAAGAGCAATAGGAGGCCATTGACCGTTTGAAGCAGAGCGGGTGGTACAGGTGTAATGGTCAGGGTTGATTGGCAAGGGACAATAGTGGATGCAGAGAGACTAACCAGGAGGTGATGGGGATGGGAGTAGGATAGGGGAGGAGATGAAGAGAAAGGAGATACTTAAAAGGTAAAATCTACAGGACTTGTGGAGCACAGCAGAAAGGAATGGGTTATAGATGCACAGGCCTAGTTTTCAATGCCCTGTGTGTGTGTCCACGTGCACCCATCAACACCCAAAGCCACCCCCCCAAGCTTGTGGGTATCTTGTCCAGAGAAAGGCCTGCTGAAACATCTGATCAGTCCTACCCAGATGTGCAGTGACTTCTGTAGCACTCCCCACACCACTCTGTATCCCGGGTATAAAATAAACTTTAAATTGGATACAGCTTTAACAAAAAGTGGTGTTGGCAACAGCTCTTCTTTTAAGACCTCTGTTTACTGTAGAGTGTTTTAAGCATGACATTTTAATTTCAAATTTTTTTAAATATGTATTTTGTGAGAAATAAACAGAGATGACTTAACTGGAAACTGAACCGGGGTCTCCTGGCCCTTGGCCCACATTTCTACCCAGGGACCAACTGTCTGCTGAAGTATAAATCCATCTATGCAAGCTGCTGTATGACCAGCGTGAGTTGTGTTTATGTTCCTCTTAAAAATGCATGTACTCTTGGCCGGAGGGTCCACGGGCCCAAGCATTGATCTCTTAGAACTTCTGCTCCAAAGAAGCCTAATTCAATTCGTGGCATAATTATTCAAGGCCAAATTCTGGCTGCACACATTTTCCCAAAAGTTCTCTGTATTTGCCTACATTGTCATATCCAGGACAGGACCATGGTTTACAAATCAACAGCTCTGGGGTCCTTAAACCATTTGCCATGGCAATGGTTGGGAAAGGAATTCACTGGGAATGATGAAGATTGGCAGAATCTAAACCATAGGGAAAAATTAGTAAGGATTTGGATGGGATAGCGAGAAAGGAGGGATGTCCCTGTTTCTGTTATTTTAGAAACACTGAAGTCAAGAGACTTGGGTTTTACTCCCATCTCTGCCACTAATTACCTGTGTAATCTTCAGTTCCATTCAGTTCAACAAACAGTGAGCAAATGAATGAATGAATTCATCAGGCATGTCTATGAGCCACACTCTGGTAGGTACGGGGTCTCCAAAGATACCTAAGGCACAGTACCTACACTTGGGAAGTTTAAAAATGAAAGGTGGACACAAATACCTAAAAAGAGAATTTCTTTTTTGAGAATTTCTCTCAAGTGTCATAAGTGGTGAGGCATAAATATGCCCAAGGGCTAAGGGAGAGACAAGTCCCACCTGAGTGCAAGGAAGACTTCCTTCAGGCAAAGACACCTGTGCTTATATTAAAACATGAGGAAGAATTAACTAGGTGAATAAGGGTGGGACAATGCATGAAAGTAAGCCATGCTTGGACACTGGGCAGCTCACAGGATTATCGCAAAGGTTGAAGAATCATAGCGGACAGTTGTCACTCTTTTGGCTGCTCAGCATCTGCGCTTTCTTCCTTTGGGGAATTTCCCTCCTTTTGAAGCTTTGTGAGATTCCCAGCACTGAAGGTGAACATTTCTGTCCTGTGCAGTTAGGGGCAGGCATGTGACTTAGGCTTTGACAAGCAGATACATGTGCCAAAACTGTTAAATTAGGAGATAATGACATAAAGAAACACAGTCCTGGGCCGGCCCCGTGGCTTAGTGGTTAAGTGCACGCGCTCCGCTGCTGGCGGCCCGGGTTCGGATCCCGGGCGCGCACCGACGCACCGCTTCTCCGGCCATGCTGAGGCTGCGTCCCACATACAGCAACTAGAAGGATGTGCAGCTATGACATACAACTATCTACTGGGGCTTAGGGGGAAAAATAAATAAATAAATAAAATTTAAAAAAAGAAAAAAAGAAACACAGTCCATAAAAAATCACTCTGGCACTGTGAGCAGCCATATGAAGGTCTAGCTTCCATAGACAGTGGTGCCAAAGGAGCCAAGGCAGCCTCCAACCCCCAGGGTCAGGGTGCAGGCAGAGCAGGCTGCAGCATGGGGGCTAAAGCTGTGCAACCTCAATAGCCCTGCTCGGGAGCATGATTTGAGCTGCAGTTTCAGCTGGGTACCCTCTGACCTAGTTCTTCAGCCTTTGTGGCAATTCTTTGAGCTGCCCAATGTCCTTTTAATTGATTTCTTTTCTGCCTAAATCAACCAGGGTTGGTTTCATTTATTGTAACCAAAACACCTGACTGATCTAGGAATGACATGCACACAAGCTCAAAGGTGAGTGACAGTTTGGTGGTGTGGAGTTGTGGTGGGGGCATTGCAAGCAATTCAGTATTAAGAGAGAATAAACAGTGAGACGAAAAGGATGAGAAATGAGGCTAGAGAAACAGACAGGGGTCAAGTCCCAGAGCAGCTGGTGCACTAGGCTAAGAAACTTGGAACTCATCCTAAAGGTGATGGATACCTTAGCACAGACGGGGCATTAGCCATATTCATATTTTAGATTGATTAATCTAACTCCAGTAGGAGGGGCCAGTGTAAAGTGGGCAGGGGAAGATCAGGAAAAGCCAGACAAGAGGCTATTATGACAGGGCCCTAAGGAAAGGTGAGGAAGGCTGAACCAGGACAGCGGTTGTGGACAGAAAGAAGTGGTGATAGCCATGAGAAATATTTAGGTAACAAAGCAGGAGATACTTATCTTCACATTGAGATGGGAGAAGTCCCTTGACCATTCTGGGCTCAATTTCTTCAACTATAAATTAGAGTGAAGTCTAGGTGTCCCACAAGGCATGCAACAGTCCACGATTCTAATTCCTGGAGATGCAGGTACACTGGACAACAGACGCCATCACTGGGCAGGGAAAGAAACTTCCCCATGGGGACAGGTCAAAACAGGTGAGCCACTTCTAATGAGAAAGATAAAGACTGGGCAGGGTTGAAACTGAAGTCTGCAGGGTTGTGAAAGGCACAGCAAAGATAGGCTTGTTTACTGAAACTTGTGTTTCTAGGACTGAAAGCTTGAAAGGGGGCATGCTATTATATAAAAGGAAGCATTGCTTTATATAACAGGTGCACTGCCAGAGTATACTAATGTTTTGAAAATCTGATGTCCTATAAAACACAACCTCCGTTATAAACTGATTTTTTTTTTTTTACTGTTTACCCAGATGTTTTCCCATTACATAGACATGAATTCACAAGTGGATTTGAGTTCTTGAACATTTACAGTGAAATGTTTCTTTCATGAGACTAAAACATTTCTTAGGTGACACTATATATTCTTCTAACAAAACAAATATCTGAAGGTTTGGGCATCAAAACACTCAGGATAGAATTCCCCTTTTAAGTACATATGCAGCTAAAACTGAACAACAAAGGCAACCAGCTCTAGAAGCACGATTCACAGAATCACACAGTTTCAGCACACCAGGGGTAAACACACACTTCTGGCCCAAGTAGAATTTGCCTTTGCATTGCAGGAGTTCTTTCTCAGCTACAAAAAAAAAATTTTGAGGGGCCGGACCAGTGGTATAGCGGTTAATTTTGGTGTGCTCCGCTTTGGCAACCTGGGTTCAGATCCTGAGCACGGACTTATACCACTCATCAAGCCATGCTGTGGTGGCATCCCACATACAACAAAAATAGAGGAGGATGGGCACAGATGTTAGCTCAGGGCCACTCTTCCTCAAGCAAAAAGAGGATGATTAGCAAAAAGGTGTTAGCTCAGGGCCAATCTTCCTCACAAAAATAAAAATTTTGAGTTATTGTGATTATAGTTTTGTTTGAAAAATTTAAGTGACAAGGAGGTCCTTTTAAAACTATTTCTTCAAAGACTTGAGGATGAAAATATGCCTTGTATTACTTTTCACAGTTAATAAGCTTTTCCATATTTCCTCCCAATGTAGTCAAGGGAAATAAGATGACATATCTTTATCTCTCATGCTATCAAAGTCTTGGTCACCTCACCAAGCAGGGCTACTGACTTTCTGAAGACTTAGGATCCAATTTCAGCTTCTCTGAATAAGCATCTCTACATGAAGAGCCTAACTCAGCTACTCAGCTGTTGTGGGAAAGAACGACCACCTCATCCCAGCCCCTCCTGCCTCCACGTTCCCTCCCCCAGCCACAGGCAGAAGAGGACTTTTGGGGGACTTGCTCCTAAAAGTCCCTTCATTATCATGATTATTTGGCCCACAGAAAAGTATAAAGTAAAATAGTACTTATAATCATTGTCCATTACTTTTTACTTTATCTGTCTTTCAAACTGAGGAGTATTGGACAAGTTTCTGATAGGTAATGTATATAATAAAACCCCCTCCACATTCTGAACACACACATACACACACTGCTACCCCCACACACACATACACACACACCCCTCCAAATCAGGGCACAGGAGAAAAATCAAGTTACGTCTTGAAATGGTAGGGAAGAAGATTTGTCTCTTTTATTCAGCTTGAGGTGCCCCTTGGAGGATTTTCTCATATTGCCTTTTGAGCTCTTTTTGAAAATCACCTAGATTTAGTGAAGAACAGATTTGTTTATAAAAATCTGTTTTAAAGCAACTATGCACTCTTTCCCAAGCAGAGCTGAATTTTTAATAGCTAAAAACATTACCATCACCCTCCCTCCCCAACAAAAAGGTGTTTATTTTTTAAATCTGTGTTCCTGAAACTTCCAGGTTTGTTCCCCCAAGCCATGGCAACTTGTAAGGCACCCAACAGTGGGGAGAGGTGCAATCTACCTTAACCGTGCAGTTTCTTTCTTCTTACACTTCTAATAGTTTCCCTGAAACCCAGAACTTCAGTAACGTTTGCTAGGCAGAAAAATGCTAATACCTTGGACGGTTTTGCTCAAGGAGAAACAAGTTGGCCGCGGCTGCAGGTGGACAGGGTGAATGCTCCACACATATGCTGTGAGCAAATCCTGAGGATAGGGGTCTCCAGCAAAAATACTGGAAGACAGTGTCTTGCTGTTAACCAGCTCACCTTTGCCATGAATAATCAATTATTCAGAGGAAGAAAATGCTACTTTAAAAGATTTTGTTAACATCAGTTTACTTAGTATAATTTTCTTGCCCCATCTTTCTTTTTTAAAAGAAATATGCCCTCACTGGCGACAGGGACAAATTTCCCCCACTCCCTCATCATAAATTCACCTCACCATCCATTTACCCATCCCCCTGCAGCCCTTAAACTAGATTCCATAATAAATAAATATTGCTGCTGCCGCCATTGTCTTATCTCAAACCAGAAAATGAACACGATTTCAAAAACCTGTTTTCTAAACTCTTAGTAACTGAGACAGGAAGGGGTGTGGGGGAGAGGACGGGCGGCCTGTTTGTACACCCACTGGCACTGCCTCTTCCTCACCAGCTAAGCTTTCCATGGAAATTCTGGCTGCATTAGCCTTGGCTAAGCATGGGACTATTTTTGGAAGCCTAAAAACCTCAGGGGAGTGACTTTTACTTTTATTCATGTACAGGGTCCTTACTTTTATTTATTAAAGAAACAAAAACATGTCTCCTGCTTAACTTCAACCAGCTTTCATGTCAAGTAAAACAAAACTTGTTGGCTGGTCCCATCGGCCATTGGCCAGGGTGGAGGGGGAGCCCCTTCCACAGAGCGTCTGAAGCATATGTGACCTGGGTATTAATCTCCCCTCAGAGAAAGGGAAGAGCCACGGACTTTTGAGACTCTTGTCCCAAAGGAACAACTTTGGGAGAGTGTTTGAGTCCGGCTGGGAGAGAAAGGTATCTGGGCAAAATTCCAGCAAATCTGAAGTGTTACTTTTCAAAAGTATTTCAAGTGGGAAAGAAAAGAAATGGAAGGCTCAACACTCCCCTACATTCATTGCTGTGACACTGACATCCCAGAACCTAAAAAATCAGCAGAGAGGATCATGGGGTGAAAATCACCCCACAGATTTAGCTTCACCCCCCCCCCCCCCAGAGTCCAAGCGTTCATTTTAACAAGTTGTGAAGGGCAGGCAGCCAACCCTTCGGCCTCCATGAGACAAATTGATTCAAGGTTTTCTCCTTGAGCCTGAAGCCAGGATGCCTGCAACAATAGCAGCTAGAGAGGTGCTATTGTTTTATCTCAGCAGAGACATGAAACTTCCTTACTTGGGACTAGCGGCCCACCAGGTGTCTACAAGTGGGAACAAGAAACAGCAAGAAATGCGAGCAAAGTGGAAGTTCAAGTTTGCATCAGGCACTAAAACGCTGCTGTGAGAATCTCCAGGGAACTTGCTTGAGGGGGCATCCCCATGTCTAATGTCAAGGCTAGCCCTCTATTACCTCAGCTCTCTCTTCTTTTCCTTCTACACCCTCTTTACTACTCCCAGTTACGATGCTAGCTAGGATTCACATCATATTCCAACATGTTGGACAATGGTTGCAAATATCTGTGCTATGGTGGGCAAATCACCTTAGCTTCCCTGGACCTCAGTTTCATGCTGTTAAATGGGTATGTGGCAGAGACTGCCAGCTGTTCACCATACATCCACTTCATCTTCTCCCTGGGCACACAGCTAGAGTATATATCATCATTTCCCTTGTGGTTAGGCATGGCCATGTAACGGTCATTCCTAGCCAAAGAATATGAGCAGAAGTGGTGTGTGCCATTTTCAGGCCAAGAAGTTGGTGTGCCCTCTTTGTCTCTTCCCACCAGTGGATGTGGTTAATGATGGAGACCTAGATATCCATATATTGAAGATGGCAAAGCCAGAAAAATATATTCCAGAATCACTCCGTGAAAGAAAGCTGCTCTTTAACCAAAATATCTTCCTTAGACTGTTTCACGAGCAAGGAATAAACACTGATTGGGTCAAGCCTCTAAAGTTTTTGAGGCTATTTGTTCCTGCAGCCTACCCTACCTCAACACAGTGTGATAAAAACACTGCCCTGCCTACCTCAAAGGACAGTGGGAAGAATCAAATGAGATGTTTTGTTTGAAAATATATCACATCCTACAAGTCCAGAGCAGAAATAACACCATTTGTAGATGGGCAAGCACCCATAAATTAACAGTATTTCCTGAGTCCAGGCATCATGCTATTTAAATGTTTTATAAGGATTATTTAATTTAATCCACATAACATTATAAAACAGATACTATTGCCACCCCCATTAAGCAAATAAGGAAACCAGGACTTAACAAAAGTGAACACCTCACCCCATATTCAACCTGAGTTGAAGACAGAAAGTCTGAACCAGAACCAATATTCTTAACCAGGACTGCAGGAAAAAAAAGCAGCTTCAAATAAGTGAATAATTGGGACTTTTAATGAAATAAGTGAAACTTTAAAAGCACTTTGCTTCAATTACCTATTTCAGAGAAAACCACCTTTGACCTACTATTTGTCATCATGCTGACCCAGTTTTTCCACTTTATTTTCCATGTTTACACACAGCTCTCATCCATGGCAGCTGGTGTTCTTTCAAACGAATGATGCAGACCAACACCTAGATTCCTACCATAAGTCTGGATGCAGGATTTGACCTTTACTAGGTGCATTTGTAAATCTCAGTCCAGTACAATTTTTTATTCCCTCTAGAACCTCTTTTGTCTTCTTAAATGCATTTAAAATAAGCTAAGAGACAAAGAAATGCTGTTTAATGGTGAAAAGGGGCAAGGGCACCTCCCAGGTATTAGCTCATTTAAGAAATCTTCAAGCAATGTTACCTCATGCTTCCACCATTAGACAGAGTCCCAAATTACAATTGCTGAAGCCTAGTAACAAGACCACCACAGGTAAGCAGGCCATTATAAAAATTTAAGAGCTATTGAGTACTACGGGTTTTTACAGTCGGTCAGCTCAGAGTTATTTAGCACATGTTTTTTCCATCCTTGCAATGCATGGGGAAAATTCACAGCATCCAACATCTCTCAAAACCACATTTCCACCTATGTGGGGCAGTGGAATTAATAAGCATATAGAATAACCTCACAAATTTGGATCCCACTCATCTGGAATTCATGATATTTCAGTTACACATATGTGGGCCTGGCCAGACAAAAAGGCTGGCAGGGGTGGAGGTCACTGCACAAAGTTAATGAAATAAGGGCTGGCAGGGTCAAGGGGGGCAGGAAATTGGGCTGTGGAGCTCAGAGATCATTATACATACATGTTTTAAGATCTAATGAGAATCATATATATAAAGTCACTAACTGTGTGCTGGGGAGATTGTTTACCCTTTGGTATTCATGAGGGTTTGGGAAAAAATTTAAACACTTAAATGAAACCGTAGGAGGAATGTTTAACCTGCTTGCCCATTAAGGCAAATAAAGCATTTTCTTGCACTTTTCAGAAATACATTCACAACAGTATTAGCATAGTTATCTATTCACTGAAAGATGTAAACAACGCAAATCTTAGAGTCCTCCTGACATAAAACTAATAAAATACTAGTCTATAACATACAGTTCAAACTTGAGACTTCCAATAATTCTAATAACCCTCCTACAATCCCTAACCATTCACACATACAGGCCACCTGCTGCTGAGTCTGTGTGCTTGGTTCCTCTGCAGATAGAAAGGAGATAGATTCAAGCTCAAATGTGACTGTGGACCTACTGGGGTATGACCATGCTGGCTGTGCTTGTTTCTGTTGTTTAAAAATCAATAGATAGGGCCGGCACCGTGGCTTAGCGGTTAAGTGCGCGCACTCTGCTGCTGGCAGCCTGGGTTCGGATCCCGGGCGCGCACCGACGCACCGCTTCTCTGGCCATGCTGAGGCCGTGTCCCACATACAGCAACTAGAAGGATGTGCAGCTATGACATACAACTATCTACTGGGGCTTTGGGGAAAAAATAAATAAAATTATAAAAAAAAACTATTAAACCATCAATAATAAAAAAAATTAAAAAAAAAATCAATAGATAATATCAAACTAGACTTCTAAACCCCACGCGATTAACCATCCTGGAGCTCCGTCTCCTCCAGCCTCTTCAGGCCTCCTCTGAGATAATGAGGCAATCTTGTTACCTTTGGGGTCAGTTCCATTTTGAGGCTGTTAGAGAAGATAAAAAGTGTAACTAGCCCCACAGAGACAAATAAGCATGCTCCACTACCTCCACAAGGACGTCAAAACACATCCTTCTCTCCCAAGGAAAAGAAAACACCAACATGGTATGACATATACCTCCTTATCCCAGGGCTATACACCAGGCAGAAGAAAAAGTTAAAAGAAACCCAAACTCCATTTAACTATTTATTAAATCTTCTTTTTTCCTCACACCAGAAAGAAGGTCATTATCTCAAGCTCCCAGAGCTATCCCCAGACCTTTGCATATTTCTCTGTCTCACCCCTTCCAGCTGTTTTCCAGCTACTCATCAGAGGGAAAACATGAATAACCTAAACTATATTCCTAAGGAGAAATACTTTCTTTTATTCTAATTATCTTCTTTATTAAGCATTCAAAAAAGACAAATATAAGGAAGAGGATAAAAATCACCGTAATCCTACCACCCAGAGACAGCATTTTAGTATATATCCTTTTAGACTTTTTTAATACATAGATACACATACGTAATTTTACACATACATAATTTTAAAATTTTTAGCAAAATGGTAGGACTCTATCCATACTGCCTTATAGTCTGTCTCATTTTTTCCCACTTAGAAAACATATGATGGTTATGTTTCCTGATCAATAAAGATCAACATTATCATGGTAAATGTACACTGTAATTTATTAATTGATTTAATTAATGTAAATCAATCCTCGATTAATTTACAGTTAGATATTTTCCAGTTTCTCTCCATTATAAATAATACTGTGATAAACATGCTTTGCACATACAAGAGTGAAATTGCTTTATCAAAGACCATACCTTTTCTAAGGATTTCACTACTTATTGTCAAACTGTACTCCAGAATGTTCTGGATATCTGAATTTACTATCCTAATGGCAAAGTAAACAAACACCCACCACCACCCAACCCTTGACAACTCTCAGTATTAACAGACTTTTTACCCTTTGTCATTCTGATTGCTGTTCAGTTTCTAGTAAAGCAAGACAAGTGTTCTTGGCAATTTACATTTCTTCCTTCATGATTTACCCAACTATTTCACACATTTTTTCTAATGATATGTTCCTCTTTTTCTGAATATTTTTTTAATCTTGGTCTGAGGGCCTGGGACCCTCAACTGCTCTGAATTTACTCCAAAATGGTCCTTGCCTTCTGCTACGGATCTGTTAGTCTCAAACTAGAGACTATTTGTTACGTCTTTCCTAAATCAGTGGCCCTCTCTCCTAGCAAATGCTTTTCTATTTTACTTTGGACATCTCAAAGGAGCCACGCTGTTTCTCTCTATCTTAATTAAAAGGGTGGGGGGAGTACAAATTAGAATGTTATAGGTGATGTAGTAAGGGGCCCTGCTAGAACCTCAGCTATATTTTTCTGCTAAGCCTCAGACATGGGCACTGAGACAAAATTTGAAAATTTTAAACAAAGATTTTTTTTGGAGCTACCAGGACCTAACCCATCCCTACTCATTTATTGCTCCAGGCAGAATTACAACAGAGATGCACAGTAAACTATTTTGATGTTTGGTTTCTGAACTTCTACATGGATGTTAAAAATTCATAACAAACAAGAATGTAGAAAACCAAAAATTTTTCTGTTGTAGGAACCAGACGTTTTGAGAGAAAAAAATATTTTTGTGAGTCAAAAGCTAAACTCTGAAGGAAGCAAGGCTTAGAGTTTATGCCCATAAACCTGTCACTTTGATCTGTGAGAGGTGTGGTACCTCCCTCTCAAAGATGATAGGGGTAGGATGTGGGGTTGAGTTGAAAATATTGGCAGGACGTTACTTAAATATCACAACGCCAATAGCACCCTCATTGAGAAACTGCTCAAATTAATGGACTGGAAAAAAAAAATAGATGAAGAGCCAGACAGTGTGTATAGAGACCAGAGGAGAGCTGCCCAGCCTAAGAAGGGGGAAGTTTGACCTTGCCAGAGCTCGTGAATCTATGTTGAGGAGGCCAGACCCGGAGAGACCACCCAAAAGGAGCTGAGTCAGCTCTGAGAGACTGTCCAGGCTCTTGCCCAAAATGTACAGCCATTCACCAGCACCAATGATCCATGTGGTTGCCAGGCCCAGAGCTGCAGATGGTCAGCCACCATTCCTGTGAGCTCCTTCATCACCTGTGCTGAGCATCATCTTAGCAGTCCTTGTTTCCACCTCTGAGCACCTCCTCCAACAGCTGCACACCACCTCGGTGTGTGTGAACCGGCCTCGCACCCCCGAAACTGTCCCATGTGGACAAGGCCTATTCAATAGCTCATCAGTTTATAAACCTCCTGAACCCAAGGGTGGGAGTCCTGACATTGGGCAAGGCAGGGGTTAATATGGAAAAGTAAGCCCCAAGATCCACTCTTTGGAGGGAGTGAATGAAAGGCCTGGAGACTCTCTCCTCCCTCGCTCTACTAACCACCTCGTCCAGTAGGGACAGCTGTGAAATGCAGCCCATTACACCTGCCTGGCCTCACCTGGCAGAAAAGTGGGACAGACCTACCAAGAGTCCACTTGCTGAGAGTCTGAGGAATCTTATAGGGAAAACTCTTAAAGACAAAAGAAGCAGACACACAAAGTCTGCTCAGTACCATACCTCTAAATTCCTGACAGCAAGGTCTCTATCTATCTTATCACCATTGTATCCTAAGTATCTGGCCCAATGGTTGATATCTAGAAGGTCCAGTAATTGTTTTTGAAATGAATAAATGGATGGATAGGGTACAGCACAAGTTCTATAACTTGGATTTACCTGAATTACAAGCAGGTTGGGAGACGTTAGTCAAGAACGTACAGCTGTGTTTACCCTGAACTCTCAGTGAGAAATTATGAGACAAAGCAGAACTGTTTAGTATCCTTCAAGTACAGAGTAACAGAGAAGAGAACACAGCCATGCTCTCCACTCCTGCTCTGGTCACAGTGTAACTCTGGGACGTGGGAGCGCTCCAGGGAGCACAGAGCAGGTGGGGGCTCCAGGATGACAACAGCACGCAAACAATGGTGGTCCCACTGATGGTGACTGTGCCTGCACTCACCTTAGACAGCCACCTAATGGGTGCATCACTGGAAGGTGGCTTGGAGATGCTCTACAGAAAAGCAGGTCTTGAGATGACCTTTGTATTTTATTTTATTCCTTAGGTATTTACTAAATATCTAGTTAGCTCCAGGCAGCTATGTGCCAACCTCAGAAAACTGAGGAGATTCTGGATGAACACTGAGAAGTGGAGAGAATGGAGTAAACAAAGATGTGAAGGCAAGAAAAAGAGTAACTTAATTGAAAACAGGTTCATAATTTACAACATAATTTCACATGTATCATCTCATTTTGAAGTGAGACAATAGTAAGCAATAAACAGGCAGGTCCAGAGTCAGTACTGTGGGACCGATAAGGCCCAGTTGGGGAGTAGACTGGTAAAGACGATGAGTGGAAAATAGGAAAGTGATATATTCACTCTCCCAGTAGCTTTCTGGCTGGAAGCAGGCAACTAGACTTTACTTACAATTTCCATACAATGGTACTTCTCTTAGACCAACAGTAAGAAACTAGAACTCACCTGCCTTGGACCACAAATTTCCAGGACTGCTTCCTTAAGGCACATTTACTCCAAACCACAGCATATTTTTAAATACCAAACTTGGGTGAGGTTTTCAAACATAAAATTTTTAAGTGGTTTCATGACAGTTGCAAAAACTGGACTGACTCAATGAATTTATTCTTCAGAGGATCCTGGGCAGTTAGAATTCCAGGTTGCTATTTACAAGACCAAGAATTAATTCCCCTCTTGTATCTCATAGAGCGGCCACTGCCATATGCCCATGGAGAAAATGCTGAATGCTGGATTCATGACTGAATTAACTAAACATTTTGAAATCAATGGTAATCTGTGTTTTAATTCCTGCCCCAAATTTCAGAAGGTGGCAAAGTCTGACACCTTTCTCCAACCAGAGGCAGATAACATGGAAAATAATGCCTCGTCTCTCTTTCCCCTTAGTACATCTCCAAACCTGTGCCCCAGACTCTTTGGCTAACACACCTCTTGAATTAATGTGTAGCGAGTTTCCCAAGATCAACACTGACATCTTTCATCAAAGCCTTAATTCAAGGCTAACTGGTATTTTAAGGTAACAGAACCAGCTGTGCATACAACATGTTTGCTTGAGACACCTCTGCAAGATCCAGGCTTCTTAATATAATCTTTCAAGCATGAATGAGCCCAGCAGCTCCCTGGAACCTCTGACCAGATAAAGGCAGGCAGGCAGGCAGCACTACCCCTGTGCATTTTGCATTCCACATTGAGTCCAGCTGCCTTGACCCCTGGGAATTTCTTTCTCTGTAATTCCAAGTATTTGGACCAAACAGCTCAGTCCCCAGCAATTTGACAGTTCAATTAATATTGTCATACCTAGATAAATGGGACTATAAAACATCCATGTGTCATTACAATATGGTCTATTTTTAGGAGCCACCCAAACGAGGACAGGGTCTTGCAGGTCACTGAGGCCTTTGGATTTACGAAGTCCTGGTCAGAGGAAGGTCTCTCCTGCTCTCCTCCCTTCTCAGCTTGTTCTAGCAGATGATCAATTACCAGGTCATGGGTCAGAAAGGCCGTTTATCTGCTGCGTATCCCCCAGAACTTACTCCCTGATGATATAACTCTCCAAATGCTTTGGAGCAACAGACTAATTCCTCTAACAAAACCTATTTCCTCTGGAGACTGAGAAATGAGGGTGGACAGATGGCCCTTTGCTTCTATCACCATTGCCCCTCTTGTCTAAAAAGAGGCTCTTCTTCATCAGAAACAAAGTGAGTAAAATTTAAATATTGGGAGAGGATTATGACACAATACTGCCTGATTCCAGAGATTATGTACAACTTGAGGAAACTGACCCTTCTGAGAGGCAGAAAATCTGAACGAGAAATACAAAAGAAAAGCTGACAGCCTTTCAAGGTACCAAGAAGCTTTTATTTGAAAGAACTGCAAAAACTGAGATGAATTACTTTTCAAATAAAGTAGAAAAACCTCATGTATTTACCCCCTCATTAGGCTCTGAAATGATTGGAGAAATGAAATTGACTCCCATATAACTAGAAATCTTCGGTCTTGAAATGATCTGGTGATTCAACTGCTGTCATAATTCTTTTAAATGTTCAAGATATGATTTTAATTGGATTCTACCAAATTGCCTCTGTTAGTTTATTCCTCAAAAGTGGTTAAGAAGTTGCCTGTTTTTGTTTTTGTTTTCAGCTGAGGAAGATTCTCCCTGAGCTAACATCTGCTCCCAATCTTCCTCTTTTGGTATGTGAGCCGCTGGCACATCATGGCTACTGACAGATGAGTGGTATAGGTCTGACCCCGGAACCAGGCCAGGGTTGCAAAAGTGGAGCACACCAAACTTAACCACTAGGCCACCAGCGCTGGCCCAAGAAGTTGCCTGTTTTGATCCTATATTGTAGGGTGGGTTAGAAGTTTCAAGATACACCTGAGATTAAGTTTGTGGGTCTAAGAACTTAGACTGGGCAATAGAAGTTTTCCAAAAGGTATATATTCTGTGACATTCCACGGGGTTCAACTTAATTCTGTTGAAAGTATGGCAAGATGGGATTTTCTTCCCCTTCGCATCCTCTTTCTGGGACTGAGAGCAAAACCATCTCCTCTCAGGGAACTTGGCCACAAAGCGTAATAGAAGAGGGTCTTTGAAATGCAGGGAAAAGAGGCTGAGACACTTAACAAAATAACATACCAGAGTTATGCTCTCAGAATATTTGAGAACAGCCACTTTTCTTCATGACCTCCCCTCTCTGTGCAGGGCCTGAAGCACACACAGCACTACCATCCCCACCAGCACCCAGCTCCATGGAGAGGAACAAACAGAAGCTGGGAGGAGGAAGAAGAGGAAACCTTGGGAAATGCAGGAGGATCATGAAGGAGAGGAAGAAGGGAGGGGACGACCAGAGAAGAGAGACTTCCTAGGTTCATTTAGGTGCACTCAGTAGGGACTGGAATAATCTGGAAGAGAAGAGAACTGATTTTCACCATCATCTGAACTCCAAATGTGGTTAGTCTCCAACAGTAAGATTTTGATTCTCCAATAGTAAGATCCTCCAATACTAAGAGTAGTAAGTGAAGGAGGGCACATTCCTGCCTTCCATAAGTCAAGGACATGACTAAAAAGTTCCATGTGGCTAGAAGTTATAGAAAAGTCCCATTATACTAAGTGAGGTCCATGGTTCACAGAATTATACATTAAAAAGTAAGAATAAGTTCCTTAGTCAATATATCTCCATAACTTCATGATTTGGCTTCCCCTCTCTTCCAAATAATAGATGAAAAAAGAAAGGGATTGATACCACAGGACATATCGAGGCTCAAAATATCTATTAAAAATCTAAAGTCAGGGTTGAAGCTGTGGGTCTGCTGGGTTCTAGGGTCAGAAGCAGTGGTAGCCAGGAGCTCCCAGAAGTAAAGCAGGGTAATAAGAACCAAAGGTGCTCCATTTGCAACTAGATATGGAGCCAGGTTCTCTGTATGAAGCCATGGGGCTGGGGTTTTCTTTATTTGGAAGTAACTAGAACATAAAAGGGTACTGATCTAATACAGTCATGTGCCACATAACAATATTTTGGTCAATGACAAACAGCATATACAATCATGGTCCCACAAGATTAGTACCATATAGCCTAGGTGTGTAGTAGGCTATACAATCTAGGTTTGTGTAAGTACACCCTACGATGTTCGCACAACAACGAAATTGCCTAACAACACATTTCTCAGAACGTATCCCTGTCGTTAAGTCACGCATGACTCTACAGAGGGCTATAGCTTCATAAGAAGCTGTGAATCAAGGGAGATGAAAGCAAACAGACAAAGTTTCATGATAAGGAACTACATTTATCATCAAAGCTCAATTTTAAGGCCTGGAAGCCCAGAGATAAAGACAAAAATGGAACAACAACAACAAAAATTCCCTAGACTTTGAGAAAGAGAAAAAAACAAAACAACAACAGAAGATCCCACTTAAAATAAATCTTCAAAGCAAAATTCTAAAGCACAAGAAATCTAATACTGAGAAAGTTAACCAACAATTTTGAACACAAATTTACTCCAGATGAAATAGTGTATGGAAGAATTTCACAAAAAGTAAAATAAGTGTGCTTAGGATACTCAGAGAAGAAGTGAAAGAAAGCTGCCATTAAAAATGAACAAAAATTTATAAAACAAATATATATACACACACATATATCTATATCTGTCTATTGTTTATATATAGGTATATACATACATATATTTCTTAGCTCTGTCCACTGAGAGGGCTTTGGGGCATGAGCACACCTCGTACCAGATCTTGTCTTCTAAGTATTATTCTCCACTGCAAGACAAAGGTTCCTTAGAAAAATAAATGATTCCAGCACTAGGGTAAGGAAAGCAGAAAATGAGCCTAGAACATCCTGTCATGTCAGAAAGCAAAGAAATACTTGAAGAGTGATGGGGATATGTCAAAAGTTCACAGAAGCCAGCTTGGATGGGTCCCACTCGTCCTGGTGAGTGAGGTTAGGCAGATCATAACAAGACAGAACCAGCAGCAAAGTCTCCTGGACACTAATGGTTCCATCCCTATGTAGGAGAACAGAATGTCAGATGGTCCTCGATGAGAAAGCACATATTTGACCTAACTGGTTTTGTTGTTTTCTTCTGCCCTCTGAAGTGCCCAGTGCTGAAAAGCAACATTGTGAAAAGCAACTGATTGCAGAATGTCCTTCCTACTGTCTTCCTGTGAACATTAGAATTTGAAACTTTAAAATCCTAGGTATGGACATTAACTTTAATTCTAATCTTTGTGATCAGGCCAGCATTGAAATGGCCTGCTTTTTAGGAGGTCTATGACTAATGTTTTCATTTCACAGAATCATAGAAATTAGAAATGGAAAAGATTTATTAAGTCATCTTGTACTTGCCCCCTGCCAGACAGACATTGTTCCCCAAGGTCTGTGGGCTCTGACTGCATCCAGGCGTGTTTGCAATGCTTCAAGCAATGAGGCTACAGTCTCCTACCTTGGGCAACAACTCCACATTCTCACAGCTCTTCCACTCAGAAGGATTTTCCCCTGAGATTCAACCCTACTATCCTTTTGTAGTTTTCTCTTTTTTCACCTCATTTTGCAGTTAGAGTTTTTTTTACCACTGTCTTATAGAATGGGAAAATTGCCTTTTGGTTCTATAACTCTTAAAGGATGCTGAACCAAAAATGCTTAGTGAGAATTAAGTTTCAGTTTAGCTCCAGAGGCATTTCTAACGTTTGCCCAATGCCAATCGTGAAATTAAACAGAAGTAGGAGGAATAAATACAGTCATGCGTCGCTTAACGATGGGCAGGCATTCTGAGAAATGCGTCGTTAGGTGATTGCGTCATTGTGCGAACATCATAGAGTGTACTTACACCGACCTACAGGGTATAGCCTACTACACACCTAGGCTATATGGTACTAATCTTATAGGACCACTGCCATATATGCGGTCCATTATCGACCAAAACATCTTCATACAGCACGTGACTGTAGTGAGTTACAGGGATCCAGGAATATGTAGAAGTTTGTGTGATTCAGAAGATATACACTTTGTGAAACAAGTGTAGAGCTCCATCAGGTTATCAAAGAGTGACCCCAAAATGCTTAAGAATCACTATCCAGGAATACAGTCACAGAGAAGAAATAGAATGAGCTCTTAAGTTGGGAGTTCCTTCAAGATCAGGTATATGTTCTTGAATCTGCTGCCAACTAATTATGTGATTTGAACAAGTCTCTTAACTTCTCTGGGCTTTGGTTTCTATCTCTGAAAAAGGAGGGCAGAGAGGAAAAGATGGCAAGTGAGAAAAGGGAGGTTGAATTAGATTATTTCTAAGGTCCCTTTCAACTCATAGAATCCTATTTCATGATGAACATCACCAATCCTTAAAGTCTTGTTCTGAAAGCTTCAGCTATGGGCTGAAAGACATTAGTTCCTTCCAGCTCCTGCCTCTCTTCCAGATGAGGATCTTTGACATAGACTTGCTATGTGCAAATAGCATCAGTAGACTTCAGGACACAAAAGCATGGGCCCCTGCCTCAGCCACATCCAACACCACGCTACCCCCAGCTTGTGAATAAAGTTCCCTGAGTCACTACTCAGTTTTACTGTCCGTGGTCTTCTAAATTGCTCCAGAATGGAGGTCCCAGTGCTTTACATGGAGATTGCTTTGAAAAAGGCTATTCAATTTTTCTTCTTTCTTCATTTATTCCACAAGTATTTATTGAGCAGCTACTACATGCCAGGCACTAAGCTTGGACACTACTGTAAATGAGACCAGTCCCCATCCCCAAGAAGCTAAGGATCCTAAGAGCATACAAAAGCCCTCTCTGTGGAGCAGTGCATGGTCCCAGGAGAGCTCCTAGCTTGTTTCACTTGAGAGGAAAAAGAAGGAGTTGGAGCTGGCTTCGAAATAAGGAGGGACACAGCCTCCGCAAGTGTCATACACCTACCTACCCGGGGAAGGGTGATGCTGGCACCCTCCCAGAAGTGAAAATGAAAACCCAGCCTAAGTTGCACTACACCCTTGAGCTTGGTCAGGAAAGATGCTAGGGTTGTGTGTTTTTATTCGAGTTTTTCTTCCACTAAAAAGAAACTGACTACACACTAGATTAGTACATGAATATCGCTCTCACAAGGAGCAGGATTCCATCCAACTTTGAGCCAGCTGACTTCATTAGACCACACCTAGTAACACTAATCCTGGTGTTATGTTTCCCGTGAGAGAAGAGCACACAGCATCTGTCTCTTTCCCCAAATGGCTGATATTTCTTGCCTGGGTTCTTTTCCTTTAAAGTTTGCATCTTGTTCTGGTAGAAAAGCATTTCTCTTATTTAAGACCAAAGCCTGCCAAATATAAGGGATTCTCTCACAACAATACCAAAAGGCACAGAATTCTATACTTAAATTGTTTACCATTTCTTTCTGGTGGTGATACTTGTTTACCATTTCTTTCTGGTGGTGATACTTGCCTGGACCACAACTGTAAGTCTACAAAACAAAAGTGGACTCACAGCAGTGAACAAAGAGGTCACTGCACAGAGAGTATGAGCCATCCAGACTGAGACAGTGCCGCCACCTCCCCCAGAAGGCCAAGAAGATACCCCCCTCCTGTCAGGGACTCAGGGAAAAGGATCCCACCTCACTTAGGGAGAACATGCTTGGCCCACACTGCCACAGCACCCCCAACCTTCTCCCCATCTCCCATGGCTGCACAGTAGTGGATACGTCCTATGTGAAAGCCGGATGGAAGAAGTGTCATGATAAAGTAAGAAGGATAGAGCAAAGTGTACTCATTCACTGCATATGTGTTAAATAGCATTGATTGATCACTTGAGGTGAATGGGGGACCTAAGCGGCACACTCAAACAACAAAGATGGTCACTAAATCGCCTTATAAATGGAGAGGGTCCCATTTCTCTGTGCCATTTGGAGTTACATGCTATGGCAGGGCTGAACTGCATTATATAAAACGAAGTCAGGAATCTGAAGTTCTCAGAGTAAACTGGAGTAGCATATGGAGGAGGCCAAGGTGGTTGGGGGTTGTGAAGGGAAGAGGGAGGACGAAGAGGAGCAAGACTACAGTAGCAGACCAGGGAGAAAACAAATGCCCAGTGAGGGATTTTAAGTTGCTTTGAGATGAGCAATGTATATGCCCCCAGTTTTCCTCTGTGAAATCTACTTTCTGTAGACAGAGCTCACTGATGTTTTTGTGCAAGTGGACTATTTGGGGTTTGAAGTGAAAACAGACTGGGTAGTCCAGACCCAGGACTGGAGGATGAAAGGCCACATGGCTCTCTCAACTCCATTACATTCCCACTACCCCACTGTCCCTGTGAGGGGGGCTTCAGGGCAGGGGAGGGAGGGAAAAGTCCTGTGCAGGACCTGTGTGGGGGCTCACCCATGCTCAGCTGGGTCTACTGTCTGGAATTCAGTTCTGCAAAGGGTCTGTCACCATGCCCTTCCTGCTGGAGGTGCCTGATCAAGCCCACCCAGGAAGAACCATACTCAAACCAATGGGGCCATGGCTCATTGAGTCAGCAATGACATTTACCTCCTGAAGGGGAGAATGTGTTCCTTTCGGTTACCAGGGCCAGTTTCGTGGGTGTGCAACCTGTGTAACTGCACAGGACCCCCGAACTTAGAAGAGCCTGTCCTTGGTTCAATGCTTTGCTACCTCAGTCTTGAAATTCCTAATAATTTTTGAGCAAGGCCCCTGCATTTTCCTTTTGCACTGGGTCCTGCAAATTATGTAGCCAGTCCTGGTGATAACCACCAGCCTGCCAGCAAAGCACTGACCGAGAAACCAAATTAGACTGTGTGGAGGGTCAGGGTGAGGTCGACAGTTAAGGGTAAGGGGTCTGATGCTATAAAAGGAACTCTGGACTTGGAATTGAGATCTGAGTTCAAGGCCTGGCTCTGCCATTATTAGCCGGGTTTTCTTGGATTAAATGTCATAATGTCGCTGGGCCTCAGTGACTTATTCACTGGTTCATTCAATTATTCTTCAAACATTTATTATCTGCTTACCCACTAAGCAAGGTGCTGGAGATATAAGTATAAATATCACACCGTTGGTTCACTCAAGCGGGAAAAACAATTGCATGAAAAATTAAAATAGAACATGATGCATATTTTGATAAAGGAAATAAACAATGCGAAAAGAATACAAAGAAGGGGCACCTGATCCTCACTAGGGAGGGAGAGGAGGAGTTGGGAGGGGCAGATGAGGGAGGGGAGTAGGCTTGGAGGAAGAGTTAGGAAGGTGTCCCCAATGTGGGGATTCTGCCAGTTGCTGAGAATGTCTATTCCAATTATGCATTCCAGACCTGGGGAAATCACCACAGGATGGGTTTGGGGGCCCACTGTGCCCTGTGGGTGATGGAACTGAGCTAACACTCCACTGATCACCTACTCTGACTGGTGGACTACAGTGATGTTTTGGGTCTCCTAGAATTAGTGTCAGTTCAGAGCTAGCATCCGGAATCTCTGAAAAGTCTGATTATTTCCTTTTCCCCAGTGTACACTCACCCCCGGAAAAGATCGCAGGTCTTCTAGGAAAGGAAAAAGAACCTGCACTGCTGTAAAATGGCTCTATTCCTCCCTGGTGTGCCTGCATGTCACAGCTGTCATGAGAATCAATCAGGAGAGGCTTTGGTATTATTAATATTGAGTAACCAGTCAATCAAAAAAGAAGAGAATCGTGATAAGAAAGGATGTTGCTTACAACATGATGCTTCTTTTACAGACATGAAACGATGATCGTCTTTCCTGCTTTTCTACCTCGAACTGTGATTGTAATTTAAATCTCTCCTAATAAGACTCTTGAACTAGAAGTAAGGTCATCTCCAGGTTTAAATTTCTACGATCTCAGATAAGATCCAATTAATATCTTCTTCCCTACAGTGTCATGACCTAAGAGACATATAGACACAGGACCTACTTTCTTTTAACTTATGATCTCACTTTGGAAGCAATCATGGCATACATACCAACATTGAGATCCATACAAAGCATCGTTTAATTTAGCTACATGTTTAATTTAGTTGATTTAGTTAAACTAAACTGTGTGGTGCAGACTGAAAGCAATATCAGACTAAGCTGATGCTCCAGCAAAAGAAGGCAGCTTCCCACAGGAAGCGAGGCTCAGTGAATCACCCCGTTTCTCCCCTCAGCAAGACCAATAGCGCAGTTTGGCCTCCTCTCCATCACCGCGGAGGGCACGCTTAGTCACCAAGATCTTGTTTGGTGTTTCCTATTTCCTCAGTTTCTGCTTCATGCTGCTTCTCACAGCTGATACACTCACCATTCTAACGTCGTAATTATACCTCTTTTGATTAATCATCACAACATCCCAGATCAGCAACTGTTGGAACTTGGGAGGTTGGTTTTTATAATTTGGGTACAGTTCAGTAATTTTCTAGAACTGGGTCTCTAGAGCAGAAGGGCACTTTTTCTGCAATGACAGCTTCCCATGTCTTTGGTAAAGGAATATATTGTTTATAGACAGGGGTTTGTGGTACCAGGAACCCAGACAGGACCACTGGGATACAAAAGTGATAGACAGATTGCCAGTGTTTGGAGGACTAGACCTGGAATAATCAAGAAGCTCCAGCCACAAACTATTTCACACCAGGAGCCATTCCCAGTTTGTACTGATGGAATAATATGCAACGTGGTATGACTGAAAGGGGCTCTTCAGCCCTATGCAGGCCTCTGGCTGTTCTGACCTGTCTGAGGACAATTATTGTCAGAAAGACCCTTTCTAGCAAAAGTGGCACATAAATCTTTTTCCTAGTTTTATGTGATCTCTTCAGAAGATTTTGTTTTGATCTCTCAACAACTGGTCACTTTGCACTAACTACCCCTATTTGGGAATCACAAGTCTAAGAAGGTTGGTTACCAGACATCTCGAGTAAAGCAGAGACATTTACTGGTCACTGAATATTCATGAACTCAGCCACATTTCCAGCCACCTGGTAACCACCAGGTGGTTGGGGGCAGGCCATGTGGCTAGTTCTGGCTAATGGGCTGTGAGTGAAAGTGATACATATCACTTTTGGACTGAAATATTGAAGAGCTGGTGCATGACCCTCTGACCCGGTCTTCCGCTTCCGAAAGCATTGCTATGATGTCAAACAGCCTCCATCTCTGAGACAAGGCCTGGAGGGAAGATGCCCTAGGGAACCGCCAGGCTTTGCTTGAACAAGAAATAAACCTTTACATGTTAAGCCACTGCGATTTTGGAGTGTGTGCATCACTCCAGCAGAGCCTAGCCTGACTAATGTGACTAGGCAGCTCAGTGGGACTCAGAGCTGGGAATAGAACATAACAGCTCTACTCTCAGATAAGGGCACTCTTACCTTTCCTCAAGATTATCTGGGTCAGAAGCTACCAAAAATAGTGGCTATATAACTGGAAATAAAAGAAAAGTAGGGAAGAGAAGTGCCAAATAAAATAAGGACAGGAAATGTTGGTAAGCAATGGAAATTTGCCCTTTCTTGTGGATAGACTAGTCATCCCAAAGATGTGAAGTTGGGAAAGATGTTATCGTGAAAGGCTCAGGGGAGGATGGGGATGGAGGCCATACAACACAACCTTTGCTTCTCAGCCAAACCCCAAACTTTTATGTCAGGCCAACAGCAGGGTAAATTAGAAAGCTGAAAACCTGGGCAGACACAGACAAAATTTTAAAGTTTATTTTCAGAGCCTGCTATCTGCCACACAGCTGACACAATCAATATTTCTTGAATTATTTGTTCATTCCTGTGGCCCCTTTCCCCTTTCAGTATCTTGAGCCCCATACCTCAGCCACCCAGTGTCCAGTTCTTCTGAGGTGCCCAAACTCTGAAGCCACCCCAGCAGCACCCTACCCCCAACACCTCCCTTCCCCTCTATCCCGTCTTTTCATCAGTCCTAAGTCCAATTCTCTTCTGGCTTAGGCAAGCCAGTGCATCAACTTACATGAGCCAAGGTGACACTGGCTAGGGATTTGGGATTAGGTCTTATGCTCCTAGATAATTACATTTTAAGAGGCAACATTGCTGCCGTGATTGAAAGATGTGACTGAATTTCAGCCCTCAATGCAAATCCAGGGAACAAATCTTTTGGAGAAAAGAGGCCTTTCAAGACTTCTCAAATCAGTCTGGGGACAGAGGACTGTCTCCTTCACTCACCTCTACCATAGGGTCAGGCATCCCTGCCCCAGAGCCACCTTCCCCTTTCCTGTCAAGGTCGTAACTTCCTCCAACCTGTCCTATCACTGACAATCATCCCCCAAACTGCCTCCCACATCCTCTTGCAATGACGCATCTACATCACTCTCACTGTGACTCTGGAGGCAGAGAAAGAAGCAGAGACACCTGGGTTTTATGCCACTGAAATTGGAAAACAGACCTTGAGAAAAAGATGTCAAGGTCCAGCAGGACATATTTTTCCATCAAAACACTGTAAAATGAGTAGAGGTTTCACATGACGCTCACGTCTTGGTATGTGTTTGTTGTTTTTAGCACAGCAGGCCACATATCTGAAGCGATACACGCATATATGATGTAGGCGTTACCATGCCAAATGCCACACGTTTTTTTGGTTGAATAGAAGGGTAAATAAGGGCATAAATATAGCATTTTCCGTTGCCATGGAAATGCAACAATTTGGGCCCTCGTCATTTTGGAAAGTTTTTTTATTTCATTATTTGGGCTCACTCCCTGCTGTGAATATTCCTATCAGAAAATCTCCAGGCCCTGCTGCTGCCATAGTTACACTGACCCACCAGCATTCTTTTTTTTTTTTTAATAATTTTATTTATTTTTTCCCCCAAAGCCCCAGTAAATAGTTGTATGTCATAGCTGCACATCCTTCTAGTTGCTGCATGTGGGACGCAGCCTCAGCATGGCCGGAGAAGCGGTGCGTCAGTGTGCGCCCGGGATCGGAACCCGGGCCACCAGCAGCAGAGCGCGCACACTTAACCGCTAAGCCACGGGGCTGGCCCCCGACCAGTATTCTTCACTTGTCTTTTCAGACGGGATATGGCTGATCTCTGGGGAGGAAATTCATTATCTGTTTTTTCTTTATTCCCAGATGTGAAATCCACATTTTCAATATTAAAAGTATTAATATTAATAGCATATTTTAAAGTCAAGATTCTGTAGCCTACCTGGCTATATAGAAGGGTATGTTCTTCAAAGTCTTGAAGTGTTTTTGATCTATTTTTTTGATCCAGACAAGGAATGAGTCTAATACCATTTGAACTCTTACTGAACAAAGTGTTTTAATTCCTAACCCTAATATGTCAGCATAGAAAATCAGAATTTTAACCTTTGCATTATCTTAACATCTCCACCACAGTCATTAATTTAGATGTTTCTAGCATCTAAGCTAGATCTGTGGTTTAGCCTCTGCTAAACTTATGTCTACAATGAACAAAAATTTAGATTTGGAGACTGACTTAGACTACTTATTCTAAGATATGCTGGTTTGCTTCTTAGCAACTTATCAATATATTGAACAGCCACTAAAACATCTAATGAGTAATTACCATGTGCCAGGCATTATACAAGGCACTGGGAATTAAAAAATAAGTAAGACACAGTTCCTGCCCCCAAAGAGCTTGTCTTATTGATAAAACACCCAAGTGTTGTTACTGGGGATTTTTGTGTTGGGCTGAAGTTGAATTAAATTACCTTTAAGATTTCTTCAAACCCTAAGATTCTGAGCTTATTCTACAATAAAGTTTAAGACTAAATTAACACTAGCATCAAAAATTTACAGAGTTTGTTTTCTCAAATTATCTCACACATATATATAATCAACTCTCAATTATACCAGCAGCATTTAAAATTAATTGGAAAAGTTCCTAAGCTCCTTTGCAACCACAGTGTCAAAAGTTGCAACTAGTAATAGGGCGAATTAATTTGACTTTACTTTTGCCCATTAAAGGAGGTGGTTAGGCCATGAAGGTGCAGTCGGATGACACTGTCTCCTCTCCCTACCCCCAACCAGACTCTGCGAAAAAAGTGACAATAAGAAGATAGATCCCGGAGAGACTAGGCAGCCCAGGACAAGGTGGGGACAGGAAGGGGTACAGACCTGCAATGATTACCTACAGAATGGAAGTTAGCTGCATTCAAACTGTGGCAATCCAGCTTTATCCACAACATCCTGTTTTCCTATTTACCTTATTAATGTTTTACATCCTCCCTAATCCAGTCATTCAGAGTTGGCCCTTCAAAGTCATCTTGGACCCTCTCTTCTCCCTGTTCCCAACATCCAGACATAGAGTACTATATGTGATTACATAGTCTTCACTCATAACGTCTCAACCCTCAAATTTCTGCACAACTGCCTGTTGTATAGTGTGTGTTTGTGTGTGGGGGGGCTTGAAATGTACACACTATGATTCAGACATTAAGAAAAAGATCTTTTATTTTGTTATTAAAACTTTTTTTCTCAAGTCCTGTTGATGGCAGAAAAACAAACAAAAATATTTAAAGTAGCCCATTAAGAACACCCGAAATTTAAACTCCATATCAGGACTGCTTCTTCCCTCTCAAAAGGTCTTTCTCCCCTTCCTCACGTCCAAGAAGGTCCCGGAGTGCAGGTATTTCTCCCAGGAGTGCAGGGGCCCCAGGACCGAAGTCTGTACCGTGCTCTACGATGCTCATCTCCCTGCTCACTGAGTGCCCTGTGCTGGAGTCCATGGAGTGGTACCCAGCTGGTCTCGTCTGCCCTTGTCAGCTCTGGGCTGTCACCCTACTGGCTGACTGCTGACATGGTCATTCCACTCATAAAGTGAAATAATATGACATGCATCTTTTGTGACCCTGCAAGCTCCCATCCTAGTACAAGCAGCACTTTCCCCTTCCTGCCTACCTACTGGAAACTTTCCTCATGCCAACTGCCTCCTCCTGTCCCTGCTCTATAGCTTTTGGTAAAATCTTTATGGTCTGATTTGGCCACAATTGGATCTTGACATGGACTGAGAAGTTTTTAAATTTATGAAACCATTTTCTCTCTTAAAAAAGCCTGGGTTTGTTTTGCTTGGACTAAAATCTGATTTTAAACTCAAATCTAATCAATGATCACTTAATTTTAGGCTTTCTCTTAGGCAACGATGTCATAAATTCAACGGGTAAAGGAGCTATGGGACATGTAGGATCTAGAGTTATTGAGAAATTCTTTGCTTTATTATCATCTTAAGCCCGTTCTCACTGTTGTTTCACTTGGATCACCCCCTTGGTGGCTTCACCACTGCACAGTCTTTCTGTTCCCCTACCCTGCCTCACCTCTGGGCCCAATATGGATTGATATGCTTAGGGCACTGTCAAAGCAGGGGGAAAATATGACAAAGGTTTAGATTTGATTAATTCAACCAGAATTTTGCTATCAGAAAATTGAAAAGTGGGCTATTTTAATTCCAACATACACATGAGTTTGGAGTTTTATAATTTTTTTTAAGCCACAAATGGCTGGGAGTGGGCCACAATTTGTTCAGTGTTAGGGCATTAAAGTGTTAACTTGACCCTGCCCCATCTAAACCCCTGCAATGTATGCAAATATTCCACACTTTTGCTTCTGCTTGTCTCTAAGGGGAAGGTGAACACTCCTTATCAGGGCCTAGCATGCACCCAGGTGGGCAATAAAGGGTCAGGGTCTAGAACAAGACCACCAGGGCCGGCCCCATGGCTTAGGGGTTAAGTGCGCACGCTCCGCTGTTGGTGGCCTGGGTTCAGATCCCCGGGCGCGCACCGACGCACCGCTTCTCCGGCCATGCTGAGGCCGTGTCCCACATACAGCAACTAGAAGGATGTGCAGCTATGACATACAACTATCTACTGGGGCTTTGGGGGAAAAAAATAAATAAATAAAATTATTTAAAAGAAAAATGACCACCTACTAGAAGGGGGCAGGCCCTGAAGGGAAGTCCAGGTCCACAGGGAGAACACAGCACCCACCCAAAGGAAAAGGGAACACCAGGAAGTAGCCTCAGCTGGCAGTGACCATCAGGGAGTGAGGTAGGACAGTCTACACAAAGCAATAGAGGTGTTCCCACAGACTGGGAAAATACAACACTGGAGAATCCAGGAACAGATAAAAATAAATTAAGCAGGAAAGCTGACCAAAAAGTCTGTCAAAAAGTAATAAAAACTCACTGTTAAAATCTAAGCCATGGCAATCATCAAAAAGACAAGAGACAACAAGTGTTGCTGACGACGTGGAGAAAAGGGAATCCTTGTGCATTCTTGGTGGGAATTTAAATTGTTATAGCCACTATGGAAAACAGTATGGAAGTTCCTCAAAAAATTAAAAATAGAACTACCATATGATCCAGCCATCCCACTTCTGGGTATTTATCCAAAGGAAATGAAAACAGATCTCCCATGTTCACTGCAGCATTATTCACAATAGCCAGTATATGGAAACAACCTAAGTGTCCATCAATGGATGAACAGATAATAAAGATGTGGTATATATATACAATGGAATATTATTCAGCCATGAGAAAGAAGAACATCTTGCCATTTGTGATAACATGGATGGACCTGGAGGGCATTATGCTAAGTGAAATAAGTCAGAGAAAGATGAAACTGTATGATATCATTTGTATGTGGAATCTGAAAAAGCTAAACTCGTAGAAACGGAATAGAAAGGTGGTTACCAGGGGTTAGGGGTTGGGGGAAATGGGAAGATGTTGGTCAAAAACTTCCAGTTATAAGATGAATAAGTTCTGTGGATTTAATGTACAGCATGGTGATTACAGTAAATAATACTGTATTATATACTTGAATGTTGCTAAGAGTAGATATTAAATGTTCTCACCACGAAAAAGAAATGGTAATTATGTGAGGTGATGGCAGATTAGCTAGATAGTAATCATTTTGCAAAGTATAAGTGCATCAAATCAGCAAATTATATACCTTAAACTTACACAATGCTATATGTCAATTATATCTCAGGAAAGCTATAAAAAAAAATCTAAGCCATGGGACTGGTCTCAGATGGGATGAGCTTCTGGATAAGTTATCAAGACAAGGTCTCTGAGATAGAAAAGCAAGACATCAGCCATGAGGTGGAAAGTGAGACTCTGGACCAAGACAGATTTCCAAGGATGCAAGCGTGGGATGAAATCAGGTCCAAAATAACAGTCATGTGACCAGCAGACCACCCATCTGCTCAGGGCAAGAATGCAGATACTGTCAGGGATCCCCTCCATTGCAGAGGCTATAGAGGTGGAGAGAGGAAGAACGTGTTGGTTTTATTCCTGCAGGTGCCACCTTAGTTCTCTCTTCTGGAATAGCCCTTGTCCCATAGCGTGGCACATACCTAGTGTTTGTTGTGACTGAATGAACCATGGACTGGAGTGCCAGCCTTCTAGGTGGTCTTCTTGCCTCTAGATGATTCCCCTGTCAAGATATACTGTGTATCACCTACGCTCATCTTCCTGCAATGCCACTTTCAGTCTGTTACTTCCCAGCTCAAGCACCTTTAATGCGTCTAGCAGAAGCTGAAAACTGGAAGCAGCTGAGCTGAATCCAGCCCCAGGTGGCTTGTTTTTGGCTCACACTGCGTTTTTCAAAAACTTGATTTAGATACAACATTTTAAAATAGAGACTTCATGTGTGTGTACACACACACACATATACACATCCAGATTTCTGGCTTCTCTTAAAAACTCAGAAAGTCTGGCAACTCTGGGTGCGTGTTCCCACCTGGCAATAATCAGCTGACTCTGAGCAGTGGCCTCCCTGTCCCTGGTATCTGCTCTCTGCTGTCCACCACGTCCCCATCAGCACCTTTGCACCTTTCCTGGCCCTTCATCCACTATGGTTCCTGCTGGCCCCCAGCAGTTTTTAGAATTTGTTAATCCTTGACCTACAGAATGAATTCTAAACTCCTGGCATTCAAGGCTCTCCTCAGTTTAGTCATGTCATAATACTACTGCCCAAAATCTGTACCTCCTTTCAAAAACACTCTACCTGATATCTCAAAAATATCTTCTTCCCCACTTCCGTTCATTAAACAAACATTACTGACTGCTGCCATGTGCTAAAAAGTGAGCAAGACCCACACAATGCCTGCCTTCAGGAGGCTGATATTCCAGTGGGGAGGCTGGTATTTAAACCAGAAGGTGCAATAGAGAGTGACAGTTGCTATGAGGCTGGCAGGAGACGGGAAAGTCCGAGTTCATAATAAGGGCACTTACCCCGCCTAGAGGTTTTCTGGAGGAAATCACATCTAATACAAAGTAGGGGATGGTGAGCGAGGAGAGAGTGCCCCAGGCTAGGGCCACAGCTAGAGCAAGGCCTAGAGGTGAGCAAAGAATGAAAGGAGTTGGGTTTGGACACAGTGGGCAGTGACAGTGGTGCATGGGCACTAAGGAGTCTGAAAGCTGAAGGTGGAGAAGGAGTCAGGCATGATCACAGAGTTATCCCAAGAGCATTTGGAAGCATTTGAAGAATTTTAGGAAAGGGAGGGGCATGTTGAGCTTGTGGTTTAGAAAGAGTAACACGACTGCTTACAGAGAACAGATTGGAAGAAACAATGAGGGAAGATGGAAGAGATGTTAAAAAGACTATTATGGGAGGTCAGACACAAAAGGTCACATATTATATGATTCCATTTATATGAAATATATCTGGAATAGATGAATCCATAGAGACAGAAAGCAGCTTAGTGGTTGTCACAGCCTGGGAGAAGAGGGAGTGACTGCATGATGGGTACAGGCTTTTCTTTTAGAGTGATGAAAATGTGTTAGAACTAGATAGAGGTGGTGGTTGCACAAGACTGTGAATGTACTAAATGCCATGACACTGTTCACTTTGAAATGAACAATTTTATGTTTTATGAACATTTTATGTTATGTGAATTTACCTCGATTCTAAAAAAGGACTTTTATGGAGTCCAGGCAAGAAATATTTGGAAGAAGAGATGTCATGACATGAGCTCCATCCTCCATGCCTTGCTCCAGCCATTCCCTTCTCCCTCTGGATGCCCTTCTCCCCTCCTTCCTACCTTCCTTGACTTACTCATCCTCCAGCCGCATTTAACTGACTACCACATTCACAACCAACCCAGCTAGAGCTCCTCTCTTCCTCCTCAGAATTACGGCCATGCCTCTCATCACTCACTCCCTGCCACTTCTTTATCATTTCTTCATATCTGTATTCCTAATTTTCTCAACTGTCAGATAAGCTCCTGAATAATAGCACCATTTAGTGAATACAGGATGAGGAAGGTAGATGCCAAGATCACTGTGTGGCTTTTCAACAGGTAAGTAAGGAAAAGATGCAGGTTTTCTGCCACCTGAATAAGAGGTTTTATTATATAATTTCCATTACAATCCAAGAATTTGGGGGACCTAGTAGAAAATGTCATATAAATATTTGAAAGTGATACACAAGTTTTACAACCCGTCAAGGAGCACCCACAGAAGCAGACATTATTATAGTGCCTTTTTCTGGCTGGTCTGTAAGTCTAAATTTCCCTGCTTCCCACTGATGGAGGTTTACCCCGTAAGGAACTGGTCCCCCATTCTTCTGAGTTATATTATATATATATATATATATATATATATAGGAAGCTGGAGTCCATCCCCATGGAGTGGCACTTCATCTGAGTCTGGAGGTGGAGGGACATTCAGTACAGATAAGGCTGGGGTGCTGGGAGTGAAGGAGCACCACACCGGCGTGGGCCCTGAGCTCAGACTCCTGTCACTCAAGGTGCTGGGCAAGGGCTCCAGAGACAGCCGCAAAGCCCAAGAGGTGGGCAGCACCTTCAGAAAGAAGACAATGAGAAGGTGTCAAGGTTTGTGACCAGTCCAGTGACTAAGATCAAATAATATGCCCTGAACAGTTCTGCAGTGTAACTCATAGATTTACTCATTCAGCATAAAGGAATTGAAAACATACCACTGACTAGACACTGTGCTGGGAAAACAGTGAATATCAACAAAGACAGCCTGGCTCCTGAGGCTTCAAGTCTAGTGGAGGATACAGACCAGTTAATGGGAAACTATAGAAGTATGTAGCACTCAGATAGTCAGCGGATGATTAAGACAGCACCCGGTGAAGCAAAACAGCACAGAGATTGTAAGCCTGAGCTCTCCACTCACTGCCTGAGTTCACATCCTAGCCCTGAGCAACTGTCTGAGTACTTAGTCTAGTGGTTTGAGTGGTGGTCCCCAAAAACATATGTCCATGTTCTGACCCCCAGAACCTGTGAATGTGACCCTATTTGGATAAAAGGGCCTTTGCAGATGTAATTCAGTTAAGGATCTCGAGATGGGTTCATCCTGGATTATCCATGTGGGCCCTAAATCTAATGACAAGTGTCCTTAGAAAAGACAGAAGATGAGACATAGACACACAAAGGAGAAGGCAGGGGCAGAGATTGGAATGATGCAGCCAAGGAACACCTGGAACCTCCAGAAGCTTGAAGAGGTAAGAAAGGATTCTCCCCTGGAGCCTTTGGAGGGGAGCATAGCCTACCTACACCCTGATTTTGGACTTTTGGCCTCCAGAATTGTAAGAGAACAAATTTCTGTTGTTTTAAGCCATCAAGTATGTGGTAATTTGTTACAGCAGCCCTAGGAAACTAATACACTTAGCCTCTCTGATCCTCAGTTTTCTCATCCCTGAAACACAGATTATAATAGTACATAACTTACTGTGCTGTTAAAATGAGATAATGCATAGAAAACACTTAGCACAGCACCTGGCAGGTGTCAATGCCCAACAAGGATTAACTATTAATATGATTATCATTACTAGTAGCAGTGGTACACGTAGAACACAAGTCTAAGCCAGGTTTGGTGGGGGAGCCTTTTAGAGGAGGCTGAGCCATCTGGGGACGTAATGGGTGAGAAGGGGGTAGCTGAAGAAGGGAAAATGGGAGAGGGTGTAGAGTACTGGGATGGGAAGGGAGATGTGGGGGTGGAGTTTCAGGAGGAGCAGCATGTCCGGAGGCCAGGAGGTAAGAGGGACCCAGGGAACATTTGGGAAATTGAAAGCAGTTCTAGCAAATGTTGGATGGCATATAGGAACAGCTTTACTTCTATGATGTGTTGGTGCCAGCATCACTTCAAGTTAGTAAGAAAACAATAGGGAAATTTGATTTTTGTGTTATTTTATATTTATTCCCAATCTGATGTACTATCAAATATTCACAAACACGTCTTCTCCATCTCTATCTTGGGTGAGAGGGACAAGCGTTTTCAGAAAGCACAATTACACTATTTTCCTTTTGATCTTGTACTATAAATCTCACACTCAGAACTCTCCTAATTCTCTTTCTTCCTAAGCCCTTTTGCTTAGGCACCTATCCTTCTGGCACATATCCTTCAATAAGTGTTTTCATTTTACTGGGGACGTAGGGATTCTTCATATGCCAAGTCCGTGGTGACTTCCAGATGATGTGCCTGTCGTTGACCCGTTTGCTCTCAAATCCATTCCCAACGTTTCCCTCTTCTGCTGTCTACATTCCTTAGACTTCCTTGCCCTCTGGCTTCCTGGTAAGTTCAATCAATGGAAGGTGCCTCTTTAAGCCTCAATCTCTAGGGATAATATAATGATCCTGAAGAGTTTATGTAAGTATTAAACGAAAACACGTCAATTAAGTGCCTATGGCAACAACTACTGCTCTTTACTCATTAGAGGTTTTCTCTTTCTTCCACTGTACTAGCATTTACAGCTGGGCACGTGGTCATTCAGAGTAAAACCTATATTTTCAACTTCCCTTGGAGCTAGGTGTGGTCATGTGCCTAAGTTCTGGAATGTGAAAAAAAAAAATGTGTGAAATTTCTGAGCTTGCCATCTTTTCCCCTTTCTCCTTTGCTCTGGCTGGCATGTGACGTGATGGTGAGCCACCTTGCAATATATGGGCAAGGACAACACCCTGAGGACAGCAGAGCAGCAAGATCAAAGAAACTTGGGACCTTGAACAACTCTGCAGAGCAGAGCCAACAAGCCAGCCAGACTTTTACAGAGAGAAATAAACTTCTGTGCTCTTTAAGCCACTGTTACTTCGAGACTTGGTCGAACAACTAAACCTATATCTCATCTAATATACCACCCAACAAAGTGTCTGGTACACAGTAGGTGCTTAATAAATGATAAGGTTGTTTGTTTGCACTGCAACGGGGTACCTGCAGAAACCAACTTTGCTTGCTTGAAAGCTGAGAAAATAACCCCTTCTGAAAGTAACAAAGAGTTTCTGCTTTCTGGATGCAACCCAGAACTTGCCTTTGAAGCAGTCTATCCCTTTGTTCTCAGAGCAGTAACTTAGTTGAGCCCTTTTAATTATGCAGTAAGGCAGTTATCTTAGAATGAGCTGGGGAACTTTTGAGAGAAACTAATTTCCTGCAATTAGGACAATGGGTACTCAAGAAAATTAATTGGGATATTAAAAGAAAGTGCACTCATTTGCAGGACACAGACTAACAAGGCTGGGGATTTATTGGTTACCCTAGTTACTTCTAATCTTTCATCATGGCCAGACCTGGATGCAGTGCATCAGCAAACATCTTAAGCAGTAGTTGGATGGAATGCCTCTAAGAAGTTTCATTTAATGGCCCTTTTATACAAAATCCAAAACTCTTGCACAAGGTTCCCTGCCTTCTCCGAGTCAGCCTCTCAGTCGTCTCTTTTCTCCCTGCCTCTCCATGGTACCAGTTTTATGCCAAGAAAGCATCCTGTCACTTCTTGCCCCTCTTTGCTGAGACACACACAAAATATCCTTGTTAACTTAATTGTGTTGCCTATCTCCCTTTGCTTTTTTCAATAATCCACATTCACCCATACTCTCCAACTTCCTTTCCTTCTTACTTTACATCCTAAACTCTTCCTTGATTATCTTTTATAACACACACCCACCTATCTCCAATTCCTATCAATAACAGTCACTATAGCTCACAATTATGATCTTTCAATAATCACTATTTTATATTGACCCAGCACAGTCATTAAACAGTTGACCAGAGCTTGAGTCACCATGCTTAACTGGAAATCTGATAACCCTGTATAATTTTTTATTCTCAAAGAAATTGGCTATTATTGAGGATCTCCTTTAGAGCAGGAATTGTGCTAAAAGCTTCACAGCAAAGGAAAGGCAGCCAGTGGCTGGTGTTTTCCGCCTGATTTTCAATTTTAATTGCTAGAAGAAACAACATTAGAATAAAAGGAGTCTCCACGTTTACCAAAAAATTCCTGTTTGTAGGGCCGGGTTGGGAAGATCAATTTAATCTCTCTCCCTTCTTCCCTTTTCACTTCCTTCTCATCCTTCTCTTCCTGTTCACCACGGCTACCACCACCACCACCACCATCCTCACTGTTATTTTCAAACAGAGAATTAAGCCCAGCTCTGGAGCCCCAGGCTCTGTGCCGTAAGCTTTCCTGCTGGCACTAGCCTGTCAGGCTCTCGGGCAGCAGTTTGTGGGACTAGGAGGTGGGCAGATAAGGGGAATCACTGTGGAGGGATTCAAAGAGCCCTAAGGCCCTGAAACCCGCTCTCTCAGTCAGCTCCTCCACTCTGGCCGCAGGAACACCTCTCTCCACCTTACACATGGAGGCTGCTCTTCTATGGCTCCTTTTCCCTTCCAGCACTATCTCTGCATGAGGTCTAGCCCATTTTTCTCTTTGTAAGAAAACACAGAGAGGCTAGAGGGAAAGAGGCTGCATGCAGGGCACTGTTACGGATGAACCCTCTAGGAGGAACCCCTGTGGAGAAAAACTGTGGGGTAGGAGGTACGGGGAACATAAGAGCCACAGGAGCTCTCCGCATTACAGCTGTTTATTTGAGTAGAAGACAAAATTCACAATTCTGACCCTACTCCCAGAGGAGACTCTTTATGTCTTCTCCCTTCAAAGTACCTCCCACCCTGCCACCCCAGGCATTAAGAGGGGTTTATTTCAAACAAGTTTCAAGGTTTTTGACTGCTGCTTTCTCAAAGCAGAGGATTGTCCCCATTGCCACCTGTCCCTCCCTGCCCGACAGACTCTCTGGCAAAGCGAAAGCAGACCTTCAGAGGCTGACAGCTCCATAGAGTTCTGGGACTTCACTCCAAGCACTAATGCTTTCAAGGGCACCTTCTACTCATGTTTATTTGTATTTGGAAAATGTGGCTGCATCAATCCACCGCCCCCGCAAAAGAAAACACCTATAAAAGGAGAACCTGGCCCTGAAGAGGACAGTGGAGGTGAGATTCAACTTGCACAGGGCATTAACGGAAGAATCACAATCTGCAGGAAGCAGACCAGAAATAAAAATGGATTCCCACCTCCCACTCACTGGAGTTAAACTTGAAAGGAGATGGAAGTGGCCACAGCTGGGCTGGCACAGCTCTGCCCTGGCACTGCCCTTGGTACTGGCACCTACCTGGTTTGCTCTGAGTCTTGCTCATGGTTTGGCTGGTCAGGAGGTACCCCTGCACCACCATAAAACAACATACGAAACTATGTTTTTAGTTCCCATAATGTGTGCTTTGAACCTAACTCCTCTGCTGGGAAAGAAAGATAAAATGAGAGTATTGGAATAGAGATTATCAAGCTAAACAGTTTTTCTGTGCTTCCGTTCCTGCACCAGTGATGGGGAGTGAAGGTGAGCGACTTTTCTAAATTCCTACAGCAAAAAAAAGTGACAACAAGGGCACCAGGCCCTCTTGACTCCCATCAGTGCTCTTTTACCTTCTAGCAGGTTACTTAGTGTTGTGGCACTTTAGATACTTTCAAACTCAGGAGTGATGGATTGACCCAAAAAAAGTCACAATATTTTGCAGCTCCTCCCATGAATCCCATCCAGAAGACGAGTCTATTTCTCCACTCCTTGAACCTGAGCTTGGTCATGTCACTTGCTTTGGCCATTTGGGACCTTAGCAAACATGATACAAGAAGAGGCTTGAAGTGTGCTTGTGCATTGATGCTTGCCCTCTCTTGCTGCACTCAGAACCCTGGGACTATTGTGTGAACATGCCCCAGCTAGCCTGCTGGAGAGGCCACATGGAGAAGAACCAGTGCACTCTGGCCATGAGGCCATCCTAGTCCATTCAGGCCCAGGCAAGCTGCCTGCTGACTTGTTGCATGAGTAAGCCTAGCAAGACCAGAAGAACTGCCCAGCTGATTGCCACCCCATAGAATAGTGAGCTAACAGTATTATTAGCTATTAATTAATTAAAATGATATTGCTAAAGTCATTACATTTGGGGGTGGTTTGTTGAACGGCATAAGCTAATTGATACACTTCAATATGTCAGAAGAGGATTTGCTTTCCACCTGAAATGTATATACACACACACCAGCTTGGTTTGGAATGCTCACCATAGAGTTCTTTCCACTATAAGCCACTTACAATGCGTTTATGTCTTAGGCTAAAATTGTTCACTGAATGCTTAGACAATTGTTAAATTATCTTGGTTTATTAGTTAGGGTAAGCTAAATGCTAAAATAAATACCCAAAAAGCAAAGGCTCAACTCTAATAGAGTTAATTTTTCATTCACATAACAATCCAGGGTTGTTAAGGGAGGAAGGTCTGCTCCATGCAGTTATTCAGGGACCCAAGCTGATGGCACCTCTGTCATCTCTACCATGCTTCCAAGGCCATCCTGGACATTGCCATTCCAATTGGGCAGAATAGGGAAAGAATGGAGGAGCAAACATGGAACCTTGTGGCCAGTTCGAAGTGGTCTACATCATACTCACTCACATTCCACTAGCTAGAATTTAGTTACATGGACACACGTATCTGAGAGTGAGGCTGTGAAATGAAGGAGAGAATGACTCTTGGTGGACAGCAGCAGTCTCTGCCATGCTTGTGTGGCATGTAGGGTTTAGAAATTAGAGTTAGGGCTCCCAGATGGAGCCAGGGATTCAGGGTTGATGGAGTTCATGAGGAAGAAAAGATAGAAAACTAGGAAGATTCATCATGGGCGGAGGAATCACAGTATCTCACACTTGGTCTTTTCCCAGGTGGAGGTGGGGCCTGGTAGGGGTGGTGAGATTCTGCTCCACACATGGGGTGGCTTGAGAAGGAGGTTGGGGAGCAGCCACAGAGAATCTGCTGATTGGTTTGCAGAAAAGGCCACTGAGGCCAATGCTGACTGTCACTGGGGCTTCCATTCCCTGTCTCTGGGATCAGAGTCTCTAAACAGAGGCAGGAAAGTCCTCTGAGGGCTTATGAGTAGATATGAGCCAAATTTCATTCCTCTTTCCCCATTTACTCAAGTTCAAGATGACTGGAAAGATAAAACGGCCCTTAAAAGCATCATATCCAGGATCTCACCCAGTGGAGAGGACATTTTTTAATATTGAGTGCCACTACCCACAGAAAAATAATCAGTTAACATAAGTAAGAAAAAAACTTCCTTATAATTTGGGGTGTTTCAAGAAAATAATTATATAATGTTCTATTTATTGGATTTTTAGATTAAGAGCAAAAAATACAAATGGTTTATAATAAATATAATTAGTAAAATATATACTACAGTTTGATTTTAATGCTAAATAAAATAAAGAGACAGAGCAAGTGTTTAGAAAGAAAAGCAAGAGACAGAGACAAAATCAGGGACAAGGAGGAAGAGAGGGGGAGAAACAGAATAAGAGACACTTAGAAATACACTCAAAGACACAGAGCAGCCACAGACACTCAAAAACACTCATGTGCATATACCAACTTCAAAGAATGGTGTACATAGTCATTTTCTGACCTTATATTGCCACCAAAGACATTTAAAGTTCCATTGTATTTTCCCAACCATAGGCATAAATGAAATTGTCTCTTCATATCAGCCAAATAAGATTGATGGAATTAAATCATGGTGGAAAAAATCCAACACTGATGTTCTATATTCTTTTTCTAGGTAGTAATAGTAATTATCACAAAGTGAAGGATTCGTGTAGGAAGCACCAAGCATCCTGGAAAAGAAATAGAAAGATGAACAGAGTGCAACTCAAGGAACAAGAAAAAATCATGAATTCAAAAGAAACAAGTCATTTTTCCTTTCTCTAGAATCCTCTTTGCTGGTTCATTCAAAAGTGCACCCTTTTCTTCCTATTCCTTGATAAGACAGGCTAGCACTTCATTTGGGTTTGTTTTTTTTTTTAACAAACATTTCTTGGGTAACCTTGAATAAACACTGTGTTAGGCACTAGAGCTAGAGAACAACTGAAATATGGCATTTCAGGAATTTGCATTCCAAACGGAGGGACAGGCATAGAAACGAATCATATAACAATATGATTAGTGCCAAAAACAAGTACGCACAAGACATGGTGTTGAAATCCCTCAGGGAAAATGGAAGCATCCACAGCCCAACTAGAGTGTCACCATCTCCAGATGTTCCCATAATACTTTCTTCCATCTGACCTGCCTGAGCATCATGTGACTCAAAGGACACATCTCCCACCATGTTTGTTACAGTTATCTAGTGCTGTGTAACAGATCACCCCCAAACTTAGTAACTTAAAACAATAACCACTTATTTGCACACAATTCTATAATCTGGGCTGGGCTCAGCTGGGTAGCTTATCTCTGCTCCATGAGTTCTCTGGGCTCATTCAAGCATTTTTAGTCAGTTGGCAAATGGACTGAAGCTGGAGAATTCAAGATGGCTCCACTCACAGGCCTGGCACCTCAGCTGTGACAGCTTGTGGTCATTCACTCACCAGGGCTTCTTTCTCCACATGGCCTCTCATCCACAAGGAGGCTAGCCTGGGCTTCTTTACATGACAGGGCAACAGAGTGAAAACGGACTCTGTGTCACAACTTGTAATGTTACTTCCACCAAAATATTTTGGCCCAAGCAAGTCATTAGGCCAGCCCAGGTTCAACTCAGAGAGGTATGATTTGTTGGGGGCCATTTTGTAACAATTTAAGACAATGATTTTGTGACCAAAAGTTTTCATTACACAATAGGGAAGAAAATATTCTAACTTCAACTTCTAAAGTGTCAAAGAATTTTCTTAAACAGGCAAATATTCACCCTCTTTGATTTCTCACCCTTGGGTTAGGCAAGGTCTGTGATAATGTAATATTTTGAAAAATGCTCAAAAACTCTACTGAACAGCCCTCCTGCGTAAGAACATCATTGGTAGAAATTTAAAATAGAAAATTGATCAAGATTTTGAAGATTCTTGTTCTAAGACTCTATCAGATACCACTTATGGAGTCACAAAGCTCTCTCTGTAAGCTCCACTTCCTGACAAGTCATTTTGGGGACAGTGGAAGGTGAATTATTCATCTCTCAGTGTTTCCTAAAGGTTCTTTTTACCTCTGAGACGGGTGCTCACAAACCACCTGTCTTCCTGCAGGGGCAGGAGGTGTCAGGACCTTTTAAATAATAGGAAACACTTACTGGAAAAGCAGATTCCTGCCCCAGTTCTATTTGGATTCACTGTGTTTACAGAGAAGACTGGGTATTTGAATATTTAAAAAGTACATGCACACACCAGGTAATTCTGGTACAAACGGTTTGCAAGCTGTCCTTGGAAAACATTGCATTACAGCAATGGGGTTTCTACGTTGGCATTTAGAAGGCAATTCTCTAGTTTACTCTGTTCTGTAAAGCTGTCGATCTTGGGATTTAGCAAAACACATACCCTAACTTCTTTTTTCACATTAAGTAGAGAACATGGGTTGCACAACTAGAAAGATTTATGAAGCCAATTTGTGTGAATTACCAGTTCTTCCTCAACTCTAATTCTCAGCCATTCACAATAGTTTCTATCTGCCTCCCTGAGGCAGATATTGAAACCGAAGACATAATTCAACAGACTGAAATCACTTCTTAAGCAAAGATATCATTGGTCATACTTTTCCCCTTAAAGAAAAATGTCCTCCATATATAAAATTCACCTGAAAAGTCTAGGCATTTCTGTAGCGGACACTATATTCCTAAGCATTTAAAGATGATGACCAGGCAAACTTAACCCTAACATTTGTGTCTGTGGTGCCTGACAAGCCCAGCCACTCAAGGTAATGTCCCCATCACAGAGATCTGGCATCCACTGGCCACTGAGGTGGACCACTATGCTCCACAAGGTGAGGGCTCTGCTCTGCTCTGCTCTGAGGACTATGGTCAATACCCCTGTGGAAGAAATAGAAATTCTGTCATCTGTTGGGAAATCACTCCAAAATGCAGTTGACTCTATTACATAAAATGTAGAAATAAGCACATTTAAGAAAAAATAGATAAAAATCCTTTTTTATTCTAAATTAAGGGGAAAATGTTTCTTTTCTCCATTTTCTTGACTAATATCAATGACTCACTTGTCACAAAACTGAGGTTGATGCTTTCCTTCTCTTGAGATTTCCAAGAGAAAAGTTAAAGAGGCAATAAAAGCAAGTTAGAAAGCATATGAATGAAGTGCCATGTAACCCCAAGGTAAGGTCACAAATCACATAGGCTCCCTTTCAACCTTTGAGTCTAGGATTTTTCTGGACGTCCCAAAAAAACAGAAAGGACCAAAGCTTGAAATCATATTCCTAGAAAAGAACAGCCAAAAAGTTCCTTCTTATTCCCTGACTATACTGAAGGCAGCAAGGGTGAAATGGCCATTCATTCATTCATTCCATAAGCATTTTTGAGCACCATAGTGGGGACAGGGTGATTAATAAGAGCCTAACTAAAGGCCTATTAGTTTCTGAAGGATCCAGCTAGAATTATTGCAATCTTGAGTCTGTCTTCCTTTCTCTTGTAAGAGTTCTGGTTATAAATTGCTTAGTAACAAACTACCCAAAACTGTAGTGGCTTAAAACAAAAATAATCGTTTATCTTGCTCATGAATCTGCAGTTAGGATAGAGCTTGGTGGAGATGGCTCATCTCTGCTCCATGTGGCTTCAACTGGAGAGACTCACCTGAGGCTGGAAGATCTACTTCCAAGATGGCACACTCATGTGCTGGCAAGTTAATGCTTGCTGTCAGCTGGGAGCTCAACCAGGGCTGTCATCCAGGGAACTTGGTTCTTCTCCACAGGGACCCCTCCAAGGGATACTTGGACTTCTTCACAATATAGTGGCTATATTTCAAGAGTGAATATTCCAAGAGGTCTGGGAGAAAGCTACAAGATTTCTTTTGACCTAGCCTTAGAAGTCCCAGAATTTCACTTCTACTACATTCTATTTATCAGGCAATCCATGAAGACAAGCCCAACTCAAGGGGTGGGCAGTTAGACTCCATCTCTCAAAGGGAGTAGTAGCAAAGAATCTGGAATCCCCTTTATTCTACCACAGCAAGAGTAAGTCCCACAAATTCTTGCTCACAGTTTTTTCCCCGTGGCTTTAATCAGAGCTTCTTTTATAAGTGTCTGAAGACCCCTGAAGATTCCCTCTGAGGAAGATTCCCTCCTAAGCATCCAGCAGACCCTGGATGATTGGGTCTGAAGACCCCTGAAGATTCCCTCCTAAGTATCCAGGAGACCACTGTGTAATTGGCCCAGCAGTCTGCTGGGGGTGATAGAAACTCTAACATAAAGTAAAGCACAAACTCAATTTGAGATTAAAATTACTCTCATATATTAGTGCACACTCTTTCATTAGTAAGTGTAATAGACACTATTGTCCAATTATCCCAAATTCATTTCCCTATCCTCTTCTGACAGATCTCCAGTTTTGTTCAAAATCACCTTCTCTGCAATGCCATATGGTTCAGAAGAAGTGTGCATCCCCAGCCCTGGGAGATGAGTTAGTATAGGTTTAAGTCAATTATCATGGTCTTATTAGCACTACCCATTGTCTAGTGAATAGCTAGACATAAGACATACTCCTAGTCAATGAGATGTGAGAGGAAATCTCTCAGAATGCTTCAGAGAAGGATTTTTCACAAATAGAAGATGCACAGGAAGAAACAGTTTCTCTTTTGTTGTGTCTGAATAGGTGTTATGAGAGGTTCGGGGATTCGATCGGAGACGTAAAAGACACTTTCCACTCCAAACAAATGGACTGAAGGTATATTTTATTATATAGAGGATAGTAAAGGCGATAGTCTGCAAACAGATCCAAATAGGTCAAATATTAAGAGGGAAAAACCATCAGCCCGACTGGAAAGGGAAAACACCCACATCGGCTGAAGAGAAATGACACAAATCAACCAGAAAGAGAAACACCAGGTTGATCGAAAAGAGAACACATCAGATCAATTACTTCATATCAAATCAATTACTTCACATCAAATCAGTTACTCACAACATCCACGCCCCACTGCCGGGAGAGCTCTGTCAATCGACGCGGCTGGGCAAGGATCACACGTCCTGGGCAAGGTGTCCCTTCCACAGGTGGAACTCTCACTAAGGCTCAGTTTCCAGCAGTTTTTATACCATCAGTAATTTTCAGAGTAAGCAATTACAGAGTTTGCAGAGCAAGCATTTAGTGTTCCCATGTACAAAATGGTTATCAGTGGCGTGCGTGCACTGAGCCCCCTGGCTAACATCCCAGCCCAGTAGTTGTGTACGTGTATTGTTCTCTTTGGTTATCGTCCCAGCCCGGCACAGATGGCCAGTCCATCCCGTGCTACGACGCTCCAAGAGCCTTGAAATGTTACAACTTGCAACTCCCTCCGTGAGAGAAGGGCCAGTTCCCACCACGCAGAAAGCAGCTTTCATATTTCTTTTTGTGCTGGTGGCTGTAGGTCAATGGAGCGGCCAAACATGGCTGTACTCATGTCAAGACAATAGGATGCCCAGAACTGCCACAATCATCTTGCAGCCACGAGAAGAACAAGCCTGAGAATGGACCCTTTGGTGTCTTTCCATCATCTTCGTGAATACCTCCTTACTATGTTGCATTTTAGATATAAAAGGTATAGGCATTTGTACTGATTTGGTTTTGACCCCCAGGACAATGATAGAATCTCGGTGTAAGAAGGTGTGTTAAATGGTTAGAATAATCAACTTCTATCAAATTATAGACATCCATAAAAGTTGAAAAGGCTAACATATAGTAGATCCTAATTATTCATGGATTCCATATTTGTGAATTCATTTACTCTGTAAATTTTATTTGTAACCCCAATGTCAACATTCACCCTGCTTTCGCAGTCATTTGCCAACATGCACAGAGTTGGGGAAAATTTGAGCTGCCTGACACACGCATTCCTAGCTGAGGTTGAACAGTGTGACACCTTGCATTCTTGTTGTAGCTCTCACACTGTAAACAAGTGTTCTTTTCATGGTATATTTAGTGCCACATTTATCGCATTTTTGTACTTTTTGTTGGTGATTTCATTGTTTAAAATGACCCCACGCAGAGTGATGCAGTGCTGTCTAGTGTTCCTAACACAAGAAAGCCGTGATATGCCTTACAGAGAAATACATGTGTTAGATAAGCTTCACTCAGGCATGAGTTCTATGGCTGTTGGCCATGAGTTCAATGTCAATAAATCAACAATATATATTAAGTAAGGTGTCTTTAAACAGAAACACGCATAAAACAAGGTTATGTATTGATCACTGAATAAAATTCTGTGACCAGAGGCTCACAGCAACCTAAGCCTACATTTCCCCTAGGAGCAATGGTTCAATTTTCACTAATTCAGTGTTTACAGAGACTTTATAAAACATAACTACCTTGAATAATGAGAATCGTCCATATGTTTTATTTCCTATTATTTGCTTCTTTCTCTCACAAAAGGTGTAGTGTTCAGGGGCAAAAACTATAGAAAGTGAGTACCATCAATCTCAGTGAACCCCTCCCTTACAAGATCCAATTACTTCACAGTTATAAATCCAGCCTGCCTGGAGGCACCCCCCACCCCCACCCCCTCAGTGGCCTGACATCATGACCAGATGACCTGAGGAAGTTCACCTCCACATTCCAACAATTGTCAGCAAATCACAGCATGCTGCAATGAAAGGCTCACATTTTGCAGTCAAATAGGATGTTAGAGGAAAGTTTTCCCAAAAGCAGATGTTCCCATAAAACATATATTTCCAACCCAGACCTGATTGTTCTGCCAGGTTTTCTCACCTGAGGTGATAGAACACACCTTTGTTAAAGCGTTACTTGGATCTGGGGTCTCCTCCAGACCCACATCAGATAAGAAGGATGCTCTTCCCAAACATAAGCTTTTGAGCCCAGTCTCAAAAGTCTTCACAATCTGGGAAGCCAGTTTCCTTCTGAGTCAGAAGTCCAGCTCAGTCTCCACCAAAAGCCTGGCTGCATGTTCCCCAATCCCTAGCATATTATCATCTTGCCCCTGTGATGAGATCTTCTTGTTGGCCACTGTTAAAGTCAAGACCACTGAATCCTACAACAACCTGGCCAACACAGGCCACTTCCACCACTGCAGGACTCAGCCAACGCAGGAGATCTCTGAGGCTAATTCCTCCTTCCAATTGAAGGTCAACACCAAGGGGTAGCTCTCTTCATTGCACGCTAAAGGGGATTTAGACTCTTTAGCGCTAGTCCTTATCGATTGGCCCACACTTGGTCAGGAGACAGCCTGTATTCCTGGCTGACGTTTCCTTCTCTGAAAAGCCAAACTTCTCAAATGATTTGTTCCCACTTAACAATTCCCTCTTTCCTCACTCTTCAAGTTGGATTCAATCTCCACGATGTCACCTAAAACTTATAAAAGTTTTCAATAGCTTGCTACAGCGGTTGGGCATTTTTCAACGTTAGCATTCATGCACTCTTAGCGGCATTTGATGCTGCTGAAGACTCCCTCCTCCTCAAAGCATTCTCTTCTCTTTGCTTCTGAACTTTTCCTCTTTCTCTGTCCCACTCAGTCTCAGGCACTGTGGCTCGCTCATTGTCTTAAGTCTACTCTTGGATTCTTGAGACCCGGAGCCAGGCCCTTTGCCTTCCTAACTCTGTACACACTCTCAAAACAGCCTCGTACCCATGCATGGCTTCACTTACCATTTATGAACAAGTCCCAGATTTATAGGAGCAGCCCAGACTTCTTTCAGCTTTGGATTTATATATAAATAATAATAATAACAGTGACTAACATTTATATGGTACTCACTCTGTGCCAGGCACCAATCTAAGTTCTTTACGTATGCTGAACTCATTTGGGCTTCACAGGAATCTTATAAGGTAGGTACCATTGTTATGATCCCCATCTTACAGATAAAGAAACTAGGAAGCACAGAAAGATTAAGAAACTTTCCCAAGGGCATACAGCTGTTGAGAGGCAGTCAGGGTACAGGGACCATGCCCACTACGCAATACTGCCTTTCAATTTATTTGCTTACTAAAAAGTCAGTATTTGAATGTCTTATAGAAAGTAAAATCTAAACTCATAATATTTCTCCCCAAATCACGTCTATCTCCAGTATTATCTATATTGGAGAATGTCACCACCACTCCAATAGCCATTCTGCTGCTCCCTTACCTGCATGTCCAAACCACCTTCAATTCCTATCCAGTCTACTTCGAAGATATTTCTCGAATCTGACTTCTCCTCCTCTGTACTACTGCCACCTTAGACCAATCAACAGTCATGTCTTGCCTGGGCTTTTGCAAGAGCTTCCTAATTGGTCTTCCTGTGTGTAACGAGGTCTGCCTCCAGACCTTTCTCCCACTGCAGACAGAATGACTTTTTAAAACTCAAATCTGGTCACGTCACACCCTACTCAAAGTTTCCCACTGCACATGGAAAAAGTCCAAAATCTTTCCCAGGCCTACAGAGCCCTGCAGGAGTAGCCCATGTTCCTCTCCAGTCCTGCTCCTTACCTCCTCACTCTCTGCAAGGCCTGCTTTTTATCCCTCACATGTGTACCTTCTTCCTCCCCCTAGGCTGTTCCCTCTGCCTGATTCTCACCCTTCTCTTCCACACTCCCACTCCCCACAACCTTACTCCATCTAATCAACTTTTGCTCACAGTTTGGAACATCCTTCCGAGTTCAGCCAGCCTGCCCTGACTCTTCACATTCCTGTAATACACTTCCCCAGCACAGGGTGCTTCTCCTTTGTAGTTCTTTGCACAATTTTCAATAAATAATTGATTTTATCATAAGCTCTTTAAAATCTGTCTCCCTTGTTAGAATATAAGATCCATGATGGCAGAGGCACTTCCTGTCCTATTTGTCACTGTGTCCCCAGAACCCATCAGCATGCGAGAAAGGCTCTGAAGTGTTTTTTCAATGACTGAGTGATGGTTTGGAGCCATATTATGAGCAGCTTAAATGCCAGTTCAAGAGGCTGGCACTTATTCATCAGGCAATGAGGAACCATGGCGGTGCTGCAAGAAGGGAAAGGGTGAGAGTCAAGTGCCGCGTTAGGAAATTAATCTGACAACACTGTGGAGAGTGAATTGCATTACAGAGAGGAGCAGTTAGTCCAGTCATTTGTAGACGAGAGCCTGGACTGGCAGAGTGACGTTGGAAATGAACAAGGGGGTCAGAATCAAGAGATGCTGCAAAGTAAAAATCTGCAGGACATGGTTATGACAAGTTATTGACTAGTTGGAAACTGGTCAGTTTTATTCTGCTAGTTAGCAGAGGGTGGCTCTATATTAATGCCTACGATGTAGTCACGTGCCAACAGAAGAGAAATGTAGGGCCTCGATAGAAGGGAAGGATTATAGGAAGGGTGCTCAAATTCCCCCTTGCACCTGAGAAAATGCAGATAAATAAGATAATTACATTCTCAATAAATACGCAGATAATCTAAGACAAGGAAAGATAAGTAAAACAATTACATTTCAATAGAGAACACTCACTGCTCCCTATCTAGTGTCATAAAGACTCATCTGTTGCTACTTAAAGCAGGTCAACCTGGATGGTAGTAATAAAAGCCTTTCTGTTTGGGGCATGCTCTGTTCTCACTGACAACCAACCATTCCTTACATCTGAAACTGAAGTTTTATAAACATCATATTTTAAAACATCTACCTCCTCCTATGAAACAGAACTTCATAAAAGAGGAGAAAAGCATTCCAAGTGTTCTCTGATAATGGATAGAGACAGGCATTATCAAATAATCTGGCTGCAGTTACAAATACATAATAATATTTAAACTTACTAACCTGAGGACTTCTACCTTAAAGGCCATTATTTACTTTTAACATTAAAGACTTTCCATCATGCACACACAATAAAGGAATGGAAAGTCTGAACAGCCCCACAAATGAGATGCCTCTGCACCTCTTAGGCTTTGAGTGTCTCCACCCTCCTAAGTATATTTGGAAAATTTTAACTTTAATTTTCAGGAGTGGTTCAGCCCTAAGTGAGATAGATATATATATATACACATACACGTACATAAAATGTCAGATTGCATTTCTCAATCCTGGCCTTTTGTACTGAACTTCTAGTCCATGGAAATAAAATAGCACTCAACACCACACTCTGCAAAAGTATTTTGAGCGCATCATATGATTTCTCAGCCAAGAAAAGCTTGTCTGAATCAAAATACGTTGGAAATTTCTTAAAAATGTAACACTCTGTGCAAATCTGCAAGTAAACTCTCAGCCCCTCCCCATTTCCCAGGGAGGCTGCAAATGGATTGAAAAGGCAAATCAGAACTGTAGGCTAAAATGTGCCCCCATTAACCAATTGTAGAGCATTTGCTTTTCCAAGCCTCCATGTGGTGACCAGCTTTCCATGTTTGTGTTAGTGTCCCTCTTATCTCAAAAATCATGATTAATCTAGACAAACTTTTAATAAGGTCAGTGGTTATATCAACAAAAGAACAGTATCTGGTCTTGAAATAGAAGTGGAAAAACTCTAAGCAAAGTGCAATTAACGGCAAAGCAATAATCCACTCAAACCAAGAGGAAATGGCTTGAATGAAAACAACTGACTTGAATTTTTTTTAAATAAACCATTTTTAAATTATACAAATGCAATTTCCCACTTTTGTTTACTTTGGTCATATTATTTTTCTATTTATATATAGGCCAACCAGAGCCTGGTGGCTGATTTCATCATAGAAAAGAGTAGCAGAGGAGTGCAAAGTTTCTCGGTATCTGCCATGATAGAAATTGCTCCCATCAATGCTCATGGGGTTCAGCCTGTGCAACTACCAGAGATTACTATTTTACATGACTTCTTACCTTGATACAGCACTAATTTTGTCTTCGCAACAAGCCTATGAAATCGGTACTGCTGTGCCCACTTTACAAACGAGGAAACTGGAACTCAAAGATTGAGTGGTCAGAAAGATTAGGTAATCAGCCAGCAGAGGAATGGAATGTCACATAAACACCGGTCATTTGACTCTGGGTCCATTCCCCACACACATTGCTATTTGATACACTCAGATCAAAATGTCTGAAATTCCTGATACATGGCCAGGGATAAACCAAGACTCTTCATACCTCATGTTAGTCCAACAGCTGTACTCCTTCCAGCCCAATGAGTAGATTCAAGTCCGAAATAAACAACACCTATTAACCTCTAAAGAAGACTCAAAAGAAAATACCTAGATTTCCTTCTATCAACCCTATTAACCACTGACCACACATGCCAAGTATTTTAATACTTTTAAGTGAAAAGAAAAAAAAAAAAGAGTGTCATTTCCTCTCTTGACTTGTCTGTTATGGGTGACCATCTTCACAACTAGCTGCGGCCAGAACTAAGGGAAGCAGTGGGTCTGGGGTCAGGTTGACACTCCTGAGCTGCCTCACGTGGGTGACCATTCTTAGCACCCCATTATGTTGCAACACCAAAGTGGACCCAAAAAAATCTGAAGTCCAGACTTGTTCTGCCACACCATAGAGCCTATTCCCTCAGTCATCAAAGGACTAGAATAAATACTATCTACTGTTTATTCATTTACTTCATTCATTCAACAAATATTGAGTATGGAAAACCAACTATGTGTCAGGCACTGTGATACCTGTTGGAGAATAAGACAGAGTTTACTCAGATTGTGGAGCTTAGAACACAAATGTTTTGAAGCATGTTAAAGGGTATGGTGGGGAAGAACAGTGTCTATGGAAGGGATGTCTAACACAGACTTAGAGGTCAGAGAAGGTTTCCTGAAGGAAGGCACGTCTAAGCAAAACTATTAAGAATAAGTGGGAGTTCGAAGAGGATTTGAATCCATTAGAGACATTCAGAAGAAAATACCACAGGCCCTGATGGGTAATGACAAGACCATGGGGATTACATGGGTAAAACTGTAGTATAGATTCCTACATCAGCTACTATAACTTAGAGGGCAAACCCATGTGTGTGTGCAAGTTCTGATGCATTTGCTCAAAGAACAGCCTCATCACCTGCCAGCTACACCTTCACCAGAAGACCTAACTTTGATGAAGAAGAATCTTACAAGACTCCAGAGTTCTCATTCTGAAAATCAGTTCTCATTAGTAAGATGTAGGCATTGTAGGCAATTTGCTAGACCTAAAATTTGGTCCCTATAAATCCTAGATGCCAGCTTGCTCTCTCTTGCTGCTTTCTCTTAATTGCAGATTGTCCCAAATATATTTGTTAATTGGGATTTCTGGTGAGTTATGTTCCAGGTAATTGAGGTGTCTTTGAGCAGAGGTTAATTTTTTGTTCATTGAGACCTCCTAGGTGCTGGGAGCCACTGATGGCCAGCAGAAGGCCTCCTCTTCAAGGGCAATTACTCACAGTCACAGACAAATACTGTCATTTCTCTGACAAGCCTTGCTCTGACCCAGGCATTGGCCATGGGCAGGAATCCTCCCTTGCAAGTTTGTCTTCACCATCAGAGCAATGACATTGTTCTCTGGCTTCTTCCTTCCTCCCTCTCTTTTCCATTCACACTCCTCACAGTTCCCCATGACCTCATGCTGTTTCTGGCTGCCCACAACCTCCTTATCAGGGTATTCATCATGGGGAGAAGAGGTCCCCCTAAAGCATCACCTTCCCTATGGGATTTCTACACCCTCCAAGGCAGCCCCCCATCCCATTCCCTGTTCTGTTTCCCTCAAAGAGATAACCTTAGGTAGGCTGAAAGCAATTTAATTCTAAAGTTTAAAAGATGAGTAAAATAAAATAAGTAAAGTAAATGACACTGAAACATCAGTAGATTTAACCCCTCTAGAAGCCACTTCCATTTTAAGGAAGACTTTATCAACCTAAAGGAATTGCTAATTAGGGAGTTATAATTAAGCAGGGGTGGTCTGTCATCACTTCTCTGTACCAAAACTCCAGAAGAACCTTGATCGGCAATATACCCCGACACTTCCAGTCCACTGTTGGCCTTTGCCTTAACATAGAGAGTAACAGCAAGAGGATTCAATTTTCTCCTGTGCTCAGGGCAAAAATTAGTTGGATACTGTCCTGAGAGAGGAGTGATGAGAATTTTCTCTCTCTACATTATTCGTTTATTCAACCTTTATTAAACATCTGTCATGCCAGGCATGGAGGCCTTGTCATGACTTTATATTCTAGATAAAGAGATAGACATGTCTACAAATAAGGACAGGACAGCATGAAAGATGCTCTCCCTATCAGAGTCACACATGGGGTCCTATGGGAGCAGATTTACAGAAGACGTATTCTCCCAGTGATGGGCAAGAAGGGATTTCAGGCAGAGGGAAGAGAATGCGCAGACACCTGGAGTGTGAGAGGGCAGGGCCAGGAGTTCTGTCCAAGTGAAGGGCACCCAGCCCTTATCCACAGGCATGCTCCTGAGGTCCTAAGAACATGGCCAGATGGTCTACCCTGCAAAGGTCAGTGAAGAATTAAATCAATTGCCCAGACAATTCACAGAGCTGATAGACTGAATGAAGTACCATAGTATATATATATATTAAAGGGCAAAAAAGCTGGCCTGGGTGTGCATATTGGCTCTGTCACTATTAGCTATGTTTTTGGAGACATTTAAATTCTCAGAACTTCAGTTTCCTTATCTGTAAAATGGTAAAAAAAAAAAAAAAAAATACATATATCTCATAAAGTTGTCTTAAATATGCAATTGTAGAGGTAGTTTACGCAAAGCACCCAGCACCCAGAGAAACAATCTCACAGCATCCCTTAGCTTCTGATCTCCTCTCCAGTCCCATCTTTCCATCTGGAGCATCTAAGTAGAAACGAATATTCTCAATCACAACAGAATGAAGCGACTCCCAGCGTTCAAGTCTGAGGGCTCAGAAAGGCAGTGGAGAAGCAGACACAGGGTGTGTCTTACTTGAGAGAATAGGCCCATGTGTGCCCAAATATATCCAAAGGCCAGGGGCACATTGTCTAATTTGCAATATTAGAACCTAGGCTTTAGCTCCCATATCCACCTTTTTGCTGGTCCTCTAACTTTTTTCCTTTAGCAATTCCTTGAGCCCTTACTAGCTAACATCTGGTTATCCAGTAACACCTTGAGGGACAGCCAGCTAAGGGCAAAACCCAACGATGTATCATAGATAGCTGGGGCAGCAATCAGTAAGCTAAGCAAGAGAAAAAGAGGAGGGTGCCATGGGATGGGCACAAGACCAGCTTTGCCCACTCCACATCCTGGCTCAGGATCAGCTCTGACTGGTGTGCCAGAGTCCCCAAGGCATGAAAGATAGCATTGTTCTGGTCAAGTCCCAGAACTGGAAAAGGACTTCCAAAATCATCAAGTTCATCCTCTGCCCCTAGACCCAAGACTACCTAAGAACTATAGCAAAGATGGAAATAGGTCTAGTTATTGAAGAGACCTTCATTTCTTATGAGCCACCAAATGGATTTTTTATTTCTCTTTACTGCCTCCCCAAACTCAGGAAACACATGCGGATTGACCTCAACCAGCTCTGAGTGACAAGCAGAGAAAACAAAGCAGAAAAGAGAAGGGGGGAAATGTGTCCTATTAAATCAGTAAGATTTAATTGCCCATCTGGAGTTAAGCTGGACAAGAGTGATATCAGAGGACAGCTGGAGGTGGGAATATCTGCACGCATTAGGGCCTGAGTCTGGGGGCTGGGAAGGCCCTGAGGTTATTGAACCCATTTGTTTAATCCTTGGGCTTTGCTAACATTAATGCTAGCTTAACTCCCATGTAAAATACCAGCTAGACTGTTCTCCTGGGAGACCAGAAACAAAGCAGCAACCTCAATTCATTCATTCATTCGGCACTCCTGTGTGCCAAGGGTGTGTCCGGACCTCTGTCACGTTGAACTCCTCAGTAAATCAGGTGGACACATGAAGGTTATTGCCTTTGATAAGAGCAACATTCATAATTTGGAACACCCCCTCCAGCCTGAGTGTGAGTGCCTGTGAAGGCAAGAAGTCATGTCACACGTTGCTGCTTCTCTTGTCACTGCTGCCATCAATACAGGGCCCGGTACCTTGGAGGTGCTCGATAAATTCTCACTATTTGACCTCTAATCAAGAAGACAAGTTCCTTGACCTCAGGATAGCATTTAATCCACTGAAAGGAAACTTCTTCAGAAAGGCCTATTTTACAGGGTAGATTTCAAAAGACTGCCTATGTGCTTGGAGTAAGTAATCCGACATGATAAAGGCCACGTTCAGAGTGTCCCTAAAATGTGGGCACATGTGGTACAGGACATGAACAGACTCCAAGCTTGCAATTGCTTTGTTTTAACCTTGGCAGCCCTGTAGCTTGGCTCCCACATTCAAAGGGATGATGTATTTTCCCATATTTATTATTTGCACTGGACTACTGAGGGAAAAAGCGGGGCAGCAGGCCGATGTGTCTCAGTGCTCCTGCCAGGAATAACAGAGAGGCCTTGCACCAGCGCCTCATTAGCTTATGGAAAACAGTTCCCTAAGGAAACTGCAGGGTGTAAATAAATTTAAAACATTTCAGCCTTTTGAGGCCTGCAGATGCCAAATTTGTAAAACAGTGGTGGCTCAAGAACTCTGTTGCACGTCTCATAAATTTAGCATAAGTTCTATAGTCTGTTAATAAGCAAAATAATGTGCTATCACGGACATAGTTTTCTAATGTAATATGTATTACTTTGTTATTTATAAGAAGCAAAACTTTAGTTGGTAGGGTAAATTCAGTCTAAAAGAACAAGATAGTTCTAGAGATATTCATGTGTATACCTTCCTAACTCATGGCCCTGTTTAAGGACATATCCTCTGTAGACACTACACCATGCCCTAGTATATGAGCAAAACTGGCTATAGGTTCATATATTATCCCTGCTTCAAACATGTGCTAGACAGTATTATATATGAGAGAAATGGGTGACGTTTAAATCTAAACATCTGACTGAATATTTCTCTGTTAACTGTTAACAACACACATGCAAAGAGAGGTATCTTAAGACTTAGAAGTCATAGACTACATTTAGTCTAATATCTCATTTTATAAACAAGAACACTGAGACCCAGAGAAGCAAAGCGATTTATCAGAGTCACACTGCAGGTTAGCGGCAGAGCTGGGAGAACATGGGATTCTCTCTCTCTGTCCACTGCTCATAAGACTAATAGGATAAGAGTTATACAGCACTTAGCACCCTGACTGGCACGTGTGAGCACTTGACAGATGTTGGCTGTGCCTGTCACTGTTACCATTATCATTATTTCTGCTACCCCAAGGTGCTAAGTAATGCAGCTTATTTTCATCTCTTTGCCAAATGATGACTTCTCTGAGAAGCTCAAATTACGTTTAGTTTCATATCTATTATCAGAATATTTTAAAGTGTTGTATTAAGCCAGTTTTGTTCATTAAGTGATCCTCTCCGATGTTAACTCCTGGGTCCAAGAAATCCCATAAGCTCTTAGTTTCCCTTAATAATACATAACATATTGTTTCCCACTAAATCATGACATTCATTGAGTACCAGCAGAATGTAAACTTTATGAGAGCAGAAACCACATCTACTCTTCCATCACTGTAGCCTCAGAACCTACTGCATAGTAGGCGCTCAATAAATATTTGACAGTCATCGTGCTAGATGATGGGGACACAAAGGCAAATAAGCCATGGTCCCTCTCCTTAAGAGTTTCACAGTCTGATGAGGCTAATTATTCTTGAACCTATTTCAATTTTTAGCCCATACCATCCCTATAAGTTGTTAAGTCCATGTATTTACCTCTTCACAATATAATCCATATATCTAATAATCCAAGAATAGTTCTCAAGCGAGATTTCATCCAAGATTTGTCATAAAGAATAGCCTAAACAATAACACACCCCAAATATATTAGAGTAAGGTGATCCTTAAAAGATAAATGGACACGGGCTACAGAATAAAAGACAGCCATATAGCTTAGGCTAAATAATAAAAAGCCTACATAACTTTTTTTAAAAAGAAGAGGAAATTTTAACCTAAATTTAATTCAAATCAGATAAAATGAAACTCTCTAATGAATTAAGTTCTGAGAAGCCACTTAATCTATACCAAAGTTGGATAGCACATGAGTTAGCAGAGCAAAGGGCTCGGCAGAAGTTTACAAATCAGAATATGCAACCTAATGCCAAAAAACTAACACCTGGCCACAGGCTATGTCTAGCCCTAAGAAGGGAGTAACTGGGCAGCCTGGAGGTGCACAGTCAAGCTCCCGATTCATGGGGGACTCTCCAGGAGGTTCTAGCAGTGCTTCTCAAACATTCATGTGGATCAGAATCCCCTGGAAAGCTTGTTAAAACACAGATAACTGGCCACCTCCAGAGTTTCTGGGGTAGTCCTCAAGAGTTTGCATTCTAACAAGTTTCCAGGTGATACTGAGGCTCTTGGTCCAGGAACTCTAGTCTAGAGAAAGCACAGTACACACATGTCCCCAGTCGTCTGGACAGCAAGGAATCAGTGCTAATGACCTATAAGGTATGTACTATGTTTTCCTTTTTTTAAATTCCTTGAGCCAGTCACCAATTTCGAGTGACTCTTGAGCCAAAGAAGAAGATGAAAGAATTAAGAAGCTATTCCACTTAATGGGACAGAATGTACAAAATAGCCTTAGATGGAAACTTAAAAAAGACAAGAAAAGTTCCTGAAATAGAGAAGAATCAGAACCCAAGTCAAGGGGGTGGTGTGTGGAAGAACTTGACAGAGAGGGGAAAGTGGATGAGGAGAAGCTGCACCACTGGAGCAGTGCCAAGGAACTGGGGCTCCCCGAGTCTGTGAATCCAGACCTTGTGAGTAACAGCCCCATTTACTGGATACTTACTATTATCCCAGGCCATGTCCTAGGGGCTATCTATGTCTCTCTGAAACCTCACAACATCCTCTGAGGTAGTTTTTATCTCTCTTTTACAGATATAGAAACAAAGTCTCAACAAGATTAAGTAATATCACCAAGGTAGCTACTAAGTGGTGGATTCAGGATTCGACTCATGTCTGTCTGACTCCCAAGCTTGACTCTTACCACCCAGCTAGTCTGCCTTCCTATTCCCCTTCTCTAAAGATGAAACCTAAAGGAGAAAGTATTGAGGGAAACCGCAAATAATAGCATATGGCTAGAAAGAAGTAGGGCACATAGAGGCAGAGAGGGGATGTAGTGTAGTGGCTCCAGCTTCAGCTTTGGGACGGGATAGATCTGCATTTAGACCTGTGCTTCTCCACTTAGGTGCTATGTGGTCTTGGGAAAATCACATAATCTGATCCTAATTTCCTATCTGTAAAATGGGAGTATTAATATCTACCTTCCAGGGTTATTAGAAGGAGTATGGATATTTTTACATTACAACTAGTATTTTTTTAGTACATTTCCTAGCAAATAGTAGATGTTCAAAAATAAAGGTGGCAGTGGTTATGATGATGTTTGAGAAAAGATTGAGACCCTAGTAGTTGAGGAGATAGAAAGAGAACATTTAATAGCTTTCAATAATGTCAAGTCTCCAGGTTTGAATCAAACCTACACCCAATACAAGGAGAATCTGCCACTGTCAGTTATCAACATGGGATGTGGAAAATAGAGAGGTATCTGAAGATTAGAAATGAGCAACTTCTGATCCTATTTTCAAAAAGAAAATAAAATACATACTCCAGAAATTCTACACTTTCAAGCTTGTGGTTGAACCTGCATGTATGCAGTATGTGGGCACCACAATGGAGCATTTCTCCATAATTTAGAGATAAAATAAATATGGCTGCCCTCTAGGGTTATCCAATAAAATCAACATATAATGCTAGAGTTGAGACCAGAAGTATTCAAAGTCACTTTGAAGAGACGGAGTGGCTCAAAGGCTCCAACAGATTTCAGTGGAACCTAATGGAAGATATTTACAGAACTAAATATCACAAAGGGCAGGTTGATATTAAATGAGACAGAGGAAAAAAAAAGGAAGTCAGAGTGGCAACAATGGGCAGTAACTCTTCTTTACTAAGAAGAATTGCTCTGGTCCAAGTACCTGAACCAAAAACGCCTTGAAGACAGGAGCTGTTCTTATTCACCCTTGCACCTCCAGGAACAGCACAGTGCCTAGCACAAAGTAGCAACTCAATATACGAAAGCCCAGCTGTATACGTTCTGGGAAGCCAGGACTATGAAGACAGCCTTCACAAAGGATGTGCTGCCCCTCATACTCTGCTTTGACCTGTCATTCAAAAATATTCCCTGGTTCTCCCTGACCCATAGTCTAAAGTCCCAAGTCCTTAGCCTGATATCCCAGCTGCGACATATTTTCCTTTCCAGTGTGGTTTCCCATTCCTTTTCCTAAATCAACTCTCTATCCCTGGCAAACTGATCTACTCATGCCCCCCAACTAAGTAGCTTTATATTCTCTTGACTCGGTGCACTTCTCTAAATTATTTGTGTCAACCATAAATGCTCCCTCTGCTTTTCTGCACCTCCCACTTTCCAATTCTTTGAGCTCTTGTTTCTCAACCACTCATTCAGCATTCACCAAATACCATCTTGTGTTGACGTTTGTGTTTTTTCAAATGACTGTGTCTTACCTCCCCAGATGAACTACAAACATCACGTCTTATTCATCGCTGCATCCTGCCTTGGGCCTTGCACAGAGTTAGCACTTAATAAATGTTTGTTGCTGCTGTTAATGACGAAAACAAATGCTTTGGTAATTCTGAGGCATTTGACATGCACAACTCACCCACACTGTATCTCATCATTTCTTCCACTGTAAGTAAACAATGTCTTTTCCACCAGCAGTTTCCACCGGTCCCTCCCTGTGCCCTGACTAACCGGGGACAAAAGGAAACACTTGTTATTTGTCTCAGCCTGATGGGACTCTCCAGACTGGCAGAGGCTCATGAGCTCTCACATCCCAGCAGCCATCTCTCTAGACCTGCTTTTGGTTGTCAACCAGCTATAGGATCTTCTAAAAAGCATTTAACACCCCTGGGCCTCTGACCCTAAATGTCTCTACCCTTTCATATAGGGTTGTCATTAAGATAAACGAGATAATAAATCTGCAAATGCTCTGAAAAGTCTCAAGTTCTACGTAAAAAAGAAATGTTTTAAGAAACCATCCTAGCCCTTTTCAGCCTCTAGAAGATTACTTAGTTTGGGACCTTAGCAATCTAACCACTTGAAGGAATTTTCCCCTTTTCTTAGAACCTAGTTTTGTTCTTGTTTTTATCAGAGAAAGAATAAAGCATTAAAGAGAAACTGGCTCAGAGAGGAATCCTTAGGTAGGAAGGTATTTTAAAAGTTCATTGTGTTGTGTTCATTTTCTTCTGTGGCCTAATTCTGAGTTCAGACATACTGAAAGATGTTTCTTTTCCCTCAAATGCTTCAGAGAATAGCCCTGAGAAAACAACACGAATTGCTTAAACATGCAAGACAGCTGAGAACAGAAGGTCAGGCAGGCTTGGGAAACCTCAGTCCCTCCAGGTTTCTCCACTTTCACAGACCATGGTTAGGCATGTATATTTCACAATATTACACAATATCCCTCAATTCGCTGAAAGAAGTCAAGAGAAAGCCACCTCCCTAGAATCCTGGTAGTTATTACTTCTACTAAGAGGTTGGTTAGAGATGAGAATGCCCCAAAGAAATGTTTTTTCTCCTCTACAGGATATCTTAATTAGGCTGCTGATGAGTAGACACTGACGTGCTCAGATAAGTCACCCTCAAACATCTATTGAGTGCTTACTGTGTGTCCACTAGGGCCATAAGTCTAGCCAAGCTTTAGGTTTCCTATATAAGAGTGGAAGGATCTGACTCTTGGCATACCACAGTTAGAAAATTCTTTGGCCAAAATCTTAGTGCCTGCTCCAATGCAATCCCCCCGAAAGAGGTTCTTCTTTAATCTTTGTCAGTCCCCACCATTTCACGCTGCTGATTGCATCAGACTTTTCTTTAGATATTGATAGGTGAACAGGTGATCATAAAAGCACATGAAAAGTGGACAAGAAGGTACAGAAAATGTAATAAGACCTTTCCCTGCCCCAACAACGCATGAAAAACTGAGATGTCTGTCTTAGTCAGCTCAGGCTGCCATAACAAATGCCCCACACTGAGTGGCTTAAACAACAGTAATTTATTTTCTTACAGTTCTGGAGGCTGGAAGTCTGAGATCAAGGGGCCAACATGGTCAGTTTCTGGGATTGTGGAGAAAGAGAGAGAGAGCAAACTCTCTGGTGTCTCTTCTTATAAGGTCACTAATACCATCATGAGGTCCCTGCCCTCATGACTTTATCTAAACCTACCCAAGGCCCTATCTCCAAAAACCATCACATTGGGGGTTAGGGCTTCAACATATGAATTTTGGGGAGACACAGATATTCAGTCCACAACAGAGCCCCAGAGAATATCCAGAGCCATCCTCCACACCACTAGAAGTTCCACCTCTGTTACTCTCTCAAAAATAATGGCCTTGGGTCTCCCTGCAACCTGCAATTCCATTGGCTTTCAAACCTTTAAATGGCTCAAGAGTGGTGGGCCCTGAATATGGGTCCTGCATGCCTGCCCTCAGCCTTATTCCTTCATTTATTTTATTTTACAATCTTAGAGATTGAGAGTTTATCAAATAGTGCATACAAATCTAAGCATAATATCTCATGGTGTTGTTATTGCATAAGCACCTGGAAACTAATTTAAACAAAAAACAGAAGACTAAGGGTACAAAAAAGCCTGATGGAACTCTCCCAACCTGTGTTTCTGCCCCAGGGGCCCCTTGATCTGAATCTCTCCCCAGAGTGTGCTCTCACACACAGGTGTGATATTCAAAACACACACCAACCAACAACCAACCAACCAACCAACCAGTTAGCACTCAGCAAAGGGCTAGGCAGGGCCCTGGAGGCCCCTGATGTTCCCAGATCATTTACCAACCAGAACTGAAGTCTTTCTATATTTAACAACCATCACAGCCACACACCTGTGTACTGATTGAGACTCTGCTCTGCTGCTGCACAATCTTACCATTGAAAAGCAGTTCTCCGCCAGGACTCATGCCTGAGTTCAGCACCTAAAGGCTCCCATTCAGCACTCAGCCCAATCGTCAGCAGCCCACCCTATTTGCTCCCTTATCTCTTTTGGATGTTGTCTGCTTCTTACACTAAACGGTAAACTCCTTTGAGAACTCCACCCCATTGTTTCATCCACTGCCCAGAGAGCTCAATCCCATGCTTTGCACACAGTGGGTCATCAAGCAACACTGAATAAACACTAAATAAAACACAACCCTGAGCCTTTGGAACCACCCAGATGATCTGGACATCACTGCCTGACAGACGTGTTATGGAGTGAATGTTTGTGCCTCCTCCAAAATTCATATGTTGAAGCCCTACCCCTCCAGCGCAGCTGTATTTGGAGACGGGGCCTCAAAGGAAGTTTTTAAGGTTAAATGAGATCATAAGGCTGCGGCCCTGATCCAACAGGATTAGTGTCCTCATAAGAAGAGACACCAGAGAACTTGATCCCTCTCTCTCTCTGCCACACACAAAGAAGAGGTCACACGAGCAGACAGTGAGATGCAGCCACCTACAAGCCAAAAGAAGAGGACTAAGAATGAAACCTACCTTGCCAACACCTTGATCTTGGACTTCCAGCCTCCAGAACTATGAGAAATAAATTTCTGTGGTTTAAGCTACCCAGGCTATGGTACTTTGTTATGGCAGCCCAAGAGGACAAAACAACATGACACTCTGGTTTCTTTCATTCTCATAACAACCCTGTTAGGTCGGTACTGTCATCTCCATATACAAGATATAAAAATCGAGGCTTAGAGAGGTCACCTGTTCTGTCCGTGATCACAGAGGCAGTAAATCTGGTCTCAGGCTCAAGTCTACATTCAACGGACCACAAAGCCCATGTTTTTAAGCACTAGACAAGACTGCCACCTAGAAGTGCCTCACAATGGAAATAATCATCATTGCCACGATAAAAGTAGCTAACGTATACGGAGTGCTCACACGCTGAGATATATGAAGCACTTCTCCTTTAAACTTACTTCATTCTCACAACAACCCTTTGAGGCAGGTGCAATTATTACCCCCATTTTAACAGCACCTAATAAAGAAGCTGCAGACATCATGATTCCCTTTGTTTCTGACTCCCACCAGTATTCAGCTTAACCACCCTTTCTCCCTATAACTACCTTCACCAAATATTCATGGTGAGTCACGTGCCATCTTGTTGGGTTGTGTGTGACTTTCTAAATGGCCTTAAATTCTCTCTGGAACAGGGCAGGGTGCACCCTGACTTCTCTTCTTCTAATCCACAAAACAGGAGGATGTCAGAGCCCCACTGGGCTCACAAGGACGATGTCTGGAAAAGAGCCAGATAAGATGCTTTCTGCTGGTAGTTTCTCATTTTCTGTCAATTCACACGCAGCCCACAGTCTGGTACTGAGGGAAGCAAATCATATCCAGGCACACGCCAAGGAACAGGTCCAACCCCACTCTGCTGGCAGAGCTGCAGCCCCCACCCTGCCCTCCTCACAGCTCATGCAGCCTGAGCCAGCTGCCAGCACCACACTCCTTGGGTTCCGCTGAATGGTGGAGAGGCCTTCACTGCAACAGCAGATGTGGGCCAGTACTGCCATCCATCTTCCCCAGCCTCCTCCAGGATGTTAACAGAACGTGCTGGATTCTTTTCCACTAGGGGTCAGAAATGTAAGCCTGGCCTTCAAGCCCAACTCTCTACCAAAACTCCTAGAATTGACTGCATCTCCTCTGGACTCTCAGGCTTCCTAGAGTGGCTTCATCCCTTTGCAAGACTTCAGGGTAGAGTCTGACATCACAGCATGCCCAGAACGTGAAGTAATAAGTGGGCCATGATCCAAGAAAATGTCTTTCTTCCTCACTGGACCCCCTGAGCAGGCTATGTACCCTCTGAGAGAGGGTGTGCAAACCTGAAAGCAGCGTATCCAGTCACCTCACTGATTGCCACTCAAGAACCAAACAGAGTAACATGGCTGCTCAGGAACAGCAGCTCGATGCCCCAGTGCTGTGGCTGCTGGGAATGCGGAGGGCGGTATGGATTTTTTAGTAAAGGGGACACTTCCTGTTTCAATGCTTGTTATTATACCAACATTAGCCATGGTGGTTTTCTTCATGTTTGCAAAACTAAAATAATGGTATTGCTGTTGTTACCTTCTGACTAGTTATATCTAAGGATTCCTCCACGGTCCCCAAAGCCTCTTCTGATATGGGAAGGTCAGCCCTGTTCATATCCAGCACAGTCAAGACTCACCTGGTTTGACAGGAGGGGTGTGGAAAGGCCCAGGGGACCCAAATCTCTCCTCCACCAGCCCACTAATCCCCCTGCAGGAAATGCCCACCATTCAGTCAGTCCTTTGGGCAGGGAAGCCAACCAGAACAAACTTAGAAGCCAGAATTCAACACTTATCAAAAAGAGCTTCAGTTTTTTTTCTAACTGGTAACACCTGTATCAAGGGTCTGAAATGCACACACTACCATTGCAATGTGCAAAACTGTTGTTTCTTTTATTTTTGTACGCCTGAACTGAGCCTGCTCAAAAGCTCCCATTCCCAGACAGTAGGAAAATAATAATAAACTTGCTGGTTAAGTCTACTCAGTCTCTTCCCATTTAAAGCAGTTTATCTGGGTTAGATATTCTCTCAAACTTCAAACTTATTTTCAGGGCTGTTTCTTTCCTCCAAGAATGTCCCCTGCCACTCCTCCCTCCTAACATGGGGAGCAGGTATGAGGGGATGGTGTTGCATCCTCGAGGCACTGAGAGGAGGGGTGTCCCTGTTACCCTTCTCTGTTGAGCACTGTGGTGTCTCCTAGTACCTGGCTATTGGCCTCTGTCTGCTGCAAACTCTTCTGAAGTGCTGGCAGCTGGGGACTCACGAGGTCTGTTCCCTTGGCCAGGACAGGGCCCAGGGACTCCCACTGGCTGACTCAGCTCCACTCTGGCTCTCGCTGTGCCTTAGAGTGTCAGCCACAGCCTTCCTCTCATCTACGGACTATCTCCAGGCACTGCTCACCTTGCCCCTTACCATGGTGACCCCAGGGGAGCAGGCCCACTGGTTCTCAACTCTCAGTTACTTTCTGAGTCCCTACTGAAAGCACACAATCCACCCCTGCACTGCTGACCCATCCAAGCCTCACGGTCTATTGCCTGGATTACTGCAGTAGCTACTCAACAAGCCTCCCTGCTTCCACCTTTGCTGCCTACAGTCTATTAACAGAGCAGCCAGAGTGACACTTGTAAAACGAAATTCAGATCCTATCACTCCTTTGCTCAAAACCGTCCAGCCACTCCCATTTCATTTGGAGTAGAAGCCAAGGCTCCGTGAGGCTGCACTGAGCTGACAGCCGCTGCCTTCTGACCTCATCCCTCCTACTCTGGCATATCTCCACTCATCGCGCTGGCCTTCTTGCTGAGCCCAACTTAGGGCTGGGAGGGAAAAGGATGGAGATGGGAAATAGAAGGTAGAATCAGAAAGGGAAAACAGCCAGGGGAAGACAACATGTCTGCATTTAGCCTCATGGTAGGCTTTGGTGGGCTGTGGCAGATGGAGAGAGAACACCAATAAGCTGGTCCTTCTGCCTCTGTCACTCTTCCCTCGTGTCCATTTAGCCAAATGCCTGTCTCCTTCATGCCTCTGTCCACCCCTCACCCACTCCATGAGGCCTCTCCTGCCCATTTGATACTCCAGTCTGCTTCCTACTACCCCCAGCACTTATGAGTCCCCTCACCCTGTTCTACATTTCCATTTTTCCATAGCACCTATTACCTAACATACTGTATAAGCTACTTATTTATGATGTCCCTTTGTGTATCTATCTTCCCCACTCCCTCACTCCACCTCATTCCTCCAGAGCAAGGATCTTTGTTTTGTTTACCAGTGTATCTCAAGTGCTTAGAACAAAGCCTTATACACAAGAGGAATTCAACAAATGACTTTTCAATAAACAAGGGAAACTTCTGGATCCTTTCCATCCTTGCAGGAGCTGAAGGAAGCCTGAGGGAGTCTCTCAGGCCCTTTCTCTGCTGATATGTTCGATCAGGCTACCATTCCCACTGCAGCCACTGTTGTAAAGCAGAATCCTCCTAGAATTCCAGAGAGAATCAGAGCCCCAAGATCTCCTCCATTTTTGGCTTCTCCCTCAACCTATCTAGCATTTCTATTTTCTCCCTACCCACCATTCCCTCCCATCTCCCTCTTAGGTGGAGGAATTTCATTAGATCATATCCTATTTTCTCACTATGTATGTCTTAGGTTCTAATCCACTAAGCTTTATTCTTTTTTTTTGGTGAGGAAGATCAGCCCTGAGCTAACATTCATGCTAATCCTCCTCTTTTTGCTGAGGAAGACCGGCTCTGAGCTAACATCCGTTGCCAATCCTCCTCCTTTTTTTTTTCCCCCAAAGCCCCAGTAGATATTGTACGTCATAGTTGCACATCCTTCTAGTTGCTGTATGTGGGATGCGGCCTCAGCATGGCCGGAGAGGTGGTGCATCGGTGCGCGCCCAGGATCCGAACCCGGGCCGCCAGCAGCAGAGTGCGCGCACTTAACCACTAAGCCACGGGGCCGGCCCAAGCTTTATTCTTAATATGTAATGGGAGTTAGGGTATTCAGGGCTCTCTTTTATCTTTCAAGAAAGCCTGGATTTCCAGTCTATTATCTCTTTATGGTCCCAAAGGTACACGGTCACTTTTCTGTTTTAGGCCATTCCTGCTCTTTCCCTCTCTGGGACAGCTGGTCTGGTGGTTTTCCTGTCATGATTGGAAGAGGTACAGGGAAGGAGACAGGCTGAACCACAAGGGTGTGGTTCACTGCCAACTGTCCCCCAAAATCTAGTCTCTCCTTCATCCATTGTTGTAGAATTGTATCTGGGCACATGGCTGCCCAGCTGAAAACACACTTCTTAGTCTCCCTTAAAGCCAGCATGGTCATTTGACTATGTCCTGATCAACTGAAATGTGAGCAAGAGTGATGTGCACCACTGGTTCTTGGCCCTAAAAGGATGAGGCGTGGGCATCCCTGGCCCTTTTCTCCCTTCCTGCCAGCTGGGAGATGATGAGAAATGGAGTCATCTGGTGAAGGCAACAGTCTCCCCACTCACCCTGATCCTCTGACCTACAAACTCGAATATAAGGGAGAAATGAACTTTTCATTTATATAAGCCACTGTATTTGGGGGTCCTTTTGTTAGAGCAGCTTAGACCATTCCTTACATAATACAAAGAGAAAATACATTTATATTCTATTAAATGTCTAAATATCATGAAAAGGAACCCTCACCTGAGATCTAGAAGATCTAAATTCTATTCCTACCCAAGACCAACTGAATCAGAATCTTTTGGAGGATAAAGCCAAAATAGGCATATTTTTAAATCTCCTCAGGTGATTTTAATATATAACCAGGGTTGAAAATTACTGAAAAATGAAGCGTGTATTTCCAAATAGTAAACCTCAAAAAAAAAGAAACCCCTCAAAATATAGCTACAAATAGGCCTTGTTCTCCCATCACAATGAAACGAATCTAAAAATGAAACAAAATCAACTTTAAAATCTGGAGAATAAAAAAGACCTTTAAAGTTATATTAAAGAGAAAATATGTATAACCACATTCAGAAAATAATTAAAATTGCAATTATAATCTAAAAGGTAAATTACCATAAACTCAGGGTACTGGTTCCCTCTAGGGAGAGGGCAGGCTGTAACTGGAAAGGAAAGCACAGGTTCTGGAGTCCCAGAGTGTTCTTTTTCTTGACCCGAGTTACTCATTGGATTTGCTTCACAACTAATTGTTAAACTAGACATGCAAGTTTTAGGCACAATAAAAATGTTTTAAGAAAATAATTTAAGGGATGGTGCCAAAAGTGTCCTCAAAAACAAACACATATTCTTTAGTACATTCATCACTACACAAGAGTATGAGTTTAGAACTTATACAGATCTAGGTTTGGATTCCAGCTCTGTCACTACGAGCTATGCCCTTTCAGGCAAGCTAAAAAATCTGTCTGAGCTTCGCTTTCTCCATCTATAAAATGACGAGAATATACATATCTATCTTAGAGAGTTGTTACTGAGATGAAACAAGAGAGACGTCAGCAAAATGGCAGCATAGGTATATCCAGCACTTGTCCCCTTGCCCCCAGAAACTTCAACTTGAACAACTATCTACACATGAAAATACCTTCATATGACCCAAGGATTTCAGGTGAGGGATTATAGCACTGGGGTGAAGCACATAAATAAGAAAAAACATGTTGAGGAGGGTAGGAAAGATAGATTCATATTACCCCTATCACCTCTCCCCCAAGCCTGGGTAGCCCAGTGTGGAGAGAAACACCTTCCCCATGGGAAAAGGAGAATGAAGTGAGCTCCCAACTTCATCACAGACCCCAGAGCCGGCTTGCCTCAGCACGAGGCCAACTCCTGGCCCTAGGTGGCTCCCCATGGACTCCCACAAACCTTCGTCCCCCACTCACCCCAGTGCCTGAAGCTCCAGTGGGCACAGGCAGCTCCCGTGGTTCTAGGCAGCTTTCTTAGCTCCAGGCTCCCAGCCCACCCCAGCGCCAGCCAAATCCCATTGTACCAGATTCCCAGCAGGCTCCTGTAAACCCAGACTCCTGGCACATTCCAGCACCAGCTAGCTCCCGTAGTCCTGGGCAGCTCCTGTCGCCCGAGGTTCCTAATCACCCATGAACCCAGGCTCCAAGTGGGCACCCACAAGCCCAAGCTCCCAGCCAAGTCCAATGCCTGGCCAACTAATGCGGACTCAGGCTCCCAGCTCATCCTAGCACCAGACTGGCCCCTGCAGACCCAACCTCCAGGCTGGTCCCTAAGGTTCCAGGTTACAGGCCAACTCCTATGGCCCCAGGCTCCAGGCTCACCCTATCACCAGACCAGCCCCCTTGGGCCCAGCCTCCAGGCCGACTCCTACAAATCCAGGCTCCCAGCCAATCCCAGAACTGGGCCAGCCTTCAAAGATCCAGATGCCGGGCCCACCCCAGCAGTCCCTGGTGCTTAGTTGGCCCCTTGGTGTATACATGTAATAGTCATGTGTACATACATATACATACACACATACACAGTGGAATATTATTTAGCCATTAAAAAGAAGTAAACTCTGCCTTTTCAACAACATCGATGGACCTTGAGGGCATTATGCAAAGTAAAATAAGTCAGACAGAGAAAGAGAAATACTGTACGTTCTCATTTATATGTGGAATCTAAAAAACTGAACTCAGAGAAATAGAAAGTAGAATGGTAGCTGCCATGGGCTGGGGGGTAGGGGAAATGGAGAGATGTTGGCCAAAGGGTACAAACTTCCAGCTATAAGATGACTAGGTTCTGGGGGTCTAATGTACAGCATGGTGACTGTAATTAACAGTACTGTATAATATACTTGAAAGTTATTGAGAGTAGATCTTAAATGTTATCACCACACATTAAAAAAAAATGGCAATTAAGTGAGAGGATAGAGGTGTTAACTAACTTTATCATGGTAGTCGTTTCATAATATATATATGTATCAAATCATCACCTTGTACACCTTAAACTTAACATATGTTATGTCAGTAATATCTCAATAAAGCTGGGAAAATAAGATAAAATGAGATAAGCTGGGGGGCCGGCCCAGTGGCTCAAGCGGTTAAGTGCACGCTCTCTGCTTTGGCAGCCCGGGGATCGCGGGTTCGGATCCCTGGCGCACACCGACGCACTGCTTGTCATGCCATGCTGTGGTGGCATCCCATATAAATTGGGGAAGATAGGCACAGATGTTAGCTCAGGGCCAATCTTCCTCGGCAAAAAAAGAGGAGGATCGGCATCGGATGTTAGCTCAGGGCTGATCTTCCTCATAAAAAAAAAAAAAAATGAGATAAGGCGGTACCCCCCCCCCATACTAGTTTTCTAATGAAGAAAGTAATAAGATTGTTAGACACACTTGGAAGTTCACCTACCTCTGTCCTCGGCCCTTTTCTACACTGCAGATCCACCACATATAGTGGCTAGAGACATATTAGCCAGATCTACCTCTCCCTCTCTCACTACACACTGAGCCCCTTGGAGACCAGGGACCACATTTGGTTCTCAGTGTTGACTAAGGTGAACCATCACTCACAGTTCTTGGCCCTGAGTAGGCACTCAAAGAGTGTGTATTAAGAAAACACACAAAAGCTTTTTTCTCAATAGAGAAAAGTCTTTCCAGATTTAGAAGACTATAAGCAACAGACTGTAAGCAATGCAATTCATTTAAAGATAAATAAAACTTGAGCCTTTTCCCTCTACATCTCAAACCTGACCATTGTTCCATACTGTCTCTGACAGAGAATCAAGTCTAATAGATGGGAGGAAATGACCTTCCTCTGTGATGTCAACTCATGACTTTAGCATGTACCTACAGGTTTTCCTTAAGAACTCATCTTCCATGAATGTAACTACATGCTTCTTGTACCTATTTATAGCTTGAGCCTAGACCACCTCAGAGTTGTAACATATTTCTTAGGTCTACCAGCTATGGTATCATGCTGAAGCTTCCAGGATAGCCCCCAGTCTTATTTGATTTTATAAAATACTAATCCTATGCTCCTCCATCCCTCACCTTGCAGACTAAGTCTTGGTCTTCATAGTCAAGCCTCTGTAGACCCTGGATTGTTCCAAGTGTCCTTCTCCAGGTCAGAAAAGAGGTTGCTGGATGTGCCTGGAGCCCTAATTCAAGGTTTTTGAGAAAGATTATGAGCACTCTCTTTTTCCCCTCCCGCACATCTCTGCAAGGTGAATTTTACTCCTTCCCTACCCTACTTCATCCCCACCTCCTTCTCTCTCTGCCACATACCTTAGGCTAACCTCACATATCCCATAACCCACACATGCAATCATTTTCCAACACCTACACCTTAGTGTGAATATATCTCAGATGCTTTCTCAAGTGTAGGACCAACAAAACCAGGAGAAAGAAGCAGGGCTTTGAGTACCTGAAAGAACTGGGAGGAGGAGGTCACTAGGGAGAGGAAAGGCAATGAGTAGCAGGCACCAAAGAGAAAGAGAAATAAGACATAATATCCCTTGGACACCTGCTATATGCCAGGCACTATGGTAAATTATTGCAGGCAAACCTATTTCACTTACTCCTTTCCCTCTGAGACAGATATCATTATTTCCATTTTCAAAGGAGAAAACTGGTTCAGATGGGGTTAGGTGAACTTTCATGAGGTCAACTTAGTCAACAAAAATGTAAAGTGCTCCAGGCACAGGCACAATGGAAATATTAAGGCACAGCACCCATGTTTAGTAGACACAACCTGCTAAGGCCTGAGTTATAGAAGAAACAACCAACATCTAAATACCGGGTGCCAAGTGTGCTCCTCTACACCAAGTTGCCCACATCTCTGCTTTTCCTGGAACCAGCACTAGTGAACATGACCCCACCATGTGCGTCTGGGTGGTTCCTCCACGGAACAGTGCTTAGCTCAAAGACAGGCTGGTTGTTCTCCCTTTGTACCTGCCAGGTGGGAGCCCCAAGGAGTCACAGAGCATGAGCAGCACCTTTGCTTGCTCTCCATCATCATACACAGAGCAAGATAAGACTGATGGGGCAGGGGAGAGGACCACCTGGCAAAAGTAATGCTTCCCACTTCCCTTCTCCAAACTCCTCTGAACACAGTTCTGCCCAAAAGCTTCTAAGGACCACTTACCAGAAAGCTCCACAAATAGTAATGAATAGTGTGATTCAAAGTAAATTATTAGCTCTTTATACCAGAGAGATGTGCTTAACCAAGCTCAAGGAAACACTCAGAAGACAAGAGTGGATGTGTGCTTCGATGGTGCCCACACAGAGGCTGGGAACAGGCCAAAAGAGAGGTCATTGTCATCAAAATTTACACTTACCCAGCAGGAACGGAAACGCTCTAAGAGTTACGTGACTCACTGAAGTTCACGGTTAACTGATACATCATAAGAACATAAACCAGTGATTTCTGAAGGTGACCATTAAATACAGCATGCAGTCTTCTTGGGTCTGGAAGCCATTCTTCAGAGTGTCCTGTTAAATGCCATTTTATTATCAGTAACTGGTCTTCTTTAAAAAATCCGTGCAGCTAGCAGCCTTCTACTGTCAAAAGAGACTCAGCAAAAAGTGGATTTTTTTCCCCTTAAAAAAATCATATTAAAGTCACCTACTTTAACAGAAAACAAAGCCAAGTATAGGAAATTCTCAGAAGCCAGAACCCTGGTGCTTTAGCAACATACAATCACAAAACCAAGTTCCTTAAACCTGGGCCATGCTGGCCACAAAATTCTGCCCACTCAGTACCCTGCTGGGGGCCAGTCTGATCTGTACCTGAAATTTGTGCTGTGTCTCCTTACAGTTAGGTGATGTATATTCCATCAGAGAAAGAAAGTGAAAATGACTGAGGAATTTTTCTCAAGTCCAATCACTTTGCAAGGACCAGGATAATGAATGTCTCCTAAAACTTCAGAGATGATCCCGCAAAGGAAGCAGACATTGGAAAGTAAGAAAACAAAAATCGAGGCCGGCCCAGTGGCGCAAGCGGTTAAGTGCACGCGCTCCGCTGCAGTGGCCCGTGGCCCGGGGTTCGCCGGTTCGGATGCTGGTGCACACCGACGCACCGCTTGGCAAGCCATGCTGTGGCGGCGTCCCATATAAAGTGGAGGAAGATGGGCACGGATGTTAGCCCAGGGTCAGTCTTCCTCAGCAAAAAAAAAAGAGGAGGATTGGCAGATGTTAGCACAGGACTGATCTACCTCACACACACACAAAAAAATCCATTCTTATGAAAAATGCAGAGGATATCTTCTTGAATAGCTGCATTTGTGTAAGCCTCTCCTCTAAGGACTTACAGTGGCTACAAATATCTGCACACACGGCACACAACATTGGTTACCCAACGGTCATTCCCAGTCACCTTTCTCTCTTGTTCATTCCCACTAAAGAGGCTGAGAAAAACCAGACACTTGCTTTCCAAGCCTTCCTTGCAGCTAGAGGGACCCACTTCTGGCCAGTGAGAAGCATAAGAACATCTGCTGGGAGGCATCTGTGAAAGATTTTTCCTCCCTAATGAGAAGAGAAGGGCTCATTTTGCTCTCAAATTGAGGGCTTGGTGACTAGAACTATGTAGTCATCCTGCAACATGAGGGGCAGACCAAGAGAATTCCAGAGAGGCTGAGGCAGCACCACGGCATACCAGAAGTGTTCAACCAGTCCTGGAACCACCTCCCTCCAAAATTCTTATTAAATAAACAACAAATCATCTTTTGGTTAGGTTACCTCTTCTCGGTTTTCCTGTTACAGCTAAAAGAATACTCTACAGAATACAATAAGCATCCTCTGTTCTTGCTTGAAGCAGGATTTGGCACTTCACTGCAGCCCCTAAAAGCAAATCCCATTCTGCCAGGCATTAGCAATTAATGCAGATTTTTGCTGAAAATCTTAGGGGAATATGAAGAAAGAGTTTCAGTCACACATCATCCAGTGAAATTTAATAAAAACCCAGAAAAATCAATTTGTTTCCCTCTAAAGTCCCAGTTGCCTTATTTCCTCTTGACATTTTTCCCATGCAGATTTCCCAGCCTTGCTATCTTCAGCCTTCACCACCTCCTGGAAATTCCCTATTTCAATCCCTTTTTTCATCCCCAGCAATTTCACTCTCTCCTGGCTTCTTCAATCATGAATTCTTACCCCATCACTCTACTTGGTAAACAAAAGGCTTTACTTAGTAGGATCTGTCCTCTCTAGAAGACAGGGTCTATAGATAGTAAATAGCAAATAATCCTTCTTTTTCATAAATAATTAGTTTCTTACCACACTATACTCTCTTCCATTGCTGGAGTTTGATTGGGTAACTGAGAAGGAAGGAAGGAAAACAAGGGAAAGGGGCAAGAAAAGAGAGAAAGAGAAATACAATCATGTGTCGCTTAACAACGGGGATGTTTTATGAGAAATGCATCATTAGGCAATTTCATCGTTGTGTGAACATCATAGAGTATACTCACACAAACCTAGACGGTATAGCCTACTACATACCTAGGCTATATGGTACTGATCTCATAGGACCACCATCGTATATGTGGTCCATCATTGACTGAAACACCGTTTGTGGCGCATGACTGTAAAGGTAAGGCTTCCCCTCATCGCTTACTTTTCTACCATTACCTCACTCCTCCTCTAAAACAAAAAAACAAAAAACACTTTCTTCTACTTCCCCCTCTATCTTCAGCCTTTGGGATCTCCTTCCATTAGCTGGAAAAAATTTTGAAAGAGCAACCTATACTGCCAAGTCTCCCTTTTCTCGCTTCTGATTCACAGCCTCACCGGATCTATGGCTTCAGCCTGCTGGCACTGCACCAGAACTGCTGAGGTCAAGTCCAAAACTCTTTGGTGCTGAGATGACCCATCCAAATGAAATTAAAGTGCCATCACAACAATGTGGTGCTATTTCATTGATGTAGGTTTCTAATACAGGCTAGGACCTCATCTTAAGGTATCTTTGGACCACAGCTTATACTGAAGGACCAAAAATATTATCTTTTAATCCCCTATCACTACCGAAACACACACACAGTCCAGAGTCACTGCACGCCTACAAGAAACTCTGCCCAATTGAGACAATACTGGCTCAGGCCTCAGAGGCCAGAGGCCACATCCATCCAGGACTCTCTTAGGTAGAAGCCAATGCCAAAAATGATAGAAAGTACAATCTATGACACAGCAAGAGGCAGGCAATGAAGGTGCTAAGCAAACACACAAATGGACTTGGAGGTTTTCTGAGATACTTGCTGCTTGTCACCCCACGAGTAAGGCAAGTATGCTATGCTGAGATGGCTTCCAGCATTTTCTCACCCAACTGCAGTTACAGGTGCCAATGCTATGATCTTCCCTGCAGTATAGAAAAATAAACTCGGGGATTCAAGAAGCTGTTGCCATTTTTTTTTTTACATTCTTTCTAAAAGCGTGAAATTTTTTTTCAAGTTCAAGAGATTTCCTACCCATTGGAGTTGAAAGTTGAAAACCAAGAGTCTGGTCCTATCCTTCGAAACCACCACTGGCTGCCTATGGCCAGAGGAACGCAGGAGGCTGTTGGCCTTCCTTCCTTGGGCTTACGGACAGGTACTTCAGGATGAGCGCCTGGAATTTGGAACGTTCTTTTGTCTCATAATTGCAAATGGCATGAAATTGAATCATGTGGAAAGAAGAAGGAGGGAGGAGCTGCCGGAGCTACATGGGCTCTTGTCTTCCCACAGCACCGCGGCTGAGCTCAGAGTGAAATGCCTTTTCCATCCCCTGAGGTCTCCCCTTGATAGGGTGACATACTGCTGGCCTCATCTTAGCCCAGCTGTCACTTTCGACTCGATTTTTGTCAGGCATCATGAGGCCAAGGAAAAGGCTAGAGGGGTAAACCAGGCATCTGTTTATTCAAGTATTTGCTGTTCAAGTTTTTTCTTTTTTTTTGCATTGCACTGTGCTCTTTCCCAGCCCCACTTGTAGAAAGGGCAGCTTTGCCAGAAAACCTGGTAGCACCAGCTGCTTCAGAAGAGAGGCGTTTTAAACAGAGCCCAGAAGAGGCCAATTACCTGCCTGCTTGTCTGAGGAGGTTTCATTTGGCTAAATGCAAGCTGCCTTGGAGGGCGCATAACAGCTCAGTTGATTTGATTTGATACACATGTATATATGATGGGACCTCCTCATCACATCTGAGTCTAACACATTTGAGTCTAATCACTGTGTACATTACAGAGCTGTTTTTCCACCCATGTATGGAGGGTGGGGGAGGGAACCTGCTTTCTTGCTAATTAAAAAGAAAAAAAACTGCTAGGGATACATAGCACTGTATCCTAGAGCTAGAACAGAAGTCGCAGTTGCCTTGCTTTTATGGCTGGCTATCCCTCTCGTTCCTCCACTGCCACAAACAGGCCTCCAAAGCTTGCCCAGGCCACTTCCCCTGTGCTAACACCGCCTCCTAGGAAGGTACTAGGAACTACTAGGTGGAGCTGGTTCCTGTCTTTGTACAGCTGAATTAGTCCCATTAACTCTTTATCTTACAAAAATCACACTTCAGTAAAATTATCAAATCATGTAGCACACCAGCTACCTGAAGGCAGAGACTATATCTTATTCATCTTTCTATGCCCAGCCTCTTTCTTGGCACACAAGAGTCACTCTACAAATGGTAGTTGAATTAAATTGGTCATTTTCTGGAATTAAATGGGTTGAATTCTCATTTTTTATATTCACCAAGCAAAGTCTCAGCTATCAGCTTCTCTCACATCTTTAGGAATCTCTATTAGAGTAATCAGGATTTCTCCAACAATCTTTGCTTGGGTTTCTCTAGGCCAGACCTGGTTTACTACTGTTATTTTTAGCATTTTTTTTCTCTCAGTCCAAACGTATCTCAGTTTGAAATATAAATTACATGGTCATCTGTGTCGGTCTGGCCCACTGAGAAGCAGACACCAAGATGCGATTACATGTACAAGGATTATATCAGGGGAAATACTTTAAGAGATGAAATGGGGAGGGAGCTGGGAAAGCCATGGTATTGCCAGGCAAGTCTCGAGAGAGAGAGGAGGATGGAAGCCTCCAAGAGGCCAGCAGTCTGAGAAAGGTTTGGCAAGGCAGTCAAGGAGCTCTGGAGCCAAAGTTGGCCATCAGAGGATACACGTCTCCCAGGAATGGGCCCGCCTCAGTCTCCCCACCATGCTCAGCCAGAGACTGGGAGCAGCCTGTGGAAATCATGACCTTGGCACAAACATAAAGATGGATTTCAGAGCTAAGGTCCTTGGTCAATTACCCTTCTGTGATTGTCGGTCTGTGAGGCAGGCATATTCTCATGGCCACCCCATCACTCTACTTGGGAAAAGCTTTATTAATCATCTTCATGTGGCCATGGCCATGCTTCTTGCACTCTCCTCAGCCAGATGAAGACCCAAGTTTTGAAACAACCATTACAACAAATCAACTGTCTTCCAGGAGGTTAGAAAGACCCAGGCTAAGTCAAACTATAGTTTACCTTCTCCCACCACAGCCAGGCCTGGGAAGTGACCAGAAGAAGCTAAAAGCCACGACAGGGGCAGAAGTGCCATCACATTTTGGCAAGTGATTCTTCTCTGCAGAAGGAACTTGTGGTGACTTGGCAGGGCTACTGCTGCACAACCCCAGGGGCAATGTGCACACTGCAACCTACGTGGCTGGTGCCTCCCTGAGCTGTGTAAGGCAACAGGCCTCCTGGAGGGGCTTTGGCCACCTCCATAACCTCCATCAGGCTCTGCAGAAAGCCACCTCTAATAAATACACGCTCCAACTAAAAAGCAATGTCCTTGCTCTGCCAACCAGATGCTGCTATCCTCATGCAGAGGGATCCGAAGGGTTCACAAAGCATATGACAACACACTCTGCATTTGCCAAGCAGGCAGACTCGCCAAGGGCAAAGAGCCCCTCACACCACGGTCTGTTAGAGAATCATTCTGTTCCCTATTTTTGTTTGTGTCTTTAGTTGTTTTGAAGAAAGAACAGGGCTGGCAAGAAGGGCTGGCAGTCAGTGGTCCCTGTGCTTCTGCCTTCCTTTACTATAGCACAACGAACAGACTGGCCTGTCAGGCACGGACATTTCTCCCTGCCTGTCATATACCACCTCCTTGGCCCTGGCAATCAACCTAACGGCAGATCATGCAACTCCTACTCTAAGAAAAGAGAAGGACAGGAGTGAATTTGGTAGTGAGGCCTAAATTCATCTTGAGGTCTGGCTAGAAAACTGCCCCAGCCCACCAAAATGTCCACTTTGCTGTTCACCATAAAGAGCGTGCACATGGAAAGACAATAACCTCAGCTTTTCTTCTTGCTCTCCTTGGCACAATGACTCACCTGAGTATTAGAGAAAAAAATGTTTCCTACCATGTAATCTCCAAAGGTACTGGTTCTATATTTAAATCCAGTATTCTGTTCACACTCTCTGTGCACTCTGACAAGTCATTTGTCTCTGCACTTTCACATAGCCTTGCATATAGGAGATACCTGATAAGTGTTGCTGAAAAAATTGCCCATCCCTGCCTCAACCCAACTGCCCACAACATCCAGTCTCCTCAAGCTGCCCATTTGCACCAAAGTGAAACAAGAGTAGGCCCCTCAAAAGCCATATTTGTACTATATGGTCACAGCTGATAGCCCAGATTGAAGACATGACCCAAATTGGGTGAATCAGATTGTCCTGGGAATTTGAAATTAGAATTTAAAGATTCTAATTTAAATATTGTGTGTGTTGCGCCGGCGCCGTGGCTTAGCGGTTAAGTGCATGCGCTCCGCTGCTGGCGGCCCAGGTTCAGATCCCAGGCGCGCACCGACGCACTGCTTCTCCGGCCACGCTGAGGCCGCATCCCACATACAGCAACTAGAAGGATGTGCAGCTATGACGTACAACTATCTACTGGGGCTTTGGGGGAAAAAAAAAATAAATAAATAAAATTATAAATATTGTGTGATATTCATGTGTGTGGCTGGAAGTCATATTCCACCATGTGGACACAGAAAAAGAGGAAGCTGGTCTGCAGAGAGCGAGTGAATATAACAGCCAGAAGCAGATGGTGTCAGTGCTCCGTTCAGATCCCTCATTCCACTTCAGTGCACACTAGCCAACTTCCAAGTGCCAGCATTTGCCTAAGAGCTTTCTCCAAAGTCTCCCTCAGCATCACTGAACCAATGACTGAGAGAAATTAATGTATAAACACCCTAACTCCCTTACCCCTGAAGTGGGATAACTCTGAGCGTGTGTTCTAGAACACTGGTTATCAACTGGGGCAATTTTGCCCCAGAAGACATTTGGCAATGTCTGGAGACATTTCTGGTTGTCACAACTCGGGGAGAGCGAATGCTACTGACATCTATGGGTGAGACCAGGGATGCTGCTAAACATCCTACAATGCTCAGGAGAGAACCCCCCTGCCCCAACAAAGAATTATCCAGCCCAAAGTGTCAATAGCGCCAAGGTTGAGAAATTCTGGTGTAGAGAAAAAGATTGAAGACTAAGCGCAAGTCACCCAGAGCGGTAACCAGCTTGCTAGCATGCCCATTATTGGCTGCCTTCTCTTCCTTCTCTCACTTCCCTCCTCCCCTACAAATGTTTTTCTCCACCTCTCAAACTACTTGCACTTGAATCCTTAACTCAGGATCTGCTTCCAAACTAAGGTACAGAGTTTCTGATGTTTTCAGTTCCTGATTCCAATACTTCCTAAGGTGCAAAGAATTTAGGCCAATAGCGAGAGTTAGCCAACTATACAGTTTTAGAGGGGGCACAGTTAACCCACAAGACTGCCCTCACTTCTGACACCAAACACAGGTTCAAGGGGTTCCCAACAGCATCCTCAGTTTCAATGTAGGGAATAAATCAGGCTAGACCTGCACTCTTTATGTAGCTTTCTTCAATTCAAGGACCCACTGCCGTCTCCAATCTAAACTTCTATTGAGCTTAGGGTAGCTGACCACCCTAGTTTTCCCAAGACTATTCTGGTTATAGCAATTTAAGTCCTGCTTCCCAGGAAATCCTTTAGTCCCCGGCAAACCACACAGTTGGTCACCCTAATTAAAATTCAGCATTTGGAGGGTTATAGGTTATTGGAAGCTTGCCTGGCCAGTGGATAGTTTGGTCTCCATTTGAAATCAACATGAATATATTTTATGGGTCAAAACATCGGTGTGGGGGGCAGGGTGGGAATAAGTGGCTGGATTCAGGCACATTCCTGATGCTCAAAACATTACTGAACACCAGATTTGCAGGCTGGCTGGACTGAGAGACCTCCCCCAGGGCCATGTGGAGCCCCTCGGCAGTGAGGCTTCACAACTTGGTGGTGAGATCATGCCTAGAAAGACTTCTGAAACTGTGAACTGCTGAGAGTCATCATTAATTATATATTAGAGGGCACTAAACCAGGAGAGCTGGCATGCACAGCCAAAGGAAAACCTCAGTGGTCAGCAGCTGGAATTAAGAGATTGCCTCATGCTGGGACTGACATCAGCCATCTCCAAAAAAGGGGTGTGGCCCAGAGGGCTGTCAGCCTCGGGGGCTGCAGGACCATAGCATAGCAATCTTGGTTAGAGAACAGGGGGATTGCTTGGACAGAGACTCAGAGATACCATACAGGCCATAAAAAATAAAACTGGTAATCCCCCAATATTGAGTCCAAAAGAATCCAGTATTATCGTCTGTTCAAGGGGCACATATGAAAGTCTTACCCTCAAAGAGCTCAAAATCTAGCCATAGAAACAGAGACAAAAAGTGCACAATGTATAAGCAACTACCACAACATATACAACAGACAGTAAGTTCTCTAGGATTCTGTGACATTCACTTGCTCTACAAGTGTTTATTAAGCATCCATGAGTACGTCAGCTACCATGCTAGGCACTAGAAACCTAGGAGGGGAAAAGTCAGGCATCCCTGTCCTCATGAAGCTCATATTCTAGCAGATACGAAACCTCTGATGACATAATTTTACAATGAATAAATATTTGGTCAACACTATGAAGGAGAATGAGAGCAATAATGTTTATTGTTTTAAGCCAAAAGAGAAAAAAAAGAAAGCCAGCATTGTCATAACTCAGGTAGGCATGAGGAAAGAGGATTATAGGAGGAAGGAACACTTGACCAGACAGAGACTGTCTTTCAAGGGCCAGAGTGAGTCTGGCAGGAGCCAACTGAAGAAGTGACCCGGGAAAAGACAGCAGGGTGGCCCAGGCAGCCACTGACGGGAGAGAGAGGGCAGCCACCAGGAAGTCATGCTGGCTCTGAGTCTGAGAGGGTGACTGACTCCCAAGCCGGAGTGAAAGTGGTTAAGGGATTACTGGCCTGTTGTGGAAACTACCCAGTAACTACACCTGCTCCGTGCTGTTCTCACCCCCTCCTTCATCCAGCCATTCAAGAAGTAGTCATTGAGTCTCCCCACGATGTACCAAACACTGTGCTTACTGCTGGGATCATACAGTGCAAAGAGACATAACAACTGCCCCTAAAGGACCCGCCGTCTGCAGGGGAAGCTAGACAAGTAAGTAAGAACTTATGTTGGTGTGGGGCTGGCCCCATGGCTTAGCAGTCAAGTGCATGTACTCTGCTACTGGCAGCCCGGGTTCAGATCCCGGATGCGCACCAACGCACCACTTCTCCGGCCATGCTGAGGCGGCGTCCCACGTACAGCAACTAGAGGGATATGCAACTATGACATACAACTATCTACTGGGGCTTTGGGGAGAAAAAGGGAAAAATGAGGAAGAGGATTGGCAATAAATGTTAGCTCAGGGCCGGTCTTCCTCACAAAAAAAAAGTTATGTTGGTGTGATAAAGCTACCGTGGGGATAAGTAGAGAATGCCAAGAGTGATTATCTCCCTGCTAACACCTTATACTGCGCCAGCCCTATTCAACTAATTATGGTTCCTTTACTTTACCTATTATGGATGCCTCTTCTTCCCATAATGCTTTCTTCCGTGCTGTTCCAGATGCTTGGCATTTCCTCCTGCTTCCCTCATTCATCTGGCTATGTCACACTCATATTCCACAATCCTCCTATCCACATGTTCTGTTTCCTCCTTTGCTCTGCCATGGTACATATGACATTTCCCTACTAGAATACTTAACACAGAAACAGTTCAGGCGGGGAGGAAGTCAAGATGGCAGCGTAGGCAGACTCTGAACTCACCTCCTCCCACGGACACAGCCAATTTACAACTACTCGTGGAAAAATTACCCGAGACAGAAGTGAAAACTGGATAAGAGGAACTCCTGCAACAACGGACAATCCTAATTGAGGTGAAAGAGGCAGAAACTCCCTTCTGGAGAGGAAAAACGCCGCCTTCACAAACCGCCAGCTTCACGGCTGCCCAGGAGCAGCTGCGGACCTGGAGGAGTGGGGCCCTGAGCCGGGGAGCACCCCCACTGTGGGCATTTTGTGGACCCAGCACAATCGAGACGAGTGGCAGAATATCTGACTTTGCCTGCTACTAAAACATTGGGGAGTACCCCCAGAAAAGCTGGTTCACAAAGAAATTAAAACTGGCTCTTAAAGGGCCCACACACAAACTGACCCGTTTCAGAAAGCAACCTAAAATCACCAGAAAGAAAGGTGCACAGTGCTGTGGTGAAAAGAGACTCACCTAATAGGCCCTGAGTGCATCTCGGTGAGGGGTGAGACCTCTCCAGGGACTGGGACATTGGCGGCGGCCACTGTTGTGGAATGGTGTGCGCGTGCTGACACAGACGCCATTGGAGTTCTCTCTGAGGCCTGCTAGCCCAGGGTCTGCCCCACCCGCTAGAGCACCGATTTAATCCAGCTCAGCCAGGGCAGGCAGCCCACCCTAGAGCTGGCCCCACCCAACAACAAGCCCTCAGGCAACTTGTGGGCCTGCATAGATTGGTGACTGGATTCTCTGCTGCCTGGCAACTGAGCCAACTTCAGCAGGACAGGACATGCACAAGGAGCAGGTGGAGAGAGTCGGGTGGCGGTGGAGTGTGTGGGGCTCCCGCCGTGGAGAGACTGGGTCCGCTTCGGGAGGTCGGGGCACGCACACGGGGCAGGACTGTGTTGACTGTGTGTGTGGACCTGTGGGCGGCAGGGCTTCTCAGCTGCAGAAGACTTGTGCTTCTCAAAGATCCACATAGGGGTTTGCCCCACCTTCCAAAGCCTGAAACAATTGGGTGCTCCCGTGCCTGAGGCCAGCCCCACGCAGCTGAAATCCTCAGAGAGCTGACAAGAGACCTAAAGGCTGGAGGCTTATAGCAATTGTAAGGCCCTGAGCCTAACAACCTGCCACACTGGGGGCCTACTCACTTAAAAGAAATGCTGCAACACAAATGTGGTATTAGAACTTGCAGCCAACTGTGCTGGGGCTCCCCACACCTGATAAAGAAACTGAAGGGCCCACAACAACTACAAGCAGCTGAGCATTACAACAACTGGCCAGGAGCATAACTCGGCCTCCCTGGGCGCCTACAGGGAGAGCAAACAGGCCACAACAGAAGGACACACGTAGCCCACATAGGGGTCACCCCTGGAACATTGAGAACTGAGGGAAGCACACTGCAGGCCTCCTAAGGCATCACTTACATAAGGTCACCTATCCAAGAGCAGGAGATGTAGCTGACCTACCTAATACGTAGACACAAGCACAGGGAAAGAGGCAAAATGAGGAGGCAAAGGAATACATTCCAAGTAAGGGAACAGGACAAAACCCAAGAAAAGGAACTAAGTGAAACAGAAATGAACAACCTACCTGACAGAGAGTTGAAACAAAGAGTGTTACGGATGCTCACTGATCTGGGAGAAGAATAGATGAACTCAGTGAGAATGTCAACAAAGAAATGGAAGATATAAAAAAGAACCAATCAGAAAAGAAGAATACAATATTGGAAATGAAAAATTCACTAGAGGGACTCAAAAGCAGAGTAGAGGATACAGAAGAACGGATCTGCGAGCAGGACGAAAGACTAGAAGAAATTACCCAAGCTGAACAGGTAAAAGAGAAAAGAATTTAAAAGAGTGAGAACAGTCTAAGAGACCTCTGGGACAACATCAAGCGTGCTAACATCCATGTTATAGGTGTCCCAGAAGGAGAAGAGCAAGACAAAGGGGCAGAGAATCTATTTCAAGAAATAATACATGGAAATTTCCCTAACCTAAGGAAGGAAACAGACATCCAGGTACAGGAAACACAGAGCACCCCAAACAAGATAAACCCAAAGAGACCCACACCAAGACAAACCCAAAGAGACCCACGCCAAGACACATCATAATCAAAATGTCCAGAATTAAAGATAAAGAGAGAATCCTAAAAGCTGCAAGAGAAAGTCAAGTTACATACAAAGGAAACCCCATAAGGCTATCAGCTGACTTCTCAGCAGAAACCTTACAGGCTAGAAGAGAGTGGCACAATATATTTAAAGTGCTAAAAGGAAAAAACTTACAGCCAAGAATACTCTACCCAGCAAGGTTATCATTCAAAATGGAAGGACAGATCAAAAATTTCCCAGACAAGCAAAAATTAAAGGAGTTCGTCAACAAGAAACCAGTGCTACAAGAAATGTTAAAGGGACTGATTTAAGGGAAAAAGAGAAGACCACAAATAGGAAAAATTACCTATTTCCATCATAAGAACGTAATGGATACAAATGCACAAAAAGAGGTTCAATATGATATCAAAAACATAAAAGGAGGGAGGAGGGGAGTTAAAGAGTAGAGCTTTCAGACAGAGGTCAAACTAAAGAGACCATCAATTCTGTATAGGAGAAGAAAGGAACAGAGAAGGACTACTAAAACACTGAGGAAAAAAATGTTTAAAAATGGCAGTACGTACATACTTATCAATAGCTACTTTAAACGTCAATGGACTAAATGCTCCAATTAAAACGCATACGGTGGCTGAATGGATAAAAAAACAAGACCCATATATATGCTGCATACAAGAGACACACTTCAGACCTAAAGACACTCACAAACTGAAAGTGAAGGGATGGAAAAAGATACTCCACCCAAATGACAATGAAAAGAAAGCTGGGGTAGCAGTACTCATATCAGACAAAATAGACTTTAAAACAAAAACTGTAAAAAGAGACAAAGAAAGGCATTACATAATGATCAAGGGAACAATCCAACAAGAGGATATAACACTTGTAAATATCTACACACCCAATGTAGGTGCACCTAAATATACAAAGCAATTATTAACAGACATAAAAACAGAAATAGACAGTAACAAAATAATAGTAGGGGACTTTAACACTCCACTTACACCAACGGATAGATCATCCAAACAGAAGATTAATAAGGAAACATTGGCCTTAAATGACACACTAGCACAGATGGACCTAGTAGATATATACAGAGCATTCCATCCAAAAACCGAAGAATACACGTTCTTTTCAAATGCACATGGAACATTCTCCAGGATTGATCACATATTAGGCCACAAAAAAAGTCTCCATAAATTTAAGAAGATTGAAATAATACCAAGTATCTTTTCTGACCACAACGGTATGAAACTAGAAATCAACTATAGGAAGAAAATCAGAAAAGCCACAAATACGTGGAGATTAAACAAAATGGTACTGAACAATGACTGGGTCAATGAAGAAATCAAAGAAGAAATCAAAAAATACGTGGAGACAAATGAAAATGAAAATATGACATGCCAGAATTTATGGGATACAGCAAAAGCGGTTCTAAGAGAGACGTTTATAGCAATACAGGCTTATCTCAACAAACAAGAAAAATCTCAAATAAACAATCTAACAATGCACCTAAAGGAACTGGAAAAAGAAGAACAAACAAAGCCCAAAATCAGTAGAAGAAGGGAAATAATAAAAATCAGAGCAGAAATAAATGAAATAGAGACCAAAAACCAATAGAAAAAATTAATAAAACCAAGAGCTGGTTCTTTGAAAAGAGAAACAAAATTGACAAACCTTTAGCTAGACTCACCAATGCAAAAATCCTCAACAAAATACTAGCAAATCGCATACAACAATACGTTAAAAAGATTATACACCATGATCAAGTGGGATTTATTCCAGGTATGCAGGGATGGTTTAACATTCGCAAATCAATCAACGTGATACACCACATTAATAAAATGAAGAATAAAAATCACATGATCATCTCAATAGATGCAGAGAAAGCATTTGACAAGATACAGCATCCATTTATGATAAAAACTCTGAATAAAATGGGTATAGAAGGAAAGTACCTCAACATAATAAAGACCATATATGACAAACCCACAGCTAATATCATCCTCAACGGTGAAAAACTGAAAGCTATCCCTCTAAGAACAGGAACCAGACAAGGATGCCCACTGTCACCACTCCTATTTAACATAGTACTGGAAGTCCTAGCCAGAGCAATCAGGCAAGAGAAAGAAATAAAAGGGATCCAAATTGGAAAGGAAGAACTGAAACTCTCACTATTTGCAGATGACATGATTTTATACATAGAAAACCCTAAAGAATCCACGAGAAAACTTTTAGAAGTAATAAACGAATATGGCAAAGTTGCAGGATACAAAATCAACATACAAAAATCAGTTGCATTTCTGTACACTAACATCGAAGTAGCAGAAAGAGAAATTAAGAATACCATCCCATTTACAATTGCAACAAAAAGAATAAAATACCTAGGAATAAACTTAACCAAAGAGGTGAAAGATCTGTACACTGAAAACTATAAAACATTGCTGAAAGAAATTGAAGAAGACACAAAGAAATGGAAAGATATTCCGTGCTCTTGGATTGGAAGAATTAACATAGTTAAGATGTCCATACTTCCTAAAGCAATCTATAGATTCATTGCAATCCCTATCAAAGTTTCAACAACATTTTTCACAGAAATAGAACAAAGAATCCTAAAATTTACATGGAACAACAAGAGACCCCAAATAGCTAAAGGAATCCTGAGAATAAAGACCAAAGCTGGAGGTATCACACTCCCTGATTTCAAAATATACTACAAAGCTATAGTAACCAAAACAGCATGGTACTGGCACAAAAACAGACACACAGATCAATGGAATAGAATCGAGAGCCCAGAAATAAACCCACACATCTATGGACAGCTAATCTTTGACAAAGGAGCCAAGAACATACAATGGAGAAAAGAAAGTCTCTTCAACAAATGGTGTTGGGAAAACTGGATAGCCATATACAAAAAAATGAAAGTAGACCCTTACCTTACACCATACACAAAAATTAACTCCAAATGGATTAAAGATTTGAATGTAAGACCTGAAACTATGAAACTTCTAGAAGAAAACATAGGCAGTACGCTCTTCGACATCGGTCTTAGCAACATATTTTCAAGCACCATGTCTGACCAGGCAAGAGAAACAATAGAAAAAATAAACAAATGGGACTACATCAAACTAAAAACCTTCTGCACAGCAAAGGAAACCATCAACAAAATGAAAAGACAACCTAACAATTGGGAGAAGATATTTGCAAACCATACATCTGATAAGGGCTTAATCTCCAAAATATATAAAGAACTCGTGCATCTCAACAACAAAAAAACTAACAACCCAATTACAAAATGGGCAAAAGACCAGAACAGACATTTCTCCAAAGAAGATATACAGATGGCCAACAGACACATGAAAAGATGTTCAAAATCATTAACTATCAGGGAAATTCAAATCAAAACTACAATGAGATATCACCTCACGCCCGTCAGAATGGCTATAATTAACAAGACAGGAAACGACATACGTTGGAGAGGATGTGGAGAGAAGGGAACTCTCATACATTGCTGGTGGGAGTGCAAACCGGTGCAGCCACTACGGAAAACATTACAGAGATTCCTCAAAAAATCAAGGATAGAACTACCATATGATCCAGCTATTCCATTGCTGGATATTTATCCAAAGAACTTGAAAACACCATTGCATAAAGATACATGCACCCCCGTGTTCATTGCAGCGTTATTCACAATAGTCAAGACTTGGAAGCAACCTAAGTGCCCATCAAACGACAAATGGATAAAGATGATGTGGTATATATACACAATGGAATACTACTCAGCCATAAGAAACGATGAAATCCAGCCATTTGTGACAACATGGATGGACATTGAGGGTATTATGCAAAGCGAAATAAGTCAGAGGGAGAAGGTCAAATACCGTATGATTTCCTTCATTAAGTAGTAGATAATAACAACAATAAACAAACACATAGAGACAGAGATTGGATTGGTGGTTACCAGAGGGGAAGGGGGGAGGGGGGAGGGCGAAAGGGATAATTTGGCACATGTGTGTGGTGATGGGCTGTAATTAGTATTTGGCTGGTGAACATGATGTAATCTATGCAGAAATAGAAGTATAATGATGTACACCTGAAATTTATACAATGTTATAAACCAAGGTTACTGCAATAAACAAAAAATTAAATAAACAGTTCAAATAAATAAATAAATACATGATGAAAAAAAAAGAATACTTAACACACTCTATGGCAATTCTTGGCTTATATATCTTTCTTTGCTACTAGACACGAGGAAAGGCCCACCCATATATCATTTGTGTTGTTTCCCAATTTATTCATTTAGTACAGTACTGAATGTTTATGAACGAATGAATGAATGGAATGGAATGATCAAAAAATCTAGTTTCTAGGAACTAAGAAAAACAAAACTAGACAAATGAGCCATGAGGTTGATAATTCTGAACAAAGATAGGCAAAGATGACTGTGACCTTTGGTAGGATTTTTTTCCCCAGTAATTTTCTGTTTATTCTAGTGTTTTTTCTCTCTCTCTCTTTTTTTTTTTTTTTTTACAAAGAACTGTGTATATTTAATGTGTACAATTTGATGACTTTGGACATACACAAACACCTGTGATACCATCACCACCAGCAAGGTAACAGACATATCCAACACCTCCCAGAGAAAAGGCTGACCGGCTGGGCCACTCTGCTCCATTCCTTCTCCAAAGCTCTCCAACCAGTGGGGTTGGAGGCCAGGATTGTCCCTCTAGTGGAGCTTCCTTCTCTCAGACATAAGAAGGCATGGGAAAAGTCCTCCCATCTCAACCACCTCCCAAAAATAGTAATCAGAAAAGCATGATTAAGGAAAGCACATGCTCTCCAAGATGTGGGCTCCAGACTTCTACAGGAATTTAGAGACTGTGATCCCTACTAAAACACTTCCCACAAGATCTTTTAATAAACTCTAATAGTTCAGGATCTCTTCTGAGACGTGAAGACAATCCTCACATTACCTTGATGGTCTAGGTTCATTGCTAACAACAGAAAGAAGGATCCACCAAGGCTTTTGCTTTCAAAAGGGTATCTAAAAAGGAAGAGAGGGAGGAACACAAGAGGGGAGAGTAGAGAGGGCAGAGAGGGGCAGCAAGGGGAGGGAAGAATTGAAAAGTGGGTGGGAAAAGCAAAAAGAGCAAGTCTAGAGTTGGTCCTTCGAGCTACTCGGACTTTCAGAGTCAATCACATTACACCAATCCGTGATATTTACAGTCCCCAAGTGCATTTCACCTGATCAAAAATATAAATAGCCTTTTGCATGCATAGGTACGCATGACCTGCTGTTTAGCCTTTTAATCACAAGGAAAAAAAAAATACATTTATTCACTCAGAACTACAACGTATAAGCCCCTGAAGCACTCAACTGTTCAACATCTGGAATTCATCATCGAAGTTGTGCTAGTCAAAGAGCCAGCATAAGGGAGATAGACTAAGCCTTAAAACTCACACAAACAAGGAAGTAGGCTGAGGAAGGGTAGATTACAAGCCCATCTTCGACTTCATTTTGCTCCTGGACAATTGGTTTGCAGGTTGAGTGGCGTTTACTAATAGGACTAAGGTTGACAAAGCCTTAAGCAAAAAGCAGGGGGAGATTGAAAGTCTTTGAGAAAAATCCAGATACCTCTCAACATATGGCTGTTTTTAAACTTAAAAAGTTTTGTTTTGTTTTTTTTAATTGGTTTCTCCTTGCCTACAACCAGAATCTTACCACACTTTATTGCGGAATAATCAGGGTAGTATTCTTAGGGCAGCCCAGCTCCTTGCCTTATGCTGTGTGAACTGTGTCCTCTGCCCCTCAGGAACTCTGCAGCCTCACAGAGCTTCTAAGTGATGGATCATTCACCAGCCACTAGACTGCCCTGGGCCAAGCTCTGTACTTAGTGAGGGATTTGTAGCCCAGGTGAGAGAACTTAAGTCACACTGACACGGCAGGGTTGGGGAGGGCATCATACCTACCAGGACAGGAAGTCTCCCCACTGTGGAGAGCCACCTGGGGACCAATAGGGCAAAGGAAGCTTGCAAAAGAGCCAAGAGCCACTGGAGGGAATGCCCAGGTCAGAGAATGAGAACCAAGAGGAGTACGGACTCTGGATTCAGAGCCAATTTTGAATCCTAGCTCTGTGTCTTTTGAGCTGGGTTGCTTTCTCTCTCTTAGTATCCTCATTTTTAAAATGGTAATAGTAATAATAATATCTATCTAATTGGGTTGTTGGGGGATTTAAATATTCAATTATATAAAATGCCCAGATCAGAGCCAGGCACTCAGTAGACCTCAACAAAGGAGTCTTTCTTACTGTGCATTTGACAGTGTGTCCTATGCAACAGTTGTCCACACCCCTACCAGTTGTCAGTCTTCAGTTACAGCCTCCTGAGGACAGGGAACATGGGAGCTTACGATCTGGCCTCTATACAGCCCCAAGATTTGAAGGCTTTGGATACTGATCACAGATTCCCAAACCTCAGAACTAGGAGAAAACTGAGAGACTGTCTAGGCTGAGCACTTTTCAAAATTTTCTTTTAGACACAGAACCTGTCCTTCAAACAAAAAGTTTTTGCAGAAATTCAATACAAAACAGATAGAGCAGAGCTGATTTGGCTGGAGTGGGGGTGGCGGGGCACAGTAGAAACCACCTTACCTACTACCTGCAGCCATCCCTGCAATCATACCCTTGAAGCACATCCACGAGACTCCCAATACCCCACGTAACACGGTTAGAAAACCAGGCCTGCTACACACTCCTGTTTTATAAGTGGGGAAGCTGAAGCTCAGACAGCAGTCACTGCCCTAGTGGTATTCCAGGATCGAGTCCAGAGCCAGGTCTACAACCCAAAACTCTGTGCCACGTGATGATGGTGGTCAGCCCCAAGGATACAAAGAAGGCGACAGAAGAAATTTGTCTTTGGTGCTCCCCAGCCTTCCTAGCCCATACCTTCTTTCCCTCATCATCTCTCAGTTATCCAGTGTCCTCAGACAAATATTTCCCCTCCACTCCAGTCTGCCCTCCCCAAAGGATCCCATTCTTCAAGTTTTTTCAGTCTCTTCTTCCCTCTCAAAACTTTTCTGCCTTCTCTTTTATTCCCTCAAGACCGTGCTCACTACTGATCAACATGCTGACAAATCACTCAGTAAAAAGATATTTTTGGATGCTTGTATATTATCCAAATAATTTCTATAAGTATATTTTAATAAGAACCTTCTAGAAACCCTTTAAAAAAAGAAAAAACTCTAAGAGGAGATTCATGTGGACCACTAGGAAGTTTTAGACATACGTTCTTTTAAATCACACCACACCTTATCTTACAGTACTAGGATTGCTCTGCCAGCAACATCAGTCACTTTGGCCACAGCTTTGACCCAGACCATGCTCCCATTTCTCCCTCACCTCCAAACCCAGCCAATTTACTACTATTGTTGATTATCCTAAGGAGAGGGAACTTCTGTAAGTCAGAGGTGAAAGACTAGAAGGGAAAACTGGAAATTGAACTAAATACACCAAAAGGAAATGCAATACCACAACTCCAACTGAACTTTCCACAAAAACATTCCCCATCCACTGTTCTCAAGCACCTGATGTATAACTATACCTGAGCAGCACAAAAATCACAAGCACTTTAATGAGACAGAGTGCTGCAGCAATAACTGGCAGACAGAAGACTCAGGTTCTAGTCCCAACTCTGCCATTAACTAGCTGTATAGACATGGAAAATTCTCATTACCTCTTTAAGTCCACATCTCCTCAACTGTAAAATGGAGAGAGGGGTTATAATTACTCTAAAGTTCCTTCAGATCTAATTTTGTATGATTCTGTCATTCTTCAAGATGTTTACCTTATAGGAAAGATGGTAGAGACAGCTGGTCTCCAGAAATGTATACTCCTCCTTCTATAGCTTCCTCTTCTCCATGGGAAGCAGCAGCCAACCAGGACTTCTCCCAGACACCCTTGCATCTAGGTGGGGCCATGAGACTTGCTCTCCCCAAAAGAATATGAATGGAATTGATGCATATCACTTCCAGGCAAGGCAATTAAGAGGCAAATGTCCCTTTTCCACACTCTCTTCTCCTATCTCTGGCTGGATGCAGAGGATTCTGAGGGCTTAGAGGAGGCAGAGTCACAAGACAGAAGGGGTCTAGGTCCCTGAATCACCATGTGGAGGAAGCTGCCACTAACAAGGCACATACACACCAAACTAGTACATGAATGAGAAGTAAACTTTTCTTGAGGGAAGCCACTGATATTTGCTGATTTATTTGCTACAAACAGCTAGTATTATACTAACTACCACAAGAAGCACAGAGTTCTGTGAGATTTAGAAACTCAATACAATTTGAAAAATATTTATGCAAAGCAGTATGCTAAGAGCTGGTGAGATTAAACAATGATAAAAATATAGTCCCTTCTCAGGCTCAAACCTAGTAGAGCATAGAGACCTATATTCAAGTTCCTACATTATGAGGCAAAATGAGGTAAATTCCATAAGAAAGGCAAAGATCTGTAGAGAAGGGAGAGAAGGAGAATGAATAAAGGCCACCAACTCACCTCACTGAAGACTTCTGGAAAACATCCAAGTGAATCATAATTATTTCCCAGATCGAGTTGAAATTATGTTTAAGTTATGTCTCCTGATACTCAGGGTGACCCATTCTGCCCTCTGGTTAACACACTTGGTTTGGAGGTAATGACTGCTCCTCCTGATACACCATGACTCCAAGCATGCCCCATGCTCAGCCCAGGCACAAAGAATGTTATTTGCCCAGAGCTGTAGTTCATCCTTTCCTAACTCTCTAATTCTCACAGATGAAGGAATAAGATATGTCAGGCCAACCGACCACCCAGAGGACTGGGGGGAAATACAATTACCACCATGGGAAAGCATTCTAAAACGACTGATCCTGAAGTACTTCAAATTCGCTAACACCTCTGAAAGGAGAACAGTTGCATATCAGGTGGTCACTAGCCACTGAAAGTTACTCTAAACTACTCAGGGGTTGAGAATATTGCCATTTATTACTTGGGGACTTGTCAAAGTATTATTTTCATTACAGTAATAAATATTGTAAATGTCAAAATAAAAAAATACTCTAAGTTCTGGAACTTGTCTTATCTAAATCTATATGATCTGGAAATACTTAACAAGGGAGCCCTGTAATACAAAACAGATACAGAAAGGGTCCCAAGGAAAGCCCTTGGGAAATGCCAAACTATTAATTACATGTTAAACTGAAAGTCTCTTTAACAGCAATTGCCTATGCTGCAAAGAACAAAGCCAAATGTATTCCAAGGGAAGGAGTAGGGAAGTCCAAGTTCTTTGGCTCCTTTGAGTAAAGACCCTTTAAAGATAAAGCAAAATTGTGATGGGTAATTGAATTTTGTTTAGATTGTGGAGAGAGGAGAGGAGAAGCTTGTGGATTTTTGTTTCTTAAATTCAAAAGCAAAAAACAGAATAATTCTGACTTTTTCCTGCAATCATGAACATAAATTAAATCTAAATAAAGATTTGTTATGATGAAAACTCCAAACTGGAAAATTTGCCAAGAAGCTCTCAACTTCCTGCAAACCTGTCTAGAAGCCCTCTTCTCACATGGAATCCATGTCATTTACCAAAATATTTTAATTTTAAATCTAAAAAGGAAAAGAAAAATAACATAACATGAGCATTCAAAGGCAAATTTCACATATACATGCATGGATGAGTGGACTAGGCTTTTTGAGGATATCTGCTTTGATGTACTGTAACTATGTGAATGTGTTCTCTGCATTATTTCACAGAAGAGATGCTATATAATTACTAAGCAGGAACACTGATGATGCAGATAGAATCAGTCAAATTCAGAATGAAGATGAATGCAACCAGCATGCAGAGGGCACAGTCTGACCCAGTTTGCAAATGGATCATAAAAAGTTCTCAACCTCCGCATGAAAGTCTAGCAACTTACCTGCACCACCCCAGCTAAGCCCAGATTGGCTCTGCACTTTTCCAAGAGCCATAACCACCCTCAATGACGCATCCTTGGGCACCAGTGGAAGCCCCAGAACAGCTAACACACTTCACCGGGCCTATAAAGCCTGTTTTTAAGTTTGTTTATCTTTATTTATGTGCTGAATTCCCCCACAGCCTCCTCGATGAGGCCATTAAGTGCTCCTTTCTGAAGCTGGTGCAATCCTTGTTTTTCCTTTGGCTTTTGCCATTCAAATCTGGGTCTCCGCCCATGAGTCCCTGGTAGCCAGCTGGCTCTGGGTACCTGCTTGGCAGAAACTATTTACCCTTTTATTCCATGCTACCTGGCTTCTTCCTGCCACAAGGAGGTTTTCCCAAAGCGGATGGAAGGCATTTCACACAGGATGAGCAATTATTTGTGTTGTATTTTGCCATTGAGTCTCTTTATTGCTCTCCCAGACAGATCTGATCGAGTTCCTCTGAACAGCTGGAAAGGATAGGAACTTGGGGAAGTTTGTAGTCAGTTACTTCATTGGCTGTGATTATGGCATTGACAAATTTTGTCCTTTGGTTCATTTTTTTTTTAAATCTACTCATTTCTTCAAAAGGTGTTTCTGCCAGTTATACATATTTTTTTTACCTGTAATAAAATGTTAGTAATAAAACAAGTATTCTGAAAGTGTAAGATATTGTTGAAAACACTTTTCAGACCCTTCCAATTTGTTACATGTAGGTGATGAGCAACATTCAAATGATGAATTGCTTTCATATTAAGATTAGTTATAAAACTAACCTTACCTTGAACCATATTTAAAATTACAGTGGTAGATTCATAGTAGAAGGAGTATAAAGCTTAATCAGGTGGTGGTGAACTAGAAGACCTATTCCTCCTACCAAAATACACAAAAACAACTTCAGGAGAGAAAATGACAAGTTCACAAAAGAGCAATTTATATCATGTATTCCAGAAACTTGGATGTGGAGAAACTTCTCTTCCTGCATTTGGCGCTATTGGCAGGGCCTTAGCCTATAGAGGGACCTCTCTGGTAAGCACGAATTGAATGTCCTTGGGTCAATTCCTGTTCCTCCAACCACTGCGAAGACCAAGGACTGAGTGATGAGTTCTTAGTTGAACGGTCAGTCTATTTTGCTCATTTCAACTCTTCTAACACTCAGTCGGATAGATTTTTTTTGAAATCAATTAATGGATCTGTATTTCCAAGAGAATAAATAAACAAATTGATGTCAAAAGGATGATGAAGTACATATAGGCATAGCCCACACACAGTAAAAATGAATTTTAAGGGCCGGCCCTGTGGCTTAGCGGTTGGGTGCGTGTGCTCCGCTGCTGGCGGCCCGGGTTCGATCCCGGGCGTGCACCGACGCACCGCTTCTCCGGCCATGCTGAGGCCGCGTCCCACATACAGCAACTAGAAGGATGTGCAGCTATGACCTACAACTATCTGCTAGGGTTTTGGGGGAAAAAATAAATAAATAAATAAATAAAATTTTTAAAAAAATGAATTTTAACATAAGCGCTAATCCAGACTCTATAAGAATATATAAGTAAAATATGAATATAAAGTAAAAGAGTATAAAATAAATAAAGATTATATAAGTAAAATATTTAGAGCTTAAAAGTATATACACTTACATAAGTAAATAAAGTAATAAGCATAAAGTATACAAGTAAAGCATATAAGCCTAAAGGTATATGAGTATATAAAAGTATATATAATTTTATTTTTTTTTCTCCCAAAGCCCCAGTAGATAGTGGTATGTCATAGCTGCACATCCTTCTAGTTGCTGTATGTGGGACGCGGCCTCAGCATGGCTGGAGAAGCGGTGCATCGGTGGGCACCCGGGATCCGAACCCAGGCCGCCAGCAGCAGAGCGCGCGCACTTAACCACTAAGCCACGGGGCCGGCCCTAAAAGTATATAAATATTGGGGCCAGCCCCGTGGCCTAGTGGTTAAGTTCAGCGTGCTCCACTTCAGCGGCCCAGGTTCAGTTCCTGGACCTACACCACTCATCAGCCGTCATGCTGTGGCAGCGATCCACACACAAAATAGAGGAAGACGGGCACAGATGTTAGCTCAGGGCAAACCTTCCTCAGTAAAAAAAAAAAAAAAAAGTATATAATAATTCAGACTATCAAAACAATAATTTTTTCAATACTTAGATGTTTTGTGAGAATTGCTTCAACCCCCTGAAGGGGGGAAAAAACTGTTACAGACATCTACAAATGAACCAATCACCTGTCCCCTTTACTTTACCTGTATAGACATAGCCAGTACAGACAAAATCACCGGGAAAAGTTAGACCACAGACAGCTTTTCTTGTAAATGGTTGCTTTTGTTTGCACAACATTTATTTACTTATTTTGTATAACTTTAATGCTACTAAGAAACTTGACATGAAATGAAATCTCCACTTATGATGTGGTTTTGCACTTCACCCAACTTGTATGCAGAAAAAAGCATTGAAAAATGTGTTGAAAGAAAGTGATATAAAAAGGAAAATGATCTATAACATTTCTAATTTTTATGCTACATTCAGGATATTAGCTAATTTTAGAAAAATAGATAGTATTCTGCTGAAATCCTCAGCTGTTTCCCTATAAATTTCTAAGAAAAAACCACAGGAAATCCATTTTATCTCAGAGTATTCCTGGCGTTCACAGACTTCTGAGTTTCAAATCAAACTTGAACTTTTTGGGGTTCAAGCTTGTTTTCTCTCAGTGATACATGGTTTCCTGTTTATAAGAAAAAAGAAAAATCCTTAAAAAGGTTATAAAAATTCAAAAAGCTTCTTGGACCTGGAATCCCTCTTGCAAAACAACATTTTGATGAGTTAAGTGTAAATAAATCTGAAACATATGATTAAATTTCCATTAAAATGCAGGAGTTTAAAAATTATGAGGAAAAAAATTCTGGGCAAAACAAGCTTTATGCTTTTGCTGACCCCATAGCACTTGAAAAGTGGTTGGGTGTGTCCAAATCATTGCTGAGTTTGCCATCAGTACATGAATATACCTTTCCAAGTTTCTAACGTAATGCTCATTGTTTTAGTGCACCATTCATCACCCCAGAGCTTTGCCACAGAAACAAGTGCCAATATGACCTTCATCTGGCCATCTGGTATGCTGCCCTCAGCTTGCACCCCAGAGTCTAGGCCCCCCACCACCTCCTGAGGGAATGGGTCCAGACCAGGACATGCTAAGCCCAGAGCTACCCTAGGAGATATGGGCCATTCCCAACAGCTCAGAAAATGGAGTGTATCTAGTGGAGAAGGGATGGGGGTCTTAGTCCTCTACACCAAGGAGATATCTTGGGAGACCCCTCTCCACCATGAAGAAAAGAATTAGGTTTTCTATTTTTGTGTGTGTGAGGAAGAGTGGCCCTGAGCTAACACCTGTTGCAAATCTTCCTGTTTTTACCTGAGGAAGACTGTCCCTGAGCTAACATCTGTGCCCACCTTCCTCTATTTTGTATGTGGGACGCTGCCACAGCACGGCTGGATGAGTGGTGTATGTCCACGCCCAGGATCCGAATCCACGAACCTGGGCCGCCAAAGCAGAGCATGCCAAACTTAACCACTACACCACCAGGTCAGCCCTGGAACTAGGTTTTCAATGCATTGGTTGAAACAAAAGGACTATTTTTGTCATTTGTCCCTCTTTACTGTACACAAGCCTAAACTATCCTTTTGGTTTGCTTCAGCAAATATTGGCAGTGAATCAAAGAAGTACTGTAAGACCATGGATCTCAATTTTCAAACTAAACATGGAAAGTAAGCAAGGAGAGCTAGAGGTAAGGATCAAAGCAGGACAGCCATGCTCACTTTCCTAAGGGGCACGTTCCTTATGACGCCCCACAGTGCCTACATCGTGGAAGGAACCCTCAAAGGAGTTCCTAAAGGTCAATGTCAGTGTCTCAAGGTGTTCTGTAAAATCTGAGAACTGCAGAGCAGGGAGTGGCCTCACATACTGTCGTCTCTAGTTTGCCCCCAATTTACAAATGAGGAAACTGACATCCAGGGAAGCTGAAGAGACTCACGGACATCACACAGTCAGGTGGTAATATGTCTCATCAGCCTGAGCCCAGAGCTCTTCACCGCACCAGGCTGGCAGTTTGCCTGTAGCACCTGGTCCTTTGGTGATTTACCTGTTTGAGTCACAGTGAGATTTCACCTCACACCTGTTAGGATGGCTATTATCAAAAAGACAAGAGATAACAAACGTTGGCAAGAATGTGGAGGAAAGGGAACCCTTATACACTGTTAGTGGGAATGTAAAGTGGTACAGCCATTATGGAAAACATAATGGAGGTTCCTCAATTAAAAATAGAGTACTCCATTGCAGTCTCTTGAGAGATAATTAAATTAACATCATAATATTTCTAGACCCTAAATCAGTTCAAATTCAAAGAAAGTGTTCTAGTTAAACATGGAATATTGACAACAAGTGTTTATCTCCTCTACCTACTAAAACCCAAATAAAATACAGCAACGGAATTTTTCAAAAAATGTTTTAACCCATAAAGACAATAGGGAGATTTCAGCAGACAAAATATTTACACAGATTTTGGAAAGATGGAGTTGGAGGAGCAATGTGCAACTTAGCAAAGCAGGAGAAATTATAAAAATTGTAATGTGAGAGTCTGCAAGGTCATGATACCATTGAGAGTTGCATCAATTTGCTCCATAGAACTTCTGAGAGGGTCACCACTTGGCGGCACAGGCCTCACAAGAGGCAGCTGTGAAATTCTATTTTCACAATCCCTGCCTGGGCAGACGAGGAGAAAGGACCTGTCTGTCTCCAAGTAGGTCCTTTCTTCTAGTCCCCTCAGGCAGGGATTGGCCTAGTCCCAACTCCTGCCAGACTCCACAGCCTTGTTCTCTGCTGAAACCAAGCTGCAGAGGCTCCAGAATCAGTGACACCAAACACAAAAGAAGGCAGAGATGGCATGTGGAGCTAAAAATAGGGAAAGAAAATTAAAAATAGAACTACCCAATTTCAGTAGAAACCATCCCACTTTTGAGTATATATCCAAAGGAAATGAAATTAGTACCTTGAAGAGATATCTGCACCCCCATGTTCACTGCAGTGTTATTCACAATAGCCAAGACATGTAAACAACCTAAGTGTTCATCAATGGATAAATGGATAAAGAAAATGTGGTGTATATATATATATATACACACAATGGATTATTATTCAGCCTTAAAAAAGAAAAAAATCCTGCCATTTTTGACAACATGAATGAATCTGGAAGGCATTATGCTCACTGAAACAAGCCAGAAAGAGAAAGAAAAATATTGTATGGTATCACTTATACGTGGAATCTAAAAAAAAAAAAAAGTCAAACTCAGAAACAGTAGAATGGTGGTTGCCAGAGGCTGCAGGATGGGAGAAATGGGCAAAAGTTGATCAAAGTGTATAAACTTTCACTTATAAGATGAATAACTTCTGAGGATCTACGTACAGCATTGTGATTATACCTAATACTGTACTGTATACTTGAAATTTGATAAGAAAGTAGATCTTAAGCGTTCTCAATGCACACACACAAAAAGGCAACCATGTGTGGTGATGGATGTGTTAATTTGACTGTGGTAAATATTTCACAATGTACATGTATTTCAAATCATCACGTTGTACACTTTAATTATGTATTATTTGTCAATTATACCTCAAAAAAGCTGGGGGAAAAGAAGTGACAAGATAGGAATTTGTGGCTAGCTAGGAGAACGATCTGAGTTAAATGATGGTACAGTCTGCTTCTGACCATCTGCAGCAAGGAAGAGAACAGAAGTATGGAGAACTCACAGCAGGTGGCAACTCAAATGGAGATTTTGTCCTGAGAAGACACAGTGTGATTCGTCAGCCATGACAGCAAATCTCTTTCAAAATTAAATCCAATGTCATGGGCAGAAATTGGTATTCATCAGTGGATAGGCGGGACACAGGGCCCTGAACCACGCTGGGTGTCAGTGAAGAATGAAATCAGCAGCAGAGAAAGCACATCTAAGTTTTTAAAATAGCAATCAAGTGTGTGGGAGGAGGGATGTTTTCACACAAGGGCACTTGCATACCTTAGGAAGCAACAAGAGAGAAGGTAGCCCTTCTTTCCGGCTCTGAAGAGCTCTCTGCAGGGCTCTCGGGAGTCAAGAATAGAGAATGGAGCCCAAGGCGATGATGTGGCAAAACCTACAATGGCTAAGATTCCTCTGAGGTTATGCGATTCTCTACTTGCAAGTCAGCATCCTTGAGAAACTGCATTTACCTTTTCAGAGAACTATTTGCAAAGTTGGCTATAAGTTTAGGCAAAATAGGTCACTACCTTTTACAAAGGCTCTAGCAAAACCTACAGATCAAAAATACCTCACTCCTTCACCCTGATCCTATGCCTAGATTGTCATTCTTAAAGTGTTTCAGTTATGTATGGCTGTATAGCAAGCAAACCATCCCAAATATTAGTGGCTTAAATAAACAATAATCATTTTATTATGTCTCACAACTCTGGGCCAAAGTGGGCAGGTCTTCCCATTCACATGATGTTGGCTGGGGCTACAGTCACGTGGAGCCCAATTGGGCTGAACCATCAATGTCACGTGGTTGGCAGCTGAGGCTACTTTTTTGACCAGAAAGTCTACATGTGGCCTTTCTATGTGGCTTGGGCTTCTCATCTCATGGCAACTGTGTGCTGAGAGAGGATATCACAAGAATCAACATTCTAGGTGGGAGGACATGGAAGCTGCCAGTCCTCTGAAAGGCCGGGCCCAGAACAGGCAAAGAGTCACTTCTATTAATCTAATTAATGTGTTCTATTAATCAAAGAGCCACTGGTCCAACCCAGATTCATGGGGATGGAGAAATAGACCATTCCTCTCAGTAAGGGGAGTGACAAAGAATTTATGGCCATCTTCAATCCGTTACAGAGATTCATTCTTTTGTATTTTTATCACACGTATAAAAACAGATAGCCATAGTAATGGCAATATGTTAGCTTCGCACAAAACCGTCATTGAAGTTCAGTGTAAATGTTGCTTGGATCCTTTCCTGAGAGATAGTTCTACGGGAAGAAGGGTATGACACATCAAAAGCATGGCCCCAATTCTTCACCCCTTTCTATATCCATGCCCTTTGTCATTTAACTTGGCAATGCCCTCCACTCTGGCTCAGGGCTCATCTATATGATTCACTTTGGCCAATGAGATGTTAGCAAATGTGACGCAAGATTTGAAAAGCACTTCACAGTTGAGTTTGCCCTCCCTCTTGCGCCTCTGCCAACACCATAAGAACGTGCCTCAACTCACCTGCCAGAAGATGAGAGACACCTGGCAAAGCCAGTTGCCCCAGCTGAGGTCATGCTAGATCACTGAACAACCCACTGCCTCCCCAGATAGTAAGCCCAACCAAAATTAGCAGAACCCTCTAGCTAATCCCCAGCTGACTCCAGAATGAGCAATAAATGCTAATTATATCACTGATGTTGTATAGTTGTTTGTTACTCAGCATTAATTTTGGCAATAGGTAACCAACACAGAGAGTCTTAGAACTAGAGATGTCTGAGAATGGCCAAGGTTACCAAGAAAGAGAAAAAGGAGACAAATCAAACTTGACATACTTTCAATTTTTGCCCTGTTGCCATGTACAATTATTAAATATCTAATAGATTGAACTATAAATATTTCACAGAAGTGATTCATTTGCAGCAGGGAATCATTTGGCACCCAGAGAATGGTGCTTATAAACAGCTTGTGATGACAACAGGAAAATGCAAAGAAAGAGCTCCATTTGGTTTTGCTGGAATCAGTCACATCCATGGGCACTTGGGGTTGGATGCAGCTCAGCACAGCCCAGAGCAAAATGACAAATGAGGTCACTGGGTGCGTGGACACCGGAGGCCTTCAGCTACAGTTCATTAATGAGATTGAGGTTTCTCCTTGAAAATCTGGGCAGCAGCTTTGAGAATCCTTCCAGGGATTTAGTTCCAAGTTTAACAGGCAGATGTAAAGGTTCCTTTTGTCTCAGTTTGGGTATTTTGCAAGGTTTTAGCCATTGAGCTTATTTATTTTCTTTGCCATAAATTACAAACATAATGGGTGTGTGTATAATATATGCGTATAAGTATATAACTATATACACATCTGTGTGTCTGAATATATATCTATCTCAATCCATGTGAGTATACTGGGCTAAGTCCTATAGGAGCTATAATAAATAATGGAAAATGCATGGAGCCCTTGAAAAAATGTTAATAATCCATGATTCACATTGTCTGTCATAGCCACACAGAAATTATAGCCTCCTTGCAGGTGCACTTTTACAGATATTGCTATCTTTTCTTCCCAGAAAACAGCCTCTGTTATCATGATTGTAAATTGTCTTATTATGTAACACACTGCTCTGAGCTAATGCAATCTAGTTTAAACAAGAAGTTCTCCACAGTGGATGGCTTTTTTCCATTGTAGATATACCCCTAAGATGTGTAACCAATATAATGTATAAGCACTACAGTTAACAATAAATTTAAGAATAATAAAACAAATTGAATTCTCATGGTAACATTAAATTATTGCATTTTAGCCCTCTCTCTTTCATTCAAAATCTGTAATTAAATAAAATATGTATGCAGTCACACAAACGAACAAACGGTTATGCAAGCAATAACAAAAGAGATTCGCATTCATTATCCCAGACATGACACGTGTGTTTTATTTGATACATGGTGCTACAAAGTCACAAAAATAAACAGGAACATAAAAATTAATGTAAAGGATCTAAGGACACAAATTATTAACAGAACATATACCTACATGCTTATATATTTTTTCAAGTATCTAACACTTATTTTAGAGTGTTCAGAGCATATACTCAACTATATGATGGTTGCATCCATGCATTTTGATTCAAGCTCTTTTTTGAACTAACTAGAAGACAGCAACCAAAACATTTTCAAGGGCAAGAAAACATTTTTGTGGTTGTATCCCTCCACAAATGGACAAATTTAGTCAGGTATTCAGTCTCCCTGAGCTATGAGTAAGCTGTGAGGTTGGGTTGGAGGAGGGAGAATCACTGGGGAAACGGGAAGATGGGTCACTTCTGAAGATCTAGCCAGTTTTATGTAGCTTTGAGTCGCCCTCATGGAGGGCCATGCTCTCTAGGCAGATAGGTAGCAAGTGTGGAAGCCTAGATCAGAGAGGAGGGAAGAAACTGACCAAAATAGATCGATGGTTTTCATGACACTCAATTATCCATTTCTAATAACATTCTCTTTTAGTATTGGAAAGGCACTGAGTCCATGGAAAGACTTTCATTTTTTTCTTGTAGCTTCAAAACTCTTTGAGATAATAGTTCATAAAAAACCATACAATATTATTCAAAAACCAGATCATTTCCAAAAAAAGAAAATTTAGAAGACTAAACAACCATTTATGCATCCATGACTGGTACTTATTTTTTAAAGGAAAGCACCAAAAAGCTGTTTGCATCCAAAAGAGGAATTAATAGATCAGATTCACCCCTCCATGCAAGGAAACATTCATTCCCACACTGAGTTTTAAATTCAATTCTAAAATTTATCTTCTTCCTGGATGCAAGAAAAACCCTTCCTTCCCACATCCCCTCCTCCATTCCTCCCTCCTGGTGCATTCTGGGTGGCAACTGACTCCTTTTTTCTTAGAACTCTCAGAACAAGTACATTAGGATCATGCCAAAAATTAGCAACGATAGCCATTTATGAGCCCATTCACTGGGCTCAAGTTGATTAGATCATCATCTCACCTAACTCTTCTCAACACTACTCCAAATTTGTGCTATCTCCCATTTAATGGGTGGAAAACTGAGGCTTAGTAAGCCTCATGGGTCTTGGAAGGCATTCCTTTGTCTTAGTCAGCTAGGAAGTGGCAGAGCTAGAATTAAAATGCAGGTCTTCTTCCATCCAGCCAAATATCCCTCCTTTATACCAAGGTTGCTCCTAGAAGGTTCTTCAAGGGTGGGAATGGGCCAGCACCAAGGGAAGAAAAGAATGCCACTAGCTAGCCTTCCCTGGGAAGAGTGAAAGACCATCTTCCCATCCTCCAAACTCTCTCCCCTCCTTCCCATCTCCTCCTGCCACCCTTATCCCACCACCCAGCATCACGGAAACCTGCCGGAGCTGCCTTCCACGTTTCCATGTGAATTCAGGCCCTGACCCACTGTAGAATGGGATTCTGTTTTCCTGTGTCACCTGAAGATGCCACATATGTGCTCAGTGCCATCCTGCTATTGTTAAACTATTTCCAACTTTTCCCAAGCATTTAGGGTTTGGTTTGGACAAACCTAAAAGTCATTTTGCCCTGTGCTTTTTCCCATAATTTTAAACCTAAATGTATTTTATGAGAAATCTAATCCGTATGTTTCTGATTAATTTGTAAGAGCCATTTGATGTCCAAGGGCCTTTTAAGTTTTTATAAGCCTTTTTAAGACTTTCCCTTAGGGATGTTTTGCCAACAGAAAATGAACTTCGATTCCCATAGTTCAAGTTCAGTCCCAATCACAACCACAGGACTCTCTACTGAAACTATACCACTTGCTGCTCTAAACTGATCATACACAGCTGCCCTGGGTGTAACTCATCACTTATACCTTTGCTCAAGGCTCCCACTGAGATGTCGCTTATCTCATAAATGGGAGGATGGTTAAGTTTCATTGCCAAATACATATCTCACAATTTAGCCTATGTCTACATCCAGCTACCAGAGAGACTCTTGCAGCTGAATTGGATGGCTGATTCAGTAAAGCATTAAGATCAATCCCCATAGAAAAACTAAAGATTTTTTCTTTAACATATAGGATTATTTCTGTGTTGACAATCTGGCTTCTACTCACAGCTCTACAGTTTACTAGCTGTGTGACCCCAGACAAGTCATTTATTGTCTTAAGCCACAGTACCCTTAACTATAAAATAGAAATTATAATTTATGACCATTTTAATGATTAAAGAGATAATGTCTGTCAAGTGCCTGGCATATAGTATACCAGTGGTTCCTAAATTTTAGTCTGTAGACAGTCAGACAGATAGATACATAGACAGATAAAATGAATATGATATATATAGCAATCATCTGAGGAACATGTTTGAAATGCAAATTCCTAGGACCCACTCCAAAAGTCTAGTTTAGTAGATTTGGCATGAGGCCCAAGACTCTGCATTTTGACAAGCTTCTTGGGTAACACAGGTGGCCTGAAGACCACACTTTGAGAAACAATGACTTACGGTAATATGAGGGAAGGATAGATACTAAAATGTAATAAAGATTGTAATAAGATGATGATACTAATAATGAGGAGAAGGTGTGGCTGAACCAAACAAAGGAAGATTGTGAAACACTTCAGGAAAAATGATGCACTGCAATTGCTGGATGCCTGCTTAACTGTTTGCATTTCTCAGAGGAGAAACATAAGCATGCACGCAAAAGTAAATTCATGGATGCATTCTAGTCAACTTTCAAAATGGGTGAAATCAATTTTACACCAAAGATTGTTAAATTTTTGGTTATAACGTAACCTAGAATTGGACAAAACTATTTTATTATGGATAGAAAATGTCATTTTAAATTAGAAACCAAATTTTCAAATTCAGCCTTAATTAAAAGTTCAAATTAGAGGACAAAGACTTTTACTAACAGGAAAGGGGAGAGATTGAGAAACTGCAAATTATTGACTCAGGACTTGGAGAATACCAGCACACTTATAGGCAACCAGGAAAAGATGAACATCTTTACAAAACAAGATTCCTTGAAGACACTATGGATATATGGAAATAAAGCAAGACCAACCAAAGGAGAAAAGCAAAAGCTATTCAGAGCTTGCTATAGCAAGAGAGTCAGTCACGATAACTTGTGTCTTGGCAGAGACTCAAAGGCAAGCAGTGGAGCAGGGAAGCCTCATAGAAGAGAGGAAGGAAGGTTTCGGTATGCCCTGATGGGAGGCTGTGGGCATGGGAAGCTATAGGAGGGCTAACTAGAAGTGGGGCATCTTATGCGATTGGTTAGGAGACATATTTGGCTTTCTCTCATTGGTCCTAAATTGGAAGCAGGGGCAAAAAATCAGGGAAGCTGTCAAGTTATTAACCAAGTCCCTGGCCATTTGGGGACAACTGTTACAGGGATTATTGTTTGGCTTCCTGGATTCTTACTAAAGATGGCAGTCTGACTTCCTCCAAGTCTGACTGATAACACACTGGCTTTCTGGGCTGGTTATTATAAAACATAGATTGGTTTCCCGGGCAGACTGTGGGTCAAAGTTCTATTTTTATATATAGTCTGGTCATTGTCCATTTGCATATTCAGTCTCTCAGATATAAATTTTAGCCAGGATGGGAGTGAAGGTCTTATCATTTCAAATTTGTATTTGTTTTACATCTTATCGTTGTAAAATGGAGTATTTATAAAGAAATTCTCTTATGAATTCTAGTTAAATATAATGGTTTTATATAACTTTTAACATTGAGACTATAGTACTTATTTGTTATAAGAAAATATATTTACTCTTTGGTTATAGGAAAATTCACGTAGTACTGTTTACCTACTTACTACTATGACTTAAATGATATTGTTATAATTAATTCAATCAGTATGAAAACTATTCAGATCCTCTTGAAGATGGGAAAAATTCATCTTTTTTCTTTTATCAATCATGGTATAGGTAAAAACATATGGTGACTTTTGCAGAAAGATTTTAAAAACACAATGCCATCCTTCAACATCTTCCTTACAATAGAGAACTACCTCAGAGGCAGATTTAACCTTCTCTAATTGGAAATATCTAAACAATAAAGTATTTGCTATTTTTGCAAGTAATCTGTAAGACTTACTATTTTTGTATGTGATCTAAAAGGAGTACCTGGTGATATCACAAATTGGTGGCCGACTCTAAACTCCTCTGGGTACAGAGCTGGTGCCACGAAGCTGACCCAACAGAAGATGCGTGATCAGGCCTAGGTATATGATGCCATGGATCATTCATGGCCACAGAGAACAGACCACAAGAGTGGGTTCAGTTCAAGACCTGAGTCAGGGGCTGGGAGAACTGAGTGGACATTAAGGGAGGCAGTCAGGAGATCCAGGCATGGAGTTCAAAAGCTATAGTAAGTTCAGGATATCTTGAGCAATAGTTTGCACTTGGTAGTCCATTTAGACAGGTGAAATCCAGCAGGGAGCTCAAGCAGCAGTAAAAGCTGGGGTTCAGTCAGGCCAGCAGGCACCAATCAGAATATCGTTTCACGGCTACAACACAGGTTTGAATCAAGGCCTGTCCCAGAAAGCAAGTCTCAAAAGAGAAAGACAGGGTACCAGGGTCTGCAGTCACAAGCCTGAGCATATGACCAAGAGAACCTAGACAAAAGTAGAGAGTAGGATTTATATCTGGCAGGGATCAGTTGAAGGAAACAAAACCATTCTAGCTATTTTCAGGAAGAAGTGATTCAATACAAGCAAGTCCTGCCTGGAATATCACTGGAAAGCTGGAGAAGCGGGCTCAAGGCTGAGGCTTTAGGAATGACTCCCAGAACAACTCTGCCAAATCAGCCTGCCAGGGGAGCTCCTCCCTCTGCCATCATGAAGAAGGTGGGGAATCAAGAAGCTTCTACCACCTCCACAACAGCTTTCAACCCACAATCCTAGGGAGTAAACACTGGAATGCTGCTGCAATCAACACAAAACCACTGCAACTGTCACTACAGTTACCCCTTGACCCTCATCAAGGGTCACATGATAGGATCACTGCTACAGAAAAAGCCAACATCTTCTCCACCTTGCTTTCCAGTAGAAAATAGCCAAGTAGCATTCCAAATATCACACAAGTGTGTCTAATTGGTGGAAACGGACTCTCATCCAGAACCCCAGCAGGCTTCTCAGACTCCGCCATACAGAAAGGCACACTGGAACAAGGGAACAAGTCAAGGCTGAGTGCAAAGCCTCTGGGCCAAGACCCAGTTCCATGGAATGGAGAAAGAAATTGCCATTCCTCAGAGTTAACAAGCATTTGGTGATCATTCCCAGAATATGCCAGGAACGTTTCATAATAGGGCATCTCAAGAAGCACTATGGAGTCCAGTAGCAGTCCTAATTAGAAAGATAGCTACCATTTCCTGAGCATCTGTGGGTCAGACACTTGAGGTACATTTTATACACAGGTTCTGCAAATTAATCCTGTAAGGTAGATATTATCTCTATTTCATAGGCAAGGAAAATGAGCTCTAATTTAAGTAACTTTTACAGACATACAATTAGTAAGTGACAGTAGAAACTGGAGGCTAGACTTGAAATCCAAAGCCCAGGCACCTCCTACTGTACCACACCGTCTGTCAGTGTTAACTGAGCCATCGGTTCCCAGGTCTGTTTTTTTCCGAGATCACGTTGGTTTATAACAATTTCAACTATACATCACTATATCTGGACTTCCATAGAAAATGCATTGTGTTCACCACCAAAAGTCTAGTTGCCATCCATCACCATACACATGTGCCCCTTTACCCCCTTTGCCCTCCTCCCACCTCCTTCCCCTCTGGTAACAACCAATCTGTTCTCCTATCTAGGTGTGTGTATGTTTATCTTCCACACATGAGTGAAGTCATACAGTAATTGTCTTTCTCTGTCTGACTTATTCTTCTTAGCATAATACCCTCAAGGTCCACCCACGTTGTCATAAATGGCAAGATTTCATCTTTTTTATGGCTGAGTAGTATTCCATTGTATACATAAATATATACCACATCTTCTTTATCTATTCATCCATTGATCGACACTTAGGTTGCTTCAATGAACATAGGGGTGCATATATTTTTTTCAAATTAGTGTTTTTGTGTTCTTTAGATAAATACCCAGAAGCAGAATAGCTGGATCATATGGTATTTCTATTTTTAATTTTTTGAGGAATCTCCATACTGTTTTCCATAGTGGCTGTACCAATTTACATTGCCACCAGCATTGTATGAGGGTTTTTCTCCACATCCTCTCCAAGCCTTATTTTTTGTCTTTTTAATAATAGCCATTCTGATGGGTGTGAGGTGATATCTCTTGTAGTTTTGATTTACATTTCCCTAATAATTAGTGATGCTGAACATCTTCTCATGTGCCTATTGGCCATCTGTATATCTTCTTCAGAAAAAGGTCTGTTCATATCCTCTGCTCTTTCTTTTTTTTTTGCTGAGGAGGATTAGCACTGAGATAACATCTGTGCCAGTCTTCCTCTACTTTATATGTGGGTCGCTGCCACAGCGTGGCTGATGAGTGGCGTAGGTCTGCGCCCGAGATCTGAACCTGCAAACCTGGGCCCCTGAAGCAGAATACACAGAAATTTAACCACTATGCCATGGGGCCAGCCCCACCTGCTCATTTTTTAATCAGGTTGTTTATTTTTTTGTTGTTGAGTTGTATGAATGCTTTATATATTTTGGATATTAACCCCTTATTGGATACATGATTTGCAAATATCTTCTCCCAATCGGTAAGCTGTCTTTCCAAGTCTTGAAGGAGAATTTAATTCTAAGTCCTGCCAAGCGTTGGTATCACAGATGCTACTAAATCCTGTCCTGACTCATGACTGAGTCTGGAACTGGCAGTGCCATAGCCTTCAGGTAAAGAGGCAGCCCAATGAGACAGAAAACATAAGTCAAAAGCTGGTGTTATAAGCCTCTGTGAGTGACCAAAAGAATGGTAAATGTGTTTTAAATAAACAACTTGAAATTATTTAAAATATGCATATAGAATGAAATGTTCTGGAGAACAGACTTTGATCCAGGAAAAGGACCAACATTTACTGTAGTTTATTCCCGTAGAACATTGGTTCCATGTTCTGCTATCATCTGCCTTAACCCTCGTCTTTAACCCAAGAGGCCAGCGCGCCTCAAGACTATTCTATGTCCCACAGACCCATTTACGGCAACTGCTCAGAGGCCTCTTTTTCTCACCCTATTTGGCCTCCCTTGTTCCTAAGACAATGCCATTTAGCCTCTGGTTTACCTCTTACCAGTCACTTGGGACAATTATCCCTCCTGACTGAGTTCTAGCCCCCTGCATTCTAGGCTTCCCTCAACAAGGAAAGTCAGCAGTGGCCCAAGGAGAAACAAAAACAGTCAAACAAAACAGAAGAATTGGTTCTGCCCTAACGTAAAACAGCTGGAACATCATATAAAATTCTGATAATCAAACATCAAACCATGTAATGGAACCAGGAAATTTTTTGAAAAGCAATGAAGAAAGTGGTAAAAGACAAATACTGTCCATGAAGATCTGACTGCTCATAAACTCAAAGAGGCCATGACCAAAATATATAAAACCATGATCCACACGCATAAGGGGTGAACAAATCCTGCCGAGTCCTGTGGTTGTTGAGTTTGGGGCTGAACCTGAACTACTGGAAATGTGTTCACCAAATACTGAAATGTGAGAATTCAAGACCACTTTTTAAAATTTGAGAACTAAGAGGAAGTACTATTTCACAAAGCAAAGATTAGACTTGTGGAACTCATTACACCAAGAAAGCGGAAGAAATGGGAAATATAAATTAAGCCCCGAAGGATTTGGAAAAATTTATGAATGACCAAGCCAGAAACAGCTACTGAGAAAACTTAGGTTATAACTAAGTGTTAAGATTGCCATCAAGCCTTCCTTCTGTGGGGAAGGATTCTGAGCAGGGTGGAGGTTGGGGCCTGCATGAGGGACGTCCAAGCAGGATAGTGGCCCTACAGTGGCCAGAGTATTAGCTACATTCAGAGAGCTTGAGTCAGTAAATAAATGTATTAAAGATAATGGGAATCAGATTTCTTACTATTGGAGGAGGAAGGTACAAATTTGGAAAGGGGGAAAGCTAGAATGAACCCTGGGGTATGTGACTGGAATTGAAGGTAGCAATGTGAATTATTTTTAATATAGAGAGATAGATATAGAAATAAATACAAATGTAAATGCGTGCATATATGCTTATACACACATATTTCCTAGTTCTATCTTCTGAGAGGCCCTGGGTACTATTACATCTCAGTAACAATGAGCACACGTACTGTTCAAATACAGATTTCTAAATATCACCCTCCACTAAAAGAAACTAGGGATCCCTGGAGAAACGGCTGATTCCAAGTCTGGGGCAGGGAAAGGAGAAGACAATCATGGAATATTTGTCCTGTGGGGCAAGAAAGGAAGTGCTTAAAAAATGATGAGCATGTGTCAAAAGGACACAGAAGTCAGTTTGAAAGGTCCTCCCACTGGTCAAGTGTAGGACAATTTGAGCATCAAAATAAATAATGATATGGGGCCAGTGGCATAGTGGTTAAATTCATGCGCTCTGCTTCGGCAGCCCAGGTTCACGGGTTCGGATCCCAGGTGCAGACCTACACACCACTCATCAAGCCACACTATGGCTGCATCCCACATAAAAAATAGAGGAAGACTGTCATAGATGTTAGCTCAGGGACAATCTTCCTCAAGCAAAAGGGGGAAAACTGGCAACAGACGTTAGCTCAGGACCAATCTTCCTCACCAAAAAAAAAAAAAATGAAGATCATGAAAGTCATGGAAAGATTGAGGAACTATTCAGATTGAAGGAGACTAGAGCAACATGATAACTAAAAGGAACAAATGATTCAGACCTGGATCCTTCTGCTATAGAGAACATTACTGGGACAACTGGCAAAACTTGAATGGGGTCTCTAGATGAAAGGTATATGGAGTTCTTTGTACTAGTCTTGCAACTTTTCTTGAAGTTTAAAATAAAACTTACTTAAAAGTTTTAAAAATAAAACTTAAGACTTAAATTTTTAAGACTTACTTAAAAATAAAACTTAAAATTAAATGTCTTATTAAAAGCTTCTTAGGGCCAGCCCCAGTGGCCTAGTGGTTAAGTTCGGCACGCTCTGCTTCAGCAGCTCAGGTTTGATGCCCAGGCGCGGACCTACACCACTCATCTGTCAGTGGCCATGCTGTGGCGGCAGCTCACATACAAAAAGAGGAAGATTGGCAACAAACGTTAGCTCAGGGCGAATCTTCCTCAGCAAAAAAAAAAGCTTCTTAAATTCTTTTTAAATATCTACAAATTAAAAGAAAAACATCAAAAGCGAAGTCAGAAGATAAATGGCAAACTGATGGTTGGGGGAAAAGAGAAGACAGACATTAGGAAGAAACACAAATGCTTCTGAGTATGCTACTGGGATCAACCCTTTGTAAAGGAACACTGTGTAGGATGAACTATGATTCTAACTCAGGATGGCTGTGGCTATTGTCCCAAATTTAAAATGGACTATCTTCATTGAAACCACAGGACTCTAAAATTATAAGTATCGCTATATCCTTAATCATCTTCAAAAGCCATGGAAATTGGTCTTATCAATTCTTTATCATGTTACTAACAGTTATTGGATATAACATCTCCAAAATTTATGCCTCAGGACAGTAATTTTATGGGATAATAATGGATGGAATTTTAAAAAGGGAGGGGGTAGGAAGTGAGATTTACATAGCCAAAGTTTGTGAAAGGATAGGTCTGCAGGACCCACTTCATGTGCCTCTCCAGATTTGCTTGCCCCACCCTTCTCCCAGGCCATTTGCCACTGTGGTCTCATCTCCTAGCACAGCACCGCAGGCTGTCTAAGTCTCCCCTGGAGTGAGGGCAAGGCTTGAACAAAGCCACCATTGTGTACTCTGGAGAGGCTCCAAGGTGCTCAGTGCCCAGGTCCAAGGCCATGTTGCAGAGCATAGGATCTGTCTAACCCAGCAGCTGCCCAAAAAGGCCAGGTAACACAGCCCCTAAGCGCAGTGGCGTTGATACTCTATGGGTAAACTTTGAATAATGGAAAATGACTCCAGATGATTCCAAAGTGTGGTGGTTCCACATGACCTGTGTGGAAGACACAGCCCTTGCCTGGTCACTCTTTTATGCCTGGCTCTCCCTTATAAAGCTGTGACCAGCTGGGTAACGCACCATCCAGCATTTGCTTTCCCTCTCTCTGTCTCACTTCCCTTTTGGCCTTACTCTTGCTGCCCTAGGATCACACCTCCTGATAAAAACCTTAGGACGTAAACTTCGGCTCAGGCTCCATTTTCTAGGAAACTTATGTTAAGATAGCACATTTTTTCTCAAAAAAGTTGAACAGGTTTCTTTACAGGACTACTACAAGCCTTTGACATGCTGATGTGCATTATGAGTGTCCAAGAATGGCAAATTGTATGCTGAAACCCAATTATATTTTAACATAGAACTCTTTTTGGGGGAACATCTTGCAGAAATAGTGCTCCATGGAGGAAAAACTGGGGGAAACCCAGTGTTGCAATTTCCTTTATAAAATCACTCATTATTACATGAATTTGAATGTGCCACAAATTTAATCATCTTACAAAACATAACAATTGATAAATATAATAAAATGTGTAAATAACATGATTATTCGTGAACCTAGGTTGTAAAATCAATGCCATAAAATGAGGCCTCGGGGCCGGCCCCGTGGCGCAGCGGGTAAGTGCGCGCGCTCTGCTTCTGTGGCCCGGGGTTTGCAGGCTCGGATCCCAGGCACACACCGACGCACCGCTCACAAGCCATGCTGTGGCGGCGTCCCATATAAAGTAGAGGAAGATGGGCATGGATGTTAGCCCAGGGCCAATCTTCCTCAGCAAAAAGAGGAGGATTGGGAATAGATGTTAGCTCAGGGCTGATCTTCCTCACAAAAAATAATAAATAAATAAAATAAAATGAGGGCTCTCTAGAGGGTCAGAAGATGTGAAAATGCTTCATAAATCACAATTACATAATTATAACATAGAAATGCCTACCACATGCCAGACAAAAGTCTAAGCCTTTACAGACCACCTTGAGGTAGGCATTATCCCCAATATACAAGTGAGGAAACTGAGGCATAGAGAGGTTTGTAACTTGACCAAGATGACACAACTAGGAAGTAGTGAGTACAGAATTTGAACCCAGAGCCTGCATTTTAACCACCACATTATCTCTATGCGATGATGAGATCATACACTGCACTCACCCCTAACAAGGACACAAGACATAAGTGTTTTTGTTCCCACCCAGCTCAATATGGTACAAATAAATCAGGCTGTGGAAAGAATCCCAAAGCTTTGAAAGGAGAGTCTTCTTTTGATGCCCAAAAGTGTTACTACCTATACCTTTAACCAGTTCTGCCTTTATAGCAAACTGGCACCAAAGAGGGCCATCCCCGTTTGGTAGGATGTTCTCTGGTAGCCGTGCCTCTCGAGGTCATCCCCTGCCATGTGGCTTCCTACAGCCTGAGACTCTCTCCAACGCAGCTGGGATCTGCTCATAAACCCCATATGCCTTCACGTGTTAACCAGATGAGCAGGTAAGGGGGCGGGGAAGAGAAAAGGACAGCGAGGAAAAGGACCAGGAATGAAGGGGTTGCATTAAGTCCAGAAGAAAGTGGGGTAAAAATCCTAGGCAGATAAGAGTAAAAATATTAGGATGAGATCAGGAAAGTCTCCAAAGAGGAAGGTGTGTAATTGAAGGTAGTCAGGGAACAAGCAGGTGTTAGCAGGTAGGACAGAAGAGAAGGGAATGAGGGTCAGTCTCTCTAGAAATTAGAAGCCTCTTCCCTTTAATAGCAAAAATGTTTTGGCGCCTATAAGACTCATAAGGACACAGCAGGAGAATAACCAGGGCACAGTGCAGAGTCTCTGCCCACTTGTTCCTTTCTCTCATTTTTTTTTTTTAGCACTAGTGTGACTTGTCTGTAATGTAGGAATGTTGCACTGGAGAGGGGTAGGGACAGCAAAACTCACTAAGTAAAAAAAATCTCCAAAGGGCTTGTGGAGAAGTGATTCAATCCTATCAGCCTCATCACTGTACAATTCTTAAGGAAAGTGATAAATCATATAATCTACATATATATACAATTTTGGAAAATGGATATACTACCCTACTATAATATAAAGGATAAAAGTAAAGTAATTTATAATAAAATAATTTGTGTTTCAATATGTAAATGCTTGTGCAGGACTACAGTAGTCAAAACATAATGAAATAGTCTGATGTATGCATTCACTCATAATGAATGTTTGCATTTGTGAAAAGATCAGAAGCCATTCTGTAAGAAAGGACAGGAAAATGAAAGAAGAGAGAATACTGGTGCATGCTAAAATGTATTATAATACACACTTACCTCTGGCAACTTCATATCTGAAGGCAACATACAGGAAACTGAGAGACCTTACCTTGAAGATCAAGACATTAAAAAGGTGAGTGAGGGGCCCGCCCTGTGGCATAGTGGTTAAGTGCGTGCGCCCTGCTGATGACAGCCTGGGTTCGGATCCCGGGCGCGGCACCCATGCACCGCTTGTCAGCCATGCTGTGGTGGCATCCCACATAAAGTGGAGGAAGATTGGCACGGATGTTAGCTCAGGGCCGATCTTCCTCACAAAAAAAAAAAAAAGGTGAGTGAGAAACAGAGTGATTTTTGATATGAGGGGCAATTCTACACACCATGGGACAATTTTGCATCCTTGGGCACTGCCCTTACACACTAGTTGTGCTTTGCAGTAATGCCCCCTCAGATTTCCAAAATGCCCCCAATGAGAGTCTTCACCCAGAAATAGATTATACTCTTGAATTTTAGTGTACATCCACTTTGACCATCATGAAAATTGGGTTCACTAGCAAGATTTCTGAATTTTCTTTTTTTGTGGGGGTAGGGGAAGGGGCTATTATGACTAAGTCTATATAACAAACTGAAAAGCTGGTGATTAGACATTAGGTACTATACGAACATTCATAAAACTGAAACACTCAGGTAAACAGCACAATTCTTTTATTAAATCCTAACAGATAAAGTTTCTGCCAAAAAAATTCAAAGTTTGCATATTCTGCTTCAAATAAGTGGGTAACTGCCAAGTCTCTCATATCATTAGCACCCTTAAACTTGGACCTTTTGTGCTAAGATCCTGGGATGTTCAGAGTCTCGAGTCAGAATTTTGCAGGAGAAATCTTAGAATGGAAAAAGAAACAAAGATATTGAGCTCCTATTTTGCACAGCTTCTAAGTAGGCTGCTTTACATATAATCAAATAGATTACTTTGCTCATTTAATCCTACCACAACCCTACAAAGTGGGCAATGTTATCGTTGTCATCTTACAAATGAAGAATCTGAGACTTAGTAAGGTTAATAATGGCAGGTTCACGGCAAAGCTAGGTTCCAGGTTCCCATCCAGGTCAGACTCCAAAGCCAATGCTAACACCAACCACCACATTGCCACCAAGAAACTGAAGGGAAGCCACTATGGAAAGTAATATGGACATTCCTCAAAAAATTAAAAATAGAAGTACCATATGATCCAGCAATCCCACTTTTGGGAAATGAAAATGGGATCTCGAAGAGATATCTGCATTCCCACGTTCATTACAGCATTATTCACAATAGCCAAGGTCTGGAAACAACCTAAGTGCCCATTAACAGATAATGGTTCAAGAAAATATATACATACAATAGTATTCTATTCAGCCATGAGAAAGAAGAAAATCCTGCCATTTTCAACAACACGAATGGACCTTAAGGGCATTGTGCTAAATGAAATAAGCCAGACACAGAAAGACAAATACGGTATGATATCACTTATGTGTGGAATCTAAAAAAGCTGAACTCATAGAAACAAAGAGTAGAGTGGTTGTTACCAAGGACTGGGGAGTGGGGGAAAGGGGGAGATGTTGGCCAAAGGGTATAAACTTCAAGCTATAAAATGAATGAGTTTTGGAGATCTAATGTACAGCACAGTGACCATAGTTAATAATACGATATTATATACTTGAAAGTTGCTAAGAGAGTAGATCTTAAATGTTTTCACCACAAAAAAGAAATGGTGATTATGTGACATGATGCACGTTACCTAACGCTACTGTTGGTAATCATTTGCAATATGTGTATCAAATCAACACGTTGTACACTTTACTTACATGATGTTATATGTCAATTATATCTCAATAAAGCTGGAAAAAACTTTTAATAAAAAAAAGAAATCAAAAGGAAGAGAGGCTGACATTTTTTATATCCCATCCACAGGCCATCTCTGGACTTGCATTTTCACAATCATCCTCACAACCCAGAGAGAGATAGACATTGTCATTACAAAGATGAACAAACAAGTCCAGAGAGATGAACTTGATCAGGGTCACTGGCAAGGGTGTATCAAAGGTGAGATTTAAACACAAATCGTGTGCTTTTTACCACATCATGCTGCTGTCTTTCAAGAAAGGAGGAGTGTCACATCCATGGTCAAAACAAGCTAGAAGTTGTTGTCAGGCGCTTTCCTGAAGTTATAAGTAAGTTCAGAACAAAGAGCTACAGTTATTTCTTAGAAAATTTGTTAGATCATCTAAAATGACAAAACCATTTCATTATTCTCAAATAAAAAGATCACTGTTTGCACAAGACTCTATTATTTAAACAGACTTTTTGGCTTAGTGGTCTACAGACAGTTGTTTGGTTCACCTTTGAGTAAAATCCTGATGTTAAATGGTAAGGAATGGGGTAAGATTTTCAAACAGTGCATGAAAGGTTTGAGTGATAGTGTTCCCCTTCTCAGGATCTGGATGATCTTGATTTTCCTGCAGTTTCTTAGAGACTTCCTGCAGTGGGGAGAATCTGATTCTCAGTGAGCTTCTGATTGTTAAGTCCTTTGGTGTTCATCACACCCCAACCACCACAGTCTCTGTGCGTGCCCTATGGCTAATGTGAAATATATGTGCCTGGTTGCATGCTTTCCTGTCCAAAGTCACGTCGGGGAGACAAGATATGAAAGTTAAACAGACTCGACCTCTCCTATACAGCTGATAAGAATATAAGTGGGTACAACCACCTTGGAAAATGTTTGTTTAGCCAAACACATGCATGCCTATGACCCAGCAGCTGCATTCCTGAGTGAATCTCCAACCAAAATCAGTGTTTGAACACTGAAATACTTGTATAAAAATGTGGCTAGTAGCTTTATCATAGTAGCCCAATTCTAGAAACAACCAAAATATTCATCAACAGTAGAATGAGTCAATAAATCATGGTACATTTATACAATAGGATATGACACAGCAATGAAAAAAAAAAACTACTAATACTCCAAACACTATGGAGGAATATCACAGATATAATGTTGAGTGGAAGAAGCTATACACGAAAGACTACACACTATACAATTCCATATACATATGAAGTTTAAAAATAGCCTAAATGAATCTATGGTGATAAAAGTCCAAATAGTGGCTATCTTTAGAGAGATATTACCAGTGGGCACAAGGGAATTTTCCAGAGTGTTGGAAATGATCCAGATGGTCATTACGTGGTTATATACACATGTGAAAATTAAATAAAATTTAATTGATATTAAATTCAAATGATACGTGCATATTACTATATGTAAGTTATATCACAACTTAAAAAATGAAGTTCAATAGTTGTGTAAGAATTAGCTAAGAGATATCACAAGGCAGAGTAAGATGAGTTGCCAAGAACGTTGTACAAATAAACTCTGTAAATGCAAATGATGGTGAGGGCACTCCATGGCCTGGGTGGGACTTGGAGATCTCCATCTACAAGGTAAACCTGAGCTATGTCTACAAGGATAGGTACTATTTGAGAACTGGCAGAAACATTCCCGATGGTTTAATTTTCACAAACCACTGAAGATCCATTGGCCCCACTCTAGGAATCCACTCTAGGACTCCTCCTTGGAAATCAGGGTTCAGTTAACGTAGAAGACTTGAAAGTCTCCAAGTTCTTCTGAACCATCTGCCTACTGTTTCTCAAACTTTAGTGCACAACTTAGTCATGGGCTTGGGGGAGTGGAGGGTGTTAAAATGCTGATTCCCAGGCCTCTCGGGTTCTGATTCGATGAGTCTGGCTGGGATGGAATCTGAGACTCTGCATTTTTAACATGTATATTTCCTACTTGTTAAAAAAAAAAAAAACCACTGGCCACACTTAAAGAAACATTTCGTGATTGTTGCAAACTGGCTTCAAGCTATTTTGATCCAATTTTTTGAAAACTCCTAATGAGTTCTGAAGTACCTTTAGTGAAACCAACGAACTGTAGTTTATCCATACAATTGTCAAATCAGAAGAAACAATACTTCCAGCTGATTGCACTCCCAAGAGGAAAGATGAGACTGATGCTCTTGAGTAAAGCTACGGTGGAAGAGCTTGAGGACAGTTCCATTGTTGGGTGTGAAAAACAAAAGCTTATAGGAACCCCAGCTATCTTGGCTCCTTAAAAGATTCTGTGCCTCTCATCCCTTTGTCATCTCCAACCTGGCATCGCACACTAAACTCTGCATAAAGAGTGTGACTCACATAAGACCTATTTTTAGGACTATTTCCTAAACTACCACCCACACCCGCTCTGTATCTCATTCTTCCTCTGCGTTTTCCACCTGCCCTGCTCCGACCTCTCTGGCCATGTTCTTGTCAAAACACTTCAACGTGAAACATCTTCTTGCTGCTCCCAGCTTTGTCACTGGCCCTCATCCCCGCTGCATTTTTCCCGCTCCTCTCTGCCTGGGCATATTCACAACAACACTCAAGGCTCAACACAGGACTTCTTTACCACATGTACCCCCACAAGCTACTCCACCTGGCCAGTCCTGGCTGGAACCCAAATCTAGGTGGACTCATTTGCATTTAGAGAAAATATTCTTAAAGCTTTATGGACCCAAAGTACACAACTAAAGTGAAAACATACACACATAAGCAAGAGAAATGATCAGTATCCTTCAGTTAGTTTCACTTTTATTTCTTTGCTGAATATTCTAATTTCACTATAAGTGTCTTTTTCCAAGGCATTCATCAAGGATCTATGTATTTTTGGCTAATGCTAGGTGCTGCATAAGAAGCCAAAACAGATACAATCCTGAACCTCTTAAGATCTTACAATCTTGAACAGCCAGCATCTGAGGGAACTAAACTCAAAGAACGTCAAGCACAGACCTGGATTTATGTAAAACCTACAACCTGATCCTTGTGCTATCATGTCTCTCTTTTTTTTTTTAATTGAAACCTTTTCAACTAGTTCTATCAGACAAGAATGTGAAGAGACCATTAAGAAGACAGCCAGGGCCGGCCCTGTGGCTTAGTGGTTAAGTGCGTGCGCTCCACTACTGGTGGCCCAGGTTCGGATCCCGGGCGCGCACCGACGCACCGCTTCTCCAGCCATGCTGAGGCCGCGTCCCACATGCAGCAACTCGAAGGATGTGCAACTGTGACATACAACTATCTACTGGGGCTTTGGGGAAAGAAAAAAGGAGGAGGATTGGCAATAGACGTTAGCTCAGAGCTGGTCTTCCTCAGCAAAAAGAGGAGGATTAGGATGAATGTTAGCTCAGGGTTGATCTTCCTCACAAAAAAAAAAAAAAAAAGACAGCCAAAGAGCTGTTGGCCATTCATTTCCCTAGACAGAAACAGGAAGTTATTATAAGATCTCAGAAACACAGATATTAGTAAATAAAGCTTTTTCAGTATGGGTCAGCCATGTGGCAAGCTCAGTTAGTACTCTGTGAAGAGAAGGGGAGGCCATGCTTGAGGCAAGTTCATCTGGAGAAGGGATCCCAGCAAAAAAGATCAACTCTCCTCTCTTTGAGTCAAGAAAGGATTCACGGAGAAGGTATTTTAAGAACAGTCGCCTAGAGAAATACCTTCTAGCTAGGAGATATTATAGGAGAGCTCCTCTATGCTAAGTTTGAACTATTTTAGCATCTCTAAGTAAAAAATAATAAGTAATCATAAACATGATTAAATGCTTTCTCAACAACAAAAAAAATGATTAACATACAATCAAGAAATGAGTCTCTCTCACTGTGCCTGAAGAACACATATCCAGTTGTGCACATGGAGCCCAATTCCAGTGTCCACTGGAGATGGTCACAATAATCTAAAGTGAGAAACACCATGTGGGGCTGAGCTCGATATGGAGCAGCTGGCTTTAATAAGGAAGAGGTGTTCTGGCTGGACACTCACATACAGGCAAGGCAGTGAACCTGGTACCAGGAGACAAGCAAAGGGCTCCTCGCTAGCCTACTCAGGCAGCTGTCCAGGCACTGTGCTGGGTCCCATCAGCTGGACCCACTGAGCTCTGCATGTTCCCTTGGGGCTTTCAGACGGTAGAGCGGCTAGAAGCCCCTCCAGAAGAGCTGCAGGGTTACAAAGGGGGTGCAGGAGAAAAGTAGAATTTGGAGGTATTTTTTCTCTTATTCTCTTTTGTTCCGACGTAAAGCAGAATCATTAAGCTAATTTCCAACAGGCTTCTCTTGACCTATTTGTAGGACTAAGCAGACACGCAAAGAAGAGTTAGAAGGCCCAGGAATCAAAAATATTAAGCCAGGCCTAAAGAAAACGAGGCCACTGTCAAGCAAGAATGTTCACCAAAAAGGGAAAGTCTGGTGAGAAGTGTGCTAGGCTAACTGGGGCCACAATTTAGTGACTATCAAAGGCAAAATATTTAGCCAGCATTGTGGGGAGACAGAAAGGCCCTGAACACGACAGTTCCTTGACAGCCTTCCTTGAGTTTGCAGTGTAAGAGCAGATACACAAAATTTACAAATCAGCCTATATAAATGCAGCTATGAAAGAAAATAAAATATAAGTTAATATATCTATATTTTTATCACAAAAACTGAGAGGCCTGTTAGAATGCCCTTCAAAGCCAAGCTGATTCCATCTAGAAAGACATAACCAGAAAGGCCAAATTCATTGAATTAAACAGAGAAAGAAGCTTGGCAGAATGCAAGAGTTTTGCCAACAGGAGGGTGAATGGATGCTGGGCTGGAGAGGAAATTCTAAGATAAGGTGTAAAAGAGTAGGCAGTTAGGTAATAAGAGGCAGGGGGCTTGCAATTAGGAAGGCACACCATCGGGGTCCTCAGCACTATTCTGAGAGAGGAGAGGACTGGGCGCCAAATAATGCTTGAGAAAGCCAATTCTCACTGCTAAGAGCAGGACCAATCAGAATGGAGAGAGCTAGGAGCAAGCTAGGGAAGTTTGCAAGTTAAGGGTATTGAGTCTTCATGATAACTTCTCTTGGTTATCTGTTAAGGAGGCACAAAGTTCCCCGCCAGTACTTCCCTATCCTTGTTCCCCTCACATCCTTCTCCCACTCAAAGATCTGCGAGAGCTTCGGATTGTCTTTCCCATGAGACATAACTGCGCCTTCGCTACCCCACTCCCAAGGTATCAAACTTCATCTCTTGCTCCATTTCCCTTCCAGCCAGGGAAATCTCTCCCAAGCTGGTCTTGCTCATTTTCACTCTTGGGAGTCAAGTGGACCTGATTTTATTTTTGATTCCAATATGTACTCTTTATGTGACCTCAGTCTTAGATTTCTCCTCTAAAAGGCAGAAAACCCCTTACCGCATTGTAAATTAATAGAGAAGATTAAATTTTTAAAGATACATAGTAAAGGACTTAACACAGTGCCCAGCACATATGACTGTCCAACAATGATTAGTTTTCTTACTGACCTGGCTTTTCCCTTCACATCTCTTCTCAGCTGTCTTCCAGCCTGGAACTACCACTTCCCACCATCTACACCATGTAATCCTTGTGGAGCCTAAACTCTCCTGTAAAAAACATGCCCTGGCAAAGCCTACCCCATCCTCATTTTGGTTTCCACATACTTTGTACCATCCACAGTCTGGACCAACTACAAACACATGCTCTTTATCTCCAAATACTTTCTTCATCAGGCCATCCCTTCAGCCTTCATCCCAGATCCCAGGAATGTGCACACAGCGAATTCTCAATAATTGCTTGGGTGATTTTAATTGGGAGGAGTGGGAGGAACTGGTAAAAAGGCTGCAGGATGGTAACAACTACTTGTTAGACTGACTTAAAAAACAAGGATTTAGACGTTTTAATAAACGATCTACACTTGGGTAACCATTAGTCATGCTTGCCAAACAACTCAAGAGTAAATAAAATACCCCTTTTGCTAAATTACAAGAGTAAAGAACTATTAGGATAATTATCCCACAACAAATGCCAGAAATAAGTGGTTATCTTGACTTAAATTTATAGACACTTTCCAAAGCATATACTCTAGGTTTGCACACACAAAAAAAAAGGTATTAATATTGCTCAGATTTTACTAATCCATGAACCCCTGGGAAGAAAGCCCTAGGTTTATCCTATAATGGCAACTGGCCACTTCTTCTGTGAACATAAAAGAAACTCAATTTCTCTGGATACTTTTTTCCTTTGCTACCAGTGAGCTCCAGGGACTGGTAAACTCCTAAAGGAAAACCATAAAAAAACCATAATCCAGAGAAAACAAAATCCAGCTCGTTAAACTATCACCAATAAGAAGCATAAACAGGAACAATTTTCAATGCTTGGAATCAAAAGCTCAATTTTAAAAAAGCTCCAAAACAAGAGTTTACTGTTTCCCAGACATCTGCAATTGAAAAAAAAACACAAAAACAGTTCTGCAAAGTGCTGTGGTTTACTTCATACTGAGCGATTTCCAGGTGCGAAGGGGAATACTGGGGCAGAATAAAAAATGAAATGAGCATGAACCAAGAGTTTTTTACAGCCATATTTATATACCAACCTTTCTGGTTGGTAACTCCTTGCTTATAAATACGGCTCTATGTGCTGCTTATTTGAGAAAAATCTTATCCTGGGGACAGTTTTAGGCAAATTTCCCTCTGATAAGGTCCACGCACACTTCTAGCTCAGAGACCCTTGGGGGAAGGGCCTGGTTTAATATTATTTGTCATTGTCCTTCTGTCTGGAGCAGCAGGCAGAGTAAGAACCTTTGATGGTGAGTGCCATAGCTTTAGAAGCAGAACTGCCAAGCAGCTGTGTGCGCTCCCCAGACTGTGGAACAAGCAATAAAAAGAAAAAAGAAGAGAAGTGCCAACTTCTTGCAACATGGAGCCATAACTATAAGAGCCAAGCTGGTCATTTTTCCACTCAGCCAGCCCTGAGGTTGGCATCTGACATCAGGGTGCAGAATGACATCAGAGAGTCTCCAATCACCTGCTTGACTGACAGCCTTGCTTAAGAAATGCCAGAGAAGCCAGCGATGCAAGAAAAGAGGTAGAAGGGGGAACTGATGTTGTTCAAAAGGCCCTTACTTTTTGTTAAATAGACTACTATTTCAACCAACTGAATAAAGCCTGTCTTGCAGAACAAGATGCACCAAAAAAAAAAAAAAAAGTATTTTTATTTTGGAGTTCAGAAGGGAAAAATAAGACTAGCAAATTTAGGTTTCAGTGTATCAGCTAAAGTTCCTAATTTGTAAGCAAGACAAACTGATTTTGGCTGGTGTTGCAGACTGAATGTTTGTGTCCCTCTAAAATTCATGTGTTGAAGTCCTAACCCCCAGTGTGGCTATATTTGAGGTAAGGAAGTAATTAAGGTCAAATGAGGTCATAAGGGTGGAACCCTGATCCAGTAGGATTAGTGTCCTTATCAGAAGGGACACCAGAGAGCAAGCCCACTCTCTCTCAGCACTCAGGTACAGCGGAAAGACTGTGTGAGGCCAAAGCAGCCATCTGCAAGACACAAAAAGTCCTCACTAGAAACCAAATCATGCCAGGACCTTGATCTCAGACTTCCAGCCTCCAGAACTGTGACAAAATAAGTTTCTGTTGTTTAAGCCATTCAGTCTGTGGTATTACTATGGCAGCCCAAGGAGACTAAGACAGCTGGCTAACTCCAGCCAAAGGAAATGAAGGGCTCAAAGAACTGACTAGAGGCTGAAAAACAGCCTGGACACAGGCAGGATCTGAGTCAGCTCCAGAAAATAAGGAATCAGGAATTGAATACTGGTCAGGACACCACTGCCGGGATAAGGAAATTCTAACTGTTTCTCATTTTTCCATTACTCACTGAAAATTCAAAGTTCCAGAAGGATGTGGCTGATAATCTAAGCCTAGGCCTTGCATCACTCTTGGCGATACCAGGATAGGGAGAGAAAGAATCCTGTCCCTTCCACTTCCCTAACGGCCTGCTGACATGTGGATTATCCCAAGACATCACAGTGGGGCAAGGCCTTTACTCGAAATCAGGATGTTTCTAGGAAGAGAGAAGGAATGCTGGGTAGTCTAAAAATTTTTAATGTCCACTATGCTAAATATCATTATAAATTCCTGGTGGGCTCACCATTCTCCTGGTATGCACATCACATGTACATAAGGCAGATTTCTGTGGCTGTAGATTCAGAAATAGTGAATCCTAGAGGAGCACCTGACTACAGGTAGAGCTACAGGGTCGGACCTCTCTGAGCTCCAGGCCTATACATTGCCTCTCTCTGTAGCTAACTTTCTTAGTCAGGACTCCATGGTACTTGGAGATCCTTGATCAAAGTGTTGAAGCTCAAAAGAAATGTTATTGACTACTATATACCATCATTCACTCATCAGCTCCATGATTCCAGTACATTTAAATACTTTCTGACTGCCCAATTACAATGTTTATTGAACAACTGCTATGTATCACAGTTTTTGTGAGGAATTTTATCCATGCTGGCTTATTTTTTTTCCACTGAGAGAGACAGAAAAAGATGTATAGACACAGGGCCTGTAGCTGGACAGAGATACAAAGAGATAGAGGCAGAAAGAAACTGAAGGAGACAAAGAGGAAAGAGGTGAAGAGAGAGCCTGAGAAGATAGACGAAGACAGAAATAACCGGAAGAGAACAAAAGTAGTTGAGACAAGTGTCATAAAAACTCACCCAGAATGTTATGAATGAATAAACGCTTCTAGAAGACAAGGAGGTCTCTAGACGAAATTTCTCAGACACTAGGTTCTCAGAGTCTGAGAGTGATTTGGGCCTCTGTTTCCTCAGCCCTCCTCCCATCCTCTTGGCAGATGCCAATGTCACTTAGACCAGTGAATGGTAATGGGGAGGAGATAGAAGCTCAGGGCTTTGCTAAGTGATGCCCTGCATCGAAGGTCAAACGCTTGATGGCCAGAACTTGATTTTCTTCAATGAAAGGATACGAACAGACAAACCAGACTGGAGTGTCAGGTTCTGATACTCTGCTGAGCAAATTCCTAGGAAACATTCTGTTCCAGAGCATTTCTCATAGGCTCTGTGGGTTGCTTTATAGGATCTTTCTGCCCAAGATCGTAGCTTATTCATTCTTTAAAACAGTCCATGCAGTCAAAAAGTCAACAGTGAGGAAGAGAGAAGGTAATAAATTAGTAGAAATGTAGTTCCCATCCTCTACAACCTTGGAAAACAGCAAAAGCTACAAACTACATAAATACAAAACATCAGAGTGTAAAGAGGCAACATATGAACAAGTAGGAAATTAGTATGAACTACTGGCACCAATGGCTATGTATGTGGAAAAGCCCTGGATCAAGGTCTTAAATCTGCCACTTGACCTCAGGCAAGTAACGACTTTTCTGGGCCTTAATTTCCTCACCTGTTCAGTGAGGCCTGATTAAATGACCTGTAAGGTGACTTCCAGCTCAGAGAGGATGTCATTCAATGCTTTTAATGCAGTGAGTAAACAGAGCAGTATGGAATTAGGGAAGGTTTCTTGAAAGGGGGAACATTTTCAACCTTTTCTTCTCAGACTCGCTAGAAATTTCATTACACAAGTTCATCAAAGTCTTCTATGCCCACCTAGAGGCGAAATCCAATTCCTGTAGTTCAGTTCAGAACTTACCTTATTTGATTCCCCTGTTGCTTTTGCACTGCTGACCAGTCTGCCTTTCTTCAAATTTCTTCCTCCTTAGTGTCCCGAGACTGCTCTCCTTCTCAGACTTTCCTCTCTCACTCCTCTTCTTCCACTCCTGCTTGACGCTAATGACTCCTGAGCTCTGTCCTTGGCTTTTCTCTTATTCTTCTACACGTCCTAGCTGGACAATTTCATTCATACCTGTGGCTACAGATACCAACTGCACAGTCCCCCATCTTTATCTCTAATGTAGGCTCCTTTCCCAAGTTCCAGATCCATATATCGACCACCGTCTAGTAAGATAACACGTTCCCAAATGTCTCAACTGTAACAGATTCAAAACTGAACTCATTAGATCCCCGTCCACAACCTTGCCTTTCCCCTAATTCAATAAATGATGCCACAATCTACTCAGGCACCTGGAAGTCATCAATGCCTCCCCCTCACATAAATGGTCTTCATGTCCTATCATTCCACCTCCAACATATCTCACAAGTCCAGCCCCTCATTTCATCCCCACTGTCATATGCCCACAGTAAGCATTCAGTCTCTGTCTCTCTCCCTCTCCCTCCTCTTCCTTCTCTCTCCTGATCACACTACCTCCTTGCTCACACACTCCAAACACACCAGAGTAATATTTCTAACATAATCATGATCCCCACCACCACTCAATATTCTTCACGTGTTGTCAAACATGAATGAAATAAAACCTGAACTCTTTTGCATGGCAAACACCACGCATAGTACTCATGGCATACTAGACCATTGTACTTGCCTCCATTATAGCTTGCATCACACTGTACTGTGCTGTAGCTGCTTGACTGTGCCCATTTCATCTTTATATGCTCAGTCTTAACACAATGCCTCAACATAGGGGCTAAAGAAACCAATGATTATCTAAGTGGATGAATGAACCAAGACTTCAAACTTACCTCCTCACAAAATTTTCCCCTTTATATCATATTTCATTATGTTTACTGTCCATACTGTTAATAATACCATGCTAAAATAACAAAAATAAAGATATATGCAATTTTCTTTTATCTTAGATTCTAAATCAGTAAGACCTTAAGTGAGCATCTAATTCAGTGGTTATCAACCCTGGGTGCACATTAGAATCACCTGAAGAGTTTTTTTTTTTTCCAAAAGCTGGCTCCCATCCAGAATGATGAAATCCAAATTCAGCCTTTGTGTTTACTGTGGCTATTTGAGTGTTCTCATCGGAAAAAAGAGCCAACATTAATTAAAGAGCCCCATATCGTGCTTGACACAGAAATTTTTATACATGGTAGCTTATATACTCTTTAAAACAACCCATGAAGTAGAATCCTCTTTTTACTTGTGAGGCACTTGAAACTCAGAGATTAAGTTACTTGAATGGGTCACCCAACTAGTATGTGGTGGGGGTAGGATTCAAAGCCAGAGCTGTCCAGGGGCCGGCCCAGTGGCGCAAGGGGGTAAGTGCGCGCACTCTGCTGCGGCAACCCGGGGTTCACCGGTTCGGATCCCGGGCGTGCACCGACGCACCGCTTGGCAAGCCATGCTGTGGCGGCGTCCCATATAAAGTGGAGGAAGATGGGCACAATGTTAGTCCAGGGCCAGTCTTCCTCAGCAAAAAGAGGAGGATTGGCAGATGTTAGCTCAGGGCCGATCTTCCTCACAAAAAAAATAAATAAATAAAGCCAGAGCTGTCTGTTTCCAAAGAACAAGTGCTTTCCTCTGTCTGATAAGCCTCCATATAGGCAGAGTAAAATACGAGAGGACAGTAAGGAAGGGAAGGAAGGAAAGAAGAATAGCACTTATTGACATTGGATTTGAATGTGGGAACAACCCACAGTCACCCTGACTCCAGCGCGTTAAGAGTGAACCATCCATCTGGACATACTGGTCTGGAGTTTAAAAAAAAAGAAAAATGCAACCAATTGGCAAACACCTAAGTAGTAATTGTTGCAGGCAAGAATTATACATAGATGTTTGTGAAGGTTAATTTTATGTGTCAACTTGACTGTACCATGAGGTGCCCAGATTAAACATTATTTCTGCATGTATCTCTGAGCGTGTTTCCAGATGAGATCAGCATTTGAATCAGTGGACTCAGTAAAGTAGACTGCCCCCCCCAATGTGGGTGGGCATCACCCATCCAATCCACTGAGGGCCTGAATAGAACAAAAAGGCAGAGGAAGGAGGAATTCACCCCTTTTTCTTCCTGCCTGCCTACCTGAGCTGGGACATCGGTCTTCTCCTGCTCTTGGACTGGGATTTACATCATTAGCTCCCTGTTTCTCAGGCCTTTGGACTCAGACTGGAATTATACTACTAGCTTCCCTAGGTATCCAGCTTGCAGATAGCAGATCATGGGACTTCTCAGCCTCCATAATCACATGAGCCAATTCCTTATAATAAATATATATACATATACGTACACATATATATCCTATGGTTTCTGTTTCTCTGGGGAACTCGAGAACAATGCTAAAACTACAGGATGAGTGAGAAAAGGAATATTTACACAGTCTCAAAGTATCTCCCCCCAAGAGACTTATTTACAATGGGAAAGGTAGTAACTTTACAATGGAGAAGCCTAGCACACACCACCTTAATCACGTAAGCAAAGTTAATATCGTCAGTAATCAGTAATGAGACAAACTGTTATCAGGTACCTCCTGGTACAATGCACTGAGAAGGCCACAGCATCATGTCTATGGTATACTTGACAAAAATCCACAAGCTTATTTCAATTATGAGGAAACATTAGACAAAACCAAATTGAGGAAGAATATACAAAATAAGTAGCCAATCCTCTTCAAAAGTGTCAAGATGATAGAAGACAAAGACCAAAGAAATGTTCCAGATTAAAAGAAACTAAGGAGATATAACTAAATGCAATGTCTGGTCCTTAGTTGGTTTCTGGACCAGAAAAAGGACATCAGTAGGACAGTTTGTGAAATTTAAATAAGGTGTGTAGATAATAGTATTATATTAATGTTAATTTCCTGCTTTTGATGATTATACTGTGGTTATATAAGATGTTGATATTCGAGGAATTTGGATGAAGGGTATGTAGAAATTCTCTGAACTATTTTTACAACTTTTTTGTGTCTGAAATTATCTTAAACTAAAAAGTTTTTTAAATTAAAGTTTAAAAGTATGATATAAAGTTATGAGACTGGTTTTCATCCATGAATCTGAAGACAGTTCTGAAAGGTGTACCAAATTACTTTGAGCATTATGGGTGTCATGTGCCTCTCAAGACAAATATGTTTTAATGAGACAATACTCCTTAGCATGTACATAAAGTCACACATCTTACATTACCAGTCTTATTTCATTTTAATCCCATATGTATTTTTTTTTTCTTAAAACCCTATAGAATTTTTTTCAGTCCACTTCACTAGGTACCATTTGATATATAAGAAGCTGAGTGACTCCCATGCTCACAGGGCCAGTAAATAGCAGAGGTGGAACTGAAAATGGGTGTCTGCTCCACATTCAGGGCTCCTTCCACTAGGCAACACTGCCTCACAGGTCTTACTTCCCTTCTGGAGAGCACCAAAGATGCATGTTCCAAGGAGTCTGAGAGAGAACAAAGAATCTGAAGAGGGGAGGGAAGCATGACAGACTCCACATTTGTAAATTACTATGCTGTAAGGTTCACAAAAATTTCTCTCTCTAAAATTAAAGAATGTTATATTTAAAGTATATTAGTCAAATATTTTACATTTTGAGGGAGAAGCTAATATATTCTTTCCCTCAAGATCTTTAATGAGAGGGATAATAAAAGTTAACATTTGTTGAGCGATTACTAATGCCAATCATCATTCCAAGTTCTAATATGTTAGCTCATTTAATTCTAGAAACAACCCTATATTGCAGATATATTATTCTTCCAGTTTTACAGATGAAGAAACTAAGGTACTGAAAGTTTAAGCAACTTCCCCACAGTCACACAACTGAGGGATGAAGAGATTTCTCAGTGGGATCAAATTGGTCCAGATCTTTTTTTCTAGCATTTCCAGGATGCTTTTGCCTCTCTTATAAACACTCTCAAAGTTCTCTATGTCCTTTCAAAATCCACATCCCCTTTATAACACTGTCTCTATCACCACAGCCTCTTTTCAAATCTCTGAGGACTCATTTCAATCATGAAAGCTAGAACATCATTTTGTCAGTCACAATAGTGTTCATTTTACCCAAAGAACCACATCTGAAAGAATAAGAGGAGGTGACAAGATAAAAAAATTTATATATATATTAAAAAAAAATATATATATATATATATATATATATAAAATGTCCCTACCCTTATAGGTGCTTACAATCTCTTCATCAAAGAACTCCTTTTAAAAAATTAAGATTTTTTGCTATCCTCCAAAAGAAAAAAAAGGCAGTTACTCTCTGTTCATAAGGATTTGATGGGGTGTGGATTACCGCCCTTTATCAGCGACAACTGGCTACCAGTCCTGCCCTTGCCAATGGTCAGGATGCATAATCAACAGAGATCAAGTCAAAAAATACTTGACTTGCTAGTTCAAAATTATTGTAATCGTTCTACGGCACTTCTCAAATGAGACAGTTAATTTGACAAGCCATTTGACTAGCAGTGTCTCCTCCACAATAGTATTTTCTCCTTATTATACATAGTTGATATCACTGACCCAGTATTAGTAACAATTTTGAACCAGATTTTCAATAGGACTGATGAGATTCTCACTGAACCTACCCCTCTGTGACCAGTAGCAGCAAGCTCTTTCTGGGGCTGCCAACACCATTAATAGCCTCTGAGGAGATCAGACTCCTACCCTTGGCCTTGCCAGTCCCTGCTCTTAAGCTCAGAGGCTGACTGGCCAATCCATGACCTTCCAGGGCAGGTTCATCTGCATTCTCCTGCTACTTATCATTTGTCTGTGCAAACTCATTTCAGTCAAAAGACTTTAGAAATTCCCTGCGCAGTGGTGAAGCATTTTTGGGACAGGACGATTTCTAGCAGATGGCAGACATACAGAAAAGACATTTTTATTTGTACTTTGAAGAGCCACAAAATTTCCCAGATATTTGCAGACAAAAAAAAAAAAGTCCCAGCATCTCTCATAATCCCAAATAGTATTAAAGGTCGAGAAAGACAGAATATTTGGACCATCAAGCTTTGTTGCTGCTATCTTTATAAGCTCCGGAAACCCTGAATCAAGTTTGAAGCCATAAATCCTCTTGCCTGTTACACCCCCCCAAAACACACACACATCTTGCACTTCCCATTCCCTCTTCTGACTCACATTAAATTCAGATACAAACTCTGAGACAGTAAACCCTAGGATGGGGAGAAGGTGGCAATGCCAGCATAACAGTAAAAATTATGAGCCCATAGAACTCTGATTTTATTATTATACACTATATTTATTCACACCTCATAAGCTTTTTTAAAAGGATGAACACTGGGGCCAGCCTGGTGGTATAGCGGTTAAGTTCAAACACTCCGCTTCTGTGGCCTGAGGTTTGCAGGTTTGGATCCTGGGCACGGACCTACACACTGCTCATCAAGCCATGCTGTGGCAGTGTCCCACACACAAAACAGAGGAAGATTGGCACAGATGTTAACCCAGTAACAATCTTCCTCAAGCAAAGAAGAGGAAGATTGGCAACACGTTAGCTCAGGGCCAATCTTCCTCACCAAAAAAAGATTAAAAGGATAATTTTTTTTTTAAAAAAGGATAAATACTTAGCTTATCAATGCTGGGAGTCTTTAACTTAGATGTGGGGGACAATTTGCATGATTGGGGAGAGAAATGAGGCTGCTCTAGGACTTTTAGATATGACTCACAAATCAAATCACTTTTCTAATTCCTCTGCTATCATTCGATGGGCCATGGCCACAAGCATTCACTCTGGAGTGTTTTTAGGGCTAAATCTCCACTGAACTCTGCCTGCCACAGCCAAATTCCCCAGACATGGCAGACCCACAGGGGATGTTCCTAAGTGGCCAATGGTGCCAAATCCCCGGGCTGGCACTGATGGTTCACTCTGCCTACGACACGACAAAAACACATCCTCATCCTGAGTCCTCCTCCAGAAAATGGAATAAGACTGAAATATGCATCCACCAGGCTATTTAACCACACCATGTTTAGAATCTTTCCAACCTATCTAACATCCAGAGATTAAGTTATTTATGTTGCTGAAAACTATCAACATCTAAACGTTATCATATTTTTAAAATTTCAAGTTAACTGTAAGCACCTCTTAATCTGTCTGCTTTCTCTGTATGGTCCTTCTCCATCTCAAGCCTCCCACCTTCAGGCATCAGCTCACCAAAGGCACTTACGGTTCAATGCATGAATCTAAAGGTCTTGTGAATGTTTTCTCTTATTTCCTCAGTTCTTACCTTTTCTTTCTTTCCTTCCCACCCACCTCCCCACCACCACCACCCAGACCTACTTTTCATGTTGTAAGTCTCTGGTCTTTTCCCTTCTGGGCAATCTACCTAACATCCTAATTTATAAAGAAGCTGGCAGATGGTAGAATCTCAACAGAATCCTGTGCCCCTATGAATCACGGTAATCAGCCATTATTATAATCTTGTCACAGACGTAAACAGAAAGGCTTCAAGCTGTTGTCTGTTTCTCTTCATCCAATCCTCCACAGATCCCCGTAGTTTCTCAGAAGTTCCACAGAAAACTATTTGCCAAGAAATAATGAAGAAACTATAAAACCATACCATTCCTTGCTTTTATCTGGGGCTTTTAGTAGAGTTCCTCCTAAATTTTATCTGGTTAAAATAAAAGTACTGTGGCTTAAGAAAAAGTTTGAAAACATCTTTTTTGTGTGTGAGGAAGATTAGCCCTGAGCTAACATCCGTTGCCAATCTTCCTCTTTTTTTGCTGAGGAAGACTGGCCCTGGGCTAACATCCATGCCCATATTCCTCTACTTTGCATGGGATGCTGCCACTGCATGGCTTGACAAGCGGTGCATCGGTCTAAGCCCAGGATCCGAACCTGCAAACCCCAGGCTGCCGAAGTGGAGCGTACAAACTTAACCACTACACCACGGGGCCAGCCCCTGAAAACATCTTATACTCCAGTTTTCTGCTTTTACAGAAGAATAAACTGAGGCCCAGAGCAGACAAGGGAATAGGATGAAAGTCAGAAAGTTCCTTGGGATCTATGCAGCAAGACCACGTTATAAGTAAAACTTTATAAAGATTATAAATGGTCTTGGATTAGACCTGAGGTCATAGATACACAGACTTTTACAATCTTGGGTTGGTGCGTATATAAAGATCTTTTGGGAAAAAAAAAAAAGAAGAGAGATCTTTTGGGGTCCTTGTCTCCCCCTCTGAATGCACCCTCTCCATGGCAGTCCCCTCGAAGCAGCCTGATACTAAAGTGGCTGCTGTGGAGAGCCTTAGCATACTCCCCAGAGCCCTGCTTCCTGTCTAAGGATGTCCAACAAATCCTCATCTGTAGTAGAGAAGGACCGAAAACAACCCAGAGTCTATCCATAGACGGTGGAGTATTTTACAGCAATAAAAAAGAATGAGGAAACACTTTAGGACTCAAACAGGATTATCTCCAAGTTAGAGTTACATTAAAAACATAAAACCAGGATGATACATCATTTGTGTATATGCACAAAATCTCTCTAGAAAGCCATGGGAAGGGGAAATTGCTGCCTGGTAGAAAGAGGTGGGAGACTTCTCATCATAAACCTCTTTGTACCTTTTGATTTGAATTACCTAAATGTATTCCCTGATGGAAAAATAAATAATTTTGTTTCAAATTAAAAAAGCCCCAGTTTCAAAACCTGCCTTGGATTTTTGCATTAGTATCTGTGACTCTTAAAATCTATGATTTCTCTTTACTCTCCATGGGTACCTCAATTTCCCTTCCTGCACAAAAAGAACTATTTATCTCTTCATTTGATTTTATAATAAACTTGCCGCTGGCTTTAAGTTCAACTGCCTAAGTTCACAGTATCCAATAAAGTCAGGCATAGAAGAGAGCTGCTTCCTGAGGTTTTAAAACACTCAGTTTTCACGTCTCTGGCTGCCTCACATCCTTCAATCTAAGGCTGCCCGATCCTTCTTTCAGTGCCCTGTAAAAATGCATCATGGTCCCACAGTGGTCCTCTCTGAACCATTCTTCCAGGGGCAATCATTAGGACCCAGGGCTTCACATCCTTCTAACACACCGGTCAGAACGTATCCATATCCTTCAAGCTAAACTTCCTTCTTTAATCACATCCCAAGAGCAACCAAGATCTTACAGTCTCTCAGCAAGTATTATTGTAGTTAAAATTTACTATTGTCACTAAAATAGGTGTATTATATTCCATACTTCATGTTCCTATAACTTTTCGTGGGCAGGGAAGTGGGGGGAGTGCTGGGAATCTCGCCCTGCAGTGCCCCCTACTGGTCATTTTAAGAAGAGGTTAAGAGGGAACAGGGAATGGCAGTGACTTTCTAAATGGTGCTGAAAGAATAATCTATGTGGTAGGGTTGGGTTTTTTTTCACACATACCCTTCAAATTGGCTATCATTTTGGTACATATGCCATCTTGGTTATAAGCTTGCAGAGAATATCTGAGTCACACTGGTGACGACCCAGTGTGAGTAGAAGGGAGAGGCACTTCAAAGACAGGGGGAAAGTAGGAGAGAACCTGTCTAGGGAGAGAAGCAGAGTGCCTCACATCCTGTTAAAAGCTCCCCCTCTCTGCCCCCAGCCTAGACAGGGTGGCCACAACAGGACATAATGGGGGTTTCATCTACCAAAAACTCTATGCTGAAATTCTCTTGTTGGATTTTTTTCCCCTTGAGAATTTTCCTCCTCTTTGAACATGCAAATAACTCTAGGAGGGTTAACTGCATTGGTTTTGCATTCGCTTTAATGTGATTTCCTTGAACCAGACTGGCTTTGGCTAGCAACAACTTGGTTTGGGGTTAATTGGCACTGAGAGCATAAAGACTTGTATTAAGCAGTTTGGGGCATGTACAAGAGGGCCTGGAGCCCAGGGGCAGTACAAGGATGCTGAAGAAATTCTGTTTACAGCCCCATCCTTGTGAACACTTAACCTTACCCTGGGAAAGTAGGATGTTCAGATGGGACTCTTCCCATTTCTGAATGTGGGCCATGCCCCAAAAGCTTAGAAAATAGATGCCAAGGCCATCCTTCCAGGACTTGCAAGAGGGTGACCAAAAACATCGTTCTTCCAAAGGGAACCCATCACCCACCTCCTGACAATAAAAAAAAAAGTGTAAGAATTCATTAGGAGAGGAAGAAGCTAGGATGTAGTTGGGATTTTCTTTGCAGAGAGTTGTTAGTGCCCCAAGAGTCCTCCCACCATCAAGGAGAAGGGGTGCCTCACCCCACCTTACGCCGAATGAGGAACTCTTCAAGCAAACAACTTGGAGAGTTTGTCATTTGTTTCCCGGAGACTCCAGTGACTGACACTTGACTCATCCCTGAAGTGTTAAAGGTGAGAGGCTGGCTGGAGTGTCCTGCCTGGTGGCAAAGAGGCAGGACAACAGAGAAAGAAATTCTTGCATTTCTTTCCAGAGTTTGGAGGGGCAAAGATGTTCATAGGTTTCTTGTTGGGCAGCTATAAACCCCATGGAAGAGAACAGACTTGAGTTATCTTAAATGAATCTCCTAGAAGGTCACGGTGATCCCAACAGAGGGACAATCACCAGGAGCTAAGGGGAGAGTCACAAATGTCCAGATGCAGTACCCACTGCCCACATCAAAGGAGCTGCAGGTGGGAAACTGCTAGGGTAGGGTTCTTGAAAACTCACTGAAAGCCCCTTCTCCCTCAAGAGTAAGCATCAGCACTGTAGCATCCAACCACCCAGGCCCCCAATGCCAGATTACAACTGTTCTGTCAAATAAGACCTCCCCCGCCCACCCAGGGGAGCAAGGGAGTGGTTCGAGAGTCAAAGAACAAGGTGGGGAAACAGAGGTGCCAGCTGTGCCTCCCGCAACCGCACACAGGCTCCCAGCCCAAAGAGCCTGAGCTAGGGAAAGGAATAGCTTGGCTTTAACTGGACTTTGCATGACTGTGACTATTCGTTTAGTTATCATTAACAGAAAGGGAAGAGAAGCACAGGCTCAGGTCCCAGAGGCTCCACTGGGTATTCCAGCAGTTGGGTAATGGGGCTGGAATACATTCTGTGGGTGCCTCTAGGTGGAGGTAAAAACAAACTCCTGAGACCTCCCACACGGCATCTCACTTAATCTTCTATTCTAGGAAACAGGACTTAGGAAAAATAACAACTAGTATTTGAATAGCACTTTACAAACCACATTCACATACATTATTACCTCATTTAATTCCCATAATCATCCCCATTTCAAAGATGAGAAAATTGAGGTCCAGGGAAGTAACTTACCCTGTGATCAAGCACACTAGTAAGTGAATTTGAACCTAATCTGTCTGACTGCAGGGTACTGACTCAGGGGACCATTTGTAAAACTCAGCTTCCATCTTTTCTGGGAAAATTCTGGAAATTTCAATAAATATAAAGAATTTGGTTCTTTATTTTCTAGCTACTAATCCATAAACATAATCTACTAGCTAAATACTAGAAGCCTAACCCACCAGCCAATAAATGCCCCTTCAAGACTACCCTAAAAATACTGACTTTCCTGTGCCTTCTTCAATTCTCTAAAACACTCTTTTTGAGAATTGATCATCTTCAACTACTTAAAGACAATGAGAAGGTCCCTTTTACCTCGTCAAGCTCTGGACCTCTAATTCATTTCATCTTTTCTCAGAACCTGCCCATCAGTCTCTCCATCATTTCACTGCACGGGCATATATGACATCCAGCGTGCAGTGTTTATCCACAACACACGGGAAGCTGTGGTTGTTCCTCAGAGCTGAAATAGGGTATTTTCATTCTAACAAATCCCAGCACATGTTGTTTCCATAACAAGTCCATTTACTAATTTAACATCATATATGATTTTTAATTATTTAGGTCTGGGATATAGCTTTCACTTTTTCTCAAACAGCATGGCAGATTTCATTAAATCAGATTATTGGCCATCCCCCTTCTCTCTCCATCAGCAGATTCTTCCACTGCCTCAGGGGAAGAAGTTATCCTCCAGACTTTGGTCCCTTGGAATTTTATCCAGTAGCCCTGCCTGTCTTCACCTAGGATGCAGTGATGAAGGTGTTGAGTCAGCTTGCGACATGCAATTAACTCCTTCTCATAGTTCAAACTCCCACTAGCCCACCAAGGCAAGTTCTCAGGGCACTCCATCTCCCCAGCTAATCCCAAACTGCTTTCTCTCACTCTTGTCTCACTTATTATAAACCTTGCTTCCATCCCTGTCTTTGATCCCTCCAGATGTAGCACTTACCCATGCTCTCCTGGCATTTGAACCTCAGCTTCTCCCCCCATAATCTCAGGGTCAACTCCCTCATCCAGCTCCAGCAGCAAAGAATAGCCAACATGGATTATCCTAACTTTATAACATAAGTATTATTGTTATCCCCATTCTACAAATGTAAAAAACAGGTACAGTGAGCTTAAAATGCCTGCCCAAAAAGGAAGCCTGACTATAGAACCCAAATCCCTTTCACCTATGCAATGGTTCCCACACTTCAGTAGACACCAGAATCACCTGGAGGGAATCATGAGCTTACCAGGCCCAATCCCAGAGTTTCCGATTCAGTCGGCCTGGCCTGAGGTCAGATCATTTGCAGTTCTAACAAGTTCCCAGGTGATGCTGATGCTACAGGTCTGGGGACTAGAGAACCACTAACCTACTCTAGAACAGATCAATTAAATCATAATCATGAGAGGTGTAGCCCAGCCGTCAATATTTTTTAAAAGCTCTTCAGATGATTCTAATGTGCAGCCTGAGTTGAGAACTATTAAATATACCCTTGCCACTCAAAGCATAATCCACCTCAACTGGCAGCATCACCAACACCTGGGTCCACTCAGGCCTAGTGACTCAAGATCGCCAGGTGATTCACATCTCATTAAAGTTTGAGGAACACTGAAAAACACTCAATAGCCTCCCAGTTCCGCTCTAGCCGCTTGGCCCATTGTCAGTGATCCTGGAAATCACTATATCAGTCAGAGTTCAATCAGAGAAACAGAACCAATAGAAGACACTATTAAGAGATTTACTGCAAGGAATTGGCTTACAAGATTGTGGGACTGGTTAGGCAAGTCCTAAATCCAGAGGGCAAGCCATCAGGAAGGCAGGCTGCACAGCTAAAAGGGGTGCCCACAGGCAAAATTTCTTCTTCTCTCAGGAAAGCCTCAGTCCTGCTTTTAAGACCTTTCAACTGATTGAATCAGGCCCACTCAGATTATCTAAAATAATGTCCCTTACTTAAAGTCAACTGATTTGGACTTTAATCACGTCTATAAAATACCTTCACAGCAACACCAAGATTAGACTTTGAATGACTGGGGACTGTGGCCTAGCCAAGTTGACACATAAAACTGCCCATTACAATCTCTGAGGATGCTTGATTTAGCATAGAGCCCTTCTCTTTTATGTTCACCCAGAGTAAATAGTAGATAAATGTATTTACCTAAGTATTGATGAAAATCTGAGTCAGGTGGTGACGAGTGATTATCCCCACTTCCTTCAACTTTCCTAACTGACTTCCCGTTCCTGGGTGCTCACAAATGACCACAACAAGAAGGCAACAAGAAAGTCAAATACCATATGATCTCACTCATAAGTAGAAGACAAAAACAACAACAATCACATAGAGACAGAGATTGGATTAGTGGTTACCAGGAAGGAAGGGGGGAGGGAGGGAGGGGGGCGAAAGGGATGATTAGGCACATGTGTGTGGTGATGGATTGTAATTAGTCTTTGGGTGGCGAACATGATGCAATCTAAGCAGAAACTGAAATATAATGATGTACACCTGAAATTTATATAATGTTATAAACCAATGTTACCACAATAAAAAAAAAGATTAAAGAAAAAAGGCAACAAGAATCTTCTTTCTCTAAAAGGGGTAATTAGCTGATAAAAAATAAGAACTGGCCACATAAGCAATAAAAGGTCCTCACCTCTTGTGGATCTGTAGACTATTCACATGTCTTCTAGCCTGTGGAAATTATAAAGGATTATTACCTCGGTGAGTTGGACTCTGGACTTCACATAAGGTACCCTAAGATTGTGTGACATTTTCTGGCAGCCACGTCGCATTACTGAGTTATGCTGAGCTTGAAGTCTACTGAATAATCCTCCCTGTACATTCCTAAAAGGCTGGATTTCCCCCAATTCTGTACTTGTACAGTTAACTATTTGAACCAAATTTGAGACTTCACATTTTTTCCTTTATTCATTTATACAACAGATACATTAAACACAAGACACACAGTCAAGAAACTCCCAGTCAAATGTAAGGGCAAAACCATGTGAGAAGTAATGTAATAGAGATGACTAAAAAGTAGAAGTCCATTTTCCTAATTTTGGCTCATCCTTATCATCTATAAAAGTTTTTTGCTTCTGTTTTCAAGTGAATAATCCAGCTGCACCTTAACCACAAACTTAATAAGCACGTTTTATATTTTTGTCCAATTTGTTACCAACATTTTAATAGTATTGGTTGATACCTCAGAATCAATGCTCTTTGGGTTTGACGGTTTAATTATTATAGCAGGTTGAAAAGCAGCCCCCCAAAAATATGTCCACATCCTAGGCCCCATAAATTATGAACATGATCTTATTTGGAAAAAGGGTCTCTGCAGATGTAATTAATTTAAGGATCTTGAGATGAGATCATTTTAGATGACCTGGGTGGGCCCTAAATCCAATGATAAGCATCCTCGTAAGAGACACCCAGAGAGGACACCAAGAGAAGAGAAGGCCATGTGAAGATAGAAGCAGAGATTGGAGTTACACAGCCACAAGCCAAGGAACACCTGGAGCCACCAGCAGCTGAAAGAGGTAAGGAAGGATTCTCCCCTAGAGCCTTCAGAGGGAACGCAACCTCGTGGATACCTTGATTTCAGACTTCTGGCCTCCAGAACTGTGAGAGAATAAATTTCTGTTGTTTTAAGCCACCAAGTTTGCATACTTTGTTACAGCCACCACAGGAAACTAACACTATGTTTAACCAGTACCTATGGTACACCTCCTTCTTGTACACATTAATAGGAGCTGGATGTTGTATGAAGGGGGCCATCAAAGGAGCATACAGGACACAGGGTAGGAGTCAAGTTAAAGAGAAGAGCTGTGAATGATAGGAGTTTTGACTTGACTTGATCCAATGGGCAGCCATAGACTCTTGAGTAAAGCCAAGTTTTTTTAAAGGTTAAACTAGAAATAATGGACAGTATGGATGGGGATGTAAGCAGGGCGGGGTGGCTTCTAAAGTCAGGAACACCATTTAGACATTTAGTTTTAAGAGTCCAGACTTTAAATGAAGGCTGTGTCAGAGGAAGAACCAATGGGAATTAATATACTAGACAAAGGGAATTTCAAGGTGACAACCAGATATCAAACATCAGCACAGGAAAAAAGGTAGTCCCTCTGTCCAAACTGAGAATATTGGAAAGAAAAGCTAGCTTGAACGGCAGTGAAACAAATGTCCATTTGAACATGTGAGGCCTGCATCTTGTTGGCACATGAACAAATTGCCTGGATTTTCAGTATCCATGAGAGGAGCCAGGTATCTATCTCAGTAGTCAAAGACAATCTCCGCCCTTCCACCTGGTGATTTTCCATCAGGCCTTCGACCCCTCCCTCATTCCTACCACCTTTCACCTACAGATCTCCCTTTGCAACTGGCAGTCACTCTCACTGGGACACTCAATAACTATGACATAACCCTACCCCAGTTATGAAAACAAGCTCTGACCCACGTGGCCAATAATTGGACGTGCATCACTTTAACAAGAGCCACAGAGCAGGTATAATGGAACTCAAACAGGACTTGAAAAAAAGGTCATTTGCTCCACCTCTCTGCTAATGAGATTTTCATGAGAACTTATATTTGGGGGGTATGTGAATGTCATGGAATCAGTAGATGTTTTAGCCCGATGAAATGAAGAGCTATATGAAGAAATAGGCTAGCAGGCAGATGAGGAGGGAGGGGGCAGGCATGAGCAGTGCCCATGTACATTTGTCAAACACATTTACTCTAACCTAAACAATTTTTTTTTGAGGAAGATTGGCCCCGAGCTAACATCTGTTGCCAATCTTCCTCCTTTTTTCCCTTTTTTCTCCCCAAAGCCCCAGTAGATAGTTGTATGTCATAGTTGTACATCTTTCCATTCTTCTATGTGGGACGCCGCCTAGCATGGCTTGATGAGCGGTGCGTAGGTCCCCACCCAGGATCCAAACCAGTGTACCCCGGGCCATCAAAGCAGCATGCATGAACTTAACAGCTATGCCACTGAGCTGGCCCTAAGCTAAACAAATTTTTAACTGCAATTTTGTTAATTTTTTTAAATTTTGTTAAAAGTACATAGTAGTCCATTATAGACGATAATCCATTAAAATAACAATGCAGTCAAAGTTCTAGTATTGAATCAAACCCCAAATCAAGGTCAGTCAAGGAGCTGGGACAGAACTGTATCAAGCTGGGGAAGGCCCCATCACTGACAGCATTAGTAGTAAGAAGCAAGATATCATGAGCTAATTCATTTTGGAAATGTTTAGTGAGTGTCTGCTGTGTGCCAGGCCCTCTTCTAGGTGCTGGGTAGACTGTGCTTAACAAGACAGATCAATCTCCCACCTCCATACAGTGTGTTGAAAATGGGAGCAGTTTTTAACTTCCTAATCCAGTCAAAAAGATCAAAGAGTTGTTAGGTCCTTAGATGTGAACAGGATGTATTCACACAACAATATTAATGTAATGTAAGGGAAATAAAGGAAACTCTAACCTGCTCAATTGTATTGTAGCAGCATGAGCTAAGAGTGCTTTCAGGAGTGGATTTTTCCTCTTTAAAAGGAATTCAAGGATCTTCATGGTGATGAAAGAGTTCTGTATCTTGATTATGGTTGTGTTTACACAAATCTACACATGATAAAACTGCATAGCACTATTCATACATATAAACAAACAAGTATATGTGAAACTGGTGGAATCTGAAGAAGGTCTGTGGATTGTAACAATGTCAATTTCCTGGTTTGATATGGTACTCTAGTTAGGTAACACGTTACCACTGGGTGAAGGACCTCTCTGTATTATTTTTACAACTTCCTATCAATCTATAATTATTTCAAAATATAAAGTTTTTAAAAAGGAATTTGAGAGTAATGAGTGTTATTGTGATTCTGATCCATCCAAGAGTGAAGGTGGTCTGATTCTGGGACCACTGTCAGAGTTCTAAGCATATCCCTAGAAGTAGGAAGGGCAATCCACGCAGCTCCCTCAGAGTCCTGGAAATCAAGTCTCCTCCTTGGCAGCATCTTTAACTCTTCCCAGGATGCCCATACCGGAGGCACACATGAAAAGCCATGGCAAACAGTGGACTCCGACTCAGGAAATTCTTCCAGAATGCCTCCCCATCGCCTGCTTGGAGCCTTCTCATCCATCACACATGGTTCTCTGTTCTCTTGGCTTCTCACCTTGGCTCCCTCTCTGCTTGTTTCCCAGAGCAGAGCTGGTAACGGTGCCCCAGACTCCTGGCACTGACCTAAGACTTTGTGGTGCAAGACTGAGGCATCACCTCTTGGCTCCAAGCACTGATGTGTCTCTGAAAAAGAAGGCTGAGGCCACGTGACCTGGAGCCCAGAAGGACCAACAATGCTTCCTGGTTCCCTATCCATCCAATCCAACGAATTTTATTTTAATGTCTCTGTCCTGCTTTTATGCTCATCTAGCAACAATTGGTCATGATTTGGACTTTCAAGTGGATTTGCTCACTGGGAGGGAGTGACCAGAGAAAATAACCGTTTATTATCACAGTTATTACATCTCTTGTTGTAAATAAATCTATGTCCATTCTGATTCCAGCAGGAGTTAAGTCAGTCCCTCACTCAGTAGAGTTGAGCAGTTATGACTCCAGAGCCAGGCTGCTTGAGCTGAAATCCTGGTTCTACCCTCACTAGCTCTGGGACCTTGGATAGTACCACTTACTTGCTAAGGGACCTCAGGCAAGAACCTCATCTCTCTGAGGTACTTTTTGTTTCCTTATCTGTAAAGTGGATGTAATAACAGAACTTACCTCACAGGGCTGTTGAAAGCGTTAAATGGAGTAATATGGCTAAAGTACTTAGAGCTGTGCCTGTACGCAGTAAGGATTATGTAACAGTTATTATTACTGCCTGGAAATTAAATAAAATAAATGTTGAGGCCTGTAAAGCTAGGAAGCAGACCAGTAACTAAGAACTGAGTTGCCCCCAAGAACTACCACACTAGCAGACCCAAGCTGAGAAGTAAGCCAGCCTCTGAGACCTCTCTTGCCCCCAAGTCCCTATAGAATTGGTAGTTGGTCTGCTTGGTGATAAAGAAAGGACACAAACCAATGCTAAGTTTTGCCCTTTCAAGGTCAAAACCACTTGGGAAGTGATTCAAGGCAGAGAAACAACCTGGTAGTTCAATCTGTTATTCTGCTGAACTGATTCACACATGGAATGAAAAGAGTTGCAAAGACAATCCATGTAATGGTACCTGAAAATATCCCTGGGAACAGGGTTTTGAGAACAAGTACTGCTTGAGAAAGAACCACAGCTAATTAATACTTGTGTTTGCACGGGGTTAGGGGAAGTGAAACTGTTGCAGGCTCTATCTATATGATAACAGATCAACTGTTCGAGAAAGCTGACTGAAGGAACTAATAATCAACCAATTCAGTCAATTAACTTACCAATTTAGTAAAAGATTTAGTTTGTGTTCAATTCAGTCAAAAGTGTTAAACGTGTTTTGCTTTCATCACAGCCTTTATCTGTAACTCACTTGCCAAAAAAATTAAAATGGCAGTTCACCCGGGGAAAGATAACAAGAGTTAGAAAGCAATTATACCATTTCGCAAAACAAACTAAAATTAGATATGAAAAGAGCTTAGAAAGTCAAGCTATATCACCTGCCAGTATCATTATAGTTAGCGTTGCCCCAAAATGTGATTTTGGCTAAGCTGCATAAACAAAAGACATACCTCAAAGGCTAGTCACAGCATAATTAATAAATACCAAAGTAATGGCTGAATCAGAGCAGGTGATGGGGTAATTAGGCAGGGACAACTGGATGGGCTGGTTCCCACTGATGCCCTTCAGTCAGCTGAGGAAGTAATACAGCTGTTTCCCTGGAGAGACACACACATGGCTGAAAATCTCTTCTGTTTTTGTTGCTGGGAATCACCGTGCCTCTTAGAGGAGCTCCAAATGCAAAAATCCTACGTTCATCCTATGCATTGATCTAAGATCTTGGAAGCTTGCAAAATAAAACCAGAGATAGAAAAAAGAATACAGTTCTGTTACCACACAAAAATGGGGTTTTCCTATCCGATGCACATAAAAAAGCCAATTAATTACAGCATCAGCTTTTGGGAAATCAGTTTTATTCTGCAAGATTGATCTGCGAGGAGACAGGGGGCATGTGCCCTCAGAGCTGTCTCCCTGATCCAGGGCTTGGGGCACAATTTATGGGATGAAGGGCAGGGCGGTCTGAAGTGTGGAGACAGATGATCAGAGGTAAGGAGAAGTGAGGTAATTGATGATCTGCGCAGGTGTAGTCAAGCTTCATGCCTCTTCATAGGACGCATGTTCACAAAATGGCAGCACTACTATGATCTGAGGGTAGAGTTTTTAGCTCCTTGACGTCAAAAAGGTCACTTATTGAGCATTGGCACAAGCCTAGTTGATGGGTTGACAGTCTCAACCAGCCTGAACTGGACAAGGGGTCTCAGTCCCTGAAAAACCACTCTTAATTACTATGTTGATAAGATGGAGTCAGTTGAACTGGTCCTGGAGGGCCTGCAGTTACAGTTCCAAAGACCAATGTGACCTAATAGAACTCTCCTAACTGTCCATTCATGGAAGTGTTCCTAGGGTGGGGAGTTTGGAGAATGGAGCTAGAACACGGAAGTGCCAAATAATAATAGCCAATATATATTGGGTGCTTACTATGTGCCAGGCACTCTTCTAAGCACTCCCATGTATTAACTCATTTAATTCTCAGGAGAGTTATCAGCTCCATTTTACAGATGGGGAAACTGAGGCACAGAAAGACTAAGTAACTTCCCCAACATCCACAGTGAATAGGTAGCATAGCTGGGATATTTTATGTAGGCAGTATGGCATCAGAGTTTATTGACTTGAATACTAGATTCTGGGGCCAAACAAAAGCACCTCCTTAAATAATGCACCATGGGGTCAAATGAGAGAAAAAGGAATCTATCAAGTCCGCTTTGGCTTATAAGTGCCTCCAACAATGGAAGTCAGCACATATAAGGCCAATGTTTGCAAAGAGGCCGTCATTTGGACCTGTGGAACAAACCCAATAACATCTTAAAAGATTGCAAAGGAGAAAAAAAAGGAAGAAATTGGTACTGTAAAAAAAACACTCACCATGCATCACTCTCCCTTTCATGAACCCTGGCACAGCCTCTACAGGCTGACCACATCCACCAGGTTCCGTGCCTGTGAGGCATAGCAAACACTCTACAGCAGCTTCCTGGCAGAGCATAAGAAAGCTCAGACTTACAAATCAACAATAATGAAGTGGCCCGCAGCCCTGCCAGGCCCTGTGAACTGTTTGCAGCTCCTAGCACCTGTGGGTCCCTGGCCCCAGGCCAAGGCTGGCAAGGCCCCCTCTCCTGTTTCAGAGATGTGGAAGGAGGTAAAGGATGATAAAGCATGTTCATGCACAGAAAAGAAAAGATCTTATCACAAGGAAAAGCTACATCCACCTGAAAGGTAAAAGCAATTATAACTAATGAAAAATGAAATAATTAGTCTAGGAGCAGAGAACCAACAACAGAGTATGTCTCTCAGGGAACAGTCAAATCTGGGCACAGATCAGCAAAGGAACCAGAATGGAGATAAATGGAGTTTAAAAAAAGAAAAAAATCTATTTTTAAAAATCATCAGCCCTATGCCCAGCTGCAGTTAAAAACAGCTGAAATCTGAGAGTATGTTTGCAGAAGGAATTGACTGCAAAACCAGAGAGGTGTCCTCTGTCTGCTCAGAGTTCTTATTAGGAAAATCAAGGTCTTTTCTGTCATTTGTCCCAAGAAGCATGGTGTCCTGAGCAGGGCAAGGCAGCACCACCCAAGCCCCACGAGGCTTTCAAGGGAAGGAGGAGGACAGTGAAGGCAGACCAGCTGTTTCTCACCGGGTTAGAAACACTTCCACAAAACCTTTCAAATGATGGAACATGCTGAACACACCAAAGAGAAACGTCCAGTTGGTGTGGGATTGGAGAGTATTTTCTCCTTTTACTTCTAATGATTCAAACACCGAGAGATGCCATACAAAAATGAGGAGGGGGGGCGCGGGATCCTGATGGAGCTCATGTATGCAACATATGGAATAAGTTATTGAGGAAAGTGGCTCTAACAGAGTTTGTACAAGTTGAGGAGGGGCAGTTACGCTTCTTTTGGAGACAGAGAAGATTGAGGGTGTGGTGAAAAAATAGCAAAACGGGATTAAGATAAACCAAAAACAGAAGAGCCAGATGAACTTTCACCTTCCCTAAAATGATTTATGTACTTATGAATAGCTAGACTGGACTTGATTTCTGGAGGTGAAAGTTGCTGGTGAACCTGCACGAATCCAGCATTTCTGCAGGAATTCTGGCCAGAGCTACAGTTCTACAGGCAGAGCTAACATCAAACATTCACGGTGATGAGTGGGACAAACCATTACTAAGTCTTAGACTTGAGCACTTAGACTTAAGAGGAAAAGATGGAGGGGAGGGAATGAGAGAGTAGGGAGAGGTACAAAGGATCTGATTGTACAGAAATCCGAGGAAAGAAGTGGCTCACTTGAATGCTCTAGTCTAGTCTTTTATCTCCATTCTAGAAAAGAATAGTTTCTCTGTGTCTCATTTACGACTTAGGAGTATCAGAAGTCAGAAGAGACCTAACTGTGTGTGACTAAAGGCCCTGTGAGGACCCAACCATATCTAACAAGTGGATTTCATAACAGCTTTTGCCAGACAGGGCTGGGCAGAATAAAGGCTGTTAGCACACTGGTGAGCTAAATGTCAGTGTATCTAACTGACGAATTGTCACAGGGAAAAGCCGGAGCCAAGATCCCAAGGAGATGAAATTTAAGATTGAGAAATTTGGGGCTGCCCGGTGGCGTAGCAATTAAGTGCGCATGCTCCACTGCAGCGGCCCAGGGTTCGCAGGTTCAGATCCCACGTGCGCACCGACGCACCACTTGTCAAGCCATGCTGTGGTGGCGTCCCATATAAAGTAGAGGAAGATGGGCACGGACGTTAGCCCAGGGTCAATCTTCCTCAGCAAAAAGAGGAGGATTGGCATGGATGTTTGCTCAGGGCTAATCTTCCTCACAAAAAAAAAAGATTGAGAAATTTTACTGGGTGTCAGGTAGTGGATGGGGAGATTGGGAGAATGCAGACTTGCCAAGTCTAAGGCCCAAATAGTCAGATGAAGGTTGACCTGAAAGCTTTACTAAGGGTTGAGACACATGGAAGAAGGGTCATGAAATCAATGTTATCCATTTTTCTCTAGAATTTTTAAAAATAAAATAGGATAGGTTGAGACAGGATAAGATATAAAATAGACTACAGTAGGCTATACTAGAAGAGTGCATTACATTCTGTACTAAGGATAAATATTGTTCAATGAAACTTTTAATTCAGGGTAGGAAAGGAGGTGTTGTGTGTGTGGGCGCATGTGTGGGCATGTGTGTGGGGGGGGTAATTACATAAAATACACGTCTTACCACATGTATTTACAAAAAAAGTTTGAAACCACTGATAAACAGAGGCTCCAGGGGAAATAAGGGAAGAGGAAGGGAACAGTTGTAAAATTCATGAAAATTAGAGTTCTTAGCAAATGCCACAACAGTTCTAATGCCCTCCTTGAAGAATGGAAGCCCAAAGAAACAAAACAACGTGCCCAAGGTTCTAGGGTTCATGACAGTGCAGAAACCGGTATCTTCATGCCTGTAGTGTAAGTGCCTGACATTAAGCTTTTGATTGCCAAGGCATCCCTTTCAAAAGACATCCATCTTGAATAAACATATTGCCAGCTATATGACACAGCTACTAGCAAAATAATCAGATAAGGAATTAGGCCGCCCCCACCCATGCAGGTCCCGCTGTCAGAAAGCCCTGGGTAACCTAAATAGCTGACGGCTTCAGTGACCCCACTTCTCCCTTCCCACACTCTAATTCCCATTCTTATGCTTTAATTAGCCAAGAAAGAGTGAACCTACAAAACCCTACATATCCCACCCTTAGGCCCTAACAAAGGCAGAGCCCCAGGTCATCTCTCTCTCTCTCTCCCAGCTCGACTTCACTGTGTGGCATTTGGGTGTGCTGTGGACCCCCCAGGACTCAGGAGTAATAAATCTTGTTCTTCAAAGTTCCCTGATGGTTTTGCTGAAGTATGTCCTGTGATTATAATAAGAACCACAAGGGCTGGTCCAGCCACAACATTGGCCCAGGTTGGGGAAATGTCTGTGGGGGCTCCCTACGTGTGACACGGCAGGGCCTGGTGAGTGCCTTAGGCCTTCCTAGCCAGAGCATCACTATCAATAGGCTGAGTCTGACACAACAATGCCAGTGAGTGTTTTTTTTATAAATTATAAGAGAAAGAGAATGACAGAGGAGTAGGAGGAGAGGGAAGTACTGCAAACAAACCTCTGCTTTGAGTGTTGTCTTGAGTTGGTTCTAAGGCTAAGGTGAACAATAGATTTGTGATTAGAAGTCTCCTTTCTGCCACCCGCCTAACTGGGAGATCTTAGGCAGTCATTCAACTTCCATAACCCTCAGGTTTTTCCTCTGTAAATTAGCACCAAATACTTGGATAAACCCTGTTGAGTGCTACCAGCATCCATTCCACTCTGCTTACTTCCTAACAGAGCCCTGACTGTTCATTCTTCCACCCCCTCCATGTGACCCAGGGGAAACTGACTCCATGCCTAGCTCCAGGAGTGGGTCCTGACTGGTCTATGCCAATCACAGTAATCCCACCCTTCCTTGCCAATAATTGGTTCAGGAACCCAAGCCAGTCACTGCAGGTCACTAACCCACCCCACCATGGGATGGACACACTACCTAAACTGACTAATCAGGAGAGAGAAGGACTTCTCTTCCATGGTTGGGTGACAGACAGATTTTTCTTCTTTTGAGCTAGACATGAATAATGAGATGGGTAACCCCCATTGCTACCGACAGAGTTCTTACCACTATGAAGGAAGATAGTCTTGGCTGGAGCTGATGTCCTAGATGACAGAGTGGAAAGAGAGAGAGGACCACCTGAGTCCTGACCAACCTGCTGGATTACCAACCCCGAGACCCCTACACCTTAGGATTTAGAGTTAAGACAATAATAAATTTCCTTATTATTTAATGCAGTTTGAGTCAGGTTTTCGGTCATTTGCTGCTGACTAAACCACAATGTGGCAAGGCTAAGTGAAAATTAGATAATCTATGTAAAAACATTTTATACACTGCAGAAAATTTATACAAATGACAGCTTTTTTCAAAATTATAAAGCTTCAACTAACATAGATAGAAGGGTTTTTACGAAAAATCCTTAACTATCATAAGCCTCACCTTCTTTCTTTTGGGACATATTTGCCCTCTCTCTGACTTCTGAGCAGAGACTGTATTCTGTACAACACCTAGAGCATTATCAACACAAAATAAATGCAAAATAATGTTGTGTGAACTACAAATTGCCACCAGATGTTCTAAGGGTTTGGCACCTTCAGGTGAAACTGATTGCACAAAATAGTAGTTTAATTATTACATCATCTGTCTCAGTAATGGTGAGCGCCTTAGGGCTGAAACCTCAAGTGAGACTGCTACTGCTGTGCTGAAGATTAAATGCTCAATATGTGGTCCCTAAAGGCAGACTTCGGGAAGAGACAACAATCAGCTTCTCTATACATCACCATCTTGAATTATTTTGTTCAAAGACAAAGTTCAGCATCCAAAACAAGATGTCAAACAAGAAGATGTCAAAAAAGAAGTTTCTGGCTGAAATAAAGTTTGGGAAAACAAGTACTCCCAGTAGTGCAGACAAGCAACCAGAAGCATTATCCATAAGTGGTTAATAAGAAGATAGGATGACAAGGCTGTTTAGAAGAGCTAGAAGGAACTGTCTCCTCCTCTGAAGGGCACCAGGAAAGGAACTGGATTCCTGCATCCTCAGAAAATGTTCCTCCCATCCAGTGGGTTGCAACCCTGTCTGCAGATTGGAATCACCTGGGGAGGGTTTCTGTTATGGGTTTGTTTTTTTTTAGCACCAAGTCCCTGAACCCCATTCCAACCAATTAAATCAGAATTCCTGAGGGAGAGACTTAAAATATAGATCCTGGACCAACATTATTAACATCATTAACATCATTTAGGAACTTGTTAGAAATGCAGAATCTCAATCTCCACTCAAGCCCCCATTCAAGACCTACTGAATCAAGATTTGCATTTTAACAAGATCCCCAAGTGATTCTTGGGCCTATTAAGGTTTGAGAAATGCAAGTTCAGAGGACTAAGAAGCTTATTTTTCCTCACATAACAGTACCAGGGCTAACAGCCCAGGGTAGCAGGGAAGTCCTACTCCACACAGCCATTCAGGGATCTAGGTTCCTTCCTTTATGTTGCTTTGTCATCCCCTAGGACATTGCTCATCTGTCTGGTCAAAACCGGATTATTATGGGTTCCAACTAGCAGCAGGGGAAGAGAGCATTGGAGGACAACCTTCTATTGTCCTGAGGCCTAAGACCAGAAGTGCCACACAATGTTTCTGCTCTGAATTTAGTCACAAGACCACATCTAACTCAAAGGATGTTGAGAAAGGTAGTCTAGCCACATGTCTAGGAAGTAGGAGACGACAAATTTTGATGAACAAAGATCAGTCTCTATGCCAGACACATAGTAAGTGCCCAATAAATGAAAGCAATTATCAGAGCTATTATTATTAACCAGAATGTATACTTCATTAGCTTAGAATATAAATAGTGTTTCATTTATTTTATTCTTCTAGTGAATTGCTTGAGGCCCAAAGACCTGACCAGCAGGAAGTCTGAAAGTGCTTCCTTGAGGCCTTTCCTATTTCTCCATCGCTACATGGTCCAACATCCTAGGGCCTTTCTCAGTTCTAAAGAGCCAATCATACTTCCAAATGCCAGGTGAGCGAAATATCTAGAAAATTCTATTACCTCACCACTATCATTGCTTTGGTGGCTACCTTGTGGGCATACTGAACACTGGTCTCACCCAGTCCAATGGCTGACTATCCCTGCCATGAAGAAGTCCTTGCTTCTCACAGGCACAGTCAAGCCTCCACTCACACTTTCGGGTCAAATGCATCTGCTCAGTCGTCATCCCTAAGCATGAAACTGTACCCGGCCGGCTGGGTGTAGAAGGGTCCTGCCTCGGCCATCTGTTGTGGAACAAACCCTTCCCCATGAGATCCTGACCCAGTCTCAGAATTGCCTGAAACCAACCTAGACCCTGAATCCAGAATACCAGGCCAGACATTCCTATGGTGAATTCCATTCTAGGGCCCTTGATGTTCTTTCTTTCCAAGAAATTTCAGTTCATCAGTGTCTAATGACATTAACCCTCAAAAGATAAGAGCCAAGGACTTTATCCCTTTCCTTCTAGGGGGTTCCTTGGCCCCTTGGCAAAATTACCAACTCATACTCAAGATCAGTTCTATATACCAAGGGCTATGGTGAGGGGACTAACTTTCTCAGACCATAAACAAAAATCTCTTAATAACAGTACCCCAGGGGTAAGAGGTGTCTACTGGCCTTACATTTTTAGAACTAAGGGATGCACTCAAGTGATTTTTCCTATTATAATGAAAATGTGTTCCAAGGCTGTTGCTGGATATTAAAGAGGCTGGCACCATTTAAAAATCTCATATCACCAGTTCTCAATAATATCTAACATGTCTTCAAGGCAAGCATCATCATCTCTGTTTATTGTTGTAGAAATGGAGAGTTTAAGAGACTCCATAGTTTCAATGACCACAGAGCCAGGATTCAAAACCTGGTCTTTCTGGCCAATAACAATAGTATCTAACATTTATTAAACACTTTTTATTCACCATGTACTTTTTTAAAACTTTTAAAAAATAATTTACATTCAAAAAGGACATAAATCACAAGTATACAGCTTGGTGAATTTTCACAAACTGAGCACACCTAGTCAGTACCCACAACAAGAAACACCACATTTCCAGCACCCCCAGAAACCCTCCTCATGTTACTTTCTAGTCATTCTCCCAACTAGGGCAGTCATTATCCTTTTTTTCTAGTTTTGCCTGTTTTTGATCCTTATATAATAGAATTATACAGTATTTACTCTTTTATATCTGGCTTCTTTCACTCTACATTATATTTGTGACATTCATCCATATTGTTGCAGGTACATAGTTTATTTATTTTCGTTGCTGTATAATATTCTATTATGTAAATATATTGCAATTTATTTATCCATTCCTCTGTTGATGGGCATTTGGGTAGCTTCCAGTTTGGGACTATTAAAAATCCTGCTACCATGAATATTCTAGTACATGTCTTTGGTAAATACATGTACTCATATCTATTGGGTATACACCTAGAAGTGGAATTGCTAGGACATAGGGTATGCATAGTGTTCCACTGGTAGATGCTGACCAGATACTATTTCAGTGCTTCACATGTCTTAACTCATTTAATTCTCATAATAGTCCTAGTAATGTAAGAACTATCATTAGCCCCCATTTTTACAGAAGAGGAAATAGAGGCACAGAGAGATTAAATAGCACAACCAGTAAATAGCTGAATTCTATTTAAATATGGTTTAAATTCAGGAGGTTTAGGTCCAGAGCCTGTATGCATAACCACCACCCTGTACTCTTAAGAGAGGATGCATTCTAGAACTACATTATTCTGTTATTTTCCTAATTCATTTCCCCCTACCACACACTGATACAAGAATTAGAGCACACACATACATATGCACACAGGACAGTTACGGGAATGACAATCATTGACAGCACTGGTAACATTGGTATAAAACCAACCACAAGCTGGTCGCCTCCATGGGCAGTTTGTGTATATAGGAAAGGTTCAGCTCAACCAAGGATTATTTTTATTTTATTTCTAGTGGGATTAAAAATATAAGATAGGCAAGACATCCTCAGTTAGATACAAAGTATCAGACATTCTATTTTAACTGGAAAACTTGGAGCTGTACTCATCCCGGCTTCCTATTGCAAGTGGCAATTGTACATCCTAATCACTCAACCTATTATTTGTGCCAGGTGTTCTGAGGGGATGCACAGTGGGAGAGTACACATGGGGTGAACCAGTCCCCATCCTCATGGATCTCAGGTTCTTGTAAGGGACATTAGAAATAACTATGACAGACAATAAGTGCCACAGTGTGGTTATAGGGCTACAGATACTCAAGGGAGGAGTGGACCACTTCTCGTTGATTGGTCAGGGGAGACTAAAGTGGTGATGGCATTTTGGCTGAGTCATAAAAGATTGATAAGATTTCCAAAAAAAAGGCAGTAGGGTCAGGGAAGGAGTAATGGAATGAGCAAATGCACAGACACAGGAGGGTACCAAATTCTTCTGGAAAACAACCAGGAGTATGTTAGCAGTAATAACCTTACTGCTAATGTTTACTGAGTACTCTCATCTGACCTCACAACAGCCCAATGAGGTAGGAATCAGTATTTCCTTTTATAGGTGAGAACGCAAGGATATAAAAAATTAAGTTCACTTGTCCAAGGCCACAGCCCCGGTAAGGGCCATAGACAAGCCTTCAGTTCTGGCCCACTTGACTCCAAAGCCCCCACTACAGTCTGCTGCCTCCTGCCAGGGATAACAGGAAAAGATTCTGAGGGGCAACTAGGAGCCTTCCAGGCTAAGGAATTTGGACTTCATATGGAAGGCAATGTAAGGCCATCATAGATTTAGTAAGAAACTAAGGACATAATCGGAGCAATGCTCTAAGAACAGAATACTTCAAACTGTGGGTCACTACTTATTAGTGCGTCATGGAATCTATTTAAGTAGGTTTTCACTAGCACTTTTTTTTTCAAATAAAAGAATAGAATAGAAAATATCAGAATGCATCTCACATGGATTAAAATACAATTTCATAAAACTTTTGTCTCACTTTAGATAGATAACATACAGGTAAGAAGGTAGATGATTGGATAGATAATAGATTAGATAGATAAAGTAGATAGATATATAGGTAATAGATGCATAGATAGATAGATAGATAGATAGATAGATAGATAGATAGATAGATAGATAGATAGATAGCAGAGAGATGTATGTGTATACTGTGCTATCATCTAAAATGTATTTCTTACTGTGAGTCATGAAAGCCTCAGCTCTAAGAAGATTGCCAGGAGTGCAAGTATACAGGTCTGATTGGAGGAAGAGTGTCTGAGGACAGGGAAACCAGTAAAGGATATTTTCTGATTTCAGTAATGGACAAGAATTTGAACTGGGGAGGTGACAGCGGGATTCAACAGAAAAGAGTTTTGTGCAAAAGATACATGTTTTCTCTGACTTAATCTACAATGGAACATCATTCACCTGTTCTCCCTGCCCTCAACAGGGATCCTTCAAAGGCACCTTCTGACTTGCCAGCCTACTCTCTCACTATCAGGAGGCTTAACTTCCATCTTGTGCCCCTCCCCAGGGCTCAAGCAAACTAGTCTTTGCTGTGTGGGTTTGTTTTAAAGTAACAAAAATAACTCCTCTCTGGCTGGTCCAGTAATCTGTCTGTTACAAAGCAGCATCCTGGCTTTAGGGAGAAAACTTGAGGCAAGCCCAGAGAGGCAGTGAGGATGGGCTTTTCCTCTTGGGCTCATTGTTAGAGGCCGTCCTGTCTCTTTCAGTAGCTCCACAATTCTGTTGCCTCCACCTTGCGCTCCCTCAGCCCTCACAACATCCTTGCTAGTTAAGTACTGTATTACTAACACCATTTTTTAACAGATGAGGAAACTGACAGAGAAGATTAACAATGTCTTCAAGTCGCCCCCACCCTCAGCTAGTAAATGGGGGAAGTGAGATTGAAACCCAGGCCATGACTTCTAAAGCCACGTGTTCACCACCATTAGTGCACTGCCTTTCATTAAATTATGTTTCCTTTAGATTAAGAAAGCTATCTTTTTTAAAATTTATTTTAGTTTATTATACATAGAAAGCTTAGGTATGGTAAGGATATCAAGTATTTACTAACCACAATTTACAGATAAGGAGATTGAAAAAGAAGAAGGTTCAAAGTCTCATCAAGATCATAATACAGTAACAGAGCTAGAACTAAAACCAAGGCTAGCAAGACCAAGTAACAAAGAGTTCTAAGAATTTTAGTCTAACTGTAACTAGAGCATGGATATTAGTCTGGATTTCAGTCAGAGGCCAGTATGTAAATTCATTACACAACTTCTTCCTTGGGATATGGACTTTTAAACTTTTCTGGCTGACTGAACTTATTGGCGTTTTCCTTCACACTCACATCTCATCTTCTCCGTGTACACAGGATGGTTGCTGGAGAATGTTAAGAGGGTACAGAGAGATTCTACACACAGTGGGGAACTGCAGTTACTGTAGAATCATGTGAACTGGCAAGAGTAGCATAAACTGACATACACTCAAAGACCCTGAACTGGAAAGATTCCCACAAAGATAAGAATTTAAGAATTAAGTTGTCTAGTTGAGTAAATTTGTCTGCCAAGTCCTTATAAGTAATTAGAAAATCAAATTAAAGCAAATTCCTACCTTCACTTCAGGGGTTTTGTTGTTGTTGTTGTTGTTTTTAATGAGGAGAAGGAGAGAAGATAACCTTAAGATAAATACTGAAAACATGCAAAATATAGTATGGCAGAGTAAAATGAACATTAGTTTTGCAATTAGACCTAATTTCAAAATCCAGGTTATATGACCTTGGGCAAGTAGTTTTGCATTCTGTCCCTATTTCTTCAGCTGTGACAATTAAGTAAAATAAGTTATATAAAGAGCTCAGAATATGGTAGGTGTGAAATAAATTATACTATAGACAAGAAAGTACTACACCAACACAATCATTACCATGAGGCATGCTGAGACCTCAATGCCAGGATGACAAGAGGATGGAATCTATTCCAGCATAGCTTGGGCTAAGAGAACTGACCTGACCTTGAACTTATTTGTAGGAAAGGAGTCCATCAGGCAAAATCACGGTGTTTAAAGGCAAGCTTGGATCAGACCCACCTGACATTTATACCCAAGGGGCTGGAACTGGAGGCCTGGGAAGGCAGTAACAATGTGTGAGCTGTGGAGATACTCATAGTCAAGTGGGTGACAGAATTTGATTCCAGCCAGACTCATTCATATTGAAACATAACCTTAGCCAGAACCAGGAGAGACAGGGGCCAACCTCCCAGGAAGAGGGGCCAGCCTGGACCAGGAGTTTGCCCTTGTGGTAAGCTAAGAAACAACTCCCAAAAAAGATATCCATGTCAAATCACTGGAATCTATGAACATTACCTTACTTGGAAAGGGGGATCTTTGCAGCTGTGATTAAGTTAAGGATCTTGAAAGGAGGAGCTTATCCTGGATAATCTGGGTAGGCCCTAAAGGCAATCACATATATCCTTATAAAATAAACACCCAGAGGAGAAGACACATAGAGGAGAAAGCAATGTGAAGACAAAGGCAAAGATTGGAGTGATGAGGCTACAAGCCATGGAATTCTTATAGCCACCAGAAGCTGGAAGAGTCAAGGAACAGACTATCTCTTGGAACCTTCAGAGGGAGTGTGGTCCTGCCCACATCTTGATTTCAGACCTCTGGCCTCCAGAACTGAGAGAATAAATTTCTGTTTTAATCATTATTGGCAGTCCTAGGAAACTACTACAGCCCTGGACAAGGATTTGGGGTTTGGACAAAGTTTCAGCCCAAGAATAGAAGTGGAGTTCAATCTAAAGGTAGAAGTCTATCACACAGGGGTTCATGGGACACACAGCAGTGTGGCATTTTGCTCACTGAATACTAGACTTAGGCCATCCAGACCAATTCCAGATCTAAACACGATGGAGAAAAGTGAGCAAGTCCTGGGTTGGCTCAGGGGCTGGTGGAATTCATCCTGCAGGTGGGATATTTCAGTACCCACAGCCAAGCAGGGCAAACAGGAACTGTCAGAGCAATCAGTGACATTCTGCCAATAAATGATAAATATCTTGTAGAATCTGGCCACATGTAGTCTGAGGTGATGTCGGTTTCAGAAGAAAAGAACAAAAGGCCAAAAAATGTGTTGCTCCTGCTATGGAATGAATCTGTCTCTTCATTCACGGGCCAGGCACATGCCAGCACTGGGGATGCAGAGGTGAGCCCAGGCCTGGCCCTCCCAGAGATCACAGTCTGTAGCCCCTACAGCCTCTCCTAGAACTGAGACCTCCCCGTGTGCTCAAGGAGACTCATTCTCCTTTAGCCAATAACTTCTGTGGCTTGAACAGATCATTCCACGCCCATGTTAGTAAGAAAGGAAAATTGGAGAAAGGAAGAACTTACCATCTCTACAGGCTTTGAACTCACAGGTCAGAGAATCAGCCTCATTGTTAGAATACAATGGGGATTCCCTGGCCCCCAAAAGTAGTATAATAATAGGATTTTAATTTAGATGTTCTCAAAAGCCACATTTCTCCCTCCCCTCCTAGGCACTATAGAAGGAACAAATATGCATCAGTTACAGTCCCTAGTCTTCAGGAGCTTGTGTCCTCATATGTAATATGAGGTCTAGACATAATCACTAAACTATAGAGCAGTGGGTACATTAGAGTGACACAGGAAATAAGAGAGAAAGAACCTGAGGGTATATGGTATCTTTTTACTGATATGTCAATCCAGGTATGAAAGGATTCCAAAATGTGGCAATCAGGGCTGGCCTGGTGGCCTAGCGGTTAAGTTCACACTCTCTGCTTTGGCAGCCAAGGGTTCGCCGGTTTGGATCCTGGCATGGACCTGCGCACTGCTCAAGCCATGCTGAGGTGGCGTTCCACATAGAAGAACTAGAAGGATCTACAACTATGACATACATACAACTATCTACTGGGGCTTTGGAGAGAAAAAAAGGAAAAAAGGAGGAAGATTGGCAACAGATGTTCACTCAGGGCCAATCTTCCTCAAAAAAAAAAAAGGTTACCCAAAATGTGGCAATCTGCTATTAAACTTATATCATCAATCTCATGGTCACTAGAAATAGTCTTATCCAGAATAACCAGCATGATAATGAAATAAGACAATGTAATGGTTGCAATGAAAATCTCTTAATAATCAAAGATTTTCTAAATTGTTTCACTTCTCTTGCCTTGATTTCTTCCTCTGTAAAATGAAAGGATTTTATCCATAATCACTAAAGTCCTTTCCAGCCCCCAGATGCTCCTTGGGCAGTTCATCTGAAAGGGAGATAGCTCTGCTGGCTTCACCCTTAGGGGCTTCCACGAGCTTTTCATATAGCTGGAGAGCTTTTGGACTTTCAGAAACCAACAGGTATCTTTTTTTAAAGCCATAAAAATTGGCTGACATGTGGAAATGTGACTGAGGAATAGAGCAAAGTGGTCTACTTAAAACCCTGGGTTCCTCCCTAAGAGGCAATCAACGGAAATGGAAAACTGATAGGCCCTAAACCTGAGCCCAGGCCTGAGATACTCTCAATTTGCCTCCGTCAGTTTGGTCCTCACTTTGCTTTCGTTATAATGCCTAGATGAAACTCCTGCTCCCCTCCGTAGTTCCCCAACTGATCTTTTTTCTTTTTCTTGAATCAGGTTTAACTTTCTGAAGGCTGAAAATCATAAAACAAAAAAATGATATGAAACAGGGAGGAAGGAAGAGCGAGCTGTACTCACAGAAGTGTAGAATTGAAAGGAACATTTTAATGTTAAAGCCTCAAAAAGAGGCCAGACTACTGACTCCTCAGAGGGTTGACTAGTGTGAGCCACATACATTAGCACTTGCCTCCTCAGGCTGTTCTGTTTGTTGGTTGCTATGTGGATGGTGATAAAATATCCATTTGGGTGGGACAGAAAATTATATTACACTCTTATAGCACATCTGTGAATACTGGCCTTTTGAACAAATGACCGTAGTTCACTAGGCCTCCGCGCTGTGAGAGGCTGCTTCCCAAATACCAACTTTGAACCTAGCCCTACCATAAAGACACATGGGGCAATGAAAAATAGCATCTGAGGGGCCCCAAAGCATGAGAAGCTCTGGCAAAAAGTGACAGGTTTTATCCAGGTTGCTGAAGAGAAATGTACTGAGACTAGAAAGACTACAAAGGTGCACGACTTCGGAACGTGTCTGTGGATCAAAATACACCCTAACAGATTCTTGAGAGAGCCCCTGGCAGCTGTGTTAACCTTGGCATTGTTATCAAGAGGCTACGCTCATTTCTGGCACCTAACATTGGACACAGTGACAGCAACGGGGTTGATGGAAAAGGAAAGAATCTGTTTTGCAGTTAAAAAAAAAAAACACTTCTCAGATTTCACAGGTCATTTGAAATCACGCCAGAGAAATACTTGATTTCAGCATTCTTAAGCTCTCTGCGATGATGCCGCAAGTGGTGGCCCCCACGTGTGATGATGTATTTCAGGGCCAGAGCTTTCTCAAGATGTTCCAAGCCTGCAGGCTCCTGATCCTTTTTCAAATTACGAAGATGATAGTATCCCAGTGAGAGTTGTGATTAGTCTAAACTCTCCACAGCTGTGAGAGAAGACTGTACAAATTCCAATAAAGATTCTGCATGTTCTGGACCGAATTTACCTACATGACATTGAGGCCTAACTCAGAGACCACTTAAAAGAAGCAGAACTGCCTTAGTGCTATTCCATTTCTTCCATAGCATCAGCTGCTGGGAGGCTGGCAACTGTTCTGCGAGGGTGCCTCCCCTCACACCGCTGTCACTGCCTAGCCGTGGGTGTTTATTTAGAAGGTCTTCGATGTGTGGGGAGAGAAGCAGGTCTGGGAAAATTAAACCCAAGTACATGGGAATTCAAAGAGGGCTTGCAATTCATTATGTGAATAGCCAGGAGGATTATAAAACACCTTGTAACTGAAGGGGTTGGCCTGGAGCTGTGTGGGACAACAGAACCAGCTGTATCATGACCTCTAGCTCATTTAGAATGGTGCTAGCAAGAAGGCAGGCTCAGAGCATTCTTCAGTTACTTGGAAAAACCAACAAGGCTCTGTTTTCCTATCTTGGACACCTTTTCCCTAAAACACTTCCTTGGAATACTTGGTAAATATAATAATACACAGTATGCCCCTTCTACCATGTTTAATAACTATACCATCTGAAGGCATTTAGCTATAATCCTTTGTGAAACATCTGGTGTTCAGCATGCTTTCCATGACTGGGAAAGACAGGGGACAAGGATTCACATCATTGTCTACACATATTAACAATTACAGAGAAAATAAATAAGATTCCTTACTTTGGAAAACCAAAAGAAAATACCAAAAGAATATATAATATGATTTTTAAGAAATTATCTTCTAATATGATTTGCATGAATGTAGAATCTTCTGTACATCTACCTCCATTGTTTAGAATCCACTGAAGCACACCCTGGTATCACTCCTGACATCTGGAGATTTTTAAGAGTGTACTATCATTTTACAATTTATCACACAGCCATACATTTATGTGTCACACTCTGTGACATATGGCATTTCTCCTTGCAGACTCTGAACTCTCTAAAGCAAACCAGAAAGACAACATGACAAAAGTCAGAAGACCCAATGGAAAGCTGAACGAGCTATAAACAAAATTCTCAAAACACCAACCTCTGGATGATCCTCACATGGTATTTTACTAAAATGGGGTGGCAGCGGAGGAAGAAGGGAACAAGCTCCAATTTTTTTCTAATATTCATGCAAACAAAACGCAACTAGAAACATTTCCTCTTTTATCTTTTCATAGTTCTTCACACAAATCTTTTAAATGCTAACAGATTCTTTCAATGACTGGTACATACCACCTCAGATTTCATCTTTTCTAGAGAAAAATCAAATCATTAATTTAAGCCTGTTAAACTTAATAGCAACTATGCATTACTTCCCCTGGAACCTCGTTGCAAGGGCAGCTTCAATATCAAGTGGCTTTTTCCTGTCTTTCTGCTGGAGGTCAGTTTCAAGTACAATCACCCAGCATGGCAACTGAGGGAAAAATAACTATTAAAAATTGAATGGGAAATCATACAATATACCAGGATTCTAATGGCTAAAACAAAGCTGGAGGGAGACTAATCAAAGCAGCTAAGAGGACTGTTGCCTTGCTGAGATTATTCAAGGTTGGACTGATGGTAACAGCAGTGTGCTGGTAAATGTTGGACAATCAGCTCTTAGGGAGAAAAAGCCATGTTTTGTAGCATTTGCAACTTCCCTGGTGTAAATACACCCACCAAGGCTAATTTCAGGCTACCCAAGTGACCTCACTGAATGTGAAGTTAAAAGATTCACAGCAGCAACCCATAGATAGTATTTCAGATACAATAGATGTAAATAACCTCAACAACATAAATTATAGTAAAATGTAGTGAAATAACCAGACTGTGATGAATTTTGAGTATTACTTTTGTTTTTAATATAGTTAATTTAATTATAAGTTTACATAATTTAATTTTTAATAATGGTTGCATTTAACAACTGGCTCCCAAAAGTCATGAAAATTTAAAGGTGGGCTATAGCCAGCAGGTACCATTCACTCCAGCACACCACTGCATGTTGCTCTTCAGGGACATTAAAGATATTTTGAACAAACAACAAATCAAATAAATGAAGCTACTAAATCATCTGGATCAAACTATCTCCAGAGTTTCCAATGGTGCCAACCCCTTTGCTACGCCACTTGAGAAATACTCCAAGTTCAGGTTTCACCATGCATAGTATTCATAGGAATACCATCAAACGACAATACCTTCCATTTGTATCACGCATTACACTTTTCATAGTGCTTTTATAACACGGTGGGACAGTCTGACCCTGCATGGTGAATTTAAATCGGTGAGTAATAGGATTTCATTGCCTAGTGGGTGAAAAGAGAGTCCTGGGAGCTGTTTGTCCAAGAGAGAGGCGGAGGGGTGGAGCTGGGAGCCAGGCAAGGAAGCCCAGAGGCTGGTCGGCCGCCCCGACGTTCCAGGTTTCCTCCTGGAAATGGCTCCATCACTATGCAAGCAGGTGTACAGTAGTACCAGGCTTTCCTCCCTCTCTCCTGTTTTCTGACTGCAACTTTAGAGTTTTGATGAGAACTCAGTTTTTTCTGATGGGAAAAAAAAGGATTGGACGGAATACGCTCTAAGAGTCCTTAAAAAACCTAAAATTATTAGAGCCACAACATTCAAATACGCTCTGTTCTGACAGCATAACTTTGTAATGTTTTTCTCCCGATCCAAACATACCTGTTACTGCAGCAGACACTTAAGCGCAGACTCTACATAGATTTTGCTGTCAAAACTAACACCAACAGTAGTCGTGGCCGAGTGGTTAAGGCGATGGACTAGAAATCCATTGGGGTCTCCCCGCGCAGGTTCGAATCCTGCCGACTACGGAGAAGATAGCTTTTCGCTACTGGTACTCACACTTGTTTTTGTTCTGGAAGGGTCCCCTTGGCTTTTTTTGCAGATTATTTAAGGAATTTATGAACTGTCGGAATACAACGGAGACCCCAATGGGACCGTAAAAGGAGTGGATGAGGGAGCTAGAGAGTTGTGTAATTGTGGTTACAACCTGAGTCCAGCAGGGGGAGACGAGACAAAACACGCCAGACAATCTGGAACGCAGAAGAGCAACGCGTCGCGACGTCGCGCAGAAACGGACAGCTCAGACGTCCGGCTCCACAGGGCCACCCCCGCCGCCCAGCCTCACCGCCCCATGGCGTCTTTTCGCGCGAGCGCGGGAGCGCGGAGGGCTGGCGGGCTCCCGGGGCAGCCGCGGGACGGCGCGCGCATGCGCGGGGGCGGTGAATGCGAGGGCGGGCGCGGCGGGTCCTCGCGTTGCCCCTGGAAACCACCCAGCGCGGCCGCGACGTGACGATTCAAGATGGCGAAAGACCTGGATGAGCTGTTAGACGAGGTTGAGTCCAAGTTTTGCAGACCAGGCCCACTGAGACTGGGCATGGTCGAGCGGCCCAGTGGCGGCGGCAGCAGGAGCCTCAGCAGCGACCGGAACCGAGCCGAGGCGAAAGAGTCTCTCAGGTTAACGGGCGGGAGGAGGGGGCTGCTCTGGGAAAGCCTGCTGCCGGTCCTAAAGCCGCCCCTCCGCCGCCGGACCCAAAGAAACATACCCCTGCCCGCGATCTCCAGCTCCTCTTCCTGTCAGGGCCCAGAGCCTCAATTCCCCACCCCCGGGGCAGCGCACACCTCAGCTCCCTGCCCACGAGGATCCCGGCATCTCTTTCCCAGGCCCGACTCCGCCCCTGGGCAAGCACAGGAGAGCGGGCCTCGCCGATACCCAGACAGAGCCCATGGAGTTCTGATGGGAGAAGGGGGGTGCAGCTTAGGCGTTCTCCCCTGAGCCCCGAGGGGGCCGCGCGGACCTGAGCCTCCTGCCTGAGCGGTTTTCATCCCGATGTGAGGTGTCCGCACAGAGAACCTCATCCTGTTGCCTCTGACAGCATTCCCCAGGCAGAGCAATCCTTAGGACAATTGTTGCAGAAACCGATTCCATTCTATTCTGTGTCATCATCAGCTGATTTTTTTTTTAGCTCAGACAATTGGATGAGATTAGATTTCTGACAAAGGGGTAATTATTAGCAAACACTGTATTAGTCCAACCACCTTCATTCTCCCCATGGCTTCCAGGTAAGGGTCCCAGGGGATTTTGGGCGTCCAAATTGAAATTTGGGGAAGTTTCTTAAGTCTTTTGGTTTTGATCCGAAAAACTACCTTTCAAATTTGTCAGTCATTTTTCTTCCGTGTAATCATAAAATAATAAGACTTCCTTCATGGTCTCATTTCCCCCTCAATCCCAAGAAAACAAAATTTTTGCATCAGAAGGAGTATTGTCCTTCATAGTGGTGACTTGAGAGCCTCTGCAGTAACTCTTGCTAGAATCTGTTGGAACTGCTTGTGGAATTACACAGAGGCAGCTTTGGAACAACCCCAGAAAGTCATTCTTGTTCATTTATGGCTGCATCTGTGGTTTTTATTTTGTTTAGGTGTGCTTGTGGGTGATTTCCCAGAAGTATTACCCCACTCCATGGCTACCCAATTTACCAGACCTACTTCTAATGACATTTGTTTGTTTGTGAAAATTACCCTCAGAGGATAAAAACATTCACAAGATTCTGAAGTTCAGAAAGAAAAGTTCTAAAAATATGTTCAGTACTGGGCAGCATTCTGAAAAATAAATGTAGAGCCAACTAAAATGACTACTTTGAATGGGCTAACGCTTATTTGACTGAATGTTTATGCAAATATCTCATTAATTTGGATATTATTATCTTGTATGCTGCATGTCCTTGTGTACTCATTCCCAGCACATCTACCATCCCCATCCCACAGCAGTGTTACCTTGCAATTTCTTTTGTTCTTTTCATTCATTCCTTTAGGGGATGGAGACAATTTATCAAAGAGCCTCCCAGAGCCTCTTCATCTTAGGAGAACTAGCATGGGAGGGGTAGGATGTCTTGGAGCAGGCTGCTCAAAATGGAAAGGGCTGCTAAGGTGGATCCTCTCCAAGCACAGGTCCTTTTATGCCGCTCTCGAGAGCCTGTTATGGTACTGCTAGGTCCACCCGTAATGCCTCTAGCGCCCCATCCTACCTTACTACATCAGGTTTTCTAGTAATACATTTTAAAAAGTTGTAGCAAACCAGTACTGTTGTCATTCACGTGTTAAAACGTTTCATTTGGTTATGTAGTTGTAAAGGTAAATTATACAAAAAACAACAACAAAGGGCCTAAAGCTAGTACCAAATACAGTCCCTACCCAGTATATAATGTCAAACGTTAAAATTTTGCCATGAGCCGAAATTGATATTTAAAAATTAGGAACTGATTTATGTTATGAATTTATTAATAGGAGACTGCCTGCTTATTGTATAGTAATATAGCCTGTATCTCTTTTCGTTATAAGAGTTAAAATACTGAAATTGTCTCAAAATGTTAGCTCTGCAAATAATAAACTAAATGATCATGCTACATCTGGATACCAGGAACAACCGCTAATATAAGTGGTTAAAACATATGCAATTTGTTGAAGTGTTCAAAATGATAAAGAGAAATATGTGGTTAGTTTTTAAAAAAGACTGATGTGGGTTGAATAGGACTGCCATAGGCATAAAGTGGTTCAGGATGATACAGATGGGAATATTTACAGATAATATCATAACCTCCTAGATAATAGCTATAATAATAGCCAGCATTTATTGCATCCTTTCTATATCCTAAGCGCTTTATATGTATTATTTCGTTTAATCTCTGCAAACCCATGAGCTGACGACTACTAATACCCCATTTCACTAACCAAACCAAGGCTTAGAAAAATAGTTACTTGCCCAAGGTCCTATTTCTAAGTCTACCGGGACACTGTAGATCTAGATTTAAGCTTTTATATATACCTTTCACATTTAATTGTGAGTTTCATGTATTTATATTTCTTTTATCTTGAATATACCTTTATTTTTCACAGAAACTATACCTTAAATCAAAATTAGAGTGTGAGAAGCAAAGTTAGGGAGGAAACCAATAAAAGTTTATTAACTTTTGATTAAGATTATTGTATTATAACATCAAGAGACCAAAAAAGAAAGTATTACACTGTCCTTTAAAATTTGTATGCATTCTCAATGAAATGATGGCATTCTTTTTTTTTTTTTTCGTTTCTGTAGCAAAGCATAGACAAGGGTAGACATCAAAAAGTTATGTGAAATATTAGACCAGAATCTTATATAAGCTGACAGTTTGGATCCCTAACAGTACTGATTAGGTTGGTAAAGTTTAAATGCATCTGATTTTTGAAATTGTGAAATTGCGTGAGAAAGGAGAACCCAGAGAGTATATCAAGAAAACCAAAAGAAGAGAGAATTTCAAGAGGCCATCTTAGCAACCTGCTGTCATAAAAGAAATTGGTACCCAACAGTGTCAGATACTCCTGAAAGATTAAGGAGGATTGGAATTGAGAAAAGCCATTGAGTGTAATGACTTGGGCAGCAGTGACCTTTGAGAGAAGAGTTTCAATATAGTTGAGGGACATAGAGGCCAGAGATAGAATATTACACCTGGAAGAAGTTTTAAATAGTGGTCTAGATCTCATTTTTACAGATAAAATACCTGAGGTTCAGAGAGGGTAAATAATTCAAACTAGGTCAGTAGTTTTCAACCGGTGATGATTTTATCCCTCAAAGGGCATTTGGTGATGTCTTGACACTTTTGATTATCACAACTGGGGAAGAGTGTTCTACTGGCGTCTAGTGTGTAGAAGAAGTCAGGGATGCTGTAAATCATCTTACACTGCACAACAGCCTCCCCTCCGCACACACGCATACCCCAAAGAATTATCTGGTCCAAAATGTCAGTAGTTCTAAGGTTGAAAAACCCTCCTCTAGGTCACCAGCTGATTGCTACTTGTAAGGAAATAGAAGTAATGGATATAGACTACTCTTCAGTAATGAGTAAGGGAGGGTGGCAGATTCAAGAGGGCTTTTTGGAGTGTTTCTTTGAAGAGAGAAGTGTTGAGTATACTTATAAGTCAATGGAAGAAGCCAGTATAGAGTGGAAGATATTAAGGATAAAAGTTAGAGAACAACTCAATAGGCAAAGCCTGGAGATAAATGGAACCAGACATTCAGTATTACGCAGCAGTCTCTGGATTTTCTTACATTAGGTTAATTGTCTTACCTCATGCAGTAAGAAAGAAAGGCTATATTCCTGATATTAAGAATTTTCAGAGAAAGTACACTTCTAAAATGAGAGAGTTTGACTAAAAAACATGTCTTCTAAAACAGATAACTTCATGATCCAATGAAGTTATGAAGCTGATGTACCGCTTCTGTAACACATAAACTCTAAAGAGATTTCATCTCGTTTAGTGTTAGGTGTACAGACTGCCCTAGATTCAATTCTAAGCCTCTCCTCCCGCTATTTGTGTGACCTTGGGTGAGTTTCTGAATCTCTTAGTCTGTTTCTTCATCTGTGTAGTAAGTATTCAGTAAATGTTACTATTAAATAGAAGTTCCATGCAGTGACAATTTGTATCAACAATCCTGTAATATAGCTTTACCTGCAGAAAGTAAAGAAATAGTTGAGATACTCGCTCAAGCAAATATTGCTCTCTTTTTTTTTTTATTGGTCATTAGATTATATAACCTTTTGCTCCTCAGTGAAGAGACATGATTGTTTGACTTACAATGGCACCCTTAGGGAAAAAATTAGAAAGACATTAAAATTATCTTTGTTTATGACTCGCAGGTTCTACCTAAAGTTTTACATATTTTGTATTCTTTAAATAAGTGGTTGATGTAATTTAGAACAGTACATGCCTAGCTTTCTCTTGACTATGATGTATAGCTTTAAATATCTTATTTTAAGCATGTAAAAGTACATATGTAAATTTGTGCCCGATAAACTACTTTGTCTCGCCAAACTTAGGCTGTGTCCATAGCAGGAAAAATTAATTAATGTCACATTTATCCTTCTGTTTTATCAAGTCTAATAATGGACTTCATTTAAATAAAATTCTTCTGATACTGGCTTACTTTATCTGCGCTTAAGCTTCAGCTGTTTTGGTTTTTTTTTTCAGATCAACAGAAACGTTTAGAAAAGAGGATGATCTTGACAGGCTTATTAATGAAATATTTGAAGAGCCCAACTTTGACAAAAAACCCATTGTAAGTCAAGTGTTATAAATGTGCAGTAATTCTTTTATTGTTTCAAGACATGTTTAGAATAGTCTGACAATTTATAGAATGTACAAGTATCTATAGTCCTTTGACTTCTGAGAAATTCAGTTAAAGAAATAATTCCACTTAGAGTTGTAGAAGAAGTAAAATATTAGAAACTTTCAGTGTGTGTTTTGCTGTTCATTTCTCAGCGAGAATGAGGATTTAGAAAAGCTGTTAGAACATAAGTCAACTCTGATGAAGCTGGTTATTTGCATTTATGTGTAGACTCTAGGAACAGTTTTCTAAAAGACTAAAACAAACAGCTCTCATTAAGGGAACGTGCTTAGCGTCTCAGATGCAATGCCATTGCTGTTATCCCATGAACCAATGAGTAAATTGTTAATGTTTTAATTTTTTAAATGCTTATGTATCTATAGCAACTTCATAAAAAGCTCATAAAATAATACAACAGCCACCTATATATTTACCACCCATACTGAACATATCTTAACATTTTGCTATATTTGCTTCTCTGGATTTTTTTTAAAAGAAATAAAAATTACAGATATAGTTTAAGAACTCTCCAAATCTTATTCTACTGCCTTCCTTCCCAGAAGTAACCACTATACTTTCCATCTGTACTTTTATTACATATGTATATAGCCATAAACAATTTTAACTGATGTATAATAGTCCACTGTGTAACTCTGCCACAGTTTATTTACCCACTTCCCTGGTGACGGACATTTAGATTATGCTAGTTGTTTGCTCTTACAAACAATCCTTCATCAGATATCTTTACATGTCTTCTTTTATCCATGTACAAGAGTTTCTCTAGGATGTGTAAACCTAAGAGAGGAATTGCTAGGTCAAAAGGTATGCTCATCTTCAACTTTTCTACTCATTGCCAAAGTGTTTTCCAAAGTGACTGTATCCTTTATATTCTTCTCACCAGCAGTGTGTGAAAATTTATATAATTTTTACCAGTTTGGTGAATGCAAAATATATTTGTTAGATTTAAAAGAAACAGACCAGATGGGAGTCTAAATTACAAGGACCACAAAAAAGTCTAAGAAATAGATATAATACCAAAGAGGGTTTTTTTAAAGGTAGAGAAGATTAAAGCAAGAGAGTGGACTGACAATCACTAGGCAGTGGTAATGTTAAGGATATAGATGTGGGACACTTATATTTTTGCAAGCCAGACTAAAAATAAGATGACTAGTATAGATCATAAGATTTGTATTTCTCTAAATTTAACATTTTCAGTTCATCTGAGGTAAATTAATAAGCTAATGGCCTAGTTTATTAACATGTTAACACAATAGCAATGGCGTTGAATACTCTGCAGACAGAATGCATCATAAATGCCAAATAGCAATGCTAATTTAATTAATAGTAGGGAAAAAACTGCATGATGGTGTTATCCATTGATCATCTGAGCAATTCATTATTTATTAAGTACTACAGGCTGCATATCTGTATGTGAGGCACTATCTCTGCAGTTCACAGCATTTCAGAAGGAGAAGGAGATACTTCTCTGGTTTGGATTTAAGATATACTAATTGAAATACAAGTTAACTCTTAAAATCATGAAAAAATAAACTTTTATGCACTTCTTCTGTATGCTCCCTTTTTTTAGTTATTTATTATATCCAGTATTCCAGCCTGCGAGGGAGAAAGCAACCAAATAAACTTATGGAGAAGAGCAGGTCTATGTAAAACATTGATTTGATGAAGAAAAGAGGTGTCTGTGAATGACTGGTCTATGCCCATCTTGTCCCTCGAGGCTGATCATGCTCTTGAGAGTATTGTTCCTTTCCCCATTGCTCACCCACCGTTCTGCGTCTTCTGAACTGGTTTGACATCCACGGGATAAAGCCCAGAAACAACAACAAATGTCACAGTGTGCCGGCTTTGAGTCATAAGTGTGAGCCTGGATGGTACATGAAACATGGTCCCAAAAACAAAAAGAGCCTCATGCACGTTATTTTTCAGACATGCACGCACCAAAACTTTTTCCAGTTCTGTTTAACGTCGAATAAAAGAGTTAAGAGAAATAGTAAAATGAAATATCTTTGCCTCCATTAAATTTCCTCACCTACTAGGTAAAATGAAGGCATGTCTCTGCATAGTTTAAATTGCCTTTTCTCCATCTCACTTCCTCTCCTTGGCGGTGGTCCTAGTATGTGGTTGGTGTGGTGGTTTGGTACCATATACGAGTTAACACTTAATAAATGCTTGCTAATGATGATGTTATGTAACCATATAGGAACTACTGTATGGTTGTGACTAGGTAGCCCTACATTTTCCTTGAATGTCTGTTGGTTGTTACCATTCCATTTGATCAAAATTAATATTCCTGAAGTTATCCAGGAGTTTGGTTAATTTATTTTTAGTTCAGGTGAATACCATTCAAAGCCTTTAAAAATGAGTCTGAGGTTTTTTTCCTCCTCAATTGAATTTTTCTAGGATGAAGTTTTAAATAGTAGGTCCTTCATATTAAATCATTGAACTCTAGTATTAACTGAAGAGTTATAAAGTGACTCTAAATCTTAGCATGCTAATAATAGCAGTGTATCAATTTCCTAGACTAAAAGTTAGCAGAGTAATTTGCGAATTCCTCAGGGAGGTCTACTCTTTTGCCTTTCAAAGGTTTTGATCATTATTTTTATTTCAGAAACTTTAGTACAAAATTTTTATTTAAGTCATTTAAAAAGTATTCTTGTTATAAAATAAAGAATATTAGTTTTCATGTTACAATTCTCTAAGTTACTCTTGCCCTTTTATTGTTTGTTTTTTTAACAGAAATTAAAATCTAAATCTTCAGGTAACACATCTGTCAGAGCTTCCATTCAAGGCCTTGGTAAAAGGTAAGATGAGATTGCTTTGGTGAATTATACACACTAGTAAGCAAACACTATGAACATAGTCTGATAGATTTTGTTAGCATTTAAGCAACAGTGACATTGAACAACAAAGCACTGGTTGGCTTTCAGGAGAAAGACCAATAGCAATATTTTCAGTGTTCTTACGGTCTGTGACACCTTAGTGTAAAGGAACTTCAGTGGGAGATTATTGCTATTGTAAATAATTTTCTGCCATGTAAAAAAAAAAAAAAAAAATGTGTGAACAGTTTCTCAAAATTAATGTTCTGTTATATTCTTCAGTATTTACTTTGTTCCTTACATTATTTGGCAAACACGTTTTTCTGTGACTCATTTTTAACTCCTTGAGTGTTCCTGAATACACAGGTTATATCCAATAAAACAGTGATCCTGAAATAAACACCTCTTTGAAATAGTTGGCTTGCTCAGGAAAATATGCAGTTTGATTTCAAGAATATAGAGTCAATGAGGCCAAATTAACTTCTCCTATTTCTTTTTTGTTGTGGTGGTGTTTTTCTCTCCTCTGTTAGTGGGCTGTCTAGCTGCAGCCCAGTGTACCTTGGTGGAAGCGCTGCTCCATGTGGGATTGGGACCAGTACTTCACAGAGGTAGGATGTCAGAAATATATTATACTTTCTTATTAGGTTTTTCCAAATTGATACCCTATTGTTAAAACGTTGTTCTTAGCATTTTGACATCAGTCTGTTTCATAATGAGAGGTATATTTTATTACCCAATCTAAGAACACTTTACTGAAATATTTGTTATTCTTGGGCGGTAGCTATTGAAAGCTGTGATGTTGAGTATGTGTTGTTCATTGGGTTGACTCCTTTTCAAGCCCCACTTGACGTGCCTGAATCACTCCACTCCCAACTTGGCTTCACAGGACACCGGGAGAGTGAGCTTCTGCCTTGCCATTTTCTCTTTCCAGGCAGCAGAAGCCAGTGGATAAGACAGGTGAAGCGATGGAGCCATGCAGCTATATGATGTGTTACCCACACTGACTTGGCCAGCCAGTCAGCATGAGAAGCTGCAGGTCTGCAGTACCCAAAAAGTTCTCAGCATAGTTGTTTGATGTTCCGCATTTAAAAAGCAGAAATCCTCCTTTCTTTGTCTCTTCACCACCTCTTCTTACACTTAACGTCTTCCTCAGTACCTCTTTCTGGACAGTCTTATGGTCATAATGCCATCTACCCCAAGTCCTGTCCAATTGGCCTCCTACTCCTGGCATGTTCCATTATCATTGTCATAATGCAGGGAAACAGATTGGTTTTAAGCAAATCTTTCTATTGTTCTAATACTTTTGGTTCTATTTTTGTAGAGGCCTTCTTACCTAGATTATTATATTTTTTGTCTAGTTATTTCTAAAACACTTTTTTTTTATTTTTAAGAGAAAAAAGACTAAGATGTATGATTACAGGTTGACCACATTTCAGGAGGGATAACTGTTACATTGAGTAATAGAAGTGGGATCTAAAAAGACATCGTTGGAGGGTTGTGGTGGTGCTTGCCTAGATCCTAGAAAGCCTGGAAAGAAGAGCTATAGGACCAAAGGGAAATCAGGAGTCTTGGGAAGCCTGTACAGGAACAACAGGTGGCAGACAGGCTAATAGAATTCCACAAGGGTGCTGCCTGCTATAAGGGCTGTAAATAAGAACTGATAGCACTCAAATCATCGTGTGTTGAGGACTGTCTATACAAAGAATTAGAGACATGAAATGTCCTTAGAAAAGAGTACAGTGTGGTTGCTATCAAGCCTGATTTACTTGTGTCAACCCAGTGGGACTCATCTCAGGCGTTTCCAGACCCCTCCCTCTTGAATCCAGGCTTCTCTCAAGACACCATTGAGCTACAACAGTTTCCCTTTTAGCGTCCACTTCCATCTTCTCTGGCTTCACCCACATATAGCATTAAGGATAACATCCCTAATGTATTATTTTGAGCGCCTCTCCCCTGTTCAGAAGGAAAATGAAAGTTGCCATTTGTCTCACATTAACTCTAAACTCATTATTTGCTTTACCAAATTGTGTCCTTTCTCTTCTCTTTTTAGTCCCTTCACCTTCAGTTAAGGCCTGAGTCCACTTCCACCAGAACACGTTATCCTCTACTTTCCACTTATATTTTTCTGCCTCTGAGTATTTTTACACTTATTTCCTGTCTGTAATGACCCTCCTTTCTAATGCATGTCCCCGCTTAATTCACATACCACAGATTCATTTTCTCATTATATTTGAACTTCTTTTTTCTTTTCTTTTCTTTTCATAATATCGTTGAATGCCCACCATGTCCTAGGCCGTCTGCTATATACTAGATACCCAAAAAAAAAAAAGATAAAACACTGGCCAGTAGAGGAACTGATAAAGAAGCAAATGATTACCCTCCTGGGGCATGAAGAGAAAGGGCTCTGATGGCAGAATGCCTGAGTTCAACTCTTTCCCTCTGCTGCTTACAAGCTGTGAAGCCTTGAGAGAAAGAACGTTATCTTTTAAAACCTCAGTTTCCTCACCCGTAAAAACTAAACATACTTCATGGAGACATCGTGAGGATGAAATGGAATAATACGTTAAAGTATGCCAGTGGTACAAAAGACAGCTAGCTACTATAGGTGCACTAGTTTGTAATTATTTGTGTGTCTTTCTTGTCTGGTAGTGCTGCCTTCTCGTCGTGTTGTATTTCAGCAGCAGGAACCCTATATTCTGCTGCTACTTTACCATTTTATCTCAGGAAGTGTATATCAGTGTTTACTCACAGTGTCTTCTGATTTGAAAAATGGTCTTTAAGACAATATATTCTGGTTTACTTCCAAAGAGTAAATATTTCATTAAGATTTTCTTTTATATAGTAATTTTTACATGTAGTGTGATTTAGTTCTAGCATAGAAGAGTCTTGTTCCAGATGGAATATAAATAGACAAAAGAATGACCTGTTTCTATAGCTTGAGAGTTGTATCACATAATATTGATCCATGAGAATGCCAAAATCCATCAAACCCCTTTCCTACCTGCTATTACAGCTACAAGAAGAGAAAACACATAGCGTTTGCATATATATGCACAGGTAAGTGTTTATAGTCACAGATCTTTTTTTCCTCACTCATTACAAAGATACCAATCATCGACCACCCTTTTTGTGACACAGATCTGCATCACAGAACAGTATGCAGGGGGTCTGGCCCTGTGGCATGGTGGTTAAGTTCGGCGTGCTCCACTTTGGCAGCCTGGGTTCACAGGTTCAGATCCCAGGCGTGGACCTACATCACTCCTCAGCCATGCTAAGGTGGCGACCCACATACAAAATAGAGGAAGATTGGCACAGATGTTAGTTAGCTCAGGGCTAATCTTCCTCAAGCAAAATAAAAAGAGGAAGATGTTAGCTCAGGGCTAATCTTCCTCAGAAAAAAAAAAAAAGATAAGCATATACATCTTCATGTGCATGTAAAACAGTTTATGTGTGAAGTACTTTATACTGTCCAGAGCACTTTTTTTTATATGCATATTGGTTCACCTGGTCCACAGGAGAAAAACCAAGATGCTGGTAGAGCAAGAATTTTTAACCCCATTTTATAAATTAGGAAATTGAGGCACTGGTGTTAAACTCATCAAACACATGTTTATTAACCACCTGCTTGCTAGGTCCTAGGTTTTCAATGAACACATTGTGGTGAACAAATACATGGACATTTCCTGCCCCCAATGAGCTTTCAGTCTAGATGAGGAGAGAGACTTTAAACAGATAATTCTACAAATAAGTATTTAATTTCCATGTAATATATAATGTGAAGGGAAAGTACAAGATACTATAAGCATAGATAATTGGCACCCCAGCTAATATGAAGAGTTAGAGAATGCTTCCCTAAGCAAATAACATTTAATCAGACTATGATATGAAAAATGAGTAGGAGTTAAGCAAAGAGAGGGAACCGTTGGAGCCAGAGAGCACACCGTGTTGATGATTCCTGGGCTGGGAAGAGGTGTTGGGGGAGCAGAGAGCAGCCGGGTGAGCTGGAACATAGTGAGTAGGGGAAAGAATGGCTCCTGTTGGGGCTGGAGAGACGTTTGGTATGGGGTCCTCTAGTCCTCTGGAGGATTTTAGAAAAGTTATGTCATACATGCAGTGGAAGCCATTGGTGGTGGGTTTGTTTTTTAGTTTTTTTCTTTTTAGCAGATGGGGTGACACCATATTTGTGTTTCTGCAGAAAGTCATTTTGGCTGCTGAATGGAAAATGGATTGGAAGTTGGAGGGGCAAGACATGAGAGGACACACGGAGACCAGTTAGCAGGCAGTAGTCAACAGTGGTCCAGGAAAGAGATGATGATAGCTGTGACCTGAGTGGCAGGAGTGGTTGTAGGGGAAAGTTGTCACATTTGTACTATTTAGAATCTAGAATTGACAGAATTCAGTGATTAAATGGCTATGGGAGGTAAGAGAGAATGTTGTCAAGAATGACTCTCAAGGGGCCGACCCGGTGGCGTGGTGGTTAAGTTCACACGCTCCGCTTTGGTGGCCTGGGGTTCACAGGTTCAGATCCCCGGCACAGACCTCCATACCGCTTATCAAGCCATGCTGTGGCAGGTGTCCCACATGTTAAGCAGAGGAAGATGGGTACGGATGTTAGCCAAGGGCCAGTCTTCCTCAGCAAAAAGAGGAGGATTGGCAACAGATGTTAGCTTAGGGCTAATCTTCCTCACCAAAAAAAAAAAAAAAAAAGAATGACTCTCAAGTAACGTGCCTTGCCCAAGGTCACATAAATTATTACAAAGCAAGGATTCAAATGTGTAACTTGATTCCTGGTCCATTATGTTTTCTAGTATACCAATTTGCAATCTCATAATGTTTGTAAGAGGGAAGAATCTTAGCTGTTTTTGCTATTGCAACTGCTGTTAATTTTCCAACCGTCCAAACAGCGAGACTCTGTAGTACACTGTGTAGATCTGAAAGGATTTAACTGAGAACCACAGAGTCTGGACAAAAGACTATATAGGGATGTATTTTGAGCATTCTCACCATATGTATCCTTATTTATTTATTTAGTTAGTTAGTTAGTTAGTTAGTTAGTTAGTTAGTGAGGAAGATCAGCCCTGAGCTAACATCCGTGCTAATCCTCCTCTTTTTGCTGAGGAAGACCGGCTCTGAGCTAACATCTATTGCCAATCCTCCTCCTTTTTTTTTTTTTTTTTCCCCGCCCAAAGCCCAGTAGATAGTTGTATGTTGTAGTTGCACATCCTTCTAGTTGCTGTATGTGGGATGGGGCCTCAGCATGGCTGGAGAAGCGGTACGTCGGTGCGCGCCCGGGATCCGAACCCGGGCCGCCAGTAGCGGAGTGCGTGCACTTAACCGCTAAGCCACGGGGCCGGCCCCTGCATCTTTAAAATAGTAAAGATTCTACTTATAGCTAGACAAAAGGACCTTCATATTTGTATTCCCTCCACTTCCGTTACAGAGAGGAAACCTGACAATTTATCTTTCATTGGAATCATGACTTTATAATTTAGATATGCTCTTGTATATACATAGTTATGGAAGAGAAATATATTCATACCCTGAAAGTAAGCACTGATTTACATGCCCAGGGCATAAAGGAAATTGAGTCTATCCTGCCTATTTTCCATATGTTTTATATGTTTGATTTCTGGGTAAAGCTCTGGTTTGGGAGTAATGCTGAATGATTTTGGAGTGTAAAGATTTGAGTCTTTTACCCAGTTGGGGGAAAGGAAAAAGATTAGTACCAGGAAGCATGGTGGAATTAAGAAGATATGGATAAAACCCCAAGGTGTTATTTTCAAGCCAAATTGAATTTTACTCTCCTAATTATTTTTTAAACTACTTGCAAAACTGGATTATTCCATAGACTGGTACTAATTATGATCTAATAGAATGAATCGTAGCAGCAGAGTGATTTCTTAGCTGCAAGTTAATTTTATTTTTCTCAAAGGGCAGTATTTGTAGGAAAATGTGGTGCTGTGAATAGATTTGAATAAACTACTAAATTTTAAATTAAATTAAAAAGCTGTATTTAATATTATGGTTGAGATTTTACACATACAAAATGTCAGAAAATTCTAAATTATAGTTCCCACAACAGGAATAATTCAGCCAAATTGCACATATGTATTAAGGCATTAAAGTTAACACTCATGTAATAAACTACATATGCATAAGAAAGCAAGTTATGGCAGCTTTGGGAGCCATCATTTTGCATTTCCTGACTTGTACATTCAAAATCCAAGTTCAAATGTGTACAAATGTAATTGTGTTGAATTGTCTTATGTACAAATATAACTTCATGAATTGCTAACGGTTTGAAAGAAAATATGAAATTGCTTATGAAACTTGTGTGGATTTTGAATGTTTAGTTATTGCTGTGATTAATAATAATTTTAGAAATAGAGAGCATTTATATTTAAAGAAACTTTCAGGCCAAAAAATATTTGCAAATTTGAAGTTACCGTATCTGAATTTTAGAGGGAAATAAGTGAAAAAAGATCTAATGATGGGCTTTATTATTTTTTAATTGCGCAAGTATTATATGCTTACTGAAAAAATGAAAACAAAATTGAAAAATGTATAAAGGGAAAAATAATAATCTCCTCTCTCCCCTCCATTCCCACCACTGCTGAGGCAACCACTGTTAGCTGCATAGTATATATGACCTTCCACATTTTTCACCATGTTCTTACAAACTTATAAACACCTATACAGGAATAGTTTTCCATTGTTTTTACAGAAATAGGATCATGCTATATATGTTACAGTGCACCTTGCTTTGGACATCCCTCTAGGTCAGTAGATAAATCTAATTAATTCTCTTTATCAGCTGCCTAATATTCCATAGTGTAACTATCATGCATGTTATTCAGTCTCTTCCCTTTTTCCTAGGTATCCAAGTGGTATCCTGCTTTTTGCCACTTCAGCAATACTGCAGTAAAAATTCTTGAGATATATACTTATATACTGGTGCTTTTATTTATATGTAATAGGTTCCCCAAAATGGGATTGCTAGTGCAACAGCTAGGGATAATTTTAATTTTAAAATAATGCCAAGATTTTTCCCAAAAGGTTATAGCAATTCACATATCCACCAGAAATGTCTAAGAGTGCTAATTTTTGCTAACTTAATTGCTTAAAAAACTTATTTTGTGGTTGCTTTAAATTTTAATTATTTATGTAATATTTTAACTTTTTAACACTATGTGCCAGGCACTCTTATAAACACTTTACCAATATTAACTCATTAGGTCCTCATAATAATTCTATGAGGTATATAAGTATATCCCCATTTTACAGATAGGGAAACTGAGTCACACAGAAGTTAAGTTACTTGACTGCAGTTACACAGCTAATAAATAGTGGAATCAGCATTTGAACCTAGGAAGTCTATGTCCAGAGTCTATGCTCTTAACTACTATCCTATGATACCTGTATTAGTGAGATTGAACATATTTTTAAGGTTTCTTTTCTTTGTTGTCATATGTAAGCACTCTTTGTGTAGTATAAGTATTTCACCATGTGTTTAAAACGTTTTCTTCCACTCTATTACTGGTCTTTTTACTTTGTTTTTGGTATCATAAACTCTTATTTCCTTTTAATTTTTAGATGATCAAATGTATCTATATTGAGTCTAGTTTTTAAATACTTCAAACAATGGAGAAGCTTTCTTTCTTTAAAGTAAATCACAATTATTATACAAATCAAATTGCCTACAGCAGCAGTTCATAATTATTGCCATATATTATCATTTTACTCCTAAAGTTACTATGTAGTATATAAGTTTTGAGAATTGCTTGGCATTTCAATTCCTCAGATATTCATTAAGTACGTATTAAATGTTAAGTATCATTCTAGCAATTCTGCCCTCTCTCTCCTGCATCATCAGCATTGCGATCTTTGCCATCAACGTACAACAGGCTCTTTTTCCTCCATTCTCAAATATAACCTTCTCTTAACCCCACTTCCTTTACCAGCTACCACTGCATTTAAAAAAACTGCTCAGATATACTGTCTCAGGCCTATGCAGCAGACCACTGTATTTAAAATTACAATCCAGTCCCTCCCAGTACTCCCAATTTTATTTACCCTACTCTACTTATTATTTCATTCAAAGTGCTTTTCACCTTCTAACATACTATCTAATTTAGTTGTTGTGAGTATTGTTTATTTCCTCTCGTTAGAATCAAAGCTGCATGAGGACAGAATCTCACTAGCACATAATAGGCTTTTAGTAAATATTTTTTAAGTGAATGAATGAATGCATTAATGCCAAGTAGTAGGGAAACAGAAACAAATAAGATACTGTTCCAGCACTTAAGTAGCTTATGGTTTAGACATTTCCATGTAATGTGGCAAATTCTGTGATAGAGGCATCCTGAAAATTTCAATAGGAAGGGAAGCAACTTAAAGAAGTTAGCTTAAGTGAAGATCTCCCCCATACACAATTTGAAAACCACTGAACTAAAAGACCTAGGTGTCCAATTTGTTTCTTTCATATCTGTACGATATACATGGGTGCATATATGTATCTATTCTGCAATACAATGCATAGTAAAATAAGTATGTTCGTGCAGAAATTTAACCTGAAAGTTCAGGTATGTAATCAGTCCTTTAGTATAAAAATTTATAATCAGGGGCCAGCCTGGTGGCATAATGGTTAAGTTCGTGCACTCTGCCTTGGCAGCCCAGGGTTCGTGAGTTCGGATCCTGGGCGCAGACCTTACACCGCTCATCAAGCTATGCTGTGGTGGTGTCCCACATACAAAATAGAGGAAGATGGGCACAGATGTTAGCTCAGGGACAATCTTCCTCACCAAAAAAAAAAAAATTTGTAATCAGATTAATCTTTACTTTTCTGTTGTTTACTCAGTAATCTATAATATGTGGTATATCCTATGAATAAATCACCATGTTTTCATATTTAAAGATACTAATAATCTTTAATGACAGTTCTTTTTCTCTGAACAGAACATGTGACCATCTGCGTTGTATAGTGTGTGATTTCTGGATAGTAAGCTACGATGACTACATGTGGGATAAATCATGCGATTATCTGTTTTTCAGGTAGGTTTCTAAAGAACTTCACTCTGTGAAAAATGTACCAAGTACAACTTTATATTTCTTATTTTGCCGTAATGTCTCTTGGTGGACTTGGCCAGATTGTGTGGCCTCCACCTCTTGAATATTTCTCTCCTCCATCTGTTCCTTTCCATCTGTCGGCTGTCAGCCTAGGTAAAGATATGTTACTTCTGGCCAAGAGTATAGAAATAGCCTCCTCACTAATTTTTCCGCCTACAGTCTCTTCTCTCAGACCACTCTTCCCTTACTGAGAATTAGAGCATAAGTCTATGCCATTCTCCTGCCAAAATCCTCTGCTTTCAGAGTCATGTCCAAATTCCTTAGTCTGGCATTCAAGACCTTCCACAATCCAGCCCCCATTCATCTATCATTCAGCTTTGTGTTTCTACAACATACTTTTCACCTTTACAAGATTTTAGCTACCTCAAAGTACTCGATACTCCCATTCCTATGACTTTGTGTAAGCTCTCCACCTCCTGGGACACCTTCCCACCATTTTATCTACGCAAACCCTACCTGTCCCTCAGAATACAATTCATTGTGCATCTTCCATGATTCCCTCACCACTATCTCAACTTCGAAGTAAATTCATCCTTCCCTGTGTGTCCACAGCACTTCGTACCCGTTGTAGTACTTACTGTAATATAAGATGGAAAATCTTGGGTTGATATATGTCTGCCTCCCTCCTTGTGGTTGGGATAGTGTCTTACTCATATTTTTGTAATTTGTACAGTTTTAAACACTTACTGAGTACCTAATATTTTTAAGATGTTATAAGTTATAAAAATGTATTTGAACTACGCATTCACATTTTCAAATAAAAATTAAGAGCTAAAAGTTAATAAAGTGCATATATCATGCATTTTTGGCCCCCTAAACCTGTGCCTAGACAAAGAGTATATTTTCAGATACAAGTAATCAGAATTTATTGCAGCATTCTCCAATAGCAAAAAGAAAAGGGTGAGAGTCATTTTTCCACACCTCTTCTGGCAGCCATTCTCATGTAAATCCATAGGAGTCTTTTCTACTTGAATAATTTTTAAACTTTTTCACATCAAGAACCACTTTGAAAATCTTATGAAAACTTTGAATCCTGTCCACACACACACAAAAATTCCAATATACAAAAAGATGGAAAAATTATCATTTGAGAGTTTTCACAGTCCCCAACCCAAATAAAGCTTAGTGCAGTCCCAAAATCCCAGGTCAGGTTAACCCACTTTTAATCCCATAGTTGGAAAAGTTAGCTTTTATTTCAGGTCCATTTTGCCTTTTCTGACTTTTCTAAATCCTCTACTTTATACTATCTTCTGGTTAACCTAATGAGTGGTTAGTAATCCCCGAATGTCCCCAAGATGAACCATCAATTTTTATAAAACTAGTGTAGGATAGTAGAACACATATGTGGTGAGCACAGGCATTAAGCTTATTGGTGAATTAGTTGGTACTTGAGGAACTTGTAGTGTCACAAGTTATCGAGAATATCAGTTGTTTTACTCTAGATCTGTGGCAGCCTGGTTTAAAAAAATATATACTTTTAGATAAAACAATGAGAATTAGAAGATTTATTAAAAACACTATTAGGGCCGGCCCCGTGGCTTAGTGGTTAAATGCGCGCTCTCCACTGCTGGCGGCCCGGGTTCAGATCCCGGGCGCGCACCGACGCACTGCTTCTCTGGCCATGCTGAGGCCACGTCTCACATACAGCAACTGGAAGGATGTGCGGCTATGACATACAACTATCTACCGGGGCTTTGGGGGAAAAATAAATAAATAAAATTATTAAAAAAAAAAAAAACTATTAAAAATAAATAACAATATTTGTTGTCTTTCCAAAATATACTAAATACAATATAAAAAACAAGTAATAGTTATTATTTAAATTAGTAAAAAATATTGTCTCAGCCCTCAAGAGGCTTAGGAATATTTAAGAGGTGCTATAACATCATGTGACAAATGTGACAGTGGAGATAGGTTAAAAGAAAGAGGGATATCACAGGGCAAGATAGCTACACCCACCCTGAGATATCAGGGAAGGCCTGAGTCTTGAAGAATAATTAGGAGTTTGCCTAGCAAATAAGATGGACACTGGTGTTCTTTTAGGAGGTATTTTTAAAGACACAGGTAAAACCACGTGGTATGTTTGGGGACTTACAAATAGTTTGGACTGTGCACAGTGTTGGATTCCAGGGCAAGAGATGGCAAGAGGCGAATGAAATAGGAGAGAGAGAAAAAAAAGAGCAGAGCCAGGAAAGCAAGACTGAGGAATTTGGACTTAATTCTTTAGGCAGTAGATAACCATTGACAGCTTTTCATCAGGGAAGATATCTGAATAGAGTTGAATTTTTAAAAGATAACTACTGTATAGGAACCAGGCTAGTTTAGAATCATGGGGATTAATGAAGGATGTTATGATAATCCAGTGGGAAAGAAATGAGCTTCTGAATTATGGCAGTGAGTAGGGTAGAGAGGAATAAATGTATTTGAGAGCTTTTAGAAGTAGTCCTGGCTGTGGAAGGCGAGAGACAAATATCATCTAGGATGAGTCTGAGTTTCTGTCTTGGTTTACATACACAGATGATGATACTGTCCATTGATAGAGGAAATTTAAGAACAAATTTGAAGGAAGAGGCTGTATGTTTATTTATGGGAGCATGTTGAAACTGTGGCTCTGAAGCTCTGGTAAGAAATGTAATCTATAAAGTGGTAGTTGAAACCAGGAGATTGGATGGTATTACCCAGGAAGGCAAGTGGGAAGCCTGTCAGTGAATGCAGAGTTAAGAGATCTTTTAGTTAAGATAGGAGATGCTTTGATGTTTATATTGTGAGGGGTAGGGAGGACATGAGAGGGGGAAGGTATGTGAGTAACAAGGTGTTGGAGGCTTTGGGGTCCAGAGTGCTGATGGAAAGCGAGCCTTGGCTAGGAAGAGGAGGCTTACTAGCTGTGACTGGGTGGAAGGAGGTAAGATAACTGATACGTTCAGGGGGAAAGGAAATGGGAGGCTTTTCACATCTGATGGCCTGGCGTCAGGAATGAGGATGTGATCTGCTGAAAGTGAAGGAGTGGAGGGTAGAAGAAACACTTGAGGAGGGTGGGGAATAATCGCTGAGGAAAACCAGAAGTAGGTGGTGATCCAAGGCAAGTTAAAAGGTTTGCAGTGTCATTGAGTGCCCAGCAGAAGAGCCATTTATTTTTAGTGGTATCAGTCTGCACATTGATTATACAGTGAAATGCTGTGCAGTCATTTGTTTTCTTGTCCTTATTTTATAGATGAGGGAAATAAGTGTATCCTAGCTTTGATGAGTTCTAGAACTTTCTAAAAGAAGTATAAGCTATACTTGACCATCCTGTAATAATAGCTAAATAAAATGCTGTTATTTTCCTATGAAATCATTGTTTTCTTTATGGGAAATAATGAAATTATTTTTCTTTCTAAGCTTTTAAGATATGTGCTTCTTAAAAAAAGTATTTGAAATATATTAATTAGTTCCCTGGCTATTCATGATTCCTACTCCTAAAATCTCTAATTAAGGATTCAATCAAGTATCAGATATTAAGTTTGTTAAAATATATTGCAGATTGAATAAAAAACATTTTTTTTCATTAAACACGTTTGGTTTTGTGGAGTTTTTTTCTTTCTGGTACAACTTAGGTTATTCATTTCTTCCCCTAGCTCATTGTAACCTTAGCTAAGTCACTTAGCTGGTCAGAGTCTCGGTTTCCTGAAATCAGACAGTTGGGTTGGAAAATCTCACAGGTTTTTTTAGGTTCTAACCTTCTAAATTGTGGCTGGATTTTGTACGGTACAGTACTGAATGTGGTACCCATTGGCCACCAGAGGGCACTTGATAGCCTGCCTTCTATTTCAGTGACATCAAAAGTAACAGATAGACAGCACTGTATATCTTTTTTAAATATTTACACTGTATTTCATCATTTTACTTTGTATTTTTTTCATCATTCTCCTGTGAATTTTTCTATGTTTTCTTCTGCCATGGAATATTTACATAAATTCAGTACACGGATTATCATGAAAATCATAATTGATTTTCCATTGATTAAACTTAAATTAACTTCTCTAGTCTTTGCTTATAATAGCATCGTGTCAGATGGTTATCAATTTTTATGGTAGTTCTGCCCATTGATTTAATTATTTTAACATTATTGACATTTAGTGCAGGATAGGCATTTATTTTGTTGCTGATAGTATAACTGAATAAGCATATCATTGAAACAAATGAAAGCTAAAATATCAGTTCAACACATGGAAATGACAGGCACTTTTTCTCTGTTAATGAAAAATTTCTATAGTTAACCCTATCAGAAGCCTGATATCTTGATACCTCATATACAGCCTCCATTTGGCATATTGCAGGCTTTTAGAGTGTGATATAGGTGAATATCTGAGGTAGGAGATCCTTCCCATTCTGTTCTCAGATCATGTCATCTCTGATAGGACAAGTCAGTAGTTCTTCAGCCTTTTAGGTCATTGTGTCCTATAGCAGCCTTTTAAGTAGATGTAGAGGGTTGCCGTTAAGAAGTACTGGATGCCGAGGAAATACCAGCAGAACCCTGAAGCACATCTTCTGTTGTTTGTGTGATGGAACCAAGGCTGTTTAGTGTTTGGATGTTATAAAGATAGGAGAATAAAGCACTTTAGACTTCCTTTTCTTTTTCCAGTCATTAAGCACTGAACAAAGCCACTCAGCTAAAACCTTCATGTTTTACCAATAGGAACAACATGCCAGAATTCCACAAATTAAAAACAAAGTTGGTAAAGAAGAAAGGAACGCGGGCATATGCTTGCCAGTGTAGCTGGAGAACTGTTGAAGAACTGACTGACCTTCAGACCGAGCACCAGCTTCGTTGGGTTTGTGGTAAACATTAAGAATGCAGAATTTTCACATTCAGACAGATGCATCCATGAGAGCAGTCTCCGTTAATCATCATAATATTTAGGTAAAGGTACATAGCAGTATTGTGCCCTTTGGAAAAAGATGGGAAATTTCATTTGATGACTGTACGAATTTTCAAAGATCAAATGGACTTGGCAAGAAAATGCACTTTAACATTTTGGAACTATTCCTTTGTTGATATATGGACACTTCACTTAGTAAGTAAGGTAACAAGTTATCCAAATTCTTCTTTGCTAGCCTATCTCCTGTTAAATGGAAGTTTAATTATGGATTTTCATACAGATATGTAGCCATTTGTTAGCAACTGCAGTACTACTGACTGCTAAAATGCTTAGCGTAAACATTCCTCGTTTATAGCATTTAAAGGGGATAAAGCCACCAGTGCAGAGAGGTCGTTGAGGAGTGTGTACATCACCTCCTCAAGTCTGTTGTTGCCAAAGATCATAATTTAGACATGGCAGAAACCAAGTGATCTAACTAAAGGTTTTTGGGGGGTACACATGTATTGTAAACGAAAATACTGCCTATATCTGACCTTACCTTACCAACTCAAAGTGACATTATACACAGTAATGATAAGTATATATTGCCAGTTTTAGCTTATTTCTCCTCTTGTTCATTTACATATGAGAAGTTATTTAGTTTGCTACTTTAGCGAATATACATTTATATATTAAAAAATTTTTTTGATGTACCTAAAATCACAAGGAAAAGTCCTAATATAGACAGGTCAGTTTTGGATTTTGCAAGTACTTTCTAGCCTTTAATGCCTAAAACTCCCATCAAGTAAAGTGAACAGCAAGTACGATATTTTCTTAGGTAGCTGTTGATTTTTCTGGTAGGATCAGATTGACATATTGTTTATCAGATGAATGCATGAAAAGAGAAATAAGACTGAGACTTGAGGAACCCTACAAAGCAGCACATCCAGGAAATCAGTTACCTCAAAGTTACCAGTTCCTAGCCCCATCAAGAGATTCTGGGGGCTTTCCAATCTGCCAGAAGCTCTTCACCACATGTGTCTAATGTATAGTTCAAATGTGTGACGCAAGGCATGTTGAAAGGGAGTAACTGAAACAAAGTTATGATCTACTTTAATATGTTGAATCCATTCCAGCCACCCTACTTAAGCAAAGAAGGAAAATCTGGTCATTAAAATTCTTTTCCTAGCCATGACACATTTGCATATGTGTGAAACTTAACTCTAGTAAGTCTAGCATTGCAACAGAACAAATCTCATAGTGGCAAATGCCACGTTTGTATTTTTATATTAAGAATATGTTTACAGATCTTATCTTTCAATAAAAATTTTTTACTCCCTAAGATTTTATCTCAGTGTAATTGTGTCAGAAACATAGGGGGATTTGGATTGAAGTCCCCTATTCCAAAAAATAGCGGAGCAATAAGACCCACACATTCAGAACCCCATGGAATTTGGCACATTAGTGATAATGGTGATGTTTTCTTTTTATTCAAATGAGCAAATTTACTAAATCATTAATTTGAAAATATTTTTTTCTCTTTTATTATTTCATCATAACCATCCTATAACTTGGATACATTTCTCATGTTTAGCATTCCATAACATAGTAATTATAATAATAATTCCCAAATGTCAGAAATGTATATATGGGGCCGGCCCCATGGCTTAGCGGTTAAGTGCGTGCGCTCCGCTGCTGGCGGCCCGGGTTTGGATCCCGGGCGCGCACCGACGCACCGCTTATCCGGCCATGCTGAGGCCGTGTCCCACATACAGCAACTAGAAGGATGTGCAACTATGACATACAACTATCTACTGGGGCTTTGGGGGAAAAATAAATAAATAAATAAAATTATTTTAAAAAAAAAGAAATGTATATATGAGTTCATGTTTTTGTTGGCAATTTATAAGCTTTTTAATATTGTACAATTTTAAATCTAAAATGTAGAATTACATTTATATACAAATAGATAAATTATTACCAGTTTTAATTTAAGCCAAAACTATTTTAGTATCAATATAGAAGAAAAGCATAGTTTCTAGTGAACTATAATTTTTAAAATACAAAGTCTGTAAAACTTTCAAGGTGTTTTACCTATTTGTTTTCAATTATTTATAATAATTTTCTACTTTTAGCAAGTATCTATTTTTTGTCAAGCCAGGTAGCTACTTTATTTGAACTGTATTATACTCTCAGACCCTTATCTTGCCTAGAAATGAATAAATAATAAATAGCTTTACTCTGTATTTAGTTCCATTTTCTATAGTAAAATATTCATATGGGGATTAATTTGAAATAATTTTGATAATTTCTTTTAAAATGTCAACAAAAAGTTTCTAAACATCCAATTGAACAGAAAATTTATTTAGGTTGAGGAGGAGAAGCATGCCATAAGTTTGAGAGAGAGAGTGTGTGTGTGTGTGTGTGTGTGTGTGTGTTTATGTGTGCGCGCGCGCGCACATATGGAAAAGAACGTGGGTATGTAAAGGAGCAGGTCCCAGTGCAAGAAGAGTGAGCCATGCTGATATGGTGGTATACGTCCAGACCCTGCATGTTAATGTCAGTAAGCTTAGCACCCTTCTTTTCTTGAGCCAAAGAAGATGGCATCAGATTATGATTTTGAATTAATTTCCTTCTTTTTCTTACTGATCTGATATTTTAAAATATGGAATAAAATGTCTTTGTATCCAATAAGTACTGTGATGAAGCTTAGAAGTAACTTTCAAATCCTGATTTTTCTCAGTTAAGTTTTAACAAAATCTGTATCAGCCAACATACTACTCCTAGTAATCAGCTTTACGTATTGTTTAAAATAGTTCTTGAAGGGAAGAAAAAATTCAAAATATACAATCTCTTTATAGATTTAACATCTTATATTTATTTGGGTTTGTGACACCATTTTGGGCCCTATTTTAAAAGATTGCATGGGATATATAGATTGACATGTGCTTGATAATTAAATTTGTTTTCAAACTTTCCCCAAATGCCTGGAGGTAATGGGTGACAATATGAAGTGTTACAAAATCAGAGTTAAGAGTCACACCCGTTGGAGAGTTACTTAACTTTTTGGGCTTCATTTGCCTCATCTATATGAATGGTGATATCTGTTTTGTAAGCTTGCTGTAAGGATTAAATTATATAACATGAAAAGTGACTAGCATGGTGTTAAGTTCAGAATAAGTGCTTAATAAATATTCTTTTTCCTTCTGAAAATAACACTATCTAAATTAAAGTAATAGTGCAGCATGTTTCTTAAGCAAAGCATTTGACCACGTTTATTTTTTCATTGTCTGCACATTCCTTATGAGAAAAGAAGCTATGCTATCATTTTTATTTTATAACTAGTAAATGCAAACATGGTCAACTTTATTTTTATATAAATTGAAACTACAATTTTTAAAAACAAAACAAAAACCCACTCACCCTACCCTTCTCTTCCTGTCTGGGTTTAAACCTTATTGATCATCATGAAGACTCTCCGGGCCTTTCACAGTACCTTTTCAGCTTCATCTGCTTCTGCTTCCCTCCTCTTCCAACCAAACCTACATGCTACTCACTATTCCTTAGATATACCTCACATTTTACTGCCTTCTTCATGTTTCTGCTCTCCCTCATCTTATCCTTTCAAAATCTGATTCATTTTTCAAAGCCTCTCTCTTGTACACCAGTCGTTCTTAGAGTGTTGTCCACTCTCAGGGGAGTCGCTAGGAGTCTTTCAGGGGGTCCATGTGGTCAAATCTATTTTTACAACACTAAGACGTTAATTTCCTTTTTCGCTGCATTGACATTGGTGCAAATGTAGGTAAACCTGCTGGCACCTTACTTAGCATGAGTCCAAGCAGTGGCACCATGCACTTGTAGTAGAAAAAAACAGTTTCACTTAGCATATCCTTGATAAAGGCAGTAAAAATTATTAATTTTATTAATCTCAGCCTTCAAGAACATATCTTTTTACTATCCTTGTGTGACTAAATGGGGAGTATACAAAAAGCACTGTGCAACTGGTTTTTGAGCTGAACAAATCACTTTTTTCATAGAATCCATTTTTGGTTTTTTTTGTTTTGTTTTTATTTATAATTTTTTATTTATTTATTTTTTCCCCCAAAGCCCCAGTAGATAGTTGTATGTCATAGTTGCACATTCTTCTAGTTGCTGTATGTGGGACGTGGCCTCAGCATGACCGGAGAAGTGGTGCGTCGGTGGGTACCCGGGATCTGAACCCGGGCCACCAGCAGTGGAGCACGTGCACTTAACCGCTAAGCCACGGGGCCGGCCCCCATTTTTGTTTGAAAGAACAACTGGCAGACAAACTGTGGGTACCCAGACTTGAATATATGGCACACATTTTCTCAAAAATTAAGTGAGTAACCTCCAGGAAAATAACTGACATTATTTGTTGCCGATGATAAAATTCAAATCTTCAAGCAAAAATTAGAATTTTGTTTGGAAAACTTGTATTCACCACTGTGAGCATCACATCTTCTCCAATACTTAAAGACTTTCCTGATAAGACTAGTGGTGAAATGAACAAGTGATTTTGGGGGGTGCTATATAATGAAATGTGACAATATTTGGAAGATCTATATAATTCAGCAAACCATTATTGCCAAACAACCAATATGCATTGGTTACAATACTGTGCATTTAAAGTGCAAGATAGACCAATGGATTTTAATGTAACAGAGTACTAAAAGTTCATTGATATGATTTCATTTCCACATTGCAACTAACTTTTAAGAAACTAGCACTTGTCAAGTTTTGGTGTAGTATTGAAGAGCCACGATTATCTGAAAAGACTATTAAAATACTCTTCTCTTTTCCATGTCTGCATGTCCAGACTATATGTCTTTTCCATGTCTACATGTCCAGACTACATGCCTGCATGAGGCTAAATTTTCTTCTAAGGCTTCAACTAAAACATCATCTCAAAAGAGTGAGTGCAGCAGTAGCTATGAGAATCCAGCTATCTTCTATTAAGTCAGAGATTAAAGAGAGTAGCAGAAATGTAAAACAAATGCAACTCTTACTATATTTCTTTTGGAAAAAATAGTTATTTTCAATAAAATTTGACAACATGTAATGGGTTTATTATTATTTTTAACTTAAATAGTTTTTATTTCTAATATGATAAATATCAATATATATAACCACAAAAACCAAGCTCTTTGGGGTTCATAATCATTTTTAAGAGTGTAAAAGGGTCTTGAGACCAAAAAGATTGAGAACTGTTACACACAATCCTGATTACCCTCCCTGCCCACACCCCACCCCAGCCTAAAGATGTGATTTCTCCCCCTTTCATCTGCTTTCAAATTTTCTATTTCTCGTGTAATACCTTGTATTATAATTATGTGTGCTTACTGTATTCATCTTGGAGATTAGATGCCAAACTTTTTAAAAGTCTTGAATGGTCTCTCAGTGGTATAGGGGAAACCATCTGGGACACTTGTGCGGCTAACTTCCTGGAGCACTGTGGGTAAGCTACTGTGTTTTGGGGCTCATCTATAAAATGAGAGTTGGATTTAATAAGTTATAAGTTTCCTTCTAGATTGAAAATGGTATGAATACTGTTCCTCTCAAAATCCTTTGTGCTAGCCGTACACTGGGAGATGAGGTATGTGTAGTGGGGCTCAGATTCTGGGGTCAGAGACATGGGTTTCAAATACGTGATCTGCGTCCTCTCGGAGCTTTTAGTCAGTGGAGGAAAGAAGTGAACCTCTTACTGCTGAGACCGTCAGTGCTCTCAGAGAGAAGTAATCAGGTCCTTACAGAAGACAGGCATTTAAATCAGGATGGGAAGGAGGGAGGTTCTTCTTCCTTGTATGAAATGATTCTTAAGTTGTCTTGATGTTTTTGAAGAACCACAAGTAAATTGATTTGACTTGATTTTTATAGTGAATGTGGGCGAATGCAGTGGTAAGATCTGAGGTTGCACTAGAGAGGTCAGTAGGATTGCATTAAGTAGGATGCATCAGTAGGATTGCATAGTCCCATGGGATAGAAATTGAACTAGTCGGAAGAGGCAGTTGAGAGAGAAAGTAAGTGTTTGTCAAAACACTTTTTTCAAGTGACATGTACTGTGAGTGGTACAGTTGTTCACAATTGCTCTTTCCACTCCCTCAGGAGGACTGCACATCCTCACCTGAACTCAGGTGGATAAGAATGACATCTCACACTTGGAGAATGAAAGGACCTCAGGGAGGCCTTTCCAAGAAAGCCATGTTCAGTTAAGGCCGAGTGAGGACGTGTGGAGTTTACTATGAAATGGCTGTTCCAGAAGGCGTGGTGAATGGAGTTGACCAAGAGGCAACAATGGAGGAAGATGGGGGAGCAGGGAAGGGCAAGAGATGGGGAAGACGAACAGAGCAGATTTGAGATGAGAGCCTGGAAGGAACTTACATTTCAACCCAAAAACAATAGGGGTCAGAGCAGTGGGGGATTGGCCAGCCTCAAGGATCTAACTGAAAGCCTGGTTCCAACTAGACACGGGGTGCCCGTGTGCGGCAGGCTTGCGGCCCTGGGGCGTGGCCCAGGCTGCCGGACAGCTGCTCTTGCACCCAGGCCAGCAGTCTACATCCTTTGCTCTCAGTTTTGAATAGAGTTGATTCTAATAAAATTCAAATTGTTAGGAGACTGCAAAACTCATCTCTGGCTGGAAGAGTGCAAAGTGCTGAAGAAAAAATGTATTGAAATGTAGTCATTATCTTCAGAAAGCCATTTACAGGCCTTCTGAATACTGAGGAGTAAGGTCTAAGAACTAACACTTTCTTATCAAGAATTTGTTCATCAGAACAAGTTATTATCGGGGCTGAGAGGATTGGGATTCAGCCAGACAAAGAAGGCTGACCTAGACTGAGGGCCCAGGCTTCATTTTGCTAGAGATCAGTACCAGAGGAGAGGCAAGAAGGATGGTCCCGTGAAATAGTTTCATCATTATTCTTATTTATAGATGAGGAAACTGAGGCCCAAAGTCATATTGTAAATAGCAGAATAGAATTCAAACCTAGTCAACTCTGCATCTATGTAGAAAGGAAAAGGAGAAGTTGCTTTATGCAAGATGAGCTAGAGCAGATCCTCAGTTGAGTAAGTCAGGGCTTTCACCCTGGTGTTCCCCAGCAGAGCCCTGATGGACTAATAGATAAAAACTCGTGACTGTGAGAACATATAATCTCAGTTTTACCAGAATAACACTCAGATATTTTCTATGACTTTGTTTAGAGAAAGCACGATACAGTGCCCAGGTGTAGCTAGGTTTCAGGTTGTCTCCCAGTGCTGATGGACAGGTGGTAGCTTCCAGGAACAATATGAGAAGGAGGCAGGTTGGGCAGAGTGGGAAAGAATTCCATAATCCATTAGTCAAGTGTGCCATGGGCTCAGGAATGAGGAATGAGAGACTACCATGGATTTGATAACCCTGGGACAGGGTTAGGTCCTGGGTTCTTGTCTTGCTCAGTGGTTCTCAACTCTGGCTTCAGATTGAGACACCTGGAGAGCTTTAAAAAGTGCCAGTGCCCAGGCCCTAGGCCCAGAAATCCCTGATTAATTTGTCCGCAGCAAGACCCAAGCATCAATATTTTTCAAAAACTCTCCCAGTTATTCCAGTGTCAAGCCAGTGTTGATATCCACTAGAAGCAATATGACCTTGGGCATGTCACATTCCTCTTTGGGCTTTAGTGTCCTCACCTGTAAAAAAAAAAAAAAAAAAATCATTTAGCTAAGAGCTTTCACTGCCAGTATAAAAATATGAGGTTTAATACTAAGTGATTCTTAATGTCCCCTCCAGGATTAAACTTTCATGAATCTCTTTTCATGATGTAATCATTCTAAAATAATTATTTCATTTAGGGTTCAGAGTGTATTGTCATCAGTGTTTCTCTCAGTCCCTAAAAATAGCATGGCGTCAATACCAAGTTCAAGGTTTGAGTCCCGTAACGACCCATTCATCTTACATGGAAAAGAATAGCAACCTCCAAATGTGGATAATGCAAATCCTCCCCACTAGGAGAAGCACCTCAGAGCATGTGGCCCTTCGGAAAGGGAGTCACTGACACCATCTTCCATTGCAAAGAGCAGCACTTACTAATAATACCAAGTACAAAGCAGGACTCTAGAAAGTAGACAGAAAAGAATTTTAAGTCAGTAGAGAAACTTTACATAACTTAAAAGCCAATGTAAGTTGTTATATTCAAGATGTTGTACAACTGACATCCACAAGATGTGTAAGGAAAATTATAAAAGATTTGCTCTCAAAGAATATAATGCTTTAGGGCCGGCCCCATGGCTTAGCGGTTAAGTGCACGCGCTCCCCTACTGGCGGCCCGGGTTCAGATCGCGCCATGCTGAGGCCACATCCCACATACAGCAACTAGAAAGATATGCAACTATGACATACAATTATCTACTGCGGGCTTTGGGGGAAAAAAAAAGGAGGAGGATTGGCAATAGATGTTAGCTCAGAGCTGGTCTTCCTCAGCAAAAAAGAGGAGGATTAGCATGAATGTTAGCTCAGGGCTGATCTTCCTCACAAAAAAAAAAAAAAAAAGAATATAATGCTTTATTTATACATTTTTCTTGAGGGATAAAGGATTAAACAAGATTATTCCCAGTGGATTGAGGGATATCCTATTATAAGTATCTTTAGCCTCAGCATATAGCACCTGGAACGACCCAGCAAGTGCCTTCCAAGTCCCTTCCCTCTGGCCTTGGTTTCCCTCCACAGCTGTCTATGTACAAAAGACCACTGGGCTTCTTTCCACTCAGCTTTTATGGAAGACCTTTAGGTATTTAATGTAATTGCCAGCACAAATTTATTGTGAACTATCCCAGATCCAGTGAAAACCCAGGAAATGGAAAGGATTTGTACGGCCCCACCTGTAAAGGCATAGATGATGTGTGCATTCGTGAAGCTCAGCACCATGTCCTCAGCAAAGGAGCTCCATGCTCCTTCTTGCCTTTGCCCCTGTTAATCAGCAGAGTCATGCCCTAAGTAAGCAGCTGTGCTGGGTGAGGTTAGGAGCACAGGTCCGGAGTCAGGCTTCCTGGATTTGAATTCTGGCTCTACAGCTTACAGGGGATGAGATGTGTTACAGGTCACAACCCCCCTGAGCCTCTACTCCCCAACCTGTGGAACAGAGATTATAAGAATGCTTACCTCACATAATTGCTGGGAGGAAGTGAATGAAATAAATAATCCATGGAAAGCATTTAGCATGGTACCTAGCACATAGTAAGTGCTTAGTAAGTGTGAATTCTTTGCTAAGGTCTCTGTCAATATGAACATGCATACCTTAAAGACAGCTTTCTGCCAAAATTCTAAACAGGTTTTCACCTTCATCATTCTTCCTGTGTGGCGTTAAACATGTTTTAGCACCGCCAAGCTTCACCTTATAGCAGGCAACCCAAAGTGATCCACTTAAAGGGAGCTTCAAAGCACAGGCGCGTTTCTCTTCAGTTGCCCGCTTGCACTGTGCTGGGTTCGTGGCAACAGGGCCCAGAGATGGAAGTCATCAGACAGGAGTAGAGTTGGTAAAACATGAGTCGTTTCCTAAGGAATTGTAATAATTGGTCTTTGATGTTAAGTGTCTTTGACTCTGGTCAATACCAAACATCAAAATACAGACATCTACAGGCAGAGCTATTTCACAACCTAGTGAAATTCAATGCTGGACATCTCCCGTTTGCTCACCACTGATTATAATATGACCAAAATGGAAACTGCTAGACTGCGTGCCAACACTTGTGCTAGAAACATGCACTGCTCACAGAGAGGGAGAAAGGAAAGCACTTCACTTAAACTTCTCCTTTTATAGTCTAAAATTCTTACTGCAACTAAGGGTCAGCTGTTGAGTCATATTTTGAGCCCAACTTCGGCCATCCCTGAGGTCTGAGGGACCCAGCAAAGGAAGGAGATCCTGAAGAAGGCTTTACAGGGCTAAAGCTAGTTACAGTGGAGAAGAGAGGGACAAATTTTGCTCCAGGAACTTGGGGATTTAAAAAGACCCATTATTCTGAGCCCTACAGACTCGGTAAAACTAATAAATTGAGAATCCAGCCCATAGGGGGCAGCCCTGCACTGAGGACCCGATCTAATTTCCATGTTGGGCTTTGGTCTCGGAGACGCACTGAGAACACTTTTCTGAAACATCATCTGTTCCATTTTTCATCAAAAGCTGTCTGCTGTTGTTAACGATATCCTGCAGTGGTGGAGTTAAATGTGTTTCTCGGGCCGAAAACAGAAATCCTCCCTAGTCTAAACTACCAGTCTTTGTTTTTAGGAGAAAAGGATAGGCCCCAAACACTAGCTCAGTCTTACCAACGACGTTTAACAACCCTGTCTACACCGAAGCACTTGTCATCTTGAGCTTGTGGCTCCACCTTGGAAAGAAAATTGGAATATTTTAACTGATTCACTTCAAAAATCGACTCAAGCACTTCAAGAAATCTAAGTGGATCTCAAGTTAAAAAGGAGCGATGAAATGATTCCTCACCTACAACAAAAGATGGGAAATCAAGGTGGCAGGCTTGGCAGAGGCGCTGAGGAAATGGCAAGGGTGCATGAGTTTGTGCTGACAGGCTTTCCACCGGGAAAGCATATCTTCATGACCTCTGGCCATGATGGTTCACAAATATTCCCAGAACACAGTGATTTGGTTGTATTTTTAAGGTTTTTTATTTAAATGTACAAAAAACACAGAAAAGAAAAAATTATTTCATACTCTCACTTTTTTGTGCATTGAAATACAATATATAAAAATGCAGAAATCCTGCACTAGCCCAAGAGGTAACTGCTGTTCATTTGGTGCCCATCCTTCTGGACTTTAGGATGAATGGATGGAGATATTTACTGAAATTTTTTTCTTAACAAAAATGGAGTCCTAATATGTATATATACCTGCCACTTGCTTTTTTTTTACTAAATAGTATATTGCAGACATCTTTCCTGGCCAGTACACGTAGACTTACCTCATTATTTATAATGGTTCCATGGTATTCCATGGTATGGATGTTCCATGATTTATTTGACCATTCTTCTATTTTTGGAGATTTCTGTTTCAGTGTTTTTCTGCTATAAACAATGCTTCAGGGAATATCTTTGTACATATATCTGTACATGTACTTGCTAGTATTTCCTATAGATTATTAATAATGGGATTACTGGCCAGAGTCTGCATTTCTAAGAAGCTTCCAGGTGATGGCTATACTGCTAGTCTATGGACCATGTTTTGAGCAGCCAGGCCATGTAAGTAGTCCATCATGTAACAATTCCAGCTAATCTGAGATTGATTTGCTCCACATGCCAAAGAGGCTACACATAGGCACTCTGGAGCCAGTGGAGCCCAGCCTTTCCCATTTGGTGAAGCTATCTTGGACCTTCCAGATCAGCCCATCTGAGTCTAACTGAGGTCAGCAAGTGACCTTGTTGGTGTGGAGCAGAATTGCTCCAGGCAAGCCCTGTCTGAATTCATGATTCATAAATTGTGAGATATAATAAATGGTGGTTGTTTTAAGCCAAAGAAAAAGAAAAAATTAGGATTGCTTGACCATGGAATGTGCACATTTTTAATTTAGATAATATTGCCAAATTACCCTTTCACAAGATTGCATCGGTTTATATTAGTGCCAACTATAAATGAGAACAACTAGTTTTCTCCCTAAAGGAATGGAATGTAGAGTATACTTGTTGAGCATTATTGGCTTTCAAAATATATTTTATTATAAAATATTTCAAACATACAGGAAAGTGCAGAGAAGAGGGTAAAATACTGATTCATAAGTATTTTTATTGCTTCTTGAGTCAAATTTAATTATTATTTTTCTCCAGAAAATTATCCACTTCAGCTAAATTGTTAAACTGAAATTTCAACCCAAATTTAACTTCAAAGCCCAAACTCATTTCGTTTACTGAGATCCCTTTTCATATAGTGTAACTCAAATCGTAGATAAATGATATTGAAAGTCTCAGACTTTGAGTCCTATTGCCTGAGTTGCTTCTGAAGATCACAGAACTTAAAAGGAGAAGAAAGAGAAAACAAACATTTGGCTGGTCCTCTGGCCCTCCCCTCCTCTCTCCCAGCCACAGCCGAAGTCGGGCCACTCCCTTGGCTTTGGCACCCCGCAGGCTGCAGACAAGCGCGTGAGCCACAGCCTCGGCATCAGAATTCTGCCAGAGCGTCGTGGAAGAGGGGCTGGGGCGGGGGCAGGCAGGGAGTGGGAACAGGAGTTTGCTATGAGGTTCCTATTGGCAGGGATTGGGAATGAGAGGAGGCCAGGGAGAAATAGGGAAATGAAAAATCCTTGAGAAATGCAAAGCAAGAGGAGCCAATCAAAGTTATATTCCAAAAAGAGAGAGGCGTGTAAATGATGAGCGCCTGAGCAGAGAGTTCAGGCAATCCAGTCCCAGGCACCTGGTGATAGGGCCATGGAGCTCCCAGTGCAGAGGCCGCTGGCACAGAAAGGCACCTGACATCCAGTGCTACTTTCCTCACCTGGGGCAGGTGATAGAGGTAAAGAGATGGACGCCAGAGCCCTGTGCTCAGATGTGAGAAGACAGCTGAGTCGGTTCTTTAGCTGCTATTCCAACTCCCCATTGGCTGCCTGGGCAAGCATGAATCCACCACCCATGGAAGAGGGCTCCCTGGGGCCAGCCGTCACCCCCAGAGCCTCCTGGGGAAGAAGAGCCTTGTCTGCCTTCACGTACTGTGACTCTCAATCAGTTAGAAAATGGAGGCTCAAAACAAGGTCACAAAAATTCTGATATTGTTTAAATTATTACATTGAGCAAATTAGTGCATTAAATTAGTGTACAAAAGTACAAGCCATGCAATAATTACAGAATTTAATTACATATAGCATATATATTGTATGTAATATAGAAACTGTATATCTACATTTTCTTCTTTTACAGTGCATTACAGGCAGTGGGTTCCCCAGGGCTTGAATGGCGTCTTGACCCCGCTCTGTTCTCCCACCGGTGAGCAGCTGCTGCTGTTCTTGCCCTACCGTAGGAGCTGTATGCCAGGACCTGCCGGTTTTAAGTGAAGTTTGAACACCTTCAGTCCTGTCACTGTATCTGTGTATTTATTGTCTCCTTTGCTGTAATATCAAAATCTAAGCCTGAACCCTTGGTGAGTGTTCCCAGTAGGCCTCCTGTCTTCCCACCCTTAAGAGACCCTGTGCCAGAGGGTCCCCACCATCCTGCAGCCCCACAGACCAGCCTGGGTGCTCCACCATCAGCCCACATCATTCTGTGTTCATCCAGTCATCCCCAAATGCTGCCTGTCCCCACTTGACTGACAACCACAGCAACTGCCACCACTGCACTCCTAAGGTGAGGGCCTGCCCTGTTCTCACCAGTGTTCTCTCAGAGGCGAGGAGTAGCAGCCTTTCTAGGATCAGTCACGGGGACAGGTTTTCAGCTCTGCAGAAGTCCACTGGCCAGTGAGGGAGCACACTGTATCAGGAGGGTGCTAGAGGGCCTGCAAGGGAGCCCCGGGGGGTGCAGGGTGAGCGGGGCAGGAAGCATGTCAACAGCACAGTCAGCTAATTCATCACCCACGCGTCCACTTAACCTTGCTGAGTGACATTTAAACACGGGAAGGAACTGTGAATGCCCTTGCTAGATGCTTTGACCCTAGAGCTCTCTCAGTGTTGAAGTTTGGCATGTCCTGAAGGCACATGTGTTGTTCCTACTTATAACTTGTGTCTTCTCAGCGGGGGCGGGGCTTCAGGACAGGGGACACGAGGCCAGAAGACAGTATCTTAGAATGGGAGTATCAGAACTGGAAAGGACATTACACTACATCATTAATCCAGCCCTTGTTTTTTACAGATGAGTCAATAGGCTCCGAAAGTTGAAAGGCCATGCCTACAGACACACAGATAGTTGGTGTCAGGAACTTCTTTAGATAAGAGGAGTCTTGGAAATTATCAAGTCCAGCCAGGGGCAAGTGGGCCTCTGGAAAAGAGTATCTTTGATGCCTTCCCCCCGCCTTTGGCCTGCCTAATTCTTGCTCTCACGTTGTCAGGTGTGTGACCTGCCCAGGGCAGACCTGTCCAGATGGTCCCCTGGGTTCTGCCTCCCTCCTGCCACCTCCCCTTTCTTAACCAAGACAACCCACTCCTGCCCTATCAAGGCTTCTGCCTCTGAAACCAGCTCTCCCAGTTGAAAAATGAGCTGATAAATGCCACCCCCCACTGAAGAGCTGATAATGGCTCCTAATGGTTCTGCACTCTAATGGATATTCTTTTTTTAACTCAATTTTTGAAAAGGCAATATATTCATGTGGCTCAAAATTCAAACAATATAAAAATTCTCATTCTGCCTGCCTGCCTTCCGCTGAGCCAATTCCCACCCCAACTCCCTGCAGGTAACTATTTTTATTAGTTTTCTGTGTATCTTTTCAGTTTTTTTAATACTCATATAAGCAAATACATATTTACAGAGAATTCTTAAGAGTTCTCAGAACCGTAAGCCAAAGGAATTCTGCTAACAGTAGAACTTCAGGCACTTTGAAAATCTCATTGAGCAACAAGGCTTTCCCAGGGCCTCTTTTGTTATGACGGATAAGTGGCTGCCTTCTTGTAGTTGAAGTTCCTTGCTCTGAAGAAAATGAGTTCCAATGGGACTCTGTACCAAGATCATCACCCAGAAAGAACCACAATACGTTGCCTCATTCCCAGGTCTGAAAGGAAGAAGGGTGGGGTTGGAGAAGCTCTGAGACCCCTCTCTTCATTTCTTGATTCATTTATTGAACATTCCTATGCGCCAGGCACTGAGCCAGGCCATGGGGACACAGACAGAGTCCCTGTGCTCATGGCAAAAGGAAGACAACATAGACCAAGGCTATCATTTAGATTATTTCAATTGCACCTGACAGCAAATTTAACCCAAACAGGTCTATGTTTAAAAAGGGAATTGATTGGCTCCCATAACTGAAACGTGCAAGGATAGAGTTGGCTTTAGGTACAGCTTGTTTTGGAACTTAAATGATGTCACTAGGAGCCACCTCTTGGCTCTGCTCCTTCTGGGTTAGTTCAATTCTCAGGCTACTCTTAGTGGCCCAGGCAACCTCAGGTTCCTATCATAACTGCCTTAGGCCACTGGAAGTGAGTGAGTCAGGGATCCCGAGAACTCAAACAAATATCCAGGGATAGAGTGTCCTTAGCCCTGATTGGCTTATTTTGATCACCTGCTCATTCCTGAACCAATCACTAAAGCCAAGGGGGATGGACTGTATTGATTGGTCTAACCTAGGTCATATGCTCCACTCTCAGAGCCCAAGGGTGGGGGTCAACTTTACCCCAAGCACATATGCTGAGAGTGAAGGAAGGGTGGTACTGTAAAATAAAACAAGGGTACTGTAGCCACACACACAAAATAGGCTGCCAGGCCACAAAAATAGGGAATATCCACCCCATCCATGTAATTACAAGTGAGGTGAGTATTTTAAAGGGGAATTGCAAGGTGCCACAGGGGTCCTGACACAGGGTGAGGCAACAAGGGCATGTTCCCTAAGGAAGGAGCAGGCATCACCCAAGTGAAGGTTGTGGGTTTATATTCATGGGAGGGGAAACTGGCATGGGGAGGCCCAGAGGCAGGAGAGAATGAAGCCCTTTTTAAGTTCCTTGCGAGGAACTTAAAAATCTACAGTATGACTGGGGCTCAGAGAGCAGGCATGGGGAATGACATCAGTGAGGCAGGAAACCCACATGGGACAGGAGCCTATAAGATGGACCTGCCACCTTTGACCCAAGCCATAGTCCACTGCTGAGCTCCAACGTAATGGATTCTCTGGTGGGCTGAGTGTTCAGGCCTCTCACCAGCATGGTGGCAGGGGACCCGGTGCTTTGTGAGTATGAGGATCAAATCTGACTATGTCACTTCTCTGCTTAAAACACAGAGTTCCACGTTCAACATGGCCTTCAAGGCCCTGCCCACTCTCCAGCTTCCTGTCTCGCCCACCCTTGGCTTCTCCCTGTGCTTGGTCCCACATCCCCAATTCAGAGGTCCATTCAGAGGGGACTCAAGCCAGGTGTGGGCACAAGCTGCAGGCCTGTCCTCAGGACCCATTCTCAGGCACAGCACCTGGCCTCACTGTACTCACCAAGGCTGCCTCTCCACTGGATGCCCACCCTGTGAACTGAAGCCTGGACAGCAGGTTTCTTAGGGCCTGGGGTCGAGAACAAACATGCAGAGTGAGCCGTAACCTTCTGGGATGAGGAGAGGCCAGCAGAGCAGGGGGCCATGGGACCAAAAACGATGCTTCTGAGCACTAGCTCTGGGCTCTGACACTGCTGAAAGCTGATCCAGACTCCAGCTTTGAATTCCTGGGGAAATTTTTCATGACTACTTTGGGGAAAGCTGTGAGAAATGTGACTTCTTCAGGGTCACATACATAGGAAGGTGGAGAAAGCAAGACAAGGAAGGTTCAGAACGCCATTTAATGCCTAGTATCTCTTACCCTTGGTTCTGGGCAGAATTTTCTCCCCACTTCCTCTCTGGTTTCTGACTTATATTTAAGCTGCTCAGTTTACATATGTGTTTTTAATCATATATTACCTCCACTACTTTCTGGAAGTAGATTAATAAATAAATGAAAGAATATTATGAAAGTGGGCTCTTTAATTCCACAGAGCCATCATAGGTGTAAAATAATTTGCTATAGATCTACTCCAGGTCCTCCTACATTTTAAGGCACTTCCTTATCTTATGTCTGTGCTGTGTCAAAGTGGAATCACAGCCACCACCAGTGGACCGTCAGCTTCCTCTATTTAATCAGTTGCTCATTAATGCACAATATACAATTTCCTCCTGACAGCTCGACAAGGGTAACTACAGCTGCAAGCACACATCTGTGTTTAGCTAACCGACCAGCCAGGCTCACGCCAATCATCTTTTATGCAAGAAGACTGAAAAAGTGGATAAAGGCTCACAGGGGCCCGGATGTTCTCTTGAATGCGGTTTGTGTGTAGTAATTGCCATCTGCATTTTCTCATTCATCAGCTGGAAAATGACGCTCCTCCGGATCTACTCTTAGAATCTGACCTTAGAGGTCGACCACTCCCATCTCCGCTCCAACTCCAATCTCTAATCAAATCCTCCAATCTCACTCCAATCGAATCTCCGGCTACAACTCCAGACTCTCACAGCACACAGCTCCTCCTTCAGTTTTGTACAATTTAGTAAATCTCAATTTTATATTTCTTGACATTAGAACTGTGGGAAGCCCACACAGAGCTTCTTGCAGGCTGAAGCCATGGCTACAGAAGGCTGTGGAGAACCCCCCAGCCGAGGGGAAGGTCCGTGCAGGATGGAGACCCTGGCAGTGCTAGGTGCCACTCAGTTGGGACATCAACCCTATTCCTCAGCACCCATCTGCCCGTTCTCCTCTTTTCTCCAGAGTATCTCCAGGCACATTAGGGATATGGCTGTGAGCTCTTTAAAGCAGTACTTGATCTGTCTGAATGTCTGTGTGACCATTGTTTCTACAAGGCCAAGTGACTAAACCAACCCTCCTCTCTCCTCCCCCGACACTGGAGCTGAGCAGGGACGAGACGGCAGGATGGCTGGGGCCTTTTCTCTGGCCTCCTCCCCGGAGCAGGTGCTCCTCACTGCCTATCCGCCAGGGCTTCCAGGCACCTGCTAAGCCCTTTCCCAACAGAGAAAGTGAGTCCCAGTCAGAAGCCTAACAGCAACTATCCCCCACGCGGAGAGAGGTCACGTCTGAAACAGCCACCTTTCTTGCTAAGCCTCACACCACTTAAGCACTCCTTAAAAACAAGCCCTGTGCAGCCTCTATGGAAAACAGTATGGAGATTCCTCAAAAAATTAAAAATAGAAATACCTTATGAGCGAGCTATCCCACTACTGGGTATCTACCCAATGAACCTGAAATCAACAATCCAAAGAGGCTTATGCACCCCTATGTTCATCAGAGCATTATTCACTATCGCCAAGACATGGAAGCAACCCAAGTGTCCCTTGACTGATGAATGGATAAAGAAGATGTGGTATATATATACCATGGACTACTACTCAGCCATAAAAAAAAGACAAAATCGTCCCATTTGCAACAACATGGATGGACCTGAATGGTATTATGTGAAGTGAAATAAGCCAGAAAGAGAAAGACAAACAGTGCATGATTTCACGCATATGTGAAAGATAAACCAACACACGGACAGATAGAACTGTTTGGTGGTTACCAGGGGCTGGGGGGGGTGGGGGTGGGCACAAGGGGTGGAGGGATGCACTTATATGGTGACTGACAAACAATAATGTACAACAAAAATTTCACAATAAAAAATAAATAAAACAGAAAAAAACAAGCCCTGGGTGACTCACCTCCCACACGCCAAGTAGCCTTGAAAGTGTTTTGCTAGATAAAAGGCCATCTACTCCTGAGACAACTCTGCCCTGCCTCCCCTCTCCCAGCAAAAGTAGCAGCTCCTGCAATTGTTCACGGCTGCACATCAATTTTCTCCTCCACCTCAGAAGATCCATCTAGCAACAGTGAGCGGCATGCATGGTGTTGGGGAAGGCTGGAGGCAGCCAGGCCAGTTAGGAGAACAGGGCAAAAATAAGACGGAGAACTGCACGGTGGCGTGGGGGCGGAGAGAGGGGTAACACCTAAGCCATGCAGCTCACGCGTGGTCCTGGCGGGGCAGAGTGGGCATCACCTGGGAGCTGGTTAGAAATGCAGACCCGCGGCTCCCACCCCAGGCCTGCTGCATGAGAAGCTGCACTGTACAGATCCCCGGTGATGTGAAAGTCTGAGCTGCGCTGAATTCTATAGGACTCCATGATTGATGAGATCATGCGCGAGTCTCCAGGTCATTGCTTTACCCTCCCCCACAGCTACTGTGAGTAATAAAGGCCAGGTGCAAGGTCTTCATTGTGCAAAGTAAGAAAATGCACCTTTTCTTACTGAATTCTGGTAACAGCCCTGGGAGGTGGGTATTGTTGTCCCCATTTTACAGATGAAGGGACTAGGCTTAAAGGGGTTAGACTACTTGCCCAAGGTTACAAACCCAAAGAGCTGGGATTTCACCCCAGCTGCTTGACCTCTAGACTTGCCACGTGAGAATTCCTGAGGCAGGAATTCTTTGCTTTAGGGGCTGCGCCCAAAACAAAGCCTCAAGCCAGAAACAGCCCCACTCTAAGTCCCAGCTGGAACTCACTTTATGAATCTGGGCAGGGGCTCCCAGGGGCCTCCCTGCAGGGGCGGGAGGAACAGGAGGGGCCCGGCAGGGCCCTGAGCTGTTCTCGTGAACAGCTGGGCACGAAGTCCCGGCGCGCAGGCCCTGTCCAGGCCTGTCCTTCACAGCAAGTTCCCTCGGAACAAAACAGAGCCCCTTGGGCCTGGGCCTGACTCAGCAGCTCTGGGGCGGGCGGGGACACATCGCCACAGATCTCATTTCTGTTCCTGTCAGCTCACATGCTCCTCTGGAAGCTGCCCTGCCTGCAGCTTCACCGAGTTACAGCCCCCAGCTCAGAGACCTCTCTCCAGAAATGCAATTACAGCTGCTCTCTCTGCATCCAATGCCAGTGTCCTTCCTCTGTGCCAACTGCCCCAGGCAAAATCAAAGGCTCCAGGCTCCCACACAATGCAGCACAGACAACTCTGCAAACGTTAATTGCGCAGATATTATGTGCCAGGAACCATGCAGGATGCTTTTACATACTTTATCTCATTTTATCCTTAACCTATTGAGATAGGTACTATTATTGCCATTTCACAGCCATGAAAATGGAAGTTAGTAGGCTATGGAGCTAGGATTTAAACCTGTGTCCTAACTCCAGATCCAGCACATCTTAACCCCACTAGAGCTGCATCCTTCATAGATTCAGTGTAGGCCTTATTATATTACTTAATAATTACTTAATTGCAAGTGTGTGTGCCTTTTCCACTAGACCATACACCTCCGGGTGTCCCCATCTTACTCACTCTTATGTCCCAATGCTTACTGAGCACACCACCCAGACCATAGTGTATGCTGAATAGACTACGCTGAACTGAATTATTCAGCAAACTTTTGCCACGCACAATACTGTGTGCCAGGCCTTGTGCCAGGAACAAGGATGACAAAGGTGAAAAGGAGGGTACAACAACCACCTGCATCAGACATACAAGTACTGCAATAGAATTAGGTACTTGTCAGAACGGAAGAACGCACGAGTGTGGTGGCAGCATGAGGAGGGAGCACTGGAGTGGGGGGAAAGGGGTGGGGTGACCGCCAGGCTGACTCAGAGCCTGCCTGAGACTGGACACGAGAGGAATTTGCCACAAGGACAGGACATTTCAGGGAGGAAAGAGCAGAGGCAGAAGCACAGAGGTCTGAAGGAGGCTGGCTTGGCTAGGGTTTTAGGAGAATAATAAATAGCACCCTGGAGGGAGTGGGCTTTCTAAGGTGTCCCCGATAAGTTGAACTCCTCCTACCCAAAACTGCAGGCCTCCCCCTTCCCAAAGCAAAGTCCACCCAGTCAAGGAACACTGGAAAATAGACCCAAGTGCATCTTTCTGCAAGACAGGAAAGGAAGGATTCACAGCTGAAAGTGCTATTTCTTCTCCCAAGTCACCAAATTGCCCACCCCCAGCCCCAGGAGAATAAAGAGAGGCGCTGTTTCTTCCATACCATTCCCTCTGGGGAGTCTGAAATTCCCTCCAGTCTATAGAAACAGATGTTGGCATAAGTGCCCTCTACCCCATCCCCACAGTGGCTGCCATGGGAAGTGCTGCAGGGGGACCGAAGGCTGGACAGGTAGCCCAGGCCATGCCAAGAGCCTTGTATGCTGTGCAGTGGGGTGAGATTTACTCCCGAAGGTGATGAGGACACACTGAAGAATGGTGAGCAGAATGGTAATCGCCCCAGGAAGTTCACTCTGGGAGCTGTGGGGTGAGGAGGGTAGGCAGGAGGACATGATTGGGAGGGTAACCTGTGAGGAGTCACCCCAGAACTCTGGCCCAGGCAGCGAGGATGGAAAAAGGAGAGGGAATCAAGAGGTGTTTAGGAGGTGGCACGCAGGGCCAGATGATTAATTGGGTGTGAAAGACAAAAGGAAAGAGGAGGTCAAATTGCACTCCAGGGATCTGGCTGGGCAGCTGGGTGGGTGGTGGTGTCGCTCTGGAGACTGAGACAACACAGGGCTACAGGTTGGCAGGGAAGAAGTGCTCACTCTGGCACACGTTAGGTTTGAGGTCTCGGATATTGGAAGTCAACATGCCCAGGAGGTGTGGCTATCAGGAGAGAACACTAGCCTGGAAAGAGAGATCAGGAGTCAGCTGACAAAAGAAGGCACATTTCCCAGGCAACAGGAGCCTGGAGTGAAAAATAGCATGACAGTGAGTCACCCAGGACGGGCTTTCTCTGCCTTGATCTCTTCTCACTCTTAGGGAACTCCAGCCCCACCCAAACACATCTCAGGGAATTCTGGGGACCCCTGGTGTGTGTAAGGGGAAGGGGTCGTACATGAACTTACTTCTTGAACTAGACCTCTGCTGCCACATGGTGTCCACGGTTTCCCCCTTCCCTACTCCTGCTCACTGTGGATCACCCAGGGCTCAGAGCCATGCCCTAGTCCTGATGCCCACTCCAAGAGCCATGATTCTAGCTCTGACCCACCGGCCAGTGCCCACCGTCAAGGGCATTGATGTCTACCTTGAAAAGGGACAAATGTGCAACAAGCAGGTAAAGTATGACCACTATTAGAAGTGGCTTCTCTGAAAATGAACAGAACCCAACCGGACTCTAGTCCCTCAGCAGGCCAGGCCCCATCCAGGACAGAGTAACTCACTCCAGGGCAGGGCTAACTTACTCAGCCCTCACCCCCACCAAAACCACCAGTACCTACACCACCACCACTACCACCATCACCAGGAGTGTCTCCAGCATTTCCACACCTGGACATCCAGGCCCCTTTGACACCCTAGCTCCAGTCTGAGCCTGCTTCCCTTCCTACCCCAGGATTAGCATCTTTCCACAATGATTGACACTAGGAACACAGATTTGCTTCAGGAAAAAAGTCCCTAACTCTACCTACACTGTGCAATCTGAAGGCATAGCCCAAGTAGACAATAATGATCCAGAGTCTGGATCATTCGTCTTAAACAGCATCATCGGTGGATCCACCGTTAGCAAATTCTCTTGGCGCTACCCTCAAAACCCATGCAGATTTTAACCACTTCCCACCACCTCCACTGTTCCCAGACCAGATCTAGCCACCGTTATCTGTGGCCTGGATTATTGCAACAGCCTCTGAACTGGTCTTCCTGTGTCTGCCCTTCAGCCTATTCTTAACACAGTAGCCTGAGTGAACCCTTTAAAACATCAGTCAGACCACATCACTCCTCTGCTCAAAACCCTCCTCCTCTTCCCACCTCGGAGTAAAACCCAAGTCCTTACAAAGCCCTGTGCTATCAGCCTTAACAACCCCCCTCCTGTGCACACACACATACACACACACACTTCCTATCTCTTTGCCGTGCTTAATTTTTCTTCTTAGCATTTCTCACAATATATCTTACTTATTTACCTTATTTATGTCTGTCTCCATGAAGATCAAAATTTGGTCTGTTTTGTTCCCTGCTGACCCCCCAGTGCCTAGAAGAGTGCTCGTTAACGTGTGTTGAATTAAATCTGTTGACTGGTTGTGAGTGAGGGAATGAAACAACAGCTGGGTTCTTCCCCAGGAACTCCTAGTTCCCTCACAAATAGACCTGGGCGAGTCAGGTCCACTGGGCTCCCAGATATGCCCCAACATGCCTGAGAATGGGGTGAACTTAGCTTGGTTCAAACCAGAGAGCCCTGCTGGGATGTGGAGAGCAGCTGAAACCCTGGGTATGAAAGAGATGACTGGGGAACATGGACCCTGAGAGGAGCAAGGGGCTGAGAGGAACGCGGGGAGAACACAGCAGTCCCAAGACACTGTCAAATGACGAAAATAAAACAATTTAGTAAGGAGGTTGATGTCCTTTGTTCAAGGAAGAACAATCCACAGATTGGGTGGGTATAGCGCCTCACAAGCGGTGAAGCACAATTTCCGAGGTCCTTGGGGAAGAGGGAGTTTTTTTTTTTTTGTTTTTTTTTTTTTTTTTTTGTGAGGAGATCAGCCCTGAGCTAACATCCGCCAATCCTCCTCCTTTTTTTGCTGAGGAAGACGGCCCTGGGCTAACATCGGTGCCTATCTTCCTCCACTTTATATGGGACGCCGCCACAGCATGGCTTACCAAGCAGCGCGTCGGTGCGCGCCCGGGATCCGAACCAGCGAACCCCGGGCCGCCGCAGCGGAGCGCGCGCACTTAACCGCTTGCGCCACCGGGCCGGCCCCAGAGGGAGTTTTATAGAGCGTGAGAGGAGGCGGCGTGGAAATGGCATGACTGGCAAGGAGGCTGAGGGTTTCCTTACAAAGCTGGCCAGTCCTGTTTTCCAGGGTGGAGCAAGCTACAGCTGAGCTGGAGGACTGGGATTGGAGTATGTTAGGATTCCTTGACAGTGAGCTGTGGCCCAGAAGTGCCCGCTGACTTCGATTGGTGAGGTGGGCCGGGCCCTGGGGCGGCCTCCATTCTGTGGGATATACAAATTACCTTTATTCTCACACAGAGGAGAAGGAGCTGGCCCAGGAGACAGAGAGCGGGTGACCAGAGAAGGGGTGGCGCCAGGAAAGCTAAGGAACAGAGAATGTGGAAGCGGGGGGGTGGCTGATAGAGAGTCCTGCCCCCCGGGAGTCACCAGGGAGAGGCCCGAAAAGACCATGTCAGTGGCACCCAGGCCCAGTTTCCAGGAAATAGTAAGAGCAGGAGCGGGACAGGAAAGGGTGGAAGCCCGATTGGGGTGAGGAAGTGGAGAAAAGGAGCATAGGCAACTTTTCAACACACTGGGCTGCAAAGACATCTGTAGCCCGACAGACAGAGCGAGACACACGGAGGGCTTTTCCAATTTGGAAGAGATCCTCCTATTTATATCCAGGGAGGAGGAAGCCATTGAAAATGACGAGGTTGAACTTACCAGAACCCAGGGGATACTCAAAGGGGTAATCATGCCGAGAAGGCGGGAAGATCAGAAGGGTAGCTGCCTGTAGCCAGTTGGGCCTTAGCTCAGCAAGGGGACCCCTCCTCCTCGGAGATGGGGGCAGAAGGAAAAGGCTGGTCCCAGAAGCTTGCAGAGCGGGAGGACGGGGGAGGCAGGGGAGGCTGTTCGGGGGGTCAGGAAGTGGAGGAGGCCACGCCTGAGGACCCCTTTTCTGAAAAATACTGGTACTCACACTTGTTTTTGTTCTGGAAGGGTCCCCTTGGCTTTTTTTGCAGATTATTTAAGGAATTTATGAACTGTCGGAATACAACGGAGACCCCAATGGGACCGTAAAAGGAGTGGATGAGGGAGCTAGAGAGTTGTGTAATTGTGGTTACAACCTGAGTCCAGCAGGGGGAGACGAGACAAAACACGCCAGACAATCTGGAACGCAGAAGAGCAACGCGTCGCGACGTCGCGCAGAAACGGACAGCTCAGACGTCCGGCTCCACAGGGCCACCCCCGCCGCCCAGCCTCACCGCCCCATGGCGTCTTTTCGCGCGAGCGCGGGAGCGCGGAGGGCTGGCGGGCTCCCGGGGCAGCCGCGGGACGGCGCGCGCATGCGCGGGGGCGGTGAATGCGAGGGCGGGCGCGGCGGGTCCTCGCGTTGCCCCTGGAAACCACCCAGCGCGGCCGCGACGTGACGATTCAAGATGGCGAAAGACCTGGATGAGCTGTTAGACGAGGTTGAGTCCAAGTTTTGCAGACCAGGCCCACTGAGACTGGGCATGGTCGAGCGGCCCAGTGGCGGCGGCAGCAGGAGCCTCAGCAGCGACCGGAACCGAGCCGAGGCGAAAGAGTCTCTCAGGTTAACGGGCGGGAGGAGGGGGCTGCTCTGGGAAAGCCTGCTGCCGGTCCTAAAGCCGCCCCTCCGCCGCCGGACCCAAAGAAACATACCCCTGCCCGCGATCTCCAGCTCCTCTTCCTGTCAGGGCCCAGAGCCTCAATTCCCCACCCCCGGGGCAGCGCACACCTCAGCTCCCTGCCCACGAGGATCCCGGCATCTCTTTCCCAGGCCCGACTCCGCCCCTGGGCAAGCACAGGAGAGCGGGCCTCGCCGATACCCAGACAGAGCCCATGGAGTTCTGATGGGAGAAGGGGGGTGCAGCTTAGGCGTTCTCCCCTGAGCCCCGAGGGGGCCGCGCGGACCTGAGCCTCCTGCCTGAGCGGTTTTCATCCCGATGTGAGGTGTCCGCACAGAGAACCTCATCCTGTTGCCTCTGACAGCATTCCCCAGGCAGAGCAATCCTTAGGACAATTGTTGCAGAAACCGATTCCATTCTATTCTGTGTCATCATCAGCTGATTTTTTTTTTAGCTCAGACAATTGGATGAGATTAGATTTCTGACAAAGGGGTAATTATTAGCAAACACTGTATTAGTCCAACCACCTTCATTCTCCCCATGGCTTCCAGGTAAGGGTCCCAGGGGATTTTGGGCGTCCAAATTGAAATTTGGGGAAGTTTCTTAAGTCTTTTGGTTTTGATCCGAAAAACTACCTTTCAAATTTGTCAGTCATTTTTCTTCCGTGTAATCATAAAATAATAAGACTTCCTTCATGGTCTCATTTCCCCCTCAATCCCAAGAAAACAAAATTTTTGCATCAGAAGGAGTATTGTCCTTCATAGTGGTGACTTGAGAGCCTCTGCAGTAACTCTTGCTAGAATCTGTTGGAACTGCTTGTGGAATTACACAGAGGCAGCTTTGGAACAACCCCAGAAAGTCATTCTTGTTCATTTATGGCTGCATCTGTGGTTTTTATTTTGTTTAGGTGTGCTTGTGGGTGATTTCCCAGAAGTATTACCCCACTCCATGGCTACCCAATTTACCAGACCTACTTCTAATGACATTTGTTTGTTTGTGAAAATTACCCTCAGAGGATAAAAACATTCACAAGATTCTGAAGTTCAGAAAGAAAAGTTCTAAAAATATGTTCAGTACTGGGCAGCATTCTGAAAAATAAATGTAGAGCCAACTAAAATGACTACTTTGAATGGGCTAACGCTTATTTGACTGAATGTTTATGCAAATATCTCATTAATTTGGATATTATTATCTTGTATGCTGCATGTCCTTGTGTACTCATTCCCAGCACATCTACCATCCCCATCCCACAGCAGTGTTACCTTGCAATTTCTTTTGTTCTTTTCATTCATTCCTTTAGGGGATGGAGACAATTTATCAAAGAGCCTCCCAGAGCCTCTTCATCTTAGGAGAACTAGCATGGGAGGGGTAGGATGTCTTGGAGCAGGCTGCTCAAAATGGAAAGGGCTGCTAAGGTGGATCCTCTCCAAGCACAGGTCCTTTTATGCCGCTCTCGAGAGCCTGTTATGGTACTGCTAGGTCCACCCGTAATGCCTCTAGCGCCCCATCCTACCTTACTACATCAGGTTTTCTAGTAATACATTTTAAAAAGTTGTAGCAAACCAGTACTGTTGTCATTCACGTGTTAAAACGTTTCATTTGGTTATGTAGTTGTAAAGGTAAATTATACAAAAAACAACAACAAAGGGCCTAAAGCTAGTACCAAATACAGTCCCTACCCAGTATATAATGTCAAACGTTAAAATTTTGCCATGAGCCGAAATTGATATTTAAAAATTAGGAACTGATTTATGTTATGAATTTATTAATAGGAGACTGCCTGCTTATTGTATAGTAATATAGCCTGTATCTCTTTTCGTTATAAGAGTTAAAATACTGAAATTGTCTCAAAATGTTAGCTCTGCAAATAATAAACTAAATGATCATGCTACATCTGGATACCAGGAACAACCGCTAATATAAGTGGTTAAAACATATGCAATTTGTTGAAGTGTTCAAAATGATAAAGAGAAATATGTGGTTAGTTTTTAAAAAAGACTGATGTGGGTTGAATAGGACTGCCATAGGCATAAAGTGGTTCAGGATGATACAGATGGGAATATTTACAGATAATATCATAACCTCCTAGATAATAGCTATAATAATAGCCAGCATTTATTGCATCCTTTCTATATCCTAAGCGCTTTATATGTATTATTTCGTTTAATCTCTGCAAACCCATGAGCTGACGACTACTAATACCCCATTTCACTAACCAAACCAAGGCTTAGAAAAATAGTTACTTGCCCAAGGTCCTATTTCTAAGTCTACCGGGACACTGTAGATCTAGATTTAAGCTTTTATATATACCTTTCACATTTAATTGTGAGTTTCATGTATTTATATTTCTTTTATCTTGAATATACCTTTATTTTTCACAGAAACTATACCTTAAATCAAAATTAGAGTGTGAGAAGCAAAGTTAGGGAGGAAACCAATAAAAGTTTATTAACTTTTGATTAAGATTATTGTATTATAACATCAAGAGACCAAAAAAGAAAGTATTACACTGTCCTTTAAAATTTGTATGCATTCTCAATGAAATGATGGCATTCTTTTTTTTTTTTTTCGTTTCTGTAGCAAAGCATAGACAAGGGTAGACATCAAAAAGTTATGTGAAATATTAGACCAGAATCTTATATAAGCTGACAGTTTGGATCCCTAACAGTACTGATTAGGTTGGTAAAGTTTAAATGCATCTGATTTTTGAAATTGTGAAATTGCGTGAGAAAGGAGAACCCAGAGAGTATATCAAGAAAACCAAAAGAAGAGAGAATTTCAAGAGGCCATCTTAGCAACCTGCTGTCATAAAAGAAATTGGTACCCAACAGTGTCAGATACTCCTGAAAGATTAAGGAGGATTGGAATTGAGAAAAGCCATTGAGTGTAATGACTTGGGCAGCAGTGACCTTTGAGAGAAGAGTTTCAATATAGTTGAGGGACATAGAGGCCAGAGATAGAATATTACACCTGGAAGAAGTTTTAAATAGTGGTCTAGATCTCATTTTTACAGATAAAATACCTGAGGTTCAGAGAGGGTAAATAATTCAAACTAGGTCAGTAGTTTTCAACCGGTGATGATTTTATCCCTCAAAGGGCATTTGGTGATGTCTTGACACTTTTGATTATCACAACTGGGGAAGAGTGTTCTACTGGCGTCTAGTGTGTAGAAGAAGTCAGGGATGCTGTAAATCATCTTACACTGCACAACAGCCTCCCCTCCGCACACACGCATACCCCAAAGAATTATCTGGTCCAAAATGTCAGTAGTTCTAAGGTTGAAAAACCCTCCTCTAGGTCACCAGCTGATTGCTACTTGTAAGGAAATAGAAGTAATGGATATAGACTACTCTTCAGTAATGAGTAAGGGAGGGTGGCAGATTCAAGAGGGCTTTTTGGAGTGTTTCTTTGAAGAGAGAAGTGTTGAGTATACTTATAAGTCAATGGAAGAAGCCAGTATAGAGTGGAAGATATTAAGGATAAAAGTTAGAGAACAACTCAATAGGCAAAGCCTGGAGATAAATGGAACCAGACATTCAGTATTACGCAGCAGTCTCTGGATTTTCTTACATTAGGTTAATTGTCTTACCTCATGCAGTAAGAAAGAAAGGCTATATTCCTGATATTAAGAATTTTCAGAGAAAGTACACTTCTAAAATGAGAGAGTTTGACTAAAAAACATGTCTTCTAAAACAGATAACTTCATGATCCAATGAAGTTATGAAGCTGATGTACCGCTTCTGTAACACATAAACTCTAAAGAGATTTCATCTCGTTTAGTGTTAGGTGTACAGACTGCCCTAGATTCAATTCTAAGCCTCTCCTCCCGCTATTTGTGTGACCTTGGGTGAGTTTCTGAATCTCTTAGTCTGTTTCTTCATCTGTGTAGTAAGTATTCAGTAAATGTTACTATTAAATAGAAGTTCCATGCAGTGACAATTTGTATCAACAATCCTGTAATATAGCTTTACCTGCAGAAAGTAAAGAAATAGTTGAGATACTCGCTCAAGCAAATATTGCTCTCTTTTTTTTTTTATTGGTCATTAGATTATATAACCTTTTGCTCCTCAGTGAAGAGACATGATTGTTTGACTTACAATGGCACCCTTAGGGAAAAAATTAGAAAGACATTAAAATTATCTTTGTTTATGACTCGCAGGTTCTACCTAAAGTTTTACATATTTTGTATTCTTTAAATAAGTGGTTGATGTAATTTAGAACAGTACATGCCTAGCTTTCTCTTGACTATGATGTATAGCTTTAAATATCTTATTTTAAGCATGTAAAAGTACATATGTAAATTTGTGCCCGATAAACTACTTTGTCTCGCCAAACTTAGGCTGTGTCCATAGCAGGAAAAATTAATTAATGTCACATTTATCCTTCTGTTTTATCAAGTCTAATAATGGACTTCATTTAAATAAAATTCTTCTGATACTGGCTTACTTTATCTGCGCTTAAGCTTCAGCTGTTTTGGTTTTTTTTTTCAGATCAACAGAAACGTTTAGAAAAGAGGATGATCTTGACAGGCTTATTAATGAAATATTTGAAGAGCCCAACTTTGACAAAAAACCCATTGTAAGTCAAGTGTTATAAATGTGCAGTAATTCTTTTATTGTTTCAAGACATGTTTAGAATAGTCTGACAATTTATAGAATGTACAAGTATCTATAGTCCTTTGACTTCTGAGAAATTCAGTTAAAGAAATAATTCCACTTAGAGTTGTAGAAGAAGTAAAATATTAGAAACTTTCAGTGTGTGTTTTGCTGTTCATTTCTCAGCGAGAATGAGGATTTAGAAAAGCTGTTAGAACATAAGTCAACTCTGATGAAGCTGGTTATTTGCATTTATGTGTAGACTCTAGGAACAGTTTTCTAAAAGACTAAAACAAACAGCTCTCATTAAGGGAACGTGCTTAGCGTCTCAGATGCAATGCCATTGCTGTTATCCCATGAACCAATGAGTAAATTGTTAATGTTTTAATTTTTTAAATGCTTATGTATCTATAGCAACTTCATAAAAAGCTCATAAAATAATACAACAGCCACCTATATATTTACCACCCATACTGAACATATCTTAACATTTTGCTATATTTGCTTCTCTGGATTTTTTTTAAAAGAAATAAAAATTACAGATATAGTTTAAGAACTCTCCAAATCTTATTCTACTGCCTTCCTTCCCAGAAGTAACCACTATACTTTCCATCTGTACTTTTATTACATATGTATATAGCCATAAACAATTTTAACTGATGTATAATAGTCCACTGTGTAACTCTGCCACAGTTTATTTACCCACTTCCCTGGTGACGGACATTTAGATTATGCTAGTTGTTTGCTCTTACAAACAATCCTTCATCAGATATCTTTACATGTCTTCTTTTATCCATGTACAAGAGTTTCTCTAGGATGTGTAAACCTAAGAGAGGAATTGCTAGGTCAAAAGGTATGCTCATCTTCAACTTTTCTACTCATTGCCAAAGTGTTTTCCAAAGTGACTGTATCCTTTATATTCTTCTCACCAGCAGTGTGTGAAAATTTATATAATTTTTACCAGTTTGGTGAATGCAAAATATATTTGTTAGATTTAAAAGAAACAGACCAGATGGGAGTCTAAATTACAAGGACCACAAAAAAGTCTAAGAAATAGATATAATACCAAAGAGGGTTTTTTTAAAGGTAGAGAAGATTAAAGCAAGAGAGTGGACTGACAATCACTAGGCAGTGGTAATGTTAAGGATATAGATGTGGGACACTTATATTTTTGCAAGCCAGACTAAAAATAAGATGACTAGTATAGATCATAAGATTTGTATTTCTCTAAATTTAACATTTTCAGTTCATCTGAGGTAAATTAATAAGCTAATGGCCTAGTTTATTAACATGTTAACACAATAGCAATGGCGTTGAATACTCTGCAGACAGAATGCATCATAAATGCCAAATAGCAATGCTAATTTAATTAATAGTAGGGAAAAAACTGCATGATGGTGTTATCCATTGATCATCTGAGCAATTCATTATTTATTAAGTACTACAGGCTGCATATCTGTATGTGAGGCACTATCTCTGCAGTTCACAGCATTTCAGAAGGAGAAGGAGATACTTCTCTGGTTTGGATTTAAGATATACTAATTGAAATACAAGTTAACTCTTAAAATCATGAAAAAATAAACTTTTATGCACTTCTTCTGTATGCTCCCTTTTTTTAGTTATTTATTATATCCAGTATTCCAGCCTGCGAGGGAGAAAGCAACCAAATAAACTTATGGAGAAGAGCAGGTCTATGTAAAACATTGATTTGATGAAGAAAAGAGGTGTCTGTGAATGACTGGTCTATGCCCATCTTGTCCCTCGAGGCTGATCATGCTCTTGAGAGTATTGTTCCTTTCCCCATTGCTCACCCACCGTTCTGCGTCTTCTGAACTGGTTTGACATCCACGGGATAAAGCCCAGAAACAACAACAAATGTCACAGTGTGCCGGCTTTGAGTCATAAGTGTGAGCCTGGATGGTACATGAAACATGGTCCCAAAAACAAAAAGAGCCTCATGCACGTTATTTTTCAGACATGCACGCACCAAAACTTTTTCCAGTTCTGTTTAACGTCGAATAAAAGAGTTAAGAGAAATAGTAAAATGAAATATCTTTGCCTCCATTAAATTTCCTCACCTACTAGGTAAAATGAAGGCATGTCTCTGCATAGTTTAAATTGCCTTTTCTCCATCTCACTTCCTCTCCTTGGCGGTGGTCCTAGTATGTGGTTGGTGTGGTGGTTTGGTACCATATACGAGTTAACACTTAATAAATGCTTGCTAATGATGATGTTATGTAACCATATAGGAACTACTGTATGGTTGTGACTAGGTAGCCCTACATTTTCCTTGAATGTCTGTTGGTTGTTACCATTCCATTTGATCAAAATTAATATTCCTGAAGTTATCCAGGAGTTTGGTTAATTTATTTTTAGTTCAGGTGAATACCATTCAAAGCCTTTAAAAATGAGTCTGAGGTTTTTTTCCTCCTCAATTGAATTTTTCTAGGATGAAGTTTTAAATAGTAGGTCCTTCATATTAAATCATTGAACTCTAGTATTAACTGAAGAGTTATAAAGTGACTCTAAATCTTAGCATGCTAATAATAGCAGTGTATCAATTTCCTAGACTAAAAGTTAGCAGAGTAATTTGCGAATTCCTCAGGGAGGTCTACTCTTTTGCCTTTCAAAGGTTTTGATCATTATTTTTATTTCAGAAACTTTAGTACAAAATTTTTATTTAAGTCATTTAAAAAGTATTCTTGTTATAAAATAAAGAATATTAGTTTTCATGTTACAATTCTCTAAGTTACTCTTGCCCTTTTATTGTTTGTTTTTTTAACAGAAATTAAAATCTAAATCTTCAGGTAACACATCTGTCAGAGCTTCCATTCAAGGCCTTGGTAAAAGGTAAGATGAGATTGCTTTGGTGAATTATACACACTAGTAAGCAAACACTATGAACATAGTCTGATAGATTTTGTTAGCATTTAAGCAACAGTGACATTGAACAACAAAGCACTGGTTGGCTTTCAGGAGAAAGACCAATAGCAATATTTTCAGTGTTCTTACGGTCTGTGACACCTTAGTGTAAAGGAACTTCAGTGGGAGATTATTGCTATTGTAAATAATTTTCTGCCATGTAAAAAAAAAAAAAAAAAATGTGTGAACAGTTTCTCAAAATTAATGTTCTGTTATATTCTTCAGTATTTACTTTGTTCCTTACATTATTTGGCAAACACGTTTTTCTGTGACTCATTTTTAACTCCTTGAGTGTTCCTGAATACACAGGTTATATCCAATAAAACAGTGATCCTGAAATAAACACCTCTTTGAAATAGTTGGCTTGCTCAGGAAAATATGCAGTTTGATTTCAAGAATATAGAGTCAATGAGGCCAAATTAACTTCTCCTATTTCTTTTTTGTTGTGGTGGTGTTTTTCTCTCCTCTGTTAGTGGGCTGTCTAGCTGCAGCCCAGTGTACCTTGGTGGAAGCGCTGCTCCATGTGGGATTGGGACCAGTACTTCACAGAGGTAGGATGTCAGAAATATATTATACTTTCTTATTAGGTTTTTCCAAATTGATACCCTATTGTTAAAACGTTGTTCTTAGCATTTTGACATCAGTCTGTTTCATAATGAGAGGTATATTTTATTACCCAATCTAAGAACACTTTACTGAAATATTTGTTATTCTTGGGCGGTAGCTATTGAAAGCTGTGATGTTGAGTATGTGTTGTTCATTGGGTTGACTCCTTTTCAAGCCCCACTTGACGTGCCTGAATCACTCCACTCCCAACTTGGCTTCACAGGACACCGGGAGAGTGAGCTTCTGCCTTGCCATTTTCTCTTTCCAGGCAGCAGAAGCCAGTGGATAAGACAGGTGAAGCGATGGAGCCATGCAGCTATATGATGTGTTACCCACACTGACTTGGCCAGCCAGTCAGCATGAGAAGCTGCAGGTCTGCAGTACCCAAAAAGTTCTCAGCATAGTTGTTTGATGTTCCGCATTTAAAAAGCAGAAATCCTCCTTTCTTTGTCTCTTCACCACCTCTTCTTACACTTAACGTCTTCCTCAGTACCTCTTTCTGGACAGTCTTATGGTCATAATGCCATCTACCCCAAGTCCTGTCCAATTGGCCTCCTACTCCTGGCATGTTCCATTATCATTGTCATAATGCAGGGAAACAGATTGGTTTTAAGCAAATCTTTCTATTGTTCTAATACTTTTGGTTCTATTTTTGTAGAGGCCTTCTTACCTAGATTATTATATTTTTTGTCTAGTTATTTCTAAAACACTTTTTTTTTATTTTTAAGAGAAAAAAGACTAAGATGTATGATTACAGGTTGACCACATTTCAGGAGGGATAACTGTTACATTGAGTAATAGAAGTGGGATCTAAAAAGACATCGTTGGAGGGTTGTGGTGGTGCTTGCCTAGATCCTAGAAAGCCTGGAAAGAAGAGCTATAGGACCAAAGGGAAATCAGGAGTCTTGGGAAGCCTGTACAGGAACAACAGGTGGCAGACAGGCTAATAGAATTCCACAAGGGTGCTGCCTGCTATAAGGGCTGTAAATAAGAACTGATAGCACTCAAATCATCGTGTGTTGAGGACTGTCTATACAAAGAATTAGAGACATGAAATGTCCTTAGAAAAGAGTACAGTGTGGTTGCTATCAAGCCTGATTTACTTGTGTCAACCCAGTGGGACTCATCTCAGGCGTTTCCAGACCCCTCCCTCTTGAATCCAGGCTTCTCTCAAGACACCATTGAGCTACAACAGTTTCCCTTTTAGCGTCCACTTCCATCTTCTCTGGCTTCACCCACATATAGCATTAAGGATAACATCCCTAATGTATTATTTTGAGCGCCTCTCCCCTGTTCAGAAGGAAAATGAAAGTTGCCATTTGTCTCACATTAACTCTAAACTCATTATTTGCTTTACCAAATTGTGTCCTTTCTCTTCTCTTTTTAGTCCCTTCACCTTCAGTTAAGGCCTGAGTCCACTTCCACCAGAACACGTTATCCTCTACTTTCCACTTATATTTTTCTGCCTCTGAGTATTTTTACACTTATTTCCTGTCTGTAATGACCCTCCTTTCTAATGCATGTCCCCGCTTAATTCACATACCACAGATTCATTTTCTCATTATATTTGAACTTCTTTTTTCTTTTCTTTTCTTTTCATAATATCGTTGAATGCCCACCATGTCCTAGGCCGTCTGCTATATACTAGATACCCAAAAAAAAAAAAGATAAAACACTGGCCAGTAGAGGAACTGATAAAGAAGCAAATGATTACCCTCCTGGGGCATGAAGAGAAAGGGCTCTGATGGCAGAATGCCTGAGTTCAACTCTTTCCCTCTGCTGCTTACAAGCTGTGAAGCCTTGAGAGAAAGAACGTTATCTTTTAAAACCTCAGTTTCCTCACCCGTAAAAACTAAACATACTTCATGGAGACATCGTGAGGATGAAATGGAATAATACGTTAAAGTATGCCAGTGGTACAAAAGACAGCTAGCTACTATAGGTGCACTAGTTTGTAATTATTTGTGTGTCTTTCTTGTCTGGTAGTGCTGCCTTCTCGTCGTGTTGTATTTCAGCAGCAGGAACCCTATATTCTGCTGCTACTTTACCATTTTATCTCAGGAAGTGTATATCAGTGTTTACTCACAGTGTCTTCTGATTTGAAAAATGGTCTTTAAGACAATATATTCTGGTTTACTTCCAAAGAGTAAATATTTCATTAAGATTTTCTTTTATATAGTAATTTTTACATGTAGTGTGATTTAGTTCTAGCATAGAAGAGTCTTGTTCCAGATGGAATATAAATAGACAAAAGAATGACCTGTTTCTATAGCTTGAGAGTTGTATCACATAATATTGATCCATGAGAATGCCAAAATCCATCAAACCCCTTTCCTACCTGCTATTACAGCTACAAGAAGAGAAAACACATAGCGTTTGCATATATATGCACAGGTAAGTGTTTATAGTCACAGATCTTTTTTTCCTCACTCATTACAAAGATACCAATCATCGACCACCCTTTTTGTGACACAGATCTGCATCACAGAACAGTATGCAGGGGGTCTGGCCCTGTGGCATGGTGGTTAAGTTCGGCGTGCTCCACTTTGGCAGCCTGGGTTCACAGGTTCAGATCCCAGGCGTGGACCTACATCACTCCTCAGCCATGCTAAGGTGGCGACCCACATACAAAATAGAGGAAGATTGGCACAGATGTTAGTTAGCTCAGGGCTAATCTTCCTCAAGCAAAATAAAAAGAGGAAGATGTTAGCTCAGGGCTAATCTTCCTCAGAAAAAAAAAAAAAGATAAGCATATACATCTTCATGTGCATGTAAAACAGTTTATGTGTGAAGTACTTTATACTGTCCAGAGCACTTTTTTTTATATGCATATTGGTTCACCTGGTCCACAGGAGAAAAACCAAGATGCTGGTAGAGCAAGAATTTTTAACCCCATTTTATAAATTAGGAAATTGAGGCACTGGTGTTAAACTCATCAAACACATGTTTATTAACCACCTGCTTGCTAGGTCCTAGGTTTTCAATGAACACATTGTGGTGAACAAATACATGGACATTTCCTGCCCCCAATGAGCTTTCAGTCTAGATGAGGAGAGAGACTTTAAACAGATAATTCTACAAATAAGTATTTAATTTCCATGTAATATATAATGTGAAGGGAAAGTACAAGATACTATAAGCATAGATAATTGGCACCCCAGCTAATATGAAGAGTTAGAGAATGCTTCCCTAAGCAAATAACATTTAATCAGACTATGATATGAAAAATGAGTAGGAGTTAAGCAAAGAGAGGGAACCGTTGGAGCCAGAGAGCACACCGTGTTGATGATTCCTGGGCTGGGAAGAGGTGTTGGGGGAGCAGAGAGCAGCCGGGTGAGCTGGAACATAGTGAGTAGGGGAAAGAATGGCTCCTGTTGGGGCTGGAGAGACGTTTGGTATGGGGTCCTCTAGTCCTCTGGAGGATTTTAGAAAAGTTATGTCATACATGCAGTGGAAGCCATTGGTGGTGGGTTTGTTTTTTAGTTTTTTTCTTTTTAGCAGATGGGGTGACACCATATTTGTGTTTCTGCAGAAAGTCATTTTGGCTGCTGAATGGAAAATGGATTGGAAGTTGGAGGGGCAAGACATGAGAGGACACACGGAGACCAGTTAGCAGGCAGTAGTCAACAGTGGTCCAGGAAAGAGATGATGATAGCTGTGACCTGAGTGGCAGGAGTGGTTGTAGGGGAAAGTTGTCACATTTGTACTATTTAGAATCTAGAATTGACAGAATTCAGTGATTAAATGGCTATGGGAGGTAAGAGAGAATGTTGTCAAGAATGACTCTCAAGGGGCCGACCCGGTGGCGTGGTGGTTAAGTTCACACGCTCCGCTTTGGTGGCCTGGGGTTCACAGGTTCAGATCCCCGGCACAGACCTCCATACCGCTTATCAAGCCATGCTGTGGCAGGTGTCCCACATGTTAAGCAGAGGAAGATGGGTACGGATGTTAGCCAAGGGCCAGTCTTCCTCAGCAAAAAGAGGAGGATTGGCAACAGATGTTAGCTTAGGGCTAATCTTCCTCACCAAAAAAAAAAAAAAAAAAGAATGACTCTCAAGTAACGTGCCTTGCCCAAGGTCACATAAATTATTACAAAGCAAGGATTCAAATGTGTAACTTGATTCCTGGTCCATTATGTTTTCTAGTATACCAATTTGCAATCTCATAATGTTTGTAAGAGGGAAGAATCTTAGCTGTTTTTGCTATTGCAACTGCTGTTAATTTTCCAACCGTCCAAACAGCGAGACTCTGTAGTACACTGTGTAGATCTGAAAGGATTTAACTGAGAACCACAGAGTCTGGACAAAAGACTATATAGGGATGTATTTTGAGCATTCTCACCATATGTATCCTTATTTATTTATTTAGTTAGTTAGTTAGTTAGTTAGTTAGTTAGTTAGTGAGGAAGATCAGCCCTGAGCTAACATCCGTGCTAATCCTCCTCTTTTTGCTGAGGAAGACCGGCTCTGAGCTAACATCTATTGCCAATCCTCCTCCTTTTTTTTTTTTTTTTTCCCCGCCCAAAGCCCAGTAGATAGTTGTATGTTGTAGTTGCACATCCTTCTAGTTGCTGTATGTGGGATGGGGCCTCAGCATGGCTGGAGAAGCGGTACGTCGGTGCGCGCCCGGGATCCGAACCCGGGCCGCCAGTAGCGGAGTGCGTGCACTTAACCGCTAAGCCACGGGGCCGGCCCCTGCATCTTTAAAATAGTAAAGATTCTACTTATAGCTAGACAAAAGGACCTTCATATTTGTATTCCCTCCACTTCCGTTACAGAGAGGAAACCTGACAATTTATCTTTCATTGGAATCATGACTTTATAATTTAGATATGCTCTTGTATATACATAGTTATGGAAGAGAAATATATTCATACCCTGAAAGTAAGCACTGATTTACATGCCCAGGGCATAAAGGAAATTGAGTCTATCCTGCCTATTTTCCATATGTTTTATATGTTTGATTTCTGGGTAAAGCTCTGGTTTGGGAGTAATGCTGAATGATTTTGGAGTGTAAAGATTTGAGTCTTTTACCCAGTTGGGGGAAAGGAAAAAGATTAGTACCAGGAAGCATGGTGGAATTAAGAAGATATGGATAAAACCCCAAGGTGTTATTTTCAAGCCAAATTGAATTTTACTCTCCTAATTATTTTTTAAACTACTTGCAAAACTGGATTATTCCATAGACTGGTACTAATTATGATCTAATAGAATGAATCGTAGCAGCAGAGTGATTTCTTAGCTGCAAGTTAATTTTATTTTTCTCAAAGGGCAGTATTTGTAGGAAAATGTGGTGCTGTGAATAGATTTGAATAAACTACTAAATTTTAAATTAAATTAAAAAGCTGTATTTAATATTATGGTTGAGATTTTACACATACAAAATGTCAGAAAATTCTAAATTATAGTTCCCACAACAGGAATAATTCAGCCAAATTGCACATATGTATTAAGGCATTAAAGTTAACACTCATGTAATAAACTACATATGCATAAGAAAGCAAGTTATGGCAGCTTTGGGAGCCATCATTTTGCATTTCCTGACTTGTACATTCAAAATCCAAGTTCAAATGTGTACAAATGTAATTGTGTTGAATTGTCTTATGTACAAATATAACTTCATGAATTGCTAACGGTTTGAAAGAAAATATGAAATTGCTTATGAAACTTGTGTGGATTTTGAATGTTTAGTTATTGCTGTGATTAATAATAATTTTAGAAATAGAGAGCATTTATATTTAAAGAAACTTTCAGGCCAAAAAATATTTGCAAATTTGAAGTTACCGTATCTGAATTTTAGAGGGAAATAAGTGAAAAAAGATCTAATGATGGGCTTTATTATTTTTTAATTGCGCAAGTATTATATGCTTACTGAAAAAATGAAAACAAAATTGAAAAATGTATAAAGGGAAAAATAATAATCTCCTCTCTCCCCTCCATTCCCACCACTGCTGAGGCAACCACTGTTAGCTGCATAGTATATATGACCTTCCACATTTTTCACCATGTTCTTACAAACTTATAAACACCTATACAGGAATAGTTTTCCATTGTTTTTACAGAAATAGGATCATGCTATATATGTTACAGTGCACCTTGCTTTGGACATCCCTCTAGGTCAGTAGATAAATCTAATTAATTCTCTTTATCAGCTGCCTAATATTCCATAGTGTAACTATCATGCATGTTATTCAGTCTCTTCCCTTTTTCCTAGGTATCCAAGTGGTATCCTGCTTTTTGCCACTTCAGCAATACTGCAGTAAAAATTCTTGAGATATATACTTATATACTGGTGCTTTTATTTATATGTAATAGGTTCCCCAAAATGGGATTGCTAGTGCAACAGCTAGGGATAATTTTAATTTTAAAATAATGCCAAGATTTTTCCCAAAAGGTTATAGCAATTCACATATCCACCAGAAATGTCTAAGAGTGCTAATTTTTGCTAACTTAATTGCTTAAAAAACTTATTTTGTGGTTGCTTTAAATTTTAATTATTTATGTAATATTTTAACTTTTTAACACTATGTGCCAGGCACTCTTATAAACACTTTACCAATATTAACTCATTAGGTCCTCATAATAATTCTATGAGGTATATAAGTATATCCCCATTTTACAGATAGGGAAACTGAGTCACACAGAAGTTAAGTTACTTGACTGCAGTTACACAGCTAATAAATAGTGGAATCAGCATTTGAACCTAGGAAGTCTATGTCCAGAGTCTATGCTCTTAACTACTATCCTATGATACCTGTATTAGTGAGATTGAACATATTTTTAAGGTTTCTTTTCTTTGTTGTCATATGTAAGCACTCTTTGTGTAGTATAAGTATTTCACCATGTGTTTAAAACGTTTTCTTCCACTCTATTACTGGTCTTTTTACTTTGTTTTTGGTATCATAAACTCTTATTTCCTTTTAATTTTTAGATGATCAAATGTATCTATATTGAGTCTAGTTTTTAAATACTTCAAACAATGGAGAAGCTTTCTTTCTTTAAAGTAAATCACAATTATTATACAAATCAAATTGCCTACAGCAGCAGTTCATAATTATTGCCATATATTATCATTTTACTCCTAAAGTTACTATGTAGTATATAAGTTTTGAGAATTGCTTGGCATTTCAATTCCTCAGATATTCATTAAGTACGTATTAAATGTTAAGTATCATTCTAGCAATTCTGCCCTCTCTCTCCTGCATCATCAGCATTGCGATCTTTGCCATCAACGTACAACAGGCTCTTTTTCCTCCATTCTCAAATATAACCTTCTCTTAACCCCACTTCCTTTACCAGCTACCACTGCATTTAAAAAAACTGCTCAGATATACTGTCTCAGGCCTATGCAGCAGACCACTGTATTTAAAATTACAATCCAGTCCCTCCCAGTACTCCCAATTTTATTTACCCTACTCTACTTATTATTTCATTCAAAGTGCTTTTCACCTTCTAACATACTATCTAATTTAGTTGTTGTGAGTATTGTTTATTTCCTCTCGTTAGAATCAAAGCTGCATGAGGACAGAATCTCACTAGCACATAATAGGCTTTTAGTAAATATTTTTTAAGTGAATGAATGAATGCATTAATGCCAAGTAGTAGGGAAACAGAAACAAATAAGATACTGTTCCAGCACTTAAGTAGCTTATGGTTTAGACATTTCCATGTAATGTGGCAAATTCTGTGATAGAGGCATCCTGAAAATTTCAATAGGAAGGGAAGCAACTTAAAGAAGTTAGCTTAAGTGAAGATCTCCCCCATACACAATTTGAAAACCACTGAACTAAAAGACCTAGGTGTCCAATTTGTTTCTTTCATATCTGTACGATATACATGGGTGCATATATGTATCTATTCTGCAATACAATGCATAGTAAAATAAGTATGTTCGTGCAGAAATTTAACCTGAAAGTTCAGGTATGTAATCAGTCCTTTAGTATAAAAATTTATAATCAGGGGCCAGCCTGGTGGCATAATGGTTAAGTTCGTGCACTCTGCCTTGGCAGCCCAGGGTTCGTGAGTTCGGATCCTGGGCGCAGACCTTACACCGCTCATCAAGCTATGCTGTGGTGGTGTCCCACATACAAAATAGAGGAAGATGGGCACAGATGTTAGCTCAGGGACAATCTTCCTCACCAAAAAAAAAAAAATTTGTAATCAGATTAATCTTTACTTTTCTGTTGTTTACTCAGTAATCTATAATATGTGGTATATCCTATGAATAAATCACCATGTTTTCATATTTAAAGATACTAATAATCTTTAATGACAGTTCTTTTTCTCTGAACAGAACATGTGACCATCTGCGTTGTATAGTGTGTGATTTCTGGATAGTAAGCTACGATGACTACATGTGGGATAAATCATGCGATTATCTGTTTTTCAGGTAGGTTTCTAAAGAACTTCACTCTGTGAAAAATGTACCAAGTACAACTTTATATTTCTTATTTTGCCGTAATGTCTCTTGGTGGACTTGGCCAGATTGTGTGGCCTCCACCTCTTGAATATTTCTCTCCTCCATCTGTTCCTTTCCATCTGTCGGCTGTCAGCCTAGGTAAAGATATGTTACTTCTGGCCAAGAGTATAGAAATAGCCTCCTCACTAATTTTTCCGCCTACAGTCTCTTCTCTCAGACCACTCTTCCCTTACTGAGAATTAGAGCATAAGTCTATGCCATTCTCCTGCCAAAATCCTCTGCTTTCAGAGTCATGTCCAAATTCCTTAGTCTGGCATTCAAGACCTTCCACAATCCAGCCCCCATTCATCTATCATTCAGCTTTGTGTTTCTACAACATACTTTTCACCTTTACAAGATTTTAGCTACCTCAAAGTACTCGATACTCCCATTCCTATGACTTTGTGTAAGCTCTCCACCTCCTGGGACACCTTCCCACCATTTTATCTACGCAAACCCTACCTGTCCCTCAGAATACAATTCATTGTGCATCTTCCATGATTCCCTCACCACTATCTCAACTTCGAAGTAAATTCATCCTTCCCTGTGTGTCCACAGCACTTCGTACCCGTTGTAGTACTTACTGTAATATAAGATGGAAAATCTTGGGTTGATATATGTCTGCCTCCCTCCTTGTGGTTGGGATAGTGTCTTACTCATATTTTTGTAATTTGTACAGTTTTAAACACTTACTGAGTACCTAATATTTTTAAGATGTTATAAGTTATAAAAATGTATTTGAACTACGCATTCACATTTTCAAATAAAAATTAAGAGCTAAAAGTTAATAAAGTGCATATATCATGCATTTTTGGCCCCCTAAACCTGTGCCTAGACAAAGAGTATATTTTCAGATACAAGTAATCAGAATTTATTGCAGCATTCTCCAATAGCAAAAAGAAAAGGGTGAGAGTCATTTTTCCACACCTCTTCTGGCAGCCATTCTCATGTAAATCCATAGGAGTCTTTTCTACTTGAATAATTTTTAAACTTTTTCACATCAAGAACCACTTTGAAAATCTTATGAAAACTTTGAATCCTGTCCACACACACACAAAAATTCCAATATACAAAAAGATGGAAAAATTATCATTTGAGAGTTTTCACAGTCCCCAACCCAAATAAAGCTTAGTGCAGTCCCAAAATCCCAGGTCAGGTTAACCCACTTTTAATCCCATAGTTGGAAAAGTTAGCTTTTATTTCAGGTCCATTTTGCCTTTTCTGACTTTTCTAAATCCTCTACTTTATACTATCTTCTGGTTAACCTAATGAGTGGTTAGTAATCCCCGAATGTCCCCAAGATGAACCATCAATTTTTATAAAACTAGTGTAGGATAGTAGAACACATATGTGGTGAGCACAGGCATTAAGCTTATTGGTGAATTAGTTGGTACTTGAGGAACTTGTAGTGTCACAAGTTATCGAGAATATCAGTTGTTTTACTCTAGATCTGTGGCAGCCTGGTTTAAAAAAATATATACTTTTAGATAAAACAATGAGAATTAGAAGATTTATTAAAAACACTATTAGGGCCGGCCCCGTGGCTTAGTGGTTAAATGCGCGCTCTCCACTGCTGGCGGCCCGGGTTCAGATCCCGGGCGCGCACCGACGCACTGCTTCTCTGGCCATGCTGAGGCCACGTCTCACATACAGCAACTGGAAGGATGTGCGGCTATGACATACAACTATCTACCGGGGCTTTGGGGGAAAAATAAATAAATAAAATTATTAAAAAAAAAAAAAACTATTAAAAATAAATAACAATATTTGTTGTCTTTCCAAAATATACTAAATACAATATAAAAAACAAGTAATAGTTATTATTTAAATTAGTAAAAAATATTGTCTCAGCCCTCAAGAGGCTTAGGAATATTTAAGAGGTGCTATAACATCATGTGACAAATGTGACAGTGGAGATAGGTTAAAAGAAAGAGGGATATCACAGGGCAAGATAGCTACACCCACCCTGAGATATCAGGGAAGGCCTGAGTCTTGAAGAATAATTAGGAGTTTGCCTAGCAAATAAGATGGACACTGGTGTTCTTTTAGGAGGTATTTTTAAAGACACAGGTAAAACCACGTGGTATGTTTGGGGACTTACAAATAGTTTGGACTGTGCACAGTGTTGGATTCCAGGGCAAGAGATGGCAAGAGGCGAATGAAATAGGAGAGAGAGAAAAAAAAGAGCAGAGCCAGGAAAGCAAGACTGAGGAATTTGGACTTAATTCTTTAGGCAGTAGATAACCATTGACAGCTTTTCATCAGGGAAGATATCTGAATAGAGTTGAATTTTTAAAAGATAACTACTGTATAGGAACCAGGCTAGTTTAGAATCATGGGGATTAATGAAGGATGTTATGATAATCCAGTGGGAAAGAAATGAGCTTCTGAATTATGGCAGTGAGTAGGGTAGAGAGGAATAAATGTATTTGAGAGCTTTTAGAAGTAGTCCTGGCTGTGGAAGGCGAGAGACAAATATCATCTAGGATGAGTCTGAGTTTCTGTCTTGGTTTACATACACAGATGATGATACTGTCCATTGATAGAGGAAATTTAAGAACAAATTTGAAGGAAGAGGCTGTATGTTTATTTATGGGAGCATGTTGAAACTGTGGCTCTGAAGCTCTGGTAAGAAATGTAATCTATAAAGTGGTAGTTGAAACCAGGAGATTGGATGGTATTACCCAGGAAGGCAAGTGGGAAGCCTGTCAGTGAATGCAGAGTTAAGAGATCTTTTAGTTAAGATAGGAGATGCTTTGATGTTTATATTGTGAGGGGTAGGGAGGACATGAGAGGGGGAAGGTATGTGAGTAACAAGGTGTTGGAGGCTTTGGGGTCCAGAGTGCTGATGGAAAGCGAGCCTTGGCTAGGAAGAGGAGGCTTACTAGCTGTGACTGGGTGGAAGGAGGTAAGATAACTGATACGTTCAGGGGGAAAGGAAATGGGAGGCTTTTCACATCTGATGGCCTGGCGTCAGGAATGAGGATGTGATCTGCTGAAAGTGAAGGAGTGGAGGGTAGAAGAAACACTTGAGGAGGGTGGGGAATAATCGCTGAGGAAAACCAGAAGTAGGTGGTGATCCAAGGCAAGTTAAAAGGTTTGCAGTGTCATTGAGTGCCCAGCAGAAGAGCCATTTATTTTTAGTGGTATCAGTCTGCACATTGATTATACAGTGAAATGCTGTGCAGTCATTTGTTTTCTTGTCCTTATTTTATAGATGAGGGAAATAAGTGTATCCTAGCTTTGATGAGTTCTAGAACTTTCTAAAAGAAGTATAAGCTATACTTGACCATCCTGTAATAATAGCTAAATAAAATGCTGTTATTTTCCTATGAAATCATTGTTTTCTTTATGGGAAATAATGAAATTATTTTTCTTTCTAAGCTTTTAAGATATGTGCTTCTTAAAAAAAGTATTTGAAATATATTAATTAGTTCCCTGGCTATTCATGATTCCTACTCCTAAAATCTCTAATTAAGGATTCAATCAAGTATCAGATATTAAGTTTGTTAAAATATATTGCAGATTGAATAAAAAACATTTTTTTTCATTAAACACGTTTGGTTTTGTGGAGTTTTTTTCTTTCTGGTACAACTTAGGTTATTCATTTCTTCCCCTAGCTCATTGTAACCTTAGCTAAGTCACTTAGCTGGTCAGAGTCTCGGTTTCCTGAAATCAGACAGTTGGGTTGGAAAATCTCACAGGTTTTTTTAGGTTCTAACCTTCTAAATTGTGGCTGGATTTTGTACGGTACAGTACTGAATGTGGTACCCATTGGCCACCAGAGGGCACTTGATAGCCTGCCTTCTATTTCAGTGACATCAAAAGTAACAGATAGACAGCACTGTATATCTTTTTTAAATATTTACACTGTATTTCATCATTTTACTTTGTATTTTTTTCATCATTCTCCTGTGAATTTTTCTATGTTTTCTTCTGCCATGGAATATTTACATAAATTCAGTACACGGATTATCATGAAAATCATAATTGATTTTCCATTGATTAAACTTAAATTAACTTCTCTAGTCTTTGCTTATAATAGCATCGTGTCAGATGGTTATCAATTTTTATGGTAGTTCTGCCCATTGATTTAATTATTTTAACATTATTGACATTTAGTGCAGGATAGGCATTTATTTTGTTGCTGATAGTATAACTGAATAAGCATATCATTGAAACAAATGAAAGCTAAAATATCAGTTCAACACATGGAAATGACAGGCACTTTTTCTCTGTTAATGAAAAATTTCTATAGTTAACCCTATCAGAAGCCTGATATCTTGATACCTCATATACAGCCTCCATTTGGCATATTGCAGGCTTTTAGAGTGTGATATAGGTGAATATCTGAGGTAGGAGATCCTTCCCATTCTGTTCTCAGATCATGTCATCTCTGATAGGACAAGTCAGTAGTTCTTCAGCCTTTTAGGTCATTGTGTCCTATAGCAGCCTTTTAAGTAGATGTAGAGGGTTGCCGTTAAGAAGTACTGGATGCCGAGGAAATACCAGCAGAACCCTGAAGCACATCTTCTGTTGTTTGTGTGATGGAACCAAGGCTGTTTAGTGTTTGGATGTTATAAAGATAGGAGAATAAAGCACTTTAGACTTCCTTTTCTTTTTCCAGTCATTAAGCACTGAACAAAGCCACTCAGCTAAAACCTTCATGTTTTACCAATAGGAACAACATGCCAGAATTCCACAAATTAAAAACAAAGTTGGTAAAGAAGAAAGGAACGCGGGCATATGCTTGCCAGTGTAGCTGGAGAACTGTTGAAGAACTGACTGACCTTCAGACCGAGCACCAGCTTCGTTGGGTTTGTGGTAAACATTAAGAATGCAGAATTTTCACATTCAGACAGATGCATCCATGAGAGCAGTCTCCGTTAATCATCATAATATTTAGGTAAAGGTACATAGCAGTATTGTGCCCTTTGGAAAAAGATGGGAAATTTCATTTGATGACTGTACGAATTTTCAAAGATCAAATGGACTTGGCAAGAAAATGCACTTTAACATTTTGGAACTATTCCTTTGTTGATATATGGACACTTCACTTAGTAAGTAAGGTAACAAGTTATCCAAATTCTTCTTTGCTAGCCTATCTCCTGTTAAATGGAAGTTTAATTATGGATTTTCATACAGATATGTAGCCATTTGTTAGCAACTGCAGTACTACTGACTGCTAAAATGCTTAGCGTAAACATTCCTCGTTTATAGCATTTAAAGGGGATAAAGCCACCAGTGCAGAGAGGTCGTTGAGGAGTGTGTACATCACCTCCTCAAGTCTGTTGTTGCCAAAGATCATAATTTAGACATGGCAGAAACCAAGTGATCTAACTAAAGGTTTTTGGGGGGTACACATGTATTGTAAACGAAAATACTGCCTATATCTGACCTTACCTTACCAACTCAAAGTGACATTATACACAGTAATGATAAGTATATATTGCCAGTTTTAGCTTATTTCTCCTCTTGTTCATTTACATATGAGAAGTTATTTAGTTTGCTACTTTAGCGAATATACATTTATATATTAAAAAATTTTTTTGATGTACCTAAAATCACAAGGAAAAGTCCTAATATAGACAGGTCAGTTTTGGATTTTGCAAGTACTTTCTAGCCTTTAATGCCTAAAACTCCCATCAAGTAAAGTGAACAGCAAGTACGATATTTTCTTAGGTAGCTGTTGATTTTTCTGGTAGGATCAGATTGACATATTGTTTATCAGATGAATGCATGAAAAGAGAAATAAGACTGAGACTTGAGGAACCCTACAAAGCAGCACATCCAGGAAATCAGTTACCTCAAAGTTACCAGTTCCTAGCCCCATCAAGAGATTCTGGGGGCTTTCCAATCTGCCAGAAGCTCTTCACCACATGTGTCTAATGTATAGTTCAAATGTGTGACGCAAGGCATGTTGAAAGGGAGTAACTGAAACAAAGTTATGATCTACTTTAATATGTTGAATCCATTCCAGCCACCCTACTTAAGCAAAGAAGGAAAATCTGGTCATTAAAATTCTTTTCCTAGCCATGACACATTTGCATATGTGTGAAACTTAACTCTAGTAAGTCTAGCATTGCAACAGAACAAATCTCATAGTGGCAAATGCCACGTTTGTATTTTTATATTAAGAATATGTTTACAGATCTTATCTTTCAATAAAAATTTTTTACTCCCTAAGATTTTATCTCAGTGTAATTGTGTCAGAAACATAGGGGGATTTGGATTGAAGTCCCCTATTCCAAAAAATAGCGGAGCAATAAGACCCACACATTCAGAACCCCATGGAATTTGGCACATTAGTGATAATGGTGATGTTTTCTTTTTATTCAAATGAGCAAATTTACTAAATCATTAATTTGAAAATATTTTTTTCTCTTTTATTATTTCATCATAACCATCCTATAACTTGGATACATTTCTCATGTTTAGCATTCCATAACATAGTAATTATAATAATAATTCCCAAATGTCAGAAATGTATATATGGGGCCGGCCCCATGGCTTAGCGGTTAAGTGCGTGCGCTCCGCTGCTGGCGGCCCGGGTTTGGATCCCGGGCGCGCACCGACGCACCGCTTATCCGGCCATGCTGAGGCCGTGTCCCACATACAGCAACTAGAAGGATGTGCAACTATGACATACAACTATCTACTGGGGCTTTGGGGGAAAAATAAATAAATAAATAAAATTATTTTAAAAAAAAAGAAATGTATATATGAGTTCATGTTTTTGTTGGCAATTTATAAGCTTTTTAATATTGTACAATTTTAAATCTAAAATGTAGAATTACATTTATATACAAATAGATAAATTATTACCAGTTTTAATTTAAGCCAAAACTATTTTAGTATCAATATAGAAGAAAAGCATAGTTTCTAGTGAACTATAATTTTTAAAATACAAAGTCTGTAAAACTTTCAAGGTGTTTTACCTATTTGTTTTCAATTATTTATAATAATTTTCTACTTTTAGCAAGTATCTATTTTTTGTCAAGCCAGGTAGCTACTTTATTTGAACTGTATTATACTCTCAGACCCTTATCTTGCCTAGAAATGAATAAATAATAAATAGCTTTACTCTGTATTTAGTTCCATTTTCTATAGTAAAATATTCATATGGGGATTAATTTGAAATAATTTTGATAATTTCTTTTAAAATGTCAACAAAAAGTTTCTAAACATCCAATTGAACAGAAAATTTATTTAGGTTGAGGAGGAGAAGCATGCCATAAGTTTGAGAGAGAGAGTGTGTGTGTGTGTGTGTGTGTGTGTGTGTTTATGTGTGCGCGCGCGCGCACATATGGAAAAGAACGTGGGTATGTAAAGGAGCAGGTCCCAGTGCAAGAAGAGTGAGCCATGCTGATATGGTGGTATACGTCCAGACCCTGCATGTTAATGTCAGTAAGCTTAGCACCCTTCTTTTCTTGAGCCAAAGAAGATGGCATCAGATTATGATTTTGAATTAATTTCCTTCTTTTTCTTACTGATCTGATATTTTAAAATATGGAATAAAATGTCTTTGTATCCAATAAGTACTGTGATGAAGCTTAGAAGTAACTTTCAAATCCTGATTTTTCTCAGTTAAGTTTTAACAAAATCTGTATCAGCCAACATACTACTCCTAGTAATCAGCTTTACGTATTGTTTAAAATAGTTCTTGAAGGGAAGAAAAAATTCAAAATATACAATCTCTTTATAGATTTAACATCTTATATTTATTTGGGTTTGTGACACCATTTTGGGCCCTATTTTAAAAGATTGCATGGGATATATAGATTGACATGTGCTTGATAATTAAATTTGTTTTCAAACTTTCCCCAAATGCCTGGAGGTAATGGGTGACAATATGAAGTGTTACAAAATCAGAGTTAAGAGTCACACCCGTTGGAGAGTTACTTAACTTTTTGGGCTTCATTTGCCTCATCTATATGAATGGTGATATCTGTTTTGTAAGCTTGCTGTAAGGATTAAATTATATAACATGAAAAGTGACTAGCATGGTGTTAAGTTCAGAATAAGTGCTTAATAAATATTCTTTTTCCTTCTGAAAATAACACTATCTAAATTAAAGTAATAGTGCAGCATGTTTCTTAAGCAAAGCATTTGACCACGTTTATTTTTTCATTGTCTGCACATTCCTTATGAGAAAAGAAGCTATGCTATCATTTTTATTTTATAACTAGTAAATGCAAACATGGTCAACTTTATTTTTATATAAATTGAAACTACAATTTTTAAAAACAAAACAAAAACCCACTCACCCTACCCTTCTCTTCCTGTCTGGGTTTAAACCTTATTGATCATCATGAAGACTCTCCGGGCCTTTCACAGTACCTTTTCAGCTTCATCTGCTTCTGCTTCCCTCCTCTTCCAACCAAACCTACATGCTACTCACTATTCCTTAGATATACCTCACATTTTACTGCCTTCTTCATGTTTCTGCTCTCCCTCATCTTATCCTTTCAAAATCTGATTCATTTTTCAAAGCCTCTCTCTTGTACACCAGTCGTTCTTAGAGTGTTGTCCACTCTCAGGGGAGTCGCTAGGAGTCTTTCAGGGGGTCCATGTGGTCAAATCTATTTTTACAACACTAAGACGTTAATTTCCTTTTTCGCTGCATTGACATTGGTGCAAATGTAGGTAAACCTGCTGGCACCTTACTTAGCATGAGTCCAAGCAGTGGCACCATGCACTTGTAGTAGAAAAAAACAGTTTCACTTAGCATATCCTTGATAAAGGCAGTAAAAATTATTAATTTTATTAATCTCAGCCTTCAAGAACATATCTTTTTACTATCCTTGTGTGACTAAATGGGGAGTATACAAAAAGCACTGTGCAACTGGTTTTTGAGCTGAACAAATCACTTTTTTCATAGAATCCATTTTTGGTTTTTTTTGTTTTGTTTTTATTTATAATTTTTTATTTATTTATTTTTTCCCCCAAAGCCCCAGTAGATAGTTGTATGTCATAGTTGCACATTCTTCTAGTTGCTGTATGTGGGACGTGGCCTCAGCATGACCGGAGAAGTGGTGCGTCGGTGGGTACCCGGGATCTGAACCCGGGCCACCAGCAGTGGAGCACGTGCACTTAACCGCTAAGCCACGGGGCCGGCCCCCATTTTTGTTTGAAAGAACAACTGGCAGACAAACTGTGGGTACCCAGACTTGAATATATGGCACACATTTTCTCAAAAATTAAGTGAGTAACCTCCAGGAAAATAACTGACATTATTTGTTGCCGATGATAAAATTCAAATCTTCAAGCAAAAATTAGAATTTTGTTTGGAAAACTTGTATTCACCACTGTGAGCATCACATCTTCTCCAATACTTAAAGACTTTCCTGATAAGACTAGTGGTGAAATGAACAAGTGATTTTGGGGGGTGCTATATAATGAAATGTGACAATATTTGGAAGATCTATATAATTCAGCAAACCATTATTGCCAAACAACCAATATGCATTGGTTACAATACTGTGCATTTAAAGTGCAAGATAGACCAATGGATTTTAATGTAACAGAGTACTAAAAGTTCATTGATATGATTTCATTTCCACATTGCAACTAACTTTTAAGAAACTAGCACTTGTCAAGTTTTGGTGTAGTATTGAAGAGCCACGATTATCTGAAAAGACTATTAAAATACTCTTCTCTTTTCCATGTCTGCATGTCCAGACTATATGTCTTTTCCATGTCTACATGTCCAGACTACATGCCTGCATGAGGCTAAATTTTCTTCTAAGGCTTCAACTAAAACATCATCTCAAAAGAGTGAGTGCAGCAGTAGCTATGAGAATCCAGCTATCTTCTATTAAGTCAGAGATTAAAGAGAGTAGCAGAAATGTAAAACAAATGCAACTCTTACTATATTTCTTTTGGAAAAAATAGTTATTTTCAATAAAATTTGACAACATGTAATGGGTTTATTATTATTTTTAACTTAAATAGTTTTTATTTCTAATATGATAAATATCAATATATATAACCACAAAAACCAAGCTCTTTGGGGTTCATAATCATTTTTAAGAGTGTAAAAGGGTCTTGAGACCAAAAAGATTGAGAACTGTTACACACAATCCTGATTACCCTCCCTGCCCACACCCCACCCCAGCCTAAAGATGTGATTTCTCCCCCTTTCATCTGCTTTCAAATTTTCTATTTCTCGTGTAATACCTTGTATTATAATTATGTGTGCTTACTGTATTCATCTTGGAGATTAGATGCCAAACTTTTTAAAAGTCTTGAATGGTCTCTCAGTGGTATAGGGGAAACCATCTGGGACACTTGTGCGGCTAACTTCCTGGAGCACTGTGGGTAAGCTACTGTGTTTTGGGGCTCATCTATAAAATGAGAGTTGGATTTAATAAGTTATAAGTTTCCTTCTAGATTGAAAATGGTATGAATACTGTTCCTCTCAAAATCCTTTGTGCTAGCCGTACACTGGGAGATGAGGTATGTGTAGTGGGGCTCAGATTCTGGGGTCAGAGACATGGGTTTCAAATACGTGATCTGCGTCCTCTCGGAGCTTTTAGTCAGTGGAGGAAAGAAGTGAACCTCTTACTGCTGAGACCGTCAGTGCTCTCAGAGAGAAGTAATCAGGTCCTTACAGAAGACAGGCATTTAAATCAGGATGGGAAGGAGGGAGGTTCTTCTTCCTTGTATGAAATGATTCTTAAGTTGTCTTGATGTTTTTGAAGAACCACAAGTAAATTGATTTGACTTGATTTTTATAGTGAATGTGGGCGAATGCAGTGGTAAGATCTGAGGTTGCACTAGAGAGGTCAGTAGGATTGCATTAAGTAGGATGCATCAGTAGGATTGCATAGTCCCATGGGATAGAAATTGAACTAGTCGGAAGAGGCAGTTGAGAGAGAAAGTAAGTGTTTGTCAAAACACTTTTTTCAAGTGACATGTACTGTGAGTGGTACAGTTGTTCACAATTGCTCTTTCCACTCCCTCAGGAGGACTGCACATCCTCACCTGAACTCAGGTGGATAAGAATGACATCTCACACTTGGAGAATGAAAGGACCTCAGGGAGGCCTTTCCAAGAAAGCCATGTTCAGTTAAGGCCGAGTGAGGACGTGTGGAGTTTACTATGAAATGGCTGTTCCAGAAGGCGTGGTGAATGGAGTTGACCAAGAGGCAACAATGGAGGAAGATGGGGGAGCAGGGAAGGGCAAGAGATGGGGAAGACGAACAGAGCAGATTTGAGATGAGAGCCTGGAAGGAACTTACATTTCAACCCAAAAACAATAGGGGTCAGAGCAGTGGGGGATTGGCCAGCCTCAAGGATCTAACTGAAAGCCTGGTTCCAACTAGACACGGGGTGCCCGTGTGCGGCAGGCTTGCGGCCCTGGGGCGTGGCCCAGGCTGCCGGACAGCTGCTCTTGCACCCAGGCCAGCAGTCTACATCCTTTGCTCTCAGTTTTGAATAGAGTTGATTCTAATAAAATTCAAATTGTTAGGAGACTGCAAAACTCATCTCTGGCTGGAAGAGTGCAAAGTGCTGAAGAAAAAATGTATTGAAATGTAGTCATTATCTTCAGAAAGCCATTTACAGGCCTTCTGAATACTGAGGAGTAAGGTCTAAGAACTAACACTTTCTTATCAAGAATTTGTTCATCAGAACAAGTTATTATCGGGGCTGAGAGGATTGGGATTCAGCCAGACAAAGAAGGCTGACCTAGACTGAGGGCCCAGGCTTCATTTTGCTAGAGATCAGTACCAGAGGAGAGGCAAGAAGGATGGTCCCGTGAAATAGTTTCATCATTATTCTTATTTATAGATGAGGAAACTGAGGCCCAAAGTCATATTGTAAATAGCAGAATAGAATTCAAACCTAGTCAACTCTGCATCTATGTAGAAAGGAAAAGGAGAAGTTGCTTTATGCAAGATGAGCTAGAGCAGATCCTCAGTTGAGTAAGTCAGGGCTTTCACCCTGGTGTTCCCCAGCAGAGCCCTGATGGACTAATAGATAAAAACTCGTGACTGTGAGAACATATAATCTCAGTTTTACCAGAATAACACTCAGATATTTTCTATGACTTTGTTTAGAGAAAGCACGATACAGTGCCCAGGTGTAGCTAGGTTTCAGGTTGTCTCCCAGTGCTGATGGACAGGTGGTAGCTTCCAGGAACAATATGAGAAGGAGGCAGGTTGGGCAGAGTGGGAAAGAATTCCATAATCCATTAGTCAAGTGTGCCATGGGCTCAGGAATGAGGAATGAGAGACTACCATGGATTTGATAACCCTGGGACAGGGTTAGGTCCTGGGTTCTTGTCTTGCTCAGTGGTTCTCAACTCTGGCTTCAGATTGAGACACCTGGAGAGCTTTAAAAAGTGCCAGTGCCCAGGCCCTAGGCCCAGAAATCCCTGATTAATTTGTCCGCAGCAAGACCCAAGCATCAATATTTTTCAAAAACTCTCCCAGTTATTCCAGTGTCAAGCCAGTGTTGATATCCACTAGAAGCAATATGACCTTGGGCATGTCACATTCCTCTTTGGGCTTTAGTGTCCTCACCTGTAAAAAAAAAAAAAAAAAAATCATTTAGCTAAGAGCTTTCACTGCCAGTATAAAAATATGAGGTTTAATACTAAGTGATTCTTAATGTCCCCTCCAGGATTAAACTTTCATGAATCTCTTTTCATGATGTAATCATTCTAAAATAATTATTTCATTTAGGGTTCAGAGTGTATTGTCATCAGTGTTTCTCTCAGTCCCTAAAAATAGCATGGCGTCAATACCAAGTTCAAGGTTTGAGTCCCGTAACGACCCATTCATCTTACATGGAAAAGAATAGCAACCTCCAAATGTGGATAATGCAAATCCTCCCCACTAGGAGAAGCACCTCAGAGCATGTGGCCCTTCGGAAAGGGAGTCACTGACACCATCTTCCATTGCAAAGAGCAGCACTTACTAATAATACCAAGTACAAAGCAGGACTCTAGAAAGTAGACAGAAAAGAATTTTAAGTCAGTAGAGAAACTTTACATAACTTAAAAGCCAATGTAAGTTGTTATATTCAAGATGTTGTACAACTGACATCCACAAGATGTGTAAGGAAAATTATAAAAGATTTGCTCTCAAAGAATATAATGCTTTAGGGCCGGCCCCATGGCTTAGCGGTTAAGTGCACGCGCTCCCCTACTGGCGGCCCGGGTTCAGATCGCGCCATGCTGAGGCCACATCCCACATACAGCAACTAGAAAGATATGCAACTATGACATACAATTATCTACTGCGGGCTTTGGGGGAAAAAAAAAGGAGGAGGATTGGCAATAGATGTTAGCTCAGAGCTGGTCTTCCTCAGCAAAAAAGAGGAGGATTAGCATGAATGTTAGCTCAGGGCTGATCTTCCTCACAAAAAAAAAAAAAAAAAGAATATAATGCTTTATTTATACATTTTTCTTGAGGGATAAAGGATTAAACAAGATTATTCCCAGTGGATTGAGGGATATCCTATTATAAGTATCTTTAGCCTCAGCATATAGCACCTGGAACGACCCAGCAAGTGCCTTCCAAGTCCCTTCCCTCTGGCCTTGGTTTCCCTCCACAGCTGTCTATGTACAAAAGACCACTGGGCTTCTTTCCACTCAGCTTTTATGGAAGACCTTTAGGTATTTAATGTAATTGCCAGCACAAATTTATTGTGAACTATCCCAGATCCAGTGAAAACCCAGGAAATGGAAAGGATTTGTACGGCCCCACCTGTAAAGGCATAGATGATGTGTGCATTCGTGAAGCTCAGCACCATGTCCTCAGCAAAGGAGCTCCATGCTCCTTCTTGCCTTTGCCCCTGTTAATCAGCAGAGTCATGCCCTAAGTAAGCAGCTGTGCTGGGTGAGGTTAGGAGCACAGGTCCGGAGTCAGGCTTCCTGGATTTGAATTCTGGCTCTACAGCTTACAGGGGATGAGATGTGTTACAGGTCACAACCCCCCTGAGCCTCTACTCCCCAACCTGTGGAACAGAGATTATAAGAATGCTTACCTCACATAATTGCTGGGAGGAAGTGAATGAAATAAATAATCCATGGAAAGCATTTAGCATGGTACCTAGCACATAGTAAGTGCTTAGTAAGTGTGAATTCTTTGCTAAGGTCTCTGTCAATATGAACATGCATACCTTAAAGACAGCTTTCTGCCAAAATTCTAAACAGGTTTTCACCTTCATCATTCTTCCTGTGTGGCGTTAAACATGTTTTAGCACCGCCAAGCTTCACCTTATAGCAGGCAACCCAAAGTGATCCACTTAAAGGGAGCTTCAAAGCACAGGCGCGTTTCTCTTCAGTTGCCCGCTTGCACTGTGCTGGGTTCGTGGCAACAGGGCCCAGAGATGGAAGTCATCAGACAGGAGTAGAGTTGGTAAAACATGAGTCGTTTCCTAAGGAATTGTAATAATTGGTCTTTGATGTTAAGTGTCTTTGACTCTGGTCAATACCAAACATCAAAATACAGACATCTACAGGCAGAGCTATTTCACAACCTAGTGAAATTCAATGCTGGACATCTCCCGTTTGCTCACCACTGATTATAATATGACCAAAATGGAAACTGCTAGACTGCGTGCCAACACTTGTGCTAGAAACATGCACTGCTCACAGAGAGGGAGAAAGGAAAGCACTTCACTTAAACTTCTCCTTTTATAGTCTAAAATTCTTACTGCAACTAAGGGTCAGCTGTTGAGTCATATTTTGAGCCCAACTTCGGCCATCCCTGAGGTCTGAGGGACCCAGCAAAGGAAGGAGATCCTGAAGAAGGCTTTACAGGGCTAAAGCTAGTTACAGTGGAGAAGAGAGGGACAAATTTTGCTCCAGGAACTTGGGGATTTAAAAAGACCCATTATTCTGAGCCCTACAGACTCGGTAAAACTAATAAATTGAGAATCCAGCCCATAGGGGGCAGCCCTGCACTGAGGACCCGATCTAATTTCCATGTTGGGCTTTGGTCTCGGAGACGCACTGAGAACACTTTTCTGAAACATCATCTGTTCCATTTTTCATCAAAAGCTGTCTGCTGTTGTTAACGATATCCTGCAGTGGTGGAGTTAAATGTGTTTCTCGGGCCGAAAACAGAAATCCTCCCTAGTCTAAACTACCAGTCTTTGTTTTTAGGAGAAAAGGATAGGCCCCAAACACTAGCTCAGTCTTACCAACGACGTTTAACAACCCTGTCTACACCGAAGCACTTGTCATCTTGAGCTTGTGGCTCCACCTTGGAAAGAAAATTGGAATATTTTAACTGATTCACTTCAAAAATCGACTCAAGCACTTCAAGAAATCTAAGTGGATCTCAAGTTAAAAAGGAGCGATGAAATGATTCCTCACCTACAACAAAAGATGGGAAATCAAGGTGGCAGGCTTGGCAGAGGCGCTGAGGAAATGGCAAGGGTGCATGAGTTTGTGCTGACAGGCTTTCCACCGGGAAAGCATATCTTCATGACCTCTGGCCATGATGGTTCACAAATATTCCCAGAACACAGTGATTTGGTTGTATTTTTAAGGTTTTTTATTTAAATGTACAAAAAACACAGAAAAGAAAAAATTATTTCATACTCTCACTTTTTTGTGCATTGAAATACAATATATAAAAATGCAGAAATCCTGCACTAGCCCAAGAGGTAACTGCTGTTCATTTGGTGCCCATCCTTCTGGACTTTAGGATGAATGGATGGAGATATTTACTGAAATTTTTTTCTTAACAAAAATGGAGTCCTAATATGTATATATACCTGCCACTTGCTTTTTTTTTACTAAATAGTATATTGCAGACATCTTTCCTGGCCAGTACACGTAGACTTACCTCATTATTTATAATGGTTCCATGGTATTCCATGGTATGGATGTTCCATGATTTATTTGACCATTCTTCTATTTTTGGAGATTTCTGTTTCAGTGTTTTTCTGCTATAAACAATGCTTCAGGGAATATCTTTGTACATATATCTGTACATGTACTTGCTAGTATTTCCTATAGATTATTAATAATGGGATTACTGGCCAGAGTCTGCATTTCTAAGAAGCTTCCAGGTGATGGCTATACTGCTAGTCTATGGACCATGTTTTGAGCAGCCAGGCCATGTAAGTAGTCCATCATGTAACAATTCCAGCTAATCTGAGATTGATTTGCTCCACATGCCAAAGAGGCTACACATAGGCACTCTGGAGCCAGTGGAGCCCAGCCTTTCCCATTTGGTGAAGCTATCTTGGACCTTCCAGATCAGCCCATCTGAGTCTAACTGAGGTCAGCAAGTGACCTTGTTGGTGTGGAGCAGAATTGCTCCAGGCAAGCCCTGTCTGAATTCATGATTCATAAATTGTGAGATATAATAAATGGTGGTTGTTTTAAGCCAAAGAAAAAGAAAAAATTAGGATTGCTTGACCATGGAATGTGCACATTTTTAATTTAGATAATATTGCCAAATTACCCTTTCACAAGATTGCATCGGTTTATATTAGTGCCAACTATAAATGAGAACAACTAGTTTTCTCCCTAAAGGAATGGAATGTAGAGTATACTTGTTGAGCATTATTGGCTTTCAAAATATATTTTATTATAAAATATTTCAAACATACAGGAAAGTGCAGAGAAGAGGGTAAAATACTGATTCATAAGTATTTTTATTGCTTCTTGAGTCAAATTTAATTATTATTTTTCTCCAGAAAATTATCCACTTCAGCTAAATTGTTAAACTGAAATTTCAACCCAAATTTAACTTCAAAGCCCAAACTCATTTCGTTTACTGAGATCCCTTTTCATATAGTGTAACTCAAATCGTAGATAAATGATATTGAAAGTCTCAGACTTTGAGTCCTATTGCCTGAGTTGCTTCTGAAGATCACAGAACTTAAAAGGAGAAGAAAGAGAAAACAAACATTTGGCTGGTCCTCTGGCCCTCCCCTCCTCTCTCCCAGCCACAGCCGAAGTCGGGCCACTCCCTTGGCTTTGGCACCCCGCAGGCTGCAGACAAGCGCGTGAGCCACAGCCTCGGCATCAGAATTCTGCCAGAGCGTCGTGGAAGAGGGGCTGGGGCGGGGGCAGGCAGGGAGTGGGAACAGGAGTTTGCTATGAGGTTCCTATTGGCAGGGATTGGGAATGAGAGGAGGCCAGGGAGAAATAGGGAAATGAAAAATCCTTGAGAAATGCAAAGCAAGAGGAGCCAATCAAAGTTATATTCCAAAAAGAGAGAGGCGTGTAAATGATGAGCGCCTGAGCAGAGAGTTCAGGCAATCCAGTCCCAGGCACCTGGTGATAGGGCCATGGAGCTCCCAGTGCAGAGGCCGCTGGCACAGAAAGGCACCTGACATCCAGTGCTACTTTCCTCACCTGGGGCAGGTGATAGAGGTAAAGAGATGGACGCCAGAGCCCTGTGCTCAGATGTGAGAAGACAGCTGAGTCGGTTCTTTAGCTGCTATTCCAACTCCCCATTGGCTGCCTGGGCAAGCATGAATCCACCACCCATGGAAGAGGGCTCCCTGGGGCCAGCCGTCACCCCCAGAGCCTCCTGGGGAAGAAGAGCCTTGTCTGCCTTCACGTACTGTGACTCTCAATCAGTTAGAAAATGGAGGCTCAAAACAAGGTCACAAAAATTCTGATATTGTTTAAATTATTACATTGAGCAAATTAGTGCATTAAATTAGTGTACAAAAGTACAAGCCATGCAATAATTACAGAATTTAATTACATATAGCATATATATTGTATGTAATATAGAAACTGTATATCTACATTTTCTTCTTTTACAGTGCATTACAGGCAGTGGGTTCCCCAGGGCTTGAATGGCGTCTTGACCCCGCTCTGTTCTCCCACCGGTGAGCAGCTGCTGCTGTTCTTGCCCTACCGTAGGAGCTGTATGCCAGGACCTGCCGGTTTTAAGTGAAGTTTGAACACCTTCAGTCCTGTCACTGTATCTGTGTATTTATTGTCTCCTTTGCTGTAATATCAAAATCTAAGCCTGAACCCTTGGTGAGTGTTCCCAGTAGGCCTCCTGTCTTCCCACCCTTAAGAGACCCTGTGCCAGAGGGTCCCCACCATCCTGCAGCCCCACAGACCAGCCTGGGTGCTCCACCATCAGCCCACATCATTCTGTGTTCATCCAGTCATCCCCAAATGCTGCCTGTCCCCACTTGACTGACAACCACAGCAACTGCCACCACTGCACTCCTAAGGTGAGGGCCTGCCCTGTTCTCACCAGTGTTCTCTCAGAGGCGAGGAGTAGCAGCCTTTCTAGGATCAGTCACGGGGACAGGTTTTCAGCTCTGCAGAAGTCCACTGGCCAGTGAGGGAGCACACTGTATCAGGAGGGTGCTAGAGGGCCTGCAAGGGAGCCCCGGGGGGTGCAGGGTGAGCGGGGCAGGAAGCATGTCAACAGCACAGTCAGCTAATTCATCACCCACGCGTCCACTTAACCTTGCTGAGTGACATTTAAACACGGGAAGGAACTGTGAATGCCCTTGCTAGATGCTTTGACCCTAGAGCTCTCTCAGTGTTGAAGTTTGGCATGTCCTGAAGGCACATGTGTTGTTCCTACTTATAACTTGTGTCTTCTCAGCGGGGGCGGGGCTTCAGGACAGGGGACACGAGGCCAGAAGACAGTATCTTAGAATGGGAGTATCAGAACTGGAAAGGACATTACACTACATCATTAATCCAGCCCTTGTTTTTTACAGATGAGTCAATAGGCTCCGAAAGTTGAAAGGCCATGCCTACAGACACACAGATAGTTGGTGTCAGGAACTTCTTTAGATAAGAGGAGTCTTGGAAATTATCAAGTCCAGCCAGGGGCAAGTGGGCCTCTGGAAAAGAGTATCTTTGATGCCTTCCCCCCGCCTTTGGCCTGCCTAATTCTTGCTCTCACGTTGTCAGGTGTGTGACCTGCCCAGGGCAGACCTGTCCAGATGGTCCCCTGGGTTCTGCCTCCCTCCTGCCACCTCCCCTTTCTTAACCAAGACAACCCACTCCTGCCCTATCAAGGCTTCTGCCTCTGAAACCAGCTCTCCCAGTTGAAAAATGAGCTGATAAATGCCACCCCCCACTGAAGAGCTGATAATGGCTCCTAATGGTTCTGCACTCTAATGGATATTCTTTTTTTAACTCAATTTTTGAAAAGGCAATATATTCATGTGGCTCAAAATTCAAACAATATAAAAATTCTCATTCTGCCTGCCTGCCTTCCGCTGAGCCAATTCCCACCCCAACTCCCTGCAGGTAACTATTTTTATTAGTTTTCTGTGTATCTTTTCAGTTTTTTTAATACTCATATAAGCAAATACATATTTACAGAGAATTCTTAAGAGTTCTCAGAACCGTAAGCCAAAGGAATTCTGCTAACAGTAGAACTTCAGGCACTTTGAAAATCTCATTGAGCAACAAGGCTTTCCCAGGGCCTCTTTTGTTATGACGGATAAGTGGCTGCCTTCTTGTAGTTGAAGTTCCTTGCTCTGAAGAAAATGAGTTCCAATGGGACTCTGTACCAAGATCATCACCCAGAAAGAACCACAATACGTTGCCTCATTCCCAGGTCTGAAAGGAAGAAGGGTGGGGTTGGAGAAGCTCTGAGACCCCTCTCTTCATTTCTTGATTCATTTATTGAACATTCCTATGCGCCAGGCACTGAGCCAGGCCATGGGGACACAGACAGAGTCCCTGTGCTCATGGCAAAAGGAAGACAACATAGACCAAGGCTATCATTTAGATTATTTCAATTGCACCTGACAGCAAATTTAACCCAAACAGGTCTATGTTTAAAAAGGGAATTGATTGGCTCCCATAACTGAAACGTGCAAGGATAGAGTTGGCTTTAGGTACAGCTTGTTTTGGAACTTAAATGATGTCACTAGGAGCCACCTCTTGGCTCTGCTCCTTCTGGGTTAGTTCAATTCTCAGGCTACTCTTAGTGGCCCAGGCAACCTCAGGTTCCTATCATAACTGCCTTAGGCCACTGGAAGTGAGTGAGTCAGGGATCCCGAGAACTCAAACAAATATCCAGGGATAGAGTGTCCTTAGCCCTGATTGGCTTATTTTGATCACCTGCTCATTCCTGAACCAATCACTAAAGCCAAGGGGGATGGACTGTATTGATTGGTCTAACCTAGGTCATATGCTCCACTCTCAGAGCCCAAGGGTGGGGGTCAACTTTACCCCAAGCACATATGCTGAGAGTGAAGGAAGGGTGGTACTGTAAAATAAAACAAGGGTACTGTAGCCACACACACAAAATAGGCTGCCAGGCCACAAAAATAGGGAATATCCACCCCATCCATGTAATTACAAGTGAGGTGAGTATTTTAAAGGGGAATTGCAAGGTGCCACAGGGGTCCTGACACAGGGTGAGGCAACAAGGGCATGTTCCCTAAGGAAGGAGCAGGCATCACCCAAGTGAAGGTTGTGGGTTTATATTCATGGGAGGGGAAACTGGCATGGGGAGGCCCAGAGGCAGGAGAGAATGAAGCCCTTTTTAAGTTCCTTGCGAGGAACTTAAAAATCTACAGTATGACTGGGGCTCAGAGAGCAGGCATGGGGAATGACATCAGTGAGGCAGGAAACCCACATGGGACAGGAGCCTATAAGATGGACCTGCCACCTTTGACCCAAGCCATAGTCCACTGCTGAGCTCCAACGTAATGGATTCTCTGGTGGGCTGAGTGTTCAGGCCTCTCACCAGCATGGTGGCAGGGGACCCGGTGCTTTGTGAGTATGAGGATCAAATCTGACTATGTCACTTCTCTGCTTAAAACACAGAGTTCCACGTTCAACATGGCCTTCAAGGCCCTGCCCACTCTCCAGCTTCCTGTCTCGCCCACCCTTGGCTTCTCCCTGTGCTTGGTCCCACATCCCCAATTCAGAGGTCCATTCAGAGGGGACTCAAGCCAGGTGTGGGCACAAGCTGCAGGCCTGTCCTCAGGACCCATTCTCAGGCACAGCACCTGGCCTCACTGTACTCACCAAGGCTGCCTCTCCACTGGATGCCCACCCTGTGAACTGAAGCCTGGACAGCAGGTTTCTTAGGGCCTGGGGTCGAGAACAAACATGCAGAGTGAGCCGTAACCTTCTGGGATGAGGAGAGGCCAGCAGAGCAGGGGGCCATGGGACCAAAAACGATGCTTCTGAGCACTAGCTCTGGGCTCTGACACTGCTGAAAGCTGATCCAGACTCCAGCTTTGAATTCCTGGGGAAATTTTTCATGACTACTTTGGGGAAAGCTGTGAGAAATGTGACTTCTTCAGGGTCACATACATAGGAAGGTGGAGAAAGCAAGACAAGGAAGGTTCAGAACGCCATTTAATGCCTAGTATCTCTTACCCTTGGTTCTGGGCAGAATTTTCTCCCCACTTCCTCTCTGGTTTCTGACTTATATTTAAGCTGCTCAGTTTACATATGTGTTTTTAATCATATATTACCTCCACTACTTTCTGGAAGTAGATTAATAAATAAATGAAAGAATATTATGAAAGTGGGCTCTTTAATTCCACAGAGCCATCATAGGTGTAAAATAATTTGCTATAGATCTACTCCAGGTCCTCCTACATTTTAAGGCACTTCCTTATCTTATGTCTGTGCTGTGTCAAAGTGGAATCACAGCCACCACCAGTGGACCGTCAGCTTCCTCTATTTAATCAGTTGCTCATTAATGCACAATATACAATTTCCTCCTGACAGCTCGACAAGGGTAACTACAGCTGCAAGCACACATCTGTGTTTAGCTAACCGACCAGCCAGGCTCACGCCAATCATCTTTTATGCAAGAAGACTGAAAAAGTGGATAAAGGCTCACAGGGGCCCGGATGTTCTCTTGAATGCGGTTTGTGTGTAGTAATTGCCATCTGCATTTTCTCATTCATCAGCTGGAAAATGACGCTCCTCCGGATCTACTCTTAGAATCTGACCTTAGAGGTCGACCACTCCCATCTCCGCTCCAACTCCAATCTCTAATCAAATCCTCCAATCTCACTCCAATCGAATCTCCGGCTACAACTCCAGACTCTCACAGCACACAGCTCCTCCTTCAGTTTTGTACAATTTAGTAAATCTCAATTTTATATTTCTTGACATTAGAACTGTGGGAAGCCCACACAGAGCTTCTTGCAGGCTGAAGCCATGGCTACAGAAGGCTGTGGAGAACCCCCCAGCCGAGGGGAAGGTCCGTGCAGGATGGAGACCCTGGCAGTGCTAGGTGCCACTCAGTTGGGACATCAACCCTATTCCTCAGCACCCATCTGCCCGTTCTCCTCTTTTCTCCAGAGTATCTCCAGGCACATTAGGGATATGGCTGTGAGCTCTTTAAAGCAGTACTTGATCTGTCTGAATGTCTGTGTGACCATTGTTTCTACAAGGCCAAGTGACTAAACCAACCCTCCTCTCTCCTCCCCCGACACTGGAGCTGAGCAGGGACGAGACGGCAGGATGGCTGGGGCCTTTTCTCTGGCCTCCTCCCCGGAGCAGGTGCTCCTCACTGCCTATCCGCCAGGGCTTCCAGGCACCTGCTAAGCCCTTTCCCAACAGAGAAAGTGAGTCCCAGTCAGAAGCCTAACAGCAACTATCCCCCACGCGGAGAGAGGTCACGTCTGAAACAGCCACCTTTCTTGCTAAGCCTCACACCACTTAAGCACTCCTTAAAAACAAGCCCTGTGCAGCCTCTATGGAAAACAGTATGGAGATTCCTCAAAAAATTAAAAATAGAAATACCTTATGAGCGAGCTATCCCACTACTGGGTATCTACCCAATGAACCTGAAATCAACAATCCAAAGAGGCTTATGCACCCCTATGTTCATCAGAGCATTATTCACTATCGCCAAGACATGGAAGCAACCCAAGTGTCCCTTGACTGATGAATGGATAAAGAAGATGTGGTATATATATACCATGGACTACTACTCAGCCATAAAAAAAAGACAAAATCGTCCCATTTGCAACAACATGGATGGACCTGAATGGTATTATGTGAAGTGAAATAAGCCAGAAAGAGAAAGACAAACAGTGCATGATTTCACGCATATGTGAAAGATAAACCAACACACGGACAGATAGAACTGTTTGGTGGTTACCAGGGGCTGGGGGGGGTGGGGGTGGGCACAAGGGGTGGAGGGATGCACTTATATGGTGACTGACAAACAATAATGTACAACAAAAATTTCACAATAAAAAATAAATAAAACAGAAAAAAACAAGCCCTGGGTGACTCACCTCCCACACGCCAAGTAGCCTTGAAAGTGTTTTGCTAGATAAAAGGCCATCTACTCCTGAGACAACTCTGCCCTGCCTCCCCTCTCCCAGCAAAAGTAGCAGCTCCTGCAATTGTTCACGGCTGCACATCAATTTTCTCCTCCACCTCAGAAGATCCATCTAGCAACAGTGAGCGGCATGCATGGTGTTGGGGAAGGCTGGAGGCAGCCAGGCCAGTTAGGAGAACAGGGCAAAAATAAGACGGAGAACTGCACGGTGGCGTGGGGGCGGAGAGAGGGGTAACACCTAAGCCATGCAGCTCACGCGTGGTCCTGGCGGGGCAGAGTGGGCATCACCTGGGAGCTGGTTAGAAATGCAGACCCGCGGCTCCCACCCCAGGCCTGCTGCATGAGAAGCTGCACTGTACAGATCCCCGGTGATGTGAAAGTCTGAGCTGCGCTGAATTCTATAGGACTCCATGATTGATGAGATCATGCGCGAGTCTCCAGGTCATTGCTTTACCCTCCCCCACAGCTACTGTGAGTAATAAAGGCCAGGTGCAAGGTCTTCATTGTGCAAAGTAAGAAAATGCACCTTTTCTTACTGAATTCTGGTAACAGCCCTGGGAGGTGGGTATTGTTGTCCCCATTTTACAGATGAAGGGACTAGGCTTAAAGGGGTTAGACTACTTGCCCAAGGTTACAAACCCAAAGAGCTGGGATTTCACCCCAGCTGCTTGACCTCTAGACTTGCCACGTGAGAATTCCTGAGGCAGGAATTCTTTGCTTTAGGGGCTGCGCCCAAAACAAAGCCTCAAGCCAGAAACAGCCCCACTCTAAGTCCCAGCTGGAACTCACTTTATGAATCTGGGCAGGGGCTCCCAGGGGCCTCCCTGCAGGGGCGGGAGGAACAGGAGGGGCCCGGCAGGGCCCTGAGCTGTTCTCGTGAACAGCTGGGCACGAAGTCCCGGCGCGCAGGCCCTGTCCAGGCCTGTCCTTCACAGCAAGTTCCCTCGGAACAAAACAGAGCCCCTTGGGCCTGGGCCTGACTCAGCAGCTCTGGGGCGGGCGGGGACACATCGCCACAGATCTCATTTCTGTTCCTGTCAGCTCACATGCTCCTCTGGAAGCTGCCCTGCCTGCAGCTTCACCGAGTTACAGCCCCCAGCTCAGAGACCTCTCTCCAGAAATGCAATTACAGCTGCTCTCTCTGCATCCAATGCCAGTGTCCTTCCTCTGTGCCAACTGCCCCAGGCAAAATCAAAGGCTCCAGGCTCCCACACAATGCAGCACAGACAACTCTGCAAACGTTAATTGCGCAGATATTATGTGCCAGGAACCATGCAGGATGCTTTTACATACTTTATCTCATTTTATCCTTAACCTATTGAGATAGGTACTATTATTGCCATTTCACAGCCATGAAAATGGAAGTTAGTAGGCTATGGAGCTAGGATTTAAACCTGTGTCCTAACTCCAGATCCAGCACATCTTAACCCCACTAGAGCTGCATCCTTCATAGATTCAGTGTAGGCCTTATTATATTACTTAATAATTACTTAATTGCAAGTGTGTGTGCCTTTTCCACTAGACCATACACCTCCGGGTGTCCCCATCTTACTCACTCTTATGTCCCAATGCTTACTGAGCACACCACCCAGACCATAGTGTATGCTGAATAGACTACGCTGAACTGAATTATTCAGCAAACTTTTGCCACGCACAATACTGTGTGCCAGGCCTTGTGCCAGGAACAAGGATGACAAAGGTGAAAAGGAGGGTACAACAACCACCTGCATCAGACATACAAGTACTGCAATAGAATTAGGTACTTGTCAGAACGGAAGAACGCACGAGTGTGGTGGCAGCATGAGGAGGGAGCACTGGAGTGGGGGGAAAGGGGTGGGGTGACCGCCAGGCTGACTCAGAGCCTGCCTGAGACTGGACACGAGAGGAATTTGCCACAAGGACAGGACATTTCAGGGAGGAAAGAGCAGAGGCAGAAGCACAGAGGTCTGAAGGAGGCTGGCTTGGCTAGGGTTTTAGGAGAATAATAAATAGCACCCTGGAGGGAGTGGGCTTTCTAAGGTGTCCCCGATAAGTTGAACTCCTCCTACCCAAAACTGCAGGCCTCCCCCTTCCCAAAGCAAAGTCCACCCAGTCAAGGAACACTGGAAAATAGACCCAAGTGCATCTTTCTGCAAGACAGGAAAGGAAGGATTCACAGCTGAAAGTGCTATTTCTTCTCCCAAGTCACCAAATTGCCCACCCCCAGCCCCAGGAGAATAAAGAGAGGCGCTGTTTCTTCCATACCATTCCCTCTGGGGAGTCTGAAATTCCCTCCAGTCTATAGAAACAGATGTTGGCATAAGTGCCCTCTACCCCATCCCCACAGTGGCTGCCATGGGAAGTGCTGCAGGGGGACCGAAGGCTGGACAGGTAGCCCAGGCCATGCCAAGAGCCTTGTATGCTGTGCAGTGGGGTGAGATTTACTCCCGAAGGTGATGAGGACACACTGAAGAATGGTGAGCAGAATGGTAATCGCCCCAGGAAGTTCACTCTGGGAGCTGTGGGGTGAGGAGGGTAGGCAGGAGGACATGATTGGGAGGGTAACCTGTGAGGAGTCACCCCAGAACTCTGGCCCAGGCAGCGAGGATGGAAAAAGGAGAGGGAATCAAGAGGTGTTTAGGAGGTGGCACGCAGGGCCAGATGATTAATTGGGTGTGAAAGACAAAAGGAAAGAGGAGGTCAAATTGCACTCCAGGGATCTGGCTGGGCAGCTGGGTGGGTGGTGGTGTCGCTCTGGAGACTGAGACAACACAGGGCTACAGGTTGGCAGGGAAGAAGTGCTCACTCTGGCACACGTTAGGTTTGAGGTCTCGGATATTGGAAGTCAACATGCCCAGGAGGTGTGGCTATCAGGAGAGAACACTAGCCTGGAAAGAGAGATCAGGAGTCAGCTGACAAAAGAAGGCACATTTCCCAGGCAACAGGAGCCTGGAGTGAAAAATAGCATGACAGTGAGTCACCCAGGACGGGCTTTCTCTGCCTTGATCTCTTCTCACTCTTAGGGAACTCCAGCCCCACCCAAACACATCTCAGGGAATTCTGGGGACCCCTGGTGTGTGTAAGGGGAAGGGGTCGTACATGAACTTACTTCTTGAACTAGACCTCTGCTGCCACATGGTGTCCACGGTTTCCCCCTTCCCTACTCCTGCTCACTGTGGATCACCCAGGGCTCAGAGCCATGCCCTAGTCCTGATGCCCACTCCAAGAGCCATGATTCTAGCTCTGACCCACCGGCCAGTGCCCACCGTCAAGGGCATTGATGTCTACCTTGAAAAGGGACAAATGTGCAACAAGCAGGTAAAGTATGACCACTATTAGAAGTGGCTTCTCTGAAAATGAACAGAACCCAACCGGACTCTAGTCCCTCAGCAGGCCAGGCCCCATCCAGGACAGAGTAACTCACTCCAGGGCAGGGCTAACTTACTCAGCCCTCACCCCCACCAAAACCACCAGTACCTACACCACCACCACTACCACCATCACCAGGAGTGTCTCCAGCATTTCCACACCTGGACATCCAGGCCCCTTTGACACCCTAGCTCCAGTCTGAGCCTGCTTCCCTTCCTACCCCAGGATTAGCATCTTTCCACAATGATTGACACTAGGAACACAGATTTGCTTCAGGAAAAAAGTCCCTAACTCTACCTACACTGTGCAATCTGAAGGCATAGCCCAAGTAGACAATAATGATCCAGAGTCTGGATCATTCGTCTTAAACAGCATCATCGGTGGATCCACCGTTAGCAAATTCTCTTGGCGCTACCCTCAAAACCCATGCAGATTTTAACCACTTCCCACCACCTCCACTGTTCCCAGACCAGATCTAGCCACCGTTATCTGTGGCCTGGATTATTGCAACAGCCTCTGAACTGGTCTTCCTGTGTCTGCCCTTCAGCCTATTCTTAACACAGTAGCCTGAGTGAACCCTTTAAAACATCAGTCAGACCACATCACTCCTCTGCTCAAAACCCTCCTCCTCTTCCCACCTCGGAGTAAAACCCAAGTCCTTACAAAGCCCTGTGCTATCAGCCTTAACAACCCCCCTCCTGTGCACACACACATACACACACACACTTCCTATCTCTTTGCCGTGCTTAATTTTTCTTCTTAGCATTTCTCACAATATATCTTACTTATTTACCTTATTTATGTCTGTCTCCATGAAGATCAAAATTTGGTCTGTTTTGTTCCCTGCTGACCCCCCAGTGCCTAGAAGAGTGCTCGTTAACGTGTGTTGAATTAAATCTGTTGACTGGTTGTGAGTGAGGGAATGAAACAACAGCTGGGTTCTTCCCCAGGAACTCCTAGTTCCCTCACAAATAGACCTGGGCGAGTCAGGTCCACTGGGCTCCCAGATATGCCCCAACATGCCTGAGAATGGGGTGAACTTAGCTTGGTTCAAACCAGAGAGCCCTGCTGGGATGTGGAGAGCAGCTGAAACCCTGGGTATGAAAGAGATGACTGGGGAACATGGACCCTGAGAGGAGCAAGGGGCTGAGAGGAACGCGGGGAGAACACAGCAGTCCCAAGACACTGTCAAATGACGAAAATAAAACAATTTAGTAAGGAGGTTGATGTCCTTTGTTCAAGGAAGAACAATCCACAGATTGGGTGGGTATAGCGCCTCACAAGCGGTGAAGCACAATTTCCGAGGTCCTTGGGGAAGAGGGAGTTTTTTTTTTTTTGTTTTTTTTTTTTTTTTTTGTGAGGAGATCAGCCCTGAGCTAACATCCGCCAATCCTCCTCCTTTTTTTGCTGAGGAAGACGGCCCTGGGCTAACATCGGTGCCTATCTTCCTCCACTTTATATGGGACGCCGCCACAGCATGGCTTACCAAGCAGCGCGTCGGTGCGCGCCCGGGATCCGAACCAGCGAACCCCGGGCCGCCGCAGCGGAGCGCGCGCACTTAACCGCTTGCGCCACCGGGCCGGCCCCAGAGGGAGTTTTATAGAGCGTGAGAGGAGGCGGCGTGGAAATGGCATGACTGGCAAGGAGGCTGAGGGTTTCCTTACAAAGCTGGCCAGTCCTGTTTTCCAGGGTGGAGCAAGCTACAGCTGAGCTGGAGGACTGGGATTGGAGTATGTTAGGATTCCTTGACAGTGAGCTGTGGCCCAGAAGTGCCCGCTGACTTCGATTGGTGAGGTGGGCCGGGCCCTGGGGCGGCCTCCATTCTGTGGGATATACAAATTACCTTTATTCTCACACAGAGGAGAAGGAGCTGGCCCAGGAGACAGAGAGCGGGTGACCAGAGAAGGGGTGGCGCCAGGAAAGCTAAGGAACAGAGAATGTGGAAGCGGGGGGGTGGCTGATAGAGAGTCCTGCCCCCCGGGAGTCACCAGGGAGAGGCCCGAAAAGACCATGTCAGTGGCACCCAGGCCCAGTTTCCAGGAAATAGTAAGAGCAGGAGCGGGACAGGAAAGGGTGGAAGCCCGATTGGGGTGAGGAAGTGGAGAAAAGGAGCATAGGCAACTTTTCAACACACTGGGCTGCAAAGACATCTGTAGCCCGACAGACAGAGCGAGACACACGGAGGGCTTTTCCAATTTGGAAGAGATCCTCCTATTTATATCCAGGGAGGAGGAAGCCATTGAAAATGACGAGGTTGAACTTACCAGAACCCAGGGGATACTCAAAGGGGTAATCATGCCGAGAAGGCGGGAAGATCAGAAGGGTAGCTGCCTGTAGCCAGTTGGGCCTTAGCTCAGCAAGGGGACCCCTCCTCCTCGGAGATGGGGGCAGAAGGAAAAGGCTGGTCCCAGAAGCTTGCAGAGCGGGAGGACGGGGGAGGCAGGGGAGGCTGTTCGGGGGGTCAGGAAGTGGAGGAGGCCACGCCTGAGGACCCCTTTTCTGAAAAATAGGAAGCAGGGTTATTACGGGGGGGCAAGGAGGGCCTGAGGAAAGCATGGCAGTTTGAAATAGCTGTGAAGCGAAATGGGGGAAGGAGCTGACAAAGGCCACATAAGGGGCTTCGAGAGCAGTGTGTGGAAGCGGCTGCCACGGACATCATGAATGTGGGGCTGTGTGGTCTCTGCAGAGGAGCAGCAGCGGATGGAGGCCGAGTGCTGGGTTAATGAGGCATGAGAGGGCGGGAACGGGGGGACGGGAATGAACTGAGGATGGTAAATGCAGAAGAGGGGAGGAACTCAAGATCCTAATGAGGTCCCAGAATAGATCATGGGAGGAGGGAGAGAGCAGGGAAGGATAAGAGGTCTGTCGACACTTCACATGTAAAATGACAAGCTCCACCCTGTGGCCGTGAAGATGGGGCCACTGGCTGGAGGTGGGGTAGCTGGACGGAGTAATGAATGCTGGCCTGGAGAGGTCCGGGAGCGGATCATTGACGCAGATGCTGAGGTCTCCCAAGATGATGATCAAGTTAGAGGGAAACAAGAACCCAAGTCCTCAGAGCTTGTGAAGGAGACCCAAGAAGCAAGTGGATGGCAGCAAGGAGGAGGGCAGAAGACGGCATGGGAGACACTGCCACTTCTTCCTCGGCAAGAAGTAGTTCGATTTTTAGCTGGAACCATTGCTAGAACATTAAAATCACGTTGCCCAGCCTAGCTGGCAGCTTGGAGTGGCCATGTGACTGCTCTGTGGTACTTCTGGAAGCCTTCTTGTTTCCTTCCCTCTGTGGCCGACCTCGTGTGATGACTGAAGCTTGAACTGTGTCTTGGGCCGTGAGGATGAGGTTCCCATCCTGAGAATGGCAGGACAGTGAGCAGCAAGAAGCCTGGGTCCTTGAAGACTTCATGAAGCCAACTTCCCTGCTCTGGACCATCTACCCCTGAGACTTCTTTAACTTAAAAAAATAAAGTCTTGTGTGTTTGAGACACCATTATTTTAAGTTTTCTGTCAGCAGAGGAACTAATCCTAAACGCTACAGATGGTGTAGGAGGATGGCACAGATCTTAAAGGAGGAGCATTTCCTAGAGGAGAGTAAACACGTGTTTGCCTATAAACAGCAATGAGAAGCTACAACAATGTCGACAGTGGCTTCCAGGCCTAAGGTAAATTGGGAGTGTGAGAACAAACAGCCTCCACTCACAAGGGCTCCAGGAAGTTTCATTCCTTAGCTCAAAGGAGGAGGAAGAGGGAGGTTCTGCAAAGAGCTGGAAGCCATAGGGAGAGGGCGTTGTCAACAGCACAGGGTTTCTAAAAGGCAAAGCTGAAAGGCTTGAGAAGCTCAGCAGCGAGAAGACGAGTTGGGAGCTGTCAGGTCAGAGCATTATGTGGCCAACCACAGAGGGGTCCATATTTAGGACAGAGGCCAACGGTGAGAGCCAAGGATCTAACCAGGCTCACATTTTCCAGTAGAGGTTAGCTAATCTCCTGCTGCACTTGTCAAATCTGGGGAGACTCGAGCTCCTTCCTGTAGCTCCTCCTGAGGGTGACGCTGGCAGGAAGCCAGCCCAGGCTTGGGAGGGCAGGGGAGAGAGGCTGCCCCTCCTGCAGCCCAGCGTGCCAGGGAATGGCCCACCACCTAGCTGTCCTGAGGGTGGGGCGTTGTGTTCTCAGGCTCAGGTTTCCCACGTTCTTTCCTTGAATATTTTAGTCATATGTTTCCAAACTAATTTCCATATTAACTTCAGAGGACTCTACTGTACATTTCTATTCTGAAGGGCAGAACTTTCAAGAGAGTTGAAATGTGAATCCTGGGCAAGTGTGCAGGTCTTTAAGAGGACCATTTCTTAGGAAGCAGCCTGTCAGTACTCCAAAGGAAGCCAGCGCCTAACTAGATGGAGGGAGACCTACTCAGGACTGTGGCAGGATAGGAGTTTAGGACTGTAAATATAAAGGTGGCAGCCAGAGGGATCAAAGGCTGAAGAGAGCCTCGTTCGTCCCTCAGTGAAATGCAGGGGCCACACATGAGAAAGAGCAGTCAGTGCTCCCGACGAGGACTTTACCGAGGAGCTGGGCAGACATGCAGGTACCTTAATTACGTTCACAGTTCAGGCCCAGGACAAAGTCCAAAAGCTGGTTGTAGGAATTTAGCACAGGGTCGGGTGGATTAGCAACCAGAATTCTTGCTGTTGACACACACTCTTGAGCTGAAGCTGCCTTGAGTCCCCCCCATGCGGAGTGAGACAGGCAGAGGGCTTAGGGTGGGGTGGGTCTGGACTTCGGGGTGAGATCATGGTTTCCAGCAGAGGTCAAGGGTCAGACAGGGCCTGACAAATTGTGCGGAAGCCTGCAGTCATGGCCACTGTCCTGGAAACTTATATTCCTATGTCAACTTAAAAAGCAAATTCACTTGATATTTTACCCTCAAAACAAGTTTATTCGGCAATAGCCAGAAGAAGTGCAGTTCAGGATGTGCATGCAATGGCGACCCATAGGCAAATCCAGAGCACCAAGGAGGGGCGCAGCTTTTATAGAGAAATAGGGAGGTTAGGGAGGGGCTGTTCTAAATGAAAGTCCATTGAGGGAAAGTAACAGCTCAGGGAGGCAATGGCTTCTTATTGGCTGAGCTGCAGCGTTTCTCGTTGGTGGGGCTGTTGCTGGGAGGGGAGATAAATCTTCCTTCAGTAGTAAAGTAGTTCTACTTCCTGTCAAAAATGCCAGCATAGGTCACTTCCTGTTTGGTGTAATTGATGATGTGATAGGGCATGAGAGCTCCCCCTACAGGCCTTCTCAAATCCAATTTAGTTGAGGTTTCTCTTATTTCATACCTCTTCCCTCTATTAACCCAAAATGGAGGAATTTAGCCATGCTGCCAGTGATAGGGACCCAAGTCACAGGTGTGGTACCTGCAAGGAGTGAACAGCTTCTTTCATGCAGACCTTGGACTGTAGAGAGTGGTTCTTATTGAAATCACCTGTGCACTATAAAAGAAAACAAAAATAAAAAGCCTGATGCTGAGGCCACACCCCAAATCAATAAAATCCGAATCTCCAGGGGCAAGAACCAGGCACCAGTGGATTGTAAAGCTCTCTAGATGTTTCCAACGTGCAGCCAAAGTTAGAACCTGAGGTTGAGCTCTGGCTCTGCCATTTACCAGCTGTGTGACTTTGGGCAATTTACTCCAACTGTGCTTCAGTTTTCTCCTGTGTGAATTGCAGATACTGCTAGCACTACCTTATAGGGTTCTTGTGAGAGTTGAATGTGCTTAGGCAGTGCCTGGCATGTAGTAACTCGTCACTAAGTGCTAGCTACTATTATTAATAGTAGTCAGGATTCAGTTTGTCAACCCAGACCTGAAAAGTAATGGTTAGCCTCTTTGGCTTTTTGAGGATTTGTCAAATCTCACCCTCTTAAATAGTGGCATGGTTTGTGGGGATGGGGATGGGTCAGGTCTGTGGTGCTGAAAGATGATCACATGCTGGTATTTCTAAACAGGCTAGGGTAGGAGAGAAAACCAGGTCCTACTCAGGCTGGTCATTATGTCCTAAAAGGAGCAAGTACCTTTCCAGGAAATCATCTACTTTTCAGCATTTAATTCTTCTTCTTTTGGGGGGGGGGGATGGGTAACAGTTTTGTTGAGATATAATTCACACACAGTACAATTTACCCATTTATTTTTTCAATTTTTTTTAATTTTAATTGTTTTTTTGGTGAGAAAGATTGGCCCTGAGCTAACATCCATTGCCAATCTTCCTCTTTTTGCTTGAGGAAGATTGTCGCTGAGATAACATCTGTACCAGTCTTCCTCTATTTTGTATGTGGGACGCTGCCACAGCATGGCTTGATGAGTGGTGTGTAGTTCCACGCCCAGGATCCAAAGCCACGAACCCCAGGCCTCTGAAGCAGAACGCATGAACTTAAACACTAACACATCTAATTTACCCATTTACCCATTTAAATTACACATTTCAATGGTTTTTAATACATTCACAGAGTTGCATATTCTCTTTGTTGTTGTTTTGTTTTCATAAATCATTTTCCAATGGCCTGTTCAATTCCTGCCATATCTAGTGTTCCTGGTCCAGTCTTGGAAGAATACTGTTAATCCAGCACTGGTTCATTCCAAACTTCAACACACCCGGTATGGATGGTTTCTCAAAATGTGACCATTTGAGCATGATACTGTTCAAAATATGATCTTCAAGTTCCTGTTACAGAAGTCATGTCAGAAAAGCTCAGGCACCAGCAGCATGGGGTTGTGGGAGATCACGATTTGGCCACCCTGAAATCTCTCTCTTTACCTTGATGGTTTTCTCCGACAGACATTTGACCTCCGCCACTTACTGCCTAAAGAATTGGACGTAGTAACTCCTTCCTGGAACAGATCTTCTATCTGATGGCTGTAATATAATGTAAAATAGATGTTACAATAGGAAAGGCACCAACAAGCCCATCTTATAGGAAATTTTGTCTCTCTGGCCACATTCTCTGGATGGCCCTGCAAGGAGTTGCCATACAAACATTTACATTTATAAGGGAAATCTCCATTTGTAAAGGTATCTCCCTCTCTGTATTGGGAAGAGGGGGGATGACCTCATTTCTAGAAACTTATCAATGTGGAAGGTGAGGCCTTAAATCTGCATAATAACCTTACTCTTGTTTACTGTGCTTTAGTGGTAATCTCCTGTAACTGACTCCCCCACTCCCAACATCCTCCTTTGTCTTTAGCTGAACGTGGTATTTAAGACGAGAATTTCAGCTATTGTGTTGAGAAATGCAGTGTCCCTGGTTTCTCCCATGTATACATGTTATTAAACTTGGTATTATTTTCTCCTGCTAACGTGTCTTGTTAATTATTTGGCCAGCCATAGGAACCTTAAGGGAAAGGACAGAGGGGGATTCTCCCTCTTCCCCCACAGGGTTCAACAAGCAAAGCCATCCCCTTGACAGGCACTCCCAGGGAGGAGACAGAGAAGAGGGTCTAGAATGAGGAGAATGGTCCTTACAAAGAGATGGGGAGGGGGAGGAGCGAGAGCCTTAGCCTCTCCCTGGCCCATGTCTCAGTAGGGTTGGCTAAGTGGACCTCTCTGTCCCACGAGCAGTAGGACAGGTTCTAGCATTTTCTAGGCTTGAAGCACATGGGGAAGGGTTAGCCCTCCCAGAATTCCCAGGTGGAAGCAGTCTGTGAAGCTGCACCATCTTGGAAAGTGACAGAAGTGGGGACTGTTGAGTTTCAGTTGCAGGACCCTCCATGCAGGATTGAGTCCCAAATTCTGCCCGTCTGTCTGTGAGCATATCCCCTCATCCTTTTGTTTTTATTTAGGATTAGAGATAATTTTCCTCTGAGCACTGTCTGGCTCACGACTTCTATGACTTTAGCCAATTCTTTTTTTCTACCATCATTTTAGGTAGTTTTCAGAAGTGTGTGTATGAGTGTGTGTGTGTTTGTACAAACACATACACATACTAAGATTTTATGCTTTGTAATCTCCGAACACAACTCTCAGGTCTCCATACCACGAACAATATTTCCAGAGTCCTGGCTGGGTGTGGAGCCATCAGAAAGAATTGTGGGTAGTAAAGGAGGAGGCTCCTGACTAGTCAGCTGGCGCCCAAAACTCTCCACCACAAAAGCTCAAACTTGCTTTAAATCAATGCTTCCCTAACTTCTCACAAGAAGTACCTGTTTAAAAATGCAAATTCCGGAACCCAATCCCAACCCCTAAAGCAGAATCTCCTGGGGAAGTCAGGAAATATGTCCACAAGTGCCCCCAGGTGATTCTTATGTAGGAAAGCTTTCTTTCTTTTTCTTTTTTCTAATGCAGATGCCTCCTCACCAGAGATTCTGGTTTAATGGGGGGAAGGAGACCAGGTTACACTGATGCGTTTGAGCACAGTGGGTCTGCAGTGCAGTCTAGCGAGTATCACTGCTGACCTTCAGGCATATCGTACCCTGTTTTCACCAATTAGACCACTAGCTCCTAAACAGCTAAGCTTCAACTTGGCTTTGTAATGATGATTTTAATCAAGTTTTCTCTCTTCTGGAAAAGATATAACTTAGTTTAGTTTTCTTCATCATCATTACTTAAAAGCAAACAAACAAAACCTCTGCTTTATTGAACTGTACTGTGCACCAGATGAGGCCCTTTATCTACTCAACCTCGCTTGGTCCTCCCAGCAACCCATTGAGGTTGGTTCTATTGGTGGTCACCCCACTTTACAGATGAGAAAATTGAGACAGAGGTTAAATAGCTTGCTTAAGACCACCCAGCTAATAAGTAGCAAAGCCATTCTCATCAAATCCCTGGCTAGCCACCCAGGGCTATACCCCTGTGCTCAGCCTGCACAAACTGGCCCATGGCTCAGGGTTGTTCTGAGCCGAGGAGCCTCCATAACCCATGACAAGTTTCCTAAGGTGAGAAAGGGGCTCTGCCCAAAAACACACATACCTGGGGCCGGCACAGTGGCGCAAGCGGTTAAGTGCGCCCACTCCGCTGCGGCGGCCCGCGGTTTGCCAGTTCGGAGTCCAGGCGCGCACCGACGCACCGCTTGGCAAGCCATGCCGTGGGGCATCCCATATAAACTGGAGGAAGATGGGCACGGATGTTAGCCCAGGGCCAGTCTTCCTCAGCAAAAAAAGAGGAGGACTGGCAGATGTTAGCACGGGGCTGATCTCCTCACACACACAAAAAAAGCACACATTCCTGCTTTGTATCAATCCAGCAACAGTGGGCAGTGGGCTGTGTTGAAGTACCTTTAGGTCAATAATTCCCAGTTGATGGCGCATCAGAATCATCAGGGGAGGGTGTTAAAAATACAGATCGTAGGGGCCGGACCCGTGGCGTAGCGGTTAAGTGCGTGCGATCTGCTGCTGGCCGCCCGGGTTTGGATCCCGGGCGCGCACCGATGCACCGCTTGTCAGGCCGTGCTGTGGCGGCATCCCATATAAAGTGGAGGAAGATGGGCACAAAAATTAGCCCAGAGCCAGTCTTCCTCAGCAAAAAGAGGAGGATTGGCATGGATGTTAGCTCAGGGCTGATCTTCCTCACAAGAAAAAAAAAAAATACAGATCCTAGATCTTAACCTCAGAGATTCTTATTCATTATGTCTGGGATGTGGCCCAGGAATCTGCATTTTTATAAGTTAGCCAGTGATTCTGACACAAGTCATTGGAGGGCCATGCTGAAAAAAAAGGAGGGGAGGAAAGAAGGAAGAAAAGAAGGAAAGGAGAAAGGGAGGAAGAAAGGAAGGAGGAGAGAGGAGAAAAAAGCACCCTGAGTGAGGAATTAGCCCTTGGTTGGGGGTGGGCAACTTGCTTTAACTATACTCAGTTAGTTGTCTGTTTGCAAAAGTAGTTAGATAACGCATTACTAAAGCGCACTCTATTAGATAACATCTCTGGCGCTTGGGTCACCATGGTAACAGGTACCTAAATTTTTCAGGAACTGAGAGTTGACTCCTTGTCCAGTTCAGGCCAGTTAAGACCACTGACTCATCAACTGGGCCTGCGCAAATGCTGGCTAGGTGACCCTTTGATGTCAGGGGGCTGAAAACTCCACCCTCAGATCATGCTAATGCCACCATTTTGTGAACATGCATCCAGGGTAGAGCCATGAAGCTTGACTGCATTTGCGCAGGTAACTGATTACCTCACTTTTCCTTACCTTCAATTATCTATCCCCACACTTCAGACCCCCCTGCCCCTCTATCCCATAAATATCCCTAATTCTCATTTTTGGAGAGGCGAGTTTGAGACTTGTTCTCTTGTCTCCTCACTTGGCTGCCTCCTCACTCTGCTGTAAACGTGTGGTCTCGGTGACTGGCCTACTGTGCAGAGGGCAAAAGGAGCCTGGTTTGGTGACACTCCTCCGTGGGGGTGGGGGAGGCTGCATCCTTAATGATTTCTCGTCCCTTTCTCCGTACCTGGATAATCTACCCCTCCTTCAAGCCCCAGCTCCCATGTCATGCCTCCCCTGTGCTATCTTTCTCCATGGCTCCAGAAAGAATAAAGAGGCCCCCTCAGGAATTCCATAGCCCTTAAATCCAGGCACTGGTGCATTTTCTTTATCATATTGACTCAAGTGGTGGTTTACACCCCTTAATGCCTTGTGGGTGAGTTATCCCCCTTGCAGGGGAGTGAAGCCACGGCTCCCAGGCTGCTGTCTGCTGAGCCATAGCTGGACAGCCAGGGAGCTGGTGGAGGCCCAGCTGTTGAGCAGAGCCCAAGTGGGCCTGAGCAGATACTCAAAGTCTAGCAAGAGCTGTTAATGCTACAGAGGTGATATGCCCACACCCACACACAGGCCAAGACTCTGAGCCCCTTGAGAACAGTGGCCTCCAAACCCCTTTCTGAACTGCCAGTGCCTCGCCCAGTGTTAGGTAGGCAGGAGGCACTCAGTCAATGATGCCATTGGTTTCATGGAGCTTGTCAGCTCTAGTCCCGGGATAGCAGCTACCTGGAGGGCCCTGTGGACAGGATGGGAGGCAGTGTCGGGTTCCAAGGGAGAGATTGCTGAGAGTGATTATTGATGTCTGCCTTAGGCATAGGAGGCACCTGCATGCCACATGTTTGCTAGCTGTATTAGTTTCCTGGGGCTGCCACAACAAATGGCCACAAACTTGGTGGCTTACAACAACAGACATTTATTCTCTCACAGTTCTGGAGGCCAGAAATCTGAAATTAGTCTCACTGGTCCAATCAAGACGTTGGCAGGGCTGTGCTCCCTCCGAAGGCTCTCGGGGAGGATCTGTCCTTGCCTCCCAGCTTCCGGTGGCCCCGGGCGTTCCTTGGCTTGTGGCAGCACCACTCCAACCTCTGCCTCCGTCTTCACGTGGCTCTTCCCTGGGTGTCAGAGCTCCCCGCCCCCCCCCCCCCCGCCTTTAGGCGGGGCGCCTGTCCCTGCCCAGCCTCCACCCCGCACTTGCTCTGGCTCTTTGAAACAGTCTGTGTGACGGTGCAAGAGCAATTCAGCAATAAACTGCGTTACCCTGTGGAAAAAAACAAAGACTAGATTTAGGGATCCAATTTCTAGGGATTTAGGGCCCAGCCTAAATCCAAGATGATCTCATCTTGAGCTTCTTAGTTAGATCTGCAAAGACCACTTTTCCAAATAAGGTCACATTCACAGGTACCAGGGGTTAGGACTCGAACACATTTTGGGGGGGACTCAGTTGGACCCATTACACCAGCCTTGTACTAAATAAATATCAGTGATTAAGTGCCCCCTCCCCTTTGTTCCCTACCTCCCGCCCCCTTGTGCAGACCTTTCAGAACAGAATGCTGGTGAACCTCTCCTCCCGCCAGGGACAGGCCCGCCCTGGTGTCAGTTGCGGCTCATTGCAGGCCTCCCTCCAGCAGCTGGGACAGTGAGGATGCGGAGGACCGAGAGGCAGAAAGCCTGCTCCAACAAGGATAGGAAAAGAGGTGCCAAGCCCTCAGAGTGTTCCCAGGAGATCACTGTGCTGAGTCCCCCCAGGGTGCCCCAGATGCAGAACCCAGCACACAAACGTGGGTCAAGGCCATAGTCAGGTTGCCCTGGCCCCGCTGACTCACGCACCCCCCGTGAACATCACGTTCCACCCTAATCTAAGCATCTCCTGCTCCAAGTTCCCCCACATCACAAAAGGCAGTTGTGGTGAAGACCAGGCCACAGAAGACCTGCTCCACATCCCCCTCTGCCACCTTTTGTGCTGTCTGACCTGGAGCTGCTCACTTCCCTTCTCTGAAGCTCACTGTAAAATCAGACTGACAATAATGCCTACAGACTTAAATCCTTTCTCCCGCCAGGCCAAGTATCAACAAGCACATCCTTCCTCACAGGCTTAGGCAGAGGGCTGAACCAGTAAGTGTGAAGGTTCCAGGCCCACAGTAGGCATTCCATCAACACTTACTTTATCGAATAAAAGTGTCTGACGACACAGCAGGCGCATCACTCACGTTCACCAGGTTTGAACACACTCCTCTCTGTAACCAGCACCTGCATATTGGTGACTCCTCAATGTCCATCTTCCCCCCACATGTCTGGCTGCCTGACCCTGTCTCAACGCGTCCACGGTCAAACTCCCCGTCTCCCGCCCTTTGCCTGCTCTCCCTCCTGTCCTCTTGCTCCGCGCGAGTAACCACCCAATCCAAACATCGACGAGCAGCTCTCCTTTACTCCAAATCAGTCACCAAGTGCTCCTGGTCCTCCTTCGTTCATATTCTTCAGATCTCTCCCCACCTCTTTATGGCCACTTTGTCTTCACACATTTAAAGTCACATCAGGGGCCGGCCCGGTGGCGCAAGCGGTTAAGTGCGCTCGCTCTGCTGCGGTGGCCCAGGGTTCGCCGGTTCGCAACCCCGGGCGCGCACCGACGCACTGCTTGTCAGGCCATGCTGTGGCGGCGTCCCATATAAAGTAGAGGAAGATGGGCACGGATGTTAGCCCAGGGCCAATCTTCCTCAGCAGAAAAAGAGGAGGATTGGCAGATGTTAGCACAGGGCTGATCTTCCTCACACAAAAAAAATAAAGTCACATCATTTCTCACCTGAAATAATGCAACAGCTTCCCTTCTTAGTTCCTTCTCTGCCCAGTTTATGTTAATGAGGCTGACATTTCTAAGACATGGATCTAATCGTGTGCCAGGACTGCACAGAGCCTTTGGGCCAAAGACCAACCTCCTCAGCGTGGCTGCAAGGCCCGCCCATGTGACCAGCCCCAGCTTCCTCTCCAGCCATGCCCCTATAGGCCCCTAAATCAGAGCCATGCAGAGCTGCTCACAGTTTCCTAACCACCTCTGCCTCACCCTCTCTCATTTCTCTAGGCCTTTGCATAAGCAGTTCTCTTCTGTGGAAACATTCTTTTATCTATTCCTCACATTATTAACCTTCAAGACTCAACCTTCAAGACTTAGCTACTTCAGAAGGCCTTCTTCAACCTTCCTTCTCCAAGCTCCCATAGCATCCTGTCCTACGTCTCTCACAACGCTTACAGATTATATCATACATGCCTGTTACTCATCTGTCCACTCCACATACCACACACCCCAATCCTTTGCCTCAGACTGGGAACTCCTTGAAGTTTGGGCCTGTGTCTCTTCTCTCTATACCTAACACCTGGCACAGTACCGCCTGTCAATAGTCAGTCTTAATAAACATAAACATTAATAAACATTCAAGTGTTGAATGCCAAGGACAGAGCAGCATGATATTAAGAGATATACCTGGTTGATTCTTATACAAAGAAAAATACTATGTTATACAATGAACAAAACAGTGGGCAACATCCTTAATGTTTTATTGGAACATACCAAAGTGTTCTTCATGTGGCCATTTCTTCTGAGGACTTAACATAAAATCCAACACAGTGAGCAGCATGAATACAAGAATCACTGCTGAAAAGAGGAGTCAAATAGCACATGCTTGGGGAGCCAAGATTTTGATAGGATCTAGATCGATATCGGTGGAGGATTAAATTTCCTGAGTAAGGCTGACAGCACACACGTCCTGTGTGGTTGATTAAAGAAGATTCAAGTTTTTGGATAGCAGGTGACAAGGGTCACGTTCTATGAGAAGATTGAGCAGCCTATTAACGAGATGAGGCCTGCCCCATCTCCACCCAGAGGTGGGTTACAACCTCCTCTATATAAATCCTACACTCCAGTTATGCTGGATATTCACTTTCTCCAAATCCATCATGTACCTTCCCACACCTCTCTCATTTCCTGGAATGCCGTCCCCCTTTAATTTCCACCTAACAATATCCTATCCATATGCCAAGGCTCCAGTCCTCATGATAGAGATAATAAGGTTTCTTTTGTCCCTTTCTTCCACATTAACATTTTGGCTGGACACTTGGCCACTTGGCTGTAGACTACATTTCCCAGCCTCCTTTGTAACTAGATGTGGCCAAATGACCAAATTCTGGCCAACAGGACATGCAAGCCACTTCTGGGCCTGGGCCTTAAAGCATCTGTTGTGTGTTCCTCCATCTTCTCTTAGCCCTTCCCACAGGCCAGCAGACCAATGCAGCGATGACCAAGCTGTAACCATACAGATGAAGACAATATGCAACAGGACATGGGAGCAAAGCAAAGGGGTAGAGAAGAACTGGGTTTCTGAATGGCACTGTGGAGCTGAGCTGTCCCATGTGCCTAGACTGCCACCTACATCTGCACTGTTACAGGAGAGAGAAATAAAATTATATGTTAAGATTGACCTTATATAAATCACTATGTTTTGGGATCCCTGCACCATAACTTATTTAGTTATCTACCATCTCCTCTGTGAAAGATCCCCTGGGAGCCCTGTCTGAAGTCCTGTCGTGAGTACTTTGGCGGCAATGCTCATACCAGCACTCCATGTGCCATTACAGTGACTTCTGTGCATGTTCTGTTGTTGCTAGTGGACTGTAAGATTCTAGAGGGCAAAGCCCACACCAATTTCATCTTTGATGTCCCCCAGAGCAATCAGCACAGTGTCCCGTACATGGAAGGCATGTTTGTTGAAGGAGTGAAGACACAGAGCTTCCCACTCGAATACTGTTTTTAGAAGAGAAGCAAAGATAGCAGCAGCAAAGTCGATACACAACACATTTAAACAGAAACCAGAAAGAATGCAGCTGACAAACAAGAGGCCTGGTGTGCGGGCTGGAAATAGTAATTCTCCAAAAATAAATGTATTGTGGTAACAAAGCCTGAAGAAGCTTCACTGAAAAACACAGATGGTTACTGAAGCCCTGGAGCAGCACCCCCTTCCTCTTCCCAGTGACCCCCTCTCCCTCAGAAGACCAAGGGGGAGACAGCCGCATGCTCTCAGGACCTGGATAATCAATTCTGCAGACTGGATCCCCTCTGCCTGAGCACTTGTCCACAGAGCCAGGCCTGTAAAAGTAGTTTCTCAGAGGTACCTGAGAGAGGGTCACCAACATTGTTCTCCCAGGCCATCGCAGAAAAGTATAGGAAGGAGAGAGTAAATCCCAGGCCATCGGAAACACTCGGTCATAAGGGTGTGAGGTCTGTGGCCAGACTGCCAGGTTTGACTTCCAGCTCTGCCATTTACCAGCTGTGCAACCTTGGACAAGTAGCTTAACCTCTCTGCACTTCCATTTCTTCACCTGTAAAACAGAGATGACAATAGTACCTACTCATGAGGTTGTTGTAGGATTGAGTCGATACATTAAGGCACTTAGAACAGTGCCTGACACACAGTAATGACTGTTGCTGTCACCAGCATCAACCTTATGCTCGTTGTCATCACCCTTGGAGGTAGCTCACGCCACAGAAGCCTTTGTGTAACAGGCAGAGCAAATAAAAAGACCCATTTTTCAGATTAAAAATACTCAAAGGCTCAAAGAGATTACGTGTCTTGCCAGAGGTCACCAGGAATAGGGGCAGGATCCAGACACCCGTCCGGTATCCCAGCTCCAGATCCTGTGCTAATGGGGAGCCCTGCAGCCCTCCTCTGGGCACTCTTCTGCTCTTCAAGGGCTCCTGGGCTTCAGGAGTGAGCAGCTCAGGGGGCTAAGGGCTGAGGGGAAGCTATAATCTCCTCCTCCTCTTGACTCCCTTCTCAGGAGTCCAGGTGAGGAGCCAGGCCTCTCTGGGCACCACGTGCCTGCCGCCCACCCCCAAGCAGGCTCCTGAACCCAACTGCCCCAAGGAGCTGAGACTTCTCCGCTGGGCTGGGTCCACACAAAGGGATGGGTGTGGGGAGGCACGAGGAAGATGCTTGGGTATTTGCTGATAAAAATAGATGAAGATATGTGAGGGGACCAGAAAGGCACCAATGACATTGTGAGCAAGTATTTACGAAAGAAGGGATGAAAGAGGAAGTATAAATGAGAAAATAGAAAAAGTGAGCTTGGGAGTGTCAGAGCACAGGTGCTTCCTGTGACATCCTGGCCCTTTAGCTGAAGTGATCTGAACAAAGTCAGGCTGTGTGTGTGTGAGAGAGAGACACACACACAGATGCAGACATAAGCAGTGGAGACATGAGCAGAAAGAGACACAGGACGAGTCCAGGAGACATACAGAGACAAAAGAAAGGCTAGAGGGAGAAAAGAGAAGGGAGAGGAGAGGAGAAAGGAAGAAAGACAAAGAGAAACAGGAGAGGCAGGGAGCCACACAGGACCACAGAAGCTGTGATGGTCTTCATGACGTCAGATTCTCAAAGGGCCCCCCCCCTCAAAAAAATGAACAGAACAGCGACTTCTCCTCCTGAGGGGCTCTCTTTCAGGAAAGCGCTGGAATGTTTCAGTTGCCGGGTGCTTACCAGCATCCCCAGCCCCCATTCCTCGCTATTGCCGGCCCCTGCACTCCACACCTCAGCTCCAGGCCTCCCAGGCCCCCTGGAGCTTGCCAGCTCCACACTTCACCCTGTGAATTTCCTTCCAGATCAGGCAGGACTCCAGGCCGGATTCCTCCATGACCCTTGTCTTGACTCTGAGAAACCTGAGCCAAACACCTGTCCTTGGGACCAGCACCCTCCTCACATCTGCTTTCACGGGCGGAGGAGATCCCGGATTCCAGTGCCTTCCTGCTCAGGCGCTTGACCCCTTAGCAGGGCCAACAGGATGGGGCTGGGGATTCCTGCGCCCCGGCAGCTCCTGCCCACAGCCCAGCCTCAGGACGGACTGGCCTGACCTCGACAACGTGAATCCACCCGCATCCAATTCTGAGTCTTACTATATCTGGATTCCCAGCAGGTTTGCCACACAGCAGGTGCATAATAAGATTCCTGGACAGAGGGCTTTCAACTTCTGATTCCTGGGAGTCTATAGACCATTTTTTAAAAATCTTCTTCCAGTCCAATACCAGTGCAGCTCAGCCTCTTCCTCCATTTCTGCTACAGGCACAGGGGCCCGTGGGAACCCCTTCTTGACCTCCCAGATGGGCGAGGTCAGGAGACTGCAGACCCTGAGGTGTTCCTAGGTCATCTCCGAAACCTGGTGTATCAGTTTCCTGTGGCTGTCATAACAAATTACCATAAACTGAGTCACTTCAAACAACAGAAATTTATTCTCTCACAGTTCTAGAGGCCAGAAGTCTGAAATCAGTACCCTTGGGCTGAAATCAAGGAATTGGGAGGGCCACACTCCCTCCAGAGGCTCTAGGGAAGGAAAGAATCTACTCCTTACCTCTTCCAACTTCTGGTGGCTTTGGCTGTGGCCGTATCACTCCAATCTCTGCCTCTGTGGGTACATTGCCTCCTCCTCTTCCTGTGTGTGAAATCTCCTTCTGCTCCCTCTGATAAAGACACATGTGATTGCATTTAGGCCTACCTGGACAATCCAGGATAACCTTTCCATTTTGAGATCCTTAACTATATCTGGATTAAATTTAACTTAATCACATCTGCATTACAGGGAAGTCCTTTTTTGCCATATAGGGTGACATTCACAGGTTCCAGGGATTAAGACCTAGCTATATTTGGGGGGCTATTATTTAGTCTAACTCACTTGGCCATGCAGCAACTCTGGGTGCAGGAAGATCTAAATCTCCCCAGCCCCAAATCCATACCCCGAGCCACCTCAGAGAATCAGCAGCAGTTGGGTGAAAGTAGAATAGAGATGGTGAATAGAGGAAAGAGCACTGGGCTGAGAGTCCTGGCCTTGAGCATCACTTCGCCCCTTGCTAGATCCGTGGCTTGAACAGTTGCCTAGTTTATCCAAACACTTATTGAACACCTTCCGTGTGCCAGGCACTGTGCTGGGCCTGAGACACTTCCCTTCTCTGCGAAATGTGAACCCACCCACATGCAATACCGAATTGACATATGAGGTAGAGCCTGGAATTGTGCCTGATTCATAGTAAGCTCTCAATAAATTCCAGCTATTACCATTATTATTAGATAGTAGGTGTTCAGTAGGTGGGATTTGTTTTTAACACCCAAGCCATGTAGGCATGGAAAAACCAGGACAAAACAGGATCATGGAAGCCAATGGAAAACAGAGTTGCTCCATATCTTGTTTGATGCTCACAGCCACTCTGTGAGTGGGGTGATATTTTATTTTACTGAGGAAAAAGTCAAGCTCAGCAAGTTAAGACCCAGCAGACACAGTTGACGCTCACCACATACCCACGTGTGCCCCCAAATTTCCCAGCTGCCCTGCAGCTAGGCAGGCCCCTGTGACCAGTTCTGTCCAATGGACTACAAGCAAAAGTGATAAGTGTCACTAGCAGGATAAGGCAAGGGAGTTCCTCCAACTCTCCCTTCACCTGCCCTGGAGACCATGAGGTCTCATGCCAAGATGGCATAACCACAATACGGAAACAACCCAGACCCCTGAGCCATTGCTGGAAGGGAGCTGTCTGATCCACAGAGGACTTCATATGCGTGAAAAAAAAAAACAAAATACAAAACTCGTGTGTGTTGAGCCACTGAGATCTGGCATTTGTTTATCACAGCATAGCCCGTCCTTAACTGACTACAAATCCAAGTCTCCTCACTGGGTGTTTTTCCATCATCCTTTCTTGACCAAGCTGCTTAAAGGAGTTGTCTACACTTACTATCTTTACTTCCATACCTCCCATTCACCTTCCAGTCTCTTTGGTCAGCTTTCTAGCCCATCTCTCTACTGAATTTGCCCTCTGACAACCATATTGCCAAATCCAATTGACTGAATTTCTGAGGAGTGTGACTCTGTTGAAATATTTTCCTCTCTTGGTTATTCTAATAGAAAGTACCAGAAAATCTGATCCAAACTGGCTAAAACAGAAATACAATTCATTAAACCACATAGGAAGAGGTTCAGTGGAATAGTGGATTCCAGGGATGGTTGCTACAGTGGATCACCAATGTCATCAAAGACCCTAGTTCTTCCCATTTCTTCTCTCTGCCAGCTTTGGTGTGTTGACTTGATCCCTAGGCTGGTTTTTCTTATGGTCATGAGATAGCTGCAACTGTTCCAGGTATCACATACAGACTCGACAAAGTCCAGAGGTAAAATAGAACCATCTCATCCTTGCCTCTGTCTTAAGAGTGGGAAACCTTTCCCAGAAGCCCTTTAGAAGTCTTTCTCTCATGTTTCATTGGTCAGAATGGGTCACGTGTCCATTCCAAGCCAATCACTGACAAGGGGAAAGAGCTTACCAGCACTGGCTTCCACTATCACAATCCACTCTCTGGAGCAGGGAGGTCCACATGCTTATGTCAAGGAGGATAGAGGGACATGTGTTGGGTGGGCAACCCAGAGCCCCCGCAGCAGTTTCCTTGACCACTCCTCTTCCTGGCTCTCCTGCTGCTCTGACATTCTTTCTTGGTGTCCTCTCCTGGGTCCTCTTCCTCTGAAGGTAACTTGGATTTTTACTTTCCTGAGGGTTTTATGCCCAGACTTCTTCTGTCCTCCTCCACACCCTCTCCCCAGCAGCCTCATGCATCCCTGTGATTTTACTTTCTACATATATGCCCAGGGTTCCACATCTGTACCTCCTGCTCGGAACTGTCTCTTGAGCTCTAGACACAAATATATAACTGTTTGCTCCATGATGTCCCAAGGGATCCTCATACTCAGTGTGTCTAAAGCAGAACTGATCTAGACATTCTGTCCCTGACTTCCTCAAAGTTGTTCTTCTTCTTGTCTGTGGTTCTGGTTAGTGGACTCACCTTCCACTCTCCACTACTCCTTCTACCACATCAAATTAGTCATCGACCCCTGGGACTGCGGCCTGAAATCTCAAATGCAGCCATCCTCCCCATCTTCACAGCTACCGCCTGGGTTCAGGCCTCGTCATTTCTCTCCTGATGCATCACGATAGCCTCTTTACTGGCCCCCTAGCTCCAGTCTGGGAGCCCTCAGTCCACCTAACACAGTCATCAGGACAGTCGCATTGTGCCCCTTGGTATCCACATCCCCCAGCTTCTGAACACACACACTGGGCCTTCCAAGAGCAGGCCTGTCCTATACCTTCATCTCACCCCATACCCCCCTCACTCTACATCCCAACAACATTGACCTTCCATATGATGTCACCTCTCTGGGCCTTTGTACATGCTGTTCCCACTGCCAGGATGTCCAGCAAACTTTATTCTTCCTTTAAACTCCTGCTAGTCATCACCTCCTCCTCCAGCAAGCCTTTTCTGATTCCTTCCTGATGAAGTTAACCAGTGCCTCCTCTGTACGACAGCTTTCTTTAGTGATCCAATAAACAGTCACTAAGCACTTACTATGTGCTAGGCACTGAGGTACAACAAGGAACATGACAGACGGTCCCTGCCCTGCAGGAGGGAGAGGAAAAGGTAACAGAGCTGTGAGATGTCAAGAGGAATTGAACTAATGAGGGAAAGGGCCTCAGAGAAGGCTTTCACGGGCACCTGGAGGATAAGTAGGGGCTCACCAGGAGAAGGGGAGAGAGGTATTCGACAGAGGGAACAGCATGCATCGAGGCCTTGAGGTAAGAAGGAACATGGCATATCAAAAATATCAAGATGGCAAGTCTAAACCTTGTACAGGCTTCTCTTGCTGGACTCTCCACACCGGTTCACCTGCTGGTCTTCCTACCTACCGGGAAGAGCCCCTGGAGGGCGGGCTCCGGGTCTGACTCACCTCCGCCTCTTGCTACTGCAGGATGCCGCGCCCAGGAGGAGCTCAGGGGATTGCAGGTGAACGGAGAGACAGTGGACCTGATGAAGGTGTCACGTGTGAACTGGGAGCCTCTGTCCAGCCAAGCGTATCCCCAGGGAAATGGTGGGGCATGGATGTCCCCTTTGTACCCACCCTCATGTCCACGCCCAGACTTGCCAGCAGGAGTGATGCTGCCCTCACTGCCCCTCGAGAACAGTGCTGTGTGTGTGCCCCCAACATTCCCATGTGGAGGCCTAACCCTCAATGTGATGGCATTTGGAGGCGGGGTCTTTGGGAGGTGATTAGGTTTAGATGAGCTCATGAGGGTGGAGCCCTCATCAGTGGGATTAGTGCCGTCAAGGAAGAAACACAAGAGATGATCTCTCTCTCCACCACGTGAGGACGCCACAAGGAGACTGCCTGCAAGCCAGGAAAAGAGCCCTGACCAGAACCTGACCACACTGGTACCCTGATCTCAGACTTCAAGCCTGCAGAACCATGAGAACTACATTTCTGTTGTTTGAGCCCCCACTCTGTGGTATTTTGTCATGGCATCCACCTCCTGGCATATCCCCTCAGGCTCTTCTCCCCGGCAGAATGATGTACAGATCCACCCAGGGAGGGTGGCGTAGAGGGGAGGGTGCAGGCAGCCTTCCAACCACGCCCCTTCCTCAGCTCCAGTGCCCCGCCCCTTCCTGTGAGAGTGTGCCCCAGAGCCTGGTCTCCCCTATCTGAAAATGCAAGGCCTAGGCCGGCCTTCGCTGGTCCTGGAACAAATAAAACACAGTGGCTCCAATTTCAGACAGACCCAGAGCCAAGTGCCACTAAACTAGTTCTTTGAACTCTGCTCTTTAAAGAAAACTACAGATACAGACAACGTAAAACCTGGGCTTCGAGAGCCTGGCTGGGTCCTTGAGCCAATTCTAACACCACAGAGGCCCAGAGTGGCACCCCTGGAAAGATCCTTGGAAAGATCCTTATTGATCAGCCCATTTCATCCTGTCCCGTTTTGGAACAGCAGACAGAGGCCCAGAGATGCTGTCCTGTCTGTGAAAACTCAGCCGTCCAGGGCAGAGGTACACCTGAGACCACCTGACTCCTCATTCAGGGCTCTGCCTGGCATCCCACAATAGCTCTTGTGCCCGCAGATGAGTCAGATAAAAGGGAGCCATGCAACAGTGGATGAAGACTTCGCTCAGGGCTCAGCAGAGGTGATGCTCCCAGGCTCCCAGAGAGGGCAGCCCATCCAGGCAGAGCAGAGGACAGCTGAGCCCTGGCAGGAAGGAAAATGTGAATCTGTGCCCACCACACCCCTCAGCCCAGCTCCGTCCCAGCTGGGTGTTAGCAGGGACCCGAGCAGAGAGGTCCCGGAATTACACTCTGCTTTATTCCCACATTTACCTGGGAGCAACAATAAGATTAGGGCAATTTTAGAGAAAATCTGGAGAATGGGGAATAACAGATCTCAGTGATGCAGATCCCTGGAAGAATAGGTCAAAAATTACTCAGAACCATTGGGGGCAGGGGCATCCAGTAGAAGGGTGATGTGGAGTGGGAGTGAGCGTATTTAAATTTGCTAAATTCAGACAACCAGCCCCTTTCTATTTTCTCACAGTCTTGCTTTTTCACGACCTGTTTGGGGACAGAGGGTCACAGAGCATCTGCGGGTCCCAGGGAGCACAGTCTTGCTGCAGGTCTAGCAGCCAGCCTGAGGCTGATTCTGCCTTATCTGACCTGTCTTCATCTGGCATCTGACCTTTCCAAGTTATCAGCTACTCCCTTATCTGCTTCTTCCACCCACCCCTCACCTACCTCAGCAGGCCTGAGGAGCACTGGGTGGGTGCCAATGGGAAGAGTGACTAATCTACACTGATCAGGAAGAGACGGGACCCTGTAGAGACGCCCAGGAAGCCCGGGCCAGGGCCCTCCCAAGGATGCACCGGGGGAAGGGCTCTCTTCCCTGATTCTCCTGACATGTGCCACTGCCACCTGAGGTTCAGGTCAGGGACTCTGCTCTGGGGAGGGCATGTGTGAGTCTGCTGAAAGCTTGGACTCTGACGACAAAGGAGGTGGTTAGTCCTAGTTCTTACATTCTCCATAGTAATGTGGGCTCCCAAATCCCGGCATGATGGCTCTCCTCGTGAACCAGAGTCCGCTGTTGACACTCTCGCTGAATTAGCACCCTCCCTGCCAGACCCCTCAGTGAGGGACCATGCCAGCCTTCTTCATGTTTAAATCCTCTGAATAATGGTAGGCAGAACAATGGCCCCCCAAAGATCTACATGTTCTAATCCTAGAACCTGTGAATGCCACCTTACATAGAAAAGAAGGTGGGGGAGGGGAGGACTTTGCAGGAGTGATCAAGGATCTTGAGAAGGGGAGGTTATACTGAATTTCCTGGTGGGTCCCAAACGCCATCACATGTATCCTTATAAGAGGGAGGCAGAGGGAGATTTCACATGCAGAGGAGAAGGCAATGTGACCACAGGGGGAGAGATTGCAGTGATGCAGCCACAAGCCAAGGAATGCCACAGCCACCAGAGGCTGAAGAAACAAGGAACAGATTCTCCCCTAGAGCCTCCAGAGGGAGTGACACCTTCATTTTGGCCCACTGATACTGACTTTGTGGTAATTTGTTACAGGAGCCACAGGAAATTAACACAGTGAGTGATCTCACCTTTATTTCTCTTACTCATTCAACAAACCTCTACCAACTGTCTTCTATATGCCAGGCAGTGTTGTCGGAGCTGAGATGCGGCCATGAACAGGACAGGACAGGCCTTGCCCCACAAAGCTGCAGCCCAGCTGAGCGTAGGGGGCCCAAGGGCCTGTAGATGATCACCTGAAAGTGTCACCCAGGGAAGTCCCTAAAACATTTTCTATGTCTAATGCTTTGTTTTTAAGTTGTGCTTTGACAAGAGATTCTCACATATTGAGGTATATGGGGTAACTATTGAGTTCAAAACTGATTTAGCTTGAACTAAAAAGCCTGACTTGTGGCCTATCAAACATACATTGTACATCTGCTTAACCATTAAAGTAAAGAATGCACTCTCTTAAGATGAATGCCTACTTCCCCTCCTATGCCCTATTAGTAATGCCCTATTGGTAATGTCCTATTGGTAACTCCCTATTGGTACCACTCTATTGGTAATGCCTGGATTAGTCCCTTCCCCTGACATCACGGTCACGTTGACCTGTGAATTTGCAATTGAATACCTCTTTGAAACTTTGATAAAAATGTATCCTGGGTGTGTTTAATGTATGTTCTTTGTTCTAAAAAGATATAAGACTGTACTGAAAACCATGCTTCTCCAGAACGCTTTCTAAGGCCTTCCCGGGTTATGAGCCTCACTCTGGCTCAGGTAAAACTCACCTTATTTCTCTTATCTATAGAATGGTCGTTGGTTATTTTGCATCGACAGCTTGTTTACAGGAACCAAGGCAGAACAACGCCAGATGGCCAAACTGAAGAACTGGTCCAAACCAGAAAAGTCCAAGATGGCGATGGGGTGCCCTGCGCAAAAGGAAACGTGTGCAAAAGGTGCCGTGTGCAAGAAGGGAAGATCTGGGCATGCCCCAAATGCCCCCGTCCTGAGCAATGACCTCCCCACCGCATCCCATAAGAACTCTGCTCACCTTCCCTTCAGGGAGAAGGTGTCTCAGAGCAGGAGCTCTGCCTCCCCCATTCGTTGATCAGTGAATAATGTTTCTGCTCTGCTCTTCTGAACCGGTCTGGTTCTATTGGTGCAAGTGGCTCCAGGCAAAAGGACCCACTTGCGGGTCTCTAGTCCCTTAGGGCTCAGTAACAAAAGAGCTTGCTCCCGATAATTACAGACGAGGAGGAGGAGAGAATGAACATTTTAAATGATCCTTTTTCAGGGTGGCCTTAAAAAAGATGCACGGACCTCCATAAAATAGTGGCAATTCCTGCACAAATTATATTCAAGCATCCTTGTGAGCACAGACGAGCCCTTCAGGGAAAACAGAAAGCTCTCTAGAGCCCAGCCGCACCCCAGAAGCCTCCATCCCTGCGGGGACAGTGCCGGCCAGAGGGGGCTGGTGGGATACCCGCTCTCACTGCACTTCTGCCCCTCAGGAAATGCAGGCCCCTGCACAGAGGGCCAGGCCACAGCCGCTGACAGTCTCATGGAAACAGCCTAACCCAGGTGGAGGTCTGGAAAGGGTCCTGGCAGAGTGGCTTTCCAGCGTTCACACAGAGATGGACTGCCTGTGGTTTACATCACAGCTCAGAGTGAGGTCATGGCTCTGGGCTTGCTCTAGATGAGTCGAAGCACGTTGGGCCTCACTCTGGCAAACGGCGTGCTTTCTCACAGGTACGTTAGTCACATCAGGCGGGCAGTGACCTCATGTAATCACCCCGTGCGGTGTACTCCAGAACGGGCCGTCTCCAAAGCCGCTTTTGCCCTAGCACCACCCTGGAATTACCAGATACCTGAGTCTGCAAAATATCTGCTGATCTTCTTGGTCACAGGACTCCCCCTGTCTGAACACCCCAGGAGGAGGCGTCAGGCACTGTGGGGTGAGGAAGGAAGCCAGGACAGTCCACATTCTGCCCCAACCTCTGAGCTTCTCGCTTCTTGGAGGCTTAACAATACCCCTCTTTCCACCTCTTTTGAGGATTAAATGAGACAACAGATGAAAATACACTTTGAAAAGCGTTAGGCACGAAGCCAAGGCCAAGTGATGTTTGTAATCAGTGGCATTCTTCAGTTGCCTCTGGAACAATGAACTCCCCTTGTCTTTGCAGGGTACAAAACAAATCTTCCTCTAAATTATGTTTCAGTAGCTACAACTGTGTGTCAGCTGATTCCCATCCTCCCCACACACACCCACCTCCAAGCTTGTAGCAGTTTCCAGAGCAGAGCACTGTGTCCTAAAGAATTAACCTTACCCAAAGAGAGATCTGGCCTTTGCCCTTGGCTCCTGCAAGGTTTCTCTAAGCCGCTGGAATGTCCTACCTGATAAGAGTTTACCTGGGAGCCTTGGACCACAGTGGATAGTCTAACAATGTGTTATGGCGGGGGCTTTGGGCCACATGGTATCAGCTTGAAGGACTGGAGATTAAAGGGCAGCCAAGCAGGTGGTCCCCTATGGCTTCCTGACTGAGCCCCAATAAAAACCCTGGACACCAAGGCTCAGGTGAGCTTCCCTGGTTGGCAATACTCCACATATTGTCACACATCGTTGTCAGGACAAGTTGGTGCTGTTCACGACTCCAACGGAAATTTTCACTTCGTATGTCTCTTCCCTTGGCTGATTCCTTTCACTGTAATAAACTTGAATCATAAGTATAACAGCTTTCAGTAAATTCTGTAAGTCCTTCTAGTAATTTATTGAAACTGAGGGTGTCTTGAGGACCCCCAGACTTGCAGTTGACGTCAGAAGTAAGAGTGGTCTTAGGGACTGCCTCCACACTCTGTGAGTTCTTAACCGTTTTTGTGCCCTGGATTCCTCTGGCAGTCGGATGAAGCCTATGGACCTTTTCTCAAGATAATGTTCTTAAATGCATAAAATGAAATAGACAGTATTCCAAGAAAACCAGTTATGTTGAAATATGAGTATCAAAATATGTGCTTCTTGGGGCCAGCCCAGTGGCATAGTGGTTAAGTTCACACACTCTGCTTCGGCGGCCAAGGTTCACAGGTTCAGATCTTGGGCACAGACTTACACCACTCATCAGCCGTGCTGTGGCACCGACTCACATACAAAATAGAAGAAGACTGGCACAGATGTTAGCTCAGGGCTAATCTTCCTCACCAAAAACAAACATGTGCTTCTTTATTAACACATTAAATAACACGTTCTAGCAGCTAATTTAATACCCGGTTTTGAAGTAGCAACAAGTGTAGCCAATATTTCAAGTTATCTGCAACAACTATAAAGAAATGTAGACTTGTGTTGGTGTCAAAGTCACGGACATTGATACTGCTAGTGTATTTTGCTGCCTGCATCCATAATTGAACGAGACTCTAAATTTCACTTAGAGGTTGGTGAAAATAAAAGGTCAAAATTTTTTCCCATCCAGGGTCACAGACCCCGTGAATTCTATCCATAGGCCATCAACGGTCCATGGGCCCCAGATTAAGAAGCCTGGTCAGCACTGGATGATGATCTCACCCTTCATAGCTGCTGAGATAGAACTGCTGCTGTCAATATTATTAATAATAATAATAGCTGATATTTATCGAGCACTTGCTCACTGCTAGGCATAATAAACGTGAACGTGTCATACAAATTGGAACCATTATTTTTATATTATATCATTAATGAAAGTGAGCTTTCTGGTTAAGAAAATAATAGCTACCTCTTTTGGCACACTTAATCTGGGCAAGGCCTGTGCCACGTGCTTTCAGTGCATTCTTCACTCAGGCCTCACTCCAACCCGCTGAGGTGGGTCTGTTATTCTTACCATTTTACAGACAAGGAGAGTGAGGCTCAGAGAGTTTAAGCAACTTACTCAAATTATAACGCTAGTAATTAGTAGAGCAAGGAATTCAAACCCAAATCTCTTTGACTCAAGACAGAGCACAGCTCACAAAAATTGGCAGAAAGGCACTCTGCAAACAAAGGTGGCCCCAGAGGTGCCGTCAGATGACCTGATCACAATGGTCCTTCTGGGTTCAGGGAGAAAGTCTGACCACTGAATGGAAATAGACATAACTCAGCATAACGTCCCGCATGGATTAACAAGTCAATGATCCCTAAGGCGGTGAGGAATCCTGTGTTAATCATTTGTGTTTAAATTCCAGAATCATGGGGGTCACAGAAGACTAACTTGCTCTGTGAAGAGCTTCCTGGTTTCTCTAAGAATATCCTTGCTATGCACACAGAGGAACCTGCAGGCTCCCCACTGAGCTACCAGCATCCTCAATTCCAGGCCACGTGGGCTTTGCTTTCTTCAAAGAAAATAATCTTGGAAGGCTCCTATTTGGAATGGACTCCAGATTCTGCAGAGTGGCTATTGGCAAGAAAGCCTGTCCAACGACCAGGATGCCTTGCAGAGGCAAAGGCAGGTGGGGGGCGGGAGGGTGGCGGTAGGTGCGAGGCGGGGGGCGGTGGCAGGTTGGGGGGGTGGTTGGGAGGGTGCTAGGACAGAGGTAGGGAAAAAAAACCTTAAAGCAGGACAAGTCACAGAACAGGAAACTATGTGGCACCCGTGCCACGGATCGCTATTTCCTCACCCATGGCAGACTCTGCTAATGGGACACTTATAATTCCCTGTGCTGAGACTAGATGTGGCCTCAGAATCCCTCTCAACACAGCTGTCCAGGTGGCTACAACCAATTGATTGAACTTGACGCACAGGTTGAAACTTATCTTCCATCAGAGCTAGGCATTCCAAAAGGAAAGAGGAAATGTTATACTCTTGAGATACTGACATGAAGCAAGAAGAGCTCACACTTATTGAGGGTTTACCTTGTGTCAGTCCCTGTTCTAAGCACTTTACATGTAGTAACTCACATTTCCCACCCTCACAACAATCCTATGAGCTTGATACTATTATGAGCCGCATTTTCCGTATAAGAAACCTGAGGCACAGATAGGTTAAGTTACTTGCCCAAAGTCACCCAGTGAATAAGGGGTAAAGTCAGGATTTAAATTGAGGCAGTCTGGGTCCAAAACTTGAATACTTAAAAAACTGTTACACTACATTGGCAGCTGAAAACACCCATCCACGTGCTGGGTGTTTTCAGCTGATGGTCGCAGCAAAGACAAAGACCAGAACCACTTTACAGTTTTGCGCATCGGACATCAGCAAAGGTGACTTATAACATCCTAGAAGACTGTTCTCTGAAGTCCTTAAAGAGATGCTTTCGTCAGTCAACACACCTTGCTCTGGTTCTGCTTCTCAGTGTGGCTGACTCCCCCACTTCCCACCTCCCAGAGCAGCTCATCTGCAGGCCCAGGCTGGCCAGACCGGGGACAGGGAGCAGAGCCCAGCGGGAAGCAGGTCTGAGACTTCGGCTGTGGCTGGGCCTCACCGTCTCCCTCCTTCCCTTGTGCCCTCCGCGGCCTGTGTATTCCCTGACCCGGCTGTGGGCCTAATTGCAGATCCCTGGCACTGTCTAAACTGGTCCAGCCAGACATGGGAACTCCCTGGAATCCGGGCATTCTGTATTGAATGAATCCAGGAGAACAGAATCAGAGGAGGCCAGCTCCAGCCCTGCCTCCGGTCCCAATGGCAACAAGTCACATCTCCAAGGAGACAAGCCAGAGTCCCAGCACACAACTCAGCCACCGTATCGCATCTTCTCTTTTCAAAGATAGAGCTGGAGGGAGCTGTAGGAGTGTGGTACAACCCCAGCCTCTGTGGCAGAAAAGCCTCATACCTGCCCTTTCAGGGAGCTGCTCTCAGCAGCAGGAACAAGTGTGTCATCTGAGCTGAACCCAAGGTCACCCCCAAACCCCCTCAAGTTTCCACGTTCAGTGACCACGTTCAGACCAGCTGACTAAGGCAGCCAGTGGTGGCCATGGCAGAACCAGCAAAGTGCTCTCTGCTCCACCACGTTTCCTCCAGTCCCAGAGTGCTCCCTCCTCCTCGTCTGTTGGCACAGAGATGGAATTGGGGACCCTCAGGGGCGCTAGACCAGCAGCTCTCAGTATTCATGGTGGCAGTTCTAGTTATGACCCAGAGTGATGTGGGACCCGCTGGGCTCCCGCACCCAAACCCTGATGGGGAGTCAGGTGGGAGACAGTCTCGGCAACCTGGAGGGCCTCAGGCTGGCTCAGCCAGGCCAAACGGTGTTAGCATCAGCCATCGTTTGGAATTAACTCAGCCTCCTCTCCTCCTTCTACCCATGAAAAGGCAAATTTTCAGAAACCCCATTGAAAGCTCTCCAAGCGCTTTCAGTAAATTTTGTAGAGCACTTTGCAGTATATATATCACTTCACAGGCAATATTTCATTTACTCTTACGTGAAGTCTGAGAGGCGTGAAGGGTGGATCACCATGACCATTTGTTAGGCAAGGAAACTGGTTCTGGAAGATACAGTGAAAAGCTACCATCACATGGTGAGCAAAATGGCAGAAAAAAATCCAAACCCAGATCTGAGTGCGAAGTCTCACTGTTCCCACCAGACCAAGCCAATGGCCTGCTGTGCTGATACCTCATCAGCAGCCCACTTACCTTCAAGGGGTTCCTGGTGGCCCATGAAGCAGAAGCAGAATTAGAAATGGATCTCAGGGGTCCTCGCAGCCTCCCCCAGCATGCTGCTCTGGCACTTTGCACGCCCCCCTCCCCACCCACCTTCCTGGCAATTACTGGGGGAGCAAATAGGTTAGGCCATTAGACACGCACCAACATTTGGTCAGCACTCACCTACCACTGGCAGGGCAGGGAGCAGCTAAAATGAGAGGGTTAGACGATCCTGTCTATACTGGGATTATAAATGTATAATTCTCTGTACTTATCTCCAGCTTTTTGTAAAGAAAGCATTTCACAAATAGGTCAGGCTAAGGGTGAGTCAGACAGAAGCCATTCACATCTGCTTAGGTCTCAAAAACCCAGGTGGAGAGAAATGTTCTAAGTAGTTCTCTGCAGCCAATGCTTTTGTTGTCACATGGAATTCTGGGAAGATCTCTGCTTTGGGAAATTTTCACAGAACCTGTCCAGAAAACTCTGGGCATATAACTCTGCAACCTCACTATATTTTCCCTATTTTCTTTCTTTTGTTTTTGCTGAGGAAGATTTTCCCTGAGCTGACATCTGTGCCAATCTCCCTCTATCTTGTATGTGGGTCGCCAACTCAGCATGGCTGACAAGTGGTGTAGGTCCGCGCCAAGGATCTGAACCAACAAACCTGGGCCACTGAAGCGGAACACACCGAACCTAACCACTATGGCATGGGGCCGGCCCCCATGTTTTCCCTTCTGATGGTGGGATTTGGGACTGGTTCACCAGAGCTGCTCAGGCCCAGTCTCAACAGATGGCCAGGCCCTGAAAGATCATCAGGTTCACATGTGGTCCTCCTCATTCTTGAGGTCCCTTATGGAATTTCTTCCCCTGTCCTCACTGTGGTGCCAGATCCTCCTCCCTGGCAGGGGATAAAAAGCAATCTAGTAAAATTATGGCATGGTAAGATGTGGGTGTCACTCTCCCTGGAAATGACGAGTGAAATCAACAGAGGAGAGAGCACTGATTGGGTGGAGATCGGAACTGGCTGATTGCTGTGCTGGACTCGTCACATAATAGGGCATCAACCCGACTTTCCTCCCACCCTGCCTTTCAAACCTTTGCTTTTGGTTCTCTCCTCCCGACCTGGGACAACATCTTTTGAAGATCCCAAAACTTTTTGGTCACTTGCAGATATTAACCAATTATCCTTATTTTCAGATATTAAAATTCCAGGCCAATCTAAATGAAAATTTGAATCGCTCAGCCAATTCAAGGTTTATTCCCTCTCCTAGATCTTCCCTCCTCCTCCCATCTTCCACCCCCATGCCTGACCCAGACACAGAAACCCACCTTGGGGAGGGGTCACGGTCTCTTCTTTGTCTTCTCCTCCTGACGTTTCTACTCCTCTTTCCACATTCACCACCTGCTTTGGGCTCTCCAGGTTTGGAGCAGGGAGAAACAAGAAGCAAGGGGGCAAACATGCCCTTTTGATTAGTTAATGGGTTGTCTACTCCTCCCTGGCCAGAATTATTAAATAAAAAAACAGAATGCCCAGTTAAATGTGAATGTCAGATAATCAATGAATAATTTTTTGGTGTACGAATGTTGCACGCCACATTTGGGCCTCCTATACCTTATCTGGTAACAATATTCGGGCTGCCAAACACCTCCAAGTCATGGAAAGTGTATTAGTTTCCTCTCGTTGCTGCAACAAACTGCCACAAACTTAGATGCTTAAAACAACTCATATTTATTTTCTTACAATTCTGGAGGTCAGAAAGGGTTAAAATAGGTTAGCAGAGCTGCATTCCTTCCGGAGGCTCCAGGGGAGAATCCGTTTCCTTGCCTTTTTCAGCTTATAGAGGCCACCTCCATTCCTTGACCCATGGTCTCCTCCTCCATCTTCAAAGCCGGCAGCACAGCATCTTCTCTCCTCTCTGACTTCTGCTTCCATCCTCACATCTTCTCTCCTGTAACAGCCTTGGTGATTAAATGGGGCTACCTGGACAAGCCAAGATAATTTCCCCATCTCAAGATCCTTGACAATTACATCTGCAAAGTCCCTTTTGCCATTAAGGAAACATATTCACAGGTTCCAGGAATTAGGACGTACATCTTTGGGGGCTGTTATTTAGCAGTTGTCTACAGGCAGGCTCTTGCCCTTTCCCTCAAGGGGCAGTTAGTGGGTTCTTTGGAGACCTCCCTGCTGGATCCCCAGCGCTGCCCCATTCTCTGATCCAGGCAACGTGGGGGATGCCCTCTCCAGCTAACTTTCTACAAAAATTCCTCAGTTCCTGCTTGAAGGTACAGTCCACAGAGGCATTTTCTGCTGGGGTCTCCTCTCCTGAACAGGCAGAAATCTTGGGGGGCCGGGTGCTTTCAAGACCCTCAAGCCTCGGTATCTCCCAAGGTTTCAGGTCACCTTGGACCCCAAGAAAACATTTCAGCCCTGGCCCCAACAAATTCTGGAAGTGTATGCCACTCCCAAGACACAGTTAATGGAGCCACAGGGGTGGCCTGCGTGTTCTTTCTCGTTAAAGAAATCCTCGACTCTGAGTAATCTTTAGCCTTTTCTTAGATCTAGTCTGGAGGTGGGTGATGTGCCAAGACTAGGAGTTGCAGGACCAGTTTGGATACTTCTTAACAAGTTCCTCATGGATGGTCTGGTCTCTCTCTAAAATGTATGCGTGTTGGCAGAGGTGAGAGTGGGGAGAGCAGGAGATTACCTATTGTTCTCAGCTTTGGGTTTTAGCCAATATCTCCAGACAGCTGGAAAAGTCTAGCCTATCCTTCCGGACAAAGAAAAAAGTGATTCAGAAAATAAAGTTGCGGGAAAATACAGGTGTCACTTATCCCAGAGGTACTCACATTTTAACAGAGGAGAGAGCAATGACTGACTTAAACGTATGCATTGCTAATGAAAAAACTGCCCCGCATCAACAATAAACTTTCACAGGAAGCCTGTCCTACACCTGGCGCTGCCTATTTGAGCCTGGCATCAGCATTCTACAGTGGGAGCTGGGCCCTAAGACACACCTGACCTGGCACAAAGAGCCTGTAATGGCCGATTGGAAGGCAGCCTGGAGCCGAGATGGCCCCAAGCTTGGTTTGCTTGCCCACCCTGTCAGTCAGTACAGTTGTGCGCTGCATAACGATGTCTTTGTCATAGACAGACCACATATACGACAGTGGTCCCATGAGATTCGTGCCATATAGCCTAGGTGTGTAGCAGGCTGTACAATCTAGGTTTGTGTAAGTACACTCTATGATGTTCAGACAACGACGAAATCACCTAAGGATGCATTTCTGAGAACGTATCCCGTTGTTACAAGACTCATCACTGTAGTGTCCAGTGGTGTTCGGAAGAGTACTGAGGCTGCCCTGGATTTGGTGAGAGTTTCACCGTCATGGGCAAGGGGGGCAGAGTGGTGGTTTGGAACTCTCTCTAATACAGTGGAAAGGCGGCTGCAGAGTCGGTCCTGGGTATGAATCCTGACTCCGCCACTTAAAAGTTGTGTAACATTGGGGATGGTGCTTAATCTCTGGGTGCCCATTTCTATAAACCTGGGACCTAGCTGCACCCAATAAATGTTATTCCCTTCTTTCCACCTCTAAGACGCCCTCCTGTCTGTTTTGGGGTAACTTTTATTTGTGTCTCTATATGGGTGGGCATAGGAAAAAGGGAGGAATATTTACCATTTAGTCCTTACGTCACACAGATGCAAACACATCTGGGACTAAGCACAGCGGCATCATCAAATAACCAGTGGTCCATCCTGAGTGTGACAAATTCCTCTGGCACTGCCTTTCGGGTGTGCCTGCTAGTTGGTAGTCTGCAGGGACGGGTTTTCAGTTTATAAAGATCAGGTGGTTTTGCTGTGAGCCAGTGAGATAATCGCACCCCCTCCACACTCCACACACACACACACACACACACACACACACACCCTTACTGGATACCAGGGAGAGGGGAGGGGGAACAGAAGCCTGATGTCCGCCCCGAGGACATCTGCACAAAGCGAGGTGTCATGGAGATCTGTTCATCTTACTCAAGAGAAACCATTTCAACCCACCTTCAGAGCAGCCTGTTCCTTCTCTTATGAGTACAAAGTGTTGGACTAAGCGCTTGAGTTGCATCTTTTCATCATATCTCACAGCCTTTCCATGAGGCTGGCAGTTTATTATACCTAATTTGCAGAGAGGGAATTGAGGCACAAAAAAGCACTAATCTGAGGGTACGGTGTTTGCACCAGAGCTTGACCCGGCCTGTGCTACAGGGCCCCTCTGCTCCTTGTGGGTGAGAGCTGCTCAGCCAGCCACCTGCAAGTCATCTGATGCCACACGAGTTTATAAAAAGCCTCCAGCTTGGACCTCTTCTCCCCTCCCTCAGATGACTGACAGCTTTGCTTACCTCCACCCCAAGCGCCCCAAAAAGGCAAGAGGACAGCCCACTGCACGGATCTGCTCCCATCCCGCTGTCCTCAGACTCTGGTAGGCGGGTCATTGCTTTACCCACGCAGGCAGGGACCCAGCCACAGGGTGAGGCCTTCTTTCGGCCTCAGCAGGCCAGCAGGACCTGGGAGGAGCTGGGGACAGCATGAGGCATGGGCTCTGCAGCCCCTCTCCCTGCTCAGGGGACAGAGCTGACACAGCACCCAGGGGACATCTGAAGGCGTGGGCCAGAGCAGCCCTCTGCCCTCTCCCTTTATAGTTCTGAAGAGCCCAAAGGGGACTCTCCACAGCGGGGCAGACAGGAGGGCTTCTGCCTTCATGGGAGCCAGAACGAAGTGCTGACTCACGGGCAGGAGTGAGCAGAGAGGGGGGCGGGGGGTGCGGCTTTGCAAGCCTAGAGGTGTTAATCTCGGCATCTCCCCTACCCTGTAGGTGACCCAGCTCTTCCTCTGCACTGACAGGCTTCCTAGAGAACCAGGGGGAGGTGACAGATACCACATTAAGCTCCTGAAAAGATCAAATGCCGTTCTTCTGGAGTTTCCAGCCGGAAAGGAGGCCTGGAAACTGAAGGGCCACCAGGACACCAACCGCTCAGGTTTGGATGGCCTTGACCTCCTTCAGGGCGTTTCACAACACAAGCCGAGCCAGAAACCTTGCTTAATCTATAGTCCTCTGCCTTCACGCACCTTCCGTACCCACACAACAGGTCTTTGTCGGTTGAATCAGTTCGTGGGAATTAAGGAAATCCTCAGAGAGCCTTGGGAGGTAGTCAGGGTTACAAATTCACGCTCACAGATGGTAAGAACGGAAAGGAACTGACACTTGTTAGGGGTAAGGGTGCCAGGCTTAGGAAATAAAAGTACAGGATTCCCAGTTGAATTTGAATTTCAGATAAACAGCAAAGAATTTTTTTACTATAAGTATGTCCAGTGAATATTTGGGATATGCTTATACTAAAAAATTCTTTGTTGTTTATCTGAAATTCAAATTTAACTGGGCATCCTATGTTTTATTGGCTAATCCTAGGTGGAGGCCTACATCTCTGCATTTTCTCATTTGATGGTGGGAGGGAGTGACTATTAAGTTATATTGACTTCACTGTACAGATAAGAAAGAATACTTTGGGAGGTAACCCATTTGCTTAATGTACCACAGTTCAGAGAAAGTGGGTGGGTACTGGAACCTTGAGCCCCTGGCCTCCCAGTTGAGGGCTGCTTCGCCTACTCTACTCTTTAGGGGGCTGGGGGTTCCAGGGCTAGGAGGGGCTGTGATAGCCCCGAGCTGTGGGAGATCCCACATCATTATGGTCAGAGAAGGTGGATCCTAGAAGGGAGACTCAGCTCTTAGGGCTAAGCCCAGGCACGTGGACCGAGTTCACCAGGGTTCCTGTGGGCAACACTACGCAGGCAGGCAGGGACTGCCCCCCGGCACCTGCCACCACAGCTCATAATTAATGTCTTTGCACCCAAGTGGTTTAGGGTCATGTGTGGAATGCCTGCATGCTACATGAATAACAACCACCACAATAATAACAATACAGTGACAACAAAAAGAGTAGCTAATATGGACCAGACATCGTGATAACTCTTTATATCCATTAGTTCTTTTAATCCCCATCACCACCAAAAAAACAATGATTTTATTACTGTTACTGATAGCCACCATTTGTTAAGTGTTACCATGTGCCAGGCCTATGCAAGTTCTTTATGTTATTATCTCATTTAACATAAACAACAACCCTATCAGGTGAGTATCATTATCTTCATTTCAGATGAGAATCAGAGAAGTTAAGAAGCAGGCCCAAGATCACAGAGCTGTCAGAATTCAAAGGCAGATCTGCCTTATTCCAAAGCCCACGTGCTTTCCACACGGCCCCTCTTACCACGGTAGTCCCTGCGGAAGGAAGGCAGGCAGAGCACGACAGTGCCAGTTACAGCCAGCAATTCCACGCCCCTCCACCCAGACAAAGGAATCTGTGTCAAAACACAGCCTCACTTCCACGTGCAGCCAATCTGTAGCGGAATAAAAACTTCAGAACGAAGTCTGGGCCCCATAATGTCTCTGGTTGACATTATCACTGGGAGTGCCCTGTGATCCCCACAGTTTCTGGCCACTTCCTCACGTAAGTCAGCCTTAGGGAGTGCCTGTCATGGTCTGAGGTCCACCTTTCTGCTGAGGTACTTTCCAGCTCTGTGTCCTTTGGCCTGGTTTGATGAATGAGCAAAACTATACCACCAAGAGACCTACCAGGTTCCTAAAAATGAGAAACCAACATGTCAAATTCCCAAATTAATTTATCACTTCATTAATTCCATTCAAAATGTTAACAAAATTTTTTTGATGAAACTTCACAAATTTGGAAAAATAAGTAGCCAGGGAAAACCAAGAAACTTTTTTTGTGTGTGTGTGAGGAAGATCAGTCATGTGCTAAAATCTGCCAATCTTCCTCTTTGTTTTTTCGCTGAGGAAGACTGGCCCTGGGCTAACATCCATGCCCATCTTCCTCCAGTTTATATGGGACGCCGCCACAGCACGGCTTGCCAAGCAGTGCATCGGTGCTCGCCCTGGATCCAAACCGGCAAACCCAGGGCCGCCGCAGCAGAGCACGCACACTTAACAACTTGCGCCACCGGGCCAGCCCCAAAACCAAGAAACTTAAAGGGAAAAAAATAGTAATAATTGGAGACTGGTGTTTCTTCATTTTAACACTTATTATTAAACTAAAATGGCAAGTATATGCAAGTTATAGGCAAATACATTAATAGCACAGAATTAAGAATGTAGAAATATACCTTATACAAAGAACTTGATATATGATAAAGGATGCACCTCAAATAAAAAACAAAAGGATGGATTACTTAACAAAAAGTTATGAGGGGCAATACAATGGAGAAAAGACAGTCTTTCCAACAAATGGTGTTGGAACAACTGGATAACCACATGCAAAAAAAATGAATCCACACATAGACCTTACACTCCTCACAACTCAAAATGGATCATAGACCTAGATGTAAAATGCAAAACTATAAAATTCCTGGAAGATAACATAGAAGAAAATCTAGGTGACCTTGGATGTGGTGATAACTTCAGATACAGCACCAAAGGCACAAACCAGGAAAGATCTAATCAATACGTTGGACTTCACTAAAATTAAAAACTGCCCTGTGAAAGACGCTATCAAACGAATGAAAAGACAAGCTACAGGGTGGAAGAAAATATTTTCAAAAGATATATCTGACAAAGGATTGGTATCCAAAATATTCAAAGGACTCTTAAAACTCAACAATAAGAAAATGAGCAACTTGATTTAAAAATGGGCTAAAGATCTGAACAGACAGTTCATCAAAGAAGATATACAAATGGCAAATAAGCACATGAAAAGAAGCTCAACATCATATGTCATTGGGAAAAATGCCAATTAAAATAACAGTGAGATACCACTATACACCTACCAGAATGGCCAAAATCCAGAACACTGACTACACCAAATACTGGTGAGGACGTGGAGCAATGAGAAATCTCATTCATTGCTGGTGGGAATGCAAAATAGTACAGTCATTTTGGAAGACAGTTTGGTGGTTTCTTACAAAACTAAACATACTCTTACCTTAAGATCCAGCAATTGCTCTCCTTGGTATTTACCCAAATGAGACGAAAACTTATATCCACACAAAAACCTGCACATGGATGTTTATAACAGCTTTATTCATAATTGCCAAAACTTGGAAGCAACCAAGATGTCCTTCAGTAGGTGAATGGGTAAATAAACTGGTATATCAATACAATGAAATATTATTCAGCACTAAAACATATAAGCTATCAAGCCATAAAAAGATATAGAGGAAACTTAAATGCATATTATTAAGTGAAAGGAGACAATCTGAAAAAGCTAGATACTGTGTGATTTCAACTATATGATTCCAATCATATGATAACATCTTGGAAAAGGAAAACTATGGAGATAGTAAAAAGATCAGTGGTTGCCAGGGATTGGGGGGTGGGGAGGGATGAACAGGTGGAGCACAAAGGATTTTCAGGGCAGTGAAACTATTTTGTATGACACTATCACAGTGGATACATGTCATTATACATTTGTCCAAACCCATAGAATGTACAACTCCAAGAGCGAACCCTAATGTAAACTATGGACTCTGGATGATAATGATGTGACATGAATGTAGGTTCATGGATTGTAACAAATGTACCATCTGGTGGGGTATTTTGATAGTGGAAGAGGCTATGTGTACATGGGGAGCAGGGGGTATATGGGAACTCGCTGTACTTTCTGCTCAATTTTGCTGTGAACCTAAAACTGCTCTAAAAAATGAAGTCTATTTAAATTTTTTAAAAGATTTTTTAAGGTTATAAGGAAATGCAAACTTTGGAAAATATTTAGAATACCATGTCACTTCAAACCCAAAAAACTTTCCAGTTAAAGTGTAAAAAAAATTGACACACAAAATATAAGAAAATATAGATATTTTATCTTATATCTGGATAGGGAAAGACTATATAAGCATAATAGCAACAAAAGAAATGACAAAGGAAATGGTAAATTAACTACTAAACAACTTAAAATTCATAGCAAAAATCTTAACATTAACTCAAATTTTTAAAATATTACTATTAATATGACAAAATGTTACTATATCTGTGGTATTTAAAAGATAATCAGCAAGACCTCAATAGAAAAATACGTATGACGTGACTAAATAATTTATAAAAGAAATATCTTCTCTAGTGACTAATAAAAGTGTGAAAAATGAAATTCAAATAAAAACAGCAATGGAATATCATTTCTTCCTATTAATCTAGCAAATATTGTCTAGAGTGATAATACTCAATATTGATAAGGATGTGATGATCAAGGCCATGTAAACTGATACAGCCTTTCTCAAAAACAATTTGATAATATGTATCAAGAGCCTTAAAAATGTTTATACCTTTTTATCTAGTAATTCCACTCCAGGAAAATAAATAATCGGAAATATAAACGAACATTTGTGCACAAAAATGTTCATCACAGCATTATTTGTAATACTGAAAATTTAGAAAAATATAAATGCCTAGCAATAGGGGAACCATTATTATTTTACAATCATTAAAAATATTTATTTATTTTATATAATTTTATTTATTTATTTCTTTTTCCCCAAAGCCCCAGTAGATAGTTGTATGTCGTAGTTGCACATCCTTCTAGTTGCTGTATGTGGGACGCGGCCTCAGCATGGCCCGAGAAGCAGTGCGTCAGTGCGCGCCTGGGATCCGAACCCCGGGCCGCCAGCAGCGGAGCGCTCGCACTTAACCGCTAAGCCACAGGGCCAGCCCTAAAAATATTTATGAATAGTTTTCCCGAAAGGAAAATAGTTTTATGAATCTGCTCTAATGACAAAAAATAGTCTGTGTTCATTGTGATTCCAGACAACATAAAAAAGTATAAAGAGAAAAAATGACAATTACCCCAAATCCCACCATCAGGAGGCAATCACTATCAATATTCCAACAAATTATCCTCCAGACATCTTTCTGGGCATATAATTTTATAAAATGAAATCATGATATCCATTTTTTTTCAAACTGCTTATTCTACTGAGTCTCTAATATACATTTTTACATAACAATAAATAAAGACTTTTTTTTTTTTGGCTTTTATTTCTAATGGCCATATTGTATTCCAGAATATGGCTAGCCTACTATTTGGATAACTAATTTCCTACTGATAGACATTTAGATTTTCCTACATTATGCTATTACAGTCATCACAGGAGCATATTCATGCGATCATCTTTGCACATTCATCCAATTATTTTCTTAGGATACAATCAGAAACTAGATTCTCTGGGCCAAAGAATATGCCTACTTTAATGGCAACACATACTGTCAAGTGCCCTCCAGAAAGTCTGAACCAATTATACCCCCAGCAAGAGTTTCTGGGAGCCCATTGCCCCACCCTGTAACCATCACCTGATACTATCCGTCTTTGTAATCACTCTCAATTGCCACCAAACATGGACTGTCTTTATTGTTTGATTGATATTCCTTTAATGATGAATGCGAATGAACACATTTTCATATATTTTTGTCTCATTTGCTTTTCATCTTTTGTGAACTGTTCTTTATATCTTTTGCTCGCTTTTTAAAGATCTTGTTTTTTTTAAATTAATTTGTAAATGTCTCTTGTATATTAGAGATATTAATTCAGTGTCATATACGTTGCAAACATATTTCCTAGTTTGTCATTTGTATTTCAACTTTATTATTCTTAACATGAAACATGTTTTTTTTCAATTGTATATATTTGAATCTATAAAATATTCCTTTATCATTTCCCATTAGTATCATACATTCTGAACTTCAGGACTATAAAAATATTTACCCACATTTTAGTATTTTATGGCTCATTTTTAATATTTGAATTTTTTTATTATTTACAAATTTATTTTGGTATAAAAAATGGCGTAAGGGGGCCGGCCCGGTGGCTTAAGCGGTTAAGTGCGTGTGCACCGCTGAGGCGGCCACGGGTTTGCAGGTTCGGAACCCCGGGCGCACACCGACACACCGCTTGTTAAGTCATGCTGTGGCGCCATCCCATATAAAGTAGAGGAAGATGGCCACAGATGTTAGCTCAGGGCCAATCTTCCTCAAGAAAAAAGGGGAGGATTGGCATCAGATGTTAGCTCAGGGCTAGTCCTCCTCACAAAAAAAAAAAATGGCGTAAGGATCAAGCTTCATGGTTTTCCTGTTAGTTGTCTCAGAGATTTGAAATTCCACCTTTATCACACATATATGCTAAATTCTGAGATATATTTATATATACACACTGTGTTAGTCTGTTAGGGCTGCCATAACAAAGTGCCACAGACTGGATGGCTTAAACAACAGAAATTTATTTTCTGACAATTCTAAAGCTGGAAGTCTGAGATCAAGTTGTCAACAGGGTTGATTTCTTCTGAGGCTCCTTGGTTTGTAGATGGCCGTCTTCTCTCTGCATATTCACATGGTCTTACCTCTGTGCATGTCTGTGTCCTGATCTCCTCTTCTTATGAGGACACCAATCATATTGGATTAAAGCCCAACCTAATGATCTCATTTAATTTAAATACCTCTTCAAAGATCCTATCTCCAAATACAATCACATTCTGAGGTAGGGTGGATTAGAATTTCAACATGTGAATTTTAGAGGGACACAGTTCAACTCACAACACACACATACACACTTGCTCACTTGGGTCTGCACTCTCTTGTTTCACTGATCTGTCTGTTCCTCCATTAGTATCTCACACACTTAATTACCATAGCTTTGTAATACATCTTAATACTTAGTGGGACAAGTACCTCCTTGTGACTTACTTTTTCAGAATTGTCCTGGCTATTTTCATATTGCTCCCCTCCCCCTCTGAGTTTCAGAATTCATTTGGAATCCCTTTGGGATTTTTATTGAGACTGCATAGGATTTATAGATTGGTTTGAAAATGTGCATCTTTTTAACATTGAGTCTTCCCATCTGTTATGGGTTGAATTGTGTGCGCCACCCCACCCCCCCACCCCCGCAAAAGATATGTTGAAGTCCTAACTCCCATTACCTTTGAATATGACCTTATTTGGAAATAGTGTCTTTGCAGATGTAGTCAAGTTAAGATGAGGTCATTAGGATGGTCTTTAATCCAGTATGACTGGTGTCCTTATAAGAAGAGGAGCAGAGATGTAAAGACAGAAACACAAGGAGAAAGCTATGTGGTGACAGAGGCCAAGATTGGAGCAGTGTGTCTACAAGCCAAGGAATACCAAAGAGTCCTGCAACACCACAAGCTAAAAGAAAGGCATTCAACAGCCTCTCCTCGAGCCTTCAGAGAGTCGGCTGACACCTTGATTTCAGAATTCTAGCCTCCAGAACTGTAAGAACAAATTTCTTAGGCACTTTGTTTGTGGTGATTTGTTACGGCAGCCCTAGGAAACTAATACACTATCTAATAATAAGATTTGCCTTTCCGTGTGTTCAAACCTTATTATGAGAGTCTCTCAGGAGAGTTTCATAAAGATTCTACTCTGTTTTGTTTTTTGTTTTTGATTACATGTATTCCTAGGTATTTTATTTTATTGATACTATTGTGAGCATCAGTATCTTTTCCATTATATTTTCTAACTGATTGTTGCTGATATATAAGAAACTGTGCATTTTATATGTGTTTATTTTGTACCTGAACACTTATATTGAACGCTATTACTTCCAAAAATTTTTGTGTGTGTGAGGAAGATTGGCCCTAAGCTAACATCCATTGCCAATCTTTCTCTTTTTGCTAAGGAAGATTAGTCCTGAGCTAACATCCATGCCCATCTTCCTGTATTTTGTATATGGGATGCCACCACAGCATGGCTTACCGAGCGGGTGCATATGTCCGTGCTGGGGATCCGAACCAGCGAACCCTGGGCTGCTGAAGTGCAGCGCATGAACTTAACCACTACGCCACCAGGCCAGCCCCTACAAGTTTTTTTAACGATTCTCTTGGTAGGCAATCATATCATCTTCAAATGAAGATAATTTTGCCTTTTTCTCTCCAATATGTAGACATTTTCCTTAATTATCTTGCTCATTGTATTGACAAGCACTTTTTAACACGGAGATAATGGTGACACTTGTCTTTCTCTGACTTTAACAGAATTGTGTTTAATTAAGCATAATTCTGTTAGCTTGAGATTTTTTTTTAATCACATTATGAGTTTTCATATGGCTTTTCAGTATCAAAATAATCATATGGAGTTTTCATATAAGATTGATTATATTAATAGATTTCCTAATATTTTATTATCTCTGTATTCCTGAATGAACTTCACCTGGTCATAGTACCTTTCTTAAAGTATAGTGCTGGATTCTATTCCCAATATTTTATTTGATTTTCATCAATGTTTATAAATAGGATTGAAACGTGGGATATGTGTGCGCGCTCTGCGCGCGATCATTTCTATCTCGTGCAATTAAAGTTTGGTTTTTGTTTGAGAAAATACGTGTGCTGTATGCATAGTCAGTGTTTGCCTTTAAATGCAGCACAGAAAAACAAAGGCCATCACGATGGTAACACTGGTTATCTAGGTGGTGGGATTACAGGGGATTTTCCTTTCATTTTCTATAATAATTGAGTATTATTTTTATAACAAAATGCTGTAAATATACACCATTAAAAGAGATTGGCTGGAACTACATTAGCACGTATCTCTGGAAGCGGGGATGGGATGTGACTTGTGTCTCCTCTGCCCGTGCTGTGAATCTCTGCAGCCATCAGCACCTCCTTCTTTCTGTCCACGCCCCCGCCCTGCTGACCAAAAAATTCAAATATACACATTTACATCATTACTTTTTTAAATGCTACAAATTCAGGGTTTCTCAAATTATAATAAGCCAATACAAACAGACCTAAACTAGTCTCAGGAAAAAATGAAAGGGAAATTCTGTGGCTGTTCAGTGTGGGCAGGGTCGGGTAGGCTGTCGGCGGTGAACACGGCATTTTGGAACCTGGAGTCAGGTATAAGCTCTGCCTCTGCGTACGTGAGAGCAGACGATTTACCTAGGGACCTCAGCAAAGCTAGGAAGTCTTGTTCCTTTAGCAAGTTGGCATCTTGGCTTTAAAAGACAAGAGGGATTTTAAAGAGCTTGCAGCCTCACTCGATGCACCTGCAGCCTCACGTTATGGCCGGTAATGGATACTGGCATCTTCCTTCCAAAGATTCCAGGGCACTGCACGCACTTTGACTAACTTTCTTGAGCTGTTAAAAAAACAAAAACAAAAACAAAAAAACATCTAGAGTTGTGAGTCTTAAGTAAAAGTTACATATTCCTTTTATCCGGATGGTCAGGTTAGCCCTCCACTGAAGGCAAGGCAAGGCTTGAACCAGCAGGGCCCTCTGGCTCCCGAGGGCGGCCCACCATGCAGCTGCACTGTCCATTAAAGGAGAAAAATCCATCATTCAGCCAGCAGAGGAATTCATTCTTCTTTCCATCCCTAAAGGATGTCCTAGCTCGTCGACTCTTTGCCGTGGGCCCAACTGCGGACGGTACAACACAATTGCTCAAATCCCAACCCTCAGAGCTGCCCTTGTGGCCCTCAAGAGGCATTTGGAGGCCGATGATTTGGTCATCGCTCTGAGCTGGAAAATCGTAAAGCAGATTCATGATCTGAAAAGGTGAAAATTCAGATTTTCCAAATCAGGTCACCGTATAATTCCAATTGGCCAGATTAAGGAAGATATTTTCAAAAACAACTTGCACAGTGAGGTCAAGTTTTGCATTCTCTGCAACTCCCAATCACTAAAAGCGATTTGAACTCTAGTATGAAAAATGTGTATTCATTCAACAGTTTCTCTTTCGGAATCCACTGCCCTGGCATTCGCTGAGTGTTGCCACACACGAGACTTGGCAATGGCAAAATAAAGAGACGGAGAGTTTCTCTTCCTAAAAAACTCATAGTCTGGAGGTGAGACAGATCTGGAAAAAAAAACAATTACACTGAGATGAGGACCCATACAAAGATAAGCGCAGGGCACGAGAGCACGGAGGAAGGGAGCCTCCCGGCAACCCCAGGGAGCTGGAACTTGGGCGGAAAAGATACAGCAAGGCAGCCAGGCCAGGAAGACCCCATCAGGAGGCCAGGGCCCGGCCTCCTTAGGAGAACTGCGATCACTGTTTCCTGGATTCTAACGCACTGTGGATTGTAAGATACATCATGATCAACAAAACGAAAAGACAACCTAACACTTGGGAGAAGATATTTGCAAACCATACATCTGATAAGGGCTTAATCTCCAAAATATATAAAGAACTCATGCATCTCAACAACAAAAAAACTACCAACCCAATTAAAAAATGGGCAAAAGACCTGAACAGACATTTCTCCAAAGAAGATATACAGATGGCCAACAGACACATGAAAAGATGTTCAAAATCACTAACTATCAGGGAAATGCAAATTAAAACTACAATGAGATATCACCTCACGCCCGTCAGAATGGCTATAATTAACAAGACAGGAAACAATATGTGTTGGAGAGGATGTGGAGAAAAGGGAACTCTCATACACTGCTGGTGGGAGTGCAAACTGGTGCAACCACTATGGAAAACAGTATGGAGATTCCTCAAAAAATCAAGGATAGAACTACCATATGATCCAGCTATTCCACTGTTGGGTATTTATCCAAAGAACTTGAAAACACCAATGTGTAAAGATACATGCACCCCTGTGTTCATGGCAGCGTTATTCACAATAGCCAAGACTTGGAAGCAACCTAAGTGCCCATCAAGGGACGAATGGATAAAGAAGATGTGGTGTATATACACAATGGAATACTACTCAGCCATAAGAAACGATGAAAATCAGCCCTTTGTGACAACATGGATGGACATTGAGGGTATAATGCAAAGTGAAATAAGTCAGAGGGAGAAGGTCAAATACCGTATGATTTCCTTCATTAAGTAGTAGATAATAACAACAATAAACAAACACATAGGGACAGAGATTGGATTGGTGGTTACCAGAGGGGAAGGGGGGAGGGGGGAGGGCAAAAGGGATAATTGGGTACATGTGTGTGGTGATGGGTTGTAATTAGTATTTTGGTGGTGAACATGATGTAGTCCATGCAGAAATAGAAGTACAATGATGTACACCTGAAATTTTTACAATGTTAAAAACCAATGTTACTGCAATAAACAAAAAATTAAAAAAAAAAATAAATAAAGTGTTAATCATGCTAAAAAAAAAAAAAAAAAAGATACATCATGGACTTCTCAGCTCCTTAGGAAGAAAAAATGAGCTATGTTTAAACTCGGGGCCGGGACCAGGGTGAGGTGAGTGAGGTTCCTAGGACACAAAATGTAAGGAGGTGCTGGCTCTCGGAGCGCTCACACCTGTGCTGCGACCTGAGCGTGACCGCCTCCTTACGTTTGCGTCCTAGGCACCTCACTCCCCTCACCCTGGTCCTGCTTCAATTACATAGTATTTTCAACTGTCAATAGCATACCTTTGTCAAAACACCAACATATCCCCTTCTTCTTTAGTATCATAATCAACATTTAAGTCTAAGCCTGCTTTGTATTCAACATCTGAAGAGCCTTGGGAATCATTTTTGGGCATCGGCAGCTACGCAAAGCATCCACAATGGCATACTGCTTTCCATAACCCGGACTTGTGATCTTGGCCTCTGTGGTAACTTCAAAATTGACAGTATAAGTTCAAGGCCAGTGCAAGAATTCTAGGAGTCTCTGCATTTTCTAGGTCCCCTTGAAGTTTCTTATTTCCTTTATGGGATTCCACATTATGGAAATTAGATGACTCCTGAAAGTCAAACCAGAAGTTTTTGACAAACTGTCTGTCACTCTAACTTTTCTGATTTTTGATAATTCTGGGATCTATTCTGAGGGATTTGGCCATTTCTGCTGCCTTCAATTCCATTCCCTGGCATATGCAAGCCATCTGCTGAACTTTCATTTCAATGCCATGTCATTGGGTGATCTTTCTGAAGACACTAAGTAATAATTAAGAATTTAAGTTTAAGTTAAAATTTATTCCTGCAAGGTGCCATCTAAGCAAATAGCTCAGTGAAATGCACATCAGATAAAGTTCAGGCCAAGTTATCACATGTGCAGAGGCCAAGACACTCATGATAGCTGGTCATCAGCCTGGCTGGCAAGTTTCTTTTGACAGGATTAGAAGACATAGTGCAGGGATTGGCAAACTAGGGCTGAAGGCCTGCTTCTGTATGGCTCAGGAGCCAGGAATGGCTTTTACATTAATAAATGGTTGAAAAAAATTTTTTTTAACTTCATAATCATGAAAATTATTTGAAACTAAAATTTCAGCACCCATAAGGAAAGTTCTATTAGAACACACACACAGGGCCGGCCCCGTGGCTTAGCGGTTGGGTGCGTGCACTCTGCTGCTGGCTGCCCGGTTCGATCCCGGGCGCGCACCGACGCACTGCTTCTCCGGCCATGCTGAGGCCACGTCCCACATACAGCAACTAGAAGGATGTGCAGCTATGACGTACAACTATCTACTGGAGCTTTGGGGTGGAAAAAAGAAATTAAAAAAAAAACACACACACAAGTTTCAGCTCAATTTTAGAAATACATGGTAAAATGTGAAAAGCTGTAATGTCTTTGGATAGAACTGCTGGGGGAATAAGAAGTCTCCATTCTCTCCTCAGATGTTTGCACAGAGGGGACGTGGAGAGGTGAGGTAGTAGCTGGAGGGGGACAAAGGTCACGGAGGATTGTGTTTGTGATGCTTTTCTTAATTGTTTAAGATGGGGGATGCCTAAGGGCGTGTCTCTGAGAGTCAGGAGAGAGAGAAAGACAGAGACAGAAATAGAAATAGATTGGCTAAAGATACAGGATGGAATTGGATAATTAATAGAGCATCGTCCTGGAAATCCCAGTTTGCCTTTCAAGGTTTCAAAAGCAAGCTCTTAGAAACTACTGGTTACACATTTTTTATGGTATCTCACTAAATTGTTCATGAAAGCCAAATGGATATCAGTGAGTCTGAGATCACAGCAAAACTAGGAAGTTTTGCTCCTTTAGAAAGGTAGCATTTTAGGTTTAGTGGTACAACAAAACAATTATCTTGTTTCCAAACAATTATCTTGTATGTATGTCCATGTCTAGTTTACTGAATGCTTTTGAAAACATTGCTTCATTTGATCCAAAGAACTGCCTGTAATGGAGACAAGGCAGATACCATCATTCCTAATAAAAATAGCTTCAATTTTCTGAGGGACTACTATGCACCCGGTATTGGCCTAAGTGCTTTAAAAACCTCATATTGGGGCCAGCCCAGTGGCGCAAGCGGTTAAGTGTGCGCACTCCGCTGCAGCGGCCCGGGGTTCGCTGGTTCAGATCCCGGGCGTGCACCCAAGTACTGCTTGTTAAGCCGTGCCGTGGCGGCGTCCCATATAAAATAGAGGAAGATGGCCACGGATGTTAGCTCGGGGCCAATCTTCCTCAAGAAAAAAGGAGAGGATTGGCATCAGATGTTAGCTCAGGGCTAGTCCTTCTCACAAAAAAAAAAAAAAAAACCCTTGTATCATTTCATCCTACAACCCTCTGAGGTTAGGTACAATTATTATCCCTAGTTTACAGTTGAGGGAACCGAGGATCTAAGGAGATTAAGAAAATGCAAATTCATGCAAATCATTATGTCCCCATTTTACAGATGAAGGAATTGAGGCCTTAACTAGATCAAGGCCTTGCAAGTTCACATGGTTCATAACTGGTCGAACCGAGTCCTAGCCCCAGGTCAGTCTGACTTCAAAGTCCACGTCCCTAACCACTCGGTGCCTAATCTCCCTAGATTCTGGGTAAATTAACATGGGGACAGAGAGCCTAAGGTGGACAGACAGTGTGGGAGTCAAGAGCCTCACTCTCCTAGTCAAAGCTCTGTTTACACACCACGCCGCTTCCCTAGTAAAACCTACACTGCCAGTTCGCAGACTGTTAGGTAGAGCTTTCAAACTCGTTCCTGTGAAAAGTTTCCCTTGGGCAGGTCAGATAATATCGAATATCCTTCCACTACTGAAATTGAATGATTCTAAGGAAATGTATAGGAACACAGAATTTTAGCACCAGAGGGTATCTCCTTCATGTAACAAAGGAAAAACGGAGACAGAATGAGACCCTGAGACTTGTTCCAGCTGGTGAATGTTTTAAGAACATCCCTAAGAGGCCAAAGAAGCAAAGAGACACTGGGATGGACCCAAGCACATCCACGGGAGCAGCACAGGCCACTGCTGTGGCCAGTAAGCCCCTGGAGTGTGACCCCAAAATAAGGCTGCAGCTGGGTAGCTGTGCTCCGGCTTCACCCCCAAAGGATGATGCTTTGCTTCCCATCCCCTCTGGCTGGCTGGTGCCAGGTGGCAGCCTGAGTCACACAGAGAGCGCCCAGCTGCCCTGGGTTACCACTTCCTCCTCCCCACAGCAGAGACCGTCTGCCAAGTGGACGTGTCCATAAATGCCTCCGCATACAACTTGCAGGGTACCCTGGACTACACATTCTGGAATGACATGCCAAAGCTGGAGGGAGCATTTCTTCCTCAGCACTCTGACAGATGATGGGGGACTATGGCACCAACATGAAACGCACTAAGTCGGGATGAAAAAGATGAAGCAATTCAACAGTGACAGATCTCATGATAACTGCAACTCAAAAATAAAACAAGCCCCCACTCCCAGGGTGTCTGATGCTCCAGCTGGCTGCGGTGACTGCTTTGCAAAGGGAAGTTGACTCAAGCCATGAAAGAGCACATGCAACCCCGGCAAGGCTTTGCACCCGGGGGCAGAAGATGGGACCTCACCACGTGCGTGTGGATGAGGATCTACAACTGCAATATTTTCCTCTGTCCCTTTTTCTCTCCAGGCAGGGATCAGGGGCTAAGTGGGACTGTATAGTGGTCCCCAGGGCAGCCATAGCAGAGGAAGCAACAGCAGAAGGATGAATGGGTTCCAGCCCAGACTCTTTCCAGTTTTTCTCCTCCTTTGAGTGTAGGTCAGTATACTTGCTCCAGTATCAAGCCTACAATTGCCCTGGGTAAACAAAGGGGGCCTAAGCCACTGCAGAAAACTATCTCGAGCTTCTAGGAAAAGAACAAGCAGCTTGAACATGTTTCAGGCTGTAAACGTAAGAGAGAGGAGCACTCCACACACAGCCCTCCCGCCCCTTAACCACCAAGTGCTATGGTGGGACTTGGCCAGGTTAAGGGATCCACTCAACCCTGGCTACATATAAGCTTAACTGGGGAGCTGGTAATAAATGCTGATGCCCGCCTCACCAGACAATTAAATCAGAATCTCAAGGGTAAGGCCTGGGCATCAGTTATTTTTACAGAACCTCCCCCTCCCCGCCCCCACCCCTGGTGTGCAGCCAGGGTTGAGAACCACTGGCCTAAAGGCTGGGAGGGAAAGGCCTCAGCAACCAGAGTGCCCATAGCAGCCACTATAACATCCAGACACAAAAGATGAATCAGCATCCCCAAGGCTACAGACCCCAACATATGAAATCGTGTTCCAGGGATATGGTTAGTTTCACATTGCTTTCCTCTGCCCCCGCCCCTTTAGGCTGCTCCAGTGGTGGCTGAGCAGTGTTATGGTGGACATCTGTTACTTTTGGAAACAAACATCTTCATGTTTCTTTGGGGGCAGTCCTGCTGGGACTGTCCATCAGGGTCCCTACCTCCTGGCCAAGGGAGGGGCAGATGACCCAAACTAAGCCGATCCAGCCCTCTCCCCCAGAAATCTGACTCTGGGGTGGAGTAGCACAGGAGCAGAAAATGGTTGGAGTTGAGTTATGCTGGTATCGGCCCATGAATAACAAGAGTCCTGGAGCTGCCCTGCCGCCTAAGACCTGGATGTTTCTTCAAGTCTGTGAACTGCCCAGGATCCAATAAGTCCCTTTTTGCTTTAACTGGCCAGAATTGGTTTCTATTGCCTGCAATCGAAGAACTCTAATGGATGACTTTATTGATCAGAGTGGGTCAGGCCATGCTCTGGTAATGCTACAGGCCATCACAGTCCACCAGGGGCTCTGCTCTGTGTCATCCCCTCACCAGGTCCTAGGCTGATGGAGGAGCCATCCCTGGAATATTGCCAGGCACTATGGCAGAGGGAAAAGAGCACCTCAGAGGGTCTCCCACTGTCCATTAAATTCTCTGGCCCTGGCTGGCACATGCCAGTGCTCACAGCTCATTGGCCAAAACCAACCAGAATTCCCATGGCCCCACCCAACTATTGAGTGCAACCCTACAGTGCAATACTTGACTAATAGCACTAATGGTCTTCAGCTACATTAATCCAACAATTCAAATATACAGAAGACAATCCGCTATATTATACACAGTTTCAGTATGTTTTGTGGCTACCTTGGAAACCTGACCACTATTCAAAACTGTTCCTGTAAGAAAATATGTGCCAACTTCCAAGTAGCTAACTTATAAAATAAGATGCAATGCAATCTGTTGGTAAGTTGGGCTTCCTATACTTAAAAAATTATTTTAGAAACATGGCCCCAGAATTTGACAGGCTGGATTGAATTCTTCAACCACAGCCACAACAAACAGAGCTGGCTACATAATTTGTGGGTCTCTGTCGTGGAGCCCCTTGTTCAAAAGGCAAGAAAAAAGCTATTAAAATATAAAGCTTTTTCCTTTCCTCCATGGGTATTTTTAATTTGCTATTTAATATTGTTTTTAGTAAAGAAAAAGTAAACATTTAAAGTATCAGCATAAATTATACTGTTGATTTTTATATTGTGCAATGCCCGTTTTAAATGCAAATATAAGAGCATTTTTTAAATTCCTGTATCAGAGTTATTACATGCATATGTATCTCGTATTTAACCAAACAGTGGAAATGCTGCACAAAACTAACCCCACTAATTTTATTTCCCTTCTTAATATAAAGCGGGAGCACCAATGCTCTACCTTCAGCTCACTGACAAGTGAGGAAGGATGGAAACGACAGGAACTACGGATTGATCTGTCTTTCCCTTTCCTCCTGCATCATCATTTTCAGTGCAAGTCGTTTGCTAATACAGGAAAGTAACAGGATTAAGAAAGGATATGACAGAATTCCTGTTTGTTTGGGTTTCTTGCCTTCTTTCTGTGTTCGAAGCAAGCTCAGATTCAAACAAAAAGCATGGCCTCTCAGGCTGTTGGAGCCCCTGCCCACCAGGCAGAGACATAACACACTTACTTGTACCTGCCTTGAGTCTCACTGAACTCCACGCACCGTGAGTCCCCGGAATGCTGTGCTCTCAGGGCATCACGGACATTACATGTAAGATGGGGTGGTGAGGAATGGCGTTGCACACTCATCGCATGTATCTCTCTCATGTGCATTCTCCATTGTCCCATCAGACTTCACTCACAAAGCAGAAGTTCAAAGAGAAAATTATTAAGAATTTTGAGACAGTGACAACAGAGCCTTAAGCCAAGCACAGGACCCTTCCGAGCACGGTCTATGCGACTGCACAGAGCACATCATGAAGCTGGCCCTGAGGACAACCGCATCCCCTCCCCCTTAACTCTGCCACAAAATCAACTGGTCTCATGGTTAGCAACTCTGAATAACACTGGCCTAAGAGGCATGAAGGAGGCTTGAGCCACGGGGCCGGCCATTCTTCATTCAAGCCCCGAATATTTACAGAGCACCTATTCTGTGCCAGGCACCGTTTTAGGTGCTGGAGATAAAACAATAAACAAACAAACAAAAGCCCTGGGCTCATGAACCTGACTTTCTAGTGAGCGAGACAACAATCCAAATAAATAGTGTGTTAGTTGGTAGTAAGTGCAGAGGAAGCAAAAATAAACCAGGGAAGGAGCAGGAAAGATTGGATCGGGGTGCAGCTTTACGTGTTAATGTTTAACATTTTACAGCCATTTACTGCACTAGTTAAAGGTAGAGAAAATATCACAGGAGAAAGCCGAGCGGGCTGACGGGGGAATGGCAGGTTCTGGGAGCTGGAGAATGCAAAGCTTTTCCGAAGTGGGGACCGAGGTGTGATCCCCCGGATCCCCTTATGGAGGGGTCTGCACAGGGAGCTTCCTGTCTCCTCCAGCCCAGCTGGTCTATTCTGCGTAAACGTGAGATGAGGTTCTTTAGGAGCGTTTCCCTGGGTGTAAGGGCTGAACGAATGATGAGTTCTCGTGGGCCCAGGGACACTCAGGAGCCCACATGTAAATTAGCTTTCCAGTCAAAACTTTGACGTTCACGGTCAAATGAGCCAGTTGATTAGGCTCCATAACTTCAGCCAAAAATGGTGGGTTTTTTTCTTCTCCCAGGTCCTGTAATCAGATGTCTAACTTGCCTAAGCGAAAGAGAGAGGGTTAGGTGACTTCCGCCAGGGTTTTATTCAGCCAGCTGAACACAGACCAAAACCAGACCTTCCAGAACACTGCGCACGCCAGTCTGTCTCTTTAAACATCTTTAGAAATCATTCAATTTGCTCTCCAAGAGAATTGCTTACTAATTTCTGATCATTTTTTAAAATGAGGTTATAATGCATTTCTTGACAAATATAATACTTGACAATAGACATTAAGAAGGAAAAATTTCGAAAGAATAAAGATTTCCTCTTTTTCCCTTGCTCATATAATGTTTTTCTCCCTCTTTCAGTAAGTCAATAGACCAAGATTACCAGGAGGCTCTCTGGGACCTTGCTCTTGAGTCATTTTCACTGGTTCAAATTCCACTTCTGTTAGTTTTTAAGATGTCTGGTGGTTTGGAGAGAAGAAATTATATTATCACTTCTGTAACTAAAGTGTCATGACCTTGCAAAGAAGAAATCAGCATTGAATATGCCAAGCATCAGGCACAGGGCCCTGTATGTTGTCCCCTCCTTAACTGGGCAGAGCGTAATATGAAGCTCAATGCTTAGCGCAGTCTCCCTCCCTGGTTCTCCAAGCCCGTCCCTTCGGGCTGGCAGGAGGAGCTGCTCTGGGGCAGCCCAGGGGGGAAACAGTAACTGGAGGCGGGGGAGCGCCCACCCCGGCACCTCACGGTTTCTTCTGTGCTCTCATGCAGAAGGAAGAGGGCTGGTGGGACCTCGTGCATCATTCACCACTCCCACTCGGAACTCAGTCTGAATGGACTCTGGTGTTATTATTTGTTGGTGGATTCTGCCCACGTCCCTTCAGCGTAAACACTGGCATCTCTGAAGCTGGCTTTGTCTCCCTCCCCATTGTTGGGTTCAGGCTGTGTTTTTGCATTTGGAGGCCCTTAAAGCACTTCATGAAGTAAGACAGACACGAAAAGGGGCAGTCAGCCGGGACACACTGGTTGTACTATTCTTACCAGTCCATCCAATTCCAAGGAGCTCCTGCATCTTGAATAGATAATGAAAGGTTAATGCGCAGCCGGGCCCCATTGACCTGCGGCCTTCTGCTAAGAGGCCGGATAAAGGGAGCCCTCAGGAGGGCTCACGGAACACAGGGATGGCCACTTTAAGGAACAATTTATACTTGCAAGTATTATAGTTAAAAAAATCAGAAGCCAATGTAAGTTCATTGACTGTAACAAATGTACCACTCTGGTGCGGATGTTGATGGTGGAGGAGGCTGTGTGGGGGGGCATATGGGGACTCTCTGTATTTTCCACACTTAAAAAATAAAGTCTATTAAAGACTAAAAAAAATAAAAAGCTATGAGGAAATCTCCCTATTCAAAAGTTTTCATATACTGTGGGGATGAAATGAAAACTAACAATAAGAATATTCTTTATCCTTAGGCAGCAGCTATTGGCATATAATTTAAAATACAAGTATTCCATTAAAAAACTAAAAATCTTTGCAGTTACCATTAATTAGACATTTGCTGTACCCTGGACCAAGCACTTTAATTATCTCACGGACTTTTTAAAAACAACTCTATCAGGAAAATGCTATTATTATCCTTACTTCACAGAAGAGGAAACAGGCTTAAGCAGGTTAAGAAAATTGTGTCCAGTCGTGCAGCCAATAAACCACCAGCTGGGAGACTAGCATTAGCTCAACAGAGGGAAAATTAAAGGAGAGGGGACGTCATCAAATTTTTTTGCCTAGAACAAAATAAACACAACATTTTTTTAATTAAAAAAAAGAAAAACAGCCCTGACCTTACCTCTAAAGGATAAACAAGCTGTAGTTGACAAGGTTGGAGGAGAGGAGAGGAAAGGACTGAATGCAGGGACATAGAAAGTGGGCATCACTTTCTAAGCAAGGCACAGCTGAGAGGGGTGCAGAGGTTAAAGAATACTGCCAGAAAAAAAAAACAGAAGCTAAGTTCAGAGAAAGAAAGTAAATAGGAGGAAAGGGAGGACGTAAGAGAAGAGAGAAAGAAGTATGTTAATGGGGTGGGACAATCTCATTTGTGTGACTTTCATATTGGAATTAATTGGTTTCAACAAAACGATAGTCTACAGTGGCATCAACTGTGCAAACATGCTTTTAAATTTCTTTAATTATATGATTAAATTTAAAACCTTTAAGTAGACTTTAGTTTTCGCTTAGCGTAGATGCTGCTGCCTGCCCTACCACCCTCCCTCGGAGCTTAAGCTGCTGTCCCTACTGTCCCCTCAGTCTCGGACGCATGGGCCTCGCATGGGGTGAACCTCTCACTGCTCGGTGCTTAAAGATACGTGTTTGGGGTACAGCATGGCTCCAAATGCAAGCCAGCAGCTTCATCTGGTGCTTAAATGAAGAAACTGCCGCTCGTTCCCATGCTGGAGGAGACGTGAGCTGTTTGTCTCACCCAGAGAGTGTACACAGGTCTCTTCCCGAAGGATTTTCAGCAGGAGCCTTAACTTTGCTGGATTTTTGCCTCGTGTGCTGTTGTAGAATGTAACCCCCATGTACGGAAGGACTCGTGGGGCAGCTGTCCTTCCACTCCCCACCTAAATGCACCCAAACACTAGAACCATCCGGGACTGAGAGATGGGCCATTAGGGGAAGCCACACCCAGCATCCACAGTGGTGGATGCTCCCTGTTCTCGTCATTATAACTTTCATTTTAGAAGACACGCCTGCATTTCAGCATTCTTTATCAAAATTACACCAGTGCCTCAACGATTCCAATTAGCAAATGCCGAGTAACTAGACGAGGAAGAAATTGGGGTTCTCGGCACGCCTCTGTCTCACTGACTCTGCATGACCTCAGGCGTGTCACCACCCTGGCTCTCCGATTCCTCATCTGGACGGATAGAGTGGGTCAGGTGACCTAAAACCTGTCCAGCTACAAACTTCTATTGTTGTGCTCACCTGCTGCCTCACAGCAGGCAAAAGCTGGAGGTAAAAAGAATTCGAAATCTCAAATTCTGACCAATGTGTGAACCTTGGCTAGTCTACCCAAGACCGACCAGCTCCCACTCACGCGTAAGAACACACACACTTGCATGAGTACCCACATATACACAGCCTCTACCTCTTACACCATCCGCAGGCTGGGGAGTTGTATCACACAAACACAGAATAAAAAATTAGTCTTTATTACTGGACAGGACTCGGTAAGAACATCTTAGGACAGACTGATGATCAGCAAAATGATCCGTCCTTGATCTGAAATGGGACTGAACTTCCCAACCTATATAGACTCCTGCTGTTTTTATTACAAAAGAGAAAAGAGAATAAGAATGATAAGTTAATAGTTAATTGTTGAGCGGTCATGGAGAAACCAGAGTCAATTCAGAATGTTTCAACGACCCAACGGTTGACAACTCTGAGACTGTCACATCTAATCATCACCGTGTGAATCCATCAATCTCTGTAGCACTTCAGAGCCTCAATCCTACCTTGGGTCCCTTCTTAGATTTTTATTTCAGTTACCTTTTATTTCTCTAGTCTGTCCATGTGTTTCTGAATTACTTATTCCTGGGATTTTTCATTAAAGAAGTCAAGGCTTCTTATAAAATTTACTCTTATAAATTTATAAGAGTAACAATGTCTCATTTAAGGATTGTCAGGTGGTGCAGTCACTGTGTGTTGCTGATGTGCATATATTTGGTTTCTAAGTGAGCTCAGGGTTTTAGATTAAATTACAAAAGATTTATTAGAGTTGATGATCATCATTTATAAAAAGGAAGGATAACAAACAGCAACCACATCTATTTGTTCATATTAGGTCCTTAAAAAGCAAAATGTACAAAAAGATCTGCTCCTTGGTGCCTATGTTAGTATTTAGATGTTTCTGTTTGGGGGGTGGGGGTCAGTCCAGCAAGGGTCAAAATCTCGATGTTCTGAAGACTCCCTCTCCCCCTCTCGTCTGCATTCAGCCCACTCTCCTCACTGGCATCACATAACTGATCGTGGCACATCCCTGCTTAAAGTCCTAATGCTTGAGCAGGTGCTACAAGGCCCCTCACGATCTGGCCCACCTGACACTCAGTCACTCTTCCACAAACACTGCATTCCAGCCACACTGAACTACTTAGTCATTGGTCCCCAGTAGCATGAAACTTCCTCTTCTCTGTGCCTCTGACCATGACTTCCCTCGGTGGAAAATATTCCCTTCCCAGCCCAAGGAAGGCTGCCTCCTCCCAGAAAGACCTCAGCCCTGCCCCCCTCCCATCTACTAGCAGACTTCTGGACTCATTCCTTTGGAACCCTTGCACGCAACCAATCCCTCCAAGATGATTCCTATTATCTTTGGCCAATGGCAAAAATGTGATCCCCTCCGGTCATCTCTGCCTACACTCTAACACTCAAAGAGGTCTGAGCGTCCTTGCTGTGACCAACCTCCTACTGCACCCTTCTCTCTGTAACCTTTACCCAAGCCCTCTAGAACATCATTCCATGGTAAAATCTCTCTCATCCACAATCATGTCATTAATGGGTCCTTCCCTCCACCTCCTTGGGTTAAATGAACCCCAGCTCATCCCTGCAAGGACACTGCTTCTCCCCTGTAGCCTTCCCAAGGAGATGCCAGTCATTGTCCCTCACCTCACAGACTGTTCCCAGGAAGTGGGAGGAGAACCCCAACGTCAGTTCCAGAAGATAATTCCTCTACTCAGGCTGATGGTAAAGTAGCCTGTCTACTCCACTCTGTCAGTGTCAAATGCCAACCCCCAGTCATTCCTCCTTCTCATTCAAGGAGCCTTTGGCACCTTGCTCAATCTTTCTTTCCACTCCAAGCCCTGCCAATATTCTGGGTAGCTTTAAGATCTTAGTTCTTTGGGGGCCGGCCCAGTGGCATAAGCAGCTAAGTGCGCACGCTCCACTTTGGCGGCCCGGGGTTCACTGGTTCCGATCCCTGGCGCGTACCACTTGTCACGCCATGCTGTGGTGGCATCCCATATAAAGTAGAGGAAGATGGGCACAGATATTAGCCCAGAGCCAATCTTCCTCGGCAAAAGAGGATTGGCAGATGTTAGCTCAGGGCTGATCTCCCTCACAAAAAAAAAAAAAAAAAAAAAACAAGATCTTAGTTCTTTGATCTCGAAAGAGTGTCCCTTCAATGCCACTTAAGCCACCCTTCCCTTGGCTACCCCCTGGACCTTATCATCACTAAGAATTGCTCTACCTATGAAATCTTAAAACCAATAGCTTACTCTGATCACAAGCTACCACTTTTTATTCCAATTACTGTCACCACATCTGTATTTTATTTCAGCAAGTCTTCAGTATCTGGACTCCTCTGCCTTCTCCTTCTCTAGCAATCCCCTCATGTTTTTACTTACTTCCCTATCAAACCCAGACTCCATGACACATCATGTCAGTCACTGCCTTACAAATATCCTCAACTCCACTGCTAAGTTCATTGTCTTTCCATTGCACTCACCTGGCAAAACTCCCCAAATCTGGATAACTCCAGCCCTCCTCCACCTGCCCCCCTGCCCCAACCCTGGCTTCAAAGGGAACCTGTAGAAATGTCCCTCAACCTCGTGGTTGGGCCACCACAAGTTCATGGTCTCCAACTGCAGCTGGGCCTCCAGGGCAGTCCAGCAATCCTTCTAGGTTCTTGGCCAGTCTACATGACAGCCAAGTCAAGTTTTTTACATTCCTCAAACCTCCTACCCCATCACTTGTCCCCACATTCTGCCCCTTCAGAAGAATATCTCACCCCTAACTTCACAAGAAAAGAGAAGTCATTGGAAGGGAGCTGGCCAGGCCACCTACAAACCCATCTGCATCTGCACTGTGGCTTGCCTCCTCCCTCCAGGCACAATGGAAGTGTGTTCCTCCTCCAATGTTCCCACCTTTCCTGCTTTCTTGGCTCAAAGATCCATCAGTTATCCTCTATTGCAACCCAACTCTCTCCACTGGCTCCTTCCCATCAGCACTTAAACAGGTTTGATTGGCTCCCATGTTATAACAAAAACAGAACTATCACCTCCGAGCCCCTCTCTGGCTAGTACCTTTTCTTCCCAGCCAAACTTGATGCAAGGATTATTCACGTTTGCGCTCTCTATGCCCTCTCCCCTCCTTCCACATTGCCTCAAACTTTGGACCTAAACATTCTATAAAGGAGCTCTGAGCCAACTGACCGAGAACTGCCTTATTTACTCCAACAGACACTTCTAACTTTGCCCCTCTTGACTGATTACTCTCTCGTCCATAAATGCTCTCCTCCTTTGGCTTCAGGAACACTTGAATTTCCCTCCTCAAAATCTCGTTTCCAAGACGTCTTTTGCCTTTCCCTTAAGCGTCAGCATTCTTGAGTGACTCTGTTGGATTCTTCCCACTCTCCCTTGATAATCTCATGTACTCTGCTTGGATGTTTCTGGCATTTAATTTTTTTTTCTATATAAGATGTCAAGTTATTTGCTTTGCAATTTCTTTTCACAAAGAGACTATATAATCTCCGTATTTAATTTTTGGAACCAGAGAATTATCTTGACACAAATGTAAGTTTAAAATACTGCCAAAAGAACAAAATGAAATTTGCTACTGATGCAGGTTTATGGGATTTTTACAATGAGATAATTTCAAATTTCTGATAGCCACCATGTTTTGGACAGTTATTGTGTGTCAAGCATGGGTGTAAGAGCTTTGTGGATTCTCATAGAACCTACCCAACAATTCTGCAAGGTAAGTATTATTGACCCTAACTTTCAAATGAAGAAACTGAGACGGAGAGAGATTATACAACCTATATAACCAACAAGGTCATGCAGCTGGCCAATTACAGGGCTGGAATGTACTCCTGCTGCTGATGGAAACTAAAGCCTGTCTCCTTTCCACCCATATTGCTTCTCCAATATGGGAATTTCTGTACCTGTCCAGTTCAATGATATGGGCTTCTTAACAATGCTAACAGAGAAGATTTGTTATTTATGACATGTAAACAATATGCCACGTTATAATCAAGAACTATAGCACCAACTATAGATTTTCCCTAGAATTGACTATATGGATGACATCTGTCAAAGAGATTATTCCACACCTGTGCCATATATTTTTTTAATATTATGAAATTTCCTTTATTAAAATGTACTTTATCCAGATTTTGTTTATAAAGCTTTATTGTAAGGGAATCCTATTTAAAGGTCAGTTCTCAACTGTCTTTTTTGCCATTAGAAACAGTAGTGATACCAAGTTTTAAAGCTCCTATTTTTCAAACTCTGATCACCATAATGTTCTACAAAAAAACTTCTAAGATCTGGAATTTTTCTTCAGCCATAGAGTTTAAAAGACTGAATAAAATTTTAGCAGTCACTGAAAAAAGATTATATTCCTCTCCATACACATCCCTATAATGTGCTATATTTTTTGAAGTCACCAATTGATCACGGTCTTGCCCTCTGCTGACCTAAAAACCAGCCATGAACTACAATAACAAGGCAGCTTTAGGTTTCTCACTTCATAGGAAACATAGTAGTGAGTCTTCTAAATTTAAATAAACAGATTCAACTGATTCCCAGGGGCTGGCCCCATGGCTTAGCTGTTAAGTGGGTGCACTCCACTACTGGCGGCCTGAGTTGGGATCCCGGGTGCGCACCAATGCACTGCTTCTCCAGCCATGTTGAGGTCGCGTTCCACATACAGCAACCAAAAGGATGTACAGCTATGACATACAACTATCTACTGGGGCTTTGGCAGAAAAAAAAAAAAAAGGAGGAGGATTGGCAATAGATGTTAACTCAGAGCCGGTCTTCCTCAGCAAAAAGAGGATTAGCAGGGATGTTAGCTCAGGGCTGATCTTCCTCACAAAAAAAAAAAAAATGATTCCCAAAGAAAAGTGAGTAGAAAAGCTTTTCCTCCTGAGAGGTAGTGGAATCCAATTAGAAGTCAGCCTAAAACTTAGTCGTCTTAAACTGGTTTGAGAAAGGATTCAAGTAACTAAAGTGAGAGGGTATCAAGTAACTAAAGTGAGAGGGTAGGAAAGAGGGGAGGATGAGTAAAACAGACATTCTTCACCTTTCTGGAGCAGACTCTGTCTGTCATTTCCGAAGCTCACTTTGAAAAGGAAAAACCTGCTGAAGCTTCTTTTGCAGATACATGAAAATCAGGAAAAGGCCCTTGCTCAGCAAAGGCAGAGCACAGAACAGGGAAGTGGCACAGATGCCTTTTGAAAGGAAATCTCCGCCGTGGGTTTGTCCTTCTGGCGCTGGGAACACAGGCCGGCAAGCCACCCCTCCTGTCACGCCCACAGAGGCGCCTGTTGAGCGGGAGCGGGCAGCCTGGCGTCCCCGGCACCCTCGCACTGGGTGAATTAAATTGTCGACAGGCAGCAGCGCTTCCTTTAAGCTTCCAACACTTGCTTAAAGAACATAATGGGAGACATTTCTCTTTCTCCTATGAGAGTAGGCTCAGGTGGACGCTCTCATCACAGTCAATTCAACAAGCATTATTAAGCACCTCCCATATGCCAGGCACTGTGTGAGGTGCTGGGGATGCCCCTGACGGGTCTCAAACTAGCCTAAGAAACAGGCACAGATAAAGCAACGCTAAGACAACAGGAGCAGTCCTGCTGGGCGGTGCGGGTGGAAAATGCGAGAGGCGAAGAGGAGGAGAGTGCTAGGAAAGCTGCTCGGAAGTGGCCACGTCTGAGCTGGGTTTTCTCCAAACTTCCAGAGCCAGGAAGCAAGTCCCAATCTCTCAGAGTTCACTCTTCTGAAAACTGGAAAGAGCTACGTTCTTCAAATACATAACCTGCTAATTAGTGGCTGTCCTCCGAAACCAAACAAAGCAGCCGGACAGCAGACTTCAAAGCCACTCCTCTGACGACAAACTAGGACACAGAATGACTTTAAATGAGAATAAAGCCTGGCTGAGCTACATTTTCTACCATCCCAATTACCACCTGCTAGCATGCCTGATTTATTCACTCACAAAGTCTTTTTCTCTCTGTCTTCCCAGAGCGAGATAAATCTTTCTTCAGTAGTCCCCAAAAAGAAATATTAACAAATTCATTAATTAAAAGACACATGTGGGGTTGGCCTGGTGGTGCAAAGGGTTATGTGTGCGAGCTCCGCTGCGGGGGCCCGGGGTTCGCAGGTTCAGATCCCGGGCGTGCACCGATGCACTGCTTGTTGAGCCATGCTGTGGCAGCGCCCCATATAAAGTGGAGGAAGATGGGCAGGGATGTTAGTCCAGGGCTAGTCTTTCTCAGCAAAAAGAAGAGGATTGGCAGATGTTAGCTCAGGGCTGATCTTCCTCACAAAAAAAATAAATAAACAAAAAAATAAAAGACGCATGTAAACTTGACCCTGAAAACTATCATTCTGTTTGAATTCCGTCAGTGGGCAAGTTCTTGAATCCAAGTCAAGTACTTCCGGGCAGGGCCCAGCTTCAGCCAGGACTAGAGGACGATTTTGTTTCTAAGCACAGGTAACAAACAAATATTCATCCGTCAGAATGGAATTGTAACCTAATAGTTGATTCGAGGTTAGGACAGTAGACTAAATTTCTATCTTGATCTTAATTTTTATTCATTCCTGCATTTACGAAGCACCTTCTCTGTACATAGTAGGGATTCAAAATGGCACTCCCTCTACCACTTTCAGTCTCCTGCACTCACCTTATTTTCATCCTGGCACGTACACTGCCTGACGCTGCATTATATGGTACACTAGAACACAAGCTTCAGGAGGGCAGGGGCTTCAGACTGCTTTGGTCACTGCTATAATCCCAGCGCCTAAAACAAGGCCTGGTGCAAAGTACTTGCTCAATGAGACGCTTGTTCACTCAGGTGAGTGAATGAGCCAGGCAGTGTGTGCTGTAGTGGGCATCAAGTTACAGAATGTAGGGCAGCTACACCATTTCCGTGTGAAAGGAGTTGATGGGTCTCAGATAGGGTTGGAAGGAGGCGATGTGCCTTAAAGATGGTTTGCATAGCAAGCACATTGCTTCTACTTAGATTACATGTTGATTTGGGGTGATTTGGTAGAAGAATAATGGAGATTATGGGAAAACAGCTAAATGCCTGCCACTAATATATAGGATCCTTTCCCTCAGGAAGTCACATTTAATAGGGTAACCAGAGCCATTAAGATAAACATGGTGGTTGCAAACATACATAAATAAACTGTTAAGGAAGCCCCAGAAAATCAACTAAATGAGGAAGACAGATGAGCACATTTGAGCTGAGGCCTACTCTTAAGAGTAGGAATTTGCCAGTGTTGCCCATACGATTTGAAAAAAATCGTCAGTAGTTCCCTCAAACACACCTAGAGGCTTCCCTAGCTTTGTATAGCCTCTTTAGGTTAGACATCGGAGCATGACCTCTGAGCCGGACTGCCTGGGTTCACATCCTGGGACCACCACTTACTAGATGTGAGACCTCCCTTGCTATCCCTATAAATTAAGAATAATATTATCCCCATTGACATGAGAATTAATTGATTTAGTAAATGTGTTACCGAACCAAGTGGGTTCCCCTCCTGGCAAGTTAAATAAGACTCTACACCAGTGGAAGCTGCCTCACAAAGTAAAATGTATTTGCAGCAAATAGGAGGCCACGAGGAATCATTTCCGAGGCAGGGACCTTTATTTTGGTTGGGGAATGAATATTCAAAAGGGAGAGGCGGGTATTTGCTTGCACAGGCTCAGTTGGAGAACATGCTTCCACATACACTGCAGCTTACAGTAATGAGGGCTAAGCTCCTCCTGGAGAGATCTTAGCATTAAAAATAAGGCAAAGGTCAGGGGCGTAGCTCTTGTGGTGAGGCGTGGTCTTGTTGAGGGTGGTTGGTGATTGCATCTCCTTAACATAACAAAAGGGAAAAAAACAATTTGGAAAAACAGTTAAATGCTTCCTAACCCACCCTGAAGTTCCTTGGGGCACCTAGTCAGTGACAAATGTACTTAGAACAGGGCCTGCCATACCTAGTAATATCAAGTGTTATTATTTTTGTTACCGTTATTAATGGAATAACTATTATTGTTGTTGTTATGAAGAGAATAGCATGCTTAAGGAAAACAAATGATCAGTTATGACTTGAAGGCAGTTCTAGTTTCTACTCTAAGCAGTGAGGTCAACTGGCCCTCCAAATGAGGGCTCATACCAGAGAGAAGGAAGATTTTAACAGTCCCGGTAAATCTTGAACCTAAAACACACAACACAGCTTTTAATGTAAAGGGAAATCGAATTGAATTATTCACACACATACACCATGAGCTTAGATAATAGTCAGAGACATTACATATCCTTGGGAAGGGAAGCTCCCAAGGAAAATGAGGGATTATATTAATTTATACCATTCCGCCCAGACTCTACAACTTGCTTTGGTTGAAATTAAGATAATTTGGCATCTTAGCAACTGGACAAGTGAAAAGCTACTTTTAACATTTTGTCATTGATTCTTTCTGCTTTTAAGACCTTGTCGGGGGAAGAGGGAGGATCTCCCTCTGCCCTTTTCCTTAAGGTTCCTATGGCTGGCCAAATAATTAACAAGACACGTTAGCAGGAGAAAATAATACCAAGTTTAATAACATGTATACATGGGAGAAAGCAGGGACACCGCGTTTCTCAACACAATAGCAGAAATTCTCATCTTAAATACCATGTTCAGCCAAGACAAAGGAGGATCTTGGGGGTGGGGGGAGTTAGTTACAGGAGATTACCACTAAAGCACAGTAAACAAGAGTAAGGTTATTATGCAGATTTAAGGCCTCACCTTTCACATTGATAAGCCTCTAGAAATGAGGCCATCCCCCACTCTTCCCAAAACAGAAAGGGAGATACCTTTACAAATGGAGATTTCCCTTATAAATGTAAATGATTGTCTGGCAACTCCTCGAAGGGCCATCCAGAGAATGTGGCCAGAGAGACAGAACTTCTGATAAGATGGGTGTGTTGCTGCCTTTCCTATTGTAACATTTACCCTACATTATCTTTACAGCCATCATGATAGATCTGTTCCAGGAAGGAGCCACCATGTCAAATTCTTTAGGCAGTTAGTGGGGGAGGTCAAATGTCCCTCAGAGAAAACAATCAAGGTAAAGAGATATATTTTAGGATGGTCAAATCTTGATCTCCCACAGTCCTGCCTTTGAAACTAGAAGTTTCACAGTCCTTTTGAAACTTAAAGAAGTTCCATAGTCCAGAAGCTGAGTTGGTAGCTTGTTTCATCTCACTGAACACACTTCTTAGTCCTGATAATAGATCAGTTCACTGAAGTTCATTTCAGAAGGTGGTGATGCAGGTGGGCTCTCAAGGTTACGCCTATATTATGGAAGCAAGCAATCAAGTATTTAATAGAAGCATTTGTATGTAAACAAAAGAAAAACAAGGTTAATGGTTGGAGCAAATTGGAAACGAGTTTGAGTTAAGAGGATAGCCAGTTAAGAAGATTTTTAGATGTCAGTGTCAAAGTATCTTGTGCAGTTTAAAATGTCTCTGATGATGTCATCAGATAATCTCTTAAGTTTATATCAAGTCCATCAGCTTTAGTTTGTAAGGCTTCAGGAAAAAGGGCAGGTTCAGTTTTCAGTGATTCCAAATGAAAATGATGGAAAAAATCAAAAACGTTAGTTTGGACATCTGTAGCCAGATATTCCAGGAGACTAGAAGAAATCAGGATCCAGTCCAGTCAACAGATATAAAACAAAAACCTCAAAAGACAATTAAAAAAACTAGGATCTAATATCCGCAAATTTATACTATAGTTTTTACTGAAATATAATTTTTCTCTCTAAAATCACCCTCATTTTTATCAAAGATAGCCAAATTAAAACTAACTAGTTTGCAAAATAAGTCTAGTTCCAATAAAGTTGGCCCAATTATTTACATAAGTACAGCAAGAACAGCAATTAATCATATAAGCTCTTTTAAATCTGCTTTGCTGGAACTTTTTATAAGGAATCTCAGATTGAACTTTAAAGGCCTCTCAAGGCCAGGAAAGCCAAGCCAAGGATTTTGTCATCAGACTTTGCCTGTAATACCTACAGATTTGGGTGAATTCCTCTCTTCCGAGGTTCCCCCAAAATATTTCAAGGTTCCTTGTACCTGCCAGATAAGTGACATTCTTTACTTATTCTGGTAAGTGCTGCTTGGAACATAAGGTATCAGGCCAATATTTCCACGTGGCTTTATTCCATAAAGTCCAATCTCCATTCCTCAAAAGCTGTATGGTTATATCGCAAATATGATGTTCCAGTCACAACCTTGGTAATATAACCAGTGTTTCCAATTGTGTCCTGTTATAAGGAGAACAGATTCTTATTGAACTTATGCAAATAACTATATTGCCATGAAAACAACAATACTCACTCACTAAGAGTTTCCAAATTCGAGGGATCAGATAGAGAGAAAAAGATAAATATTTCAATTTTACTTACAAAAGTATCATTTACCAAATTGCTATAAGTCATAGCTAGCTCAGGAGAAAAGAGAAAAAGTTTTCCTTAAATCTGAAAAAAACAAAACATTAAAAATTTAGCAATACTTCAAATGAAAAATCATAAAGATTATAATCATCCTTATCAATTCATTCAGTCCTGTGTAATCCATTCTTGATCTCGATCTTTTTGTTAGCAGCTTCATGAAGTCATCAGTCTCTCCATCAGATTTCTGTAATTTCTTACCAAGTTCAGTTTTATGATCAGAAAGTTTGTCAGAAACCTGTGTTCCAGTGTAAATGTCAGAGTCCTTTCCATGAATTTTTCTGAAGTTGAAACATATTTTGCAAAAGCATTAGAGCAAAGAAATGTCTGTAAACAACAAGACCTCAAAATGGCAATTCACAAAGAAATTTGGTTAATTTTGTGACATACAACACTTTAAAATAATAATAACCAGAATTATGACTGATAACCAGGACAAATCAGAATTTCAGTAATGTTATACAATTTTAAAACGCCTACATCAATAACATTTACCCACAAAATACTACCTAAGCAGGCTTATCATCACTTGTCTGACAATGCTTTCCATGTAATTTAACATACTGAATCAGCCTAATAAGTTTAGTATCTTTCTCCTTATAGGAAGAGAGCAAATTTCTTTGAGAAGTTCCAGGGCCCTTTGAAAATTCTCAAAGAAAAAAAGTAAAAGAAAGACTTTTGTATGAATTTTGGGGAGCTTGTCAAAAATGTAAAAAGTCAAGGCAAACAGAGCACTAACAGTCCAAAAAGCCTAAATAGAGAGACCTCAGTCTTTTGAACGTAGGAAATTATTTTAACAGTTTTGTTTTTGTTTTGTTTTTTTTTTCTGTCTTTTAGGTAGACTTACCCAAAGGTAAAGAAAAATCTTTTATAACCTCTTTATCAAGTTTAAGCAAATTATCCTTTTAAGAGAAATAAGACCAAATTATAATTTTGTACCAGCTTACTTCTGATATTAAAACTCATTTACTTAATTAAATTCATTTTAATCTTAGCCAAGTTGACCATGCATAAAACTCCTTTTCCAGAATTCCTTCCACAAACTTTCTATAACTTCCTTTTTACATTCGGAATTTGTCCCATGTCTTTCTTTTCCCTCCTAGTACTTGAAGACAAATTTATCTTTCTTAATCAATCAAACAAAATATTTTCATTCTTTGTATTTTTTTAATATATCTTACTTTCCCTGTACACAGACATATTTTTCTTAAGTTTTAGTAGCTTCAATCACATATACTAATTAGAAATTTTAACCCTTAGGAACCTTAATTTGTAAGTAAAAACTAAGTAAACAATTATAAACTTTCTTTTACATTAGTATCTTGTGGCTCGGAAAATTTATAAACACTTCATAATTTCTAGAAATATGTTACTTTATAGTACAATCTTTTAATAAAACACATGTTTACCAATAGACCCAAAACACCTTTTAGTTTTCCTGTAATGGAAAGCCAAAAGTAGACAAATGTACATTTAGCAATCAATGTCTAATATCTTATGTTATTTGGAAATGATCTACTCAACTGAATTTTTATCATAAAATTTAGCAAAACTCTAAAGTTTTAAGTCACCAAAAAGAGTTTGGAAGCTGTAACCACCATAACACATAATTATTGTTTAAAGTTTATCCAACATTCATCTTTTTCACAACTATTTAGTTACTTATTCTCAATAATTATTTAGATTGCCTATAAGACTTCTTAAGACATTAGATAAAATTAGCCATCATTTAAATTACTATTTTTGTTAACCAGTTCTGTAATAGAAATAACATCAGTTTTTTTCTACAAAATTTCATGTAAATTTCATCACCTCTTATACCTCTAAACATAGTTATCATTAAGATTTTTATCAATAGGTCTTGGTCTTCTAATTTTGGACAAGGGAAGCATTCCCAGTCAGACATTTTAAAACATACTCAGGCAAAGTTGATGTAACTTCTTTATATAAAATTAGCTCAAACATTTTAACCTTTATAACCTTATCAACACTTACACTTTTACATGTTCTCAATCCAATTGTAACCTGAGTCAAGGTCTTAAGGCTAGTCAAATTTTTCCCTTCTTTTTTCTGGCCTTTTCTTAGGTACCAATTAAACAATTATGTGAGAGCTCTCAAAACATTTTTTTTCCCCCAATTTAGAAGTTTTCCCAATTCAAAGGATCCGTTGTCTGGCCATTGATGAGTAGGATCTTCATTTGTATATTTATTCCAATAGTGACTCGATCCAATAAGCCTTTGTAAGGAAAGACCCAGAGGTAACTTTCCACGCTTAGAATAAATCTTTACCATGGACACAAGAGGCATCCCTGGTGAGGGCACAGATGATGTAGCCCCCATGATCCACAGAATTCACTCCCAAAGATATTCAGAGAAAGTAAAGACCTTTGTTGCACAGGCGGTAAGGATGGTGTAGTGAAAACAGTGTCTCCGGTCTCCCACAATAGTGTGGGACGCCTCCAGCCACAGACCCGCTAATCTGTGACACCGGGAGGGCGATACTGGAATGGGATTTTTCCAGCACTAACAAGCAAAGAAGGTTAAGACGACAAAAGCCCTTATGGACTGGGCCCTTTATGACAAACTCCACTGAGAGCTTGGCACAGCTGGACAAAGAGACAGTTCGGAACCCCAGTCTACTCGACTGGCCACCAAAGGGCACCCCAGTAAATGCACCTTCCGTATGGTGGAGACCAATGAGAATATTCTCACTGGTCACAAAGCCAAGTTTTCAGGACACAACAAGGGATCAAGATCAAAACCAAGAGTACTCTAACAAATTTAAACCAAGAGTCACTGAAAGCACAAGAAACTAGTTTCCCAAATATTTTCTCCTGCCAATCTAAATTTAGAAAGAGAAAAAAATTCTCACCACTTCCTTCCGCCGGACCCCGCAGATAGAGATTCCGGGAGGCTGACGTGGTAAGAAGTCTTACCTTTTGCCGGCTTTCGTCAGGCGTTCCCGTATCTCATCATCTGCAGGAGTCCAGGGAGAAGGCAGGTCTTCCAGCCAGAGAAGGCAACTTGCCAGCCAGTGTGGATCCTGCCGACTACGCCAAAACTGTCGGGGAAAGAGGGAGTATCTCCCTCTGCCCTTTTCCTTAAGGTTCTCATGGCTGGCCAAATAATTAACAAGACAGGTTAGCAGGAGAAAATAATACCAAGTTTAATAACATGTATACATGGGAGAAAGCAGGGACACTGCGTTTCTCAACACAATAGCAGAAATTTTATCTTAAATACCACGTTCAGCCAACGACACAGGAGGATGTTGGGGGTGGGGGCAGTCAGTTACAGGAGATTAACACTAAAGCACAGTAAACAAGAGTAAGGTTATTATGCAGATTTAAGGCCTCACCTTTCACATTGATAAGCCTCTAGAAATAAGGCCACCCCCCCCTTCCCAAAACAGAGAGGGAGATACCTTTACAAATGGAGATTTCCCTCATAAATGTAAATGATTGTCTGGCAACTCCTCGCAGGGCCATCCAGAGAATGCCAGAGAGACAGAACTTCTGATAAGATGGGCTTGTTGGTGCCTTTCCTATTGTGACATTTATCCTACATTATCTTTACAGCCATCATGATAGATCTGTTCCAGGAAGGAGCCACCATGTCAAATTCTTTAGGCAGTTAGTGGGGGAGGTCAAATGTCCCTCAGAGAAAACAATCAAGGTAAAGAGATACATTTTAGGATGGTCAAATCTTGATCTCCCACAACCTTCAAAGCTACTACCAAATATTCTAAGCCACAGAAGCTATTTCTAAACCACTAGATGTAAGATGTCAAATTATTACTGTTATTAAGGATGTTACCATTGACGCTTCCCTATTATGGAATACAAATTTCAGGAAAACAGTAAAAACGTTATAAGTCACTTATTTATATTTATACATCAAACATGCTTTTCACTCTTTTATTCATGCAAAGCAACAAGGAAAAAAAACCTTTATTAGCACAGGTTTCAGCTTCTATGCTCAGAGACTTAGATAAAATATCTCCAAGAAATGCTTTTAAAAGATAGACGTCTATGAAACTGGGAGTCATTACACCCCAAAATAGGCTTTGTGATACCAATTTAAAAGTAAACTAGATTTAGGGCTGGCCCAGTGGCATAGCAATTAAGTTCACACACTCTGCTTCAGCGGCCTGGGGTTCGGTGCTTTGGATCCTGGGCGCAGACCTACACAACACTCATCAAGCCATGCTGAGGTGGCGTCCTACATAGAGCAACTAGAAGGATGTACAACGATGACATACATACAACTATCTACTGAGGCATTGGGGAGAAAAAAGGAAAAAAAGGAGGAAGATTGGCAACAGATGTTAGCTCAGGGCCAATCTTCCTCAAAAATAAAAAAGTAAACTACTTTTCACAAAAACCTAGGTATTCCAAAAATATAATCTCTTTTAAACTCATTGCCCTTGCTCTAGCAGTTTGCTCTGCTTTTTCTATTTCTCAATGACATGTTACTCGGTATAATTATCTTCACTTAATTAGCAATATTCCCTTTGTACTTGTGAATACCAAAGTTTCTATTTAGATATATTATTTTTCTGAAATATACCATGATTTACGACATTGGCTCAAACACAAATGTAGAACTGTATATAATTTTTCATATCACAGGAATAAATTTTCAAATAATTTCTGGAGAATTGTGTACTTCAAACCCATTACTTTTGATTCTTTTCACTACAACTCTCTTAAAATCCAATAAATTCTGTTCATGAATTCCTCCTCCAAATTGAGGTCATAAGTCTCCTCCCTCGAGCCTACTCTGTGTCAGGGTCACAACACTGCTAAAACAAGTTGATTTGCTATTTATAAACTAAAGCTCTGAAAATAGCTTTACACCTTTACTTTTCAATTATCATTAAAAAAGAACAATTCCAAACCCCTTAGGTTATCTCGGGCAACCAAGCACCTGGGTGCTATGACAAGTATCAACTGACTTGGTTTAAAGCAGTCGTTTTCAAATCCCCTGGGTTCTCAGCAAGGTGAGTGACGACAAGGGAGGGGCTGGCCTGCTTCTTGGCTCTCCAACCGCCCTTCAGCCAGAGCAGCTCGGAGCTCTAGCTTTGCTATCTTATTTGTGTATACTACCAGATGAGTTTGTTTTAAAGACAATCCCCTGCTGGCTGGCTTGCTTGCTTTCTGCTTTATCATGTGCCTAGCCCTTCCCTTCTCCTTCTGAACAATTCAGTCCTAAAGCCATTAGGTGGGCCAGAGCAAGACAGGGATCTGTGCAGAGGAGCAGCCTGGTGTGGGGTGTCAGAGCCAGAGAGGAGAGTGAGTGTGTGGCGATGGGGGCAGGAGGGTAGGCAACCTGGTTAGTGAGTCAGAGCCCAAAGAGGGCAAGGTGTCCACGTCAGGGGAGCTGCTTAGCATGAGTAGCCAGAGCCTGGTAGAGTGAGGAGAAAGGCACTCTCCCACGTGGGCAGCTTGGCACATAGTTCTATATCCCAAGCATGGTGAGGAGGGCATCCACATAGGGGGAAGGCTTGAGGCCTGGTGTCAAATCTCAAGCAGGGTGAGAAGGGTGCTCAGGCATGGGAGTGACTCCATGAGGAGAGTCAGAGACCCAACAGGGTAAAGTGTTCTTTGTGTGGGTGGCCCAGAGTGGGGTGTCAGAGCTAGGCAGGGTGAGGAGAGCATCCCCACAAAGGTGGTCCATTGCTGAATGCTGGAGCCCAAGTGTGGAGAGTATCCATATGTGAGGGCAGCCCAGAACGAGGTATTTGAAAACAAACAGGATGAGAAGGACATCCACTTGTGCGGAAGACCCAGCATGGGGTGTTGGAGCCTAAGTGGGATAAGGGGGGCATTCATATAGGAGCAGCCTGGTTTGAACCATCAGAGCCTGAGTGGGGTGAGGGGGTATCTCACACGGGAGAGAGGCAGCAGGGGTGACGAGAGATAACCTATATACATAGAGACTGATTGAATAATTTAAATATATTAAAGCTAATGAGACCCAGTTTTTCACTGTCAGAGAGGAACCCTACAGTGTGGTTAGAATTGGAAGTATCAGTATGAAGTCACGAGTTTCAATATAGAAATACAGATGTTTAGATATAAATGTGTATATATATGTATGTGCATGCCTATATTCTCCAGATTTGTCTGCTGAAAGGGACTGGGAGTGGTACTTTCTCCAAAGCAACAAGCACACTTTGTGCCCAGATCTTGGCTTCTAAGCACCACTCTGCCCTAAAAGAAACTAGGGCTCCTTGAAGAAATGGTCAATTCTAGGGTTGGGACAGGGAAAGTTCAAGATTATCTAGAACATCATGTAGCAAAAAAGTAAAGAAGGGCTCAAATAATGAAGGAGATTTGTCAATAGGCCACAGAGGCCAGCCTGCCACTGGCCAAATTAGGGAAAATTTGAGCATCAAAATAAACGATAATAACAGGTAATAAAATACGGCCCCTGGGCCAGCAGCAACAGCATCACCCAGAAACTTGTTAGAAATGCAGTCTCAGGTCCCACTCTAGACCTACAGAATTAGGAACTCTAGAGACGGGGTGGTTTTAACAAGCCTTCCAAGGGATTCTCATGAACACTGAAGTCTGAGAACCACCAAACTAAGAAAACATGAGTCCCTACTAATATCAAAAGAAATGAATAAAATGAAAGTTTGATGAGGAATATGATATCTACATAGTCTTCAAAATACCACCTCACAAAATATTTAAAGAGAAAAAGAGTAACTTGACAATAAAAAGTCTGGGATAAACCACCTTAATCAAGTGATCAAAGTGAATATAAATAATAAGACAAATTGAAATTGAGCACCAGCTGATGTGATGAGAAAACATCATAACTTCTGTGATATTCCTGCTTCACAGATGCATAACCTGAATTTAATGAGAAAATGTCAGACAAACTCCTACTGAGGATCATTCTACAAAATCACTGGTGCACTATCTCTAAAAATATCAAAGTCACGAAAATCAAGGAAAGAATGAGTTGCTGTTCCAAGTCGTTCTTTCCAACAGTAGTAGACACGTTAAAAGTGCTCAATAAATGTTTACGGAGTAAAAAGTTTGCCTTAAATAGCTCTGGAATTTTGGTTTCTTAAAGTGATTAGAATATTCCTATAAGAAAGCATGATCTATACAAAAAATCGAAACTTTAAAATTTTACCAATACTTTTGTAATAATTTATAAGTCAGAATAGTTTGAGTCATTCTTTCTCGTCCACTGTAATTGGACGACAGATCCAAATTATATTAAGGCAGCTCCCAATAACACCAACCATGTCTTCAGCATATGGAAGAATGTTTCTGTTTTCTGAGCCTGTCTGCAGGAGATCCAAAAGCATAATTTTTTTTTCTTTTTTTGCAGGCTTCACCCTGAGCTAACATCTGTTGCCAATCTTACTTTTTTTTTTTTTCTCCCCAAAGCCTCAGAGCATGGTTGTATATCCTAGTTGTAAGTCGTTCTAGTTCTTCTATGTGAGCTGCCACCACAGCATGGCAACTGACAGACGGATGGTGTTGTTCTGCGACCAGGAAAAGAACCCAGGCCACCCAAGCAGTGAGAGCACTGAACTTTAACCATTAGGCCATTAGGACTGGCTCCCAAAAGCATAGTTTTTGACAGACTTGAAAGAAAAGGCTGACATGAACACGTTGCTATTTTACTTGACTGGAAATTCACTAATGAATTTATCTAATTCATTAGGAAACAGTTCCCAACTCTAATTCTGTTTATCAATAACCAAGAGTCATAATCAGGGCCAGCCCGGTGGCATAGCGGTTAAGTTCACATGTTCCACTTCAGCAGGCTGGGGTTCACCGATTCGGATTCTGGGCACAGACCTACTCACTGCTCAACAAGCCATACTGAAGCAGTGTCCCACATAGAACTAGAAGGACCTACAACTAGGACATACAACTACGTACTGGGGGCTTCCGGGAGAAAAAAGATTGGCAACAGATGTTAGCTCAGAGCTGGTCTTCCTCAGCAAAAAGAGGAGGATTAGCATGGATGTTAGCTCAGGGCTGATCTTCCTCAAAAAAAAAAAAGACTTTAAAATGAACTAAAATGCAATTTCATGTATTTTCATCCTAGACTTCACTATTAAATTTTATCTCGTAAAATGTATTGCAATCTAATACTTGTGGATATGTAGTTGTTACCATATTTTTAAATCTACAACGTGTGTATTTGAGAAAATTAGCATATCCAAGAGAAAGGAGATTGCAGCTCAAGTAGTGGGACCTTTCAAGACTCTTAAGTTACACAATTTAATACTACCTACTTATAAGAACTTCATCATAAAGGTGACAAAGATATATAAACAAATGCTTTATATTAACTATGGCCACTTTATGCACTTGACCCAGGGGCATGAATTCCTGTATTAAGGTATATTCAATTTACTATTTTTCCTTGGTGTCTACAAAACCTTGCTCCCTTTACACCAACAGTTACCAATCTGGTCAGTATATTGGTGGTCCAGTACAGTCCAAGTAAACTTCATTCAATAGGAATGGCATGAGAAATCAGCACCAAAATCATTGCAGGTTTCCTTATAATGAAGATTTATAAAAGTTTAAAAAATTCTGGAAGAAACACAACTTTGGATTCTATTTGCGTGTAAACTCCATGAAAAGGAGGGAATTTTGTTCCCTGCTCTACCCTCAGTGCCTAGAACAATGCCCGGCACATAGAAGGCACTCACAGCTGCTGAATGAGGCAAAACACACTTAACCACTTCCATTACCTCAGCAAGGGGGAAAAAATCAAGTCATGATATGCACAAAAGAGAAGGTGAGTTGTAAAATATTTTTTATTGTAAAAACAGAGTCAATAGAGGTTGACAATGCAAATATCTCAGAACATCCCCGTGGTTCCCATGTACCAGGAAGTCTCCATTAGCACTTCTCAGGTTTCATGGTCCTTTTCAGATATGTTGATTGATTATATGTATATATTGCTTAGAAAGAAATGTCCATCTGATATTAAAACAAACAAAAAACCTGCTGTGCCTTTCTTTCACATTTCCTACAGGGAGATCTATATATCTCAGGAGCTTTCACAATTTAACAGTAAAGTTAACGCCTTAACCAAACCAAAGAACCCTCCAGCACAAGTTACTGAATCAACTCTTATGACATTTGCAATATGTTCAGATTTAAATATTTAAAAACAAAAGAATTTAATATTTAAAACAAACTTTAGACTGATTTTTCATATTTGAAAGACTGTAGTTATTTGCAGCATACAAATGGAGAGTTGTGCAAAATGCATCACGTTTTATATCATAAATATACCTTCAACCTAATGGCTGCCTCAGAAGCGAAGAGTGAAAAACTGCCACTTCTCATAAGCAATCTACACTGACTCAATAAAGATCACAATTTAGAAAGATCAATTGCTACTCTATTTCCATAGATTGTAAAATGATTTCAGAAACAGATTAAACATACAATTGTTTTATAAAAATAGAAATATTGTTTGGGACTTTACAAAACTTTATAAAATATAACACTATATTTGTAAATTCAAGATAGTTTCACACTGAAATAGATAACACTTCTACAGGTATGAAGTCTAGTCAAACTTAACTGGTCTGTCTTGACCTTTCTTACACATTATTTCTTCCAAATATTCAGCCTAAGTAGATCTGTGCTCTATTATGGGATTTTTTTGTTTTAAGAGATTATTTAATTTCAAAGGTTTTATAAGATTTTTCATTTTAGAAATATTATTAAATCAGATGAATTTTTATCTACAAATGTCTTACTAAAAGTAGAAATTAATGCAATATGACCATTCTATATTTGATAAATTTCAAACCAAATTCCTAATAATGACAACCTATTTAAAATATGTATTGACAAATTATAATTTGGTACGTATAAAACAAAATATAATCACAACTATTTTATATGGAAAATATTCATATAGAATGAAGAACCTCTAAATTTAGTACTTGGTAGCTATTGGATGAGAAGTATTTTCCAATTACATCCATTCACCAACACTCATTTTATCACCTCAAAGAGCACCAGTGTATTTTTAAAACAAAATGAAAAGTGAGCAAGTCGGGGCTTATTTCATGTAACAGTGCTACTGTGATAAGGCACCATTTGGTATACGAAAAAGCCAAACAAAGGATTTCCAAAGCATATATTTTTGTTACTGGTGTCTTAACCATTAGATAGGAAGGTTTAAAAAAAAGCTAACAATATTATTAACTAACCACATTACACTCCTTTTTCCATCATTCTTTGCTCTCAGTTTTTCCACGTAACAGAACATATAATAAACAACAATGTAGTACATGATCTGTTAAATAAACATCTTTCCCCAAACTTCCAAGAAAATAATCTAGAATTAAACAAGAATAAGAAACAAAATATTTATCTGATATATTTTCAATAGTCTATCCCTGTAGAAGAGTGGGGAGTTGGTGGGGAGGGGGACGATGACAGGACCTATTTTCTATAGAATATATTGAGGCACATAGGTTAAAAGTTTCTCAGGCAAATTCATGGCTAGAGCAAAAGTGAGAGCGCTCAGAATTTTACATTCCCCTCAAAGCTGATTTTTTAGATAGTCGCACCCAATTAAATATTTCAAAATATTTCCTTAGTCACTGCTATCATCATCATCATCATCATCAGATACATCATTTAAAGGAGACTTCAGTGGCTGACTGTAAGAGTCTGATCTAGTAGGCTGGCATGAGGCCATGTCCCCACTAGAAAGCAGGTCATAGCAGAAGTCACAAATCCGCACAGGCTTAGAGGACTGGCTGGGAAGAAGAAATCTCTTTTCGGAGCAGGGCCCACAGACAACAAAACCACATTTGCGGCAATGGTGACGACGATTAACAGGTGTGAATTTTGCTTTCTGACAACGCATACATACAGTTGCCTCAGAGTCAGGAACCCAGACAGCAGCATGTTCATTACTGGGTGTTTTCCCACTTTTGGAGAGTAAATCAGTAACACATTTATTTATGTGATTCATCCATTCTGATTTCTCGGTGGCAGTAGCAGCATAAACTGCAAATGATTTAGTTGGTGTCTTGATAAGCCATCCATTCCTCAAGTCTCCCTCATCTTTGATGGAATCAATAGTGACATTTTCCAGGGGAATAATATGTTGTTTGTTATATTTTTTCTTCTGGATGACAATATTGCCATACACAAGAATATCATTAAATAAGAAAAACTGCCTTGCTTTGGGCTTTTTTCTGCACAACTTAGTCAATACTCCTTCTCCAATAAGAACCCGTCCAGGTATAGTTAAGGGTTGACCAGCTGCTCCAAAACAGTGTTCTACTATATTTATACGTCTAGTATTTGCTTCACTGTTTGCCAAGCGATCCACCATCTTTTTTTGCTAATAGCCTTAAAAAAAAAAAAAAAGGAAAAACCAATTAGCACATAGAAATTATAAATTCATATAAATTAAGAAACTATATAACCTAAATTTAATCTAATAAGTCATTACTTTTACCCAAAGGCAAAATGCTCCAAAACAGTTTACCTCTAAGATAATCACTAAGCATACGATAAGGGCTAACATCACCTAATTTTTATAATCATCAAAAACACTTATTAACCATTTACATTATAGCACCACACTAGTTAAGCAGGTATTTATAAAAGTGTAAACTTCTTACAGACATAAAGGAACAACAAACAATTGGACAATGAATATAAGTCATCTCTGCAAAATAATAAACCCAGTTCCATGAAATTTAATCTCAGAGGGATTCTGAACAAGAGGGCCAAATATTATATAAATTAAGGGAAATGACCATGATTTTTCCAATAAGCTATTACTACTGAGCAATGGCCTTAATTCTCTCACCTGGAATACCCAGAACTGTTTCCCGACACATCTCCTTACTGTTGGTCTTGCCCCCCAAAGCTGTCTTCAGGCAATGATCTCTCAAATGCAAATTTGATCAGGCCCTTACTCAAAACGCCTCCCCTTAACCTACAAAATCTTTAGCATGACATTTAAGGCCCTTCCTTATCTGGTTCTTGTCTATCTCCCTAGACTTATCCTAAGTCACTCTTCACTTCAAACTTTATATTCTAAGAATACCCTACTACTTGCAGTCCATTTCATCCACCCACGTCTTCTCTCACGCTGTTGCATCCTTCACTACTTACTACCCTACCGGCTAACTCTTACTCATCCTGCAAGACTCAGTTTAGGTTATCATATCTATTTCAGTAAGCCTTCTTTAAACTCTATTAGACTCAACACCTTCCTCTGTGCTTTTCATATTCCATGTACCTTCTAGCTTCACTCTTACCAAAGCACTGAACTCTGTCTCCTCCACAGGCTGCAGTGGAACCTAAAAGGCACAGACCATTTGATATCTATCTTTAAACTGACACCATGTGGCATAGCAAAGGTGCTCAAAAATGTTGACAAGAACATTTTGGCAATGTGCAAAAAACTCATATTAATCTAATCTTAAAAGATTACAGATTTAATCTCTAGATCCAATATTGACTTCACTCAAGTCCCAGAGGTGTGCCCTAATTCAGACCTACTAACCTAATACTACTATACTATAACCAAATCACAGTAAAGAGAAGAAGAGCATTTAAAGTTCCAAGACTAACAACATAGTGGAAGTTTCAGGATTCAGCTCACGAACTGATAATACTGTAGCCCTTCTTGGCCTCCATTATAAAGGACATAATTCTGATAATTCTCGAATTCTGTCTCTCCTCCAATCTTGGGTCTTCTAAAGCCCTCTTGCCCTCCACAAGTGTGGGCTCTGCCCTGAAAGTTATTTCCAAGAATTAATATGATAATGCATAGCTCCAAACTGTGATGGCTTCTCTTTCTAATTAGGGCAAGTGTGCCAGCCCATTAAAGGTCTACTGTCCTATGCACAAGTACATCACAGAAGAGGAAATAAAAACAGCCAATAAACTTGAAAAGATGCTCATTCATAACTTAAAAAATGATAATAAAACAATATGATATTTTTTCACTTATCAGATTAACAAAAATTTAAAACATTTCCTAAGGTGCAGTACTACTGAGGATATAGGAAAACAGACACCCTTATATACCACAGAAAATGTGTACCCACTGATCTAGGTATTTAATCAAAAGAAATTTGAGGGGCCGGCCGGGTGGCGCAAGCAGTTAAGTGCGCACACTCCGCTGCGGTGGCCCGGGGTTCGCTGGTTCTGATCCCAGGAGCGCACCGACGCACCGCTTGGCAAGCCATGCTGTGTCTGCGTACCATATAAAGTAGAGGACGATGGGCACGGATGTTAGCCCAGGGCCAGTCCTCCTCAGCAAAAAAAAAGAGAAGGATTGGCAGATGTTAGCTCAGGGCTGATCTTCCTCACACACACACACAAAAAAAGAAGAAATGTGACCCAAGTGCATAAAGATATGTACAAGGATATTCAACACAGCACAGTCGGTAACAGAAAAAAAATTGGAAAAAGCTCCAAATGTCCACCAAGAGGAATTACCTGAACAATTTATGATACACCCCTAATAATACACTAGATATCTGTTAAGAATGAGTTAGATCTAAATATAGTTATATGGGAAAATGCTCAAAATACCTAGGTGGGGAAAGAGTTGAACATCATAATCTCATTTTTGTTTCAAATATATATCACATTTCATCAAATCTAAGATGCTACAGATTTTAAGACATACCCATTTTAGGTGCCACTAAGAAAAATGCTGCCAATTAAATCATGGCATACCTGTTTATATGACATCCCAATTTCAGAGATATAAAATACGGTAAAACATGTTCATCTTTAGACTCAATGAAATATGGTGTAAATGCATAACCACAGACACTTGTAAATATGTAAGCACGTGCCCAAAAAATAAAATTAGAAAACTATATACCATAGTATCAACACAGATTATTTATCTCTGGGAAGTACAATTATGGATAATTTTTCACACTTTACATTATATTCAAACAGTCAACAAGTATTTATTTTGTTAGCCAGTGATCTAAGTGAAGGAAAAAAAATAAACAACAACCCAGGCAAGGTCCCTGCTCTTCAAGGCTTACACCCCAGTTGGGGAGGGAGAAAACAGAAAACAAAATCAAGAACCCAGAAGCAATTAATGTTACGATATTTTAGAGTGATTTTTAAAAAGCCAACTGAGAGCTCCTCGGACTGGATGGTCGGAGAAGGCCTTTCTAAAGTGGTATTGTTTCAGCTGATACGGAGGAACTAGATATGCAAATATGAGGGGTGGGGACAAGGGAGAATATTCTAGGCAAAAGGAATAACTGCAAAGGTCCTGAGGCAGGAAAGAGGCTGGCACTTTTAGAGAAGTGAAAGTATCTATTTATTCCATCTGAATCAACTGTCAATTCTACTCATTTGGACATCCAGTTATTAATCAGCTCATACGCAATGCAAACAGGTTTCCCACTATTGCTACTACTGGAATTAATACCACCACAAACCTGAGTGGTGCTTTTCACATTTATCATTTTCTGATTTTAACTGTCTCAAACTCCTGTGAAGCAAAACTTCTAGAGAAGTTTTTATCTCCCCAAGAAGCATCTAATAATATAGCTGAAACGTGAGCTGAAGTTTGAAATTAAGGCACAAAGAGAGAGATTCAATAACGTAAGAGGCAAACAGCCTGGAATTAACTCTACTCACTGGGAGCCCAAGCACCGAGCTGAGCACTGTGCACACCTTACTGCATTTCCTACTCAGGGCAAACTTATAATAGATACGCATTATTATCGCCATTTTATAGATGAGTAAACAGACATAAAGGAGTTAAGTACCCTGCCCAAGGCTGTCAGAGAACTGGGGCTTAAACCCAAGTCCTCTGTGCTCTAACCAGCATATTATGGTACACTAATTATTCCTTAAGTCTCCACTGACTCTATAAGAACTAAGAAAGCTATGGCTAACCTCTGGACATTCACTACAAACCCACAAATACTGTAGAAAGATAAGAAAATACTAACCCGAGCAAACCTGAAAGGATAGGTCATCATGATTTATTTAGGCAGTCTCCTGATAATGTTTCATTGTTTCAATTTTGCAATATATTAAGCCTGAATCTCTGTTCATAAATCTGTCCCCCTATTTAAGAATGATGCAACATAAAAGAAGTTTGGGGCATTATCAACCGGTATTTGGCTAGAACAAATAGCTTTCAAAGTTTGACAGTGACCCACATAAGAAATACATCTCATACGGCAAGGTTACAAACACATACTCATATAATTCTTTCAACTATGAATAATGTATTCTATTATCTTCATTTATTTTAATGATAGTTGCAGCCCACCTGATTGATTTCACTAATGGTTTGTGACCTATATTTTAGAAACAATGAGCATGAAGATTAAGCCTTTGGCCTTAAGCAGCACCTTCCATTATCCCTGTTGGTCCTGCAATATTTTCTGTATGTGTCTGACATGAAAAAGAAGGAAAGCACTGAGCTAGAAAACCCAGGAATACACAAATGCCCTATACACACACACACACACACACACACACACACACACACACACACGAAAAAGATGGTTGAGGAGGAGACAGCAGGGGATGAGGAGAATGCAAAGGGAAATCAAAGTACCACTCTTATCTGGATGACTGCTAGATACTCCAGAGCAAGGTTCTTTGGTAAACTCGATTAGTGCACCATCCTTTGGCTCAGAGGCTAAGCGGGGCCTCTCTGCCTTCCCCCACAGCCCAAATCCAAATTTACCCACAGCACATTGAGGTTCCCCAAGTAGCATGAACTCTCAGATGACTTTTGTGCGAGTATTAGAATACAAGATTACCAGACCTAGCCAAGGACTGAGCCCTTCGCACATCTTACTCACTGAGGGGCGCAGAAAGGGGAAGCCAAAGACAGCTATAAAACGTGGCCAAATTGGACTGCTGTCTCCTGTTCTAAGAAGGAATACCAGTGACTATAGGAAGAGCTAGGAAGAAAACTTGCCCATCCTCTGGCAGAGATGACTTCTTTAGGACAGATTCCAAGAAGTAAAATTACTGGGTCAAAGGCATGAATGTTGAAGGCTCTTGCTACCTTTTACAAAATTTCCACTCTGAAAGGTAACACCAATTTACCAGGCAGCACAATGACTGTACCCATCCCATCTTGTCTCACAGAGTATTTTTCTTAAAAAATTTCAACAAACAGGATAGATTTTAAAAAGGGTATCTCATTTTATCCAATTCATTCACTTCTCTTTTATTCATCATTTATCCATTCAGCAATTATTTATTGAACACTTTCTAGACACCACGTTTTTTTTCCTCTCAGAGCTTAGAATCTAGTGGAAGACAAAGACAACAAGTAAGTAAACAAACAGGTGGTTTTCCGAAAGGTGAAGTGCAAAGAAGGAAATCGGTAGGATGCTAAGATACAGGGAAAAAGTCACTTATTGAGTAGTTCAAAACAGCCTCCCTGAAGTGGTGCTATACGCTGGGTCTTAAAGGATAAAGAGTCAGTCATGCAAAGGAATTAATACTATGGACAAAGGTCCTAAGACAGGAAAGAATAGTACTCTCTTAATTTAATTGAATGTTTTATTTCATAGCTACCTAGCGAGGTCAACCACTTTCTAATGTGTTTATTAACCACTTGTATTTCTAAGTCCATATACTTAGGGGTTATTAATCTGTATGAGTGTTTTACACATAAAGGCTATTAACCCATTTACTTCTTTGCTTTTCCTAGTATATTAATCTATAATTTAGTTTATGGTGTTTGACATAGAAGCAGTTTTCTTTCTTAAGAAGTTAAACTTACAGATCTTTTCCTTTGTGATTTCTTCCACGACTCCTAAGCTTCCCTTAACCAGATATCAGATACACCTATTTATTATCTATGTTTTACGACATGAATTTTACATTTAATTCTTTTATCCACTTGAATTATTCTGGCACAGGTAAAAATTCCTTTCTTCTTTTCAACTATTTGCATTCTAAAAGAGATAACTGTTCCAGAATCACCAGCTACTGTGTGGCCTCAGGTTTCTTCACTTGTAAATGGGAATCATAGCAGCAGCTATGTCAGGGGGAGGATTAAATGAGAAATGCATATAAAATGTTTAGCAAGTAGTCAGCAAGTGGTTAGCTCTTATTAATTATCTAATCTACTGACTTATAACACTCTCTTTACCATATTAAATTTTTATATATTCTAAAATCTGCTTTTGGGCTGTCTGGTCTACCCCATTAATCTGTTTTGTAATTCTTGTGTCAGTATCAAGCATCTGGTAGAACTAGTCTGGACTATCCCCCATTACTTAACTTTTCAAAAATGATTTACCTAATCTGTTTACTTGTCCAGATGAAGGACAGTTCTCAACCTTAGCTGCACACTGGAATCACAGGGGAGCTTTAACCTTCAGTACACCAGAAAAAAATAGTCATCCCAATTTACTATCTGGGTCCAAAATACCCTTTTCATTTATTTTTAATATTTTAAGCCATTTTATGACTAATTCACAGAAATAAGGGGACAGTAAAAAAAAAAAAAAACCAATAACTTTAAGAGGAATCTTTATAAAAATTTAAATACAGCAAATTTCTTATTCCGTATTTCGCTGGTATTGAAGGTATATATATATCCAAAATAGCAGCGTCCTTTGAATAATGCAACAAACCACTCATAAGTTATCATGCACAAATCTGTAATATTTCCATTTTTGTCTTTAGGAATATTGTTTTCTCAAACTCAGAATTAATGAGTAAACATCTAAAAGTCGGGGCCAGCCCGGTGGCGCAAGCGGTTAGGTGCGCGCGCTCCGCGGCGGCGGCCCGGGGTTCGCTGGTTCGGATCCCGGGCGCGCACCGACGCACTGCTTGGTAAGCCATGCTGTGGCGGCGTCCCATATAAAGTGGAGTAAGATGGGCACGGATGTTAGCCCAGGGCCGTCTTCCTCAGCAAAAAAAGAGGAGGATTGGCGGATGTTAGCTCAGGGCTGATCTCCTCACAAAAAAAAAAAAAAAAAAACAAACATCTAAAAGTCATCATCTGAAGACTGATGATGTCTGAGATTTCACTTGTACTTACAATGATTCACTATTATTGTTAGTTTAAGTGTTGCTGTTTCTTTCCCGTCATCTTCTGACTTGTCTAATAGTTCTGAAATGTCTACCTAGATCCCTCTCCCAGATATTCTGATTTTATTGGTCCGGGGAATGTCGAGTATGGCCTGGGCACTGGAATATTTATTTATTTATTTAATTTTTTTTGCTGAGGAAGATTGGCTCTGAGCCAACATCCAGGCCCACCCTCTTCCACTTTGTACATCTGGATGCCGCCGCATCATGGCTTGATGAGCAGTGCACAGGTACGCAGCCGGGATCCAAACCTGCGAACCCCAGGCCACAGAAGTGAAGCATGTGAAACCAACCACTACGACACAGGGCTGGTCCCTGGGAACTGGAATATTTTAAAGCTCCCCAGGTAATTCTAATGTGCAACTAAGATTCAAAACCATTTTTCAATTACAATAAATAAGTGGAAGAATAAAGACAAATCCACTGAAATTTTGATGGAACTCATATTACACCCATAAATTAATTTGGAATAAATTAACATCTTTATAGTTTTGAGTATTCCTAGCCAAGCTGATAGACTCTCTTTCCAAGGTCTCAAATCTTTTGTGCCCCAGTTATTTTATAGGTTTCTTCTCACAAGATTGTTACATTTCTGAAGTAGCTTCCCAGGTATTTTATACTTTTTGTTGCTATTCTGAATCTGAATTTAATCTCTTTGTACATTATATTTCCTAACTACTTACTACTACTGATATTTCTGTGTTTTGTTTTTTTCACAGAACTCATAAATTCCAACAGGTTTCCAACTGACTTCGTCGTCTTGTCCAGCAAATAGTGTCTAGCAGCCCTAATTCATAGTTAAAAATGTAAGAACTATAGTAAAAACATACCAAAAAAAACTCTCTTAACTTTCAGGAAGCCAGCTTTATACACCAATTGAAAAAAATTAAACAATCCAAAAGTTTCAAGTCATCTCCTTCACAACTGTAGACAAGCACTGCATTGAACCGTGCAAGCTACACCCTAGTCTTTTGGTAACATCTTGTTTCTAAAGTAGTATGTTCTTCAGTGGAGTGTCTACCACCTGTTAAAAACGTAATATTAGAAGAGGGAAAAACTCTTTTAAAAAAAGAGACAGAATACTATTTACAATTGAGAAGAGAGCCCAATTGTCACAGAATACCATGGCCCAGTTCTTCTTACTGAAAATCAATACTTCTTACCTCATCCTTTCAAGTGAGTTTAAAATGAAAAATCGTGTAATTAATTTCTTACACGTAACCATGACATCTGATATCAGTGAGCTTCAGTATTCAACTGTGCGTTATACTGGAAAAACCAATGAACCATGAACCAAAAGGACCTGGATTCTAATCTCAGCTCAGGCAGTGAATGAGAGATTTTACAGAGATTACTTATCTGCTCTAAAAAAAAGCAGCAGCAGCAGCCACCACCTTGCATAAAATAATCTGCAAAGCCCTTTTTGTCCTCAAAATAATGAACTTTGATAGTAAATGGGCCATATTTCTGGTTTACTGCAAGCCTCACTTGCCTATAAACTAATTTTTGATCAAAGTTTTGACTGTCTTAGTATCAATCAAGATTTTAAAATCTGTGTTACTGCTGAATTGAGATTTTACAAAATGTAAAAGGAAAGAGAGAGACAAACAGGAACGTGGAGAAAGAAAAGGTAAAAGCAAAAGGCAACAAGCTCTCAGAGGTCCATCCTCCCTGGGCAAATGTCTAAGTATCAGAGCAAACCACTCCCTCTCCTAAACCACCTAAGTCAAACGAGCAATTATTCTGAGTGCCCACCATATGCAAAGGACAAGACAGTTCTTAACTTCAAAAGTTTTATAGTTTAGTAAGCACAACAATCATCAGGGAATTCTAGGTAAGACTTTCAATAAAATATTAGGATGATAAAGAAAAGAAAAACTACTGGAAAATTTAGCAAATTAAATTTGAAGTTTTAGTAAACTTTACTTATTCCATCAACAAGAAGAGACAAAGTCTTTTCCTCCCCTTTCCAGTAGGATTTCTGGCACTGTGGCAAACCAACTACTCAATATGTATTGTAGAAATCAGTAGTGATAAAAGAAACAAGTTTATTTCTTAGGTAGAAAAAAAAAAGGAAGAAGCTTTAATGTTTTAATTTTAAACCCATGTAAAGCTGGATTGAGAAGAATTGAAACTTCAAAATTTTGCATCACATTTAGAGAGAAGCCATAGTAATTTTTTTAAAGTCTCTCCTAGGCACCAAATATGCCTATTACTGAACAGCAGACTCAAATGCGTTACTATGTAGTCTTAGCCAAGAAATGAAAAAAGAAAAAACATCTACTCAACACCTACACATGTGCTAGGCATGTCCACATTTTACTATTTTGTTTAACAATCTCAATTTTGTTAAGTGATAATTACATCCATTTTACAAAAAAGTAAATTAAGTCATGGACTAGTTAAGCAATTTTCCCATGGTCTCACAGCTAGTTTTTGTAAAAATGTTCTCTCCATTATACTTTGCTACCTTCAGAAATAAATATTCTAGAACTATTTCACTCATGTGGACCTTATTATGTATTTGGGGAAAGCCACTGATAAAATAAGAAAAAAAATTTAAAACACATGGTAATAAGTATAAAATATGCTCAAAATGATTCTTCAAATACTAAAGGGAAGTGAAAACTAAAGTTGTGACTAATTTAGGGTGCCAGTACTAACAGTTTCAAACAGGTTAGGCTTGATAGAGAAACTCACTATGGTATACAAGAACAACTAAGCCATAGTTAGAAAATTAATTTGGAAAACCAGAACAGCCACACTGGGAGTTACAAAAGGTCTTTAGAAAGGTAGGAGAGAGGGGAAGAATATGGACCTCAACTTTTAAACAAGTCCTCTCTCCAGTCTTTAACTAGCATTTAAACCATAACACATAAGGCAAGATCAATACAGTCAACAATGAACCACATATAGGACGGTGGTCCCATAAAATTAGTATCATATAGCCTAGGTGTGTAGTAGGCTATACTATCTAGGTTTGTATAAGTACACTCTATGATGTTCGCACAACTATGAAATCGCCTAACGATGCATTTCTCAGAAGTTATCCCCATCATTAAGCAACATATGACTGCATTCTTTAACTACTGCTATGATCAGATAATTCTTTATTCAAAAACCAAAGGTTCTCTGGCTAATTGAATTAAACCCAAAATCCTTAACCTAGTATTCAAAGACCTTTACAGTCAAGCCCCAGCCTGTTCCAATCTATCTTTCCAGCTTTACCTCTTTCCATATGTTCTCTTTGTTATAGTCAAACAAGACTACTAGGTATTCCCAGAATATGCTCTAGGCTTCCTCCGCTACCTCTGAGCTCAATATGTCCTCCCCTCCCTTGCTATTCTGAAATCTTACCAGTCCTTCAAGATGCAGTCAGTTCAGCAGCCTCACAGCCAGCTACTGTTTCACCTTTAAATCCTCATTCTGTTTTATCTGTACCACTTTAATGCACTTACGTTCTATTATGTTTTATGAAGATTTGTGTATCTGCTAATCCCCAACAGATCTGGAGGTTCCTGAAAACAAGAAAATTATCTTTGTATTCCCAACAGCACCTACAAAAATGCTTGCAAATACAAACTATCAATATACACTGAGTTAAATATGACCAGCAGTTAAAAGTGGCAACAGCTTCTTGACGTGGAGTTCGACAAAAATCAAAGACTTCGTTTTTGATGTCTATAACTAATTTTCACAGAAAACAGGAACCACGCCCCACATATCAACGGCTTCACCAGCCCCAGAGATTTTAAATTTACAAGCAAATGTTCTGGTCCATTTAACTATAGTATCTAATGATGAATTTTAAGTATTGAGCATGGCAGATCTTGTTTTTAAAAAAATTTCAATCTCATGATAATATATAAAAATGATTTCTTCTTCTCTTGCCAAAACGCACAGCTGTTTAGTTAGCAAATAAAAAATGATGATGTGCGCATATTTTCATCATCAACAAAATTCAGATAAAGAACTGCATCATTTCAAAAAGTGTTTGTACAGGGGCAGCTGTACAGTGCTGACAGCTGTAAAGAAACACCGTATAATATTTGAAAAATAAAGCTGGTAAAGCTCAACTAAAATACTCTGTGCAACTGGCTACCCCATCACATCCCTAACAAATTCTCTTTAGTATTTTTCAAAGCAGTTACAATCTGCTCACTACACTCAAGGCTTTATGCTTTGTGTTAGAGGAAAAAAGAAGGAACCAGACACTGGGAATTAAGACATGTACCACAAGGTTTAAATACAAAGCACAATGGAATAAGCAGTATAATAAAAATATTAACCAAGTGGTAAGGAAGCAAAAACGGAAAGAATGAAGGCATGGCTTGGAGAACATAACATTTGAACACTTGAAACAGGTTCTGAACAGTAAGTGGAACTTCAAATGGCAAAAAATGCTAAGTAAAGGCACAAAGCTCTGCAAGTAAAAATGTGTAAAAAAAAGGACATGTACAGCTGCAGCAGAAGCTAGAGGGAGTTATTTAGTAGAAAAACAGGAGAAAAAATAAGACAAGAGATCTTGTTGGTTCCTGAAAGTTCTTTCTAAAGCTTTTGGAAGAAATGGCCTGATTTGATCTGGATTTTTCTAGGATTTGATCTGGATTTTTCTTAGATAACTGTGGAAACAACAAAAGATAAACTGAGAAGGGAGAGACTGAAAGCAGAACCCTGGTGAAAAATTATTGCAAGATAATTGTTACGGGGGGAAAGTTCATGCGAGTCTGAAGTTTGCAACAGGAAAAGAAAGGCTAGATCAGATTCAGAATCGTCATGACTGACTAACTACTGTAGCAGTGTAAAGCTGAAATTAAATCCCTAGGTTTTCAGACTAAGAAATATGGAAGTTAGTAAAACCAATAATAATTTTCAATGAATTTCAAGTAGCGAACATTTATTGACCACTTACTCTGTACAAAGTAGTATTAAAAGATAGAAGTACTCAAAACTAACAATCTTTATGAAGGAGAAAGAGGATAAAGACAGCCATATTCCCAAGTCTATATAATTCATGTATTACACATTTGAGCGTGTTTCTACAGGAAAGAGGATGATGGGAGTTATTAATAAGGAAGCAAAAAACAAAACAAAACCAGAAAAAGGTTTGGTACCCACGTAATGTGCTAGGGACTAAGGAATATGATTAACTCAAATGTGCAGACTCGAGGTCTAAATGAACAGAGAAAAACAAACCAAAACACATGTTTTTTTTTGTTTGTTTGAAAAAATAAAAAGAGTGATGAAGGCTAGGGCCAAAAAGTTTAGTTGGGAGGTAATTTTTACCAGGGGGAACATCTAGGAACAACTCTTAAATGACTAGAAATTCAAGCTGGGCCTTAAAGCAAAAGTAGTTGGTCAAACTATTTGGGGGAGAGGGAGAAAGAAAGGGGATGATAGTGTATAAATATATTCCTCAGAGAGGAAACAGTTGAGCCCAGGCTGGAAGAGGTAGGGCCAGGAGAAAGTATGGCGCTAGAACAGAAATCTGCAAAGGACAATAAGCATCAGATTGAAGAGTTCAGACTTTATTATACAGGCAATGGGAAGACAAAGTCTTTTAAACAGGAAAATATTAATCAGTATACAGAAGCAGTATACAGGATGAACTGGAGAGACTATTGAAGAAGCAAGATTGAAGGCAAAAAAACAAGTCAGAAGGGTATTACAATAGTCTCTAAGTGAAAGGTAACAAAAGCCTGAGCGACAATAAATGACAGCAGAAATAAAAGGGGAAGACAGAAATAAGAGAGATGACTGAGGTACAGCAGATAGGATTTAGGAATGAACTGAATATGTGGCTGAAAAGTTAAAGTGTAAGATGACTTCACAAGTTTACCCATAAGCCACTGGGCAGATGCTAGTTTTGTTTCAGGAGGAAGAAGAAACTGGTTTGGGACACATTTATCTTGAAGTACCTTCAGGGTATCTACAAGACAAACATCTGTCAGACAAAGAGAAATACAAGGATGAGCAGGGCGCTCCCGGTTAGAAAGAGATTGAGTCGTCATCAATGTAGAGATGCTGGTTGATGCTGTGGAAGAGAGAGGAAGGCAGAGGACTCAACTTCAAGGAACATCTAATTTAGAAAGAGGAGGAGAAGCAAGAGAAGAAAGAAGGGCAGAGGAGAGAGCACACAGCACCTTTTCAACATGCTTTCACACATTTCACAAGTCTCAGAGACTAAACAACACAACCTTATTGAGCCAAATGGTCACAATAAGCAGTGAAACATGGAAAAACTGAGGACTAATGGTAATGTAAAAATAATAAAATATTTCAGAAAGCACTGACCTTTGACCCTGGAATTTTTAACCACAGAAATTTATCCCAAGAAATAAACTATGGCGGGGGGGTGCGCGTGGGATACTGTATACAATAAGTTTTCTCTCTGGCTTTAAATAGTGAAAAATAGAAACTAAATTTCTAGTCACAGAGAGGAATGGTTAATATAAAATGAAAAAGCCAAACATCATAAAAGAAAACATCTTACTACATAAAATTTTTAAACTTCAACACTGAGGGGAAAAAAGCATTAAAGTTAAAAAGAATACTTGCAACATATGATAAAGGGCCAACATTTTTAATATATAAAGGGCTCCTGTAAATCAATAAGAAAAAAGGAAAATATCCTAAAAGATAAATATGATACAAATGGCAATTTCCAAAAGAACATATGAAAATGACCAGTAAATAGAAAAATGCTGGCTCTCAGTGCTAATCAAAAAAGTTAAAATTAAAATAATGTACCATTCACCTCTCTAAGATGTGGGGGAAATGGGCACTAATATTCTTGAGGGAAAAGAACTTTTCTAAATGCCATTTTGGCAATATCAGCACTTCAGAAAGTTTTGCACAATTCTATTTCCAAGAATATATGCAAAAAATAATTAGACCAGTGTACAAAGTTGTTGACATACAGACTGTAGCTTTGTCTACAATGTTGAAAAGCCAGAAACAACTTAAATGGTCAACAACAGGAGATTGGTTAAATAAATTATGGCATAACCATATAATGGATTTTTAGACACTTTTTGAGAGAAGAAAGATTAATATTTAATATGGAAAATTGTTAAAAAGGTATTTATTAAAAAAAGGTTTCTAGGGCTGGCCCAGTGTGCAGCGGTTAAGTTCACGAGTTCCACTTCGGCGGCCCGGGGTTCACCGGTTCAGATCCTGGGCGAGGACCTACTCATCATTCATCAAGCCATGTTGAGGCGGCATCCCACATGAAGAACTAGAAGGACATACAATTAGGATATACAACTATGTACTGGGGGCTTCGGGGAGAAAAAAGAAAAAAAAAAAAAGATTGGCAACAGGTGTTAGCTCAGGGCCAATCTTTCTCAAAAATAAATAAATAAATAAAGCCAATAAAATCTTAAAAAAAAAAAGGTTTCTAAATAGCACACACAATATAAACTTTTTTTTAAAAAATCTGGAAAGATACACACCAAAAATTGAGTACCGGCTGTCTCTCAAGTACTAGGGTAAAATAGTTTGATACCGCCTAAATTATTTTCTGTGAACACACAGTCTCTCACAGACAAAGAAAAAAGCTTTTTAATTAAGTGATAAAATGCAAAGAAAGTTTAGAAAAATATAAATTTAATAAGTAAATATAAAGTTACAGACACAATTAATAAAAATATGAACAAAGAATACAAAAATCTTTTTGGTTTTTCCCCAAGTATTGTTTAAATGAAACAACTATAAAGAATTAAAGGCAGTTTCACTTACGAAAATGGAAAGAAAAAAAAAGATGAAAAAACTGACGCAAAGAAGAAAATAGAAAATTCACATCATAAAATCTTAATCATTTTAGAAGGAAGCAAGGTCATCTGCTAAGAGTCAAGCATTTCAAGATTGAGGTTAGCAACCTGAATAGAGTGAAAAAACAATAGAGAAAATGAGTCAACTCATTTTGGGATGGGAAAAGGATTAGAAAGCAACTAGTACTCAGGCAGCTGGAAAACAAATATTTAACAGTCACCACAGCTGTGACTCTTTTCAGGGGTGCTGGGCAGGGACAGAAGTAGAAAAAGTAAATGGTGATATTTACAAGTTGACCAGCTATGCACAGCAAAGGTCAAGGAGAGGAGGCCCATATGCAGCACTAGCGAGTTCACGGAATATGAACTAGAGTTCAGGATTGGCAAGAAGGAAGGAAACTAACAGCCTGGGAGGGACTGGAGGTGGTAATGAGGACAAAAAGCTGGTTCATCAGGTATAATGAAAAATAGAAAATAGAAAAACAGGCCCTTGAATCACCATCCCTGGCCACAGTGGTTAAGACTTGAGGTAGTTCTGAATGACAACGAGGTTAAAGAACATCGTCATCCACGTAGGTTTTGATGTAGAGTGGAGGTGAAGGTCAGAGAGTTAGTGAACTACAGTTCCAAATTCGGCCTTTCTGGTCTGAAACGAATCTAAGCGTTACTTTAACCTCTATGCACTTCGCTTTCCTGCACTGCAAACACATCCTTTCTAGCCTGACTGATAGGAATTCAGCTGGCACTTAACCTCTCTCTGCACTTTCTTCAACCACAAAATGAAGAGAATAAGGAAATGGGAGATTGAATTAATGGTTCTCAATCCCCACTGAACATTAAAATCATGAGTGCTTAGCTTAAAAAAAAAAAAAAAAAACAGGCAAAACTACCTATGCTTTGACCCCAAACCCAGTAATTCTCATTTATTTGTTCTAGGGTAGTGTTCAGGCATCAGTACTTTTAAAAAGCTCCTCAGGGAATTATAATGTGTAGCCAAGGTTGAGAACCAAACTAGGTATTTCTAAAAGTTGCTTCCCTTTTAAAATTTTAAAATTCTATGATTCTATATAATTCACTGCCACTCTGTTCATTTGTTAATATAACTTACTGAATATGAATATCATGCACCAGGCACTTCCACAAACAGCTTAGTAAATCCTCACAACACTATGAGGCAAATATTTCTGTGCCCATTTCACAAATGAGTCCAGTGAAGCTTACAGAAGTGAAGAAACTTGTTCAAGAGTCACAAGCTAATAAGGAGCAGAACTAGGATTCAGAATTGCTTTTTTTTGTTCCAGTCCACCCTACATGCAACTTGCTTTCTCGAGCACTCATAGCAACTTCTTGAATGCCTTCTCTTCTCAGGACCTCCCAAATTGCGCACACCAGTCTGTGGTTTATAGATTGACTGAAGAGAAAGTCATCTTGGGCAGGGAATTAACCCTAAATTCTACAATAATTTTGTTACAGAATTACAGAACACCTTCACCTAGAGAGGTCTTGCAACTTAAAACAGCCCTCTGAAAGCATATCTATGAAGTATATTTTATTTGGTTACGCCAACATGCACATTGCTATGAAACATGCAGCTTGTGTACAAAGCTGGTTCTCAAAGATAAACTTATCAATAGAAAAGCAATTTCTATATGCTTTCCATTAAGCGAGGCATTCTAAAACAAAATTCTAAGAGAATTCTGACAAAACAATAATTGATAAAGAAATGAGATTTGCTCTATCAAAGAGCTTAAATGTATAAACACGACCTTCAAAATTTTCAGGCATTAACTCTATCTCCCTCCAGTGAAAATAAATTCAATTGCACTTTAAAATTATGATTATCCTTTTGTTGAACCAGGGCTGCTGCTGCTTTGTTGATTATACTTCAGTCCATTATCTACTTGTAAATTTCATAAACATGCAAGTTCTGTATCCCCAGGCCAAAACTTATTGAGTTACCAATGTAAAATTAAAAAAAAAAGGATTCGAGAAGATTTAAGTACTATGCCCATCGAAACTGCAATTTTTAGTAAGAAATTCAATAAGTATATTTACAAGGAGCATATGTGTACTCATCCATTCAAACCTTTCCTGAGCATCTGCTATGTTCTCTGCACACTGGGGAGGGAGAGGCAAATCAGACCCCATGCAACGTCTGCTGTCAAGGGGGTGCCACGGCAGGTCAACGTAATATGTATGGAGATGCCATGGGAGAAGCGAACCAATTCCTGGGGAGACAAAGGGGGTGGGATAAGGAGAACAGGGCAGAAAAGGCTTTTCAAAGAGTACAGTTAGCTTAAGTGAGTATTTTTAAGGGGAAAAATTTCAGTACAAGAACCCTTGTAAATCAGCTCTCTAGGAGATAAGTAGACTGAGGAACAAAATTAAAGATGGAAAGAGCAGCAAAGACAAAGCAAACAAGGTGGACAGAGACTGCTCCACAGGAATGAGTTATGTATCCTACACAGTTAGCTATAAGAAAAATGAGAAGGCTTCCGAGTCATAAGAGCTCAGCTAAATACCAGCTTGCCTGCTAGATTTGTGAAGTTAGCTGTCACCTCATTTCTAGAGAACTCTTCACCCAGAAAAACAAACATATATAATGGCATTTACTTGACAATGAAGCAAAAAGAATTTTTTTTTAAGAATTTAAGGAAATTAGCAATCAAATCTGAGCAAAACCTATATTTTTACCTGTAGATTAAGAAGAGAAATTCTCCAAAACATGTTTTAGAGTTGACCTTATTTGTGGTTAAGAGTCCTTTCAGTTCATTTAACAGAATTTTAAAGCGAAGATGTCTTTACTTAAAAATAGTAATATACATTCATTTACTGGGGTAACTCAAGTTGAACCTTTTTCGATGCCTTGGTCAGTATATCAGTTTTACTTTTTGAGGCGATTCTATGTGCTTTCCAAATAAGTAACTTAATACTCTTCACCTCTCCAGCGCTGTCAGGACCCGAACAGATAAAAATAGAAGCCTTCGTTAATTGTGAATCAACCTGAGGATCCCATGAGCTACCAGAGTACAGAAAAAGGTAAATGCTCAAAACATGGTAGGCACGCACCTTCAAGGATCCGAAGGGAGCGGAAAAAAATTTCGCAATGTCAAGATCACTTCACCTTATTGTTAAGAAAACAACACACACCTTTAAGTCCCTCAGTCAACGTTCGTGTCTAAATCTTTCTTTAATGAGTCTCTTCAGTAACGTACTAAAACACAACAAAGAAGGCATTTAAAAACTTCCACACTTGGCGAGTCCGTGAATCACAGAGAAAGGCTCAGTTCTCCGTCCCCGTAACCCTACCCCCTTCCCTCGCGCACACAAGCGACTGCTGTGGTGCACAAGCACACAGGGTCTTCAGGCCACGGGAGCAGCAAGCTCTCGGCCTTCAAAAAGATTTTAAAAAGGAAAAATAAATTCGGCAAAAGACCATGAAACTTCAAAAGACTCCAAAATGAATAATGTGTAAGAGCCATCGCCTATCCGAGCAAATTCTACGGTGCCATTTTTTGCCCCAAGTCACATAAATATATGCTATTCGAGTTACAACGTCTCTGACGCCCAGACTTCGCAAACTTTCTGGACAGAGAGATGCTGGGGCCCTAAGACGCCACCGGCCACGACTGGATCCCTACTCCTCACGCCCCGCAACTTCTCGCCCGACCTCGGGGCCCCCTTCCCGCGTCCGCCCGGCCCCGCCCCGCGGAGCGCGGACCCCCGGGCGGCCCCGCAGCCTGCCGGCGGCGGCAGCCGCGTCCTGCGGGCGGGCGCCGGCCGACCCCAGCGCGAGGGGAGCGGCCCGGGAGCGCCCCGTTTCTCACAGACCCCAACATGGCGTCCGCCGCCGCCGCCCGCGACGACGACACCTCCCCGCGCCGCCGACGGCCAGGGACCGCGAGGGGAAGCGCCCGGAAAGTTTCGCTTCTCCTCTCCCGGCCCGCCAGGGGCCGGCGGACAACCAACCCGGGCTTCACCTACCCGGCCAGGCGCGGGCGGCGGCGAAAGTCCGACTGCTCCTCGTCCCAGGCGCCGGGCGCGGACTCTGCCGGCTCCCCGCCCCGGCCTCCCAGGGTGTGCGCGGCCGCGACCGCGCGCAGCCGGCCAGATCCAGACGCGAAGGACGGACGGGCGGCCGGCCGGCGCAGCCGCTCGCAGGTGACTCCCCCGCCCCTCCAGTCGAACCCCACAACGGCCGCCGGCGCTGGCCGCTCCCCTGCGCGCGCACGGGCGCGCCGCCGCCCACACGCCAGCGCGCGGGCACGAGCACACCCACACCGCCCGCTCCCCGCCTTTCTTGCCTGTTCCCTCGCCCCGCCCGTGCCGCCCCGCGCGACGCGCCCGAGGGGGCGGGGCCACCGCGGAGGCCACACCCACCTGGGCAGCTGGCGCCTGCGGTTGGTTCCTCCGCGCAGTGTGGGACCGCGTGCCCCGGCGCCCTTTGGGTGCAGGTGAGACTCCTTACCTGGCCCGCCTGGCTGCGGCGAGCTCTTGGAAAAGATTGTTCATCTCTCTACGTAGTTCTTGTAGGAGACTGGACGAATTGAAGGAAGGCTAGGCCCCCTTTGCCTCCTCACCGAACGGGCATCTCCACGGCACTCAAGAACTTTCCGCAGCCGGGAAGGAAAGGCTTTGGATTTAGATGCCCAAAGGCGTCTAGGCAGATATTTGTTTCCTGTTTCCACTTACCTTGGCGATCCTGCCCGTCACATCTTCCATTTGCTTTCTCTAAAACCCCTGCCTCTTGAAACCGAGGGAGCTGCGGTGGCAATACACCTGCATACCCCCAGGTACTCTTCTTAGCAGCCCTTTCTTTTAAGCGACTGGCTTTATTCTGTGCCTTAGAACTCTGGTCTTTCCAAAACTTATCTCTGGCGACACAAAACCTCATCTACCTACTTCACATACCTGAAAAATGCAAGATAGTATGTAAGGTTAAATCTGCCCTTTTCGTTTATACCACAGCAGCTGTTTGCTAAGCGTGCTGTTGGGTACGTGGAGAAGATACCAAAGATGCCTAGGATAGACAAGGAATGGGGGGGGGCGGGGGGGACGGCATACTAACCTCAAACAAAACATGTAGGTGGAAATCTGCAAACCTACCGAGTCATCACCATCCCATCCTCTCTTCCGTCGCCTTCATCCTATCCCTTTTCCTCAAACATATTGTAGAATCTGCCTCTAAAACACGCCTCCTCCTCTCTTTTCCCCTCCACTCGGGACCACATAGGATTGTGTCACTCGCCTGCAGAAACCCTTCCATGGCTCCCCACTGGGGCTGCCAATTACAATTGTACAAGTTATAGTAGAACAACGCTATGGAAGAGTCCTTTCACATTGGAGCACTGAAAATTTTATACTTATTACAAATATTCTCTGGCAGATTTCAGTAAAGTGCCTTGTTCTAATAAAAGTATTTTACAACCGTTTTCCAACAAGATGGAAACGCCTTGAGGAATGGATGCCTTTTTCTAATTTGCCCAAAGGTGCCATATGGAGTAGGAACATTTCTGTTTCACTTACAACAAAATGCCAGCTGGTCACTAGGTCCTATGAGACCCAGCACAACCCAGCGTCTGCCATCCTCTCCACCTTAAAAAGATACCAAGCTCCACCCAAGTCCAGTCACGTTGACCTTGTGTCACTTTTCAAATACACCCAGCTCTTTTCTGCTATGGGGCCCACTGCCCTGGCTGCTTCTCTACCGAGACAATCACAAGCCCACCCTATCCTGCCCTTTGCATAGCTGTGGCCCCTTGTCGTCTTTCAGGCCTCTGTGCCCTGAGACAGTGCGGGTGTGCGCTTCCCTCACAGTACTTATAGATCTCCCTGGAGACGGCAGGCTCCATGAGGGCAGGAGCTCCCTGTCTTCTTGCCTTTCTATCCCCAGGTCCTCACAGGACAGGAGTGTGTGCCACCTTGTCAGTGGTCGACTTAGCCTTATTGCCACCCCTTTCTACATTCTCCTCTGCGCTGCGGGGAGAAAGCCTAGAACTCTATTTTCCAGAGGACTTTTCCTTAAATGGTTCCAGGTTAAATTCTGCCAAGGGAGACACGTGTTAGATCTGAAAGGCAGAAGAAAAGGGGAAACCATTATTCTCCAGTATATCTTCAAACAGGCAGCTCAGATCATTGGGGGCTGTTTCCCTAGACTTCTGGGAAAATATTAGACAAACCCAAAAAAACTAATATCCTGTTTTTAAAAGGGAGGATGGGGGCTATATTCTAAAAAAAAAAAAAGGCCATGGAAATGTTCCAGAATAAAGAGGCAAAAGAGATAATGACAACTAATTACAATACCTGACCCTAGACTGGTTCCTATACTAGAAGGGGAGAATGTTATAAAGGACATTTTTGGGTCAATTGACAAAAGTGGAATATGAACAGAATATTAAATAAAATTGTATCACAGTTAAATTTTCTGTTCTAGTTATATAAGAGAACATTTCTATTCTTAGGATATACACACTGAACTATTTACCCTCAAATGATTCAGAAAAAATTTAAATATATAACATATAATTTAAATATTATATATAAAAGAGAGAAACCACCTATATAAATGATTTTTAAAATGGAGTAAAATGTTAGGTCAATCTGAGCAGAGTATATGGATGCTCTTGGTACTATTTCTATCTTGCAAACTGTAAGTTTGAAATTATTTCCCCCCCAAGAAAAAAGTTAAAAAATATATATAATAAAGCACTAAAGGGGCCGGCCCGGTGGCGCAAGCAGTTAAGCCTGCGTGCTCCGCTGCGGCAGCCCCGGGTTCCCTGATTCAGATCCCAGGCGCGCACCGACGCACTTTATATGGCAGCATCCCATATAAAGTGGAGGAAGATGGGCATGGATGTTAGCCCAGGGCCAGTCTTCCTCAGGAAAAAAAGAGGAGGATTGGCAGATGTTAGCTCAGGGCTGATCTCCCCCCCCCCCCAAAAAAAAGCACTAAATAAACTATACTGAATAAAGCAAGACAAACTGGGATAGTTGTCTTAAATATCCAGTCTCAGAATAGGCCCAGACTGATAGCTATATGATTAAAAAATAATACTTTTATGCTTTTTTCTAATTCCCCAGTGAACAAAAAGTGAATTTACTCTTCTTGCAGCCAAGATGCTCCCCGGCTATGGGAAAATAACCTACAACACACAGGGTGTCTTTCTAAACATTTAAATATAGGACACATGTGGCTTGCTGGCCACTGTGTCCTACAGACCAGTTTGGCACAATCACATTTGCTGCAGATCCTGGCTGCATGAAGTGGGAACAGATATTTTACTCCTTATAAAAATTCACTATGTAAGGAGAATAACCCAGATTATAACTATATCCCCAAATTGCAGTAATTTTTGCTTTGAAGCAGGAAGGCCCCAGGACTCGTGGAAATATAGTTCTATGCTGTCTTATCAGAGAGCCTTATAGTCAGCTCTTAGAAGATCATTTAGAAAATTTTCCCAATTAAATGACATAGAAGGTTCCCTTGAAAATATTGCGAGACAGTAACAAGATCAGTGTTAGCTGGGAGGGAGGGATAAACAGGCAGAGCGCAGAGAGTTTTTAGGACAGTGAAACTATTCTGTGTGACACTGTAATGGTGGATACATGTCATTATACATTTGTCAAAAGCTATAGAATGTACACCACCACAAGTGAACCCTAGTGCAAATATGGACTTTGGGTAATATTGACCTGTCAATGTAGGTGCACAAGTTGTAACAAATGTACCACTCTGGTGTGGATGTTGATAGTTGGGGAGGCTGTGCACGTGTGGGGAGCGGATATATGGGAACTCTGTACTTTCCACTCGATTTTGCTCTGAACCTGACACACACTGCTCTTAAAAATAACATCTGTTCAAAAAAAAATTATTGCACATGTCTCTTGGAGAAGTTGGAATTTAAGCTTGGGGAGTTATTCAAGAAGATTTTTGGCAGGCACTTAAATTCATTTCTTGAAAGATTTATTGTAAATCATATTACTCAAACTACTGCTCATTTAACCATCTGTCAAGCTATCTTACCTTAGAATCAAAAAATGAGGTTTAAATTTAAACAGAGAAGCTTATCCATATTTTAACAAATCAAATTTTCTTGGCAGAGATTGATCTTGACCTTGGGAGTTTTAACATATAAACCTAGTATGTATCAAAAATCCTATGAATTTTCCCAACAATGGATATAAATTGATCAGGAATTTGCCTCATTCCAAACTAAGTTTACATATTTCTAACAGGGATATCATTTATTTGTCATATCAGAAACTAAGGAACTAGTTTCATGCTCATCTCTGTCTTAGAAACGTAAGTCTAGATCAATTTGTACACGAAATAAATTCCAGCTAGATTAGTGAATTACATGTAAAATATGTAAACTTTTGTACAAAAAAGACATATAAAATATACAACCATATTAATTTTTTATCTTTGGTAGTATTGTGCATGATTCTTTTTCTTCTCTATATTTTACTAAACTTCTATAATAAGTATGTATTGTTTCATTTTTTTAAAAAACACACAAGGCATAGTCATGGGTAAGTTTTTCAATGAAGTGGTATAAGTCATATTCAAGTACTCATACCCTAAAAGACACAATGGCTGCTTTCTTCTATAAAAAATTCCTAAATTATTTGCACATTACCTTCCCTGCCAGTAGAGGGAAATTATACAACAAATGCCTTATTCCTCAACATTACCTCCTGTAAATGACAAATAAAACATTAACCTCAACAAGCAGTTACTGAGTAAGCTTACCTTCCATAAAACTAGCTCAAAGTAAGTATGCAACCTGCCAAGTTAGACCACTGTATTAAGTTTTTAAAAGTTAGTAAGTAAAATTTAACAGAAACTTTAAATCCAAATATTATCAAGAGACTCTATTTTAAAAAGCAATGTACTTTTCTAAAATACTGGTATAAATAGGTTATTCATACTTTTATGTAAAGAGAAGAAATTTAAGCATGATTTCATTAAAAATTTCATTTTCAAATAAAAATAAAAACTTTTATAGTTTGGAGCCAGATAGACCTGGGTTCAAATTATGATTCTGCCACTTATTAGCTGTATAACCTTGTGTAAATGGTTTAACTGTTCTGTGCCCCAATTTTCTTATTAGTAAACTTTGTAAAATGGGAAAATTAATCCCTGCTCCCTTAGGATTATAAAAATTAGGGACAATATAAGTAAAGCACATAGCAAATAGTAGGTGCTTGGCAAATAGTAGGTGCTCAATAAACAGTGGATGTGGTGGTAATAGTTGTAGTACTAAATGTTGCTGCTGTTGAAATTATTAATAAAATATAAATTTTTACCGCTTATGTGAAAAGGCAGGAAATATTATATTAAAACTTTACATGCCTGATGCACAGATCCCTGACTAATTCTTGCAAAGTTCCTTCCTCCACATTTTTGCCTCTCTAGTGACTCTTTATACACTTTGAACTGAGAACAAAGAAGGAACGTTCCCAAGCGCGACAAATCCTATGTAACAAGCCGTCATTCAGCAGCAACCACCCAATCACGCTCCTCACCTCATCTCCCTCTGACTCTGTATGGAGCCGCCCCCAACATCCACCTCCAGCCCTGACTTCTACTCAAACCCACCCACGTTTCTTCACTTCTTATCTCAAGGTCAGCCACCAGGCCTGGTGGGCACCAGGACAGACAGGCAAGGCCAGATTGAACAGGGCACCCGGTTCTGGAAGAGGGGCAAAGTGGCTGGACCAAGGGTACTCAGAGGAAGGGTCCATACTCCTTGCAGAGCAGTTGCCCTGCTCCACCTGCACTGGGCCTCAGCACATACAGTGCAATAGTGCTGTGTTATGACTCACACATAAGGAAACCCAAATTTGGAAATGAAACTCAGGGGCAAGGCAGGGAAAGCAGACAAGAAACAGGGAACAGAGGCGCGAGACACAGGCTCACAGACAGAGACCATAGGACGTAGTGCAGAGGACTGTTTCTAAAGCTAGGGTCAAAACTCCAAAGCGTTGGAAAGGACATTTTGATCTGGAAAATACTGAATAACTTTTTGACGATGAGGCAAAAGTACGAAGGGCCCCTTCCTGTCATGCAGCACCTTTTTCCCACTTTCTCCAAGTACTGGATTTTTTTCCAATCATTTTTCTTCCATATCATCTCCAGCATATCTTCATCTTATTTTCTCCTAGCCCCTGCTTTCCTGCAACACATTCTACTCTTCCAGAAATGGAGTATTGTGTATATGTGTAGAAATACAAATATATACATCATGGATTTGAAGACCAAATTATCCATGGAAGTCTTCCTCTTGGGGATAAGGTTGGTGTGGAAAGAAAAGCTAGAGTGAATTAGTCTTATTTATTTATATATCAATTCATAAATTTATTAAAAAAATATCTACTGACTGCTATGAGCTACGTATTGTAAGACAGATAAGAACCATGTCTTCACGGAGCCTACATTCTAGCAAGGGGAGAAAAGACAGAGAATAAACAAGATAAATGCCAACAATCATAAGTGCAATAAAGGAAATAGATGTGGTAAGTACCATGATGTCACTTAGGACTGCTTAGGGCGGGGGGTACTTTAGCCGCATAATATTCATCAACCCCACAACCACTATTACTCTTCTTTGAGAAGGACAATCGATAGCCTCTCAATCTCGTGTTAATTGCTATGAAATTGCATCTTCAAGATAAGTGTCCTAGCCAAAAATCACCACCAGCCCCTCCCACCATCACACACTCTAATTCAGATTGTTGTCCCTAAACTATTCTTCTATAAAAGTTCTTGAGCCATCTCAAGGTATTTAATGGAAAGTGACTGGCTATTGTAGATAGTATGGTCCATACACCCTCTCTAAGGAGATGACAATTGAATTGAAAGATTAAAAAGAAGCCACTCTTGGAAGAGCTAGGGAAAAGTGTTCTAAGCCAAGGTAGGAACATGTGCAAAGGCCCTGAGGCAGAAAGAGTTCATAGTGAACTCTGACTAGAAAGATCAGTGTGGCTTGGGGAGGAGCAGACGTAAAGAGCTAAATGAGGTAGGCAGAGGCCAGAAGAGTTCTGGCCTGAACCAGAAGGGCATGAACTGAAGAGTTACAAGCAAGAGAGTGATACTATTTGATTTACAGTTTTAACAGATTTAACTCAGAATGGAAGGCAAAAATGGAAGCAGGAAGACCTCTCAGCAGGTCATTGCAGTAGTTTAGAAGAAGACGACGATAGCTTAGACCAGGGTGGCAGCTTTGGGAAGAAAGAGAAATAGACAAGTGAGGTAGAATAGGTAGGATTTGCTAACTGACTGCAAGAAGGTGACAGAATGGGAGGAATGACGAATGACTCTTTGATTTAGCTTGAGCATCTGGGTAGATTGTGGCCCCATTTACTGACATAAAGATGCCTGGGAGAGGAGCTAGCTTGAAAAAATGGGAGGAGACTCAAGAATGATTTGACATATTTTGTTTGAAATGCTTATTATTGATCCCAAAGAGTGATGTCAAGTCTAGAGTAAGGGGAGAGATCAGGACTGAAAATCTAAATTTGGGCATTGTCCACAGAGAGATGGGGAAGGAGAGTATGTTAGAGATGCTCCCAAGAAATTTATTAGAATAAAATCTTCTAAAATCAAAGAGCTAAAGATGAATGAATATAATCTATCATAAAGAAATAATGCTTTATGCACAGATATTTATTGCAGTATTATTTATAATATCAAATGCAAAAACATTAAATGTCTATTTGGGAGCAGTTGAGTACGTTTTCACAATGAAATATTATTCAATAATTAAAAGTCTTTACTAGACTTCTTGATAGGAAAGGGGCATGTTTATATTATAATGATAAGTGGGAAGAAAACACTATGAACTTGTCTACATGGCATGATGTATATAACTATATAAAATATACATAAGAAAAGACAAGAAGGAAATATATGCAAGGTTAGTATATTAGTATATCAGTCTTTTCTGTATTTTCTTTTTTGTGTGTGTGAGGAAGATCAGCCCTGAGCTAACATCCATGCCAATCCTCCTCTTTTTGCTGAGGAAGACCGGCCCTGAGCTAACATCTATTGCCAATCCTCCTCCTTTTTTTTCCCCTTTTTTCTCCCCAAAGCCACAGTAGACAGTTGTATGTCATAGTTGCACATCCTTCTAGTTGCTGTATGTGGGACGCCACCTCAGCATGGCCGGACAAGCGGTGCGTTGGTGCGTGACCGGGATCCGAACCCAGGCGGCCAGCAGCAGAGCACGCACGCTTAACCGCTAAGCCACAGGGCTGGCCCCCTTTTCTGTATTTTCTATAATTCCCCTTTTATTAATCAGCTTAGCTACGCTTATGCTAAGGTGGCAAACAACCTCTGAAATTTCAATGGCTTAATGCATAAAATTTATTTCTTGCTCACCCAAAGTTCACCGGAGGTCAAGAATAGCACATAATAAAAGATGGCCACTATCAATACTTTCCCTCTCTGTACCATACGCTACTCCCTGCATCAAGAGTAGGAGTCTAATTCCCCTTCCTTTGAACCCAGACTGGTGTTGGTGACTTGCCTTGACCAATAGGATATGGAAGCAATGATGGTTCAGGACATCCAAAGATAGATCATAAGAAGCCTTTCAATTCCTCCTGTGTCTCTTGGATCACAAGGTCTTGGGATGCTTCCTCTCTGAACCCAGGACCCATGCAGTGAGAAGCCCAAGCCACACAGGTGCTCTTGTTAACAGCTCCAGAGCACTACTCAATAGCCAACATCAATTCTAGCCAGATGAGTGAGTCGTTTTAAACATCCAGCTCAGGTGAGTCCTTAGATGACTACAGCTCCAGCCATCTGCAACGACCATCTGCCATAGTATGAGAGCACCATGGCAAGAACTGCCCAGCTGAGCCCAGTCAGCACACAGAACCATGAAAGAAAACAGTAAATTGTTGCTTTGAGCCAGTAAGTTTTGGAGTGATTTGACCCACAAAAATCAATAACCAGAACATGTGACCACTTTCCAAGGCAGCCGACATCCATGCAGTGACTCATGGATCCAGGCTGCTTTGCTCTTATGGCCCCACCATCTCAGTATCTGGCCTACACCAGCACTCTGAAGGGGAAGGCAGAGCTGAAACTTGCTTAAGACTTTTCACTGCCTCAGCCCAGAAGAGGCAGACGTCATTTTTGCTCACAGCCTATTGGTCAACACAAGGTAACCTAGGAAATGTAGTCTCTTGTGCATCTGGTAACAAGAAAAAATGATATATTGGTGAGCACTGGTAATGTCTACTATGCCCGTATGTTACTTTCACTTTTTAATTGTAAAATACTCCAAACATAACAAAAAATACACTAACAAAAATAACAGGCACCCATCTACTCACTAACCAGACGTCTAACTCTTACAATCATACAGAAAAAAGCTTTATTTATAAAAAGATTATTGGATATTAAATGCTCCTGGAGAGCTTTCCACGGATGTTAGGTGACAATTGCTGATTACAACTCTTCAAAGGAAGTCACGTTCAGATTCCTTAACAAAGCCCTTCACTATCACTCCTCAGCCCACCCTTCTGGATAGCTTACAGTTTTCCCCCCAGTACACTCAAGAGAGGATGTTGGTTATTTTTCCCCCATTGCATCCATGTACTCTTCTTTTGGTAAAACAATACCAAATTTTCTTTTGCTTAACCATTCCTTCCCCACTTGCAGCAAAACAGTTTGGGTGGGATTAACCCTCCATCAGCTCCAAGGATGAGCTGGCTTTTGCCCAGCAGTCTATCACATACTCCTGGGTGCAGTACTTGGTCCCATCAGAATGAAGCCCAGGAATTTTGTTTGACAATTGAGGAAAGAGATATTTTCTCTCCTTCTGACAAGAACAAAGAATCATTTAACCCCAGGACTATTGGCATCCACCTTGGGACCACAGAGGAAGGCTGCCCAAGGATGCAGCTCACTCAGTGGAAGCCAGAACAGAGAGAGGAAAAGAAATGAGGTCTTGGACACCACCAAGCCTTATCTGTAGCCTGAACCACCTCTGGCCTGAACAACCTCTGGCTTTTTAGGTGAAACGATGAATTCCCTTCATTGTTTAAGTCAGAGTTTTCTCTTGATTTCAACCAGAAGACTCCCAATTAATAATACCAACATTATGATCAAGCCAGCTTAAGTCACTTTCGGTTCTCTAAAATACATGTATTTTTACTTCAAAATATGGTTAAACTGAGCCCAAAATGTATTGAGCATAATTACCATAAAAAGCATGGTGCAGGCCCCTGCAGTCATGGCTGAAGAACAAAATCAGCATCTGCAGCATCTAGGAAACATTTTAAAATTTGAGAACATTCTAGATTTGCAGCTGTTGAGGAGTGCCATTCCTTAAGCATTGACTTGTAGACATCTGTAATTTTAGGGCAACTGCCTGGACAAATGACCATGGGCAGCTCTCTGAGGTCTCTCAAAACTATCTGCTGAGCAATCTGGCTGGGCGCCACAAAGAAGAAACCTTGGCACAGCATCAAGACCCTCATCTGAGGCCTGACAGCTCCAGTACAGAAAGCATGTGGATAGAAAAACTCCTGCTGAGTCAAAGTTATGCTTCTAACTTCCTGATGTGGTCATATGAATGGGGAAGTGCGTGTCCCTTTGGGTATGTGCAACACAGCTCCAACCAGTGTGGCTGAGTCAACTGGAGAGGGTTTCAAGGTAACATAAAAGGCAGAAATGGAGAAACATTTTTCAGTCAAAGAAGCCATACTCTCCCTTCCCTTCATATCATAATTCTCTCTTCCTCTCACCACATTTGAACAGCTAAAGAAGCCTCCAAGAAAGGATGATATAACAACATTTAAAAGTTGCCAAGGGAGACCTTCCAGAAATAGTGTAGTAAATAAAACACATGGTTTGTGGGCTTCTCAGTCATACAAATCCATCCTTTCTTGAGTCGCTATATAATTTTTTCCCTCTCTCCTTCAACTCTCTTGGTGTTGACAAATATTGAGGTGTTCAAGATGAACTTTTCAGATTTCAGTAGCAATGATGGATGAAACAGATCCATTCAACATAAAAAAGAATTTTAGAAGAGTTGGCAATTTGGCATGATGGACATACAATTTGATAGGTCCTTCAAATGCAAGGCTATCTTGATATATGCCTTTGCTTATGGCAAATCTCAGAAGAGCATTTACATTAGCTTATTTGTAATTTCAGATCTATGTTGAAGTACTAGAGTCAAGGTTAGTTTTATAAATCTGCATGAAATATTAAAGAAAACCATATCTGCCTTTTTTTTGCTGTTGTTACTATTTTGATCTCACAGAAAAAAAGAAGGTAGAAGAAGGTAAGAATGTAATTATCACCTGTATACACTGAAGGAAAGAATGCGATTATAGAACAGTGGTAGAAAATATATAATACAGAAAGTCAGCAAGATGACTCATAAATACAAGCACTGAAATAGCTCAGGTTTTTGTATATGATGTGACAGATCCGCCAACAACTAATGTAATAGAATAATGAATCACTTGGGACTAGATTTATTTAAAAGTTCCTGTAAAGTACACCTACATATACAGTACCAGAACATGTCACTTTCAGCAAACATGGCTCTCAGCATATAAGGGGGAAAAGACAAGGAGGTGGCCTATTGGTAAATTCCATGGCACCAGCTGCTCTTACTTTAAGTAGGCCCTCTCACTTTCTCCTCCACCTGCCTGTCTGGGGAGCACTGGGTGTTAACTGGTGGTTAAGCCCCAGGGGCGACGCCTCTGGCTGAGGCTGAGGTAGGCCTCTCTGGTTCTCCTTTCTTCTCCTCCACAGGCCTCAGGCTGCTGAGGGCTCTTCTCTCTTTCAAGCCAACACCACTCATTTTACCTCTGGCTTCACTTCTCCCCTCCAGGGCCAGAGATACAGGGGTTTTTTTGTTGTTTTTGGTTTGTTTGTTTGTTTTTTGTGAGGGAGATCAGCCCTGAGCTAACATCCATGCTAACCCTCCTCTTTTTGCTGAGGAAGACCGGCTCTGAGCTAACATCTATTGCCAATCCTCCTCCTTTTTTCGCCCCCAAAGCCCCAGCAGATAGTTGTATGTCATAGTTGCACATCCTTCTAGTAGCTGTATGTGGGACGCGGCCTCAGCATGGCCAGAGAAGTGGTGTGTCGGTGCGCACCCAGGATCCGAACCCGGGCCGCCAGCAGCGGAGCGCACACACTTAACCGCTAAGCCACGGGGCCGGCCCAGAGACACAGGTTTGCTTGTTTTATCTAGTCTTTGCTCCTCCCTCACAAAAGCACAGGAGCCCTTTCCATGCCAAGGCTTCACTGCAGACCAGCTCAGGGAAGCGGGCAGGGAAAGAACACCAAGTGTGGGGAAGCCTCGGGGCTCAAGAAGTCTAACCAAGTTCTCACCTTCAGGGTCCTGGCTGTAACTCCCAGCTCCCAGGAAGTCCCTTGGCACCTGCATACTCTGAGTTCTCTGCACCCAATTGTATCGTGAGCACGGAGCTCACCTCTCCCTGGGGTGGGGATGAGGGAGCACCCCACACTCCAGCCAGCCCACTCTCCCTCAGGGTTGATGCATTCTTGGGCCTGCAGTTCCATTCCGGACTGAATGACAGAGTCAACTAGTAACCCCTCTGTCGCCATTTTCCTGAAATAATTTACATTTCTGAGGCCCCAGATTGGATGACACTTCTTTCTATTTCCTACTCCGTAGAGCAATGACCCTCTCCAGGCATTTCTTCGCAAACCCACAACAGAGCACAGAGTCAGGCTGCCTGGTCCAGCCCTTGCTCTGCCAGCTGCTTGTTACCTGTGGGACCTCGGGCACATCACTGAATCCCTTTGAGCCTCAATTTCCTCACCCATTGGGTTGTGGTGAGGTTTCAAAGAGACAGTCCACAGCAGGGTTCCTGGTACACAGTAAGAATGAACGTCAGGACTCTTGCCAACATCTGGTCGCCACGATCCAGCACCTAAATGGGTAGTGCCTGGCACGGCAGGGGCCTCCTGGACTTTGCTCCATCACTGCAGCCAGCATCCATTCCGATTGGGCAGAGCATGAGCCATCCTGGTTGCTAAACATTTTTAATCTTAATGCTCGTTGTACTATGTGTGCTGAAAGCAAAGTCACCCTCATGAGTCATTAAAGTACAGGAGGGGTGAGACAGGAATCACAAGCAGAAGCACGGAGGGATGGCGGGGAGCAGGATGGCAAGGTGTCTTCTGTCTGCAACATGATAGGCAAACAGGACCCTAATGCTCACAGCATAATAGAGAAGTGTGGGGGAGATTGTTGTGTTACTTTTCTGTGGCTGCGAAAACAAATGACCACAGACTCAGCTTACAAATAAAACAAATTTATTTTCTCACAACTTGGGAGGCCAGATGTCCGAACTCCCTCTGAAGGTGTTGGCAGGGCCGTGCTCCCTCTGAAGTCTCTAGGAAAGAATCCTTCCTTGCCTTTTCCAACTTCTGGTGGCTCCAGGCATTCCCTGGCTTGTGGCAGCATCACTGCACTCTCTGCCTCCGTCTTCATGTGGCCGTGCCCCTGTGTGTCTCTGTGCCTCAAATCTCCCTCTGCCTTTCTCCTATAAAGACATCTGTCATTGGAGTTAGGGCCCACCCTAAATCCAAGGTGATCTCATCTTGAGATCCTTAATGTAATTGCATCTGCAAAGAACTTTTTTCAAAATAAGGTGACATTCACAGGTTGTGGGGGTTAAGACTTGAATGTATCTTTTGGGGGGCTACTATTCAACCCTACAATTATATAGAAAAGCAGAGGCCTTTGCACACAGAGGGCATGTAATAAATACTGTGGCTGATATGTGTCTATATTGTGCTTGACGATTTTCAGAAGACTGTAATTCTATGACATTCAAGAGTATAATGTGGGAGCCTTGGCACTTACCCAGAAATATTCCTCAGCACCATTCTGCTGCTCTGGCTCTAGGGGAGAATCTGTTTTCCTGTCTTTTCCAGTTTCTAGAGGCCACCCGCATACCTCAGCTCATGGCCTCACATCATTCCCACCCCTGCTTACATCATCACATCTTCCTTCTCTGACTTTGGCCTTCCTATCTCTCTTTTGTAAGGAAACTTACGACTACATTGGGCACATCCAGATAATCCAGGATAACCTTCCCACCTCAAGATCATTAATTTAATCATATCTGCAAAGTCTCTGGAGCATAATCAGGTTCCAGCAATTAGGATGTGGACATCTTTGGGGGCCATTATTCTGTTGACCATAGTTGGGAACTTGAGCTTTTTTCTAAGAGCGGTAGGACTCAGTGAAGGGTTTCAAGCAGAGGATTGAAAGCAGAAGAATCAGGATGACAAAATTAGAAGAAGAATCTCACTGGAGAGCAGGGACAAAAGGGTTAGCCGTGGCCAGAGGATATAAAAGTTCACATAGAAGCACCTGAAGCAATATTTTTAAACTTATGGAATATGTGGTCATGTGTAGAAATAACTGGTATAAGACATAGTTTTCTTCTTTCATACTCTGGGTTTGGCCTTTCTCAATTAATCCTTTGAAGTTTTTACGAAGCCCTGAATTCCAGGATCCGTTTGGTTATTGTTATAGGTGGACAGCTGGACAAGATGGACCACGATGACTATTTTGGTCAAGGTTCTGTGTGGTGGGTGGAATGCTGCTTTAACAGGCACAGTTCCACACCGCCTTACCAAAGCATCGCCCAGTAGAGAAAGATACTGGAACCGATTTAAGAATAAGGAAATGGCTATGCAGCAATAGAAAGCAATGTCATAAAACTATCAGAAATCCAAGAATGTGGACTATGTTGATTCCTGGAAATGCTTTATTAACACTAAGTAAAAAACGTGTACAGAATTGTTCATATTGATTACATGTATATTTAAGGGATCCCTAAATTAATAAAGATTTAAATAGAATTTTAAGTTTTCTGTGAAGTTTATTTAAACGTGGCTTTGCTTCTGGCAATAGCTTTCTGGTCTCTGATCTTGCACAGAGTTGCTCCAAATTGCCCGGAATGCCCTCCAGCAACGTTTTGGCTTGCGTCTTTCTGCTCCTGTCCTGACCAGGTTTCTGACTCCTTCCTTCCTGCTTCAGCTCTCTTTACCTACCTCAACTCTACCTTGTTTACATGACCTGTTCAAATAAAATTTCTGAATTCACTGGCTGCCCTCAACTGGTCTAGGTAGGAGTCTTGGCTCCCCCTTCACAGCTGTGGGTAAGAAACTCAGCCATCCCGCCCGGGGCCTCTCAGAGTCAGCGAGCCCACCAGGCTTCACCTCCAAGTAGATCAGAGATAGGATAATAATTCTTTTCCAGAAACACATTGCTCAAAAAGTTACAAGTTATTTACCAATAAGTATAAGAAAAACTGCATTCAGCTAGAAATTTTCCAGAGCAACACAAATCTTAGAGCTGACACTGAATGTTGGGATCCAGAAAGGATATTATCCAATGACACCTTGATGGGGAAAAACAAACAAACACGAAGAAGGCTGAGAATGTAAAGGTGGTATGCCAGTTATCAATTGATTGCCTTTTAGTTCCAAATTCACCCTTTATTGTCTACTCTGCAAAAATGTAGTGGACCCTTAAATATTTTTCTTTACTACCTGTCGTGATATTACTCTTTGTTGGTAGAGGGCACTGGAAAACATGGCAGAAGGAAAGAGTTTTGCCCCCTGGCTGCAGTGTGTTCACTGGGAATGCGGGCCACTTCTCCAATGTCTGGCTCTTACAACATCAATGGCTTCTCTAGCGTATGGCTCCTTCAGTGCCAGCAGTATTTAGTGGCCAGTAGCTTACCCTGGCACCTCCCTCAGGTACACTTCCTCATGAACAGCTTTCCCAGCAACCTAGAGGATGAATTTCCAGCAAGTTCCAGGGGGTAGATTTTCAGCAAGTTGCACTGAGACAGCCTGACAGTGACTTGTCTGTCAATCAGTGAGACATAGCTGTGCCCTCTCCAACAAGGTCTTGATCTCAACCTGAGGTAGGGTGACGGAGGCAGCTGGCTCTTTCTTGGGTGCTCTATCTCAGCCCCAGGGGGAGTATTGCTCCTTATGTCTGCTATTCCTGCAGTCCTTAGAATTCTCTGTACTTCTTGCTAGCCAATCCCTTGTTACTCCAATCCTCTGTTATACTTAATAATTCGTTAGATTAAACTTTCCCTGTTCAAATGATCATGTGGCTTCTCTCTCCTAATGGGACTCTGAATGACACAGGTGGTGAGTGTGACCAGACCCTGATGGCATCAGTTGGACCAGAAGCCATCTCTTCCTCTGGACTTTCCAGTTACATAAGCCAGTACTTTTTTTCTTTCCTTGAGCCATTTTGAGTTGGGTTTTCTGCCTCTGGCAAATTAAAGAACCTCGATTACATAAGCCACAAAAGGAGAAGGAACAAGAAATGTTTACCTAGAAAAAAATGTCATCTTCTTAGGAAGCAGTGTGAGAACTATTTACATTTTCATCATGTGAAAGAAGAATTTGAATGTTAGGGTCAATTTGGATCATATGACCATAATATAATTTGTCATCTGATGACCAAATTAGGACCAAAATTGGTGGAAGTTATGGAGAGACAGAATCTCAGTTCATCATGACAGCATGAGGAAGAACTTTCCAGCAATTCAGTGTTCAAAAGTGGAATGAACTTTGTCCATTGTGAGGGTGCTGTCCCTCAAAGTGTTGGGGGACACGGAGTGACAGCCACTGGCAGGTATGCTATGGAAGAGATTATTGCGTGGGTGGAAAATGCAACTAAATGCCCCATAAAATCCCTCCCAAATCTAAGATTCTGCTAGTAGGTTTGTGGAAATTCCTTAGCTTAAATCCTAGTAGACAAGTCCCAGTTAAGGAAAAACCAGACAAGGGCAACATTGTGTATTATGTGAATCACTTGGGATTGGAGCTTTGGGTACTGCCAGATGTTATCATCAGATGCAAAGAAAATGGGCTAAGTCACCTGATATGGCTGTTTAAATAGACTTCTTTGCCCTGCTAAGAACACAATGTATTGCATGAAAAACAGGAAAGCAGTTACGTAAATAAAATCATTCTGAAAATAAGCATATTAAACACTTGGTTTTAATTTGGCTCAAGCATATTTCCCTGACTCAGAATTAGATTGCTTAGATGAGTAGGTAAGTGAAAAGTGCTCCAAGATCTGGCTTCACCCAAGGTACGGAACATTAAGCTGGGAGGAAGCCAACAGTGACTGCTTTTTATAGTGAACTTAGGGCAAGGGGTCGGGGGTGGAGTGGAAGAAGAAAAAGAACTTGATTTTGCTGAGCTCTGGCTGGTCTTAGTACAGGAATAAACAAAACAATAGTCACACCTACATCACAGAGTATGTGAAAGTTAAACAGGAAATGCCTACAAAAAATAGAAAACAATGTATTCATCTATGGACATAATAAATATTTTGAGTCAGAATCTTTTAATGCAAAGTTTTCTGGGCATAAATTATACTGAAAGCTGCATTATGTGGCCAATATTTCCGAACACCCTCTGAATTAATATAACTTCTAAAGATATCTGATCCAAAACTAGCTAGTTCTAGCACTCAGGATAAGTTGGTTTAACATATACCAAAGCAACATAGAAAGTGAAACTAAAACCTATAGAAAATCAGTAACACAGTGTACTCAAAGGCGTAATATATTCAGGAAGTCAGAAGCAACTTTGCCTCTGACTTTATATGGAGTAGTCCTCTAGACCAAACATTTCAGCAAATCAGATCATTTCCTTTCCACTATCAATAATTTTTTGCTTTTCTTTGAGAGGGAAAAATCCAACCACAGCTCCATCACAGTTTTTGTAGAGCAAAACTTGCTTTCAAGTTTAACTACTTGCTTTGTCCTTCTATTTACTATTGTTCCCTCTATTTATTTTTTGCATGCAGACCACATCCTGAGGAGGAAATCATTTTAAAACCTAATTCTTACGGATATCCTCATTTCAGGGACATTTTGTGATTGCTTATTTGTTCCTTACACAGAGTAAGAGAAGGCAGGAATTGATTAGGAGCCGAGAAGGGTAGGGACTGCCTCTGGATTGAGCCTTTACAACTTGGTTTCCCTGATCAGATAAAATCAGTTTCCAGATCAGATAGACCCATCCATGTTCAATTCACTCCAAAGCCTCATGTCTGATTTAGCATCATTATCTGCAGCCCAGACCAACGCAGAAGAGCCTCAACATGCTCCGCCTCAGAGAAGGATTTGGGAAAGCATATCTGCAGATGGTTTCCTGAAGCCTGGAGCAAAGAAAGGGGCACCAGAGAAAGCATTAGAGGCCAAACTTTTGCTAATGGAAGATTAATTATTTCATAGGCACTTGCAGATGCCCTCTTATAGGAAATGCTTTAGAGATGAGACAAGAGAAGTGTGATAGTTAGGAACGAGGAGAACTGAACCCCAGGGACGTGTGTGCCTCCAGCAAGCCCCAGTAAGAAGGCCTGGGCTCTGTACCCTGGAGTGAAGAGAAGGAAAATGTGGAACACTCAAGAGGCTGGTCTCCAGAGCCCACTGCTAGAGGAGCTCTCTTTTCTGTCTGGAACAGGGAAAGTACCAGGAACTCTTCACAGTCAGTCCCTTGCGTGAACCACAGAAGTGTGGCCAGGCAGTGGAGGTGAAGGATTGCAGAGAACGTGGAAGCAGGCGTGATGAGTGCAGTCATTTTTGTTGGCCAGCCGAAAGCCTGGAAGAACTGGTGGTCACTGGTGGTGGTCCATATGAACACACCGTGAGAGGGAAGCCAGGCTTCAAGGAAAATGGATCTCTCTGGATTGGGTTGGTGCCCCCACAACATTGGCGAACATGAAGAGAGGCCTCCATTGTATTAAAGACTTTGAGCTCTCTACATTGGAGGATGGACCTAGCTGAAATCTATCGTTAGCAACAGCCTGTTTTAATATGCTTGGAACATGGCTGATTAAGCATGGGTGTATTTTCTAAGGTCAAAAGGAAAAAGACACTCTACTCTTTTCATAGTGTATGGTCCTAGGGAAGGGCTTGTTGGGAAATGAGGCCCTTAGGAGGAAATATGTTTCCAGGATTCAGGGATTCTACCCTACCTTCGCCATAACTGTAAGTTTGGCTCTTTCCATCTGGAGGGGTGCTCTGGTCCCAGGAAGGGCATGACCAGGTCCCAGGTACCAACCAGCTTGGTGCCTGCCCCACAAAGATCCTGATACCACACAGAACTCCTGTTAACACCTTATCAAGCGGTTGTGGGGAGTGGGTGGGGCCAAAACCAGGCCTCTGCCTTTTTGCCAGAACCTCCAAAGAAAGATTTTCCTTTTTTCCTGTTTTCAAGTCACAAGTGAAAAGTTTTCCTCTTGATAAGTGTTTTAGGTTAAAAGCAACCACCACCCAGGTTTTTCTGCATTTAGTCTAAATTTGGTCTAAACAAGAAATAGTGGAAGTAAAGCCCAAAATCTTATAACTCTCCTATTATTCATATCTATAAGTTTCTTTGTGTTTTATAATCCACTATTTTACTATGTAAACAATCACACTAGGAAAAAGTGTACAATGTTGGCACACATGTTTATCATGTTAAGATAGTCTCAGAAAATTGACTAAGTTACAGATTAGTTAAGTATTTTTCTTGTGTTTCTAACAAGTGTAGCTTCTCTACCAAAATAGAAAAATTATAAACAATGTGACAGAATTTATCTTGTTTTGTCAAACATGTTTCAACAGCTGTTAATTTTATGGAGTCACTTAAAACACTCTACAGAATGTCTCTTCACATATATATGGTGATGGATAAAAATTAGACTATTGGTGGTGAGCACAATGTAGTCTCTACAGAAACTGATAAATAATAATGTACACCTGAAATTACACAATGTTATAAACCACTACGACCTTAATGAAATAATTTTTTAATAAAGACTCTATATAAGAGGCGAGAAAACTGTGGCCTGTGGACTCAATGCAGCCCAGGATCTATTTTTGTATAGACAGTGAACTAAGAATAGATTTTATAGATGAACGTTTGTACCTGATTTGAAAATATGGAACACCAACTTAAAAAAATAAATAAATAAAAATCAACAGTCTTTAAAAGAAAAAAAAGAATGTCCCTTACAAAACTTTATGTGTAAGTACGCATATGGACAATTTTAAAAGCAAAAGAGAAAAAAAGAGAGAAATATCCATATAGTAGAATATATCGCAAAATGACTCTGGCAAGAATATTTAATGATATGAGGAATATAACATTAATTTAAAAAGAGCAGGACACAAAACTCTGTATACGGTATAATTTCAATTTTAAATAAAAATGATATGTTCAATTAAAATCATAGAGACAGAAAGTAGAATATTGGTCGCCAGGGGCTGGAGGAGGGGAGAATGAGGAGTTAGCATTTAATGGAAACAGAGTTCCAGTTTTGAAAGATGAAAAGAGTTCTGGAGATGGATGGTGGTGACATCGGCACAACAATGTGAATGTACTTGATGCTACTGAACTATACACTTAAAAATGGTTAAAATGAGGGACTGGCCTGGTGGCTTAGCACTTAAGTTCACGAGCTCCGCTTCAGCAGCCTGGGCTTCGCAGGTTTGGATCCCGGACACGGACCAACCTACTGCTTGTCAAGCCATGCTGTGGCAGTGTCCTATATAAACCACAGGAAGATGCGCACGGTGTTAGCCCAGGGCCAATTTTCCTCAGCAAAAAGAGGAGGATTGGCAATACATGTTAGCTCAGGGCTAATCTTCCTCACAAAAAAAAAATGGTTAAAATGATAAATTTTGGGGCCTGCCCCATGGCTTAGCGGTTAAGTGCGCGTGCTCCACTACTGGCGGCCAGGGTTCGGAACCCCGGGCATGCACTGACGCATCGCTTCTCCGGCCATGCTGAGGCCACGTCCCACATACAGCAACTAGAAGGATGTGCAACTATGACATACAACTATCTACTGGGGCTTTGGGGAACAAAAAGGAGGAGGATTGGCAATAAATGTTAGCTCAGAGCCAGTCTTCCTCAGCAAAAAAAAAGAGGAGGATTAGCATAGATGTTAGCTCAGGGCTGATCTTCCTCACACACAAAAAAAAATGATAAATTTTGTTATCTGTATTTTACTATAATTTTAAAAAATTATATATTCAATTTTAAAAGACAAGAGTACAACAAAATACCAGGATGTTACTTCAGAGTGATGAGATTACAGATGGTTTATTTTCTTTATACTTTTTTATATATTCCAAATTTTCTACAATAAACATTTCTTAATAATAAAAAAAATTTTAACACTTCTCTTCAAATTCCAGTTTTCTGGGCCAGCCCCGTGGCTTAGCGGTTAAGTGCGCGCGCTCCGCTACTGGGGGCCCAGGTTCGGATCCCGGGTAAGCACCGACGCACTGCTTCTCCAGCCATGCTGAGGCCACGTCCCACATACAGCAACTAGAAGGATGTGCAACTATGACATACAACTATCTACTGGGGCTTTGGGGAAAAAAAAAAGGAGGAGGATTGGCAATAGATGTTAGCTCAGAACTGGTCTTCCTCAGCAAAAAGAGGAGGATTAGCACGGATGTTAGCTCAGGGCTGATCTTCCTCACAAAAAATAAATAAATAAAATAAACTTAAAAAAAAAATTCCAGTTTTCTTAGATTTCTCAGTTCATCAGTCTACTTTTCAACTTCTTCAAGATTTCCCAAGCACAGCTACTAGGCTTTCTTCTTCTTGGGACACAATCTGTCTAATTTCCCATTAAGATTTCATAAAATTAGGAAACCATATAACCCAAATATTCCAAGAGAGTCCAGTTTCACTGTCATACTTGTAACACCAATATTTAGTTCAGAAAGTGTGGTCACTGTACTATAATGGCTTCCCCACAGCCATTACCCACCTACTTTTCTCTGCGTTTTCTTCCATCTCCTCCCTTGGTGGCATAAAAAGCTGTAGTGACAGAGTAGATGAGGTTTCACCTCATGATCACAGTCGGTTCACTGTTTCATTGTCCAGTGCTCTATACATCTCTCCCCAGTTCTGAGCACTCAAGATGTAGCAATGAACATTAATTTTTTTAATCTGTTAAAGTTCACTTTTGGGACCCAGAAGAGACTACAGATCAAAATATCACCACTAGGGCATGAGCCACTCTCATCTGAAACCCTTTACAAAAAAGGAGCTGCAGGAAATAAGGAACCTCTCACCTTTTTAAAGTTGCATAGCAACAGCAGACAAAGGGAATCAGAACCAACTAGAAATCTTCCTCAGACACCCGCACACCACCCTCTGCTCCAGTCCAGCACTTGACTTCAGAAAATGAAGCAGGCCCTGGCAATGGACAGTAGGCCTGGAGATCCCTACCTAGCAACAGATGAGTCACCACTGAGCAGGAATTTCCCAAGTCCTCTACCGTCATCAGATCCTAGGCTCCCTGGTCAGTGCCTTCAAATTTTAGAAGTTAGTTCTTTCGGGAGTACCCCACCTTCTAAAAGCTTAATTTTCAGCTCAGGAGTCAATAATATAGACAGAAGATAGATTCTACAATATTATTTTAATGACTACAGAATATTCTACAACTTCTATTGTTGAACATTTGTTTCCAGTTTTTTCCTTTTACCAATTAGGGAAGTACTTTCAATTTTTCAAACTGTCTTAATTTAACCCTTTGTTATTCATTCTTAGTTTTGTTTCATTTGTAGTCAAGGAATGTGGCCTACACAATTCTCCATTTGGAAATTTGAAGCCTGATACATTACATATTTTGGTAATTTCTCATGGATGCTTAAAAAGAAGGAACATTCTCTCTAAGTTCATAATATGCTTTTAAGAGGCACAACATATCCAGCCGGAGATAAAAACGGACAAATGAGTTTGTTCATGGACCCAGGGACTCTAGGATCTGCAGATCTACATGTCTCCCAACCTCCCTGTTAGGCCTCGTTAGGTGGGGTTCCATGGGCACAGCTCCTGATGAGCTGCCAGGCTCCCAGCTGCACCACCAGAGGCCCCTCCACCTCCCAGTATGCAATCCTCTGCTTGCACTCTGGCAACTGCAGTAAAGTAGTAATGGCAGACCCACCTCCTTCCTGCAATTCTCCTCGTAACAAATTCTCAAAATTAGACTTGCCTGTTTTTGCTCCGTGAAGACTCAGCTAATGAGCCTGACATGGCAGTTTTGGGAAAAGTTGGTGTGGCCCAGTGGCTGAGAGAAGATGGTAAAGGTGAAAATTCACGATATGAATCCAATTTGGATCAGATAGTTCCAACACTTTTGCAAGATGTTTATAAATAGTTTTTAACAAGACATACATGTTTAACATATTTACAGAATGAATCCAGTCTCCACTACTTACTAACTACGTGGATTTGAGATGCGGTTTCCACGTCCAGAAAGTGGGAAGAATAGTGTTGACCTTATAGGGTTATAAGGAGGCCTAATGAGCAACATGTGCTCAATAATGTTAATTCTCTATTTTATTAGCTATTGTTTCTTGGTCTGGTAATTAAGAACTCTTTTTCATCCCTGTTCATTTCGGTCACTTGGATTGTTTATAAACTCGCAGGTGGTTCAGATCTGCTCTTGTGGAATCTCTGGTCAGTGACCAGCCCCAGGCATTAAGGTGGTATGGCAGGTGCCTGAAAAGCAGAACTTCTCTGCCTGACCTCCTGCAAGGTACAGTCATTTCTTCTGTCCTGGCCGTGGTGCCCCTCCCACAGCATTCTCCACTCTCCTGACTCTCTCCCACCCCAAGTGTCTGTGCCCACTGCCCACAGCACCCAAAGGTTCACACTCTTCTAAATAAGAAGCACTTGCCTCATGATTTGACTCATTCTTAGCAATTAAAATATTTGTAAGGGGCCGGCCAGGTGGCACAGCAGTTAAATGCGTGCGCTCCGCTTTGGCAGCCTGGGGTTTGCAGGATCGGACTCCGGGCACGCACCAACACACCACTTGTCAAGCAATGCTGTGGCGGCATCCCATATAAAGTAGAGGAAGATGGGCACAGATGTTAGCTCAGGGCTGATCTTCCTCACACACAAAAAAAATAATAAAATATTTGTAAATTGGGCCAAGTATCAAAGACCCCTTAAAAGTGATTACTAAAACCTGCTATACTTATGAAAATGATGTGTAAGCTAAACTTAAAAACTTAAGGAGGAACTAGGTTTTAGAAGTCGTTACTATAACAAACAGATGATCTATTTTAAATTTTAAGACTAAAAGGGCTTTTTCCATTTTGCACCCTGACATTGACTAACCAGGATGGGGACAGGCACAGATAACATACAACTTGGAGGGAAAGTAGGAGGCACTGAGGAGGAGTCAGCCCCAGGGCATTTACCTGCCTGGGGCCAGAGCCTGAGATAGTCTTGGTGGACTAACCTTCCTATGGCCTCTGCCCGCCCCAGCACTCCAACCTGGGGCTCAAGGGTCAAGTGTCTTTAGATTGTCACTTTGTTAAGAGAATGAGGCCACTGGGCACAGGGAGTGTGCCCTTACTGACCTTGATCCCTTTCCCCATTAGGATGACCAGAGTCCCACCCCAACCCTGATGTCCTTCCTTCTCTGGCAGCACAAAGGTGACAATATTCCCATCAGGCTCCACCCTAAGTCTCTGGTTTGTCAAACCACTTGACTTTCTCCTCATTCAACCCGTAAGGCATATTGTGCAAATTAAACATGGATGCCTGCATGCAAGAGGGAGAGAATCCTCTACAGTTGTGGAGTCCTCATATTTTTCTTTTTTCTTCTCCCCTGACTCTGTCTAACTGGATGGTGGTTACCACCTGTTTGGTGTAAACAAACTTAGGAGACAATTCATAGAAAGATGTGGAAAAGTAGGGGCACAGTGGCCAGAAGGAAGTGGAGAAAGAAGGGGAAAAGGAGGTATTTCTTTAAGGTTGGAGAAGAACTTAAGGGAAAAATGAAAGAAACTAACTTACGCTAATTAAGTGAGGGAAGAACAGTGAGTGGACTCTTTGAAGGGAAGATGTGTGGCCATAATAATACTAGCTAACATTTATTGAACCCTTGCTATGTGTTAAGAATTGTTTTAAGGGCATTGCGTTACCAAACCAGGTTTGTTTTGCCCTGCCACAGGGTTACGCCAATCACTGAGACAAGGAGTTTGCAAAGAGAAAGGGCAGCCAGACAAGGAGGTGGGAGAACCAATCTCAAATCCACCTCCTCGAAAAATGGGGATTAGGGTATTTATGGGATAAGGGGGCAGAGTGGTCTGAAATGGGAATAGATGATTGGAGGTAAGGAAAAGTGAGGTAATTGTTGAGTAGTGGTCAAGCTTCATGTCTCTTCATAGGATGCATGTTCACAAAATGGTGGCAATACCATGATCTGAGGATGGAGTTTTCAGCTCCTTGACATCAAAGGGTCACCTATCTGTCATCTACCCAGGCCCAGTTGCTAAGTTGATGGCCTCAACTGGCCTGAACTAGACAAGGAGTTGACTCTCAGTTCAAATTTAAGCACTTGTTACTATGGTGACCCAAGCGTCAGAGATGTTATCTATAGGGTGGGCTTTAATAATGTACTAACTACTTTTGCAAACAGACAACTAACTAAGTATAACTAAAGCAAGTTGGCCCCCAATTGCAATTGCATATATTATCTCATTTAAGCCTCTCAACAACCCCAAAAGATAGGTATTATCATTGTGATTTTGCTGATAAGGAAACTGAGGCATAGATGAAGTAGATTGTTCAAGGTCTTGCAGCTAATGGTGGGGCCAGAATGCAAGCCCACCAAGGCTGACTAGAAGCCCAGTGACATCTGCTCTCCACCCCTCGACACACATACTTCCCCGTTGGCTGAACCAGGGATAAGGAAAGCTATCCAATAAGAAGCACAGGGTAGGCACCGTGGTTGTGAATTTAGTTAGAACAAACTCAGTGAACTCAACATATGTTTTCTATAATTTAGATTCTTACAAGTAAATGTTCTCATGAAACTGCAGATCAGCAAAGAAAATGGATTTATTTTGGATTATATTTCTGCATGTAAAGATGGATATAGGAGACTTTTATTTACTTTAAAAGGCTTCATGAGGTATTAAATAACCCTAGTAAAAGATGCTGACCAGTTTGGGTTTTGGCCTGGAGATGATTAGCATGGAATCAAATTATGGCAAAGGGGGATGATGGTGCTCAGGGCAAGCTGCCCCAGGAAGCACCGCTCTGGTTTGCGGATTATTTCGAGCTGAAGACAATAAGGACATTTGACCTCCCCCACTAACTGCCTAAAGAATCTGACATGGTAGCTCATTCCTGGAACAGATCTTCTATCATGATGGCTATAAAGATAATGTAAAATAGATGTTACAATGGGAGGGGCACCAAGCCCCTTTTATCAAAAAACTCTATCTCTCCCTGACCAAATGATCAATAGATGACCCTGAAAAGAATTGTCCTTCTGCCCTCTGAAGTCCCAGGCCACTACCCACCCCCAACACGTTCCTTCGCCTTTAGCTGCAATACTTAAGCAAGCAGCTTAGACAGAGGGACGAGTTGCTCATTTCTGAGCTTCTCCCATGTATACATGTTATTAAACTTGGTATTATTTTCTCCTGCTAACCTGTCTTGTTGATTATTTGGCCAGCCAGAAGAACCTTAAGGGAAAGGGCAGAGGGAGATTCTCCCTCTTCCCCTACAGTTTTGGCGTAGTCGGCAGGATACCACACTGGCTGGCAAGTTGCCTTTTCTGGCTGGAAGATCTGCCTTCTCCCTGGACTGCTGCAGATGATGAGATACGGGAACGCCTGACGAAAGCCGGCAAAAGGTAAGACTTCTTACCACGTCAGCCTCCCGGAATCTCTATCTGCGGAGTCCGGTGGAAGGAAGTGGTGAGAATTTTTTTCTCTTTCTAAATTTAGATTGGCAGGAGAAAATATTTGGGAAACTAGTTTCTTGGGCTTTTAGTGACTCTTGGTTTAAATTTGGTAGAGTACTCTTGGTTTTGATCTTGATCCCTTTTCCTCCCAGAGGTAGTCTCTGTTTTTCTCTTTTGTCTGTGTTTTTTGTCATAAGAAGGAAATACCATAGGGTAGGACGCAGGCATAGGCCCTATAATCCTGCTGTCCGGGCCGGCCCCACAGACTGGTGAGTTGGCGGGTCTCACCAGACCGGCGTCTACAAACTTTGCTGTGGGTTATTATGCACATGAAGTGAAGGTCATTGACAAGGGCATCTTGGAAGCCAAAAAGGCTGCAAATTTAAGTGGGCGCGGGTCGAGCAGTTAAGAGCCATTAGGGTGCTCGCCACTTTCAGAAGACTCCCGTGTCAGGATAAGTTGGGTCACGGAACGGGGTAGATGACACAGGTCCCCCACCAACTGCAAGAAAATGTCCGTGCAACGACGAGGTACTCTGTAAAGCACACAGTCCCCAACCCCGCGGCACCTCCCCTGCTAGGTATTATTCTGGCTCCAAGAGATCTAAGGCGTGGCTAAAGCTGTCATTGTGCACATAAGAAAAAAAAAAAAAAACAGATGAGGTTTTTCCTTCTGTCTTGTTCTGTGTCCTGAGAAAACTTGGCTTTGTGACCAGTGAGAATATGCTCCTTGGTCTCCACCATACGGAAGGTGCATTTACCGGGGTGCACCTTGGTGGCCAGTCGAGTAGACTGGGGTTCCGAACTGTCTCTGTCCGGCTGTGCCAAGCTCTCAGGGGAGTTTGTCATAAAGGGCCCAGTCCATAAGGGCTTTTGTCGTCTTAACCTTCGTTGCTTGTTAGTGCTGGAAAAATCCCATTCCAGTATCGCCTGCCCGGTGTCACAGATTAGCGGGTCTGTGACTGGAGGCGTCCCACACTATTGTGGGAGACCGGAGACACCGTTTTCACTACACCATCCTTACCGCCTGTGCAACGAAGGTCTTTACTGTCTCTGAATATCTTTGGGAGTGAATTCTGTGGATCATGGGGGCTACATCATCTGCGCCCTCACCAGGGACGCCTCTTGTGTCCATGGTAGATTTATTCTAAGCGTGGAAAGTTACCTCCGGGTCTTTCCTTAAAAAGGCTTATTGGTTCGAGTCACTATTGGAATAAATATACAAATGAAGATCCTACTTGTCAATGGCCAGACGACGGATCCTTTGAATTGGAAAAACTTCTAAATTGGGGGAAAAAAATTTTTTCGAGAGCTCTCACATAATTGCTTAATTGGTACCTAAGAATTAAGGCCAGAAAAAGGAAGGGAAAAATTTGACCAAATGAGACATATGTGCAAACGGGGGATAGTTAAGGAACTAAAAGACAATTGGTTTTGCCCTGGCATCCATAAAATTTCTGACCAAATCCCCTCCCAGTGCACAACTTGCAAATCTTACCAAGTCTCTGGGAGAAATCAGTGTGATCCAGGAAGTCCTCCCAGGCCCACGCTGCCTTTTGCGGCACTCCAAATGGATTTTATAGACATGCCTTCAGCTTTAGGTTACTCTCACTGTTTGGTTATTGTCTGCATGTTTAGTGGATGGACTGAATGCTATCTGACCAGACATGCAGATGCCACAACAGTGGTAAAGAAATTAATAACTGAAGTTATTCCTCGCTTTGGCATTCCTTTATGGATTGAATCAGACCAAGGAACTCATTTTACAGCAGAGATAAACCACTTGCTTGCAAAAACTCTGGGGTATTCATTAAAATTTCATACCCCATATCACCCTCAGTCATCAGGGCAAGTGGAACGTAAAAATCTAGATATAAAAAGAACTCTAGGAAAAGTCTGTCAAGAAACTGGACTTAAATGGCCAGAGGCTCTGCCCTTGGCCCTTATGAAGATTCAAAATACTCCAAATAGAAGGCATGGACTGACTCCTTTTGAAATAGTTTTTGGACGTCCGATGCCTACTGGTGTCTCTAAACCTTCAATTCCTGGATTAAATGAATATTATGGGAACTTAAGTGAACAATTTGATGCTATGACTTGTTATATACAAAAATTAACTAGTATACTTGAAGCATATCGTCAACAGGTAAAAGAGGCGTGGCCACCACCTTCTGACAAGCCTTGCCATCCCTTTCGACCAGGAGACCTGGTGTACATCAAGGTCTTTAGAAGAAAACACGCACTGTCACCTCGCTGGGAAGGACCTTATGAAGTCTTACTGACGACCTGCACTGCCATCAAAATAAAGGAAAAATCTTCCTGGACCCATGCAAGCCACGCCAAAATAGACCCAGAACATCGCTCTCAAGACAACTGGGAGATAATCCCCACAGGAGACCTTAAACTAAGGATTTCGAGGGCCCAAACCCAGGCCCCAGAAGCAGCCGACATCACGAAGTAGACAGCTTTTCCCAAGATCACGGATCAAGAAAACCTACTTTGACCCATTTCCTCCCCCTTGCTTCAAAACTCCCTATATATATACACACTCACACACACAAACTATTAGTGGATATATATATATATATTTTTTTTTTTTTAATCATTTAATAGAAAGCTGACTGGAGAGTGCTGGTCTCTATCTGTCCCTCTTCCCCTCTCTAAGTCTCCGCTATGGGCTCTTTTCCGATCTGTGTCTTGCTTTTACTAACTCTCTCCTTTTCAACAGGTCGGGCACAGACCAAACACCCCCTTATGCCAGTTTACCAAGCCCTAGCCACGCTAACTAATCAATCTGACTGTTGGTTATGTCAACAGCTAGATAGTGCAAAAGAACCTGAACTAGTCTTTGTTCCTGCTGATATGAACACCTGGTAGACTAAGTATGGAAAATGGATGAATAACAGAGTATGGTATCCGCAACAAGGGAAACTTCACTCTGCTTCTTCTCCTGGTGAGTCATTTGGGCCCCAGAAAGACTACTTAGAAGGTCAAGGACTGTCCCTTGCCCAAGTACAAGCAATAGGTGAAAGTTTTTCCCTCTGCATTGAAAGTAAACAGGGCGCTGGACCTTTCCTGGGTGACATACCGAGACAATATTGCAGTCAAACTCTGTGGTTTGATTCCGCAGGTGGCATCTTCAGAACTCTCAAGGGAATTGTAAGTGACTCTATCACTACTCCCTCTGGCACAAACATTTGCCAAATCACCAAGTGCTCTGGATGGCCTACGAGCCACCCGTGTGCAACTTGGGGTATTGCAGCTATCCGCATGGTTAGGCTGCCCAATGCCACAGACTATATATGGGTGGATCAAAAATCTGGACTCACCTGGTCAGGTGACAAGACCAGGCTTTATAGCTGCCAAAATCAGACTGCAGGCCTCCTGTACCAGCTATTCCGCAATCTATTCTGTTCTCGCAGACTGACAGGAGCTCATGGGAAATGGAGATGTTTAGGTAGTAACAGTGCAAGTGGCACAGATCATTAAATAGTCCAGATCCTGGGAACTACAGACTCAATTCTAACCTTGTCTTTAAACTACACTGGTCTTTTCATTTTATGCGGCAACAAAGTGTATAAAGGATTCCCACCTAATTGGTCAGGACGATGCGGACTTGGATACCTGGCTCCTTCTGTCACCAAACACTCCACCTTAAATGCCAGCCAAATTACAAACTTGGGTTCGTTTGTTCATAAGATTGTGCCACATAAACGTGCCAGTCGAGAAATCGTGGAGAATCCACTTGTGTATCACAACTCCAAGTTCTTTTCAGCCTTGAGAGTCCTATTCCCCAGCTTTGGAGATTATGAGTTGGAAAAGGCAATATTAAATCTCTCTATGGTAATGGAGCAAGAGTTCAACACCACCATGCAAACCTTGAACATACTCCAGTCAGAGATTAACAGCCTAGCATCTGTGGTGCTCCAAAATCGACGTGCTCTGGATGTGCTCACTGCCCAGCAAGGAGGAACATGTGCAATCATTGGAGAAAAATGTTGCTTTTATGGGAATCAAACAGGTCAAGTAATATCTAACTTAAATCTATTAAAAGAGAAGATTGACATTTTTCATCAGATAAACGATTGGACTGACTTATTTCCAGGATTAGGGGACTGGTTTAATGGAGTGTGGGGAAATGTGCTCCGATTTGTTCTTTTCTGCCTGTTCATCCTCATTCTAATCTACGTTCTTTTCTCTCTTTGCAGACTTCTTATCACTCGGATACTAACACGATTTCTCTCTCCACAGTCACCAGCTCAGCTTTTAATATGTAAAACTTCTAGGGAAGTTTCAGAGGAGGGAACTGATGGTGCTCAGGGCAAGCTGCCCCAGGAAGCACCGCTCTGGTTTGCGGATTATTTCGAGCTGAAGACAATAAGGACATTTGACCTCCCCCACTAACTGCCTAAAGAATCTGACATGGTAGCTCATTCCTGGAACAGATCTTCTATCATGATGGCTATAAAGATAATGTAAAATAGATGCTACAATGGGAGGGGCACCAAGCCCCTTTTATCAAAAAACTCTATCTCTCCCTGACCAAATGATCAATAGATGACCCTGAAAAGAATTGTCCTTCTGCCCTCTGAAGTCCCAGGCCACTACCCACCCCCAACACGTTCCTTCGCCTTTAGCTGCAATACTTAAGCAAGCAGCTTAGACAGAGGGACGAGTTGCTCATTTCTGAGCTTCTCCCATGTATACATGTTATTAAACTTGGTATTATTTTCTCCTGCTAACCTGTCTTGTTGATTATTTGGCCAGCCAGAAGAACCTTAAGGGAAAGGGCAGAGGGAGATTCTCCCTCTTCCCCTACAGGGACTTGGGGCTAACCACAAGCTAGATAATTTCATTTAGAGACAGTGGAAGACACACACACAAGTGTGATTCAAAAGTCTTGAGTGCACGCTTGGTAAGCCATGCTGTGGCAGCGTCCCATATAAAGTAGAGGAAAATGGGCATGGATGTTAGCTCAGGGCCACGCTTCCTCAAGAAAACGGGAGGATTGGCATCAGATCTTAGCTCAGGGCTAGTCCTCCTCACGAAAAAAAAAAAAAAAAACAAAGTTGTGAGTGCAATGTGAAGTTAGGAACACTGGTCTAGATGTAAATGAGAAAGGTGTAAACCCAAAAGGTGAACAACACGTCCTGTTTATAGTTAACATACCATTAGGTGAATTACCCAAGGGCATGACATAAGAAGAAGGAGGTGGGCAGAGTTGGGCTTGCTTTAAGGGCTGTTGATGCAAAATAAGCAATAACCATTCCACAGATAGGAGAAATAAGGAGAGTTTACATGAGCCAGAGTGAGGATCATAACCCGGGAAGGCCTTAGAAAGCATTCCGGAGAAGCATGGTTTTCAGTACAGCCTTATGTCTTTTTAGAACAAAGAACAGGGCCAGCCCCCTGGCTTAGCGGCTAAGTGCGTGTGCTCTGCTGACGGCGGCCCGGGGTTTGGATCCCGGGCACGCACTGACGCACCGCTTCTCCGGCCATGCTGAGGCCGCGTCCCACATACAGGAGCTGGAGGGATGTGCAGCTATGACATACAACTATCTACTGGGGCCTTGGGGGAAAAAAATAAATAAAATTTTAAAAAAACCTTCCTGTTTAAAAAAAAAGAACAAAGAACATACATTAAACACACCCAGGATACATTTTCATCAAAATTTCAAAAGGTATTCAGTTGCAAATTAGCAGGTCAACGTGACCGTGATGTCAGGAAAGGGACTTATCCGGGCATTACCAATAGGGTGGTACCAATAGAGGGTTACCAATAGGACATTACCAATAGGGCATTACTAATAGGGCATAGGAGGGGAAGTATGCATTCTTATCTTAAGAGAGTGTATTCTTTAATGGTTAAGCAGATGTACGATGTATGTTTGATAGGCCATAAGTCAAGCTTCTTAGTTCAAGCCGAATCAGTCTTGAACCCAAATAGATACCCCATACCTCAATATGTGAGAATCTCTTGTCAGGGCATACAAAAGTAAGGAGAAGAGGAAAGACTGAGTTATTTTCATTTGTCTGAAGGAATGCAGGGAAGAGTTGTTTGGGAGGGAGGGGGTACATATGAGAATGGGAGGTTGTCTGGAAGAGCTTCCAGGAGAAAATAAAGAAGATAGAGTTCAGCTTGTGGAGGTTGTTGGGAGAATGCAACAGATGACTTTCATAATATTAAGCAATGAACAAGAGTGGCAGCAAGAAGTAGTAAGTGGGAGAAGACAGCTCTTAAGAGGAAATGAGAAGACCGTGACTCAACTTTGTCTCAGCCTGCAGAGGAGGAAAAGGGGGGAAGAGAGACCACCCAGAGGAATCAATGAGGGAACAGTGAGGTAGAATAAGAGTAAGAGGTTCATTGTAGGAATCTCAAGTCTCCAAGTAAAAGAGGTGTTAGAGCATAGAGCTGGAGATACCAGTAGAACATGAGATAACAGCAGAACAGGATAAGTCAAATACAAGAGCAGGAGGGAAATCCAGAGCATGACCTAAAGAGTGAAGTACACCCAGTCGCATAGATACTAACATTGTAACACTTAAGTGACACAGATACTAACATTGTAACACTTAAGTAGCAGGTGGGGCCATGCTACTTGAGTGGCCTAGGAATGGGAAATTCTAGAGATGCAGCTTCAAGAGGGGAGAACTCCGATGTGATACAGAGGGGGCGACTTCCCGTGCACAGAGACAGCCGAGGGGTTTTCCCCACAACAGGTTATTTGGGAAAGGGGGAGGCACGTTGGGTAGAACCAGATGTGATCTGAAATAATTAACAAGAAGCAACCCCACCCCCACCAATCAGAAGGGACATCTGCTGAGGCACAAGGTCCTGGAGCCCTCACGCTGGGCCAAGACACAGCAGGTGGGGAAGGCGTTCCAGGGGAAGGGTTGGGAAGAGTCTGAGGTAGGGGGACCTCACGGTGGCAGATATTTACCCAACCAGTAAGAAAGTACAGTAAAACCCTACAATAATGTGATAAGTGGAGTCCAATATTTAAACACAAAATACAGGCCCCACTATTGTGAAGTTAATTAAGAATCATATATTTCAATTTGTCTGGGCTTTCACAAAAAGCACATAAGATAGAGAACCTTGTTCTGAGCCCAACTGACCCCACACTGAACTGAGAAGGTGCAAATGATCCCCAGGCAATGTGCTCTGCTAACCTCACCCCACCCCCAAGGTAGGAACTTTGGCCCACGTGGAAGAGAGGTGCTCATCACCAGTTGTGGCACATCCCAGTTCACCTTATGGACGGTTTCACCCAGTTTGAGGGAGCGAGCGGCTGGCACAGCCATACAGTAACTTCCTAGAGAATCACTACTTCTACCCAGTATAAATGTGCTAAAGCTCTGAGGTTTAAGACAATGGTTGGAGATATAAATTGTGGAGGGAAAATCCTATTATGAAATGTGGAAAGTAAGAATACCGCCAACTCTCCTCTCTCTTTTTCTCCAGAATACAGTTTATATTGAATATACTTTTCTTCTATATAAAGTGATACTGGAAAGAATTTCAAAGGAATCTTTTAAAAAGTGATTCAGCTGAAAATAACCTAAAGCTGCCTTCTGAAGCCAAAGTTTTAGGTCACTATGTGAAAATACAGGGCCCAAATCACCAATATACATATCAAAAAGGGTAGAGAGGAGAGCGGAGAGAGGAGAGAGGAGAGGAGAGAGGGGCGAGGAGAGGAGAAGAGAGGAGAGGAGAGAGGAGAGGAGAGGAGAGAGGAGAGGAGAGAGGAGAGGAGAAGAGAGAGGGGAGGAGAAGAGAGAGGGGAGGAGAGGAGAGAGGAGAGGGGAGAGGAGAAGAGAGGGGAGAGGAGAGGAGAGAGGAGAGGAGAAGAGAGAGGGGAGGAGAAGAGAGAGGGGAGGAGAGAGGGGAGGAGAGAGGGGTGGAGAGAGGAGAGGAGAGAAGAGAGGAGAGAGGAGAGGAGAAGAGAGGAGAGGAGAGAGGAGATGAGAGGAGATGAGAGGGGCGAGGAGAGGGGAGGGGGAGGAGATGAGAGGGGAGAGGAGAGGGGAGAGGAGAGGAGAGGGGAGAGGAGAGGAGAGAGGAGAGGAGAGAGGGGAGGAGAAGAGAGGAGAGGAAAGAGGAGAGGAGAAGAGAGAGGAGAGGAGAGGGGAGAGGAGATGAGAGAAGAGGAGAGGGGAGAGAGGAGGGGAGAGGGGAGGGGAGAGGAGAGGGGAGAGGAGAGGAGAGAGGAAAAGTGAGAGGAGCCACCCCTGCAGCCCCATCCTGGTGGGTTTAGAGAGTGTGGGAAAACGCCCGCGAAGAAGGTGTGTTTTGGGCGTGGGAATAAGTGAAGTCAGGGTAGAAGGGAGCAGAATCCAGCCAGGCAATGGATAATGGAAGAATATTTAACTCTTGCACAACTTGGGGGTGGTAACTACTTTCATCCTTTGAGTTCCAGTTTCCAGAGGGAATCTGGAAGGAACCTAGAGTGGGAGACGGGCAGCCTCACTTTGGGACCCCATCTAACGGGTGTGCCTGGCCCTCTCCAATTGTGCCGGGAGTTGGAGATGGAGAAGTCTGCGGCAGAGGTGAGAGAAGCGAGCGGTAGCAGCTGCTGGAGGCTGTCGATCCAGGTGGGCTCTACCTTCCCTGCAGCAATGAGAGCTACAGATGGCGCTGCCGATGGCAGGGCCCTCATGCACAGACACCTGAGTGCACAACCCCCTGGTGATGGGAGCAGCTGGCCCGAGGTGCCAGGCCCCACGTGGCACCTGCAGGGTTAGCCACTCTGTGCTGCAAGGAGAGTTTATGAATGTCTACCCTCCGCTCCTAACATGGCACATGGAGGCCGAGGTTTCCACAGTTAGCGAGGGGAGGAGAGCCTTGAGAAACAGTGGGTTTTGTTGTAATCGCATGTGTGCCACTACAGGGCCCTGAATCGAATGTGCAAGAAAGACGGGAGGTTATGAAATGCATTTCAGGAGATGCTGCCAACACTGTGGTTCTGTGGTAAGAGTGGAGATGAAAGTCCCAGAAGCCAGGTGGTGGGTCAGCTTTATCGAGCTTTTAGCACCTGTGTTAGAAAGAAATGAAAAGTAAAATAAAATAAAAGGACAAGGGAAGGAAATCTGGATCTCTTTTCAAGGAGGCACAGAATGGTGAGAAATGTTTTTAAAATGTTTTAAAATAACAGTACTTAAGAAAAGGAGAAAGTCGAAGGTTTTAAACAGCAACTGGATTTGTGGCTGCACAGAAGTTTAAAGGGAAGGCATGATGCGAGGAAGCAAAGTAGAGAAATGAAGCAGCAGCCAGAAAAACGCAAACAACTGTCATAGCCAAATGATTGGATGAGAAAAAGGGCCCGGGGAACTTTGCAGGAAATGTGAAAGGGAACAGAGCGTCTTACTCCAAGAAAGAAAAAAAGCACAAAGAGTCAGATGTGGGCATGAAGAATCTTCGAGTGGCAGAAATGTGGGCTCCTGTAAGTGTGCAAGAAGCAGCCAGAGGTAAAAGCATTATAGGAAGGAGAAAGGGGAAGGTTCAAGCATGACAAGTTTCCTTCAGCCCCTAGTGAGCCCCAACTGCCACTGGTAAACCCAGAGGACAGCACGCCCTCCCGCCAGCAACGGCGGCCACCGCCTGCCAGCCACAGACTTCGTCCAGGGACGCTAGGAGGTGCTGACCTGACGGCAGCGAGGGAGGGCACTCCCGAGGGAGCACGGAAGTATCTTTTGTCAGGTTTGCATTCCCACCGAAGGATTCTAAGGTGAGCCTAAGGGAAAGGGCCATTTCTGGATTGGTTGCTGTTTCTCAGGCAGGATTGGGAGGGATTAACTAGGGATCGAGTGCTGTTTGTGACTAAGCAATGGGCTATCCACGGCAATAAATGAAAATAGCATAGCAGGTCTGGGGTGTCATTGGTACGAATCAATAATCACTCAAAGAGAGGGTTATCATGGCATTTTACAGCCTTGAAAAAAAACGTTTTCTGTTAATTTTGCAGCTGGTTTATCTGTCTCTGTCGTCCTGGCATAGTTAAAGGTAGAGCTGCTTTTTTCTTTCTCAGTTTGAGCTGATTTTTATTCTTTAAGTATTGGTCAGATTTTTCTTTCAGTCCTGTTTTGGCCAAGAGCAGACAATGTCAGCCCGTAGGACATTATCCTGTGAAATCCAGATCTTCACCATAACCTGGATTGATCTAAAGGCAGTTCAGAGAACATTGCCTATAGTCAGATGAAAGGAGGCTTCTCATTCCATCTGTTGCCAGATAAACTGTGGCTCATCTGATAGGACAATGGCAACGCATAGCATTTGGACCCTGGAGGTCACACATTTGAACACTGCAACACAAATACGAGCAGAGTAGATTATGATCAGGGTATATAGTCATTTCTAAACCAAGAGCCAAGTTTACTCAAAATTATGCCAAGAGAACAGATTATATCCCCAATCTGCAGAGCCTGTAGAACCAGATACAGGGGTATTAGCTAAATTACCTAATCTCCTGATTTCTGTGTTTATTTCTCAGATCTTTTCAACAATGTTAAAGATTCTGAAGAGGTCTGTAGGAATGCAAGTACAACATTCTTCCTATAAGGTGGCATATGTTCCACCTTGAGAGGCCTGTGTAGTATCTAGAGGGTTCTATTCTCAACTACCACCTGTTTGATTTTATGAACCTCCTAGATAGGGTTTTCCATCACCTTGGTGACACTCTCTAGCTTTCTTGCTATTTTCTGAACCATGGCTTGTAGGACTTTTCTCATTCTTCAGGCCTTTTGTAAAGTGTGGGATGAAAAGGCATGGGAGAAGGCCCCAGATTCCTTTTAAGTAATTAAAGCGTTTGAACTCAGATCAAAATCCAGTTTTTCTCGGGCCGGCCCTGTGGCTTAGCGGTTAAGTGTGCGCGCTCTGATGCTGGCGGCCCGGGTTCGGATCCCGGGCATGCCCCAAGGCACCACTTCTCCCACCGATGTGAGGCCGAGTCCCACGTACAGCAACTAGAAGGATGTGAACCTATGACATACAACTATCTAATGGGGCTTTGGGGGGAAAAAATGAATAAATTAAAAAAAAATCTTTAAAAAAAAAAAAAATCCAGTTTTTCTCATTCTTGAATCACATTATCTAAGGGAACTTTATGGGCCAAGCAGACCCTGGATGATCCTGAAGGTAGGCATTAGTTTACCAAGGTAGCAGATCTCTGTCCAATTGTGGGTGATAGTCAACAGGCTTTTGTGCTGCAAATCCGGTACCAGTTATTAGCGGCCATCAGAGATTTGTCTTCGGCCAAAGTACCCCTAAGGAGTTATCATACGGCATTGTAATGTTTTGTACAATTATCAAGTGTGATTCAAGGCCAAGCAATGAAGTTTTTAGTATAAAGGTCATTAAGTATATTTAAAACAAAATTACTTGGGCCTGAGCCTATATACTATACCATTTTAAAATAAGGTCTATATGGCCGGCCCCGTGGCTTAGTGGTTAACTGCACGCGCTCCGCTACTGGCAGCCCGGGTTCGGATCCCTGGCACGCACCGACACACCGCTTCTCCGGCCATGCTGAGGCCGCAACCCACATACAGCAACTAGAAGGATATGCAACTATGACGTACAACTACCTACTGGGGCTTTGGGGAAAAAAAGGAGGAGGATTGGCAATAGATGTTAGCTCAGAGCCAGTCTTCCTCAGCAAAAAGAGGAGGATTAGCATGGATGTTAGCTCAGGGCTGATCTTCCTCACAAAAAAAAAAAAAAAAGAATGAACCCTAATGTACAAAAATTTCCTTAACAAATCATTTAGGAGGCTGGGGGAATCCCAGGATGGAATGTAAAATGTGACAAAAGCACCTGACTACATTACAAATGTGAGAAGTAACCTCACTGTTAGGGGGTAGGAGAAAAAGATGCTGACCTAATTAACTTTGGACATGAGTAGAGTCTGTGAAACTAAAGGCAAAGGTAACTGTACATAAGCACTGTGCTCTAGTTGATCTAGTTGTTTCTCACAGGGGTACAAGTTAATTCTGAAGCCACCATTCACATGTACTGAAATTCGACAATTAAGTAAATGATAGTGGATGGCAGGAGCCAGGATTCCCTCTATTGGCATGGGAGGTCACAGACATGTTATGATGAGTTTGGGAGACACAGTAGGAACACATATTTAGCTTAATATAGATATACAAGGTTACATGTAGAAATATTTACAGATATATATAATATACACGTGGCTTAATATACACACATATTTTTCTTTGCTCTTTCAGCTGAGAGGGCCTAGAAGCAACAACACTCCAGTAACCCAGTAGCCATGAGTACACCTAGCACCCAGATCTTGGTTTCTAATACCATTCTCCAATAAAAGAAACCAGGGCTCTTTGGAGAAATGGCTGACTCTAGGACTGGCACAGAAAACATACAAGATAAGCCTGGAGCATCTTGTAGTGCCAGACAGTAAGGAAGTGCTCCAGAAAGAAAGGAAGAGGGGCCGGCCCCCTGGTGTAGCGGTTAAGTGCACGTGCTCCGCTGCTAGTGGCCGGTGTTCAGATCCTGGGCGCGCACTGATGCACCACTTGTCAGGCCATGCTGTGGCGGCGTCCCATATAAAGTGGAGGAAGATGGGCATGGATGTTAGCCCAGGGCCGGTCTTCTTCAGAAAAAGAGGAGGATTGGCATGGATGTTAGCTCAGGGCTGACTTTCCTCACAAAAAAAAAAAAAAAAAAGGAAGGAAGGAAGAAAGGAGGGAGAGAGAGAGGCAGGGAAGGAGGGAGGGAGGGAGGGAGAAAGAGAGAGAAAAAAAACACACATGCACACACAGTGAAGGGACACAGGAGCCAACTGAAAGAGCTCCCAATGGCCGAAGCTGGAACAATTTGAGCAACAAAATGAAGTACTGTTGGATAATAACTCAAATTATAGAATAAATATCCATTAGTCCATGCTGATATAAATAAATGATTGAATAAATAAGAAAATGCGAGAGAACAGACAAATCTCCCATGCAGAAGGATTTCAAATCATTTACGTAGATACTTTGCCCTCAAGGAGGTGACGTGTACGTCTCACTCCTGAAACGTGAGCTGCACATGGTGACTTCCTTCCCAAGAGCACACTATGAAAAGAGGGGGAGAGTAACCTTCCAGGGGAGAAATACTAACAAACACCACCTCAGCAAGGCGATCAAGGTCAATATCAACAGTGGTAAGTCATACTGATGTACCCTTGATATGATGTGATGAGAGTGGCACTTGACTCCGTGATCTTCCTCCTGAAAACCTATAATTCTAATCTGATCGTGAGAAAAACATCAGACAAATCTCAACTGAGAGACATCCTACAAAATGCTGACCAGACCCCCTCATAACTGTCAAGGTCACCAAAAACAAGGGAAGTCTCAGAAAGTGTCACAGCCAAGAGGAGCCTAAGGGGATGTGATGACCAACTGTAATGTCGTGTCCTGGACGGGATCCTAGAACCATCAAAAGATATTAGGTGAAAACTAAGGAAATCTGAATCCACTATGGACTTCAGTTAATAACGTAATTAAAGAGGGTTTCTACACCTCCCCTCCAAAAAAAAAAGGCTGAAAACTCCTGCTTTGCTTCATTTCCACAGGGACTTTTCGAGATCAGAGTTTTCTCTTGATTAACTTCTAGTGTTTATGTGATTAAACCGTCAAAGCTTTACATTGTCATTAGTTAAAAATGAAGTGCTGCATTTGCAACAAATTGGCCCCTCCACTGCCATCTGTCAATTAATTAATCGTGATGCATTCCATTCTCTTGAGAAAGGGCCCACAGTGGGGTTTGGGGGGCTTTGGTTGGGGGTCTGTGTGTGCACCTGTGTTTGCCTAAGCGCTGGTTAAGTAGCCTTCATCTGGCTTTCCCCTCAGGTCACTTGCTAGATGTGTGACTTTGAGCAAATTACCTAACCTTCCCTTACATGCATAATCGGAATCTAGTCCTTCACTCAGTGAAAACGTACTGAGAACCTACTGTGTACTGGGCCCTGAGCTAAGTCCTGGAGATGCAAAGTACAAAAGTGAACTCTGTCCTCCACAGAGCTTATGGTCCATAATAATTAGTATTAATTAGTAATAATTCAAATTATCTCAAACAAAAGCAAAATAATCACAACCGGGACACACAGCACCAGGGTACATGGGAGGGTATGTTCTGCCTTGAGGTCTGGGAAGATTGCCTGGGGTAAGCGATGCTCCAGAGATCCAAAGAGTGGGAGGGGGAGGAAGGCCTGCCTGGCAGAGGAAGGCACAGAAGGCCCTGTGCCCAGGGAGCATGGTGAGCAGGCTGCCCTGGTCTCGGCCTCCCTCCAGTCCCCTAGTCATCTAGCTAGTTCCTCCAATGTGCTGAATCTGGGAAGAAGGACATGAAAAGGGACAAATGTCTCCAAGTCAGCCACACTTGAAGTCCTCTCCCTTCCATTCCTGGGGAAGAAAATGAAGACCCAGAGCCCGCCTCATGGGAATTGGTCCCAGCAGGAACCCTCGCAGCGCCGTCCATGCTAGCAGCCCCACAGTTCCTGTGGCTCCCACCTCCACCTCTGATTCTCTCCGCTGGCTCCTTCTGCCCCTACTGACTGCTTATTCTGCCCTCCTTCTGTGCTTCACGGCTCTAGTTTATGAGTGGCCTCTCAGTCCCTTGGCTGCTGCTCACTGCCTTCTTTACATCCCTGTTGTCCCAAATGGCACAATTTCGTCTTTTTTTATGGTTGAGTAGTATTCAACTATGTGTATATATATATCACATCTTCTTTATCCATTCATCCCTTGATCGGCTCTTAGGTTGCTTCCAAGCCTTGGCTATTGTGAATATGTTGCAGTGGACACAGGGGTGCATATCTCTCTCTCTCGCTCTCTCTCTTTTTTTTTTTTTTTGAGGAAGATTGGCCCTGAGCTAACATCTGCTGATCCTCCTCTTTTTGCTGAGGAAGACTGGCCCTGGGCTAACATCCGTGCCCATCTTCCTCCATTTTATATGGGACGCCACCACAGCGTGGCTTGACAAGCGGTGCGTCAGTGCGCGCCCGGGATCCAAAACAGCAAACCCCGGGCCGCTGCAGCAGAGCACGCACACTTAACTTGCTTGCGCCACCGGGCCGGCCCTGCATACGTCTTTTTGAATTAATGTTTTCATGTTCTTTGGATAAATACCCAGAAGTGGAATGGAATAGCTGGATCATATGGTATTTCTATTTTTAATTCTTTGAGAAATCTCCATACTGTTTTCCATAGTGGCTGCACCAGTTTGCATTCCTACCAGCAGTGTACGAGGGTTGCCTTTTCTCCACATCCTCACCAACATTTGTTATTTTTTGTCTTGGTAATCATAGCCATTCTGACAAGTGTAAGGTGATATCTCATCGTAGTTTTGATTTGCATTTCCCTAATAATTAGTGACGTTGAAAATCTTTTCATGGGCCTGTTGGTCATCTGTAAATCTTCTTTGGAAAAATGTCTCTTCATATCCTCTGCCCATTTTTTGATCGGGTTGTTTGTTTTTTGTTGTTGAGCTGTATGAGTTCTTCATGCATTTTGGAGATTAACCCCCTGTCGGATAAATGATTTGCAAATATTTGCTCCCAGCTGGTGGCTTATCTTTTCATTCCGTTGATGGTTTCCTTTGCCTTGCAGAAGCTCTTTAGTCTGATGTAGTCCCATTTGTTTATTTCTTCTTTTGTTTCCCTTGCCTGAGGAGGCATGATATTAAAAAAAAAAATGCTAAGACCGATGTCAAAGAGTGTACTCCTATGTTTTCCTCTAGGAGTTTTATGGTTTCAGGTCTTACATTCAAGTCTTTAATCCATTTTGAGTTAATTTTTGTGTGTGGTGTGAGATAACGGTCTACTTTCATTCTTTTGCATGTGGCTGTCCAGTTTTCCCAACACCATTTATTGAAGAGACTCTCCTTTCTCCATTGTATTTTCTTGGCTCCTTTATTGAAAATTAGCTGTCCACAGAACAACAAAAGTCTCCAAATAGCCAAAGCAATCCTGAGGAAAAAAAACAAAGCTGGAGGCATCACACTCCCTGATTTCAAAATATACTACAAAGCTATAGTAACCAAAACAGCATGGTACTGGCACAAAAACAGACACACAGATCAATAGAATAGAATCAAGAGCCCAGAAATAAAACCACACATCTCTGGGCTCTCTCTTTAATTGTTTTGGTTTTGTGTGGTTACCTTGCCCTGCTCACACACCACTGATGTGTGTTTGTCAGAGATTCTCTTGCGGTAATTGATAAAAACCCCTAGAGCCAGTTAAGCAAAAGCTTTCTAAGATCAAGTGACTGGAGAGGGAGGAGTGCTGGTGGCCTCAGGTATGCCTGGAACCAGGCTCTCCAGTCCTTCAAATCTCTCTGGTGTTGGCTTCATTCTTTCAGGCTGGCTGGCTGGCTGTACAAGACTCACATCCTGAATGGCTATATCCTTAATTTCCCCCAAAGAGGAAAGAGAAAGCTCCTTACCAGAACCAACTAGAAAATTCTAGGGAAACACTGATTGGGTCATTTACCCACCTCTGCCCCAAGAGATGCATATGGCTGACTTGGGGAGGAGAAAATCCCTCCTCAAAAAAGAGGGTACTAATCTAGGCTTATAAAATAATAAATGTCTGTTTTGGGGCCTCAAAGAAATTATTTTTATTTCCAAGCATTTTGAGGCTGTGTGTTTGATCCTGGTGACCTTCTAGCCCGAATTTTCCTGGATGGTCCCAATTTCATTTAATGTGATTTTTCCTCAATAAAGATAATTTTTAAGCGTATAACTAAATATGATTTATTTTAGTACACCTTTGTACACTTTTTTGTATACTTCATATGAATGAACAAACAAATCTGAAAGTCATTTGTCAAATCTTGTGTCTTTGGTTTAGAAAACCTGATGTATTATTGCTCTACTGTAGAGCACACTGGAGAAATTAGCAGAAATCTCTGGATCTTCCTTCTTCTGTCATTTGAGCTGTTTCATTGGTCTCTTGACCCACTTGAATGGGATCCTTGTGACCTTGAATTCTGCTTGTTGATCGTCCACGTCTGGGGTGGTGTCGACCTACCAACAATTGGTGAAGGATGTATTTGCTTAACAATTGAGATCTAATATTTTCCACGTTACACTCTATTTGAGGTGTGGGGGCCCTTTTTGCTGGCTGCCTGATAATAATCATTCCAGGTTTCTTTGAATGAGGCTCCTTTGAGATTATGAGGGAAGGAATTTGGGGTTTGCGAAGTCTAAATCAAGATTTCCCCCTCTTTTGGCTTCAGACTAAACACGAGGCTCTTGATCTAATGGCAGTCTCTAATGGTCAGTGGCAGGTGGGATGGCTGGAAGGAGGACGCGAAGGGCAGGAAACTGGTAAGGAAGTAACGCACACAGGAAAAAATCCACACCTGGGGTTAGAAGATAGCTATGAGGGTGGAAAGGAAGAGCGGAGTCTAAGAAACACTGTGCAAGAAGAATCCACAGAACCTGCTGACTAAATGGATGTACAGAGAGAAGAGGAGAGGGGAGTCGACGACAGCTAAATGGCTTCTTGTCTGTGATAGAGACAGAGGAAATGCTCAACCATTAATAAAAATGGGGATTTTGGAGTGAGAGCATGGAGCTGTACAGTTCTAGATTTACTGAGATTGGAGGAGATAGAAAACCACCTTCAGGTGGTTGGAAACTGAGGACCACTTTTAGTTAATGTTCAGGAGGGGAAGTGCAGAGAGGTAGAAACCCCAGCACCAGGTCAAAGATCAACCCAGTCAGGGGTCAGAGGGCACCAGAGGAGCCACACAAGTCAGTAACCAAAAGGGCTCCCAGGTCATCTTCATATACTTGTATACAGCCCTGAGAACGTTGAGACTAATCAGCTGGACTATATTCATTTATTCTTTCCTTTCTTTTGTTTTTTTAAACTTCTTATTATGGAGAATTTTAAAAATAAAGAAAGATAGAATATAATGAACCCCCTTGTTCCCATCACCCAGCCTCAACAATGATCAAATCACGGCCAATCTAGTTTCATCCAAACCCGCATCCACTTCTCCCTGCCTTATTATTTTGAAGCGAATTCCAGACACTGTATCTTTCACAATACTCAGTATTTCTGTATGAATTTCAAAAGATAAGGACTCTTTTTAACATAAGCACAGTACCATTATCACGCCTTAAAAATTAACAATGATACATTATCAATATCAAGTCAGGTTCAAGTTTCCATTTTTAAAAAAACCAGTTTATTTGAATCAGGACTCAAATTAGACCACAGAGTGGGACTGGTTGATAAGCTCTTAAGTCTCTTTTAGTCTGTGGATTCTCTCTCCCTCTCCTCCTCCTCCTGTAATTTATTTTTGAAGAAATGGAGTTGTGTGCCCGTAGAGTCTCCCACACTCTGGATTTTGCTAGTTGCATTCCCTCGGGGTGCTTTTTTTTTTTTTTAATTTTTTGTTTATTGCAGTAACATTGGTTTATAACATTGTATAAATTTCAGGTGTACATCATTATACTTCTATTTCTGCATAGATTACATCATGTTCACCACCCAAATACTAATTACAACCCATCACCACACCCATGTGCCAAATTATCCCTTTCGCCCTCCCCCCTCCCCCCTTCCCCTCTGGTAACCACCAATCCAAACTCTGTCTCTGTGTGTTTGTTGGTTGTTGTTATTATCTACTACTTAATGAGGGAGATCATACGGTATTTGACCTTCTCCTTCTGACTTATTTCACTTTGCATAATACCTTCAAGGTCCATCCATGTTGTCACAAATGGCTGGATTTCATCGTTTCTTATGGCTGAGTAGTATTCCATTGTGTTTATACCACATCTTCTTTATCCATTCGTCCCTCGATGGGCACTTAGGTTGCTTCCAAGTCTTGGCTATTGTGAATAATGCTGCAATGAACACAGGGGTGCATGTATCTTTACGCATTGGTATTTTCAAGTTCTTTGGCTAAATACCCAGCAGTGGAATAGCTGGATCATATGGTAGTTCTATCCTTAATTTTTTAAGGAATCTCCATATCACCTTCCATAGTGGCTGCACCAGTTTGCACTCCCACCAGCAGTGTATGAGAGTTCCCTTCTCTCCACATCCTCTCCAACACATGTTGTTTCCTGTCTTGTTAATTATAGCCATTCTGACAGGCGTGAGCTGATATCTCATTGTAGTTTTGATTTGCATTTCCCTGATAGTTAATGATGTTGAACATCTTTTCATGTGCCTGTTGGCCATCTGTATATCTTCTTTGGAGAAATGTCTGTTCATGTCTTTTGCCCATTTTTTAATTGGGTTTTTGGTTTTTTTGTTGTTGAGATGCATGAGTTCTTTATATATTTTGGAGATTAAGCCCTTATCAGATGTATGGTTTGCAAATATCTTCTCCCAATTGTTAGGTTGCCTTTTCCTTTTGTTGATGGTTTCCTTTGCTGTGCAGAAGCTTTTCAGTTTGATGTAGTCCCATTTGTTTATTTTTTCTATTGTTTCTCTTGCCCGGTCAGACATGGTGCTTGAAAATATGTTGCTAAGACCAATGTCGAAGAGCATACTGCCTATGTTTTCTTCTAGAAGTTTCATAGTTTCAGGTCTTACATTCAAGTCTTTAATCCATTTGGAGTTAATTTTTGTGTACGGTGTAAGGTAAGGGTCTACTTTCATTTTTTTGCATGTGGCTATCCAGTTTTCCCAACACCATTTGTTGAAGAGACTTTCCTTTCTCCATTGTATGTTCTTGGCTCCTTTGTCGAAGATTAGCTGTCCATAGATCCTCGGGGCGCTGTAACATATTCCTCTGCCCTCCGCATGCCCTGTAAATTCGAAGCCCTGATCAGATTCAGACCCATTTTTATTTTAAATGTTATGCAAAAAGATGCCCAGTGAGGATGTTAGAGGGAGCCATGGCGCGGATGCGATCGGCAGGAAAGAGCGTCAAGTGAGAGGGGTCTGAGGACGGGTTGACCCCTGGGGAAGGGCCCCATTAAGGGGCAGGCAGAGAAAGAGACACCCGGGAAGAAGAGGAGGAGGAGCAGCCAGCGCGAGGCTGAGGCAGGATCTCGGGGCTCGGCTGGACCGGGCGTCTTCCCCTCAGGCCCTCCCCGGTCCGCGCGGGGGCACCGAGGCGACGGCGGCCGCTCCCACCCCGCCTTCCCTGCTATGAAGCAACGAGGCAGCCCCACCTCTCTTCTCCAGGTGCCCTGGCAGTCTGGAGAGAGAAAACTGGCAGTAACGCGCTCAGCCTCCCGAAGCGCAGAAACACTGCCCGCGATGCGAGGGCCGGAGCCTTGAGGACCGGGCTCAAGACTGAACACGCATAGCCCCCGATGGATCCGGATCCCTTGGTCAGACTGCCCTCCACTCCCCCTAGGGGAAGTGGGTAGCTCCGTGCTGGATGTCCCTCCGTCTGGCGAGGCTATGTGGTGTCCTCCTGGCCCTCAGTGTGTCCAGCCCTCGCAGCTGCCTTTGCAATTACACCCTCGCCCACTCGCCTGGCGGCCTGGCCGTCTCCCTGCAGAGGGCTCTGCTGCTCCACCTAGGTCAGGCTTCGCTTTCAGGTGCTGGCCTCCAGAGAGCCTAGTGATTGGCCTGCTTTCCCTCACTACTTGGGGCCCTGTTCTTCTTCCAAGTGTCCACCACCCACTATCCTCACCTGCCATGTGCCACTTTCTTGCTGGCTGTGAAGGTATTTGTAGTCACCTTGTTCTGGGCCTTCACTGGTATAGCTTTTGGACTCTCCCATCCTGCAACACTGGCCTAAAAAAGCAGCGAGTTGCACTACCACGTAGACACACCTGGTCTCAGGTAGTTGGATCAGGCCAACTTGGCCACCTGTGCCCCAGCAATGACCATTTGGCTGCTTTGCCCAGCCTTGCTGCAGAGCCGGGAGCAACACGTCCTTCTCTGCCTTGGAAAGTTCTGGAAAGAAGCTGGGCCCATCACAAAGGTCTCTCTTTAGAAGGAATTGCTGGTCAGGGCTTTTGAACGCTAATAGGAAACCTGTGAGCTGTGCAGCACAGTCAGTTCAGCTCCCCTTCGCTAACTGCCAGGCACCCAGGAATCTCAGCGTCAGTCACCACTTTGCTTTGGCATTAAGGCCTCTGTCACAGGGTTAACTCAGTACACACAGGTGCCCAGTGTCACTCAACTACAAAATGTAGATTCATATAAAGGATACTACAGCCTCAACCATGAAAATTAGACTTTCAGGGAATGGAACAAAGGATAGTTAGGTTCTGATGGGGGTGGAGGGGGTTCTGGCGTGAGGAGCAGCCCTGGGCAGGTCTAGGTGGGGCTGCAAAGTGGGGCAGCCCAACATGAAGGCCCGGGGTCTTAGTGAATGGCCAGGGTCGGGGATGACAGGAGATATGAAAGGGAAGGAAACTATCATTGATCATCAGGACAGGCGTTGTGCTGGTGCAGAGATACATGCAAAGATTAACTTCTGGGGATGGGGGTTAAAACTTATTGAGGTGGAAACTGGCACCTTTTGTTACTCCTTTCCCTTGAAGATAAAACCAGCCTGTGCGGAGTGAAACAAGGCTTGAAAGATGTGGACATGAGCAACAGGAAAACCCCCTCTGCCTGACACCGAACCCTCTGCCAACACAGCTCAGTTCCTCACCAGAAGCCCCCTTAGTAGGATCCCAGCCTCAAACAAGGCTCGGGGCCGAGGGCAGGCACTGTAGACGCAGCTGGTCCTGAGATGCCCTGGGGCATTGCTGGAGCTGAGCCCTGCACCAGGAATGACTTCAGCCTGCTGCCCTCAAGATTCCCACACGCCACTCAGCCACCACCTCTTAAAGTAGGAGGGACATGTCTCCACCACCATCCAAACTCATCTGTGGAGGAATTCTGCCAGGAACTACTTACGGCCAAATGCGGCCAGGCTGGCTATTTCCAGGACATGAGCCATTTTCCCTGTCCCCACTGAAGCAGATGCAGGTCCCGTGATGCCCACAGAGAAGCTGCCAAGGTCCATGGGTTAGCCCTGGTGAATGGCCAACCTCTTAAATCCCCCTGCAGGCCCAGGAACCCCCAGGACAGCCCTTGGTGGTGTGCCAGTCTGCAAGGCTAGCTGGCTAATGGAGCCCTGTGCTCATGGAGTCTGCCTTAGGCTTTCAAATAACCATACAGTACTAATAGACGCAAGCTAGTTGGTTTCACTGGGCAAGGAGGGTAAATTTAACTTCTAAGTGATCCACATCATCACCAATGTTGTTTCCCTGTTAGAGAAATTTTCTCCTGCTTATTGTTTTTCAAAAATTATTTTCTCCCTCTGACTTAAATCATATAAGGAAGGTGATTAGAGGAAAAAAAAACCGATGGGAGATATGCTTCAAAACCACAAACCTGAGTAAAGGGGAAGTGTGGGAGAGAGGGTTTTTTGTTTTTAATTGCAGTTGAAATGCACGACAAATTGCTATAGAAGTGAATTATGACACCAGCAATTCTCTGCCTAGCTTCTGGTTGTTGATACATCTTAATCCTTTGTGTGACATTAACAGTTTTAGTGTATATTAATTATATGCCACCTGGCCTATTTGAAATATAGCTCTCGAACTAACAGATTTTATGTGCTTTTTGTTTTGTTTATATATATATTTTTTTTCATAATCCAAAGTAGAGAGAAACTCAGAACTCACTTTTAGAAGCTCATTCTCTGAAGTTAAAAGAGATAAAAATGTATTTCTTCTCTTAAAGTTATTTGTTTGATAAAGAATTCATTAAAGCCTCCAAGATATAAAAGTCCAAGATTCAAACCTCAATGTCACTAAGATTCCAACAGATTCCCCGTTTTCTCTGAAAGTGACTGAGTGTGTATAGAAATAGATTAAAATAGCAAACCTACAGGGAGCACTTATTCAATGCTAGGCACTGTGCTAAGTACTTTACAGGTGTTAACTCATTTAATCTTCATGACATTTCTAGGGAGTAGGCGCTATCATTACCCCATTTTATGGATAAAAATTGAGGCTCAGAGAGGTTCAGTAACTTGCTAAGGGTCAAGCACTAGGAAGTACAGGAGCCAGCACATAAATCCAAGCTGCCTGGCCCCAGGGCCACACTCTTGTCCTCTATGCTATGCCTCTCAAAAAAAAAAAAGAGGCCCTCCCCTTAGGACACAGAGGTCCCTCAAGGAGCCCACCTTGAATTGAATCCTTGTCTGGGTATGAGGTTCATGAGTTAAGGAGCTCCTGGAAACGAGACTAAGGAAGGTGCAGAGAGGTTAAGTAACTTGCCCGAGACTGTGCAGCTGGTATGCGGCTGGGCAAGTTTCAAAGTCATTGTGTAACATCAAGAACATATTAAACTGGTTTGAGGTATTTATAAATTAAGTTCTTACAAAAATTAATATTAATTCAACAGATGTTTTTAAATCACCAACTATGTGCAAATGTGTCTTTAAAGTAAACCATCATACAAATAAGTACAAAGTGGTAGCTTAAGTATTCTGGAAATAATACAGTTCTTACCCTTAGTAATTTTAGAATCTAATAGATAATTGAGATTATGCTCACAGAAGTTTACAAGTTTGATTAATATTGTCGAAATGCTATCTGGCTCCGTAACTAACCGATCTGTTGTTGCTGTTTGTTTATTCTCTGTCTTCCATTAGAATATAAACTCCATGAGAACAGCCACCTTGTTTACCTTGTGTCCTGCTACAGAACAATGCCTGGTACACAGCTGGTGCTCAATAAATGAACACTGAATGAATGAATGAATGAATGGGTGTACTTACCAGCCTTGTTGAGACTGTGAGCTTAGATAAGCTCTCTGAGAATGAGACTGGACAATGAAGAGAAAGGAAAAATCTTGAGGAATTCTGCCGTTCAGAGGATGGGAGCAGAAAGAGACAGAAAGCAATCAGTGGGATGGAGGGCAAATCAATAAAGTGGAGGATCATGAATGTCAAGAGGAGGGAGAAGTTTGGGAAGTGGTGAACATTACGAAACACTGCAGAAAATTTTTAAAAAGATGAGACTTGGAAGATACTATTGCATTTGGTCTTTGGGGATGGAAAAAAGGTAGCTGCAGAAGAGAAACCAGAGCGGAACCCCATTTGCATAGGAATTAAGAAGTGGGTAGGACACTAGGCAGGAAGTTTGGCAGTGAATGGAAGGAAAGAGATGACAGTATTGGGCGTTTGCTTGCAGAATGCAAGGACATTGTTAACTCAGTAGAAAAGTGCCATGTCACTTGGTCACTGTCTCAAGTGACACTCGTCCTTTGTCCTCAGAGAACAAAAGGGGCCTTGAATTCCATGAGTGCCCCAGTGATGCTTTTTAGAACTTGGGCTTTGGACTCAGACTGCCCAAGTTCGAATCCCAGTTCTTCCTATTACTAGCTATGTGGCTTAGGAGAAATTACTTAATTCCCTAAGTTTTCTCATGGGTAAAGTGGGGATTCAGTGACTCACTGAATATTATTAAGCTCCGACCATGTGCCAGACATTGTTCTAGTGGGGGATTTTGCATACTGGTGGTAAATAGATCTCTATGCAATTCCAAAAACGTGAAGCTAACTAATATTTTAAAATCATATCTTAACCTCTGCTTCCAGGAAGATGGGGTAGATGTACTTTTCCCTATTGCTCACACTAAGTACAACTAAAAACCCTGGACATTATATATAAGACATGAGAAGGCAGACAGGCTAGAGACTTTTGGATCCAAGGCACAACCTATGATAAGTTCCCTGGGTTTTCTTTTAGCCTCATATATCCCAGACTTGGAGCTGAAGAAGCTGCCAACCTAGAAATGCCAAGAGGAGCAAATAAAAAAAATTCCCCACAAAAGCTTGTTTTCTCTAGCCAAAAGACCAGGAAAGGGCCAGCCTAACAAGACCTAAAACTTTTAGACAGTAACTACTTACTCCAGCTAAAAACCACAAAAAAAATGGTGTGGTCCCACTCACACCCACCCCAGCAAAGGGGGAGTGGGAGCCTAGACTTCCTGCCTCACTGGGCTATAACAAAGGACCCCAATTGCTCCCCCTCCTCCAGCCAACATGCACACACTGAGGTGGTATCAGAGAAGCAATAGGGAGCTGGGACTTTCATCTCCCCAACAGTAACAAGTCCTCTACCCGCTTGGTGTCAGTGGAGACCATATGGGGAGTCTGACCTTTCACCCACACTCAGCAATAACAGGACATCCCTCCCCATTCGTGCTGGGATGGTGCCAAAGGAGGCCTAGAAGAGAGTCAAGACTTTCACCACTGCCCAGAGGTAATGGGGCCACCTTCCTGTGGTGTCAATAGGGGCCACACGGGGAACAGTAACAAGGCATTCCTACCCCTTCCAGCCAGGGTGGTATTAGTGGGTGCCTAGTGGGATCCAGAACTCCCATCCTCGCCCAGCAGTAATTAGGGGCCCCTTCCCTTTCCAGTGTCAACAGATGCTGAGTGGTGACTCTGACCTTCTCCCACCACCTGACAGTAACAAGGCAGTGCTCCTCCCTTCCCCTGCCTGATTGGCTCAGAAGAACCAGTTAAAACAGAAGGTTTAAGTAAGATCCAGAGTCTCATAGTATCCAAAATGTCCAGGTCTCAACTGAAAATCATCCATTACACCAAGATTTAGGAAAATCTCAACTTGAAAGAAAAATGATCATCAATAGATACCAACACCAAAATGACAGAGATGTTAGAATTATCTGACAAAGATTCTAAAGCAGCCGTCTTAAAAATGCTTCAACAAGCAATTACGAACATGCTTGAAAAATGATTTACAAAGATATTTTCACATTCACAGATGTTTTCATAAAAGATAGACCAAAATACTGCTCTACTGGAAGCTCCCCAATTTAAGCCTAAATTCTCTTTCCTAACTGAATGCTAATATTTACATTCCATTTCTATAGGCAATTTCTTACATTAACTAAAGCACATGTACAGTGGGAGAAAATTTACCAATGATAAGAAAATGTCCTTTGCCTCAGATAACAAAGTCTCCATGTCTTGGGCACTCTGGGCAACTGCAGAACCAAGCTCAGGCCTCTCGGTGCCCTGTGGCCTGCTCTGTGGATAGGACAGGAGGGGCCTTCCAGCAAAGCAGTCATTCCTCAGAGCCACATCTGCCTAAATTTCCTTTTCCTTCTCCCTCCTGCTTCTCCATCGTCCTGAGTGTGTTTTCTAGGAACTTCCAGGAGCCAGGACCAGTGCACCTGCACTGGGGATTAGCTGCAATCGTAACTCTTCCTCTGGTGGGAGAAAAATATGCATTTATCTTTGATCTCTGGTTTCTCACCAGGACCCAGCTGGGTGGATCTTTCAGAGTCTATACACCCTGAGGCACACACTGGTTAATTTTGCTTCTGACATTCAGGCAACACAACATAAATTTCACCTACTGCTCATCCATTCTCTCTCTCACACACACGCACACACATGAAAAAGTTGGAGAGAATAAGAACTAGCTCCCCCAGAGCTAGTTTAAGAGGTAAGCTGAGCAGCTGCGTGGGGCATCAGTCCATACAGGACACTGAACATCACTGGAATAACTCAGAAACATGTTTCCATTAATTCAGGTCCCACAAGCAACTCCTCACATAACTAGTAAATGTGAATTGGTCCCACTTCCATAGAAGACAGTGTCTTGAGTGGAGAAAACAGTCCTCACTGGCACCAGCTCCATCCACACTAAATGAACCTTGAAAATTTATCTAAATGAATATTAGTTTGGAGGGAGCTCAATTATTAGCCTGCCTCATATTCCTTTCGAGCCCAGGGCCCAGCGTGCCACTTCTCTTGTTTACTATGGTTCATGTCTGAGCTAACCCTACAGGAAACAAAATGAAAATCCTGTTTTATTTTGTACCTGTCCAAAGCCAAGAAAAAAAAGAAAACAGATAGTAAAGATGATTTATAATTGTGTACTCTGTCAAGTTTTTGCTCAGAGGCATGCCATCTTGCAGTGTGGTTTACAGGCTTCTAGTTTATCCTCTTCCTCTCTTCTGTTACCTTTTCACTGTTTGAGGAGGGAAAAAGAGAAAAAAAAATAAGAGGACACCAAGAAGAAACAAATGCCGTTCTTAAAATTTTTGTAGTAAAAGACAAGGAAAGAGAAAGCTGAAGGGATTGACTAAAATTTGGTTGATGCTCCAGAATATGCCACTCTGGACAACAGTAATTTTTTTAAAAACAGATTTATGAAGAAGAATCAACTTGAGCGTGACTATCCACTTCTCAAAGTCTTTTATTTTTTAATAAAAAGGAGTTATGAGAACATTTCTTTAAAGAGTGACTTCCTCTAACTTATTTAAAATACGCATCAGATTCAAATATGTATGGAAATCGAGTATATACTCAAGATGGCTGACAGAATTGATTCAACTGGGCAACTATCTGTGGATCCACCTCATCTTGCTTCAAATTCATCCATGTGGATGTAAATGTAAGAAATCAAAACACAAAAATACTGAAAGAAATCATGGGAGAAAAGTTTTTTATAATCTTCAAGTGGCCAAAGAACATAAAGAATTAGATCAAAGGATAAACAAATGGCTTTTAAATATATGAAAAGATGTTCAAATTCACCCATAATAAGATAAAAGCAGGGGCTGGCCACGTGGCTTGGCAGTTAAGTGTGCGCGCTCCACTACTGGCGGCCCGGATTCGGATCCCGGGCGCGCACCGACGTACCGCTTGTCCGGCCATGCTGAGGCCGCGTCCCCCATACAGCAACTAGAAGGATGTGCAACTATGACATACAACTATCTACTGGGGCTTTGGGGAGAAAAGTGGAAAAAAAGGAGGAGGATTGGCAATAGATGTTAGCTCAGGGACGGTCTTCCTCAGCAAAAAGGAGGATTGGCATGGATGTTAGCTCAGGGCTGATCTTCCTCAAAAAAGAAAAAAAAAAAAAGAAAATGAAACTATACTGAGAAGTGATAGAAGTCCATAAGTCCTATGTTCCATTCTACCCTGGAAATCCTTATAAATATAGGCAAAGTTATTGTGCTGGCTTTTCTCAGAACATTACATGGGATGGTGGCCTAAACAACTTTATTTGGTTATTAAAGGAGAGGTTGACTTCAGAAGGCTGGAGGCCTTAGGTACATTCGGATTATAATTACAAAATGAGATAACATCCCACTAAATTGTTCCATAGAATAAAAATTTACAAGAATATTTTTCTAATATGATCTTTTTCACATTGTATTACTAAGCTAAAATGCAGACAAAAAAACTATATACAATATATCAATTTTGTATATTATATGTATGCCAAGGAAAGAATTGGAAGGATATAGACCAAAATGTTAATGGTGGCTATCTCTTACTTGCTAAAATTATGGTTGATTTAAAAAGTATTTTTCTGGGCCGGCCCCGTGGCTTAGTGGTTAAGTGCGCGCGCTCCGCTGCTGGCGGCCCGGGTTCGGATCCCGGGCGCGCACAGACGCACCGCTTCTCCGGCCATGCTGGGGCCGCGTCCCACATACAGCAACTAGAAGGCTGTGCAACTATGACATACGACTATCTACTGGGGCTTTGGGGGAAAATAAATAAATAAATAAAATCTTTAAAAAGTATTTTTCTTTTATACTTCGGTATTTTTCCCCCAAGATTTCTGCAATAAGCACGTGTAAGTTACTCGTATAAAAAGAAAATAAACACAATTTTTTAAAAATGATCTCTCAGGAAAGAGTGTAGTATACATTCCCCCAAAACCAAGATTCAAACAAATCTATTTCTAACAACCACATGGAATAGCTTGCAAGAAAGCCGTGGAGGAGGTGTCTTTATGTTGATTAATTGAAGTGAGAACTTTCTCAACTTATTAAACTTAGAAGATTAGCATAGGATAAAACCACTGCAACAAGAAATGAATACAAGATATAGTGAAATAGCTTTTCAAATCATTAATGTTGAGTTCCTAAAGAATCTTTGTAGCACCCATAAAAAAGATCTTGTGGTGTTAAAAACCTCTTGAGAGAGAACACTCTGAGAAATTCAATCTGTAGGCTTGTGTTTAAACACACAGGATATTATTATGTAACTAAGCAGCTGGAAAAATTAATCGTGATTAAAAATAAAAGGGAAAACACACAGTGCACCAAGGCAGGACTGTTTAATGAGAAAACAGTAACTCAGAAGGAAAACAGTATTTGTATAGGCTAATAAAAAGTCAACCCACAGATTTATCAAATAAGAATAAAGACATTCTATCTCACATCTGATTCAAAAGATACTGCTTATCTAAAGATATGATCACACTAGAAAAAATGCCAATAATATCCACGAGCATATACACAAATTATGTGTTATGGAACATTTGTCAGGTATTTATTTTCAAATTTCATGCCATTCTTAACATCCAAACACCTTAATGTATCTACGTATGTATGTAATGTATCTTTCCAGCCTCACTTTTCCTTCCTCACACCCTGCTTTCCAATCATAACCAACAACCTAGTTTCTTTTTTTCTTTCCGTTTTATTGATATAATTGCTGTACAGCACTGTATACATTTAAAGTGTACAGCAGGTCTTGACTTAACATATATTGTGAAATGATTACCACAATAAGTTTAGTTAACATCCATCACCTTATTTAGATTCACAAAAAAGAAAAAAAAATGTTATTTTCCTGTGGACAACCTAGTTTCTTGAACAACACATGCACTGCCCAGCCACCACATCTTTGACACACACTTCCAGTTCGTCCTTCACATATCAGCCCCAACCCACTAACATTTCCTGAGAGCCCACTACCCCACCTTGTACTACGGCACGTTCATTCAGACCACAAAGATTTATGGAGCAGCATCAAGATCTATGGCAGTTTCTGAGGATACGAAGAAGAATAAAACACTGTCTTGCACTCAGAGAACATGGCTAAGTGAGGGACAGACGCATAAACAATAGTTAAAATGCAGTCGGCTTTTGGGGAGAAAGCACAGCTATGCTTTGTGAAGCCAGCCTCGAGCTGGCGATCACTTGTTATTAATCCACCGTCCACAAATTCTTCTAAACCACTGGTCACAAACTCAAGTGCCCAAGGAGTAAGCAGGTAACATGAGTGTATGAATCAGGCTGGGTGTGAGATGGTAGCTCATGCCGGGACCTGTGGCCAAGTGGCGAGGACAGGATCTGTCTAAAGGCATTCCATTTCTCCTTCTTTTTCAAATGCTATGCCTGCAAAACAAAATGTGCCTGCAGGCCTCATTTGGTTCAGGCTGCCAGTTTGTATATTAACAACAATATTTATCATTTACTACAAGTAGGTCACTGTTCTAGGCACTTGACATATATTAACTCACTTACTCCTCACAACAACCATTGAGGTGGGTATTACGATTTTGCCGATTTTACAAATGGAGAACCTAAGGCATGGGCGAGTTCACATAACTTGCTGAGGTAACCCAGCTAGTGGGGTGGTGGAACTGGGGTTTGCATCCGGGCAGTGAGGCTCCTCCAGAGCCCACACTCTTAAGAGAAGTACTTCATAGCACTATATTCTACTGCTCTGTATCTAAACTGTTAAAATTGCTTTATTCAGCTTATACTACAGAATGAATTACATATTTAATCATCTGCACCAAACATTATTCCTTTTTGTTGCTGAATACCGTTTTCACTGATATATACAGATTTGATGGAAAAATTCAGGCCCATCCATCTATTCATTATTCACAAATTTAATCCCAGTCCCTGCCTACCACTATCTTTCTCATTCAAAGGGTCCTAATTTTTAAGAAATAACTTTGCAGTTACCTAAGAAATACATGTTCATTACAGGAAAATGCAGGTAGAGTGAAGCGTCCAAGTTATTTAATGTATTCTCACAGTCACTCCCCCAACTCCTCTCCCCTCCTTGCAACCCACCTCTGATATCCTTCCCAGTTCTGGGCGTATGTGGTTTCTGGCTCAGTCCTCCTTACAGGTAACAATGTTACAATGTTTATTCTCCAAAACAAGGATAATGTTTTGTTATGTTTTCAATAACCATCTGCATAATATTTATAACTCTGTAGGTCTTTCTGGACAAGGCAATCGATCAGGCCAGTGTCTTCAGAGAAGTCCTATTTATATGACCTAAAACACACCCAAGGGAATCTAGGGATTTGCTGAAATGGCAAAATATAAACTCTCAAGTCTTTGATCTTAATACAAGATGTTTCACTAGACCAGGGAATGTGGCCACTTTTTATTCACAAACTTTCCTAAGAACTCTGGACATTACATTCTGTCTGTTCTTTTTACATAAGTTAAAACCAAAAAATTAAGTCTTGACATAGACTATCCATTCTGCCTCCTGGCCTTTGTTCACACTGCTCCCTCAGCCAGGACCTTCCCCACAATATCTACACCCCTCCCCAACCCTGGCTCCTACCCAACCTTCCTGCCACTCCTCACAGTCCACCTCCTCTGGGAAACATTCTTCGACCTCAAAAGTGGTGACACGCCCTTCATGAATATACCCAGTGACCAGCACTTAATATCTATTTCAGTTGCCTATTTCTCTCTCATCTAATTTGTAGTTGGAATTTATATAGTAACTATACTTTTCTTACCTATTTTGTACCTAAAATTTATGCAGTAATACTTACTTATGAAAAAAGTTGTGCCCTTGGGCTTTTAAACTTGGCAATTTATTTTACAATCTCAAGAATGGTAAAAATACATGGGTTGTGGGCTTTGGGGTTGAAGTAATGTGGGTTTGGCATCCAGCTCTAGTTCTAATGGCTGTGTGACCTTGAACTTAACATCTTTGAGGCTGTTTTATCATTTGGAAAATGAAGACCTACTTCTCTGTGAAGATTAATGTGCAGAGCACACCACCTATCCAAGTTCATGCTCAATAAGTGTTAGCTGATGTTATATTTCTTAAGAGTAATTTAATTTCATCAAAAGGGAGATTTAACCAAATGGACAGAAAGAATCTTGCCAGTTGATTGGGAACTATCCAAAACATATTTTATAATGATATGCAACTTTACCTACATTGAGATTAATCTGTAATTTATATCTAACATTTGTTATCTGTTACTTTCCACCCATTCATATCAAAATATATCTTAAATGGTTTGAAAATATATCTGACTCCTTTAAAATGCTCTAATAAAAAAACAGGTTTGAAAAATGAAAAAGAATGTTGGCACCATCTAAGGGAGTATCTTTTATGCCACGAAGTGAATAGTACTGTAACTGTCTCTGAATAAAATCTCATCTTAATATCTGTGAGACTGGAAACTTCAGTTCATCCAAATCTCTAAAGCATCAAATTTAAAATGGCTTAGAAAGTATTTTGAAATTATTTACTTAATAGTAAATTGGTTTCTGAGCCAGTAAAGAATGCAGTAATCCAGTCGAGTGTTTAAACTCTTTAAGACCCTTAGATAGCAACCAAGATGCTTAGCAGCTGATTGCTGCCAAATTTAACCTCGGAAGACCCACAGACAATTCTTATTACTAACAAAGACTGTCTCTAATGAACTCTTCAACCCCGGATCATTCAGAATCCCAAGAGGAAATGTGTCCCATTTCCTTGTACTTGCCTTTTTCAGATAAGCTAAAAGCCTTTCTAAAGCCACAGAATTAAACAAGAGGATATTCGTTCAGCATCAGTTATCAACTAAGAGTATACTAACATATACAACCACATTGCACATTCATTCAATTATACATTTATTAATCTCTCGTTTATTAATCTCTACTCGCTCTAAATCAGAAGCCATTCTAGATGCTGGGGGATCCCTAGATGAAAAAAAACAATGTATTCTTGCCCTCACTTTGAGTTTTATTTGCAAAAATGTAGTATTTTAAGCCATCACTAAGTCACAATTGATCTAGGCACTAATTCATAGCTGCAACCAAAGGCTTAAGAGAGATAGGATAGAGAACAGTACACCAGAGGTGGTAGTGGGCAGGAGACAAGACCACTGAAAAGGTAGGAAAAGGAAACTGCAGCATAATCCTGGTCTTGTGAGGCGGAGACCCGTGCAGAGTCCAGATCTGCCAATTAGCAGCAAGGCAAACAATTTTGGGGTTTTTTGCAATTAGTATGTATTTTATAATTTAAATTTTTTAATTACCAAAAAAATTCCTTATTTCATAGAGTTTTAAAGATCAAATGAGAACATTGGAGAAAGTATACAGCACAGAGCTTATCACTAGGAAGCTCAAATAGTGCACTAGTTTTTAAAAATATACTATCCCCTTAATGAATATTCACTACAATTTTCATAATATAATTTACATTAATACACATTTTGTTAATACAATTTTGTTCATGATCATAATAATATTGAATGACAGAGAGGAAAGCTGTGGGGTTAACAAAAAAGTAAAAGCTTTCGAATCAGCCAAACCTCAAGTCAAATTAGGATTCCAACTCTTGCCAGCCAGCTGTCTTATCTTAAAGAAGTAATCATCATGGATACACTTCCATAGAGTCGTAAAGATTAAATGTTAGGAATATAAAGCCCTCAACATTATGACTGACACTCCTCAAATATTAATGTCACTCTTTGTGACCCAGCTGTAATAGATACCTGAGTTCTGGCTGCTCAGTGTGCTAACCCAGCACTTCTTGAGCCCTTTCCCCCTTCTTCTCCAAGAGTGAAGAAGGAAGGAGACATTCCTTCTCCCTGCCCTCTGGTGGCTGAAGCATGGCCTGCAGCCTAAGCAGAGCTAAACCGATGCTCCCTCCTGGGGCTCCAACTTTACAGGGATGGCACAGCAGACACTGTCTGGGCTGGTGGTGACAATGGCGGTGCCTGAGGCAGAATCTTGGCAGTGTCTTGGCACCCTAGCCCCAGAGCAACTTCTCATCAACTCTGTGAGCTACACACATCCATCCAATATATTCGTTTTCTCCTTAAGAGAGTCAGTTCCTATTGTTTGTAAACAAGAACCCTAACTAGTATACTTTTGTAAAACAAATAAAAGTAAATTAAAACCAGTACCATAATTTTAATATCTTTTTCTCCATGACCGAATATACAAAGATAATGGAAGTAATGTATTCTTTTGCTGTAAAGATGGGTGGAATATATCAAAATCCACTTGTTGAATTTTCTTTAAATAGTCCTCCAGAGCAACCTGGAAAAAGAGAACAATGGTCACTAGATCATAGAATGATTAAGTCTTTAAAAGAAACTAAAGAAAAGTAACAAGTATTAAGGCTATTTTAGTTTCTCTACAATGGTCTTCTATATACTAAGAATCTATCTATCTATCTATCTACCTATTTATTTATAGGAAGAATGGCCCTGAGCTAACATCTGTTGCCAATCTTCCTCTTTTTTTTCTTTTTTCTCCCCAAAGCCCCAGTACACAGTTGTATATCCTAGTTGTAGGTCCTTCTAGTTCTCCTATGTGGGACGCTGCCTCAACATGGCTTGATGAGTGGTGAGTAGGTCCATGCCCAGGATCCGAACCTGTGAACCCCGGGCCACCGAAGCAGAATGCGCGAACTTAACTGTTGCGCCACCAGGCCGGCCCCCATACTAAGACTTTAAATGAGAATTTTAAAAGGGAGAGAGAAAATAAAGACATCTTCTAAGAAGTTTCTATTAGGCCAGTAAAACAGGATCATAAAGCTATTACTAGAAATATCAAGGCAACTCTGATCATAATTTATAGTGTTCTGGTCAAAATGTGAAAGATTAGAGAAATTATTGTTTGTCCGGTCTTATTACTAGATTCTGTAGAATACAAAAGGGGTGTTTCAATCAAGGAAAATGAACACCACCACTACTCCCTGCCCAAAGAAATGCATTGTGCCATGAGGGGGAGCTCAAGCGGTTTGTTTAAAAAATTATTTTGTAAAAAAGTTTAATGGGTCTTCATCTTCTTGCTAGAAAAGATTTTACAAGCAAGGAGAACAATCACAGATCCCTATAAATGTCATCCCACGCTTCCCCCATCACACAAAACTTGATAAAGCTTTCATCGGGATGGGGGCAGGATGGAAAACACTGCGATGGGCAGTGCTCTTTATTTTACGGTTTTCAGTTATTTTTATTAATTTATAAATTTTTATTTTATTTCAGTAACTTTTTCATTAAACAGAGAAACCACTGGTTTTGCACTGCACAATTCTAAGAGGCACCACTCCCTTCTCAGTCCAGGTGCACAGCTCCCCCTAGAGTTCTGCAGCACAACCTGTGAATCCAACAGAAATCATGCTTATGGATTCTCTAGAATATACAGATGAGCAAAAAGAAAACAAAAAGGATTGTATTTTCTCCCAGACTTCTTTTTCTATACACTTATAAACAGATGAGTGTACATACAAACAAATTCAGTATCCACTTTTTAAACCCTGAACTTATAAATATGTACAACAGGATATGTGCACGAATGTGCACAGCTGCCTCGTGTCATATTAGCAAAAAACCTGGAAACAACCCAGAAGTTTTCTTTGACCGAAAAAAGATAAACTGTTCACATAATGAAATATTATGCTGCAGTGAAATGACTGTGCTATAGCTAGATGCAATAATATGGATAAATCTTAGAAACGTGTGTGTATGTGTGCACGCAGAACCAAGAAGATATAAACAGAAATTGGTCCATTTTTATAAAGCTCAAAAACAAAACTAAGCAACATATTGTTTAGGAATACATAAAATGGGGAAAAGCTTTTTTGGAATAAAAGCAAGAGAATAATAAATACAAAATTCAGACAGCTTCTTGGAGGAGGAAGGCAGAGGCAAGGGGATGAGATGAGGAAAACACCTGAGTGCAATTTAATGGTGACATTCTAGTTCCTGGATTGAGTAGTGAGTTCATGGGTCTTCATTATGTTATGCTTTATAATACATGCATACATATATAGATATATTCATTTATAGATAACAAATATTAAACATTTTAAAAGAAATAAAAGAAAAAAACTTTGAAGATATTTTAGTGTTCTCTCTCCTTTTTTTGTGGAAAAAAGAGCTTGTGTTATTATTCATCATGTTCTGTAACCTGCTTTTTTTTTTTTGTGAGGAAGATCAGCCCTGAGCTAACATCCATGCCAATCCTCCTCTTTTTGTTGAGGAAGACTGGCCCTGGGCTAACTTCTGTGCCCACCTTCCTCCACTTTATGTGGGACGCCGCCACAGCATGGTCTGGCAAGCGGTGCATCAGTGCGTGCCCAGGATCTGAACCCAGGCCGCCAGCAGCAAAGCATGCACACTTCACCGCTAAGCCACAGACCGGCCCCGTGTAACCTGCTTTTTTTTTGTGATCAACTTTCCATCTCTAAGAATTCTATTATGTTCATTTTAGTAGTTTTATAATATCCAATTTTAAGGAATAGTTAATGAAATTAAGGTACAGGGACAGGATAGAATATTATACAGCCATTAAATATTGTATATATAGATATTTTTAATGATGTGGTTAAAGGCTTGATAAGTAGGACACTGACATATAAAGTGTGATTTCAACTACATAAAAAAATTCATTAAAAAAAGAACAGAATAGGGCCGGCCCCGTGGCTTAGCGATTAAGTGCACGCGCTCCGCTGCTGGCAGCCCAGGTTCGGATCCCGGGCGCGCACCGAGGCACCGCTTGTCCGGCCATGCTGAGGCCACGTCCCACATACAGCAATTAGAAGGATGTGCAACTATGACATACAACTACCTACTGGGGCTTTGGGGGAAAAAAATAAATAAATAAATAAAATTATTAAAAAAAAAAAAAAAGAGGGCCGGCCCCGTGGCTCAGCGGTGAAGTGCGTGCGCTCCGCTGCTGGTGGCCCGGGTTCGGATCCCGGGCGAGAACCGACACACCGCTTGTCCAGCCATGCTGAGGCCGTGTCCCACATACAGCAACTAGAAGGATGTGCAGCTATGACATACAACTATCTACTGGGGCTTTGGGGGGAAAAAAAAATGAATAAATAAAAAAAAAATTTTTTAAAAAAAGAACAGAATAAATAGCATCTCTCTCTGGGTTTTGGAATTACAGGTGATTGTTATTTTCTTCTAATATTCTTTTTATATTGTCTAAATCTCTGAGAATGTATTGCTATTATAATTAGGAGAAAACTCCATTAAAATACAGATAAAATGTGACCTCAAAATTAGAGTTCAACTGGACATTCACAAATTTGGTTCAAAGGAAAGTTTGGCTAATGGTAAATAAACTGTTCGAGGTAACAAATTCGTTGTGAAATTCTCAGACATTACAATTTCTGAATATGGCTTCTTAAAACCTCATCTATAGAGAACATACTACAGACTAGTCATTTTCAAATAGTTTTTAAACAGCAAAACCTTTTCTTTGAACAAAATAATTAACAGATGCCCCGTACATAAAACAACTAAGAAGAGATGTGCCCCAGCTGGAATGAAGGTGTACGATAGAAGCAGTCCCTCAGGAATTGCTATATACTCCCTCCAGTTTCTCATGGCACAGGATGGAAACTGAGAGCTGGGCTCCAGCCTCAAGAGTTTCTGATTCAGTAGGTCTGCAGTGCGGCCCAAGATCTGCATTTCTAACAAGTTCCGAAGTGAGGCAGATACTGCTGGTCCAGGGACCACACCGTGAGAACCACTAGTCTAAGACAGCGGTTCTCAGGCCCAGCTGCACTTCACAATCCTGGGGGAGCTTTTTAAAAGTATCAATCCTGGATCCAACCTCTTAGATACTGTGATTTAATTGGTTTGGGGAGGGGACCAACACTGTTTTAGGTTTTTTTGTTTTTAAGCTCCCCAAGTGATTTTAATGGGCATCCAGAGCTGAGAACAACCTTTTTTACAGAAGTGAACAAAACAAAGTCCTTAACCTTCATGGAGCTTAACTTAGAGAGTAAGTTAAAACAGCTGATGGTACATCACCAAATAACCATTAAGACCAAATAACCATTAAAAACGGTGATACAGAACAATACATGTTGGCATAGAAAGAGATGCTTGACACCCCATTTATACAAAAAACTCATATGTAATTATATGAACATATAAAGTCCAGAAAGATGAACAGACATTATCTCTATAAAGGATGGAATTGTGAGAGGATTCTAATTTCTTCTTTTGCCTCCTCTTATATTAAGTGAATATCTAAAATATTAATATATTACTTTTATAATAAGTAAACCTAGTTAAGAAACAAAATGATTTCAAACACTCAGATCTGAGACACCTAGGATAGAAGCTGTGAAGGGACAAACAAATCTTGAAATGTATTTTAGGGAAAAAGAAGATATATTTGGTATTGTAGAAAATGCATGAGTTTTCAATTTTCAAAGATCACAAATCTTTGAACTTCGGTTTCTATCTATAAAATGAAATAAATCGTGCCTAGGATGACTAGGAATAATGTAGGAAATGACCTAGCTCAGAGCCTGTCCATAATAGGTGCTAAATAATTGGAAGCTATTCTCATTTCTTTATGTATTTTACAACAATGGTTCCCAAACCTGGCTACACATCAGAATCATCTGGGGAACTTTTTAAAATCACAGATTCTCCTAGGAACGCCCCCCTCCTCAATCCCAAGAGTCTTATTTAGTAAGAATCTGTATTTTTTAAAAGTTTTCCAGGTTATTCCATTGGTCTGTGAATGAGTATTCAGGAACCAATGCTACAATATGGTCACGATACAGAAAAAAATTAATAGAATAATAAGTAATACTTACATCGCTATAAGTAGCCTAACAATCCTATAAGGTAGTTTCTCCTATGATACCCATTTTATCTATGAGTAAACTGAGGAACACAGTGGTTAAGGAACTTAGGGTTCCATGGCTAGTAAGTGACAAAGCAGATTCAAACCAATGCAGCCTAGCTGCAGTCAGTGCTAGCGACGACTCCACTCACCTGCCTCTGGGACGTACAGGCATGACCATCACCAAAAGAATGTAACTAACAAAACCCACCCTAAGGGAGGGAAACAAAAACAAGACTCCACACTAAAGAACTGCATTGGGAACCTTATAAAATAGAACAAGAGATCACACACATCTGCTTCATTAATTAAACAGCCTTCTCTGTTAATCTACTTACCGTCTGAAGAAAGGCAGGAAATGCTTTCACAGGAACACTTTTGTGAAAGGACCGCGCCTGAAAACGAAGACAAAAGGAAACTGGTTTGAAATATAAATATTTCTGGAAACAAACACTCTCCCTCTGAAAGTGAACACACAGCAACACCAGCAGTTTAATAACAGTTTAATAAAAAGCAGAGAAAGCAAGAAAATAGCCCTTCCAAAGCAAGAAAATAGCTCTCATCTCCTGCCGGTTAAGATTAACTTCCTAACCCTAAAGGACTCAGGAAAAAGTTCTATATTAACAATTCCATTCTTTTTACAGATTGGCTTTGGCATTTTCTACCTTATAACATCTTATACCTTCGACCCTCTGGATCTGTGGTAAGGGGTAAATGAAGAAATACTTGCATTGAGAATCCCAGCACCTCCCCAGCTGAGATCGTCATTCATCTCCTGTTTACATGAATTTAAGATCCTCCTGGCTGATCTTCCTGCCTCTGTGTTCCCCAGCCTTTAATTCAATCCACGTGGCCAGCCAAATTAATGTCCTTAAGTCATTGTTTTATTTTTACTTTAACTTAACTCCCTGATAGATCAAGTCTCAACTATTCATCTTGGAATTCCAAGGCCTCCACATCTTGACTCTAACCTCATCTATCCAACCTAACTCCCTACCTCTCTAGACTGTGAAGCCCTAATGCCCCGTCAGGCTGATGCCCATCACACTGCATTCACCAAGCCCACTCCTGTCTCCAGGTCTTCGTTTATATTGTCAGATGCCGCCTCTACTTACTGACTCACTTCTTAACCCACTACACGGTGGTTTTACCGTCGTCTACTAAAACTGCTCTCAAGATCATCCACGATTTACTAATAATCATACCCATCTTTTTTCTTCAATCTCTCTGTGGCATGCAAAACTTGAACATTCCCCTTTCTTGGAATTTTCCCCTCCCTTGGTTTCCAAGACACTGACTCAGTGCTCCTACTTCTTTGATCACTCTTTCCTTCTTCCTAATAAATGGCCCTTTCTCCTTCTACTTGAGAAATGGAGGTGGGCCTTGAGGTTCTGCCCTTCATCCTCTTGTCTAAATGTACATTCTCCTTGGGCAACAGCATCCAAACTTAGAGCTTTAACCGTAAGCCTTCTACATGGATGACTCCCAAATCCATATCTCCAGTTCTGACCTCCTTCCAAAGTCACAATTCGGCTTTCTTCAATAGCCCATCTCCCTAAATGTCCTCTAACCCCCTTAAATTCAATGTCCAGCAGCTAGTCCAAAGTCTACTGATCAGCACCTTGCATACCACTGCTTTTTCACTGTGGTCTCTGAATGGCACCATCTATACTTGTACTCTGTGCAGTCTTCAACTTTCCCTCTTCCTGATTCTGCTGTAATCCAGTTATCATGTCTAGTTGATTCTACCTCTGTTATGTGTGTGTGTGTGAATGTGGATATATATGTCTATATGTATAACATACACATACATATATACACATATATAAACATCTACCCTCTGTAAATCAGACACTCTTTAAATGTGGCAATAAGGAGATTATTTACTAGCGATTATTATTAGAGTAGGCAGGATGGAAGCTAAATTATAGCACAACGAACAGTGCCAGGGTGGCGAGGGCCTTGAAGTAATAATGAATGCAGACCACTTATTCAAAAAAGGTCAGTTGGGAGGGAAACATAAGAAACAGAAGGGTCCATGTGCTGCCTGTAACTTCAAAAGGCAGTAGCAACAAACCAGAAGATAAAAGGGGCAAGTTATCAGAGAGGCTGAAAACACCATCTGGGGACTGCTGAGTATGCAAGGTCTTAGAGGAGGTAGGAGAGGCATCGGCCTTGGCAAGGCAGAAAGACACACTGTCCCCTGAGAGACAGACAAATGGTGAGCGGATGGATCAGAGGGAGCCTAGCTCAGGAAGCTCAGGCTTGATTGACTCAGTAAAGGGTATATACATCTGCTGAGAGAGAAAAAGGGGGATTTTTAAAAAGTGGAAACTTTACAGTAGTCCCTGAGATAAATCTACAGGGATTTCAACGAGAGACGGAATACGGACCACCAAGTAGGGAATACCATAACAATGCTCTAAGAACAGCCACATCCAGAGATGATAGCTTCCCAAACGATTTGGCAAAAAGAGGCTACTTACATGCTTTAGGTGCAGGTGTGCCTGGCTGGCAATATCATATACCACATCTCTCACATTTTTATCTTGCTTCTCCCGTAGAAAATCCTCTTGTGAAACACCATGCTGTGTGGGGAAATATACGTTATATTAGGAATGGAAAAGCACAGTTAAAACTAACTTAGCTCAAGAAAACAGGTGATAGAACAGTATAATGCCTATTTTATTTTTAAAAATATATGTATGTGTACAAATATGTGTGTGTGTGAATACACAGACACACATACACACGCACACTTCTGGAAGAATATGCAACAAGATGTTAATTAACAACAGTTGTAGGTAGGACAAAAATATAAAAGCAAGACAATAAACAAATTTAAAAGAACAGACAATAATGAATCTCATACAGAAAACCAAGTTTTCATATACAATATTCTTTTTTAATGGATTACTTCCTCCTTTAAAATAAAGAGCACGCTAAGGTGAACACTAGGAACCATTACTGTAATGGCTCGGAAGGGAGCAAGGCATCAACACGAAGCCACACCAAGTGAGGTCCTCTGGAACTCCTTACTCACAGCTCCACCACAGACCTCAGACACCTGACTGACACAATTCTGACCTGATAACTCTGAGCAAAAAAGCAATAAGCATTCCAAATCAAAACAACACTAAGATATCACCTCATGCCCGTTAGAATGGCTATAATCACCAAGACAAAAAACAACAAATGCTGGAGAGGATATGGAGAAACAGGAACCCTCATACACAGCTGGTGGGAATGCAAACTGGTTGGTACAGCCTCTATGGAAATGGAGGTATGGAGATTCCTCAAAGAATTAAAAATAGAAATACCCTATGATCCAGCTATCCCACTACTTGGAATCTATCCAACGAACCTGAACTCAACAATCCAAAGAGGCTTATGCACCCCTACGTTCATTGCAGCATTATTCACCATAGCCAAGAAGTGGAAGCAACCCAAGTGTCCCCCGACTGATGACTGGATCAAGAAGATGTGGTATATATATACAATGGAATACTACTCAGCCATAAAAAAAGACAAAATCGTCCCATTTGCAACAACATGGATGGGCCTAGAGGGTATTATGTTAAGTGAAATAAGCCAGAAAGAGAAAGACAAACACTGTATGCTCTCACTCATATGTGGAATACAAACAAACACATGGACAGAGAAAACTGTATTGTGGTTACCCGGGGCAATGGGGGTGGGGGGTGGGCACAAGGGGTGAAGGGAGACATGTATATGGTGATGGACAAACAAAAATGTACAACCCAAAATTTCACAACGTTATAAACTATTAAAACACCAATTAAAAAAAAAGCAATAAGCATTCGTTTCAAAGCAGTTACTTGAACAGACTAAGCAAAGAACCAAGAGATGACATCCCCATATATCCCTGAGGTAAATGATTAGAGGGCACAAATGACAGCCTTACCAGCATACAAATATCCATGGGAAGGAACACCCTTCTTCTGCTTCCATGATACGGCGTTGCTCTCAAGCAAGTGACAATGCCTTGTGCTTTTCCAATGTGACTCGCGGCATGATCTGCATGGAGATCCTTTATACCTATGATTTTAGAAATTAGACAACAGGGCTGCTCTTTTCTCTTTAAATGCAAAACTAATCAATAGAAGCAGCTTGGAGAAATTACTTAAACATGTAAAAGTAGGTGTTTATCCTATGTTTTATATCTGAAAAACAGGATTTATGAGAGCAAAACGGCACAAAGACAGACAGGTTGACCGTTTACCACTAAGAGGTTTCTGAATCTCAACTTTTATATAAAAGAGTTTTCTTGGGGTCGGACCAGTGGCTTAGCGGTTAAGTGCACGCAGTCCGCCACTGGCGGCCCGAGTTTGGATCCCGGGCGTGCACTGACGCACCGCTTCTCTGGCCATGCTGACGTGGCGTCCCATGTACAGCAACTAGAAAAATGCGCAACTATCTACTGGGGCTTTGGGGAAAAAAAAGGAGGAGGATTAGCAATAGATGTCAGCTCAGAGCCAGTCTTCCTCAGCAAAAAGAGGAGGATTGGCACGGATGTTAGCTCAGGGCTGATCTTCCTCACCAAAAAAAAAAAAAAAAAAGAGAGAGAGTTTTCCTCAGACTACAGCACACCAAAGACACATTTGGAATTTTAATCAGCTATGTGGAAAAACATTACAAGTCTTCCATTTCTTCTCCTCAATGCAATTTCCATATGACCTCATTTTAAGTATATGCTTAACAAACATTTTGCTCTTTGCTCCCTCCTTTCATTGTGCTAGCAAACATGTCACCAAGTGTGCAGGCAGAACAGGCCTGGGAAACTCAACACGGACTTGTGTTATTCCTTTAGGGTGACATAAAGATATATTACTTTCTTCATAAGAGATGGTATTGCCCTTGGCCCAAATAATTTCCTCATTACAATAAGACCTCACCAACTTAGAACAAAGTCAGATGAGGAAAAATATCATCTAAATTACTTATTTAAAAAAAAAAAAAGGGGCTGGCCCCGTGGCTTAGTGGTTAAGTGCACATGCTCCGCTACTGGCGACCCGGGTTTGGATCCCAGGCGCGCACCGACGTACCGCTTCTTCGGCAAGGCTGAGACTGCGTCCCACATACAGCAACTAGAAGGAGGTGCAGCTATGACATACAACTATCTACTGGGGCTTTGGGGAAAAAAAAAAGGAGGAGGATTGGCAATAGATGTTAGCTCAGAGCCAGTCTTCCTCAGCAAAAAGGAGGATTAGCGTGGATGTTAGCTCAGGGCTAATCTTCCTCAAAAAAAAAAAAAAAGAAAGAAAGAAAAAGAAAACTCTCATAAAAACTTTTAGAAATGCAGTTTTATTTCTTCCACTTTTTAATTTTTTTACATGGGGAAGTATTATCGACAGAGAAGGAAGAGTCAGGCCACAGGCCTTCCAAACTGTAGGAAATGCTATTATAAAAAAGTAAAATCAGGGCCGGCCCGGCGCCGTGGTGGTTAAGTTCTCGTGCTCTACTTCGGTGGCCCGGGGTTCGCAGGTTTGGATCCCAGGTGCAGACCTACGCACTGCTTATACTGTGGCAGCATCCCATATAAAGTAGAGGAAAATGGCCACAGATGTTAGGCCAGGGCGAATCTTCCTCAGCAAAAAAGAGGACGATTGGCAACAGATGTTACCTCAGGGCCAATCTTCCTCAAAAAAAAAAGTAAAATCATCTGCAATTCCCAGATTATTAATTACAGTATTCCCATGAGGTAGCTCAAGTACTTTTATGAGAGCCTGAGAATTCTGATTAGTCTGCACTCCACAGAAAGACATATATTCTTCTTCTTGCTCAAAAAAAAAATGTTTTTCCTTTATAGACAGTGCAAAGAAAAGCTTCAGTGTTAAACTGGTTAGCTTGTCAAATTATGAAAGAGTGAAGTCTGAAAGGTATTTTCTTTGAAAACGAGAAATAGAAAATAGAAAAAAAACTTACTCAGTACTTCTAGTGTTAAATAAAGAAGAGAGCTCTGTGTGTTTTCAGCATAACTTTCCAGTTCCTGGATATTACGATAAGCTTTGTCATCCAAATTTTTTTCCTACAGTCAAACAAAATGCAAATAAAGTTTGCTAAATTGTCAATATTTTATAAAGAAATGGCACTATTTTTTGCCCTAAAGAATTCAATAAAAAATAAAAATATTTAGTATATATTTAGTATACAATAAGATTAAAATAAAACTAAAGTATTGAAGTCTTACACATTCAATACTTACAAATCACCCCTCAAAATAATACCTCAGGAATAATCTCAATGCACAAAACATCATGGACATTGTGTTGGCTTAATTTTTAATTCCTTTAAACCCCAATTTCACCTAAATTTTTAATTTCTTCTAAAGCCCTATCATGAAAAACTGACTTAACTGAGCTCTTACTTAAGCACTTTAGACATTATCTTCTTAATCCTAATAATGCCCTCCAAAGACAAGGAATTAATACTTTTTCCATTCTACAGATGAAGAAACTGAGTCATGGGCACATTAAGCAATATGCCTAAGGTCATATAGCTAATAAATGATGGGGATAGGATTCAAATCCATACATTTTGACTGTTAAGCCCATGCTCTTAAGAAAGAAAACGTGCCTAGAAAAAGAAAGGAGATCATAATCAGATGTCACCCCCAAAAGGAAACCACGCTCAATCAAGTAACAGGGTTGATTACCCGAACATATTATATTTGAGAAACAGAAAAATGTAAATCATAGAGCAAGAACATCTAGCCACTTTTATAATAATACATTTACAAAAACTCTATTGCCAAGGTAATACCCTCCTGCCTCCTTTTTTCCAATCAGGAGAAAATGGCACTAGCAATGATCCCAGGAAAAAAAATATGTCCAAATCTTTCACATTTTTAAAAATTGAGACATAATTCACATACCATAAAATTTACCCTTTTAAAATATACAATTCAGTGTTTTTTAGTATGTTCACAAAGTTGTGCAACTATCACTACTATCTAATTCCAGTTGTGCAACTATTACTACTATCTAATTCCAGAATGTTTTTATCACCTCAAAAAGAAATCCCATATCCATTAAGCAGTCACTTCCCATTTCCCCCTCCCCTCATTCCCTGGCAAATCACTAATCTACTTTCTGTCTCCATGGATTTGTCTGTTCTGGACATTTTATAAAAATGCAATGATACAATATGTAGCTTTTTGTATCTGGCTTCTTTCAATTAGCATGTTTTCAAGGTTCATCCATGTTGGAACATCTATCGGTACCTCATTCTTTTTAATTGGAGAAATTATTCATAATATTCCAATGTATGGATATACCACATTGATGTTTATTCATTCACTGATAGACTATGGGTCGTTCCCACTTTTGGACTATTATGAACAATGCTGCTATGAACATCTGTGTACAAGTGTTGTGTGGACATGTAAGTTTTCATTTCTCTTGGGCATAAACATGGGAGTGAACTTGCTGGGTCCACGGTAACTCTATGTTTAACCTTCTGAAGAACTGCCAAACTGTTTTTCCAAAGTGGCTGCATTATTTTACATTTCCACCAGTGATGTATGAAGGTTTCCAATTTCTCCACGTCCTCACAAACACTTTTATTGATTGTCTTTTTTATTATAGCATCCTAATGGTGTGAATTGGTAGCTCATTGTGGTTTTGATGTGCATTTCCCTAGTGAGAATATGCTGAGTATCTTTTTAGGGGGTTATTGGTCATTTGTTTGTCCTCCTTGGAGAAATGTTTACTCAAATCGTTTGCCCATTTTTAAATTGGGTTGTCTTTTTATTGTTCAGTTGTAAGAGTTCTTTACATATTCTAGATACAAGTCCCTTATCAAATATACAACTGGCAAACATTTTCTCCCATTTTCCTATATTGTTTTTTCACTTTCTTGAAGTTTTTAATTTTGAATAAGTCCAATTATCTATTTTTTTTTATTGCCTATGCCTTTGGTATCATATTTAAAAAATCACTGCCTAACCTAAAGTTACAAAGATTTATACCTATGTTTTCTCCTAAGAATTTTACAGTTTTAACTCTGACATTTAGGTCTTTGATCCATTTTGAGTTAGTTTTTGTCTACGGTGTGATGTAGGAGTCCAAACTCATTCTTTTGCTTGTGGGTATCCAGTTGTACCAGCATTATTTGTTGAAAAGGCTCTTCTTTCCCCCTGAATTATCTTCACACCCTGGTCAAAAATCAATTGACTATAAATATATGGGTTTATTTCTGGACTCTCAATTCTATTCCATTGATCTATATGTCTATGCCATGCCAATACCACACAATTTTATTACTATAACTTTGTAGTTAAGTTTTGAAATCAGGAAATGTGAGTCCTCCAACCTCGTTCTTCTTTTTCAAGACTGTTTTGGCAATTCTGGGTCCTTCGCATTTCATTATGAATTTTAGGATCAGCTTTCCAATTTCTGCAAAGAAAGGCAGCTGGAAGTTCTATAGGGATTGCACTGAATCTATAGATCAATGCAGGGAGATTGATCCCAGTCCTTTACTTTTAAATATCCCTCTCTACAAATGCCAAATGTTATTTAACACTAAACAAATAAGATATCTTTGTCTTGAGTGCTCTAATTTTCTTCACCTCATAAAAACAGAAGACACCTGAAAAATAGATTTTCTTAATGCTAATTAACTCTGTAGACCAACAGACCAATTTTTTAAACGTTGAAGTCATTATCTCTCACTTTGGCTTATATGATTACTACTATAGCCTATGGTTATTAATAGATTGTATCCAAATAAACTAAGTAAACTCACATTTTCAAGGCAACAGTATGTGATAAGTATCAGGCCAATGAGGACACTGAGCCGACAACGTGTCAGAAAGATTACACAAGTTAGCACAGGCCATAGAGCAATGTGCACGCTTGGTTGGAACTAGAATTTAATTCAAAGAACTTAGTATAGGATTCCATTCACTTGAACTATCCGACTTCCCTGGTTTCCTCTACTATTTGGACAGAGATCCAAGTACTGGTGTACATAAAGGTATGTGTATAACTACTCAAGTTTTGATGATATTAGGGAATTACCTGTAATTTTTTAAGCAATGATAATCATACTGTGATTATGTTTTTTAAAATTTTTTATCTTTTCAAGATACATATATATTTGCAGATGAAATGATATGATGTCTGGGGTTTACTTTAAAATAATCCAATGGGGCTTGGTGAGGGGAGTTGGTAGAATATTTATGAAATAAGATTGGACATGTTTATCACTATTAAAGTTGGGTGACAGATACATCAAAATATATTACACTATTCTCTCTACTTTTGTATAAGTCTGAAAATTTCCATTTAAAAAAACGAAAATAGGGCCGGCCCTGTGGCTTGGTGGTTGAGTGCGCGCGCTGCGATGCTGGTGGCCCGGGTTCGGATCCCGGGTGCGCATCGAGGCACCACTTCTCCGTTCATCCTGGGGCCGGGTCCCACATACAACAACTAGAAGGATGTGCAGCTACGACACACAACTATCCACTGGGGCTTTGGGGGGGAAAAATAAAATAAATAAAATCTTTAAAAAAACGAAAATAGCAGAGTGTGGGTGTGCACACCCATGCCTCTCCCTGGGTGCCTGTCTCTGCCTGTCTGTCTCAAGGTGAAGGGGCAGAGGGCTGAGGTGGGCGGCATGCAGTGGAGAATGGATAAAATGGCACAGTTCTCTAAAATTTTCCTTCCTCCAAAATATAATACACATATTAAAATATTTCCTCCCTGGAGAATTAGCTTAAGAATTAAAAAGGAAGAAAAAACTTAAGACTTCAGCAATTTCAACTTACTCTTTCATCAATGATTTTCATAAGCCATCTTTTAGTCAGATTATGTCTTTTGACAGCCTAAAAAAACAAGAGTGTTGTAAGTTTTTACAAAGTACTAGAAATGACTTCTGCAGATCTCAATAAAGTAAACAAACCAAATACAAAACTAGGTAAGGGAACATTTGTCGTAACTCATCACCAGATGGACAATTGTGTTAAAGAAATATCAGGGAAAAAGCAAATGTCCCTAGAAAACATTTCAAAATATTTCCAAGTAAAGATAATATGTCCAAAACTTTTCCACTAGCCTATCTTTTCTTCCTATACATTAGTAATCTAGTGATTCTACCTTCGAAACAAGAATTAAACGCCGAGCTTCTGTTATGTGGTGGGCTCTGCCTTCTAGGCCTGCCTATGACACACACTTCCCCCAGGATAGAGAGTCCATGTAGCAAAACCACCACTCCTCCAAAAATGAAGAGCAGCTGAAAGCCCAAAGAAAATAATCTACAGGGTGCAGTGTTATCTTAACAAGTGAGACACTCCAATAGGAAAGAACACACCTAGTGCCCAGATCTTTGTCTCTAATACCATTCTCCCCAAAGCAAACAGGGCTAGAAAAATGGGTGATTCCAGAGCCAGAGCAAGGGAAAGTCAGAATGATACCAGAATATTTTATTGTGCCAGAAAATAGAAAGTGCTCAAAAAACTGACGGGGGTGCACGTCATAAGGACATAGGAGCCAGTTTGAAGGGGCTCCCACTGTCCAAATCTGGGACAGTTTGAACTCCAGAATAAGTATAGTAACGAATTACAAACTACTGGAAAAAACAGGAATTCATGAGTCCACACCAATAATTAATAAACAAATAAATAAATATAGGAGATCGAGAACTTGTCCTCATAGCAGAATGCCAAAAGCCAACTGGTAATGCGGACAGAGTGCTCGAGTTTGGAAATTATCATTTTATAGTCATAATAGTAAAGATTGAATCAGACAAGAACTATCAATAAATGTTAAGTTTAGGGGGAAATTGATGAGGAGCAGGATATTTGCATAGTCTTAAAGCTGATTAGTTGCAAGAGGAATTATATTTAAACAGTGGGAAAACCAGGCAACATCTTGACTGGGTGATGAAAATGAACAATGCCAAGAAAGCACAGATGGACAAAGTGTGCCTCCAGATGTGATACCCTGAGAAGAACATACCACCCATGCAGTATTCTGGCCAAGACTGCATAAACCAAATCTAATCATGAGAAAACATCATACAAATCCAAAACAAGGAATGTTCTAAAAAAAGTGAGGGGCTATACTCTTCAAAAATGTCAATGTCATAGAAGACAAAGAGAAACTACAGAAATGGTCCACATTAAAGTAGGCTAAAGAGACATAACAACTAAATATCTGACCCGAGACTGGATCCTATACTGGAGGGGAAAAATACCATAGTGGATAGTATTGGGTCAACTGACAAAATTGGAATATAAATGGAAAATTAGGTAAAAGTGTCAGACCAAAGTTAAATTTACAAAAGTCAATAACTGTTCCGGTTATATAAGAAAATATTAGGAAATACTCACTAAAGTACTTAGGGATAAAGGGCCATGATGTATGTAACTTACACTCAAATGATTCAAAAAAAAATTACGAGTGTGAAAATACACACACACACATAGAGAGAGAGCACATATGCACACGTGAGTGAGCACTGCACAAATGAGTAACAAATGGGATAAAATGTTAACAACACGTGAATCTGGATAAAGGGTAAAGTGTTCTTTAAATTTTGTAACCTTTCTGAAAATTTGAAATTATTTACAAATAAGTTTTAAAAACACAGTTTTCTTGCCAACACTAAGTATATTTTCACAATAAATAAACATGGCAGTGAAACAAAGTCTTTGGAATATCCTATACTTGAAGACTCTAAGATGTGACTGATAATAAAATGCATAGGCTAGCACGCTCATCGACACACATTTATGTGACAAAGGGTGGAAGCACGGAGAACAGAGCCCACTTTGCCTGGCAGAAATCTAACAGAAGCTAAAAGGGCTGCATGGAGTTGGTTCCGGGTACTCAGCACTACTACTATTACCCAGCAGGACTCCCTAGAGGCCTTTCTCCCCAATCCCAGGAACCAGCCTGGGAATCCTCAGTCATTACAGAGTCCTGATCTTGTTTTATTTTTTACGAGTCTGAGTGGGGTGGGGCATGTTTGATCTTTGTAACCACACCATCAAGCACCATTCTTGGAACATAAAAGTACTTTAAAAATATTTAGTCACTAAAAAGTCAGATTCCTGGGGCCGGCCCAGTGGCACAAGCGGTTAAGTGCACGCATTCTGCTTCGGTGGCCCGGGGTTCAAGGGTTCTGATCCCGGGTGCACACCGCTTGTCACACCATGCTGTGGCGGCGTCCCATGTAAAGTAGAGGAAGATGGCCACAGATGTTAGCTCAGGGCCAATCTTCCTTGGCAAAAAAAAAAGAGAAGGATTGGCATTGGATGTTAGCTCAGGGCTGATCTTCCTCACCGAAAAAAAAAAAAAAGTCAGATTCTATTTACTCAAGGCTGAGACTATAACAGGTGTAGTTCCTTGGCCACAAAATATAGCTCTTCTGTCTGCTTCTGAAGGAAATCAGAGATCAAGGTAAAAAATAAATATTTATAAGAAATATAAAACCTGCTGAATAAAGTATCAAGAACTTTGGAAATAGAAGCCACATAGAATAAAAACCTGGGCTATATACATAAATTCAAACTGCACTAACATTAATACACAGAGAAATGGAGAAGACCATATCAAATGTATAAGAAATCATGGATATTCAACTATTTTGTACCAAAAAGCACCAACGAAACACGGCGGCAGGAAAGTGCTCTCTGGACAACACACTGTCACTGGTTCCCTATCTCATCTTCTAAAGGAGCTGACACTCCCGAAAGAACCAATGGAAAGTTTCAGTGGACAGGGGCACAACAGCACATGCTCCAGCAGAATGGAGAACATGCAATGGGGACAACTGCTCTGAACACTGCCTGCTTCTTTCAAATATTCGTATTAACCTTCAACACCAGTCACATCAGAATGCTGGACAACATCAATCATCAAGATTCAAGCAGCTATTAAAACTGGAAAAATTGGCATACATGTAAACATTCTGTAATTCAGATATGTCTTCTGGTTTTGTTTTGTTTTTTTTTTTTGCTGAGGAAGATTTGCCCTGAGCTAACATCTGTTGCCAATCTTCCTCTTTTTGTATGTGAGCCGCCAGCACAGCATGGCCACTGGCAGACCAGTGTTGTAGGTCCACACCCGGGAACTGAACCAGGGCCGCCAAAACGGAGCGTGCCGAACTTAACCACTAGGCCACCAGGACTGGCCTGTCTTCTGATTTTTTTTAAGAGAAGCCAAGGGAAGATAAATTTGTGTTAAAGGAATCTCAGATCTTCCATATTTCCTGACAAAGGCCAGAAACTTCAATGCAAGTCTTAGCATAAACCTCTACTGCAGTCAAGTTTGTGTATAAAATAATAAATAGAAAGAGTTTCTGATTTCACAGAAACTTTTCTCTAAACTGAGTCACCTAGGTCAAGGTTCTAGAAGTGGGACAAATAGAGACAAACAACTAATCTAATACTCACAGCTTCCCATCCACTTTTTCTTCTCAGTCCCTGGTGGGGAGAGAGGGCCTGGCTTTCCATCCTTACTGGGGCTCTGTGAAGTCAATCTGGGGCCCAGAAATGGGGCCTGCCTCTGCTGGCACGCAGACCTGAGAAGAGGTGTACCACTGTCAAGCCTGTCAGGGGCTCCTGTTATAGAAACTGTCTTGTGGCACTATCATATTACAATGGGGATACAGATCAGTGACGAACGACACCTAATTCCCTTCCTCCGTTCATAGTTTAGCATATTTCTAAACTCTGCATGGCTGTTTATGAATGAGGGGTCCATATAACTGCTTTAATGTAAACCATTTACTACATACATCTAGCTATACAAATAATACTCTAGTCCACAGGTTTCCATTCTCTAATACCTAAAATTTATCAACGAATAAGCAATTCTATCAAACCAGACAAAGCAGTTTTAGATTTGTGTCTGGACGATGGTGGGAGCAAGTCTCCCTTCACAAAAGATCAATACATGTTTTTCTACAGCCCAGAATATGGATTAAAGCACTGAGATAAGGAGCTGCTGGGCACACAGAACAGAAAACCTACCGGCCAGTGCCTCAAAATTTGTAGGGTTTAAATTCTGCAACCAGGGCTGGCCCGGTAGCGCAAGCAGTTAAGTGCTTGCGCTCCACTGCAGCGGCCCAGGGTTCGCTGGTTCGGATCCCAGGCGCGCACCGACACATCACTTGTTAAGCTGTGCTGCAGCGGCATCCCATATAAAGCAGAGGAAGATGGGCACGGATGTTAGCCCAGAGCCAGTGTTCCTCAGCAAAAAAAAAAAAAAAAGAGGAGGATTGGCAGATGTTAGCTCAGGGCTGATCTTCCTCACCAAAAAAAAAAAAATTCTGCAACCCAAGGTGTAGAAAATAAATATGTAATTTATAACATAAAGAGACCAGATTCCCTTTTTTTTCCTTTAATAAAGAAATACATCAAAGATCTGTGCAAATTATCGGCAGATGATTTTTAATTCATTTATCAAAACTAACATAGACCTGAATATTACACAAGCCTAAGAATATTTTCAGGATAGATTCCCCATTGCCACTATCCAAATTGTATGCATCAGAAGTATGCTCAAATAACATTCTTACAAATTAAAAGCAGTATTTTTCTTTTACCTTCCACAATTCAATGGCCACAGGCTGGTGTGGTGGATTGTCACAGTATATATCGTCCACAGTTTTCCTCCAAAACTGCATTCGCATCAGTCCAATTGTTTTCTCAGAGACTGAGTCCTTAACCTGTAAACAGGGTTTAAAAACTTTAATAAATGCTGTTTACAGTCTCAAAAGTCAATATTCGTGACTTCATAATCACATAATTCAGCCAAAAACAAGTTTAACTCTATACATTTCAATTTTCCCTTGAAGTTATGTATCAGTTAAATCATTGGCATTATGAGTTTCCTAAGTAAAAGCCACAAATTATTTGTTACTTATTCAAAAATATTTTTGGGGCCAGCCTGGTGGTGCAAGGAGTTAAGTGCGCGTGGTCTGCTGCGGCGGCCCAGGGTTCGCCAGTTCGGATCCCAGGCGCACAGTGACGCAGCACTTGTCAGGTCATGCTGTGGCAGGCGTCCCATATAAAGTGGAGGAAGATGGGCATGGATGTTAGCCCAGGGCCAGTCTTCCTCAGCAAAAAAAAAAAAAAAAAGAGGAGGATTGGCAGATGTTAGCTCAGGGCCCATCTTCCTCACCAAAAAAAAAAAATATTTTCAAGCATTCAAAAATAGGCAATATTCTTCTAGAAATAAACTGCAAGAAAAAAACAGAGAGGGAGGGAGAATATTTAGATTAAAAGAAATTTAAGAGATAGATCCACCAGTTGCAACATGTGAACCTTATTTGAATCCTGATTTGAAGAGAGATACAATTGGGAAAATCTGAACACTGGATGTTTAATGATATTAAGGAACTACTGTTAAATTTTTAATGTATGACAATGCTATTGTGGTTATTTTTTCAAAGTGAGTTATCTTTTAGAGATATATACTGAAATATTCACAGATGGAAATAGTTACAAGACTTACTTCAAAACAACCCGGAAGTGGGGATGCAGTGGGTATGGACAGAGACGGAAAAACAAGATTGGCTCTGAGTTAGTAACAGTTGCAGCTGGGTGATGGGTATATAGGGGTTCATTATACTACTCTCTCTAATTCTATATTTGAAATTTTCCATAATAAAAAATTTTTTAAAAATAAGTAGAAGAAAAACAATCCTCACTAGGTTAGTAATACTAAAAATATTTTTAAGTCTGAAGATAACCGAGGAAATAGAACCAGGGGCTTTTTAGAGGAGGCGGATAAGGAACCAACATTTATCAAATTTATCAAATGTCTTCCAGGCCCTGTGCTAAGTAATGCCCCAGAGATTATCTGATCACAGTCCTCACAACAAACTCACGGGGTCATTACCAATACGGCCATTTTACAAATACAGAAATTATGGCTCAAAAAGGTAGTAGTTTATCCCATGCTCTGCATACTCACAGCTCTTATAACCATAAGGATATGCAAAAGATTATGGGTGAGAGGAGGGGTTGACTGTAAAGGGGTATATGAGGGAATTTTTTTGGTTGATGAAATTGTTCTGTATCATGACTACTGTGGTGAATACGTGACTCGATGCATTTTTAAAAATCTATAGAACTGCACACCACAAAAAGTGAATTTTACTATATGTACATTTAAATGAACTGATTCAGGGCCGGCCCCATGGCTTGTGGTTAACTGCGTGCGCTCCGCTGCTGGCGGTCCGGGTTCGGATCCCAGGCACGCACCAACGCACCGCTTCTCCAGCCATGCTGAGGTCGCGTCCCACATACAGCAACTAGAAGGATGTGCAGCTATGACATACAACTATCTACTGGGGCTTTGGAGGGAAAAAAATAAATAAAATCTTTAAAATAAATAAATAAATAAATAAATAAATAAATTAACTGATTCATTCATTCACTAAGTAATTTTTAAAAAGAAAATCTTCTTTTTAGACTGTCTCCCTGACTCACAACTGATTAAGAATGGCGTTAGGGGGCCGGCCCCGTGGTTTAGTGGTTAGGTGTGTGCGCTCCACTGCTGGCGGCCGGGGTTCGGATGCCGGGCGCACACCGACGCACCGCTTCTCCGGCCATGCTGAGGCCGTGTCCCACATACAGCAACTAGAAGGATGTGCAACTATGACATACAACTATCTACTGGGGCTTTGGGGGAAAAAATAAATAAAATTTGAAAAAAAAAAAAGAAAAAAGCATGAACTTTTAAAAAAAAAAAAGAATGGCGTTAGGTTCAGGCAAGAATCACCAATGTGTGCTAAATCTAAGAGGTAAATTATTTTTTAATTGAGATATAACGCATATATTGTGAAATGATCACAATAAGTCTAGTTAACATCTTCACCACACATAGTTACAAACTTTTTTCTTGTGATGAGAACTTTCAAGATCTACTCTCTGAGCAACTTTCAAACATACAATACAGTGTTATTACCTATATTCACCATGCTGTACATTACATCTCTAGGACTCATTTATTTTATAACTGGAAGTTTGTACCTTTTGACCCCTTTCAGCCATTTCACCCACCCCCTAACCCTCCTCTCTGGCAACCACCAATCTGTTCTGCTGTATCTAGGAGCTTAGGGGTTTTTTGGTTTGTTTTGTTTTGAGATTCCATATATAAGCGAGATCATAAGGTATTTGTCTTTCTCTGTCAGACTTATTTCACTTAGCATAATGCCCTCAAGGTCCATCAATGTTGTTGCAAATGGCAGGATTTCCTTCTTTTTTATGGCTGAGTAACATTACACTGTATCTATATACCATATTTTTTTTATCCATTCATCTGTTGATGGACACTTAGGTTGCTTCTATATCTTGGCTATTGTAAATAATCCTGCTATGAACGTGGGGGTACAGATATCTTTTTGAGTTAGTGTCTTTGTTTCCTTCAGTTAAAAACCCGGAAGTGGAATTGCTGGATCATACGGTAGCTCTATTTTTATTTTTTTGAGGAACCTCCATACTGTTTTCTATAGTGACTGCACCAAGGGTTCTCTTTTCCCCACATCGTTGCCAACACTTGCTATTTCTTGTCTTTTTGATAATAGGCATTCTGACAGGTGTGAGGTGATATCTCATTGTGGTTTTGATTTGCATTTCTCTGATCATTAGTGATATTCAACAACTTTTTACATACTTCTTGGCCATCTAGGAGGTAAATTTTGATGAGGACCATGGTCTTAAAATGTCTCCTTAGAGTGCTTATTAACAGCAAGGAAAAAATATCAACACGTTGACTGGTGACCAAAATTAATATCACCAATAAGAGGCAGATGGACATTTCATACCTCCTTATGATTCCCTGAAAAGGACATACACCACTTAGGTAGTAAATACCAGGCTAGGAATACATAATATAATCATAAGAAAACATAAAACTCCAAACGAGAAACATTCTATTTTTAAAAAGGAACAGTATTGTTTAAAAAATGTTAATGTCATAAAAGACAAAGAAAGGCTGTGGAAATGTTCCAGATTAAAGGAGGCTAAGGAAAACTAAATGCGATATACGATGCTAGATTAGATCCTTTTTTCCCAGACGGGGAAAAAAATGCCATAAAGGACATTATTGGGTTATTTGACAAAACTGCAAACCAGATGGTAAATTAAAGTATTGTAACAATGTCAAATTTACTCAAATTGATAACTGCACCTTGGTTATGTAAGAGAATGTTCTTATTCTTATGAAATACACACTCAAGATTATAGGGATAAGAGCCATGGTATAATCAAGTTACTCTAAAATGATTCATAGAAAGAAGAGTGTGTGAACATACATATACACATATATATACAAATATATACATATGTACAGAGAGATAAAATGATAAAGCAAATGGGGCAAAACATTAACAACAGGGTTTATGAGTATTCTTTGTACTATTCTTGTGTGTGTGTGTGTGTGAAATTATTTCCAAATAAAAAGTGGTTTTGTCTTTAACGGTCTTGGTGCTGGATGGATCTCTTAGCAATATTTAGTGTTGAGATCCCAGTGGCATATGGTCTGTCCTTAACACAGCATCAAAAGTAATCCTTATAAAACATGGCCAAGAGATAATGTCCTTCTCTGCTCAGAACCCTGCAATGGTTTCCCATCTCAGACTAAAAGCCAAGGGATTGCACGGGTCTCCAAGACCCTACCTTTCTGGCCCAGGTACCTCCAACCTAATCTCCTCCCACACTCCCCTCCCTCCTCTGCTGTACCACACAGGCCTTTTCTTTGAACATATCAGGCACACTTGTGCCTCAGAGCCTTTGCACTTGCTGTTCCTTCTGTCTAGAATACTCTTTGCCCACTCTTTTGCTTCCTTCAAATCCTTGCTCAAATGCCACCTTCTCAGCGAGGATTTTCCTGACCACCCTACATAAAATAGGAACCCCTGCTACACCCAGCCTTCCCTATCCCCTTTTCTCCACAGTACTTGTTTCCATCCAATACATTACACAGTACTTGCTTGTTCCTTGAGTGCAAGGACTTTGTATGTTTTATTCAATGCTACACTCCAGTACCTAAAACAGTGCCTAGCACATTTTAGACAATACTTGTTGAATGAACAAACAAAATTGTGTGTGCAAAAAAGCAACAAGATACTCCTACAAAGTGACAGAGAATTCAGGGGGAACCCTAAGAGTTTATTTATTAAAAATGGAATTTTAATCATTTTAAAGTTATGATGGAAGATCACAATGGGGTCTCTTTATTGCTAACGTGATTGACTTAAGATGCCGATGTGTAGTTTACACCTGAAAAAGGATGAGGTGAAAAAATATGGACCCATGACTTCTAGAAATACACCAAGGAAAAATAGAGTCCATTAGACTCTGCAGATTCATAGTGTCTAACCTCAATTGTGCCTCAGCACTATACTCACTTCTTTTTATTCGTTCCTAGTTCACTTCCTATCATATTCACTAGAGAAGCTACGTCAAAGCTTGCCACCCTCTTCAAGATTCCAAACCCTCCCCTGCTCCCTCACTCTCAATAACAGACCTCTCCATTTAATTTACTGAGATCAAGGCCACTCTACTTCAACTCCCTCATTTCCATCCTCCATTTCAATTTATGTTGAATCAGCACATGTTCTTTCCACTCTAAGAAAAAGAAGGGTCTCCTCTTCCTTTGTAATTCTTCAGACAAAAGTAAGTTAGTATGATCTAAGGTCTGCGTTTGCTATATTTGCTTCCATTACCCATTTTACAGTCAAGCTAAAAACTCAATTTAAAAAGTGCTTTAAACAACTGCCATATACATGTAAATTATGCAAATGTTAGAAAAGATAAGCAGTAATACTCTAATTAACCTATTCAATTAACAGACAAATGTGCAATGTTAATTGTGTAGTTTTATAATAACCTTAGAAAAAGAAATAAAAAATTCCAGAATGGAATTTCCAGAAACATTAAGTTCATTAGCTACTTTTATTTTTGGAATTCAATTGTTACGCCTAAATAGCAGAAGAAAGAAATCACCAGCAGAGACCTTAAACACATCTAACATACAAATTACAACTATATGTCTTTATTGTTCAGCATTAAACACATTATATCACCATATTTGCACATAATTTTTCAAGGTATTTTAATACCAGCCTGAGCCAGTTCCACATTGAAGGCTCTGAGTGCAAAAGCAGAGCTTCTGGATTCTGCAGGGAGCAGCAGGGAGCATAAATAGCCTTCATAATCTCGTTTCCTATAACAAACAGGCAAAAAAAGATAGTTACTTTTCACTTTCCAAACTGCACACAAAAAAATACTGACCAAAATTAACTGAAAACAAGACTTCAATTCAAAATAGGCCTACAACTTCTAATATTTTACACCTGTTTCTCTACAGTTACAAAAAAAAAGTAACTGCCCCCAATCCCAGACCAGTTAAAGAGAAGAAATAATCAATCTCTATCAATTTATTTTGACTTATATAGTACTTATAATTTTAATTGTTTCAGAATCACTTTGGTTTTAATAAGAATTCAAATGAGCGACAGAAGTAGAAATCAAGAAAACAGTTCTAGCAAGTATTGGTATGAACTCACGGTTTTTAATACACAGACAAATACATAGATAAGACATAAAGACAGAAAACAATATAGGGGTGTGTGTGGGGTGGTGAGCTCATGGGTACGCACACGCACTCACACATACTTACGTTTCCTAGTGGCATCTGCTGAGAGCCTAGAAGCAATGATAACCCCGTAAACCCCCAGTATCACTGAACACACCTAACGCCTAGATCTCAATTTCTAAATACCATCCTCCACTGAAAGAAAATAGGACTCCTCAGAGGAATGACCAAGTCCAGGGCTGCAGCAGGGGAAATACAAGATAAGCCTGAAACACCTTCTTGAGCAGAAAGTAAAGAAACATTCAAAGAATGGAGGGACTTGTCAAAATGACAAAGAAACTGGCTTGACAAAGTTCTCATTGGCCAAGTCTGGGATAATTTAAGCACCAAAAAAAATAGTGATAGTACCAGATTGTAACAGGACTCCATAAGTCCATACCAATATAAATTAATGAATAAATACAAAAAGAAGGAAAAACCTGACAACCAGTACAATGCCTACTGACAAATCTAGAAGACATGATGGAATCTTTTTTAAAAAATCATCATTTGATAACTATCAAAGTAATAATTGATTCAGGCAAAAATCATGTCTGAAAATGTTAAACAGGAAAAAGTTTGATAGAAACAGGATATACATAGTATTGAAGTATTTCCTCACAAAATATCTATTACTTACAAATTAACATTCTTATTAATTAAATTCAAGGGAGAAACCTGAAAGACATCTTTTCAACCAAGTAATAAAAAGTTCACACCACAGTAACAGAATAAATCAACACCATGTGTTACGATACTGATATGATACTGAGAAAAGCACAGCATTACTTCTGTAATATTCCTGCCCAAAACATATAAATCCTAAGGAAACATTAAATAAACCCAAATTGAGAGAGATTCTACAAACTGGCTTGTTCTTTTCAAAAAATGTCAAGCTCATGAAAGATAAGAAAAGACTAAGAAACTGTTCTAGACTGGAGAGGACTAAAGAGTTACAACAACTAAATGTAGCACATCATCCCAGATGTATGAAAGACATACTGGAATAATCAGCAAAATCTGAATGGAGTTTGTGGATGAGATGGTAATACTGAATCGATTTTAATATCCTGATTTTGTTGGTGGTACTATGGTTACATGGGAGAGAACCCTTGTGTATTAAGGAATATACACCAAAATATTAAGAGGGGTAATAGGGCATCATGTCTACATCTCATTCTCAAATGGTTCAGAATGTTAACAATGAGGGAATCTGCATGAAGAGTATATTGGAGATCTGTGTGCTATTCTGTAATTTTCACGTAAATTTGAAATTACTTCAAAATAAGAAGTTAAAAACATATAGTCCTTACTATATACATTCTAGGATGACTTAAGTATAAAGTACTTAGACTGCCTAATGACAAGGCTACTTTCATTGTACTACATTGGAACCTTATTATAACATTATTTCCTATAAAACAGTATTCAATATAAAATGAGTCCAATCTCATTCCATGGAGTTTAGGTACTGAAATTCAGACTACCCCACTTTTCAATTGGTTCACATTTTGTTGCGTGCCTAACAGAGAACTTAAACCGCTTCTAGCCACTCCCTTCACAATTTCTCCCAGCCTCCACACAAACAACAGAAAGAGATCATGAAGAGTAACGCTGCTATCACAAGACAGCTCTACGAAAAAATCTCACCATTAGCGGTTTCAGATACAAAATGGACAGTATGGGCAAAACAGCTCAACAGTTTATACTTTTAAATATATACAAATATAAATACTTTAAATTTTATTTTACTATAAACAGTCTCTGAACTTCAAAAGTGTTTACACTTGAAAGTTAATATGAAACAGTGAGAAAGCACTGAATAGAAATCAAAACTACAATCTTACTTCTGTCATTCAACTAGTTATTGACAGAAATGATACCAGCTATGTCTATTCTCTAATTTGCAAAATGAAGCTTGATAACCTACCTGTTTCATATCTCCCAAAAATAACTGAGATGTGAGGTAGTTCAAGTTTCTTATAGGGAAATGAAAATGAAATGAAGCTATAATAGAACTGTAACAACTCTTGAGAAATAAGATATTCTATACAGCTAAGGGTTTGCCCTATGAACAATTTTTTTTAAATTTTGGTTAGAAATTTTTCTAAACAATATTACCCACTTATTTAAGTGGCTAACCAAGGCCCAGTTACTTGAGAACTGTTCTAAATAGTGAGACATGCCATACTATGATGGCTTTATACAGCAACAGGGCCAATAACTTTCATTCATTCATTCATTCATTCAAACATTTATTCAGTGCCTACTATGTGCCAGGCACTGTGCTAGACACTGAAGATAGGTGTAGACTTCAGTGTGGTAGGGAGAGACAGACACATGAGAAATAAGCATATCTGGTGTTACGACTGCTATGCTAGTTCCATGGACCTGTACCAGTGAGGCACAAAGAAAGAAGTGGTTCCCCGGTGAGGCTGGAGGAGGATGGAAAACAAGTACACTTGCAGACATGACCAATAGCACTCCCTCACCTCCTTATTACAGCACTAATCCCAAAGCCTGGGGCAGCGTTCCTCAAAACCAAACCCCAAGAAGCCTATGTGAGAGATTAGGTGTGAGATTTTCCCAGGAACCTAGACGCCTAGGAGAGACCCGGCTGGCTACCCTGAAGTGATGGCCTGGTATCTTTTCTGGTATTTGGAGGCCTTGCATAACATACATGTCCAAAACAATTCTGCACAAATAATTTCAGAGGCCAAATCTTACAAAGATCAATGGACAATTAGAAACTAAAAGTTCTAATCTTCCTTTCGAGTTTCATTTTGTCTTTATTTTAAAACTATTTATTGAGCATTTGTTATGTGCCAGCATTTTTATATACATCATCACATTTACTCCTGATAACCAGGCTGTAAAGCAGGAGCAGAAATTCACAAACGAGGAAATAGCTGAATCTTTTTTTTTTTTTTAAAGATTTATTTATTTATTTTCTCCCCAAAGCCCCAGTAGATAGTTGTATGTCATGGCTGCACATCCTTCCAGCTGCTGTATGTGGGACGCGGCCTCAGCATGGCCGGAGAAGCGCTGCGTCAGTGTGCGCCCGGGATCCGAACCCAGGCCGCCAGTAGCGGAGCGCACGCACTTAACTGCTAAGCCACGGGGCCGGCCCGGAAATAGCTGAATCTTAAAGAGAGTAACTGTTCCAAGTGACAGAGCTAGAAGTAAGACACTCAGATCAGGTCTGCCTGCAAAATCCAGGCTTTTTAATAAATCTCTAGAGTCAACAGCCTCCATTCCACTCAAATACCAACATGGACAGATTACCATGTGTAAATATATATTTGATAAAAGCTGTCATATGATATCCATAGACTATTAGTGGAGGAATACATAAGAAATTAATAAGAGTGATTATTCACCTCTGGAGAAGAGTCAGGATACTACTGGTGTCAAAGAAAAATTGCACTGGACAAGGGTATGAGCGGTATACATTGTGTGTGTGTGTGTGTGTGTGTGTGTGAGAGGAAGATCAGCCCTGACTTTACATGGGACGCAGCCACAGCATGGCCTGACAAGCGGTGCATGTGTGCGCGGCCAGGATCCGAACCCTGGCCGCCAGCAGCGGAGCGCATGCACTTAACGGCTAGGCCACGGGGCTGGCACGAGTGATATACATTTTGATAACTCATTTTTGGGGGTTTTTTGGTGAGGAAGATTAGCCCTGAGCTAACATCTGTGCCCATCTTCTCTACTTTATATGTGGGACACCTGCCACAGCATGGCTTGCTAAGCGCGTGCGTAGGTCCCTGCCCCTTCCGAACCTGCGAACCCCGCTTCCCAGAAGCAGCGCGCGTGAACTGAACCACTACACCACCAGCCAGCCCAGTAACTTGAATTTTTTATCATCAAAAAATAACTTTAAGAGCTGGCCCAGTGGCACAAGCGGTTAAGTGCACGCGCTCTGCTGCTGGCCCAGGGTTCGCAGGTTTGGATCCCTGGCACGCACCAATGCACTGCTTGTCAAGCCATGCTGTGGCAGGGTCCCATGTAAAGTAGAGGAAGATGGGCAAGGATGTTAGCTCAGGGCCACTCTTCCTCAAGAAAAAAGGGGAGAATTGGCATCCGACGCTAGCTCAGGGCTAGTCCTCCTCACAAAATAAATAAATAACTTTAAAATATATAAAAGTAAATATAACCTTTTAGCAGTTTGGGCTTTTACAATTTTTAATGCCCTAATTTCCACTACTGCTATCTTGTTGCCCCTATAAATAATCAACAATAAGGGAGGAGAGGAACACCATAAGAAAGTGTTTAAATACAAAATAAAACGCTGAAATGCATGGGACTTTTATTGTGTTGTGCTACATTTTGCTAAAATAGGATTCACTGGATTTACTAGCCCAATCAAATCCAAGGTAGTATTCTAGCACTTCTCCGAAGTCCTGGAGCCGGGTACTTGGAGCCTTTTTACCACTGTTACGAATCAAGGGCAGCAAAAGGGCAGCGGGGGCTAAGCCATCTGTTGCCGCAGTCAGGCCTGGATTCCATGGCAGCCCGGAATCCCATGGAATCCCGGAGACCGGATTCATCCAACTTGACTCCACAAATGATTAACAGCAACTCCCATATGCCAGGCCTTTCGGTGTTACCAGGGCGAACAAATCGGGTCATCAAGCCCCCGACTTTATGAGGCTATTCTGCTGAACCTCAGGTAGATTCCCTCATCTCTCTAAACCTCCGTGTCCTCGTCTACTGAATGAGATAATACGGCTTATACTGTACTCACTGTGCCCTTGCTTTGTGCCAGGCATTGTTCTAAATGCTTTAATCCTCATAACTCTAAATTGTAGGTCTACCTTTGACCGTCACAATTGTAATGAAGATTAAGTAAATGACTTGTAAACTACTTTGCCTAGTGGCTGACAATTAAGGTCTCAGAGTTAGCTACTGTTGTAATTAAAATTAATTACTAATCGTCAAGTTTTAAAAGGCTAGGCATGCAAAACGTTTAATTAGGTAAACATTAAGGTTCAGGCAAAGTGACAGACAAGGAATTTTACCACCCTCTTGCAACGCGTGTGAAAGTTCCGGCTGCCTCAGTCCCCCACACACCCGCACCCGGAGCCAACCCGAGCGCACACGCAGCGGGCCGCCAGGAAGGCGCTGCTCCGCCCGCCGGCGGCGCCCCGACCTCCCGCCGGGGGCAGGCCGGGCTCGCTCACCGCAGCAGCTCCATGCAGTAGCCGTCAGTGCCTGAGGCGCCCAGTCCGCTGGCCGCCGCCACGCTCCGCCCCGACCCCGCGGGCCCCGGGAGCCGCCGCGCGCGCGCCCACAGGCCCCGGGGCGGCCGGCGGCGGCACAGGCCGGGAACGCCAAGTCCCAGCGGGCCCCACGCCGACCCCAGCGCGGAGGCCGCCATGACACCCACGCCGCATGCCCTCTGACCCCGCGCCGTCGGCGCGCAGCCACGCCCCGCCACGCCCCCAGCAGGTCCACCCGCGTGCTTCCAGGCGGCGGGAAGCGTCTCGGGACGGCGCTCCGAGGAGAGCCAGGTGTCGCTGTGGCCCTCGGCATCTGGGCCGTCGCCGCGCTTTTCTGCCTTGGTTCCAGGAAAGCCCCGCCTAAATCCAGTCAGTCCCGCCCAGGCTTCCCCCCTCCCTTCCCGGTCATAATGAGCATGTATGTATCAAGGTAGGAGGGTAGAGGAAATTTTAATTGACAGTTTACTAGCTTGATTTATAACTTTTAAATATTTATTCGCATGGTATGTGAGCCTCGTTTGGTACTGTTACTCTCAGGCCCATTATATTAGAGTTGGGTCTAGTTGCCACCAAGTGAACTGGTCCAAGCCAGCAGCTGCCGACATCGGGATCCCAGTGACACCTCCTGCCCAGATTTGCCCGAACTGTTCATGCTGCAGCCAGACTGGTTCTTTCTAAAATGTACATCTAATTGTGAGCCTTCCCTGCTTGACAACATTTACTGCGCACGTTAGATGATGCCCCTCGCTGATATGGCCTCTGTTTACCTTTCAGCCTCAACTCTGGCCATTCGCGTTTGTGACTCCAGCTTAATATTTCTCTTTACACCCAAAGGAGGGTACCCTGTTGTCTGGACCTAAGAACTCTAGCCAATTCACCCTGCTTTGGTGTTACTCCCTGACACTGCCTGTCTTTGGCCTATGCAGTAGCAGGACCTCAGTTCCCCCTGCATAACGTCGTCTCTTCCCTCTGGGCTTCTGTCATTTAGCTATGACAGACACACACTAGTGTTTTCAATACCACAGTTTAAACCTTATCCTTAAAAAAAAAAAAAAGAAATCACGCATCTACATCTCCAGTTCTGATCTCCTGCCCAGCTGGACTTTTCCACGTAGACATCTTGCCATTACTTCAAAGTCTACATGTGTAAAAACCAATCAAACTAATTCCTCTTCTTAGTCTCTTTATTTATCTAAACAGTGTCCTCCTCACAGTCAACCAGGGAAAACACTTGAGAGTCATCCTTACCTCTTTCTTGTTCTATGTCTAATGTAATCTAACAGTCAGATCCTATCAATTCTTTTTCTTTCACATACATCCATGGCAGCATAGCTGGTACAAAACTACCTGGATTCAGATCCTGGCTCCACCTGCTACTATCTTTGTGACCTTGGGTGACAGACTTACCTGTTCTTGTGCCTCAGATTCCTCACCTATAAAATGGACATAATAATAGAACCTACTGGGCCAGCCCTGTGGCTTAGCGGTTAAGTGCGTGCGCTCGTCTACTGGTGGCACGGGTTCGGATCCCTGGCGTGCACCGACGCACCGCTTCTCTGGCCATGCTGAGGCTACGTCCCACGTACAGCAACTAGAAGGATGTGCAACTATGAAGTATAACTATCTACTGGGGCTTTGGGGAAAAAAAAGGAGGAGGATTGGCAATAGATGTTAGCTCAGAGCCAGTCTTCCTCAGCAAAAAGAGGAAGATTAGCATGGATGTTAGCTCAGGGCTGATCTTCCTCACACAAAAAAAAACAAAAACAAAAACAAAAATAATAGAACCTACTTCATAAGGTTCTCATGAGAATTAAACGAATTAATACATTTAAGGCACTTGGGGCAGTGCCTGGCCCGTAATAGGCACTCAACACAAGTGGGCTCTGTAGGGACAACATTAAGAAAGACTTTTTATTTATTTATTTATTTATTTATTTTAAAGATTTTATTTATTTATTTTTCCCCCAAAGCCCCGGTAGATAGTTGTATGTCATAGTTGCACATCCATTCTAGTTGCTGTATGTGGGACGCGGCCTCAGCATGGCCGGAGAAGCGGTGCGTTGGTGCTCGCCCGGGATCCGAACCCGGGTGGCCAGCAGCGGAGTGCGCGCACTTAACCGCTAAGCCACGGGGCCGGCCCAAGAAAGACTTTTTAAAAGGACCAAAAAAGATTGCTGGTGTCTCAGTGGAAAGCTAGACATTGTCCAAGTTATCTGATTATGTGGGGTCTCTGTGCCTTTATTGTCTTTGAGCTATATTATAATTCTGCAAGTTGCAGAATATTGACGGTAATGCAGATGATTCTTGTTCATAAATATGCGAATTGTGTCCGCAGGAGATTCAGTTGCTTATTGTTCTATGGATATTGACCAGTTTTGCCAGTTTCGCATCTATTAAGCAGATTTACTTAAGCATTCCTGACTGCCTGTATATGTCTAGTACTTTGAATACTCCTTTGAACTGGTTGTAATATCTTCCTGGTTCTCTCAATTAATGAATTAAATGAAGTTTTTGACCTGTGTTCATTTTATATCTGTATGAGAGTCATTATACAATTTTGTTAAAAATTATTTTTTTACAGCTACCATTAGCTATTATAACTTCTCTTCCATTTTATTTCCAGTACCCAAGTTCACATCTTTCTGATGGACCTATTTCATTTGTTTCCTTATCTCCAGGCCAATCCATCTATATTGAAAAATACAGCCATTTCTAGTTATCGCAATGCATACTAAAGGTGTTATGAGCCTGTGGTTATATAAATCTGAAGGCAGAATTCTAGTTAATAGCAATAGAGGAAAAATTAAGAACTTTTAATATTATGTTATGGATAACACAGTGTCACCGACTGACATTATTTGAACATCTATTATTTGCTAATCTTGAAATTAATTTTTTTATAGATACTACTGCTATCTTTTTTTAGAACTATGAGCACATGAAAGTATTTCCTTGGTTTAATTTCCTGGTATCATAACCAATATATTTGAAATATGCGTACACTTTTATTCATTCAGGGTTATAATCAAGGCAGAAGCTCAGCACTTAACCAAAAAGTTAACAGTAAGAAATAAATGACCACGGGACCGGCCCGGTGGCTTAGCGGTTAAGTGCGTGCGCTCCGCTGCTGGCGGCCCGGGTTCGGATCCCGGGCGCACACTGACACACCACTTCTCCGGCCATGCTGAGGCCGCGTCCCACGTACAGCAACTAGAAGGATGTGCACCTATGACATACAACTATCTCCTGGGGCTTTGGGGGAAAAAATAAATAAATAAAAATATTATAAAAAAAAAAAAAAGGGGGCCGGCCCCGTGGCGCAAGCGGTTAAGTGCACGTGCTCCGCTGCGGTGGCCCGGGGTTCCCTGTCGGATCCCGGGCGCGCACCGACGCACTGCTTGGCAAACCATGCTGTGGCGGCGTCCCATATAAAGTGGAGGAAGATGGGCACAGATGTTAGCCCAGGGCCGTCTTCCTCAGCAAAAAAAGAGGAGGATTGGCGGGTGTTAGCACAGGGCTGATCTCCTCACAAAAAAAAAAAAAGAAGAAAGAAATGACCACAGAAGCACGATTTGTTAACTTGGCCTTTAGCTGTGGCATATGCTCCCTGTGTCGTCTTTGAGTATATGACTCTCTCCCTGATGATTATAACTGATCCATCTGTGTAATTGTGGATGAAATATAATAAGATTTCTTTCCAGGCTGTAGCCCAATAAAGACTATTCTTTGGTTGATTGTTACATTTTAAAGAGTTGTGCCTTATTGTTCCAGAATATTGCTCCACCTCTTATTTTTTCCATGGCGTCTGTTAAGAAATGAGTTTCATTCTTTACATTAAGAGTCAGTCTGGCCTGTTGGCTTTAATATGACACCAATTCTGGAGGCTAGCTGCTCAAGATCAAGGTGTCAGCAGAGTTGTCACCTCTCTGTGTCCTCACATGGTCTTGCCTCTGTGTGTGTCTGTGTCCTAATCTCATGTTTTATAAGCACACCAGTCATACTGGATTAGGGACCACCCTAATGACCTCATTTTACCCTAATTACCTCCTTAAAGACCCTATCTCTAAATAACAGTCACATTCTGAGTTACAGGGGTTTAGGACTTCAATATATGAATTGGGGGGAAACACAATTCAGCCCATAACGACTACTATATTCTACTGCCAGGAAAAGAGCTGGGGGGGAGTGTACGTTCTACAAGAGGGAACAGCATGTGCAGAAGCCCTGCATCAGTAAAGGTTTCAGCACGTTCACAGAACAGAGAGAAAGCCTGTGTAGCTGGCACTTACTGAGTATGCAGAAGGGTGGACCATGTGAGACTGGAGAGGTAAGCAGGGATCGAGTGATGTGATGTTTTGTAGGCCGGGTTGAGATTTGAGGATTTTATCTTAAGTGCACTGGGAAGCCACTGGAGGAATTAAAGCAGAGGTTTGGTATAATCTGACTTAGATTTTAAAAGACAACTCTGGTGTCTGTTGGGAGAATAGATTGGAAGCAGAGAGACTGGTTAGGAGCTTATAGCTGGAGACCCTGTCAGAGTTGTTGGTGACTTGGACAGGTGTAGTAGTGGGGATGCAGAAAAGTGAATATCAGACATGTGGTAAAGGTAGCACCAACAGAACTTGCTGTTGCACAGAAGGTATCAGGGAAAGGATGCTGCCTGCTTCCTCCTTCCTAGCAGAACCCTTTTGTGCATGTATCCATCCTCCTCCTTTAGAGGAGCCGGGCACCATCCTCAGCCCACAGAGGTACTTCCGATTAGTGAAACTAAGCATGGTATTTCCACTTCCATCACCAGTGACTGGTCCAGGACAGTGCATATTTCCCTGCTCTGGCCAAGGACGCTTGTGGAAAAATACACTCTGGGGCTTCTGATAAAGTTGCCTCACTAATAAAAGGAGACACAATGTACAATACACCACTTATGAAATATTCTTGCCAAAAAGGTTTAACATAAATCTAATTAAGCTTCTAAATCTAATTTTGAAGTTTATATGAAATACAAATACAAGAGGAACAAGATAAATGACATCATAAGGAAATAAATCAGAATAATTCAAAAGAAAAACTCAATGTCATGAGAAAACAAATTGGGGGAATGTTCTAAATTAAAAGGAACCAAAGAAATATAAAACCAAATGCACTGTATGAAACTTGATTGGATTCTGGTTTGCAAAAGATGAGCTATAAAACACATTTTGGGGACAACTGAGGAAATTTGAATTTGGACTAAATGTTTAGTGATATTAGAGAATTACTGTTAATTTTTCTTAAGTGTGATGATGTTGTGGTTCTAGAAGAGACATCTTTATTCTTAGGCAATATAGGCTGAATTGTTTAGGGGTAAAGTGTCATGATGTCTGCAACTTTCAAATGATACAGGAAACAATATGTATACGCACATATATCACACAGAGTGAAAGAAAGAGATGAAGCAATTGTGGCATGTGGCAAAATGTTATCAACTCTTGAATCTGGGTGTAGGGTATATAGTCATTGCACCACTCTCTCAACTTTTCTGTAAGTTTAAAGTTTTTCAAAATAAAGAGAAGAGAGGGTCAGAGAGACACGAGAAAGTTGCATACCTCTTCTTCCTCTGGATGTCATTTCTGAATGTGACTCCGGTAACAGCACCAGCCACCTTGCAGCCATGAGGGAGACTAGCCTGAGAATCAGGCTGAAGTGCTGACATGGCTCTGCGTCCCTGCTGACATGAGTGAGTAGATGCATTTTCAGTCATTGGAGCTCCCCTTCCTCAGAATTTTTTTGTTATGTAAAATAATGCATATTCCTTACTATTTGAGCCTTTTTGAATTGAGCCATTATCTCCAGTGGAGACAAGAATAAACACTGAAAACAGAGGGGTCAGGGAGGCAGCCAGGAAACAATGGAGATACAGATATATATCATAATTCATATACAATTTTGCTCTCTGCTTTTTAAAATATTATAACATGAATTTTCCCATATCATTAAGATTTATTTATAAACCTTTTTATGCAATATTTTTGAGTAGGTAATATATTCCTGTGGTAGATTAACTATGGCCACAAATTCTTTGCACTACTCTTCTCGAGAGGTGGAGTCCATTTCCACCCCTTGCACCTGAGCTGTCCTTGACATTTGCTTTTAACAAAAGGAGATAACAGGAGTGACGTTGTGCAGCTTCCAGAGCCTACACCTCAGAAACCTTGCAGCTTCGACTTTCCCCACCTTGAACACTTCTCAACTCCTACATGTAAGGAAAATGGTCTAACCTACTGGAGGATAAGAGGTCATGTGGAGGAGAACTAGGCAAGAGCCAGGACCAACTGCCAGACATGCAAATGAGGCCAACTTGGACCTTTGGGCCCACCAGATCTTCCCGCTGAACACCACCTCATGACTGAGGCCAGGTAAAGAAGCAGAAGAACCACCCAGCCAACCCGCAGAACTGGGAGAAATAAAAAATCATCGTGATAGGTCATCAGGTGCTGGGGTGGTTTGTTATGCAGCGATTGATTACTAATACAATTTCCATGGTGCAAAAAATTTTAAATATAAAGATGTACAAGTGAGGACTTGAAGAGATATTTGTACACCCATGTTCATAGCAGCATTATTCACAATAAGCAAGGGGTAGAAACAACCCCCATGTTCACTGACTGCTGAATGGACAAAATACTGTGGTATATACATACAACAAAATATTTTTCAGCCTTAAAAAGGAAGGAAATTCTGACACATGCTACAGCATGGATGAACCTTGAGGGTAGTAAGTGAAATAAGCTAGTCACAAAAGGACACATACTGAATGATTCCATTCATATGAGGTACCTAAAGTAGTCAAATTCATGAGGTAGAAGTGGAATGCTGGTTGCCAGGGACTGGAGGAAGGGAGGAATGGGGAGTTATTGTTCAATGGGTACAGAGTTTCAGTTTTGCAAAATGAAAAGAATTCTGGGGATGAATGTTGGTGATGGTTGCACAACAATGCGAATGTACAGTCATGCGCTGCATGACAATGTTTCGGTCAACAAGGGACCACATATACAACAATGGTCCCATAAGATTAGTACCGTATAGCCTAAGTGTGTAGTAGGCTGTACCGTCTAGGATTGCATAAGTACACTCTATGATGTTCACACAACAAAATCACCAAATGACACATTTCTCAGGACATATCCCCGTCATTAAGCAACGCATAAGTATACTTAATGCCACACAACTGTACATTTAAAAATGGTTAAGATGGTAAAAATTTTTATGTATATTTTACCACAGTTAAAGATACAAGTGAAAAATTTTTCCTACCTGTTCCTCTTCCGCCTATCCCTTCACTCCCCCACAACCCCCAGGTAACCATTATCATTAGTTAATATGTATCTATGGTGGTTTTAAAAATATGACCACAAATTTTTTGATACTCCTTTCATCAAGAAATTAAGCTTAATTCCCCTCCACATGAATGTGAGCTGGATTTACTTCTAACAGATAGAACCCAGCGTATGTGATGATACTCCACTCCTGAGATCAGACTATAAAAGGCACCTTCCGTCTCCGGTTCTCTCTCTCTCTCTATCTGAATCTCTCTCTCTCTCACCACTTGCTCTGTGGGAAGCCAGCTGCCATGTCATGTGAGCAGCCCTAGGGAGAAGACCCACATGGCAAAGAACTGAAGCCTCCTGCCAACAGTCGTGTGAGTGAGCTTAGAAGTGGACGTTCCAGGGGCTGGCCCCATGGCTTAGCGGTTAAGTGCGCGCGCTCCGCTGCTGGCGGTCCGGGTTCGGATCCCGGGTGCGCACCGAGGCACTGTTTCTCCGGCCATGCTGAGGCTGAGTCCCACATACAGCAACTAGAGGGATGTGCAGCTGTGATATGCAACTATCTACTGGGGCTTTGGGGGGAAAAAAATAAAATAAATAAAATCTTTAAAAAAAAAAAAAAAGTGGACGTTCCAGCCCCTTCAGATGACTGCTAACAACTTGACTGCAACTTCATGAGAGACCCGGAGCCAGAGCCACCAGCAAAGCCACTCCCAGATTCCTGACCCTCAGAAACCATATGAAATAAAGAAACCGTGGTTGTTTTAGTCTGTTAAGGTTTGGGGTAATTTGTTATGTGGCCATAAATAGCTAATACAGTATCCTTTCCTTTATTTATGGGTATACGTGCAAATATGAATATAGATTCTATCCTCTCCCCCACATTTTTACATAAAAGATAGTATTTGTTCACATTATCCTGCACTTTGCTTTTTCTTCCTGAAAATTTCTCTTACAGATATTTCCATATAAGTTCATTGTGAGTTTCACTATTATTTTTTTATAGCTACATACTGGTTAATTTAACCAGTCTTCTTTTTTTTTTTAATTTTTTTATTATTATTATTATTTTTTTCCCCCAAAGCCCCAGTAGACAGTTGTATGTCATAGCTACACATCCTTCTAGTTGCTGTATGTGGGACGTCGCCTCAGCATGGCCGGATAAGCGGTGCGTTGGTACGCGCCTGGGATCGAAGCCGGGCTGCCAGCAGCGGAGCACCCACACTTAACTGCTAAGCCATGGGGCCGGCCCTAACCAGTCTTCTATTGGTATACATTGGCTTTTTGTAATCATTTGCTATGACAACCAGTACTTATTAGCTTTGTACATCATTTTTGCATGCAAATGCATAGAGAAATTGCCAGAAGTAGAATTTCTGGGTCAAAGAGTATCTAAAATTGTAATTTTGATAGATGCTGCTAAGTTCCCTTCGTAGAGGTTGTGGCATTTTGCACTCCTACTAGCTATTATGACAGAACCCAGTTCTGCACAGTCTTGCCAAAAGAATATATTATCAAGTTTTGGGATTTTTGCCAATTGTATAAGTAAAAAGTGGTATTGCAGTATAGTTTTAATATGCATTTCTCTTATTAAGAGTGAAGATGAACATCTTTTCATAGTTTTAGAATCATTCTTATATCCTTTCCTATAAACTGCCTTTTCATAAGCTGTGCCCACTTTTCCATAGGTTACAGGTCTTCCATATTGATTTCTGTGAGCTCTGTATACATGAGGGAGATTAGCCTTTTGTGACATAAATCACAATTTTCTTCTCAGTTTGTTTTTGGTTTTGACTTTTCTTGTGGAATCTTGCCATGTAGAAATTTTATAATATATTTTTATATAGTCACACTTAACAATGTTTTTAAGGCTTCTGGATTTTGAGTCATCGTTAGACCTTTCCTGTTTTAAACTTTTTAATATAATTTTTCTCCCTTGTTTTCTTCTATAGTACGTCTATAGTTTTACTTTTTACTTTTTTTTTTTTTTGGAGAAAGTAAATGTTACAAAGGCATGGATTCAGCTTTTTTCTTTATAACTATCTGGTTGTCTTACAATCATTTATTCAATAGTCCACCTTTTCCCCTTTGATTTGAGATGCTTCCCTTTTCACAAAATAAACCCATGTATGTATTTTGTGTCTATACTGCTGCATTTGTCTCTCTATTAATGTTCTAGTACCACTGACTTTTAGCTATTGAGAGTATGAAATATGTTTTCATATATATCTGGTAGTACTAGTTTTTCCTCATTGCTCTTTTCCCCTCACAGAGTTTTCCTGGCCATTCATGTTTATTTTTCCATTTGACTTTTAGGATCAATTTTTCTTTTTTTTTGTTGTTTTGTTTTGTTTTCGTTTTGGTTTTGGTTTTTTTTTGAGGGAGATCGGTCCTGAGCTAACATCTGTTGCCAATCTTCCTCTTTTTCTTTTTTCTTCTCAAAGTCTCAGTACATAGTTGTATATCCTAGTTGTAGGTCCTTCTAGTTCTATGTGGGACACTGCCTCAGCATGGCTTGATGAGCAGTGAGTAGGTCCACACCCAGGATCCGAACCAGCAAACCCTGGGCCACTGGAGCAGAATGCACAAACTTAACTGCTACACCACCCGGCCAGCCCCCAGTTTTTCTATTAAAAAAAATTCTTGGGGCCGGCCTGGTGGCATAGCGGTTAAGTGCACGTGCTCTGCTGCGGCGGCCTGGGGTTCTCAGGTTCGGGTGCCGGGCGCACACCAACGTACCACTTGTCAAGCCATGTTATGGCGGCATCCCATATAAAATGGAGGAAGATGGGCATGGATGTCAGCCCAGGGCCAGTCTTCCTCAGCAAAAAGAGGAGGACTGGCCACAGATGTTAGCTCAGGGCTGATCTTCCTCACAAAAAAAAAAAAAATTCTGAAGGTATTTTTATTGGAATTCTGTTAAATTTATACCTAACTTATGGAAAATAGATTTTTTTTTATATTGAGCCTTCATAAACATTTTTATGACATTATAATTCATCTTATTGATAGATGTAACACCATCAATTTAACCATGCTCTTGTTGTTCTATCCTTATATTTTCCCCAATTTTTGATTTTATAAATAATTCTTAAATGAACCATTATAGTTGAATCTTTGTCCATATCTGTGATTATTACCTTATGATAAATTCCTAGAAATAAAATCACTAATCAAAGTCTGTGAATTTTTGAGATATCTCTCATTGCCAAAATTCTTACCAAGGAAATTATGTACTCTCAAAACTGTGGATGAAAGTGATAGATTTATTAAATTTTTAAAAAAGTCTTGCTACTGTAATAGGCAAAAAGTGATATCGCACTTTTAATTTGCATTTATTTGATAATTATGAGAGATAATTTTTTGTTTACTACATATTTGTATTTAATTTTCAGTGATTTATTGTTAACATCCTTATCCATTTTTTTGTTGTTAAAAACCTAGTAGTTTATTTCAAAGTATAAAATGTTATTCCTCACCCATTTTAATGCTGATGGTCTTAATGTTTTCCTTTTTGATCTGTGTGAGCTTTTATATATTAAGGCTATCAAATCTAAGTCTTTATCATATTTGTGTCAAATATTTTTCTAGTTTGTTTACTTGTTTATAACGTGTTATTGTGTGTCACTTTTTAATTTTAAAAAATTACTGAGTAAATTAAATAATACACAAGTTCTCTCTCCTCCACTCCTCTCCTTCCTACTGCTAAAGGATATGTGTGGTGAAGTTTGTTTTTTTGGTGTTTTTGTGTGTGAGGAAGATCAGCCCTTAGTTAACATCCATTGCCAATCCTCTTCTTTTTGCTGAGGAAGACTGGCCCTGGGCTACCATCCGTGCCCATCGTCCTCTACTTTATGTGGGACGCCACCATAGCATGGCCTGATAAGTGGCACAGCAGTCCACGCCCGGGATCTGAACTTGCGAACGCTGGGCCGCCGAAGGGGAGCCTGCGAACTTAACCACTATGCCACTGGGTCGGCCCTGTGTGGTGATGTTTTTTTGCTCGAAATTTTAAGCTTTTATATTGTCAAATCTATAGAACTTTTTCTTTATTAGCTTCCATTGTTTATGCTTAGAATGACCTCCCTCATAGAGAAATCAAAGGAGGAGAGGAGCCAGAGCGAGTATGGAGACACCAGTAGGTGGGCTATTGAGGGTGTCTGGGCCGGAGATTATCGTGGCTTGGACAGAGAGTGTTGCAGTGAAGATAAAGAGAGGCGAGGTCAATATGTAATTTGGAGGTTGACTTGCTGACAGATTGATGGGAGGAGGGAGGAGGTAGTGAAGAAAAGGGAGAAATAAATGATGGTTCCTAATTTTTGACATGAGCAACTGGTGGAATGGGAGTATCTCTTGCACATTCCTGAGCTGAGGAATGTGAAGTCTTTATGGGGTGATTGAGGATATTTTGGTGTATGATACTTTCCTGATGATATTCATCAACATGTGATCCCCTTTAGCAGGATCCTTAAATACAGGCTGACACATCCCTTGACTCTCTCTGGCTGCCCACGGTCTTTATTCTTTGACCTGCCATGTTTTAATGTGCCTGCCTACTTTGTAGGAATGTTCTCTGTGTGTTTACGAAGTGTTCGAGTTTGTCTTGTGTTCTCATTGGTGAGTCCTTCCTGGGGACTAATGTGGGCCAGAGTTTTCCATTCCCCAGTCAGTGGGAGCTTCAGAAGGAGTGTTTCAGGCACTGGAGGATCATAAACACAGGCGGGGAGCTACTTCTCGGTGCTTTCTGTGGTTATCAGATTGTTGCAATGAGGGCCCTCAGGCAGTTCCTGAGGGCTGGTGCTGCATAACTCACCACCACCTTTTTTGTTTCAAGATAGGGGTCATCAAAGGAGAACTTGGTTTATGAGTGTGTGGCCTGGAATAGCTAGTTTGGAAATAATCTCTGAAAACACAGTCAGCAGTTTTGTTGTTTTTGTTGATGTCGTTATTGTGCAGAACAGTGCCCAGTGAAGCTTCTACTCCTCCTTAAACTCCACAAACAGGTTCAGAGGACTCGGTCACTTCAGAACATCACAGCCCCATGAAAATGCCTACTGTAGAGAAAGAAATAAAGGTCATTGCCTCCGACCCAGCCAGCCCTCATACAATCAGTCTGATGCTTGCGTATGACTGCTCTCCCTTAATGACCCAGAGAAGATGGCTCTGACTTCCTGCCAAAAGGACACACACTGAGTTGTTTTTCTGAGAGTGACAGTGGCTTATGTGGAGCTATGCTATGCACATGCTCCCTCCTGATTCTTCTAGCAACCAGTAGCACATGCCAACAAGGGAAAAGGTTCACTCGAGTTAGAAATGTAGTCTGTGGTCTTGGAACAGCTTCTCTGGGCAAAACTGATCCTTCTGGGAAATAAGCAGTCTAGGTCTTTTAAAAATTACGTTCTAGCTGATCCACATTTGTATTGCATAATTAAAGGTCACACCTGCAGCCAAATTAAATATGTTTGTCAGTAAGGATATTTCCATCTGGCAAACAGAATACTGTGGGATTAATGCTGCTCCCTCTTCCTGGAATGTCCTTGTGTGCTGTATCTTCAAGGAGGCCATTTGGCCACGGTCCCAAATCCCCAGCCTTTGAGCAGCCACCTACTGCCTCCACAGACTCCCGAGAGAGCTACGCAGGGGGACAGTCCTGGGGAATGAACACTATTTATTACACTGTTTATACAAGCCCTACTGCTGATCTTGTCTGGATCACTTCAAAGGCAAAAAGAGACATACAAGGACAAACCCAACAAAAATGGTTGGACCCTAGACTTAGATCAAAGTGATGAAACTGCAGCCTGAGGCTTTCCTGAGGTTGGGGCTATAGGAAGAGACTCTCGAGCTTGTCCTTGTCACCAAAAGTCCTAATGCCCTTTTGCCACCTCATAAATTTCTACTTATCCTATGAACCCCAATTCAAATGCCTCTTCCTGTCTCAATTTTCCTTGAGAAAATTGAGCCCCATCCAAGAGAAATGAGGGGTTTCTTCATTTGTGATGCTATAGCAATTGATGTGTGTTTCTCTTTGATCACTTTACTGGGTCTTATTGTGGTAATCTGTTTACACGGCCCTCTTCCCAGACTCTAAAGGTAAATTATTCCTTCTTTTATTTCCAGTGCCTGGCCAAGTGCCCAGCACTGGGAGGTGTTCGGTGTATTGTTCTGAAAGCCATGTTTCTGGCCCTGGAAATAAGGCACCTGGTTGTGCAGTTTGTGCACTACACAAACGTGCCCGGCCAAGGGGGTGAGTGGGGCTGGTGTAGGGTGGTTTGGGGCTGTCTCTGCCCCGAGGAAGGGGAGCCTTCCTTGTTGCACAGAGGCACAAGCTGGAAGGGCGCTGCATAAGCCCAGGGGGAGCACCTCCTAATTTGCACAAGACACTGTATGGGCTTTCAATCTTCCCAAGTGGAACAGCAAAGCAGAACCAGCAACTGGAAGAAGGGCAGAATGTGAAGAAACTCAGGCTTGGAAGGAATAGTTCCTCTCGTGGAAAGTTTCCACCACTCATCTAGTAGTCAAGCCTTACAGTTATCTGATTTCAGAGAACTTATTGTCAATTATGAGTAAGAGGAACTTGAATGCATCATGCTTTTCAATGTAGCATACTTATCCTCAATTAGTATTTTTAAAAAATATTCAATTATACAATTTTAAACCTGAAAGAAAGTTAGTCATTTATTAATGCTACAAGTGTTTTTGAGCATTTAATACTGTTTATATGCTTAGTATGGACTAGGCACTAGAAACTATACTAAAATTGGCCAAAGTCAAATACCTATTTAGTGTCAGGTTTTTCATTTGCTAAAAGGGCATCTACCATACAATTGTATCCGCAACAAGAAGAGGCAAATGGTTACTGTGTTAGTGCAATTGCAGTTTTATCCATTTTGCTCTTCGGTTTCCACTGTGGTCTTATATTGCCAATTTTTCAATGCGGAAACTGTCATTTCTTTAGTTTTTCATTTATCTGTTCCCACCCACCTACCAAAAATAGACCATCAGCCATTCTGAGGATATCACTGCTAAATGTTCCATAGACTTGATGCACAAAATCACATGTGTGACGAAGGAAGATTCATGGTAGCCCCTACGTAAGACACAGCAAGACTTGTCACAGTTGTCATGTGGTTACGGAGAGTTGCCTCTGCACCAATTGTTTTGAATCAGAATTAAAGAACAAAAGTTAGACAATAGTTTGCTTTTTATATATATTAGAGATGATTCCAGGTTATCCCTATGATAATGTCATTCCAATGTGAGAGAGAAAAGGGTGGAGTTATAGCATTGTACCAGATCCTGCAAATACCGTGTCTTAAGCCACAGCCCTTAAATCAGGTGGCGGGAGGAGGGTGAGGGATAGCTTATCTGTGAACATCACCCCTTCACTCACTGTGTGTTTTGTAGGAGGAAATGGTTAGGAGTTGAAGGGCTTGTGATGTCATTTCTTCTTCTCTGTTTTCTTGTCTCCTTTCTTCATCTCCTCCTGTTCCTTCTCTTCGTCTTTCCTCTTTTGGCATCCACATTGGGTTGCCATCCACAGCTGTTCCAAGATCAGTTGAATATGGTTTGTATTTAATGAGCATCTTTGCACATGTGTTTTTATCCCAATGTCTGGGATGTACACTTCCTCTTTCCCACTCCCACTTGCCTTCTTCCCAGGTGTTTTCTTATCTGCCCCCACATTGCTAGATTGGGAGCACCTTGAGGAAAGGAAGCAAGTCTCCTACTTATTTGTTTTTATCCTCTGGCATTATAGTATGGTACGTAGTTGCTCATCTTTCTTAAATGAAAGTTAATGAATGAAGGCATTAATGAATGAATGAATGGATGAATAGGAGGTAAAGAGAGATGACAAGAAGCCTTCAACTCTATCTGTGATATTTTCTTTATTTAAACATTCTGAATCAAAAAAACAACATTTTCTTAATCAGGGTGGTAGATATATGAGTATACATTATCTTATTCTCCACACTATTTTTCATGTTTGGAAGTTTCTATAATATTTAAAAACCAAGATGAGTGATGGAGGTGAGAGCTGTATGACAAAAATGCCTTTCTTCAAGTGTCTCATCATATAATTAGGGAATTGTTCCAAGCACACAAGATTGCAGAAGTCTATTGGACTGTACATTTTTAGGAGTTGACTGGCTAGATGTAAAAAAGCAGCAAATAACTCCAAAACTAGAAAAGCAGGAATTGACACTACTTATGCTGTTTTCAGGGTAGCCTAGGGAACAGCAGATAAATATTTTTGGTATTTTTTAATACATATCCAGCCTCTATGAGCTATGAGATATGGTCAAGAAGAACTGGATGGATCTAGCATGGTACTGTCCAGCTAAATACCAGGGGGCTGATACAAAGCCTGTAGAAAACTGTGGCAAAATATCTCTGCTCCTTCAGGTCAGAGCTACTCTTTATCTTCTCCATCCTATTCTCTTTCTGGAAAGTTTTCCTGTATGGACCACATCAGTGGATGCTCATGACTTCTGGCTTCTAGTTGGGTTCAGCTAGAAGTCTAAAAGAAGGAAGAGAGGGAGGAGGTCAGGTTGCTTAATCCCCTGTAAACTTTCCTATAAAGTTTCCTCCAGCTGGCTATGTCCCTCCACTGAAGGTCATTGCTCCTCTCTCATATAGAATGGCAACTCTACTTGACTACTTAAGACTCTCTATCTCTTTATCTCTGTCTCTCTCTGTCTCAGTCTCTATCTGTCTCTGTCCCTTGGGTTCAGTAACTATCTCTTCTCCTCATCCCTTTAGGCCAAGGTATGAAGAGCTCATTAAGAAGCACCAGATGCCTGCACACATACACCTTTAAAAACAGTCCCTTTGTATACAAATTAGCCTCTTCTGAGTGTGCCATCTGTTTCCTGTTGGGACTCTGATTGATCAAGAGCTTGGACCATGATATCCAAGTTTTACTTCCTCACCAATAGTTAGCACCCGGGACTCTGTCCTTCACTTAGCAAATGCCAGAAGATAGTTCAGAGAATTACCTTTAAATACTAAACTCCTATCCATACGTGGTGTCTGCAGCTCTTTCTAAGTCTCTTCATCCTCTTTTTTCCTACCATGAAGTTATAGACTGCAAAACACTTGAAAACATATTGCCAGCATGAAATAATTACAACCATCTTTGTGTGTGTGTGTGTGAGGAGGACTAGCACTGAGCTAACATCCGATGCCAATCCTCCCCTTTTCTTTTTCTTGAAGAAGATTGGCCTTGGGCTAACATCCGTGCCCATCTTCCTCTACTTTATATGGGACACTGCCACAGCATGGCTTGACAGGCAGTGAGTCGGTGCGTGCCCGGGATCCAAACCTGCGAACCCCGGGCTGCCGCAGCAGAGCGCATACACTTAACTGCTGTGCCACCGGGCCGGATCCTACAACCATCTTTTAATAAATTCCACCTTTTGATCATTTTTGGTCACTTTGTGATCTTCATATACTAATACATTAATGTAAATCATAATCAGAAGATAAACTCTAAACTTTAATCTACCATATAGTGATGAGAATGGAATGTGTATGACTTAGTTAATTTGAAATATTATGGACAGCAACAAACAATGGAAATGGTAAGTGTCTGGGATAATGTCCCTGGTCCTGGCCAGGGATGTCTGGTGATATCCAAAACTCTTTAAGGCCTGTGCACATACCATTCCCTCTGCCTGGAATACTCTCCCTCCCTCTCCCACTCTTCATCTGGCTAGTTCCTACTTATCCCTCAGCATTCTGCTTTAATGTCTCAACCTCAGGTAAATCCCTGATCCCACTCTAAATTAACCCCCAACCTCCTGTTAATTTTTTCTGATAGAACCCAGTTCTTTTCCTTCTTCATACTTATCACAATACAAAGTGTATATTTATTTGCATGTCCATTGTCCGATGTCCATCTCACCCATGACGACAGGAACTAGGTTCGTTTGGTTCCCCCACTATGTTCACAATTCCTAACATAGTGACTATCAATATTAGGGGCCCAATCAATAGTCAGGAAATAAATGGATGCATAAGTTCTTAGAAAGGAAGAACCATTGCCTTCATGAATTATAACTCCATTTATACTACTATTATCAAAAGTGAATTATTTGCTTGCCTTAAGTTTAAGAGTATGCCTCAATTAGGGCTATTGCATATTGTTCCGAAGATAAATTAAAATACATGTATTTCTATATCTACTGTAGATTTGCATTTTATGAGTCATATTTTGTTCCAGAAAACCAAAAGCCCAGCCAAGACCTTGCCATAAATAGTCTTAAAAAAATAAGTCCTTTCTTTTTTTTTATTGTGAAATTTTTGTTGTACATTATTCTTTATCAGTCACCATATAAGTGCATCCCTCCACCCCTTGTGCCCACCCCCTACCCCCTAGCCCCTGGTAACCACCAAACAGTTCTATCTGTCCATGTGTTGGTTTATCTTCCCCACATATGAGTGAAATCATGCACTGTTTGCCTTTCTCCTTCTGGCTTATTTCACTTAACATGATACCCTCCAGGCCCATCCATGTTGTTACAAATGGGACGATTTTGTCTTTTTTTATGGCTAAGTAGTATTCCATGGTATATATATACCACATCTTCTTTATCCAATCATCAGCCAAGGGACACTTGGGTTGCTTCCACTTCTTGGCTATAGTGAATAATGCTGCAATGAACATAGGGGTGCATAAACCTCTTTGGATTGTTGATTTCAGGTTTGTTGGGTAGATACCCAGTAGTGGGATAGCAGGATCATAAGGTATTTCTATTTTTAATTTTTTGAGGAATCTCCATACTGTTTTCCATAGAGGCTGCACCAGTTTGCATTCCCACCAGCAGTGGATTAGGGTTCCCATTTCTCCACAGCCTCTCCAGCATTTGTTGCTTTTTGTCTTGGTGATTGTAGCCATTCTAACAGGTATAAGATGATATCTTAGTGTGGTTTTGATTTGCATTTCCCTGATGATTAGTGATGTTGAGCATCTTTTCATGTGCCTATTGGCCATCTGTATATCTTCTTTGGAGAAGTGTCTGTTCATTTCCTCTGCCCGTTTTTTGATCGGGTTGTTTGTTTTTTTGTTATTCAGTTGTGTGAGTTCTTTATATATTATGGAGATTAATCCCTTGTCAGATACATGATTTGCAAATATTTTTTCCCAGCAGGTGGGTTCCCTATTCATTTTGATCCTGGTTTCATTTGCCTTGTAGAAGCTCTTTAATCTGATGAAGTCCCACTTGTTTATTTTTTCTTTTGTTTCCCTTGTCTGAGTAGACATGGAATTCAAAAAGATCCCGTTATGGCTGATGACCAGTAGTGTACTACCTATATTTTCCTCCAGGAGTTTTATAGTTTCAGGTCTCACCTTCAGGTCTTTGATCCATTTTGAGTTAATTTTTGTGCATGGTGAAAGAAGATGGTCCACTTTCATTCTTTTGCAAGTGGAATAAGTCCTTTCTTAAATTTAAAGATGACTAGCTTGTGACTAGATGTACTAGGGGATGCCTACTGTTTTTGCCTGCACAGCTTCCTCCTCTCTTCCTTATGTTACAGAACTAAGGACCACCAGGCTATATATGGCCTCTCAGGGGTTGTACACTGCACAACTCCAGGAGGTCCCATTCACATAGACTATAATGTGAATTGGAGTTCTGAAGTTGTGCAACATGGTGGCCCTGACATAACTCTCTCTTTTGGTAAACTCTTTCTCTTGGTCAACTCTTCATTCACCTAGATAGTCCAACCTGTGGGTCTGCTCCCTTGCTGCAAAAGTGGACATGTGATCTAGGCCAGTCAATCAAAGAACTATCTCTAGAAATTACCATTGATTATTGCAGGACTAGGCCCATCACCCACGGAAGCCAACCAGCACCCTTTGGGGGATTATGTGAATGGTAGGAGAGAAAAAAATCTCTTCTGAGAATTCCAATACTAAAAAGCATGCTTCTTTTGCCACATGACAATAAAAGCCTACCTACAAATCAAGTCAACATAGAGGAAAGCAGAACTGAAAAGGATTTTTGATGATATGGGTTGATCCCCAGCTCTGCCTAAAACTACTCATGGGCTTTTTGGTTATGTGAGCTAATAAGTTCCCTCTCTTGCTTAGGAGAGTTTGAGTTGGATCTCTGTTACTTGCAACTCCAAGAGTCCTGGCTAATAGGTACAGATACATAAGCGAAACCATAAATCAGGAACTTGGAACTTATTTTCTGCTTAACAGAAAACTGAATACGCTACTTGTAACAATGATGATGTCATTTCTCTGCCCATAGCTCTCCAATGGCTTCTCATCTTACCCAGAGAAGACGCCAACTGTCCGCACATGGCCAGTAGGTCCCTACGTGATCTGACCTTATCTCTTCCCACTTTCCCCCACTTTGCTCACTATGCATCAAGAACCCTGACCTTGGTAATCCTTTCAGTTGCCAAGCATGCTCCCACCAGCAAGTATTGCACCTGCTGTTCCCTCTGCCTAGTATATGCTTCTCCCAGTTATCTCCTTGACTATATTCTGTTCCCTTTGTTCATATGTGAACTTCCCTCATCACCCCATCTAAAATCTTACTTTCCCTCTCTGTGTTAGTTTCCTAGGGCTGTCATAACAAAGTACCACAAACTGAATGGCTTATACTACGGAAATTTATTGTCTCCCAGTTCTGGAGGCTAGAAGTCTGAGGTCAAAGTGTGGCAGAGTTGGTTTGTTCTGAAGGCTGTGAGGGAGAATCTGTTCCATGGCTTGCTCCTAGCTTCTGGTGGATTGCTAACCATCTTTGGCATTTCTTGGCTTGTAGAAGCATCATCCAGATTTCTGCCTTCATTTTACCATGGTGTTCTCCCTATGTGCATGTCTGGCTGTGTCCAAATTTTCCCTGTTTATAAGGACACCAGTCATATTGGATTAAGGCTCACTCTAATGACCTCATCTTAACTTGATCATCTGCAAAGATCCTATTTCCAAACAAGGTCACAATCACAGGTACTGGGACTTCAACATCTTTTGGGGGTGACACAATTCAAACCATAACAATCCTCTTATGCTGCCTTACTTTTCTTTGTGGTATGTATCACCATCCGACATACTGTAAACTTATGTTTTTACCAATTTAATGTCTCTCCCTCAACTAGGATGCAACTTCCATGAAAATGTGGATATAATGTTATATCCACAGTACTTAAAACAGTGCCTAGTCTATAGGAGGTATGCAATCAAATATTTGTTAAATGAGTGAATACTAAACAGGAAAATAGGCTCTCCTATTTTAAAATACTAAAGTCTGAAACTTCTTTTTGTATAGTCAACTATTTGAAGAAACTAAGGCTTCTCAGATGTCTTTAATGTGCATATTCAGAGCCTAAGATTTGCTGGAGATCTATCCAAAATCTCTATCCCAAACTAGCAAATACCATTCCTTTGAAAAAGAAGGGTGGATAGAAACACTCTGAGGAAGAATGGAATTTGGGAGTGGTAGGTTGAGAGGGGACATTTGAGAAGTGGTAGAAGTCGAATGAGGTTAAGAGTAGTCAAGCTCTGGCAAAATCTAAAAGTAGTGCTCTTTTTGCCTGACTTCACGATAAAAGTATGCCAGTGGCCTTCAATGGAATTATATTGTTTTCATTACCCATTAAAAAGTATTTTTAATGTGAAAAAAAATTTCCTCTACTGCAGATATTATAAGTGCCCCCTCTGGCATTTCTTGAGATATATTATCTGTGTATAACTTTATCAAGTTGTATTATCATTATCCATCTTTCATGTTATGCCCTCATTGGAATATGAGCTGAGGGGCTGGCCCGGTGGCGCAAGCGGTTAAGTGCACTCCCTCAGCTGTGGCAGCCCGGGGAATATGAGCTGAGGGGCAGGGGACTGTGTCATTGCTGGCCCACAAGCAGTCAAAAGACAAGTGGTAAATTAAAAGAAAATGTTTGTAGCATACACATACAAAAGAGTTAAGAGCCCTTACATACGTAAGGCTTTTATAAATCAACAAGAAGACAAATGACACAGTGGATCAAAGGAAGTGCAGATGCCATGTAAACATAAAGAGTTGCTCAGTAGCCAGGGAAATGCAAATTAAAATAATAATAAAGTTGAATTTTTGCCCATCTGCTTAGCAAAAATTGAAAAGATTTACAACTTCCAGGCTGGTGAGGATGTGGATAATCAGACACTCTCATACTTTTTGGTGTGGGACTGTATGTGGAACTATATGTTCAAATTCAAAATACACTGACTTTTGACCTAAAAATCCCACGTTCAGGAATCTGTCCTACAAAAAAGGCAGCCCTCAAAATGATACATATCAATTAGGGTCCAGAACTGCAATATAGGAAAGACATAGGGGTGCCCATGTGGTTTTAAACAAATCAAGAATATATTTCTTGTACTTTTGAGTTGATGGAGTAAAATTCCTGCTCTCTACAGAATTAATTGTTAATTACATAGCACAATCAACATTTATCAAATGTTAGCTAGAGGCAAGAAATGTTATCTGATTCCCTAAAATTCTGCTTCAGGAGTTTTTTTTTTGTTTTTTTGTTTTTTTTGTGTGAGGAAGATCAGCCCTAAGCTAACATCCATGCCAATCCTCCTTTTTTGCTGAGGAAGACCGGCCCTGAGCTAACATCTATTGCCAATCCGCCTCCTTTTTTTCCCCAAAGCTCCAGTAGATAGTTGTAGTCGTAGTTGCACATCCTTCTAGTTGCTGTATGTGGGACGCGGCCTCAGCATGGCCGGACAAGCGGTGCGTCGGTGCGCACCCGGGATCAGAACCCCGGCCGCCAGTAGTGGAGCGCACGCACTCAACCGCTAAGCCACGGGGCGGCCCCCTGCTTTAGGAGTTTAATCATGAAAATTTAAGAAAATAGCTTCTACTTCTACTACTCCCACCCTTAACCAGTCTCTGACGTACCAAACCTTTCAGCCCCAAAGGTGAGCTTGGAAGGTGAGAAGTCAAAAGGGCAGGCACCCAGGGCTGTAAAATTCTCAGCTTTTGCTCCCAAATTTTACTCTCTGCTTTCACCATCCCTAGTTGTTTCTGTTTATAATAAGGGGAAAGTGCTACATAGAGCAAGAATTTATGACAATCACTTTCTCATATTAAGGAATTGGCTTAATATTTTATATTTATATCCAGGGAAAATACCTGGTAGGCCTCTTTGAATATAAAAGATGGCTCTTCCCACTAGGAAGGAAGGGTTATTTTTATCATGCTAAAGTGCTCTGTGTAACAAAGTGAGAAGAACCTAGACTTTTCTTTGGGAAAGGGAGAAGGTGAGGGTCAGGGAAATGGGTGAGATTTGAGGGATTTTGAGAGTGAAAGGGGAGGCTCACTTACTAACGTGATGAAAGTGAGACTAGCACGGGACACTGGAGGCCCTGGAGGCTCTCTGATGCTTCCTCACCATTTCACAGCCCAGCTGGGAGCAGTGTTGTTGGCTGATAGCGTCCAGCTTACAGCTCCTTCAGGATCTGCTTCAGCTTTTGAGGGGAGGTCCCCACTCTTTCCAGGGAGCGCCCAGCAATGACTGAGGCAGGCGGTGGACAAGGCCTGGACATTTCCACCGGATGGAGGCCTCCTTTACCGTCCAAGCTGTGCTTTGAGCGCCCCTCGCTTTGGCAAAGCCTTTGTCAAGGCTGCCTGGATCAAAGGGCTCTCCCTGCCCCCCCAGAAATCTTTCCCACCACTTCCCTGTCTCAGCACCTGCTCCCCAGAGAGCCCAACGGGCACAGCTAAAGACCCCTCATTTGCAATTGCCAAAGTTTCACACTAGTGGGATTTTTTTCAAAGACTCCGAAAGGAACTCTTTCTCATTTTAATTTCAAGTTCAGGAATTAAAACTGAATAATCACCAGTTTGTTCTCTGCCACACGGTCACTGTTTACCTTTAGATGCTGACTGGCCTTGTCTGAGTGAACAATCACAAATTCCCTCAGGAACATATTCCTTTTCTTTTTTGTTGTTAAAGAGAAATGAAAGAAATTGTGAGGTAAAAAAACCTGCAAATATTGCTACAAAACTTTCTAACTTTTATGAGCAATAGAGTTCTAATTTTATTTTATTTTATTTATTTATTTATTTTTCCCCCCAAAGCCCCAGTAGATAGTTGTATGTCATAGCTGCACATCCTTCTAGTTGCTGTATGTGGGACGCTGCCTCAGCATGGCGGGAGAAACAGTGCCTTGGTAAGCGCCCGGGATCCCAACCCAGGCCTCCAGTAGTGGAGCACGCGCACTTAACCGCTAAGCCACGGGGCCAGCCCTAGAGTTCTAATTTTAGAATAAGAAAGGATCTTGAAGTTTGTTCTCATTAAAGCCCCTCCCTTTGCATCAGAGCCTTTGTTCACAGGGCCCTTGAACATTGTAATCTAGATCCCAGTTACAAAAGCAAACAAATAAACAACAAAAAACAACTTTGCAACCGTCTTAGTAAAAACAGTTAACGTTCCAAATAATTATAACTTGTGTTTGCATTATTCAGAATTACTGTAATACCAAGTGGTAACACCCACCCAGATAAACTAGCATTTAAGTTATTAGAGTAGGAGATAAAGTTCAATCTTTAAGATGTAATTTTTTTCAATATATTTTTCTTTTCATTGTTTTTGATACTGATTATACTTCTTTTTTTTTTTTTTTTGTGAGGATGATCAGCTAACGTCCATGCCAATCCTCCTCTTTTTGCTGAGGAAGACTGGCCATGGGCTAAGATCTGTGCCCATCTTCCTTCCCTTTATATGGGATGCTGCCACAGCATGGCCTGACAAACGGTGCATCAGTGCCCAACCGGAATCCCAACCTGGGCCGCCAGCAGCGGACCACGTGCACTTAACTGCTACGCCACAGGGGTGTGGGCGGCCCCACCGATTGTACTTCTTAAAAGGACAATTCAGTTTTGATTTTTTTTTAGAAAAGCAACACATAAGGCCACTTGGCCTTTCCAGTCTATATGCTGGGGAATTTGCAATCATTATTAATTCAGTGCACTGTATTTTTGCAAGGAGAGGCATTCTGTGTTTTATTAAGAAGAAAAATGACTTTAAAAATGTGTACCTTTTAAAAGAAACATTAATAGTTACTATTTGTTTAATAACTTTTAAATATAGTAAGGGGAAAGTTGACATTCAAAATGGTTTTTCTATGTGTTTAATAGGGGAATATATTTGTCGATTCCCTTTATTTTCTAAACACTCCTTTCTCTGCCCTCTTTTGCGATCTCTGCTGAAATTACATCTCCGCTTGGCTTTCTCCTTTACAAAAACAAGAAGCTCAACTTTGGACCCAAGCTGGTTAACCTTCATTAATCTACTTTCTGCCCAGGCTGACCTGGAGCAGCTGAGATTATGGTGATATTTCTCAACTCTCAGGAAGACCCCGGTCCCTAGACCTTTCTCTGTTGCTTTGAGGATCTCTGCTGCACCCTTCACCCTCTCTCTTCCGTGACCCACTGACCCAGGAGTTCCCAGGGCAAGATGGCTGATGATCTAAGTCCAACTATATCTGGTTTCTGTCAACATGGAACAGCCAATTTATCTATGCAAAAGGGTGGTTTCAGCTACCAATTACACGCAGAGAGTTGAGCATCTTTTCTTTTTTTTTTTTTTTTTTGTGAGGAGGACCAGCCCTGAGCTAACATCCAATGCCAATCCTCCTCTTTTTTTTTTGCTGAGGAAGACTGGCCCTGGGCTAGCATCCATGCCCATCTTCCTCCACTTTATATGGGACGCCGCCACAGCATGGCTTAACAAGCAGTGCGTCGGTGCACACCCGGGATCCGAACCGGCGAACCCCGGGCCGCCACAGGGGAACGTGTGCACTTAACCGCTTGCGCCACCGGGCCGGCCCCTGAGCATCTTTTCTGTGCTACTAAAATTGAGACAGGGTGTTTCCAAATCAAAAGCAATCATTTGAGTGAATAGTATTTACTTATATATGTTATGTATATATATTACATGTTGGCTAACAGTGATAGTGTCATTGTTCACAAAGATAGAGTTCAGGCCATTTCCACATCTATAAATATATATGTGTAAATGTTAGTGTAGCCCATATCATAAGTGGAAAATTGTTTACCTGTTCAAATCTTAAACAGTTTAAATGGGAATTACCCAATAATATTAATTACCATTTTTAGTAATAACTCAGGATAAACAGAGTTCCTTTGTAAGAAGATTGTGATCTAAACAAGACATATCAAACTGACACCTTTAAAAATTAGCTAAGAAAAAGCTAGGCTTCAGCATTTTAGGGAGAAACTGGCCTTATAATTTGTCTTTATTGCACTTACCCAAGCTAGGATTATTCAAAGTTTTTCTTAACACAACTGGAATGAATAAGACTTGATGATGATCATCTTTATTTTGTTATGTATCACTAAGTAATAATGTACTTCCCAATTATTAATAAATATTCTCAGCCTATGGTGAGGGAGAGGAGGGAGATGAGAGGGCACAGAGCTGGAAGGCTATCCAGCCCAGGCCCCCCACTTATAAAGGGCCTTGGATTTAGGGTTTTACATTGCCTCCAAAGGAGGTTACACAAAAATATTCTGATGGGATTGAAAGAAGATGTCCCCATCCAAATTTAAAATTGAGATTCCTGACTAAAACTCACTTTTAATGTACTAGAGATTTTTTAAATTAAATAATTTAATTATCTTCTGACTAGCACAACTGTTTTATCTGGTAATTTTTTTGTGTTGAAGGCATCAATTGTTAAAATGTAAACATTCAAAACACCACAATTTTTTAAACCTCATTTTAGCATTTAAGAAAAGTTTAATATACTGGGAACCTCAAAAATAATTGAAGTAGCCTGGATCCCTCTCAGCCTTTGAGAAGCCTTGAAATTATTTGGTTAGAATGCAAATATTTCCAAGGGGTAGCAGGAGGATTTTCATATAAGCCTAAGGAACTATAGACAAAGAAATCAAGAAATAAGGAAATTATAGGAAAGAATGAATTATATGTTTCAAATGAAAACTCAATGCATACCTTTTTTTTCCCTCTATATTAGATGTTATGGGCTTCATGGAGTGTTTCAGTCTTACTATTCTAACATGTTAATGCATTTAAAATATATAATATTTGTACCTTTAAAGCAGAGTCATCAATCTGCCTTGGTAAACTTATAGAAATAGCATGTGTTTGAAGTTGTGAATGTTCAACCAGAGTAAACTGCATGATGAACCTGTGTTCTTGGACACCCGGGGCTTGGAGTGCTAAAATAAAACCTGATATGTAGAGATGCTTTGAAAGACAAGTCTTACAGAGATGTCTTAGAGGAGAAAGGAGTGACAACTAAACAATAGGAAAGTCAACTCTTGTGAGTTAGAAGGGAAGGTTAATTGTGGGTAGCAGGTCAACAGAGGTCATTATTTGAATTATAAATATCTTGAAAGGGAACTTCTTCCTCTTGTCTGCCCAGTTCCCACAACTGCATTGTCTCCTGGGGAAGCATTCATTGTTATTTCAGCAAAGCCAACAGAGCATGTTAGAGACAACCATTTTGGGACCTCTTAACAGACTGAAATATGAAGCCAGCTGTCCAGTTGGTGTTGGGAAATTATATCTTTGAGATATAATAGGATTGGTCTGACTAAGGGCATTTTGAGAAGAACAGGGGAGAAAAAGATACAAAGGGCACCAAAAGTGAAAGGAGGGTTTGAGTCTGAATCCCATCTCTGCTATGGGTTAATAGATTCCTAATGGTCTTAACTCAAGTGCTTGAGATAAAGGCACAATAAAAGGAGGAAGGCTCATCTCTTCAGCCCCACTCTGAGGGGCCCAGAGTTCTAAAAGCTAAAGATGGCACAGGTTGTAACTTTCAAGGATTCCACGGAAGGCAGGTGGAGAGATTTAAAAATCTGCAGTGGGATTCCAGGAAGGAGAGTAACAGACACAGGTAACTAATGGCTTGTTTCATTGGGACAAGAAATATACTTCTAGGGAAAACCTTGTGAATGATCTCTGATGTCTTTGGGTCTCTGTGTCACTTCTCAAGATGTCTAGCTTGGTGAGTCTCTCTCAAGGTAGGTATATGCTCTGCATATATAATCTCAAGTATTCCTCATAGCAGCACTATGAGCTGGAGATTTTTACTCCCATTTTACAGATAAGGAAACTGACCTCAAAGAGAGATGTCAAGTCATTTGCCCAAGATTGGGTGGGAAAGTTGGGCTTTAGATCCATCTGACCCTAAAAATGATGCTATTTCTACAGTATCATTCTGTGTCGTTCTTACTGTTACTTTAACTACTGCTTGCAAATTAACCTGACTTTCCCTTTCTTTAAGGGAAATCACCCAAGCTTGAACCTTGGAATCATCTTTGACCCTTCCAGTCAATCATTCCACTACTCTTTATTGAGTAGCTGGGCATTGGGGTTAAAGAATGAATGAAATATAATTCCTGCCCTCAGAGAGCTTACAGTTCATACATGGAATAAGTTACTAAACCTTGGAGGGTTCACTTACCATATCTATCCCCATCTTTCTTTTCTGAGTGTCTCTCCAGGCCAGGCCCTTACTGCCTGCTGCTTGGATAATAGTCTCTATCTGTTATTAGCCAGGGTCACAGGAGAACTACTGACAGAGTTGTGGGCAGTGTGAAGAACTTTAAAAAGTAACAGGGAGACATCCAGAAACTCGTAATAGTGGGAAGCTGCGACCATGCCTAGGGCCAAAATGTTCCAGAACTGCCACATCTTAGGAGCTATAGTTATGGAAGGAGGCAGCTAGGAAACATCTCTCTTCTCCTGCCCTCTGATCTACTGGAGCCACCCTCTGCTCAAACTCAGAAGGCAGGCGGCCAGTTAGGGAACCAGGTCTGCAATCTGCAAGGGTCAGCCTCCCCACGCAGAGAAATGGGGAATGGATTAAGTAGGGACAAATGGAGAATAACCAACTCTCTATCTAGTCATTCACTCAACAAATAGGTACTGAATGCACAGTCCACAACAGGCACGGTGGCTACAATAGTGAGCAGAATGAATCTTTCCTTCACGGAGCCTACAGTTTGGTGGAGGCCACTGAGAAAAATCAAAACACTAATGAGCCTAATTCAAACAGAAAGAAGAGCTGTGAAGACAAGGAACCCAGTTCAATAAGAGCATAATGAAGGAAACTGAGCCAGGGAAGGTTTCCCCTAGAAAAGGACAGGAGCTGAGGGATGAAGGAGGAGATTAGAGAGGAGAGAAAGCACTGGAGAGAGCATTTAAGCAGATGGGGACCAAAGGACAAAGTGCTCAGTGATGGGAGGGACAAAGGCTCATCCAAGGAACAAAGAGAAGCACAGTGTGGAGGAAGGGGGAGTACTGGAGGGACAAGTTCTTAGTGAAGCTAGGAGCGGGGTCAGGTCAGATCATGAGAGCCTTTGTGGGCTGGGTTAAGGATTTTGGTTTATATCCTGATAGCAAGTGGGAAGCCAACAAAGAATTTTTTTTTTTTGGTAGGGTTTTTGGTTGTTTTATTTATTTATTTATTTATTTATTTATTGGTGAGGAGATCAGCCCTGTGCTAACATCTGCCAATCCTCCTCTTTTTTTGCTGAGGAAGACTGGCTCTGGGCTAACATCCGTGCCCATCTTCCTCCACTTTATATGGGATGCCACCACAGCATGGCTTGACAAGCAGTGCGTCAGTACATGCCTGGGACCCGAACCAGTGGACCCCAGGCCACCGCAGCAGAGCTCACGCACATAACCACTTGCACCACCGGGCCGGCCCCCAACAAAGAGTTTTAATTCAAGAAGGGAATGAGGATGTGTGCACACAGTCAGATGTCAGAACTGCTTTGGAAGATCACTCTGGATACAATATGGAGACTGAATTGGAGGCAGTAGAGACCAGCTCTAGACTACTGTGGAAGTCCGGAGGAGAGAGAATGAGAGCACAACCTACGATGGTGGCAATAGAGATGGAAGGCAGTAAAGATATTAATTAAGAGTGATTTAGAGGGCCAGCCCCATGGCCTGGTGGTTAAGTTTGGCGCACTCCACTTCAGCGGCCTGGGTTCGGTTCCTGGACCTGGACCTACGCCACTCGTTGGTGGCCATGTTGTGGTAGCAACCCACATACAAAATAGAGGAAGATTGGCACAGATGTTAGCTCAGGGCAAATCTTCCTAAGAAAAAAAAAGACTGATTTAGGAGCCCTAACAGGACTTGGCAGTGCATTGGACATGGGGATGGCAGAGAGTGAAGTGCCAGGGTGACTCCTAGGTTTTTGGCTTGAAAAAATGATTAAGGTATGCACTGACTAGGAAAACATGGTAGACCAGGTTTGGGGATTGTTATGGGTTGAATTGTGTCCCCTCAAAAAAACACATGTTCAAGTCCTAATCCCCAGTACCTCAAAATGTGACCTTACTTGGAAATAGGGTCTTTACAGAGGTCTTCAAGTTAAAATGAAGTCATTAGGGTGGGCCATAATCCAAAATGACTGATGTCCTTATAAAAAGGGGAAATTTGGTGTCGGGCCCCATGGCGTAGCGGTTAAGGGCGCGTGCTCCACTACTGGTGGCCCAGGTTCGGATTTCGGGCGCGCACTGATGCACTGCTTGTCAGGCCATGCTGTGGCGGCATCCCATATAAAGTGGAGGAAGACGGGCATGGATGTTAGCCCAGGGCCAGTCTTCCTCAGCAAAAAGAGGAGGATTGGCATGGATGTTAACTCAGGGCTGATCTTCCTCACAAAAAAAAAAAGTGGGGAATGGAATTTGGACACAGAGACATGCACAGAAGAAAGACCATGTGAAGACACAGAGAGAACACCATCTATAAGTCAAGGAATGCTTGAGGCTACCAGAAGCTAGGAGAGAGGCATGGAACAGATTATTTCTCATTACCCTCAGAAGGAACCAACCCTGCCAGCACCTTGATTTTGGACTTCTAGCATCCAGAATTGTGAAATAATAAATTTCCGGTGTTTAAGCCACCCACTTTGTGGTACTTTGTTATAACAGCCCTAGCAAACTAATAGAGAGATGAAAATCAGAAATTTGACCCTGGACAAACCGAGTTTAAGGGTCTATTTGAGAAGCAGCATAACAAAGTGGTTAAAAGCATGAACTATGGAGCCATCTGCGTGGGTGTGAACCCAGCTCTGCTGTTTACCAGCTGTGGGAGCACACGCAAGTTAACATAAATCTTTTAGCCTCAGTCTCCTCATCTGTAACTAGGAATAATATTACCTTTCTCATAGAGTTGTTATGAGGAGCAAATGAGCTGATTGTAAAGCATTTAAAACAGTTCCTGGCACATAATAAGCACTATAGAAGAGTTTATTTAAACATAGACAACACACAAATCATCCAGGTATTGAATAGAGCTGGTTATAGGAGTCTGGGATTGAGAAGAGAGTTCTACATTTTAAAATTGGGAGTCACTGGCATGTAAATGAATCCGTAGGAAAGAACACAATGGCCTAGGGAGAGCGTGGGATGAGAAGAGAGGGCTTCTGGCCAAGTCTTGGCACTTCCAACATTTAATGGCTAGGTAGAGAGGTTGAATCATCAAAGGAGATAGAAAGATGGCTAGAGAAAACCACAATGAGATACCACCTCACACCTACTAGGATAGCTATTAGGGACTGACTCGTGTCCCCCCCAAATTCATATGTTGAAGCCCTAACCCCCAATGTCTATTTGGAGATAGGGTCTAATTTAAGGAGATAATTAAGGTTAAATGAAGTAATAAAGATGGGGCCCTAATTCAATAGCACTGATGTCCTTGTAAGAAGAGAAGAGACAACAGAGATCTCTCTCTCTGCCCACACACACAGAGAAAAGGCCATGTGAAGACACAGAGAGTAGGTGCTTTCTGCAAGCCAAGAAGAGAAGCCTAATGAGATCAGCCAGCACTTTGATCTTGGACTTTCAGCCTCCAAAACTGTGAGAAAATAAATTTCTGTTGTTCAAGCCACCCAGTCTGTGGCATTCTGTTATGGCAGCCCAAACAAACTAATACAATGGCTAGAATTAAAAAAATGGAAAATAATAAGTGTTGGTGAGGATGTGGAGAAATTGGAACCCTCATACTTTGCTAGTGAGATTGTAAAATGGTGCAGCCACTGTGGAATACAGTATGGGGGTTCCTCAAAAAGCTAAACATGTAATTACCATATGACCCAGCAATTCCACTACTAGGTATAGATGCAAAATAATTGAAAACAAGAACTCAAACAGATACTTGTATGCCAGTGTTCGTTGCAGCATTATTCACGATAGCCAAAAGGTGGAAACAACCCAAGTGTCCATCAACAGATATAGTATATCCATACAATGGATGGTTATTCAGCTATAAAAAGGAATGAAGTTCTATTACATGCTACAACATGGATGAGCCTTGAAAACATTATGATAAATGAAATAAACCAGACACAAAATGACAAATATTGTATGATTCCACTTATATGAGGTGTCTAGAATAGGCAAGTTCATAGAGACGGAAAGTAGATTAGAATTTACCAGGGGAGGGAAATTTGAGGAGTTATTGCTTAATCATTACAGAGTTTCTGTTTGGGGTGATAAAAAATTTTGTAAAAAGATAGTAGTGATGGTTGTACAACATCATGAAAGTAATTAATGCCACTGAATTATAGACTTTAAAAATGGGTAATAATACAAATTTTATGTTATATATGTTTTACCACAATAAAAAAATAATAATAGCTAGAGAGTTTGGAAGAAAGCAAGAGAGTTGGGCAACATGGAGCCAGGGAGAAGTTCGCAGAAGGAGAAAGTAGTTGAGAATGTTAAGAAAGATGGATAACTGAACTGATCCACTCAGCAAGAACTGGTCAATGGAAAGATGGCAGTAGAAGTCAGACACAAGTGGCTTGAGGAGTAAGTGAAGGAGGAGAAAATACAGATGGCTGTAGCTAAGTCCTTCAAGAAGCTTGGTTGTGAAGAGGAGGAATGAAATAAGGTAGTGGCTTCAGGGAGCTAAGGAGTTGGGATTTTTCCTTTGTAAGATTCGAGTTGAATATGTTTGATGTCGATGGGAAACATCTAGTTTAAAAAGAGCAGTTCCGGGCCGGCCCCGTGGCTTAGCGGTTAAGTGCGCGCACTCCGCTACTGGTGGCCCGGGTTCGGATCCCGGGTGCGCACCAACGCACCGCTTCTCCGGCCATGCTGAGGCTACGTCCCAGAGACAGCAACTAGAAGGCTGTGCAACTATGACATACAACTATCTACTGGGGCTTTGGGGGAAAAAAAAAAAGGAGGAGGATTGGCAATAGATGTTAGCTCAGAGCCGGTCTTCCTCAGCAAAAAGAGGAGGATTATCATGGATGTTAGCTCAGGGCTGATCTTCCTCAGCAAAAAGAGGAGGATTAGCATGGATGTTAGCTCAGGGCTCATCTTCCTCACAAAAAAAAAAAAAAAAAGAGCAGTTCCAGAAGAATGAAGGGATCCTCACAGGGTAAGGTGCTTGAGGTGGAGCAGCAGAGAGTCCAAAGCTTGGGTGCAGGAACTGGCCTGAGATAACAAGAGGGATCTGCCCCTAAAGAAGAGGAAGAGAAGGAGAGATGAGGGCAGTGGGAAGTTGAGGAAATTCAGTTCTCTCTGTGAAGTGGAAGGTGAGACCCACCAGCTAGGGGTAGCAGAAGGTGAGAGGGGAGGAGAGAGGTTTAAAAGAGTAGAAAAGGTTTGAAATCATCCCGCGGCAAAGTGAACAGAGGAGTGAAGGTGGGTTGTAAGCTGTGCTGAAGGCTCTGTTGAAAGTCAGCCATCTTGAATTTTTCCTGCACCAGTTTGCCCTGGAGCGTAAATTTCTGCAGCACTGCTCAGGTACTGAAGTCAGATATGGAGAAACACAGAAAGAGGGACTCACCCTGGGTTAAGGTTTTCCCAGATGGTACAAAATTGAAAGTGCAGGAGAGTTTAGGGCTGAAGAGACAGAGGCCACAGGGAGGTTCCAGGGAGCCCGGTGGTCTGGAGGTGGGGGAGGAGTGGCAGGCGGGGTGGGGGCTAAGAAGTACAGAGCATTGCTGTCTGCCACACACACTTGTCAGGGGAGCGTTTTTACAGCATGATTCCAATCACGTCCCTCCCTTTGAACCCACCAATTAAAGTATAGACTGAACTTGCATTAAAAGCCTTCCCCAGTAGGGCCCAAAGACACCACTTTAGACACATCTCCAAAACCTGCTCCATCATCTTCTGCTCCTTCCGCTCCTCTTGGTATACCCACCCAGTGCTGAATCAAATTGGACCCTAAGTCTCTCCATTGCTTTCTCACCTCTATACCATTGCTCATGCGTTTTGCTCCCTCAGGAATGCCCTCTCCATGACATAAATCATTCCTTTATCAGTGTTCTTATAGTACTTAATAAAATCTCTCATTTTATTGTAATTTTTTGTTCACATTTGTAGGGAATATCTGTTGTGCTCATCTGCCCAATATCTCTGCCTCCACGGCTCCGCCCTTCCTTTGGCAACAGGCTCCCCCTGCAGTTAGAGAATTGCACCTCCTTCACTCATTGTGGATGTGGTGCAGCTCCTGAGTGTGGCTCCAGGACCGTGTGGCTGTAATTACAGGCACATGACCCAAACCAGGCAATCAGAGTCTCTTCTCAGGATCATATACATGGAAACTGAAAAGCTCTCTTTCTTTTAGGTCTACTAGCTGAGATGATATAAACCAGAAGTTGTCTGTGGCCAATTTCCACTCCATGACTTCTAACCATTACCACATAGAGGGAGCCCAATTGTAATGGGGACAAAAGAGGAGACCCAAGCAGGGATCACGTTACTATTTGACTTCTTTTTTTTTTTTAAACCATACATTTTTTTTTAAATTTTTTTATTTATTTATTTTTCCCCCAAAGCCCCAGTAGATAGTTGTATGTCATAGTTGCACAACCTTCTAGTTGCTGTATGTGGGACGCGGCCTCAGCATGGCCGGAGAAGCAGTGCGTCAGTGCGCGCCCGGGATCCGAACCCAGGCCGCCAGCAGCGGAGCACGAGCACTTAACCGCCAAGCCACGGGGCTGGCCCTACTATTTGACTTCTGAGTCCACTTATGGCTGATCTCTCCTCCTGGACCTCGCAATTGTACAAGCTATTCAAGTGCCTCTCTTGCTTAAGCTGGCATGAGCTGGTTTCGTTTACCCGCCCTCTAAAGGGTCTCAACGAATACACATGGTGTCTCCTCTGCTAGACTCTAAGTCCTGGTCTAGATGCTGAGACTTTGTTGCTCAATAATGTGAAATAAATGTTGAAATCCTATCATTCCAAGTCCAATTCAAATGTCATTTACTTCTATCAAAATTTTACCGAATCCCCAAACCAATTAGGATTATTCTCAGAACCCTAAAGCAATTGCCTGTGACTCCTGGTGGCACTTCATAGATTCTGCTTCTTATTTTAGTTGTTTGTGTGCTTGGCCATCTCTCCCTACTAGATAAATAAGTTGCATGCAGGGCTTAAGTCTGTGTAGTAGGTGCTCAGTAAAAAGTAACTGTTCTAAATTGCACCCTATGTGCCAGTTGTTGTGCAGAGGCAAAAAGAAAGATGGGGGGAGTCAGTTTCTGCTCTTGAGGCACTTGTAGCACATGTTCAACAAATAATATTGTGAATTGCCTTGGCCTGAATAGAAAATGAATAGAGAAGAAAGAAAGTAATACATAACCTTTATGGAGAAGCAAAGCTCTAGACTGAGAGCAAAAGATATTTTTATCAAGAAGTGTCCAAAGAATGCGGAACAAACTCAGAAACATTTTATAAATAGATCAGGAACCAAATACACTGGAAATATAAAACCGCTCATAAATACAGTCAAATGCAACATTTCCCTGAACATAATTTAGCAACTGTAAGAGTCACTAAATCCTCTTTGCATTGTCTCCAAACGTCTTTCAACTGAATAAGGGTAGGTTAACCTGATCCTCTGTGTGTGTCTAACTCTGGGTAAACATAATTGTTATAAAATGCCCTGCGTCTCCAGAGAGCATTCCATGAAGCTCATGTTATTCCAACAATTCCAGCGCTATGCTGAATATGGTGGCAGAACCTCGTTCAAGTTTGAGGCCCCCATGGCTCCCCCAACAGATGCATGCAATCTACACATGCTCTGGGAATATCTGTTGAACAAATGGTGAAGGACTCAAACCAAATCTTCTCCCACAAGGTGTGACCATATCCAACTTCCTCACATTGTTTCCTCTCCAGCCCCCTTCAGAGGTTTAAGTGTCTAGCCCTGGACAGCCAAATTGGAGTGCAAGTTTATGCAAGCATCCAGGAATCTTAGTCTAATCTCTGGACAGCCTTGGGGGCATCAGGCAAAGGACGTCTGGGCGAGTATGCACAAAGTGATGATATCATCCCAGCAGTACTAGCGTTGTTCTGTTCAGACATGGAGAGACCAGCTGGCTGCTCAGGAGGGTGCCCTCACAGAATGGTATTACCAAGGTGAGGCACCAAAGGCTCAGGGCCTCAGCTTTTCTGGGTCAGAAACTTGATTAGACTTACTCTCTCAAAATAAGTGTATTAGTCAGGGTTCTCCAGAGAAACAGAACCAATAGGATATCTAGAGATATATAAGAGGAGCTGTATTAGGAATTGGCTCATGTGGCTATGGAGGCTAAGTCCCACAGTCTGCAAGCTGGAGAACCAGGAAAGCTGGTGGTATAATTCTGTCTCAGTCCAAAGGCCTGAGAATGGGGGAGGGGGTAATGGTGTTAGTCCCCATCTGAGTCAGAAAGCTCAAGAACCAGGAGCACCAATATCCAAGGGCAAGAAAAGATGAATGTCTCAGCTCAAAGGGAGAGAGGGAATTCACCCTTCTTCCACCTTTTCGTTCTATTCCGCCGCTCCACGGATTGGATGATGCCCACCACATCGGTGAGACAATCTTCTTTACTCAGTCCACTGATTCAAATGCTAATCTCTTCCAGAGACACCCTCACAGACACACCCAGAGGTAATGTTTCACCAGCTCTCTGGGCATCCCTTAGCCCAGTCAAACTGATACATAAAATTAACCATCATAATAGGGGTGATCAAACTCTGGGAAACTGAGTTGCACTCCCCCAAAACACTTCACAAGAGGTCAGAGATTCAACCAACCTGACATTCAGTCCTTCTATCCCAATGAAATAAATGCAGAACTTTATGCACAGAAAGGTAAGGGGATTTTTTTTCTTTTGTTTATAAGAAGAGGGGATTAGTATATTATACTCTTTTACCTACTTTGATTTTTTTTTTTTTACAATAGGCATGTTTTACTTCTATATTAAAATATCATTTTTAGGGCCAGCCCAGTGGCGTAGTGGTTAAGTTCGCATGCTCCTCTTCAGCAGCCTGGGGTTCACAGGTTTGGATCCCGGGTGCTGACCTACACACTGCTTATCAAGCCATACTGGGGCAGGCGCCCCACATATAAAGTAGAGTAAGATGAGCATGGATGTTAGCCCAGGGCAAGTCTTCCCCAGGAAACAGAGGAGGATTGGCAACAGATGTTAGCTCAGGACTAATCTTCCTCACACACACACAAAAAATTCATTTTTAAATTATTGCAGCAAATAATTTGTCTGCGAGACCAGTTTTTGGTTCTGTGAGGGTGGGGACCATGTTTTGTTTTGCCTTGCCACTGCACCCCTAGCGTGTAGCTCAATGTCTAAAACATTGTAGGTGCTGAATAAATACCCAAATAAGCTTCCTGACTCTTGTCAATCTATTCTAATTTAAAAAGTGGTTGCAGGGTTCGGCCCAGTGGCATAGCAGTTGGGTTTGTGCGTTCCGCTTCGGTGGCCAAGGGTTCGCCGATTCAGATCCTGGACACAGACCTACTCACTGCTCATCAAGCCATGCTGAGGCAGTGTCCCACCTAGAAGAGCTACAACTCGACAACTATGATACACATCTATGTACTGGGGCTTTGGGGAGAAAAGAGAAAAAGAGGAAGATTGGCAACAGATGTAGGCACAGGGCCAATCTTCCTCAAAAAAAAAAAAGTGGTCGCAGTCGTGTAAATCAGGGAAAGGCTGAGTAGTTGATAAACTGTCAGGGTCTTTGGACACTATATAGTCCAGAATTTTCCAACTTGCAGATAATGCCTATTAGTGGTTTGTAAAATCAGCGTAGTGAGTCCTGACTGGCATTTAAAAAAATAGAATAGAATTCAGTAGAAAATACCAGAGTACACTTAAGAAGGATATTGTTTCATGAATTTTGTTTCCGTTTTGCACACACTGTGTGGTGATGTAAAATGTATTTCTTAACTCTGGGTTGTGGTCAAAAAGTTTGAGAGCCACCGATCTAGTCTAACTTAGACATACACACACCCTGCTCTCCAGCCATAACAAACCACTTTCAGTTCCCCAAAACACCATGTCATTTTCTTCTCCTGAGGACTTGGCACTTACTGTTCCCTTTACCTGAAATGAACTTGCCCTCCATATCTACCTGAGGGCCCCTGGCTTACTCTTCAAGATGCTGTGCAAGTATCTTGCCTATGAACCCTCTGTGACCCTTCTGAGCAAAGCCAGACTCTCTCCTGCACGCTTCCACCTCCCCTTCCACCTGATTCATCGCAGCGCTGTGTGCAGGACAGTGGTCACATCTGCAGGTGGCTGCCTCTCCTACTAGTGTGGCTCCCAAGAGCGGGGACTTTGTGGTCCTCACCCCACACGATGCCTGTAGCACTCAGTACATGACTGTTAAATAATTGCAGAGAAAAGCCTTATAAAGAACAAGCTACTACTTAAAGCTACACAGAGGTCTTTATGTAATGAAATAGAACCGCATCCAAATTTGAGCATCCAAATTTTTTAGCAGTAAGTGAAAAAAGCACGGTGCAGTACAGTTTGCATAATATGCTACCATTGTGTGCGTGTGTGTGTGTGTCTGTGTGTTCGATCGCAGAGAGTAGCTTTGGAAGAATACAAAGGAAATGGGTAACAATGGTTGCCACCTGGGGACAGGCATAGAAAGGAGACGAATATTTCATTGTCCATTTCTTGATTTTTGTGCTATGTGCATGGGTTACCTATCACTAGAATGAATTAATAAATATTCCTCCAAAATATTTCTGTAGGCAATGAATATAAGAAAGACACAATTTATGGCTTCCAAATATCCCATATGTAGAAAGGCAGAATTATTTTTTCTTGACTAACAAAAAAAAAGAGGCTTTATTGTCTGTGAAGCTTAAAGGTAGCCGTAGACTTTTTCTGATTACAGCAAAAAGAAGTGGCATCTCCCTCTAACCGGGAGAGCAGCCTGGTGGAAAAGGGAGACTGGGGTGGAGGGAATTGCAGTTTCTAAGACATAAGCAAAACTCCAATCTATGGAATGCTGCAGATCCTGAGAAAGGCCTAACTAAAGAAGACTCAGCAGTTGTCAAAGACGGCATTGTAGCAAAGGATGACGGAAGCTAACTTTGTAACCATTTGGAGAACAAGGTTCGTCCACCAGTCCTCTAGCTAGGCTCTCCGAAGTCTCACTTCATTAAAATATTCTTTTATATAAGCCTAATTATCAGAATTAAAAGAGCTGCTTATTACAGACTTGGGTTTCTACGGCAACAGTAAAATAAATTCCAAAGTGTCTGAAGCATTGAGAAAAATAATATACGCTAATAATAGGTAGCCCTGTGAATCCTTTTAATAAGACAACTAATTGAGAACGAGTTACTCTACATGTTGTAACAAGAACGGTTGCAGAGATCTGCAAACTTTTTAAAACCCAGCATAACATACTCTTTTAAAGTCACTGACATGAATTTGAGTCAAAAAATATATTCGTGGCTACTTTAAGAATATCATTGGGATATTCCAAGCATATCGGTTAGTGGAAGAAAAAATCATTTTCCCTTTTACATTATATGCTCAAAACCTCTTTCTTGCATTTTCTCTCTCTCCTTTTTGTTTTTTTCTTCTGTGGCTGTTGAAATCCTGGCAGGGGTGATCTTGGCCCCAGGCTGGGGCCTGCCCTGTGGCGTGTGTGAAGGCACAGGGGAACTTGCTCCCTTCTGCTGCGTCTGCCATATTCCTCTCCTCAGAGAGGAAGATGAACTCCAAACAGGGGTCCTGAGATGGGCCCTTCCTAGTTCACATTTGCAAACATAAGTTCTTTTCTGAAATAAGTTTTTTCTTGACTTATTGTAAAGCAAATGTCATAATCCTTTGTGTTAGTTTGGTAGAGCTGCCGTAATAAAGAACCACAGACTGGGTGGCTTACACAACAAACATTTATTTTCTCACAGTTCTGGAGGCTAGAAGTCCAAGATCAAGGTGTCAGCAGGGTCAGTTTCTCCTGAAGCCTCTCTCTTTGGCTTGTAGGTGGCCATTTTCGCCTCCCTGTTTTTTCACATTGCCTTCTTTCTATGTGTGTCCATGTGCTAATCTCCTGTTCTTATAAGGACACCAGTCATATTGGATTAGAGCTCACCCTAAAGACCTCATTTTAACTTAATCACCTCTTTAAAGACTCCATCTTCAAATACAGTTAGATATGAGCTACTGGGGGTCAGGACTTCAATATATGAATTGGGGCGGGGAGGATATAGTTCAGCCCATAACAGTGAGCATGCTCCTTTGCAATGTAACTTTGTTGTCCTTCCCATCAAGGTGGGCCCTACTCAACATGACTGGTGCCCTTGTTAGAAGAGGGGATTAGGATAGACACACAGAGAGGGAGACCACCTTGTGAATGTGAACATAGCCATCTACAAGCCAAGGAGAGAGGCCTCAGAGGAAACCAACCCTGGCCAGCCCTGGTGGCCTAGTGGTTAAGTTCAGTGCATTCTGCTTCAGCAGCCGGGGTTCACTGCCCAGGCGTGGACCTACACCATCCATCCGTTAGTGGCCATGCTGTGGCAGCGGCTAACATACAAAAAGAGGAGGATTGGCAACAGATGTTAGCTCAGCGGGAATCTTTCTCAGCAAAAAAAAAAAAAAAAAAAAGATATCAATAAAGTAAGTTTTTTTAAAAAAAGAAGAAACCAACCCTGCCAACACCTTGATCTCAGACTTTTAGCCTCCAGAATTGTGAGAAAAATTTCTGTTGTTTAAGCCACTCAGTCTGTCGTATTTTGTTATGGCAGCCCTAGCAGACTAATACACTTGGAGAGGCGGGAAAAATTTTCAGACAATCTGCCACACCACCAGGACCTTAAGCTCCTTGTGGTTTGGGGTTCTGTTGTTCTTGTGCGTCATCAGCGTTAAATAAATATTGCGTGTTATTAGGCCTGTTTTTCAAGGCAAGAGAAGAAAGAGAAGCCAGAGAAGATGGTGAAGGATCAAAGAAATATGAGAGAACCAAAAGAATGTTTGCATCATGGAAGCCAAAGGAAGAGAGACTCTTGGGAAGAGATCTTTGAAAATCTTGAGGAGGATGGGGACTGAGAAATGGCCACTGGATTTGGCAATTGGAAATTGACACACAAAAGAGTTCATAACATGGGAGGGGCTGGGATTGGTTGCAGGAAAGAACAGAGTGTGGGCCAAGGAGAATTTTACGTTCTTACCATATATTTCTAATGCTTGAAATATTTTACTGTAAGAATATATCCACATGTAAAATTGTTTTAACATATAGTAATTTTTAAAGAAAGAAAGTCAAAATCTTCTCTAGGCCCTGCACCCCTACCTTTTGGAATTACCCACTTCTAGGAGTTTAGTGCACATTCTCATACATTGCTGGGGAATGCAAAATGGCACAGCCCCATTGGAGGGTAATTTGGCAAAAACCCTCTAAATTATACCTCAATAAAGTTGTTTAAAAACATTACAAATGCATAAACTCTTTAGCTATTACTCACACACATGCAAAATGACACTGTGTACAAGGATATTCCTTGCAGCTTTATTTATTATAGGAAAAGTTTGGAAATAATCCAAGTGTCTTCCAATAAGGGATAGTTAAATAAACCGTGCTACAGCCCCACAACGGAATCTTATGCTGCTGTTAAAAAAAAAAAAAAAAGACTAAGGAAGCTCTCCTTGTACTGACATGGAAAGTTTTCCAAGATACGTTAAGTGAAAAAAAAACAAGGTAAAGAGCAGTGGTATGCTCCTTTTATGTAAGCAAGAAGGCAAAAGAAGAATACATTTATACATATAAGTATAATATATATATTATACATTTAAAAGATTCACTTATATTTGCATACAGACATGCTAGAGGGATAAGAAACAAATAGGATTGGTTATCTGGAGAGAAGGGTGTAGACAGGAACAGAGATGAGATTATTCTAGATTATTTTCTCATTTATATACACAATCTCATTAGATTCTTACGGCAAATATTATTATCCCCATTTTACAGATGAAGATTCGAAAGACTAAGTTACTTGCCCAGTTTACCAAGTTACACTGCTGGTAAATGTGGAGACTAATTCCAGTCTAGCTCTGCCTAACTCCAAAGTCCGTGCTGTAAGATCATTCAGACTGTCTCCTGAGTAAACACGGGTCCCTGGCCTTCAGATTTATGATCTAAAGTAAATGACATCAAAGGCAGAATAATCAAAAATCATAGCCAACCATATTTTAAGGTGTTTAAGCAAATACAAGGGGCTAGAGATTGGGAGATATTTTTTTACTAAGTGGGCTGGTTTTACTGGTGGTTCATGTTTGTTTATTTGTTCCTTGGTTGGCTTCATGGCTTTTTAGATGTCTGTTTTGGAAGAGATAAGTGGAGGAGGGTATGGAAAGATAATCTACTTTATGTGGTGCATGCAGTTCCCTTAGGCAAGTAATGCTTTGTGGAGGCTTTTGAAATTTAGAGTTTATGCTGTTTCCTCCAGGACATGTTGTCCAAGAAAGTGATGAGAGGTGTAAGGAGATAAAAGGTGAAGAAAAGTCTCTTCCTGGGTAAGGTTTCTGCTATCACTGCTGCCAAGTCTCCTGGGTAGGAAGGACTTACTGTCTGAGCATAAACGGAAAACTCTAGGGTTCCTCCGTGAGAAGGCTTTGGCACCCAGTTAAGTTACACTGTGTATTCTAGATCTTTTCTTAACTAATTGTGTCCTTTTTTCTCTGTCATGAGGAAATCTCTGTTATGCTAGATTTATTTTCTGAATGGAAATATCCAGGACTTGAATGAAGCAGCTCTTGCTCTCAGCAGTCCAGATCCTAAAATGCGTCAGCTACATATTCATGGTTTTTCCTTACGTGTAAAACCTGAGTTACCCTTCAGAGGGGTTCTAACTAGAGCTCTTTGGATGGCAAAGATTATTTTTTAAAAGTTTAGTGACAGAGGGGAATCTCAAGAACCCATAGTAGGAAGTGGAGAGATCTTCTTGGATTACTCTCCCCCTTGATCTCAGTTGCAAGTGGCACTGGTTTGCCATGATGCAAATTTGGGCCTATCGCAACTGGTAAAAATGGGAAAATAGACTAGTAGCTTCTCCTTGAGGTTGGTGACTCCTGTCCCCATCACAGTGACCCACAATGCCAGGACCACACAAAACCACTGCCCTAACTCCAAACCACCTTAGGAATGTTTTGCCCCATCCTGCAGCAAAACAAGGTCTTCCCAGCATGCCCCCACAGGTCCTTGGTGCTCCCAGCACACTGGAGCAGATCTTATGATGCTTTTATTCTGGAGACCAACCCTCTCCTTGGCTCATCACAACTCATAGAAGATGAAGCAAATCTCAGCCATGACACTGATAAAGTTTATATAGAGTAAAACTTTCCCTCTTTGCAATCTTAAGGACAAATAAGAACCGTCGTGATCCGTCATACTTGAAAGAGAATTAGCGCTCCCTTGGCAATGGAACAAGTATAACACCCAAATCCCCCAGTCACTGTCTGTGTCAAAGCAAGAACCTGAATGTGTCGGCTGGCAAAATGGTTTACTGGCTGGGTGAAGGTGACTCATCTTTTTCATTCAGTGACCCTCATTAGTTTCTCCACTTGTTCGTTCATTATTCATTTACTCATTCACTCACACGTGTTGAGCCAGACTTTGCATTAGGCACTGGGATTACAAGAGAGAACAAGACAGAAACAATCCCTGACCTCAAGGGACTCACAGTCCAGCTGTTGCTCCCTCCCCTCATCACTGTCTGGAACTTTAAGCTGATCCCTCTTATCTGACCTTCATGCACAGAGCTGTAAGTAGTTCTGCCTCTCTGGTCTATATACATGCCAATCATCACTGGGGAACTCTTTTTGTATATCAGCTTCCAACTTAAGGACATAATGAAGTCTAAAAATTATTATCATTGTATAGTTTGAAATACTTTTCTTATCTGTAAAACAACTCATTTGAGCCTTACAACTTATCTGAGCTGGGTAGAAATTCCTGTTTCATATTTTTTCTTTCTTTTTTTACATAACAGCTTTATTGAGATATAATTCACATACCATGCAATTCACCCATTTAAAGTGTACAATTTAATGACTTTTTAGTATAAAAATAAATACAACCATCACCACAATCAATTTTAGAACATTTTCATCACCCCAGAAAGAAACCCCATATCCATTAGCTCTACTAATTGATTTTATGTCCTTAATAGATTTAGCTATTCTGGATATTTCGCATAAATGGAATCATATAATACGTGGTCTTTTCTGTGTAGCTTCTTTCATTTAGCATAATGTTTTTAAGGCTCATCTATGTTATAATGTGTCAGTACTTCATTCATGTTTATGGCTGAATAATATACCATTATGTAGATATTTCACATTTTATTTATCAGTTCATCAGTCTATGGTGTATTGCATTTTGTAAATGAAAAAAACCAAAGCAAATAATGGGTGAAACATTCAAAGCCAGGTCTCCTGACTCCTGGTCCAGTGCTCATTCCATTAAATCCACGAGCTCCCATAACTTAAAACTACATGTTCATTTCTACTGTCAAAACACATTTACCTAAGAAATTCTGCAATAGAGAATGAATCTAAGAAATGCAGTTTAGCTTCTGGGACTGCCTTCTAGGCATTCTAGGCAGCCGTCTCATTATTTGCTATTGCTATTTAAGGGTTTTTCCCACTTTAGAAGTGAAAAAGAATTTGAGGGTGAAGAAGTCAATAAAAAAAGTGGTCCTTTGTAGAACATAGCCCTCACCATTGCCCCTGCCCCTTTCTCTGATTCTATGTCTGTCTTCTCTATTGTTGTCTGTGTACAAGTCATGGGTCGTTAGAATGGGCTTGTGGTTGCTGAGAGAAAGAGATTAAAATCCTGATTAAAAAGTAGTACATCGGAGGTCAGCGATCACCATTTAACTTTGGTTGCCAAGGCACAGGCTCCAGAATCCACAAGCCACATGCAAATGTTATGAAATTCATCCTGATTACTCTTGTCTCCCTAATAGTTTTACACACTTAGATGAGGCCCTTAGCAGGGGGATATCCTAGTGGAGGCTACTATAATATTATAATTTTTTTTCTGTATACAGAGATTTTATTCAATTTTAAAAGAAAATGACTACTTTAGATAAAGCTTTGACCCTATAAAAAAGCAAATCTGTCCAGCTTTAAAGCAAATTCCAAGAGTAGTCAACTTTTGTTTCCTCAGCAGCCGGCGAGAATACCCTTAACGACTCTACTGACTTTTCTATTTTCTTCATCTGTATGGTATAAAACAAAACCAATCTAGACTCCTTGATGAGCTTAATGTGGTCATTTGAATTTTACAAATGTTTTCTGTAATGGCATGCCAAAATCATTTTTGTGTTCTCTCCAGATAGCTTTACGGTAACACACAGCAGTGTTTATCCTGGTAGTGAGTCTTCTGTAAGTAGTCAACCAACGCTATGTTATGGAAACCAATCTATATGCAAATGAAACAGTCCACAGGTCCAAACCTGGAAATACTAGGAAAACAATTGGGATGCATTAACCACAGCACTATGAAGATCTGCTCAGGCTGCTGTAACAGAATACCATAGACCGGTGGCTTATAAACAACAGAAACTTATTTCTCACAGTTCTGGAGGCTGGGAAGTCCAAGATCAAGGTGCTGGCAGATTCAGTGTCTGGTGAGAACCTACTCCGTGGTTGATAGTTGGCCATCTTCTCACTGTGTCTTCACATGGCAGAAAAGGGCAAGGGATCTCTCTGGGGCTTCTTTTATGACGGCACTGATCCCACCAGGAGGGCTCCACCTTCATGACCTAGTCACCTCCCAAAGGCCTCACCTCCTAATACCATCACGTTTGCAATTAGAATTTCAACATATGAATTTTGGAGGGACACAAACGTCCAGTCTATAGCACGTAGTGAGGATAATAAAGTTGAATAAATTAACTCAGAAGCATCAAAATTAAATACCAGCCTAGTAGGCCAGGCTAAGAGAAGGCTGATATAAACAAGAAAACATTGACAGACCTTATTATGCAAAATACTAGGTCGAGGTTTCGACCTCAATGAGTTTTTTACAGTTCATCTCTCACTTCCTCTTTTGTTTCCAGCTATCCTCTCTTCGTGGGAGGGATTGGGACTTGCTATTCCAGGACCCCGGTTAGCTAACCAGCCTAAAACTGGGCAGATCTACCAGCCAGGCTGTTCCAGTCAATGGTGGCTGCTCCTCTTCTTATGAATATTTAAGTGTGCCAAGATCTAATCCTAAACTTATTCTGATTCCGATGCCTCTCCTATTCTAATGTAAGGCTCTGTCCTGGCATGGCTGGGGGCATACTGCATCCACAAATGAGCACTTCTGGACAATGGACCTCCTTCAGGGCAGGGAGCCCCAAGGGAGAGGAGAGAAGGGTTTGTGTGGGGGAGGATGAGTGTGTGTCTAAAATGAAAAACCCATTCTTTCCCTCCCGCTGTAGGGAAAAACCTCAGTTCAGTCTGTCTCCTCTGTGTTTCTTTTACTACTCACACAAAACACTTCACTTCTGACACTTCTGGTCACCAAATGTGTATGGGTTTTTCCTCACAACAAGCAAGTCTCCAACCAGCTGGATGTCGTACAATTTAACTCAATTCTGACACTATCTACCCAGAGACAGCATCAGATCCGGCAGGTTAAGGGCTCAGTCCCACAACACTGCCCGACGCTCTCCCCCCACCACACACACACACTTCAGATGCCAGTCACTAGCCCAAGTCATCACCTGTGTTTCTGACCAACCGACTATAGCTCAGAGGTTCCAACGAGCCCCTCCTTGGGTTCAATTAATTTGCCAGAGCAGCTCACAGAACACAGGGAAATATTTACGTTTACCAGTTTATTAAGGGATATGATAAAGGATACAGATAAACAGCCGGATGAAGAGATACCTAGGGCAAAGTCTGGGAGGGTTCTGAGTGCAGGAGCTTCTGTCCTTGTGGAGCTGGGGTGCATCATCCTCCTGGTGTGGATGTGTTCACCCACCTGGAAGCTCTCCAAACCCTGGACTATTGGGATTTTATGGAGGCTTCATCACTTAGGCATGATCGATCATTAACTTCATATTCATCCCGTCTCCCTTCTCAAGAGAATGGGGGGTGGCGCGGAAAATCCCAAGCTCCAATCATGGCTTGGTCTTTCCAGTGACCAGCCCTCAACCAGGGGCCCACCCAGAGTCTCCTCCTTAGAGCAAAAGACACTCCTATCACCCAGGAAATTACCAAGGTTCTAGAGAGCTATGTCAGGAAGCAGGGGCAGAGACCAATACATATTTTCCATTATCTCACAGTGTCCTACCATAATTTCCGAAAAGGACTGGAAACAAGACATGAGGGACTAGGTACTGGGGAGAAGCGCACCCCTGATTTGGGAGGGGGTGGGTGACCAAGGGCATACGTAAGGGTGAACGAACCAAGAGGAACCAAAAAAATGGCAGAATACTACATACAGTATGATTGCATTGGCTCAAAATTTTAAAACTGTGTGTCCCCAGGGATATATCCACATCTAGAAAAAACATAAAGAAAGACACAGGAATGATAAACACCAAATCCTGGATAGTTGTTACTTCTGGGTGACAGAGAAGCAATGCATTCAGGGAGAGACACACAAGGGAATTCAACGACGTTAGGAGTTTTATTTCTGAAGCTGAGTGGTGGGTACATGAGTGTTAGTAGCACCGTCTGTTCACACTGGTGTTTATTTTTTTAATTTCTCAGTTGTAATGACTACTAAAGTAAACACTGATAGATATAGTCCACATAAACAAGAGCTCTTTTCGGGTTTCAATGTGTTTGTTTCATGTGCCCAGTTCATCTTTTTTTTTTTTTCAATTGTAGTAAAATATACATAACATAAAATTGACCATTTTAACCACACTGGTGTTCTTTTAATGCTACTGGCTCACATGTGATAGGTGAATAGGGAATGGTATCAACATAACACAGAAACCAACTTGGTTCATATGCGATTTTTTCAGTATGTTAATATTTTGAAGTCATCAGGGCAAGCTTTCTCACAAAGAGAAAGGCTTCATCATATTTGAGGTCCCTAAGGAAAAAGAGGAAAATCCCACGGAAGCAACTTCCTTTAGTGGATATAGTGGATTGATTTAGGGGCTTCAAGAACCTCTACATTTTTCACTATATTAAGCTACTTGGGGAAGTTGAGAGTACAGACGAGAAATTAGGAAGACACTTCTCCTTATGTTTCAATAAAGTGATTTAAGAAAACTACCTCTGGATGATATTTTTAATTTGGGTGAAAATGGTCTCTTTTGGAAGCAAATGTCTTTAAGGACCCTCATCTCTAAGGAGGAAACAGGAATGTGAGGATATAAGGCAAAGAAAGGCCTGGCCGTGTGGTTGGCTGCAAATGCCAATGGAGAGTAAACTGTGCCAGGATATTTATTAGGATGGTTATCATTGTTATCAGGGCTCTGCTTACGAACTTCTTAAGATTTTGAGTGGTCTGTTCCTAACTCTATTTTTCCTATAAGTCTTTTTATTTTTAGTGCATGGTTTGGCTAGACATGAGGTTTTTCAAAAATACAGAAGAATTGTTGTTACTCTCTCTATGTACTTGTATGTTTCAAAGATTTAATTTAAAAAATTAAGAAAAGGCTGCAAAGAAGAAATAATCTTAGTAGGAGAATTATTTTCTTTTCTGATTTTTGGACTGGTATTACCCAGGGGTTATGGAAATCAAAATGGCTTAAACAATATGGAAAATGTATCATTTCACACAACATAAAGTTCCAAACATAGGAGGGCATATGTAGAGTGGCATAATGATATCTTCAAGGACTGAATCACTTTCCATCTTCTTCTTTTGGCATCCCCAGCACTTTGGCTTTCAACCTCAGCTTGTGCCCTCATGGTCACAAGATGGCTACCATAGCTCCAAAGTTCACACTGTCATACAACTGTGTTCAAAGGCAAAAAGAAGCTTTTGCTTTAGAGTCTTTTTTTATTAGGGAGAAAACTCTTTCCAGAAGTCCCCTTGCAGATTTCCCTTCAAGTCCCTTTGGCCAGAGTTGGATCACATGGCCATGCCCTAGCTGCAAGAGAGGCTGGTAAATGAGTATCTGGCATTTTCAGCCTTTAGAGAGGGAGGCAGCTCTATCAGCAAGGAAAACACATTGGGAATGGCTCTTTGGTTGGCAACCAGCACTGTCAGCCAAGGCAGTAGGTAACCAGACAGGTCTATCTGCAGACAGAACCCACGCCTTTCACCTCTGCTCTATGATGTCACCTTTGAGATTCGTCCAGCATTCAAATTGCCTTTCCATCACAAACACTATAATGTAACCACACCCCCAACTCACCCTGTACCTTCTTGCCTCCCGTCTCTGTACATGCAGTTCCCTCAGCCTGCGACTCTGTCCCCTTCCATGTCTACTTTTAGACATAGAATCCACTCTTGAAGATGCCACTCAAACACAAATGTCTCAATAAAGGCTTTCAAATAACTGGTTTAACTTTCAACTCTTTCCTCTGATGTCCCGTAGCACAGGGGTCTGCCCACGGGGTCCAGCGCAGGGTCTGCAAAGGTGAATTGAGTTGAGCTGTTCTGCCCTTTGGTCTGCAGAAAGAAGTGTAACAGAAAACAGGTTTCCCTTCACATAGTATAGCATTTAGGGGGATTTGAGTGACGTGATATTACACAAAAGAGCTACCCCAAAGGTTAACTTTATCTTTTTCTGTTTTACACTGTGTTTTCATTATAAAAAAAAAAAATTCTTGCCCAAACCATTTATGAAATTTACCTAAAACCCGTTTTTTTCCTCTCCCAGATTATTTGAATGACTGTTTTCACCCTTTCAAATTCTTTAACTGCTAAACACTGGTCTTGATGGGTTTTTTAACTGATTCTCAAAATTAGTAAAATGTTAATAATTGTTGAAGCTGGGTGATAGGTACATGGGAATTCATTACACTGCTCTACTTTTGTATATATTTAGAATTTCCATAGATAAAATTAAAAACAAATTGTTTCTCCATGTTTCAGAACCTCTGAAGCCTATGCCTATGCATTTAGGAGAAAGTTCAGTGGACAATCACATGTTACACATGGAAAATTCGTTGCCAGGATGTCAATTCAGACACAAAATCTGCAGCCCCTTTGGTAGAGTTTTCTTCTTTGCTTCCCCGGATTCATGAGTCATAAAGCTCTATTATCCCATTTACTTCTGGCGGAGAAGTGCCAAAGTGGTGTGCAAACGTCCTGCCAGCTCATCAGTGACGCCGATGTTCTCATTGCTGCTGCGCACTTGCTTTCTTCTGACTGCAAACTTCTGTGACCATGTTGGGTCTTTGTCAGGTGGATTCCAAATGTGATGCTTTCGCATTTGCTCAAATAAACTAGAGAACATTCATTTAAAAAACATAATGACTTTCACTCAGCTGACACCAAATTTTGGCAACAACAGTTAACCAGGAGCAAAATTAACCAAAATTCTTTTAAGTGAGATAACGACTTTACTGTTTAAGTGATCTCAGTAAATGTCTATTTCAGTTCATAAATAAGGAACTATAGAGGTTGCATTTTATCACATTTTTTTTGTGCAAGATATACACAGTGGTGCTTCCTCCCTTGTTTCCTCTTTGCAAGGTTCTGTCTATTCTCCAAGGCTCACTTTAAATTCTGCCTCCTCTGTGAAACATTCAAGACTGAGGTTTCTATTATAATAAAAACAATTTTTATTACAATCTTAACTAACTTGTACTGAACTCTTTTATTATACAGAGGCAATAGGTTGAAGAGCAATTATCTGCCTACTCACCAAATTCGTTTGGGAGGAACCTTAAAAATAGATTTCCAGGTCCCTTCCCTGGACATCCTAATTTGGTAGCTCTGAGGTGGGCCCTAGAATCCGCACTTCATTAAGGAGCCCCTGGTGATTCTTCAGCCCAGGCAGATCCGGGAAACCAGGTGGAACCGTTAAGCCACGGGCCTGGACATTCCCTGGGTGCAGAGTGCATGGGTTTGAATCCTGGCTCCATCACTCACAGTGTCATCTTAGAAAAGTTACTCAATATCCATAAGCCTCAGTTTTCTCACTTGTAAAATGATATATAACTATCTCATAGCATTGTGGTGAGGTTTAAATGAGACAATACTGGTACAAGATTTGGGGAACTTGATTTAAGAAACATAATTACAAAAATATCTTAAATTTGAAAATTTTATGAAAACATATGACCATGTGACTACATTGTCAGAACCTCTCTTAGGGCTCTGAAGTTTCATCAGCTTCCTGGAAAATCCACCTCTAAGTATTATTTTTTTTTTTTATTTTTTTTTTTTAAAGATTTTATTTATTTATTTTTCCCCCCAAAGCCCCAGCAGATAGTTGTATGTCATAGCTGCACATCCCTCCAGTTGCTGCATGTGGGACTCGGCCCCAGGATGGACGGAGAAGTGGTGCCTCGGTGCGCGCCCGGGATCCGAACCCAGGCCACCAGCATCGGAGCGCGTGCACTTAACCACCAAGCCACGGGGCCGGCCCTAAGTATTATTTTATTGTACTCAGGCTTCATGTATATTGTTCCATTTTGTTCTCGCAATAACCCCATGAGTAAAGTGTTATTATTTCCACTTTATAGTAGAAGAATCAAACTAGAGGCTTAGGGAGATGGTGGCCTGACCAAGACTATACCAAAAACAGTGGCAATGCAAACCCAGGTCTACCTTGTCCCAGAGCCGACTAATGTTGTCAGGACTACATACTGAATGTGCACACTCTGCCTTTATTAATCCTCTTTTTCTGTGAACGACCGTGTCAGAGTTAAAGAGAGATACAAAGAGTCTTAAGTTAGTTGGCTCCTCTGGATTATGATGGGTCACCAAGGAGCTGGGACTGTTCTCAGTTTTGCAGCCAGAATCTCAAGGTTTGCAGTTCATTCACACTCTAGCAACTAATTGTCTAACCAAACTCACAGGAGGCTGACTGAGCACATGTAATGCCATTGTGTTCACAGACAATGAGAGGGTGCCTACCTGGTCATTAACCCAGTCAAGGGGCCAAATACAGCTCAGAAGACAGTTTGGTAAATCTGGAATCAGAAACACGAGTTGCGTGCCATGGTGAGGTATTTTCATCAAGCTAGGCTAACCAAATGAATGACTATTTCTCCAGGAGAGAGATACCTCTGCTCAACGAATAGGGATGAAGAAATCAGAGCATCAGCTCTCTGAAGAAAGCACTGGATAAAAGGCAACATATTCTTACTCTCTAGTCTTCTTTTTAAAGCAAACCTCCATAAGCACAGTTTGTAGAACTATTTTGATTGTAAGTGTCTAAAAACCCAGCTCAACCTGGCTTACGAAATGTATTGACTTAACGTAACTGAAAAATCTGAGGGCAGACGACCTGGCCTCACCATGGCCAGACTAGGGTTCAAGTGATTTGCTCTCCTCCATGTGTTGCTTAATTCTCAGGCTCCACATGGAGACAAGATGGCTACAGCTGCTGCAGCCACAAGGTTCAAGTTCAAGTACAACATGGAAAAAAAACAGCCTCTTTGTGGTGGCTTCAGTTTAACTGGCTTAAATTACTTGCTTACCTTTAACCAATCGCAAGGCAAGAGGAATGTGAACCACTGATTGGCGCCGGCCTCAGTCACGTTTCTCTTGAGGCGAAGGTGGAGCCCCAGACGCTTGGTGGGTTGCTGAGGGCTGGATGCCCAAAGGAACAAAAGGCACTCTTGCTGGAAAAAAGGGATTAGAGGTAAACAAATGTCCCCTAACTATGGCTTCATGCCTGTTACATTAAGGTACAGCTGACAATGTTAGTTTTCTTCTGACAATAACCACAGGGGCCGGCCCGGTGGCGCAAGCGGTTAAGTGCGTGTGCTCCGCTGCGGCAGCCTGGGGTTCACTGGTTCAGATCCCGACGCACCGCTTGTTAAGCCATGCTGTGGTGACCTCCCATATAAAGTGGAGGAAGATAGGCGTGGATGTTAGCCCAGGGCCAGTCTTCCTCAGCAAAAAGAGGAGGATTGGCAGATGTTAGATCAGGGCTGATCTTCCTCACAAAAAAAAAAAAAAAAAGGAAAAGATGACAATAACCACATTTCAGTAATACCTTCCTTAGGATACACTCCAGTCAGATTCTTTGAGCTTCGTGTCTCCCACAAACCATTTCTCACCATGGGCAACTTCTGCAGTTGACTAAGCTCCTTTAACATGAGTGAGTGGTTCAATTTCCTCAGGATTCAAATGAGAATATGTTCTTTTTTTAAAAAAAAAAAATATATATATATCTAAAATATAAAAATATATGGAGGACAAAAAACCAGTCTCACCATGTAAACATAAGCACTATTTCTTATGCATTTCATCCCAGTCTGTCTTCCATGGATAAAGTTTGTTTTTGTCACTGTCTTGTTTTACATTGTTGTTATCCTCCTGCACAAATTTCCACTTTTTTCTTTAGCATTATATAATAAACATTTTTCCAAATTATTATATAGACTTTATAACTTTTCATAAAAATATTTTAAAGGATTATTACAAAAGTAATACATTCGTGGGAAAATAATTCAAATAACACAGAAGTGTATAAAGTTAAAAACTAAAATCACCAGGTTTTAATGTGGACTAAACTCATGCTGAAATCTCCGCTTCCTTATAAGCCCCTGAGAAGAGATTTTAAAGACACAAAAGGAAGGAAGTGAGGGAGGGAAGAAGGAAAGTGAAAGACAATATAGCCACTCTTAAAAATAAGAAAGAGCTCTCTCCGTAAGGGCCGAGCAGCATTCCTTAAGGAAGTGGACATGGGGAACCACAAAGTAAGCCAAGGCGCCCCATCTCATAACCTCCACGTGGGAACTAGTGCAGCCAGGCCGCAAGGGAAGCCCAGGGTGTAGGCAGAGGGGCAGCCCAGGGGGCAGAAGGTGAGCTCACCCAGCCTCTGAAAAGGGCCAACACCATCAAAAAGAAACAAAAATCTCAAAGAAAGAAGGAAGTTGTACTTGAGAAAACAGTTACCAGGACAACTAGGACTTTAAAAAATTAGGGATTTCAGATCCTCAGAAACAATGGTTCTCAGTCTCAGCTGCATGCTGGAATCACCTGGGAGCTTTTACAAGTCTGACGCCCACCGCTCCCCTGACTTCACCACTCCCCCGGTAAGTCAGAATTTCTTGGGATGGGACCCATGCATTAGTATTCTTCAAGTTCCCAGGTAATTCCAATGTGCAACCAAGGTTGACTTCAGGTATTCAGTAGGGAATCATGTCCATGAAATGAGAACAGAGGCTATAAAACAACGAGACATGATCATGAGAAAGAATCAGCTAAAGATGCCGAAAATAAAATACATATCATTGTTGACAGCAAAAAATCAACAATGGTCTGAATATCACACTGGACGTGACCTTGAAGGCACTCTCTTCAGATGAGTCACTTCCCAGTGATTCCCTCCCTCCTTCTCTTTCTCTATTCCCAATCCTAGATCCTGTAAATATATTTACAAGAGCAACCAAGCAAGTTTCCAGGAGACCAGCAGCTGCAGATCACAGGAGTACTGCTCTTTCTAACGGCCCTGGCTCACCTCTGCCTGAGCCTTGGCAAGATTCGAACTTCGGGCCGGAGAGGCACACCTGGAACTTTCAGTGAGACTACACGTGGAGAGGCCTTGGGAGAAGGAATAGTTTGGTAGATATCTCACTGTGCCTTCAACTTCTCTTTTCTCCGCCCCCACTCCCTATTTAAGTAGGAAGTTAAAATATGGTTAAAATGAACAATTAAGACATCTTGAAAGGAAAAAACAGACTCAAGAGAGCCACCTGCAGGGTGTGAATGAAAGGGGGCCCTCCATCCCACCCACACCCCCTCTCTGTCTCCGCCTGGCCCCAGCAGCTACAAGGAGGCAGAGAAAGACTTGCTCTATCCTAGGGGCATTTCAGCATTTGGATGACACAGCTGGGGCTGGCAAACACATGACAATGCAAGTCCCCTCAACAGGTGACTGTGGTAGGCCGGGAAGGGGAGCAGTGAGGAGACAGAGAGACCTGGGTTTGACTTCCTGGCTGCCCCTTACCCGTTTGGGGCCTAGAATGCCTTGGGTTTGAATCTCAGTCAACACTTGAGGCAAATGTCTTCACTGAGGCATTCAGGGACTCAGTGTCTGCTCTGGGGGGTGATGCTGCTCACCTCCCAGTGTAAGGCCAAAGATTAAACTGGATAATGTAAAGACCCTAGCGCAGGGGAGGTACTTAACAGATGGTCAGTCAGTCTGCCTTCCTGAAGGAACAAACCACTACAACCAAGTCCCAGCAACTGACCGGAAGCTACTCTCAGAACTGTGGGAACTGAGAGCTGAAACACGCAGGTGATTTCTGTAACATTCTCCAAACTATTTCATAAGTATGAGCTCTTGCTATGCACATACTTACAATACTCTGTTACTATCTATTTTTAGGGCTTTAAAAACATCTGGGGGCCAGCCCCGTGGCTTAGCAGTTAAGTGTGCGCGTTCCACTGCTGGCGGCCCGGGGTTGGGATCCCGCAGGCGCACCGACACACCGCTTGTCCGGCCATGCTGAGGCCGCGTCCCACATACAGCAACTAGAAGGATGTGCAGCTATGAAGGATGTGCAACTATGACATACAACTATCTACTGGCGCTTTGGGGAGAAAAAGGAGGAGGATTGGCAATAGATTTCAGCTCAGGGCCGGTCTTCCTCAGCAAAAAAGAGGAGGATTGGCATGGATGTTAGCTCAGGGCTGACCTTCCTCACAAAAATAAAATGAAATAAAAGAATCTGGATTTACACAGCTTTCTTCAGATGTTTTTATATACATTGGATTTAATTTTGCCCATGATAAAGCAAGTTAATTTAGTTTTGGAGAACCATTAGCACTTTCAATCTACCAAGACCTTCTGAAAAAGATAGTTCCATCCACCAGTAAACTTGCATCTGAGGGATCCTGGGCTGAGACCTTCCTTAATAACCTATTAATCTACATGAGACTTCTGTCTGGAAGTATATCACATTCCTTGCAATCATTTTTTAATTAAGCTTTTTTATTTTGAGATAACTGTAGTTTCACATATAGCTGTGAGAAATAATAGAGAGAGATCCCAGGACTCTTTACCAGTTTTCTCCAAGGGTAACATCTTACAAAACTATAGTACAGTGTCAGAACCAGGATCTTGACATTGAGACAGTCAAGACACAACATTTCCATCACCACAAGGATGCCTCTTGTCGCCGTTTTATAGCCATACTCACCTCCACCCACTCCTTAACCCCTGGCAACCACTAATATCTATAATTTCATTCTTGTCATTTCAAGAATGTTATGTAAATGGAATTATCAGTATGTAACCTCTGGGGGTTGACTTTTTTTCACCTGCACAATTCTCTAGAGATTCATAGTTTGTTCATTTGTTTGTTCCTTTTTACTGCTGAGTAGTACTCTGTGGTATGAATGTACCACAGTTTGTTTAACTGTTCACCCATTGAAAGACATCTTTGTTGTTCCCAGTTCTGGGCTATTATGAATAAAGCTGCTGTAAACATTTGTGTACAGGTTTTTGTGTGAACACAAGTCTTCATTTCTCTGGGATAAAATGCACAGGAGTGCAAATGCTAGGTCATATGGTAGTTGCATTGTTTAGTTTTAAAAGAAATGGCCATATTGTTTTCCAGAGTGCTTGTACCATTTTACATTCCCACCAGCCGTGTATGAGTGATCCAGTTTCTCTGCATCCTCGCCAGAATTGGGTATTGTCACTATTTTTCATTTTAGCCATCCTGATAGACGCATAGTGATACCTCATTTTGGTTTTAGTTTGCATTTCCCTAATGGCTAATGATGTTGAATATTTTTTCATGTGCTTGTTTGTCATCTATATATCCTCTTTGGTGAAATGTCTCTTCATGTGTTTTGCCCTTTTTTTTCATTAGATTTGTTTTATTGTTGAGTTTTGAAGGTTCTTTATATATTCTAGATATTAGTCCTTTGTGGGATATGTGATTTGCGGGTATTTTCTCCAATTTTGTAGCTTCTCTTTTCATTCTTTTAAGAGGGCCTTTCTCAGGACAAGTTTGTAATTTTGATGAATTCCTGTTTATGTATCATATTTTTCCCTTTATGTATCATATTTCTTGTGTCAAATCTAAGAACTCTTTGCCTAACCCTAGATTCTGAAGATTTATCTCCTATGTTCTTTTCTAAAAGTTTCATAGTTTCACATTTAAGTCCATGCTCTATTTTGAGTTAATTTTTGTATAATGTATGAGTCATAGGCCAAGGGTCTTTGTTCCCCCATGATGTCTAATTGTTCTAGCACCACTTGTTAAAAATGTTGTCTTTCGTCAGTCAAATTGCTTTCTCATCAAAAAATCAGTTGGACCTATTTCTGTGGGTCTATTTCTGGGTTCTCTGTTCTGTTTCACTCATCTCTGTGTCTGTCCCTCCACCAATACCATGCAATCTTGATTACTGAGCTATATAATGTCTTAAAATTGGGTAGACTGAATCCTATTTGATTTTTCTTTTTCAAAATTGTTTTAGCGATTCTATTTCCTTTTGCCTTTCCATATAAATTTTAGAATAATCTTGTTTATATCTATGACTTGGTAGTATTTTGATAGGAATTACATTAAACCTGTATATCAGTTTGGGGAGAATTGACATCTTTACTATGTTTAGTCTTCCAATCCATGAACATGACATGTCTCCATTTGTTTAGATCTTCTTTGACATCTTTCATCAGCATTGTATAGTTTTCAGCATATAAGTCCTACACATGTTTTTTTAGGTTTGCATCTAAGTATTTAATTTTTTTTGAGCAGTTGTAAATGATATATTGTATTTTTAATTTTGGTGAATTCGAGTAGTCCTTTTTCCTAAAATAAAACCAGAAGAGGGTAAAATCTTACCATCTGTTGTGAGAGTTCTAGCCACAGCTCTATTGAGAAAGAATCCTCAGACGTTTCCTCACACACATGCACAACTCTGGCCACAGATGACTGAGCCACGGGCACAAGAACTGCCAGTCCTTGGGCTGACCAATGGCTCATGAGGTGTACACCGAGAAGAGCTTTGCCCAATAAGGACTAGTTACTAAATGGACCAATTAGATTCTTCCTCTCTGAAAGTTAACCTGGAGATATGTGGAAAGAGTTAGCAGGCTATAGTAGAGGCAGAAGTGAAGAAACACAAAGAAAGAAAGCAGGAGCTGTAAGGAAACAGAGGCTAGGAGGCGGACCAGGGAGAGAGCAGTTGGTATCGGAAACAGAACCCAAAAGACACAGAAAGAAAGAGATTTCGCTCTAGGTAGACACCAACCCACTCCTGGTGCAAAAGGGTGAGGAGATGATCAGTCAAGAGAGCTGAGCAGTGGCCCAAATGACCTGCCAGTTCCTGACCAATGACCAGTCTCCACGAGGCGCAGGGTGTCCATGTTCCTGTTCTAACCCTGAGGACTGGTGGAGTGGCTTTCTAGAGTTCCCATGAAGACGATCTTTGTTTTCCTCACTTCCATGAACACTCTTAAAATAAATCTTCCATTAAAATAACCACACACAGCCCAGCACAGGTGTACATCTAATAAATCAACAACTGCAAAGTCTGATGTGTAAGAAATATCACCTCCTTTATTCCCTTTAAATCAACCTAATTCTAATTCCCAAACCCTATCTAACTGGGCTGAGAGGACATCTCAGCTCAACTTTGCTTGTCACCTGATTGTTTACTGTCTGTCCCCCAGTGCCAGGTCAGCTGCACAAAGCGGGATCTTTGTCTCGTTTGCCCTTCATCCCGAGGGCCTAGATGAACGCCTTGTCCGGTGCTCCCCAGACATTCTCGGCACTCCTGGTGTTCCAGCAGATTTTTCATGGAGCCCCTAGGCCAAAAGAAATACCTAAAAGTTCTATTTTTTTAAGTAGTTAGGTCCAAAGTATAAGTATTTCTGTCCTAACACCTTAGTAGTTGTTTGAAAAACATAAAGCACACAAAGTGAAGGAAAAATAATATTTTAATTTTATTCTAACCACCGTCACTTACCAATGGGACATGTGCACCTGCTGGGCACTGCCAACCTCTCCAACCTTGGAATTAGAATGGACATTGCCACCCTCGCCTCCTGTTCCACATTGATTTTCCTACAGTACTTGCTTTTTTATCACTGCAGCTGCTGAAAAACCCAGCTTCGCAAAGATGGATGGCATCTAAAGAGGAATGTCGTGCAATCTAATGTTGAAACCGTGACCCTCCTTGAGTTAGTAGCACACGTGGCGTTCAGATGCTTCCCTAGAAAATGTAAAATATCCCCTGAAGCCTCTGTGAGCTCGCTGCAGCTTGCTAGAGTGCCTCAACACACATTTTGGGAACCATGGGCCCAGAACATGATAGTAATTCCATAAATATTTGTTGCATAAACAATTTGGGGTCCCCTTTCCCTGTCAGCTAGTAAGTGGCAGAGCCAAGATTTGAACCCAGGCAGTTTGTCCTTAGCAGTTACAGTCCTAATTACATGGTAATTATTGCAAGTTCCTCTTGAGAAATGAATGTTTTAAATGTACTTATTTTTACAATCAGAAACTCATTTTTCCTTTAGGTTGACCTTTATGATCTATTTTAAAGATCATGTCTTTGCTCTCTAAATCTGTCTTGCTATGCCATTGACCAAAACACTTAGCCACTTTGAAAATAACCTCTTTCAACCTGAAAGAAAACAGCTTTCCAGGAGAGCTTTCTCCCTGCTGCTATCAGAGCCATCATTTTTCTTATTTACCATTTGTCAAAGAGCTGCAATTTGATAAGTGAAGACAGCAAGGTTGAGGCGACACTGCCAGAAAGTAAATACAGTTGGTTGGTTTCACAACCAATGACACCATTCTTCAATTTGCAGATGAGTCAGAATTTTAAAAAATATACATGAAATATATGTAAAAGACTCTAGAAATAGAAAGTCTGGCTCTCTATTGTCTCCATCCACGAGAAACCCCAAAACAGAACTATTCCCACCAGCCTGACCCTGACATCACAGCAGGAACTTCCAAACCAGTCTTTGCCAAAGAGGTGGGATGGAGCAGCAACTCCAGAGGGAAGGAGAACAGTGGCCCACCCGTCGTCACTCAGGTGCTTCTCAGCAAAGGCCAGTGGAGGCAGGATGGTGGCACACCTCTTGCTCTTATAGCAGGAAGTGAGATAACATGTGTTGTTTGGGAGCATCAGCTGCATCCTCCAATTCCGTTGGCTGTTCCTCGACGTTCATTCCTTTGGGGTCAAGGCCACCTCAACGCCCACACTGGGGTCTCCAAGAAGAACTCAAGTGACAAAGTGTGCCTACCCAATGCCTTATCACCTTTGACTGGGACTACACGTCGGGACGGGTCTGGTCCACCAAAGGCCCAGCTGTGTGGCTAACGTTCACTTTGTGGCTGGGCTCATTTTTGCTGTAATATTTTGGGATCCCAGTTATGTTTATATCTTTTGAGACTTTATTGTTTACTCCCTCAGAACAGTTTTTCAAATTTTAGTTAGATGCAAACTCCTCAAGGGCAGAATTTTCTGAATTATCTTTGTAATCCCAGGACTTGGCACAGAGAGGCCTGCACAGAACACAACAAAGGTGTGCTGCATGAAAGAAAGGTAGCCAGTCTTCCTGTGTGACCTGGAGGAAACATTTTGTTGGATCTCCTTTTTTCTATAAATATTATGCCCATAGGTGAGACTATAAGGTATATACAATTTACAGTCCTACTTTTTTTTTTTCCAATTAACATGATATAGGCATTTTCCTGTGTGCTATAGTCCGAATGTTTGTGTCCCCCCCCCCCGAAATTCATATGCTGAAAACATAGTGCCTGAGGTGATGGTATTAGGAGGTGGGGCTTTTGAATGTCTGTGTCCCCCCCAAATTCATATGTTGAAAACCTAATGCCCAAGGTGATGTTATTAGGAGGTGGGGCTTTTGGGAGGTGATTAGGCCATGAAGGGGGAGCCCTCCTGAGGGGATTAGCGCTGTTATAAAAGAGGCCCCAGAGAGCTCATTTGCCCCTTCCACCATGTGAGGCTACCACAAGAAGTCTGTGACTGGTGAAGAGAGTCCTCAGCCAACCATGCTGGCCCCCAGATCTTGGGCTTCCATTCTCCAGAAATGTGAGAAATAAATTGACGTTGCTTATAAGCTACCTAGTCTCAGGTATTTTGTTATAGCAGCCTGAATGGACTAAGACACTGTGTTACCAAAAATTCTTTCCATTTTTTTGGTATGTGTATGTGGTTGATTAATATTCCATTGTATGAATGTACCAAAATTTTCTAAGCTATTCTTTTGGTGTTCATCATTTGGGTTATTTCCTGTTATTAACTATTATAAATAAAACTGTGGCCAGCTCTTTTATCTGCATTTTGGCTTAGTTTCTTAGGATTCCCTTAACTAGAATTACTGGGTTAAAGGGTATGAACAGCTTTTTGCTAATTTGATGGTTTAAAACACGTCATCTTGTGGTTTTAATCTGTACTTTTTTCCTTGCTAGTGGTTCCAAATATTTTTCTTTATCTTTGTTTACTAGTTGTATTTCCTCCTTTGTAAATTGCCTGTTCATGTCCTTTGTCCATTTACCTATTAGGGTCTTAATATTTTTCTTAGCAATTTGCATGAGTTTTTTTTCCATTATAAAGATTCTAACTGTTGTCATATTTACTGAAAACAATTTCTCTCTTTCTGTGGTCTGGGTTTTAATGTTATAGTGTTTGTTTATTGATATAGATATTTTCTAAATTTCTATAACTTAAGAAGTGTTTTCCTTCACGCTTTTATTGTTTCTAATGTCAAAATTCTTGAGAGAGGCCCATATCCACTAGATCTCTTTTCTAAATTCCACTCTCTCCAAAATCCACCATCATCCAGCTGTTGATGACTCTTTGCAAGCCACCTGCTCTCTCTAAAGTCGTCAAAGAACTTCTACAAACTTTCAAATTCTGTAGCCCCACCTAACCCCCTGGAGGCATCTGAAAGTTGGAGAGCACCTCTCGCCATGGCTTCCAAGGTGGACTCTCTTGACTGCCTCCCCAGTACCATCCACCCTTTCTTGTCAGCTGCTCCTTCTCAATCCCCTTCCCCAGATCCTCCTCATCCTCCCATATCCAAAGGTTCCAAGAGATGTCTTCTCTTCTTCATTAAGACTTATTCCCTAGATGATTAATCTCATATAGTCCTGTGGCTTTAAATGCCAACTTGATGTTGATGACTCCCAAATTTCTATTGCCAACCTGGACCTCACCCCTGAATTCCAGACTCCAACTTCCTCTGCAGCATCTCCACTTGGATATCTAACAGGCATCTCAAACTTACCGTGGCCACAAGACTAAAGTCAAAGCCTTGATTTTCTGTCCCAGACTTGTCCTCCCCATTCCAGCAAATGGCAACCTCAACCTTACAGATGCTCATACTAACAGCCTTGGAGTCATTTTTGACTCCTCTCTGTCATACCCTAAATCCAATCTATCCACAAATTTTATCAAATATATCTGGAATCCAATCACTTCTCACTTCTGCCAATGCCACCCAATCAAGACTCTGTCATCTCTCACCTGCTACTGCAGTAGAATCCCAACTGGTCTTCTTGCTTTCACTCTGGGCCTTTGTATCATGTTTCCCACACCACAGCTTTTTATTTTTTTATTTTTTCCCCCCAAAGTCCAGAAGATAGTTGCATGTCATAGCTGCACATCCTTCTAATTGCTGTATGTGGGACACGGCCTTAGCATGGCCGGAGAAACGGTGTGTCGGTGTGTGCCCGGGATCCGAACCCGGACCACCAGCAGCGGAGCGCCCGCACTTAACCGCTAAGCCACGGCGCTGGCCCACACCACAGCTTTTGAAAAGTAAGGTAGAGAATGTCACACACTGCTCAGAACTTTCCAATAAAGTCTTTACCATATCCTGTTAATCTGTACGGAATCTGTCTCCCACCCCACCTCTCTGACTTTATCTCCTCCCTTGCCTCCAGCCACATTGGTTGTGTGATTCCTTAAAAGCATCAGGTAGGCTCCTGCCTCAGGGACTTTGCATCTGCTCTTTGCTCTACCTGCAACGCTCTTCCATAGATACCCCCATTGCTGCCTCATCTGCTTCAGACTGTACTCAAATGTCATCTCATGAGAGAGGCCTTCCATTACTCTGCTTTATTTTTCTTTATAGCACTTCTTGTCACCTACACATGATGTATCTATTGATTGTTTATTGCCTGTCTCCACTGACTAGAATATAGCTCTGATGTAGAAAGCCTCAGAGTGGTTCCCCATGATCCCCACCTCCCAGTATTCATGCCCTTTTGTAATCCCCTCCCCTTGAGTGTGAACTGGACCTAAAGACTTACTTCAAAACAAACAGAATATGGAAAAAGTGATCAAATGTCACTTCCAAGATCAGGTTACAAAAAGACTAACTTCTATCCTGCTTCTTCCTCAATGGAGACGCCCACATGGCGATGAATTGATGTCTCTGGCCAACAGCCAGCGAGGACCAGAGACTAACATGAGCCTCATGAGTGAGCTGGGAAACAGGTGCACCCCCAGTAGGCCTTGAGATGACTGTAGACCCGGCTGATATCTTGATTACAGCCTTATGAGAGACCCCAGTCAGAGACACCCAGAGTCCCCAAGTCAGGCCATGTCCAAATTCCTGACTCACAGAAACTGTGACATAATCAACGTTTGTTGTTTTAAGCCTGTCTGTTTTGGAGTAATTTGTTATGCAGCCATAGATAACTAAAACAAGGTCCAATGGGGCAGGATCCCTGTTTTATTCACATTATCCGCAGCATCTAGAAAAGGGTACACAGTATTTACTCAGCAATATTTCTGAATGAATGAATTTCAGGGCTTGTGCTAAGAAGATGGTCTGTCTTGCTCTGGACAGTGTGGTGTGCATATGTGAGTCCTGGAACTACTTCAGCCCTTTTATTACCATCTGTGAAGCCAGCCTGAATACAAGGCCAACACAGAGTGGGCAGAGCCAAGAAAATAACAAAGTAGCAAAGCCAGAGCCCCAACAAACACATCTGCCCCACCTGTAAATTTTTTTGGTTACTTGAGCAAAGTTTAATCTAACTTGAGCTGAGTTTTCAATAACTTGAAACTAAAAGCATCCTAACTGGTACAGTTTTTATGGTATCATTCTCTCCTCTGCCTCTAAATGTTCTTTATCTTTTTCATTCCTCTGCCCGCCCACTTACAGCAGAGATTACAGTGGTCTACCCAGTTTCCATTCTCCCTTCTCTTCTACCCAGAGAACCCTGATTTAGGTAGAAGAGTAAGGGCTGGCTAAGGAACTTCATTTCCTCACCTCCCTTGAAGATAGGTCATGTGACTAAATTCTGGCCAAGGTAAGCAGAAATTATGGGATGGGTCTTCTGGAAAGACTTCCTTAAGAACAGGCTCACTTGGCTGGCAAATACAATTTTCCCTTGGCCTATTCTGCTTTCCTGCTGCCTCAAATGTGATGGTGGGACCTAAAGTGGCCATTTTGTGATTGAAGCAAATTTGAGGATGAAACACGCACTAAGTATCGTGGAAGAAAAAGAGAGAACCCAGGTCTCTAATGAAGCCAACATGCTAACCCTGAGAACCCTGCCTCAGAACTTCTGTGATGAGGGGAACACTAATCCTAATCTTGTTCCTTGTGTTTTCTGTCATCTGCAGGGTAACTGTCGTAACCCTTAAATATGAACTTCCCCAGGTCTGTTCTTGACTTCTCTTTTCAGATCACACACTTTCCCCAGCTGATCTCATCTGCCCCCATGACTTCAGGAACCATCTACATAATAAAGACTCCTCAACTGATGCCTGTACCTCCTGCTTATCTCCCATGCTCCACACTCAGAGTCCTGAATGACTCCTAGATATCCCAGCTGGATGGCACTTAGAGGCATATGGAAGGAGAGCGTGGAGTGTGGAGTCAGGTGGACACAGTTTCCAACCCCGACTCCATTGCTCTCTGAGGAACTTTGGCTGAGCAACGGCATCTCTGAGCCTTGGTTTTCTTATCCGTGAAATGAACATAATAATACTACTTCATTGGTTTTTATGACAAAAATATATGTAAAACCGTGCCTGGCACAAAACCAGTGCTAAATACGTTTAGTTCTCTCCTCCTCATCACTCATCCCCACTTCTACTGATGTCTCCACTATCTTCTATCTTCTCACCTTCAGGTAAATGGCTTTACCATCTGCCCAGTCTCCCAACCTAGAAATTTTGGAATCTTTTCCAACTTTCTCTCTGCCACTCCCCATCATGCCCCTATAGCCAATCAATGACCAAATTCTGTTGATTTTATCCCAGAACTGTGACCATGCTTTTCTATCTCCTTATTACTCCCTGTTTTAACTCTTACTAGCCCTTGCCTGGCTTATTTCTATGGCCAACCACAGGCTCTTCATGACTTAATCTCTCACCCTTCTATCAGAGTTGCCCCTTTAAAAAAAAAAAGGATCTTGTCTCAACATAGCATATTGACCTTTCCTGAATTCTGTTTCCTACAAAATAAAAGCCAAATTGGGCAAATGATCATCCAAGGCCATCCCACCTCGTCCCCTCCAGCCTCTCAAGCCTCTTTGCCCAGATACTCACCATTCTCCACACATATCAGGCCCTTTCCTGACTCTGTCTTCACACCTATTGGGATGTGCGTGTTCTGCCCCTGGTCCTTTAAACCACACCACCACCATGACTATGTGGCCCAATAATTGTTTGAAAGTTAACACTTTTCTCCCTGCATTTCCCCTTTTTCCTCTGCCCATTCTAAAAGGATTTGTTCTTAGTCTCAGGGGAGGGTGAGCAGGTGGACAGCAGAGTTGGCCTGGAGACACTTCCCTTCCTGGCTGGTATTTCCCAAGCCCTAAGCCTGTTGAGCTGAGTAGGGCTAACGGGGAGACAGTGTCTCTGCTGGGAACAGAACTAGAGGGAGGTATTTCCCCCAAACCAAGAAGTGTTGCCTGGGCCTGGGCAGAGGAAAGAGAGGTCTCTGGGGCCCACCGGCAGTAGGTACCTGTGCCCTGCTTTCTAGAAACACCAAGGGATATGTCAGGCACATGGCAGAAATACCCATGATACAATGGAGAGATGGGATCCTACAGCCAGAGTTCCGGTGTCACAGAGACAGCAGCACAGGGGACTGCAGGGCCCTGCAGGCTGAGTAACACCAGGATTTGAGCACAGCCTTGTGTGCAAGGGGAGGGCCCAGAAAGGACTAAGAGTGAATTTCCTACAAGCCTAACAGGATGAGGGCTGAGAGTAAAAATGAAGTTGAATGATAAGAAATCAGGAAATGGGGTATTTAGTGCCCAGAGTTTCTTCACTAATCTTTTCAGGCTCCTGCCCTGCCCATCTCCGTGTGCCCTCTGATCTCTTGCTGTTGTCTTTCAGCCCCAGGTTTCTGGCTCCCTAAACCTGCTGTCAGGAGTTTTTGCCAACCCTCACAACTCTCCTCCTGCTTCTTTGGACTTTGAGTTTCCTGCAGAGCTGTTGACTCAGCCGGCAGCTTGTCCCAACATGCCCCCAGCTGGGCCAGCCCCTGGCCTCCAAGGGTAGGGGCGAGAAGGGACACAAGCACAGAAAGCTTTCTCTCTCTTCTCTACCTGACAGCACTTTATTCGTCCTTCAGGATCTTGCTCAAATGTCACCTCTTGGGAGCCTTCCCCGACCTCCCTAGGCAGAGTTCCTTTTCTGGGTTTCCACAGCATTTTGTTTATACCTCTGTGCTTGTATTATCATTCATATGTTTACATGGTAGCCGTTTCATCTTGACTATGAACACCTTGGGAGCAGGAAGCATGTCTCATTCACCTGGCACAATGTCAGCTATAGAATAGGGCCTCAAAAGTGCTTGTTAAATGCTGTTTCTCACACAGTTCCTCAAACTCTTGTGCACCAATCCATCTTTCTTTTTCTCTGTATCAGGTAGGGAGGCAATTGGCTGCAAGTAACAGAGAACCTGACTACAGGGGCTTAAATAGAGGGGTTTTTTTTCTCACACAAAAAGAAGTCTGGAGGTAAGCGACCCAGTGTTGTCAGAGACCCAGCGTCTTCCTGTCTTTTTATCCTGCCAGTTTTAGTGTGTTGGTCATAAGGTGGCTGCTGTACTTCTGAGCATTACATGTAAGTTCTAAGGAGGAAGAAGTAGGAAAGCAAAGAGCAAAGTCTATCCCTTTTCATCAGGAAAGCACAGTGTTCCCAGAAGACTTCTGCTTACATCTTACTGGCCAGAACTGTATCGCATGACCACCCCTAGCTGCAAGGAAAGCCGAGAAGGGGAAGGCAAGAGAGAAAGTTGTGGAGCACGGGTATGAAGGAGAACATTCTTGGGCCCCACCCCAGACCTACTATGAGAAATGCTGGGTTGGGGCCCAGCAATCTGTGTTGTAACAAGCCCTCTAAGGGATTCTGATTCAGCTGAAGTTAGAGAACCATAGTCATATATGATGGCCAGTATTGTGACAGGAAAAAATGCTAGACTAGAATTCAAATCATCTATTTTTTTTACTATAAGTTTTGTTACTTGCTAGCCAGGAGACCTTAGTTTTCTGATTTATAAAATGGAAATAATAGTGGTTTCCCTGACTTCACTCACTGAATTGTGAGGACCAATTTAAATAATGTAGATGGAACTATTTTAACAACTGTAAGTCATTGGACAATTGTACTGATTTTGAAATTGTAAAAGTTCTCGTTGAAGGAATGAAAAGTTGGCTGATGCTAAGGAAGGAGAAGAAGTTCTGCATGAGGTAGGCCTGGAGTTGACAGACAAACAATACTTAAGAGAGTGTGATCGTTGGTTGTCTATGTCAATGGAGAACCCTGACTAATACAGACAGGAAGTTTTCTAATTGGGACTGAGTGCTTTAGTTTATTGTCCTCTGAATTGTAGGTCAACATTTCAGAAAAGGGATATTCTCTTGGCACAGTTTCCAGTGTTCGGAGATGATTGTATATAATCAATTCAAGGCTAAAAACGTCCATGTGTTTGCCTGTTAGAGTCTTGGAGTCTTTCACAAGACATTTTCTGGGGGTAATAATAAAGGAATCTTGCAATAGTCTTGTCACAGTTTATGTAGTTGATGTATTCAGCAGAGTGCAAATGCCTGGGAAAAGCAAAGCTACCAGTAAAAAGTATGAAGAGATCGAAAAGTTACGACAGTAAGGGACAAAAATAGAAATTGAAACCACAGACGTTCAAAATACAGTTATCAAAAACAAATGTCTGCAACAGCCCCAGCGGTTGCTGCTACAGGTGGTTTCCATGAGAGGAGGGAGGACAAACGAGGTTTCAAAACAAACACTTTGGAGGATAATGAAATGGAGCGTTTAGGGGAAAGGGTTTGTAAGAAGATGTGAAATAAATATAAGGGATTTGGTGTGCTGCCATTTGGATTAAAAATACTGAGATGCCATTGTCTGAGCACCAAGTAGAGTATCCATCCCTCATTGAATTAAAACCTGCTCACTCAATTCTATGTTTATTCATTCCACAGCAGCCGGCCATGTAACAGACACTGGGTGGTTTTTACCAGTGAACTTGGACAATTCATCAGCTGCTCACTAGGCACCAGGGAAGTCACAGTCAGATCTGCGTTTGCCTTCAGATAACCCTCTCAGGTTTGGAAACTGCCACGACTAAAATAGCAGAACTAACTCAACATTGGGAGATTGACCTCTCTACTCAGGTGAAAACCACAGTATTAAGAAGGAAGTGTTGAGGGGCCGGCCCTGTGGCTTAGCAGTTAGGTGCGCACGCTCCGCTGCTGGCGGCCCGGGTTCGGATCCCGGGCGCGCACCAACGCACCACTTCTCCGGCCATGTTGAGGCCGCGTCCCACATACAGCAACTAGAAGGATGTGCAACTATGACATCCAACTATCTACTGGGGCTTTGGGGAAAAAAAAGGAGGAGGAGGACTGGCAATAGATGTTAGCTCAGAGCCGGTCTTCCTCAGCAAAAAGAGGAGGATTAGCATGGATGTTAGCTCAGGGCTGATCTTCCTCACAAAAAAAAAAAAAAAGAAGGAAATGTTGAAAACTCTATGAGTACACTAAAAACCAATGAATTGTACACTTTAAATGGGTGGATTGTATGATATGTGAATTATATCTCAATAAGGCTGTTACAAGAAATAAAAATAAAAATAATAAGAAGGAAGTGTTTGCAGGCAGAGACTCTGTGCAGCAGCTAAGAGACTGTGTGTCTGTTAAATTTATCTGTACAAAATGTGAAGCCAAGGTTTATTTATTGATTGATTTGTTTAACATCTGGGCTCTGACATGCAAGTGCTGTGATAAGAGAGTTTGTAGAAGCAAAATCACAAAGCCACGTGCTCCTTGGCGCTGATGAAAGAGGGTAGCAATCTGCATATGAAAAGCAGATGATGTAACCCTGTGAAACTGGTGGTGACCTGAAGCCAAGCTCAGCTCCAATAAATAGGCCAGTGCTGGGTCACAGATTCAAAACAGTCAACCACTGTCAGAACTGGACTTCCTGGGGGTGTTTTAGTTCATCAGTCCGTCAAATAGAGCCTCATCTATATCTCACGTTCCCCTTCTGTGAACCCACGACCTCCCTCACCCGTGCCCAGCCCTGAGTGCAGTGGTAGCAGGTAGTCAGGACAGCTGTAATTCCATATGTGAACATGTTGTGTTCCTCTGCGTCCTTCCTGGGGGATTGTTATGGTTCTTGCTGCTCCCAAGGACAGGTATTGAAATGTAGTTGGTGGGACAGAGAGTCTCAGAATTACTGGGGTCAAGTACAAGCCCCACCACTCATAAGTAAATGATCCCTGTAAGTCATTTAACACCTCTTGATTCCATCCCCTCTGGGGTATTTGAGGACTTTGCTACTGTAATGACCCCTCTCTCTCCTGCAGCCACAGTTTCAGTTTCTCTACCATGCCATTCTCATCAGTAAAAATCCTGAATGAAAACATACCCTCCCCGTCTCCCCATTCACTTTTAGTTCCACCTCAATCCTTTGCTCTCCTTCACAGCAAAATTCCTAAAAAAAATTGCTCAGTGTTATGGGCTGAATTATGTCTCCCCAAAATTCACATGTTGAAGCCCTAACCTCCCAGCACCTCGGAATGTGACTGTACTTGGAGGCAGGGCCTTTAAAGAGGTGATTAAGTTAAAGTGAGACAGTTGGAGTGGGCCCTAATCCAATATGACTGGTGTCCTTACCAGGAGAGGAGATCAGGACACAGACAACACAGACAGAGGGGAGACCATGTGAGGACACAGGGAGAAGGCAGCCATCTGCAAGCCAAGGAGAGAGGCCTCAGGAGAAACCACTCCTGCCGGCACCTTGATCTGGGACTTCTAGCCTCCAGAACTGTGAGAAAATACATGTCTGGTGATTAAGCCACCCAGTCTGTGGCACTTTGTTGGGCAGCCCTAGAAAACTAACACACTTAGACCTCGTCTGCACTGCCTTACCTCCCACTCTCTCTTTCTTGTGATTTCTCTTTCTCTCGTTAACCCACTCTAGTCAGGAGTCCATAGCCGCCAATCCACCATCCAAGGTTACTGCAGACTGCCATCTTGCCAGATCCACAGGCCACTTTGCTGTCCTTGTCATATTCGGCTTCTCCAGCAGTTGGTCACACTTTCCTTCTGAAGGCACTTTCAGCACTTGGATTCCGGTTACCTCACCCTAATTTTTCACTCACTTCATTGGCTGCTCCTTCTCAGTCTTCTTGGTGAGAACATTTATCAAACGCCTATATATCCCAGGCACTTTTCTGCTCTCATTGTCCCTCGGAGTTGATATTATTTTCCCTCTTTTACAGTTGAGGAAACTGAGGCACTCAGAAGATAAATAACTGTCTCCACGGTAGATTAGGAACTCCGCAATTTCCTGTTCCTTCCTTCCTTACCAGATAGCATATGCTCCAAAGTGGCTTTGCCTTCGCAACATGCAGCATAATTGATTCCCTGAAGCCATCCTGTGAGCCCTGTTCTCAGGGCTCTGAAATTTAGTTCCATGATATAATGATAAACATGAAAAGTTACTTCCCAGGGACCCATATGCCTCTCCGGAAGTGTTGCAAAAACTCAAAAGACTGCAAAGGCATTTAACGTTCTGTGGCCAGTCCTTTTCAAGATGCAGACCTATGGGTCTGCTCAGGTAGCCATCAGATACAGATTGCACCAAATTCTCAGTGACACCCTTCAGCACGAGAACAGTGGTGTTCCTTGTGCACAAGGACTCTTGTGCCACTGGCTTTTGCACTGGCTCTTCTGGTTGTCTGGGCTGCTTCTTCCCCTCATGCCCTTCTGTTCTTGCTGCTCAAGTGCCACCTCCTTAGAGAAGCCTGCCTGACCACCTACCTTCCCACCGGCCTCTCTCTAACCCTTTACTCAGCTTTGTTTTGCTTCACGGCACTCATTTCATTATAAAGTTACTTGTTTATTGTCTCTCCCCCACAATATGGAAGCTTTCTGAGGGCTGAGACTTTGTTTTGCTCACTGCTGTATCTCCAAGCCTGGCATAGAATAGGTGCTCATTATGAAGAAAGGGATGCTGTGAACTCAGGAGGCCTGAAGGAATGGTGGATGGTGTTCAACCTTTAAGGGGCTATCCTATTCATATCCTCCCTCTGTCTGAGCTACAAAGGCAAAGAAATGGTTACTCCTACCAAAAAGGAGTAAAGCAGGAGAAGAGGCCCCAAAAGAATAGAAATCAAAACCCTCCTGCCACAGATTATCAACATGCTTAGGTCTGGCTTTGCCAAAGCCGTGAAAAACCTGGACATTTAAGAACACAATTAATCTTGCAAAATGTAACAGATATTTAAGGTAGTTAATTCCAGCAAAAAGAATAACGCAATAAACAAGTTTTCCTTAAACGGGAAAACTTTTTAGGCAGTGTGTAGCTTATGTAAGTAGCAATCGTGTTGTCTGCGTCATCCTTTTGAGAATGGCAGAAATACACGGTCTACTCAAGCTTTCCCCATCATAGAGGGATTCATGGTTACAGACCCCACCTGGGGCTGCCTCTGGCAAAGGCAGACTGCTGGGCAGTGACCCAGAAATGGCTGTGTAAGTGAAGAGGTCACTCTGGCAGCGGGAGCTATAAAAGATCTTTGCTCACACACTTCAGACAACCGCTCCCACTGCCCCAGGACTGGTTGTGCCTGCCCCACACAGCGGGTCTCTTCAAGCTTCATGGCTCCTTGGGGCTGACATGATGGATGGAGGGACATTCCATAGCATGGATCTAGGCCACATCCATTAAGGGATGGCTCACTTTCTGCTCTGCTGGAAGGATAAGTTTTAATATAATTTTAAGTATCTGGAGACTTACCTATGCATTCACCTAGAAACTAAAAAGCCTCTAAAGTCAAGACTTTACAGAAAAAAAGCGCTCTGGGTCTGAGGTACTGCCTTCAATCACTCACAATCCAGCATATGCCACCACAGCTCTTGAGGGTCTTCTCCCCAAACACTGGCCGCAGCCAGAACACAGACTCTTTTCATTTTAAGGATTTTATTTCTAATCACCATGTGGATATAGGGTTAAAAAACTAATATGCAAGAATTACAAAGGTTCCAGGGTCTTGAAAAGCTATTACACTTTAGGCCCTGTGAAAGAGACCCATCTGAGGGCCTCACTAAACCATCTAATTGGTAGTAGGGATGGGCGATGTGTACAAAGGACTGGGACTAAATCAATGCAAGCTGACGACCTGTACTTACTGGGAATTCCTTATTCATGGGGAATAACTGATCCCTGAGCCCCACCACAAATGGGGTCCAACCAGTCACCCGCGCCTGCAGCATAGGGTAGGCACATGCTGAGCTCGATAGCGTAGTGTGCGTGCAGCCCCAGACATCTAAGGGCACCCCAGACCTGCTGTGACTTCTTCCTGAGACGGTAACTGGCAGCCCAGTTAGATTCCTGTTTTTATTTCAAAAAGTAGAGTTCACCGAACTTCTCACTTGCTTCTGTTCCAGGCTTCCTGAGACCAAGACAGACCCCTTTGTCCCTTCTCTCTAGACAACAGATTTCACTAGAATTTCAAGTGATTGTTCTTCTAAAACACAATTTAAAAAAATTCTTCCGTTTTTCCCAGACACTTGACAACATGCCTGCTGGATGGCAGAAGTCCAGCAGAACGTATCTGTCGATGGACAGATTGAAAATTCCCTCGGCAGACTTCACTTTGGACTTCTCCTCAGTACAGACTGGACGACTTGTTGCTTTGTTGTTCCGAGGTTGCCCTGAGCAGCCACCCTATGGGGTTCCCCATCTGCAGCTTGGTAGGAAACAACATTCTTTAGCAGCCTTGACGCAACTGGCAGGGTGATGGCCACAGCCTGCCTTTGTAAGCAGGAGGCAGGGGCATTAGCTGTATTGTTTCTGGATGTTGGCATAAACGTGGTCCTGCCCTGCGGTCCTTCAGAACAAAACTTGAGGTTGAATCCCTTTTGTTGGGGTAGATAAGGGAGTGTATTGAGCTCCATGGAAAACAGACAGGAGGACCCTGACAGATGGGGAAAGGGTCACCCCCACAGCAGGAGGTCAGCCTGGAAGTGAGTACTATAGCAACCCACTGAGAATTATCCTGCAAATTAAAGGATGGTTGGATTCACTGGGTCTGCCCGGGCAGGGAACCTAGCAGGGTCTTTGTTAGCCAACAGACAGAGGCTGGTTAGCAGCTGTGTGATTTGACAGTTTGGTTGTGTTCAGACAGCTCTGCGCTGTGGCGATGACATTACTTCAGAGCCTCACTGCGTGTGTGTGTGTGTGTGTGTGTGTGTGTGTGTGTGTGTGTGTGTGTAAACCAGTGGCAGACCAAGGAGGGAGGCGGTGGGAGCAATCCACCAAGTACCCGGAATAAGCAGTGAATTTCTGTGTGTGTCTGTAGGGAATTGAAAAACAATAATAAAACTGACTAAAAGTCAGTTTGCTTTTTATTATTTTCATGCTCCAACAGTTCCAAACAATGTACAGTGCTAAAATACTTCTACCTCATAGGGGCAGACTTCTCCCACGCCCCCCACTCTCCCCCCTTGGTGCCCCACAGGGATTAACAAGCAGCAGGTGGGGGGATTAGAAATCAGCAAGACAGTAAACAGAAAGCAAATGACTCCTGAGATAAGATAAAAATTTTTTATCCTCAAAACTCTACTTTATGGAGTTTGGAGATGGTTAATCTGTGCTGTGGGCCTTTCTGTTGTTTGGTTTGAGTTTCAGTGTCCTGTTGCTGCTTTTAAAACCACCCCAACATTTAGTGCCTTAAAACAACAATCACTTATTTGCTTGCAATTCTGCAATTTTGGCAGGACTCAGTGAGGACAGCTCATCTACATTGCATGTGGTGTCTGTGGGGGCTGGAACCTGGTAGAAGGCTTTTTCGCTCCTATGTCTGGTACCTCAGCTAGGACGGGCTGAATGTCTAGGGGCTGGCCAGGCAGCTCTCTCTTTCCTCCAGGCCTCTCCACATAGCTGGCTTGGGCTTCCTCAGGGCATGGTGGTCTCTTCTTATGTGGTGGCTGGCTTTCCCCAGAAGGTAAAGCAGAAGCTGTCAGGCTCTCTTAAGGCCTGGTCTTGGAAGTCCTAGGACATTATTTCTGCCATGTTCTATTGGTCAAAGCAGTCATAGGGCCAGCCCGGGGTCAAGGGGAAGAAAAATAGGGTCCACTTCATGATGAAAGAGACATTGTTGTGACCATCTTTGGAAACATCATCTTCTCACATTGTTTTCTCCATCATAACAAGTTATTATATGCTTTCACATTTTGCCATTAATGGTGATAAACCCTATCAAGTTGGAAAAATGTAAGTCTCAATTTGACTTTTTAAAAATTAGACCCACATAATTATCGTCATGCCTTGGTTCTAAATGGGAAGATGGTCTCCTCATGAATTCCTACGAAGAAACAAGAGATTATGGGGCTCCTGACCTAGCAATGACATTTCAGAGAAAATATTAGGATCAGCCTGATTTGCCAAAACCTAAAAACCAAAGCATGCTCAATTCTGTGAGACTGTCCAGTCCACAAGTTACAGTATTGGTCTAACTCCTGAGAAAAAGTCAAATGGCCACCATATTTTGCTTATTACTCCTGGGTGCCAGACAATCACCTGCACTTTGATTTCCATTCTTTAAAACCAGTATTGTTTGAAATGGACTGACCACAAGATCCTCGGAGGCTCAGAACATGAGTCTTTCAGATACTGTAATGTATGATATGCCTGTTGAGGGTTGCTATAAATTTCACACTGGGTCAGAGAATTAATTGCATCTCAGTCTGAACAGGATCCACATGAGAGCAGAGATGCATCAACATGATTCCCTTGCCTTTACCAGACACAGTTAATCCATCTATAGGCGTTCATAGCTTTGGTTTGGAAAGTATTTTCAAACCCACTGTCTCCTTTTCTTCTCACTCTAAGTAACCCAAAGAGCAAGTAGCCCTGTGTGAATGTCCATAGTTTGCAAGTATGTAAACAGAATAGAGGTCATAACCTCCCTGGGTCACAGGAGAGCTTGGATGCAGAGTCTGGGGCAGAAGCAGCTCTCCTAACTCTTCTTCCTCCAGGGTTCTTCTCGTCTGCTAGAGCAGAGGGTCCTCCAGGCCGGCCAGTCGGTTGAATCCTGAGCCTATGGGCAAATTCAGTCAGCTCCTAGTGTCGGGTCCCTTTGTCCGTTACCACAGCAAGGTGGGGCCTGGCTCCTTGTCTTAAGCAGGTTGGGTGGGCCAGCATGCCCTGTATCTGGAGCCCAGACTTTCCTTCCCACGGCGGCGAAGCAGTGAGCCTGCCTCACAGCGCCATGTCTACGGTTTCCGCCTACACTGGTCTCAACGGGCCTCTTGGATCTTTGGCTTGCATCACTCTCAATGCCATTAATTTTCCTCTCACGGCAAAAACCGTTTTGTATCCCTTTGTGCCTCAAACCCTCGGCCCCTCACTCGGCCAAAAGGGCCACTGGGGTGGGCTCTTCCTCTCGCCCTCCAGGCCTCCCTCTCCCTCCTGAGGGTTCCCGGCTCTGTTCGCCTCCGGCCCCCCTCCTCTCCCAGTCGCCCCAGTGCCAACCGCCCCTCCCACACCCCCCTGCCCCTCCCGTCCGCTCGCCCCTCGTCTCCCCTCGGCACCCCGGCTTTTGTTGCCCGGGCTTGTTTCTAACTTGAGAGCGTCGCCCGGCTCGGCGCCAGGTCACGTGCGTTAGTGACAACCTCTCGCAGGGCGGCCCCGGGGCCCCCGCGCCGCCGATTGGTGGGCCCGGGGCTGGCGCGGCCCCGGGGCGGGGCGGCCGGGCGGGCGGGGCCCGACGGCGGGCGCAGCGGCCGATCAGCTGTTCCGAGCGCCGCACAACAACAAAAGGAGCGAGACGGCCGGCGGCGGCCAGCGGCGCGGCAGCAGGAGGGCTGGAGCGGCCCCGCGCCCGCGCCCGCCGTCCGGGGAGCCGCAGGACCTCAGCAGCCCCGCGCCGGTGCCGCCGCTCCGCGCTGCGCTCCGGCCCACGTAAGTGCGGGCGGCCGGCCCGGCGGCGCTGCCTCGACCGGGCGCCCTCCCGCGGGCCGCCGTCGTGCGCTCTCGGGCCTCCGCCTCCTCCCTCGCCGCCCCGGGCCGGGCCGCCCCGCTCGGCCGGCCCTCGGCGGGCCCCGCGGCCCCGGGGTGCGGGCGGGGGCAGCCGAGCCCCGCGCTGGGCGGCGGTTGGGTGTTTGGTTGCTGCCTCCTCCCCCGAGCGTGGCCTGTTTTCTTGGCCGCGCCGGGACCTCCTCCCCTGTCTCCTCCGCCTCTTGCTCCTCCTCACTCTCCTCCACTCCTCCTCCTGCACCCGGCTGTGCGCCTCGGGCTGCCCGCTCGTCACTCGGCGTCGGGGACTCCTGGCCTCAGGAGGCGTCCCTTCGAGGCCGCGGCCCCGCCGCTCGCCTTCTCCGGCAGCCCTCCTCCTCCGGCAGCCCTCCTCCTCCGGCAGCCCTCCTCCTCCGGCAGCCCTCCTCCTCCGGCAGCCCTCTCGGCACAGGGTCGCGCTCGGTAGCACAGTGGGCTCTGGCCACTGGGAACCTTGCTCTGTTACGCGGCGACCGGCGCTTAAGTGCCCGCTTCTCGGTTGTATGTTTCTTGACCCTGCTTGATCTTACACATCACTGTTTGAGCTTGCACCTGTGGAAAGAGCACTTTATTGCCCATCATAATTAAAATCCTAATCGTTTTGATCATTCACGCTGATTGAGCACTTACTGTGTGCTTTACATGCATTAGCTCATTTGATCCTGACAATAACCCTATGAAGTAGGCTTTATTATCTCGCGGATAGGAAACCCGAGGCCCAGAAAGATTAAGTAATTTACTCAAGGCCACACAGCCAATTAAAAGGAAATGGTTTTTTCTCTTTAAAAGTTGCAGATGGATTTTACCTGAGGATTCTTCGTTTTTATTGTATTTCCTAATTACATCTGCCCCTTATCTTCTATGTTAATTTCAATTTAGAGTGGATTAAAGAAGAGCCCCTTTTCATCTGTAACTTCCAAGAACTTCAGCATCCGTTGCTAAAAGAGCCTTTTCTGAATGCAAAGTAGTTTTGGGAAAAGGGGGGGAAAGGTGACCCATGGGGTCACTGAACAGAGGTAATAATGAGGTACCCCAAGATCCCGACATCACTTGTTTGGTAATTGAAATACATTTTTCATTGCAGATGTGAAAAGCACTGGGAAGCTGTTGATTTTTAAGGCACAGCCACTATAATTCTGAACTGGCAACAATTGTCAGAGGCCCCTGCCTGGAACCAGGACCCTCCTAATTTCTATGACCAAGGTCTCTTTTATTTTTTCATCCTGATTTTTGTTTTTTTTTGTGAATGCTCCCTCCATTGCCCCCTCCTATTTCTCTTGGGAATGGCCCTACTTTCAAAATTCAAGGTTAACAGGCACTGAATTACCACTTATTGCTGTCTTCATCCACTGTCATTCTGCCCTGAGGGCAGACAGTGGAGGGTCCCTGGGAGAATAACCTCCTGTAGCTAGTTGAATAGGCTGGTGGAAATGAAACAAGTAAAGACAACTTTCTTGCCTTGGTTTTTCTGCATTTTAAGATCTATGTTAAATTACTTGAATCAGCATATTTATTTTTCTAAACTAGTGAGAGAGGATGCAATATCAAGAGAGAGATAATTTTGAGGCCGTTTTTCAATCAAGATGTGTTAGGTTAGCCACCTGATACTTCGAAGCTGTCAAGAAACCACAACTGTACACATAGTTAGAAGTTAGATCATCAAAGTTGTGGTTTTCTTGTGTTTTTTTTTTTAATTTAAAAATGTTGTTTTTGGAGCCTCCTACTGGCAGCCAAAACCAACTGAAAAGCACTGTTCTCTGAAGTTCATAGAGCCAGAGTTGAGGCTGGAAGGAGCCTGAGAGATCAGGTGCAGGGAAAAAGCAAGACACCTGGAACCAGACAGACTTACACTCTAGTGCCAGCTCCACTCGTGATGGGCTCTGTCACTTTTGAGCAAGTTACTTAATTTCTCAGCCTCAGTTTCCTTATTAGTACAGTGGGACAAATAAGTACCTCAAGTCCCCATCACATACAGTAAGCAACAAATTGTAGCTCTAATTATTACATAAACGTTTTGCAGATAAAGATATTCAGACCCAAAGATGCTAAATGACTTGCTCACAGTCACACAGCTGGCTTAGAATGAACTTTAATATTCCAAGTTATATTTAACATTTCAAGTTAATATTTACTGGCTGCCTGCTATGTGTCAGGTACTATTCTAAGTGATACACACTTAATCCTCACGTTGGCACTATCATCTGCATTTTAGAGATAAGAAAACTGAGGTACCAAGAGGTTACTAAATATCCTAGGTTCATACAAGTTGCAAGTAGCAAAGCCAAGATTTCAAACACAGCAGGCTTTGGTGGCCTGTCTCAAAAATGAGAAAATAAATTACACCAACAAGCTCTTCCAGACTAGCAACTCCTTATCTAAGTTCTCAAACTAGAATGTTCTTCCCCATAAGTATTAAACTCAGCCACCTTTCTCTGCCCACAGAGCATTTCTACTCATGTAATAATATGAAAAACATCAGTGATAAAATGTTAAGTAACAAAGCAGGATACAGAATTGTGCATTCACTAGACCACAACTATGATAAAAAGAAATCGTATGTGTAGAAGAAAAAGCTAGAAGAAAATGTACAATATGCTACCAGTGATTGCCACAAGGCAGTGGAATAATTATTCTCTGTATTTATTTTCTAAACTTTCTATAATGTAGTTTTCATTTATTTTAAAAAAGCCTTTTTTTTCCCCAAAGGAAGGGTGGAGGTATTTTGAGCCCGCAGAACAGGGACAAAGCTGCCTTCTTGAAATACTGGGCCCAGACACTTTGTTTCTTTTCTCTACTGGGCTGAGACTGCCTTGCTGAGGTTGATTACCACTGAGAGCTTGCAGGTGCCCCAGAGAACAGCAGCGCCTCCCCACCTACCCTTCTTTGCCTCTGCCTCTTGGCTAAATTCCAGAGCTGTATTTGTAAATTTATCCTCTTAGAACATATGCTTCCTCTGGAATTTTCACTGCCTTAGAGTTGTGAATATCAAAAGTCAGTGATGTGGTGAGGAATGAAGTCTGAAGTTCTGTTTTGACTTTTAGCTCCACATAGAACCAGCCTCACCAAGAGCCTCCATTCCTGGGCAGGAGCTGCAGTGAGGAGTAGCAGTGACTGGGTAGGGACAGTCTCTGGGTCATTGGTGGGAGGATAGGCCATCAAGATTTTAGAGAAATTTTTCTAGAATAGCATTGTCCAATAGAAATATATAATGTGAGTTATATGTATGTTTAAATTTTCTAGTAGCCATATTAAAAAAAAGCAGGCAAAATTAAGTTTATTAATATATTTTATTTAACCTAATATATCCAAAATTATTTATTATTTTAACATATAATCAATATAAAAATTATTGAGATGTTTTACATTCTTTTGGGAGGGGTACTAAAAAAAAGTCAAAGCAGAACTTCAGACTTTACTCCTCACCACAATCACTGACTTTTTGATATTCACAACTCTAGGGCAACGATACAACTAAAGTGAAAATTCCAGAGGAAGCATGTGTCCTGAGAGGATAAATTTACAAACACAGCTCTGGAATTTGGTAAAGAGGTAGCATCTTTGCAATACATTCCAGTGTATTTTACACACACAGCACATCTCAGTTCAGATGTACATTTTCATTGGAAATACTCGATCAGTTGTTCCAAACGCACTTGAAAGTTTTCTAAAAATTGGCTCAATTGTCAGCTTTTAAATTTAAATTTTAAATGGATTAAAATTAAATAAAATTTAAAATTCAGTTTCTCAGTCACCCTGGTCACATTTCAAGTTCATTCACCTAATGTGCCTGGCAGCCAGCTCGCTGGACAGTTGAGCGTCTTGGGGTCTCTGCATTAGCTCCTTGTCCTTTGTGACACCTGCAGAAAGCAGAGCCAAAGGAAGGTTGCGCAGTTAGACCAACATCACTTCTTCATTGTGCTGGAATCTGTGGGGAGAGTGACGGGTCATGCAACACAGTCTCCCTGTTTCTCTGACAGTGAGCCCTACGCTCAGAAGGGCTGCGTTGTGTAGCTCCAGCCACCTGAGGTAGAAGCAGAGCCAGAACCCTCACTTGCTGGCACGCAGGCCCGCACTCCTTCCACCCCTCTCCAAAGCTCCACTCTGTGTCCTTCCCATAGGGTCTCAACAGGTGTGTCATGTAAATACCACCAGTGACTCGGGAGAGATGAGGATGAGCGCTTCCCTTTCCAGGCTGGGAAACTCTGAACGCTCTGCCCACCCAAGGTTGGCTGCCCTTGCAGGAGACATGGAACATCTGGAGGCAGCCTCTGACTTTGGGACACAAAAAGAAGATTGACTTGTGCTGCCCTGTGGAAAGCTCCTCTGGAGACACCTTTCCTGTGGCAGTTGTGTATGTTCTAGCCATAAGCTGGCTTTCATTACATGGGTTTGGAGCTGTAGCCAGAGAGGGCAGTTTGCAGTTGGGAACCCAAAGCTGCCCAATTGCAGTCGCTCCAGCAATGTTTTCTGACTTGTAGCTGCCACTTAACTAGCCTGGGCCCCACCTTACCCTCACACAGCGTTACAGTTGGGGGACAAGGCACTCATTCAGGATGAGCAGGAGTTCCGCTGTGGGATGCTCTCCTCCCCACCCAGCAGCTCCAGCTTCCTTGCTGATCCAGGGCCTGAGGGCAGCCCTGTACTCAAGAGAATTGGGGTCATTCTCTCAACTGGTTCAGCAGAAACAGAATTGTACTTGGGGCCAGTATCTCCCTCTATAAGTTAAGAGAAATGGGGGAAAGATTTTAAAAATATCTTTTTTCCCCTTCTAGTTTATATGCTCAAACCCTTATTTACATCAGACCTTGTGAAAGCTCATCTTAGGGGCTGTAACTGTCACACCCAGTGAGTCAAGCAAACTACACAGCCCACTTTTCTTCTGATTTCTCTTACATGGAACATAAAACAGAATTTGAATTCTCTTGCTAGAGCTCCAGCCTTCACGGTCTGGCCATGTTGCTCTGCAGGGTTTCAGGAAGACTGGTTAGGCAAGTGACACTTCCTGTTTACCAGCTTTTAATAATTAATGGCTGAGGACGATGGATTGTGACCACAAAAGTGTTCAAATGCCATTTATTTGAACATACATTCATATGCTCCACATTTGTAGTAGCGTGCCAGACAATTGGCAGTCCATTTTGCCCATAAAGAGTTGAACCAAGTCTCATCAACTACAGATTCTAACTACATTTACAGCTAAAGATGATTGTTTTGAAAATGAAATGTCAAGAGTCTGAAGTTATGGATTCAAGATTGATGCTCCATGTGAGAAAAAGAAGCGTCATTTGGCGAGGTGCTTCTCACCACTCCTGGATGATCTCATCCACTTTTATGGTTTCTGTCACCCACTGTGTGTTGACAACTCCCAAATCTGTGCCCCCAGCTGAAACCGTGCTCTTGAACTCCAGAGCCCGGTGTTCAGTTCCCACTAAACGTCTCCAAGTGTGTGACTTAAAGCTTTCCCCAAGTCCACATGTCCACAATGGCCAAGCTGCACCTTCTGCAGGATACTCCTAGTCCACTAAGTGGTCATCCTTGACTTCTCCCTGCCCTTAACTTCTGGCTCACAAGGTCCTGCAAGACCTGCTCTCACAACCCTCCCTCTGGACCTTGAGGCATACTGAAGGTGCCGCATCCTCCCTCATCTGCAGGTTTCCACTGTTCCTTCTCCCCCTTCCTCCATGCTTGGTCTTCCTAGCCACTCAAGATTAAAGTTGTTTATTGCAGGAGTCCTTCCCTGACCTCCACCTGCGTAGATCTCAGGAACACCAGTGCTTCTCTTTCCATGGCATTCATCACCCTGGGTTGATGCACTTGCTGTGGGAGGTCCTTATTCACTGCTGCCTCCCCTGCGCTTAGCACTACACCTGGTGTGTAATAGGTGCTTAGTAAATATTTGTAGAATAATAGTTGACTGACAGAGAACTTTGTGCCAAGTGCCTTGCTGAGTATGTTGCCTATATTATCTCATTTTACTAGAGTAGGTCACAGAGACCATCTAGGAGGTGGTTATTGGCAAAGTCCAGAGAGACACCAGGTTGGCTTCAACTAGGATGAGTGATGGAGAGAAGGAGGCAGATCCGAGCTCCTTGTGCAGCTAGAGTCAAGAGGGCCGGCCGATAGTTTGGATGAGGGGTTGGGGGGGAGCGGGGGGGATGGTAGGGCACAAAAAAAGTCAAGTGTGACTGCTAGGTTTTGGGCCTGAATAACTGCTGGATGCTGCTGCTTCTGCTTACTGAGAAGGGGATGAGGGCAGTGTACCTGAGTAAGTTTGTGGGGAAAAAGTTAAAAGTTCTCTTTGGTATGTGTTAGGTTTGATATGCCTGTCAGGTAACCAGGCAGAAATAGATATATAAATCTGGAACTCAAGAATAAGATAAGACAAGACTGGAGTTCCTCATTTAGAACTCACCAGAACTCCATGAGGTAGGAACTATGACCAACTGAAGTAGTGTAACTTCCTAACTCATAGGGCATAAGCAGCAGAGCGAGCATTTGAACTTGCTCTTGACTTGAACAGCATTTAACTACAGCACTAACTGTTTAGCCACTACACAGTGAATGTTGTTCCCAGATCTAGTCACTGTCAGCTCAGTTTTCTACAGTGTAAATCTCCCCATGCCAGCTGCAGGAAATGTTTTGAAGGTCCAAGGGTGCTGCAGTTACAGATTTTAAATGTAATTAGGTATGCTTACAGTCATATACGAGAAGTACAGAGCAGAGGAGAAAATGAGCCAGGAATGATGAGGGCTGGCATAACGGTGGTCACTGGGCACGATTGCTCATTTGGCAGCTTCTGGGCTGTTGAACTGGGCAGTTGAATATCTTATAGCAAGACCATGAACATCCAGTTTTTGCTCTAACAGAAAAGCAGTATTGCAGTCTGAAATACGTTATTCAAATTTCCCTTTATTATAAAAGCACAAATGCGAAAAAGAACCAACTCTTTCCCTTTTATTTCACATTTTAAGATATTCACAGGTTGTGTTTGAGTACCCAATTCATAATGTTTTGTAAATAAGAGATACTGCATTTCTTGTGTTTGACTCCTGCAAGAAGGGAACAGCTATAGATGTAGGCTAAGGCTTGTGCTTTCTTCTAAGGGTGGGTGTGTATGTACTTTTAAATATATGTAAAATATACTTAAATATTATGTAAATATACACTGATTTGAAATAACCTCCTTTTTCTATTTTATTTTAGGGATGGTGACTCTTCCTGCTTTTTGCCTAAGTTGAATAAGCACCGTGTGCACTTTAATCCCCTGTCGGTGCCATCAGGCTGACTGAAGACAGGGTTTTGAAATCTCAGCTATCAAGACATCCAGCCAAAGTCTCAATCTTGCCTTAACAATGTTCCAGAGACTAAATAAAATGTTTGTGGGTGAAGTCAATGCTTCTTCCAACCAAGAACCAGAATTTAGTGAGAAAGAAGATGATGAGTGGATTCTTGTTGACTTCATAGGTAAGCTATTCTCAGTGACTAGTCATCACAGTTACAGTAGAAACTCTTACATCTCAGTTTTTGCATAAGTAAACCAGTAAATCTGAAGATTTTTAAGCCTTAAAAGTAATTAAACAAGATTTTGTCTAAAAAAATTGCAGGAAACATCCTGTGCCAGACAATCAATCAGTGAAGTTGACTGACATCAGACTTTCTAGTTTTGTAACCCCCTTATACCCTGTTCAAATCAGAGGCACTTTAATAGGAAACCCTAATACTAGACAAGCAGTAACCCATATGGCTTGTTATATGTTTACTCAGCAGAAGGGAAACAGTCTTAAAACCATTCTTGCAAAGCCAAAACACACACGCGCGCGCGCACACACAGCTCAGAAATTATTGTATAATCATTATGAGTGAATATAACTGGTTTTGTTTCTGACCTAAATAAGAGAAGACTCTAAGCATCAGCTAACAGTATTGTCTCTTCTTTTTCTGTGTTCTGTGATACCACTGTGATATTCATCCTCCCATGGGACTTTACCGACGCCTGTGGACTATGATCTAGACACTTGCACTGGTTTCTCAGCAGCAGAGGACGAGGAAGAAGAAGACATCAGTGAAGAGGCACCTACTGAGCATCCTTCAGTCTTTTCCTGTTTACCTGCATCTCTTGAGTGCTTGGCTGATACAAGTGATTCCTGCTTCCTCCAGTTTGAGTCCTGTCCGATGGAGGAGAGCTGGTTTATCACCCCTCCCCCATGTTTTACTGCAGGTGGATTAACCACTATCAAGGTGGAAACCAGTCCTATGGAAAACCTTCTCATTGAACATCCCAGCATGTCTGTCTATGCTGTGCATAATTCCTGCCCCAGTCTCAATGAGGCCAGCTGTGGGGCTGACGAATTTCATAACCCAAGTAGTCCCAGGTATGTTTTAAGTATTTTATGCTCTCCACATGTAGTCTGTTCAGCATGCATTTTATTTATTTCTACTACAATTCAAAGCTAAGTTCTTAGGAGATGCAAAGTAGTCTTGTCAGAGATTTATGAAAGTATGTACACAGTGCACAAGGCAGTTGATGGTATAAAAAAATTGTTCATTTTAGATTTTCAAAAAAGTTAGTTATATATCCTCGTTTTATTATTTTCTTCGAAGCACTTGTTAACATTCCACCACATTTATTCTCTCTGTATATGTGTATATATAAATACACACATACATTTGTTATCATTTTGCAGAACCTTTTGAAAGCAAGTGGCTAACGTGCTGAGTGATTTTCAAATGGCAAACACTTAGGGGAAGAGGATGATTTTGTAGGAAACAAATGACATGCACATATAAGATACTGTGAAAGAAAAAAAGTTAGTTGTAGCATGGCCTCAGTTATATAATGGAGAGCTGTCTCATTTATAATATTCTGCTACTGAATGGAAAGAAAAGACTGGCATTTCTTTTTTGTGTGTGTGTGTGTGTGTGTGTGAGGAAGATCATCCCTGAGCTAACACCTGTCGCCAATCCGCCTCTTTTTTGCTGAGGAAGACTGGCCCTGGGCTAACATCTGTGCCCATCTTCCTCCACTTTATGTGGGACACCGCCACAGCATGGCTTGATAGTGGTGCGTTGGTGCGCGCCTGGGATCCGAACACCGGGCCAACCCCAGTGGAGCGCGCGTACTTAACCGCTACGCCACCGGGCCGGCCCACTCTGGCACTTTATTGACTGGATTATTTGGGGTATCAAATTCAACAAGAATAGTATATCTTAAAATACAACTCTCATTTTCTTCCAAGTAGTCTTAGGTAGGTCACATCAAATGGCACTTAACCTTGAAAACCTGAGAAATCTTAAGCATGAAGTAAAATGACAGTTTTATCAAAATGTGTTGCTCAAAGAGTTGCTTTCTGCCTTACAAAGGAAAGAGTTCACACCCAAACAATGTTTTGTTGTTATATGGGGGTCCCAAGTGGTCTGAAAGGCTCTGTTTGAGTTGCAGATGGGTTGAGGGCCTAAAGATTGAGGGAGGGTCCTGGTCAGTGAAGAGTGATGTATTCCAAAACAAACTTAAAGACATTCTGTGGTCTTTATCCAGGGAATATATTCAAGCTTGCTCCCACCCACTAAAATAAAGCCCATGGCCGTGTTAATTAGCTCGAAGTCCTGCTAGTCCATGATGCATGTTAGTGGAAGGTTCCCGATGGTGTTAAAGTATTTTGGAGATGCTGCACTGACTTAATTCCTTTAATACCTGTCAAGGGTACAGGTGAATTGGATTCTTTGGAGCAGTTCAGAATATTCCTATGGTTAGTGCTGTCACCCAAAGGGCCCCTTTTGGATTGTCCAGGCTCCAACTCTACTAACTAGACCATTGTATATATCTTCTACTATTTCCTGTTTGCCAAATATAAACAAAGCCCAGGCAGCTCATTAATTTGTTAACTTTACCAGAGTTTGCTGCACTCTCAAGTCTCAATATTGTAGATGATCTTGAATGAGCATAAACATATGCTTGTACCAAATTGAGAAACAGTTTGCTTATATGATTACCTAGGTTTTATACTGGGTAAGATCTTTGATGGGAAATGTTACTTTAACTGGCACTTTATTCAGTGCTGTAAGTTTATCAAAAGGTCAGTGTTTCAGGCATTCCAACAAAAATTTAAAATATAATTTTTTGGAGGCAGTATTGATTTAATTGCTTTATAGTTGATTCAAATTAATTTCTTCACTTCTTAAAAATTCTTCCCACCTTATTCTGATTTCACCTCTTGAGAAATTCCACTCAAGAACTTAGCATGACTAATAGTCACTTGAAACTTACTGGCATTTGCATATTTACTTTACAGTATTTAAAGTGTGTGTGTGTGTTCAGCAGCTTTGTAAGTAACTTACAGAAGCAGTACATGTGCACTGCAGAAAATTAGAAAATGCAAATATGCAAAAATTTAGAATTTTAAAATGGCATTCCCACAACCTAGAGGTGAATACTGTTAAGACCCTAGGCCATATATCCTTCCAGATTATTTTTTCTGTACGTGCCCATGGGCATGCACATACACACACACACCATTTTTAACCTAAATGGGATCAAGCTGTGTATACTATTTTATAATCTGCTTCTTTAGGCAATGATTTCCACCCTTTTCTTTTCAGTAAAATTTCACTTCCTCTACTACACAAACCATACTCAGATTTCCCCACTAGAGCCTAGAATATTTCATCTAGTTTGTCCAAACCAGCATCCAGTCCAGGACCTTGCACTGCATCTGGTTATGTGTTTGCAGTTTTGATGCAGTGAGAATGTTCATTTTTTAATATCTTGTTTGTTTTTGTATCTTGTTGCATGTTTTGATGTAACATATAGAATAAACAAATATGTACTTTTCCATATATAAAGGATCAAAAGAACACACTTAACTTTATATGAATTCTTTCTGAACATAAGAAAGTACTGCAAATTATTATAGTTTATAATAACTGAAATTTTTTTTAACATCCTTATGTTTGGATTTGAAATTCTTTTTAGAAAGGCCCACATAATCAAGAGAGAAGTCAGATGTTACCAAAATTAGGAGGATGGCTATGTAGTAAACATCTATATTTGCTGAGCAGGAAATAAATCATATGTCTTTCAGAAGTTAGATTGTTTCCAGCCTGTCTTTGGGGATATTACCATAAAGCATGTAAAAGTAAAGTACTTCATACTTACAGATAGGCTTCAGAGTGTACGTTTTATTGCATTTTAGCCTTTATAGATATTGTCTGTGAAGGTTCATGTGCTATCATAGTCTTAAATTAAGTAATATACAGCCTTTAATGACCCATAGTAAACCAGTTATAATAAAGAAAAATTGACCACATCCTAACGTAAAATTAAATAGCATTTTAAATCTTACTAGTAATTTAATAGTTCACCATTTAACATTTGTAGGGCCAGGAAAAGCTGCTTATAAGACTCACTGGCACAGAGTAAGTATATTCCCTTTGAAACTTGTGATATGTGTTCTCAGTCTGAGCAGGGAGGCTGAGGTCTTGAGGCACCCACCTTTTAAAAACCACTGTCTTTATTTTAATTTCTCTCTGTTAGTTTCTTAATGTGGCCTGCTTTAAGTCTACTATTTAAAAAATATATATATTAAAAGATAATAGTGTTTTCCTCTAGTGATTATAGGCAGAATATATAACTGCCATTTCTGTGTAAAATAACCCTTAAAAATCTTAAAACTCTTCATGTTATGTGTTAGTATAGTTTAGATCTATCCTATTTGATTAGCTTTTAATATAGAAAACATAAAATAATCATATGGTATGTAGCTATATTTTAGGATTACATGTTCTCTAAGGGTCTTTATAACATTGCTATGCAAATGCTGTTCCAAAATGTGTGTGTGATATAAATTAAAAACTTAAAGTTGTTTTCTGTAATAAGCAGGTAGCTTCTTACCTAGAAAAATGTTAAATGAGTAGAATTTCCTTATGCATATTTCTATTAAATATAGATTTAAAGCTTGTTTCCTAGGATATGTTACTTAGAGACAGAAAACGTCTGTGAAGGTGCTCTTGGCACAGTGCACCAGTGTTAACCATGCTTCACGACCATGGTCTTTGGAGTAAGACCTGCTTTAGAATCTTGGTTGAGTCAGTTAATAATTGTGACCTTAACATCTCTGAGCCTTAGCTTTCTGACCAGTAAAATTTGGAAATTAAAATATTTTCCTCTTAAGATTATGGTGAGAATTAAAATACATAATATTTGCAAAACAGTTGGCAAATGCATATATGCAATAAATGTTAGTTCCCCTCCCAGAAAAGCTTATATAAATGTGTTTGCTGTATAACTGAAATTCACTCAAAGTGTAAAGCATTTTTTGAAAAAAAATACAGTCTACTAAGTTAACCACCTGTGGATTACATGGCATATTTCTGTTAAAAGTTGGCTTCTCCTTTCTACCATTATCAGTCAGTCATTATCAGTCACAAAATATAAACTTGTATGTCAGCCATGAGATACTAAGCTCTCATTCAACCATAAACAGGTGTGGCAATTGAATTGCTTAGTAACTTTTTCAATTTCATTAATAACATACTCTGTTATTTCATACATCTCCATTTTTTTCTGTTTCAGAGTAGAAGCTCAAAGTGAAATGGGGCAGCACATTCACTGCTATGTTGCAGCTCTTGCCTCTCATACAGCTTTTCTGGAACAACCCAAGAGCTTTCGCCCTTCCCAGTGGATAAGAGAACATAGTGAAAGACAGTCTCTGAACAGAAATAGCCTTCGTCGCCAAAATCTTACCAGGGATTGCCACTCTCGGCAAGTCAAGCACAATGGGTGGGCTGTTCATCAGCCCTGCCCACGTCAGTACAATTACTAAGAATTTCAAGTTTTGGTTGGTTGGTTTCTCTTGGTTTCTGCATATGTGTGTGTGTGTCTCTGTGTGTGTCTGGACAATGAAGATGCTGTCTCTTTACAGCCAGTTGATGACCAATCACATAGTTTTATCAGTGTGTTTAGACACTATCTTGAAAACCAGATTTACATGCTGTGTATCACATAATGCCTTGCTCTTAACATTTACTTTTTTGTAAATTTGTTCAGAATATTTTTGGAAACATATCAATACAATTACAGTGTTTGGTGTTTAGGGATGTCTTTGAATCTAGTAAGGTGTATATGAGTTAGCATTTTAAAGACATTTCTTCCCAAGTACGAGAATAGGCATCTTTCATTTTATTTTGTATTACTTAATCAATCTTTTGAGTAAGCAAAAATTTATTCTCAGGGTCAGCCATACACTTTATTGACCAGTACTTGATAATCTTTTCTGTATATAATGAATACATTTTTACACACTAACATAAGCATTAACAGGTGATAGTTGCCATGGATATAATGGAATTATGGCTGAACTTTCTTTTGAAAGAAAACTTGATATATTTCTGTGTGTATGGGTTTTTTTCCCCCCAGATTAGCCATGCAGTTCATTTTGGAATTCAGGTACATTAAGTGTTAGTGAACAGTGCATTTAGTAATTCTGATGTGACTGTGTGACGTGGTACAAACATTACAGGTATTGTAGGACAAAAGCGCTTGTCTCACACGCAGAGGGATTAATTAGACCCGTGAAATTGTATTTGGAAAAATATATGTCCACAACTAACCATTAGTTCACTATTTAAGTTGTTTGGAATCTGTCCTGCCAGCTCTGCCCACTCACCACCTCACATCAGCTGTAAATTCAGAAGTACTTGTCCAGGCACTTGAGTGACTTCATACTGACATCTGCCCAAGGGAAAAGAGAGAGGCTTTGTATTTCTAATACAGTGATAAATCCTCTGCCATGGAGCCTGTCCTCCAAGTGGCAAGCAATGTGGGGGGAATTCCTGGTGACATCTTTTCATAGCATCTCGATGAGAAGTGACAGGTTGGCTTCCTTGAGTTTTCATTTTTTGTTTTAACTCGGGCTTCAGGCAGAATCTGTAACCACTTTGGCCTCTGTTTCCTCCACCAACGGGGGAGTAGTAATATCTACCTCCCTCACAGTTGTTGTGAGGACTGTATACTGATTTGAGGTAGGGCTGTCTAGAACTGAACCTTGTCTGAAATTCCAAGGGCCTCTCTACTGAATTTAGTGATGGGGTGGGGCCTGTGGCCATTTTTCTGCCACAACTGTTCTTCAGTGTTGGTGCTAATGAGGCCAGGGCGCAGGGTTCAGTTCACACGGGGGCCAGTTAACTCGACACAGAGAAGATCTATTCCGTACCTCTAGCCAGTCACTTTATGTTTTAGCAGTTGTGATGGGTTTTGCTGAGCCATCCACTCTCTCACCAATTTCCTCTGAAATTAAGTTAAACACATTTACAATCCAAAGCACATTCTACTGACAGAACAGTGGTATCACCTTCAGAATCAAATAGCTTATTTTTCCGTCTCCTATGCAACCCTAATGAAATAAGTACACATCTATACAATGTTTTCAAGGGAAAAAGCAGCATATAGTTATGTGAAGTATTATATTTTTCAATAACCCTGTAGCAGCTTGATGCAGGGAACCATGGGAGACTTTTAAGTGAAGAGCTGGGCTCTTTTCTGACTCGATTGGGATGTTTAGAGTTGGAAGAGGTCAAATAGTGTAGTTAGATGGTGGTGGTAGATTCTTCTCCACTGGCTGTGACGAAGTGCCGGGAATGTCTCTTTAGAACAAGAGTCTAGATCCCCCTTCTCGCCTTATTCCCCTTCCATTTTGACTACCCCTTTATTTATTTGTTTTCTAATTAGGGGCCAAGTCTGTAAAGTCAAACTGAGCTAGAAGTTATTTTTTTACTATTTGTGTTTACCAGAGTTGGGAGATACGGTAGAGCTTTCATGAAGGTGTGTGTGTTTTACACCATGTCCGTTATAGCGCCATGTGTTGGTAACTTGAAAATAGACCAGCTAAATGTTTTCTGGATGTAAGCCTCTGGATACATGGGGTCTCTTTCTTCATATATCACATGCAAGTTGTTAGTACCTCAGGAGCTACAGAAGTTCAGCCATGAGAATTTGTTTGGCAGCATGAACAGGTTTGTATATTAAACCACAATGGTCTTTTTTTTCTATTATTTTTTTAAATTTCCTGATACCTTAAATACATTTACATCTCTTTCAGTTATTGATATTTTGTTTGCCTTATCTGGGCCTAGTTTTTTATGCTTTGTACCTGGAAAACAAATGATTTCAGTCTTTGGGATGTTTGTTCAGGGTAAGGGTTACCATACCATCTGTGATATCACACTGTGGTTTCTGTCTCAGTATCTAAGGTTTCTGTCTAAAATTGACACATGTAAGGACTGAAGAAAGTAGTTACATAATTCAGTGAAGTTCTTGGTCATTAGATGTTTGTTAGGCATCTACAACGTGCAAGACACAAGACCGATAATAACACAGAATGAAGTTGAACTGTTAAGTATTCTGTGAAACATGGCCAAAATGCAATTTATTATAAGTTAATTATTATTTTTGCTGTTGTAAATATTAGTGGTTTACAATGTGCTTTAGTGCATATTCCATAAAAATTCAGGCAGTGAGAAATAAGACCGCTCTGAGTTTAGTACTCTGACTGTTTCTAAACTGATAATAGAGAATGTTACTTGGAAAAAGTCTGGAATATGTGGTGCACACAAGCAGTACTTCATGAATGAGTTTCTTGGTTTTCACAGTGCACCGTTTCTCAAAGTTTGTGTTTTTGTTAAAACCTTTTATAATGTATATCCTATGTTTATTACTTTTTCTTCCTCAACTAATTGAATTATGTACTGCACTGGAAGTTGAAGATTAACCATCAATTATTTATCTTCTGTGGCAATGCATTTATATGGTTGGTGGGTGGGGAATTTTTTGCAGAAGGTGCAAAGTGATTGGATTTTGGACTTCCTATTCCAGGGAGCCTTTTTTACCTTAATTTCCTGTATGTTTTTCCAGTTCCCATGCAGACTGTTCCTGTTTACATTACCTTCTCTGTTGTATCACTACTTTGATTCTAGTGAGAATACAGTTTACTTAAAACTTGAGAGGGTCATTTGTCATCACCTATTGTTTTTACTTCTCATGTCTGTGTAGTACACTGGTTTATAATCTTTATGTCTTCATTAAATCTGAGTGTCTTTGCTATTTCTCCTCCTCCTCAAGGAAATATATTGTCTTTATATACTCTTGAGAAAAAAGAGCTAAGAAGGGTATCTTCCTTATCCTCATTTTCTTTGAGTTGGAAACAAAAAAAATGAAGGATTCCAACTAGAAAATAGACACTTAAATTTAAATAGATTAAGGGGGAAAGTTAAAGAGTTTCCAAGTACTAGTTTTTGTTTCTAGAATCAGTTAAGAGACTGCTCCTTGTACTGGAGATACTAGCCTATGTCTGTAATGTTACCTTAAAATTATCTTTTTATTTTATAGGCCCATACATACCGGTTAAATTCTTTTAAACGTTCGGCTACTATCGTGGATGGTTTCACTGCCATCAGCCATGTTGATGTTATTATAAATGGCATCCTTATCTACTTATTTTAATGCTTAAGGTTTTATATAAAATGCTTTATTTAGAAAACCTACATAATACAATGGTGTCAGCCTTGCCATGTACCAATTTCACTTGAAATTTGACACCAATTACAGTGGTTTGGGGTGGAGAAGGAGGTACTGGGAAGCATACAGATAAGGATACCTTTTTCTATTTACAATAGTATCCTTTATGTGGTAGGAGAAGTTACTATTCAAAGGAAGGCAGCTTAAGTGGATAATGTTTTGTATATTGTTACGAATTTTCCTGACAACATTTTTTTTTAATTGGGTAATTGTTAAATGCCCAGTTTTGCTCTTATTTGCCTGAAGTTTTAGTATTTGTTTTCTAGGTGGACTTCTAAAAACCAAACCCGTACTTGGGGAGGTTAGATATGTGTGTTTCCAGACTTGGTGTGTATGAGTGGTTTTGCTTGCTTTTTGGTTGTGTTTTCCTCCAGAGATTTGGAACTTTAATCAGTAATTGTGTGTGTTATTTAAAAAAAAAAGTGGCTTTGGTTTTTGTCTCGAGTAAAATTGTAAACACGTTTGCTTTTCAAGGGCAGGGCATCAGTTACAGAGACTAAAGAGTATTATAGGTTGTACTATGTGCCTTCTCGATGTATTTCTGGACACAAATTTTTTTCAACAACTTGAAAACTCAAAAGGGACATTTGGTTAGGTTATATACTGTACAGCAATCTATGCATAAATGGCAGCTTGTTTTCTTGAGCCACTGTCTAAATTTTTTTTCTGTTTTTATAGAAATTTTTTATACTGATTGGTTCGTAGATGGTCAGTTTTATATACAGACTAAACAATACAGCACTTTGCCAAAAATAAGTGTAGCATTGCTTAAACATTGTATATTAACACCAGTTCTTTGTAATTGGGTTCAGTGGTGGTGCATTTTGCACTACGTGGAGTTATGGTTTTTAATCTGTCAGTTAATAAAATGTCCTTTAACTTCACATTCGTCAGATGCTCTTATCTTTGTGATCATTTGTCTTAAAACTAGGTACAACTTACATAAAATACTTGCTGTTTAGTTCTACTTGTCCAAAAGATGTGTTCAATATGCATTTTAAATACTTTTTTAAACAACTTGTGTAAAATTAGCATATTAAAATTTTTTACCTAAAATGAGTAATCATTTAAGTGAACATCAGTTTGAGGGTGACTCCCAGCCAGTACCTTTTCCCTCCAACCAATCTGTGTTAAAACACAAATATAGAATTTAAAACACTGGTTCTTAGCCTTTTTTAAGCTAGCTTGGTGAAATCTCAGTGGCTCTTTTCCCAGATAAATGCAGACACAATCTTATATAAACATTTTAGGACAATGTGGACATCTCTGATGTCCATTAATGCACTCTGTTATGGAGTTCTAGTTTAAATAGGCCAGTAAACATTCAGAATACTTGACTAGGAAGCCCAAAGAACAACTATCATGTTAATGAATGAATCCTTGGGGAAGATCAGTGTCTAGAACTGTAGCCTATTTCAAGACAGATTTTTATCACCTCTGAGACTCTCAGCTGAGATGAAAAGATTGGGGGCAGGGCTGAGGAAGGGCCACCCCAAAGATGAAAATAAGGTCACGAAAGTTGCCTTGGGAAGGAGCAGCTTGAACAGGTTTGTGAACAACAAAATAAAAATTATATTATTGACTTATTACTCATAGAATGAAATAGATATTCGTGACTGTATATTGATATAAATAAATGAGGGAGAAGAGGGAGCTCTTTTTTGTGTGTGTGAGGAAGATCAGCCCTGAGCTAACATCCATGCTAATCCTCTTTTTTTTTTTTTGCTGAGGAAGACCGGCTCTGAGCTAACATCTATTGCCAATCCTCCTCCTTCCCCCCCCCCCAAAGCCCCAGTAGATAGTTGTATGTCATAGTTGCACATCCTTCTAGTTGCTGTATGTGGGATGCGGCCTCAGCATGGCTGGAGAAGCGGTGCATCGGTGCGCGCCTGGGATACGAGGGAGCTCTTTACAGAATTCCGATTAATAAACAGAGCAAGGGAAATACAAAATCACCTTTAGGCAAACGCCACAGTAATAACTGTTACAGGCAAATTATGGGCAGAGATTTGAAGAGAAATGTGGCATAATCATCTCAAAGCATCTCCCCCAACATATTCATCAATTACAAAAATAAAAATAGTAACTCTGTAGTGGAGAAACCCAGCAGACACCACATTAACATTACCAGGTTAGCATTACCAGTAATAAGACACTGAAATCGTGTACCCTTTAATATGATACACTGTGAAGGACACATCATTTCTGTGGCAGTCTTGTCAGAAACGCCTAACCTTGATCACTGGGAAAACATAAGACAAACTCAAATTGAGGGACAGTCTACAAAATACCTACCCAGTACTCATCATAAGTGTCAAGGTCATGAAAAATAAGGAACGAATGAGGAACTGCCACAGATTTTCAGAGAATTTAGTAGACCTAACAACTAAATGCAATGTGGGGTCCTGGTTTGGATCCTGGAATAGAAAAAGGACATTAAGTGAAATTCATATAAAATCTGTATCATAATTAGTAATATGATGTTTATGTCCTGATTGTGATCATTGTACTGTGGTTATAAAAGTTGTTAACATTAAGGGAAACTAGAGTAAGGGTATTTTTGCAACTTTTCTTTAAGTCTAAAATTATTTCAAAATCAGAAAGACTACAACGAATGAAGAGACAAGCCACAAAGTGGGAAAAGATGTTCACAACACGTAGTCAACAAAGGACTAGTATCCAGAATACATAAAGAAAGCTAACAAAATAGTGAAAAAAAAAAAAATTGCAAAAGTCTAATAGAAAAATGGGGAAAAGCCCTGAACAGGCACTTCACAATAGAGGAAACTCAAATGGCCAATTAATATTTGAAAAGATACTAAACCTCATTAGTAATCAGAGGAATACAAATTAAAACCATAATGAAATACCATTCTATATTCACTTGATTGGCAAAAATTAAAGACTGACAATACCAAGTGTGGATGCTCTACTGTTGATATGCACACCCTTGACCTAGTTTATTCCATTCCAGGTATAAACCATACAGAAATGTGTGCTTGTGTGCATCAGGACTCATGTACAAGAACTTTCACTATGACGTTTTTTTTCAACAGCCAGAAGGTGGAAATGCCAGTGTCCACTAGAGGTAGATTGGATAAATTGTGGTACACTCACACAGTAGACTACTATGTAACAGTGAAAGTGAACAGTCTCTAGCGATACACATCAATATGGATGATTCTTAAAAATAAAGTCACAGAAGAATGTTTGCAACATGATTTCAACTACATATATAAAATTCAAAAGTTAGGCTGAGCTAAACAATCTGTGATTTGGGAGAGCATACATACCTATAGGAATATAAAAAGCAAGGGAATGATTATCACCCAAGTTAGTATGGTGGTTACCAGGCAGGAGAGAGGAGGGTGTGATCAGATGGGCACAGTCCAAGGCAGGGCTCCTCAAGTCCTGGCCCTGTCCTACTTCTTCAGCTGGGTGCTGGCTACATGAGCGTCACAGTACACTCATTCTTTATAGATGTGTTTTATACATTCTTATATACAAATGGATGACTATTTCACAATTCTTAAAAGATACACACACACACCTACTTATGTATTTAATACTTCCCAAAGGATGGACATGAAACTGCCTACAAAGAGAATTGGGGTCTAGGAGCTATGGTTAGAGGGAGATCCACTTGTCACTGTGTACATCCTCTTGTATTTAATCCTACTTAAAATTTTTTTCAGTTCCTTGGTTCTATTCCAGACCTACTAAATCAGAATCTTGGAAGGTGGCCTGGGAATCTGGATTCTTCAACAAGCTCCCCGTGTGATTTTTAGGCAGCTAACATTGAGAATCCCTAGTGTAGTGGGCAGGGTGGCAGAAGGGGGAAGTCAGTGGACTGCGCTGTCAAGAATTCCATGAACCAGAACCCAGTCCTTCCCGGAAGTGGAGAGCCCTAAACCTTTTCTTGGGAGAGGGGTCCCAGGCACAAGTTGGCTGAGCGCAGGAAGCCAGGGGCTCTCCATCTCGAAGGCTGCTGATTCATACTGCCATTCTGGAAATAGGAGGCAATGGCCCACCGACCATAATGTGCCTTCTTGGTCTCATGTACTCAGCCAGAGAAGAATATGACTGCTCTCTGTGTTGTTTTCTATGGCATCCTTCTATCTTGATCTCCTTTCTTTTTTTAGTGGTACTGCCTCAGTGATCTGTTTCATTAGATCATGGAGTATATGCAGTTGAGAAGTAATATGACTTGAGTTCTGTGTCGTTGCGTTACTTTTAGGTTTAAAATACTAAAGTATCATTCCTTAGCATACGAATTCATATTTCAAATAAAACTTCTGCCTGAATTTACAATTTAGGATGCCATAACACTGCAAACTCTAGACCTGGACTGTCTAATATGGTAGCCACTAGCCACTAGCCAAATGTGGCTATTTTAATTTAATTTTAATTAAAATTAAATTTAAAATTCAGTTCCTCAGTCATACTAGTCATATTGCGAGTGCTCAGTAGCTACACTTGGCTAGGGGCTATCGTATTGGACATCACAGACAGAACATTTTCATCATCCAGAAAGTTCTATTGGACAGTTTTCTCTAGACTATCAACAGTTCCACAGCTCCTATGCAGCGATCTCGACCCACTACTCTGGCATGTAGCTTTTTCTCCCACTTTACCTGCTTCAAATTATTAGAAATATTCAGGCTGATACCCTGTTTCTTCATGGCCACCCTCCTTCCTATCCAGCCTAGACCCCTTCTGCACCATTTTGGCCACTCTCAAGATTGCATGCTCCACTCTGAATCTTCTATCTTTCTGACATGCCGGTTCTGCTCATCTCCAACCTCATGTTAATCTGAATGCAGGACTTCGTTTCTATGCTTGAGCTGCCTAAGAGCTACTGGAGGAAATCACACAACTGTGGGAACTGGGGCCATGAGACACTTAGGGCGTACAAGCTTGAGTGCCACTGGCCGTCCTTCCTCCTCTTTACTCTCTTCAAGACCCCTAATCCCGTGCTGTCAAACTTGAATGTGCAAATGAATCATCTGGGAGACCTTGTTAAGAATGCAGATTCCGATCCAGTAGGTCTAGGGTGGAGCCAGAGATTCTGCCTTTTTTTTTTTTTCCATGAGGAAGATGAGCTCTGAGCTAACATCCATGCCAATCGTCCTCTTTTTGCTGAGGAAGACTGGCCCTGGGCTAACATCCGTGCCCATCTTCCTCTACTTTATATGGGACACCGCCACAGCATGGCCTGACAAGTGGTGCATCACAGTGCGTGCTCAGGATCCAAACCCGGGCCAGCAGCAGCGGAGAATGCGCAGTTAACCGCTACGCCACAGGCCGGCCCCTCTGCATTTCTAACAATGCTCACAAGTGAGGCCCATGCTGCTAGCTCACAGGCCGCCTTTGAGCAGCAAAGCTCTAATCCAGTGGTTCTCAAACTTTAGTGTGCATCAGAATTAACTGGAGGGCGGCCCGGTGGTGCAGCAGTTAAGTGCGCGCGCCCTGCTTTGGCGGCCCGGGGTTCGCAGGTTCAGATCCGGGCGCGCACCAACGCACCGCTTGTCAAGCCATACTGTCGCGGCGTCCCATGTAAAGTGGAGGAAGATGGGCACAGATGTTAGCCCAGGGCCAATCTTCCTCAGCAAAAAGAGGAGGATTGGCATCTGATGTTAGCTCAGGGCTGGTCTTCCTCACAAAAAAAAAAAAAAAAAGAATTAACTAGAGGGCTTGTTAAAACATAGATTGCTGAGCCCCCACCTCCAGTTTCTAATTCAGTAACTGGGATGGGGCCTGAGAATGTGTGTTTCTAACAAGTTCCCAGGTGCTGATGCTGCTGTTGGTCTGGGGAACACACCTTGAGACCACCACCCCAACCCAAAGCTGGCCTTATCTCTCAGCAGATGAGTTTGTCTTCTCTTTGACAGAGGCAATTGAGGTTAGCAGGTGAGAAGCCCTATGTGGGCTCCTGTGGCACCCGCTCTTCCCTTATTGTAGCAATCATCACACTACTAAAGCATGTTACTAACAGGAAGGATAGATTTGTTATCAAGAAAAACACTGAGTAGAGCAGAGATGTGTTGTTTCGTGGACATTCTGCACCCATTTCCCTTCTGATAATAGCATCCCAGTTTTCATCTAGGGATCAACTATTATTCCTCCCTCCCTGACCCACAGTAGTTACAGATGGCATTAACTATTCCCTGCTCCAGGAGTCAGCGTATGAATCAGCGTGGTCTATCAGATATGCACTTCCCCTGGCCACAGCAGTTAGACAAGGGATAGGACTGTGACCCAGTCAAAGCGAGTGAGATGCACCGGGACTCTCGGGAACTACTAGGAGAGAGGCTGAAACTCACTGTGAATTCCTGGTCTCTCTGAAAATGAGGGAGCAAATCATGAGGACTGCACAAAATGAATGACATTCCAAAGTGTTTGACTTCTTGAGAATAAGTAACAATCAGTAATTATACGGTACACTCAATTAAGGAGTGAAATATTAGCCATTTAAAAATGCTTTTATTCAAATAATTACACTGGCACATCTAGTGGGGTGATATTTTCAAGTTTTGTAAGCTGGAAACAACATGTATTCAAAGGGATAGTCCTAAAAGAAATGAGGGATTTACTTCCTCTATAAGATGAACAAAACTTTAAAACTAAAGTTTTTTGGCTGTCGAGTGATTTGGCCAAAGAGAATGTGTCCCCAAGCTGCTGCAACACACCCTGGCCTAAAGGTTTTAAACAACTTACTTAACTAAATCCATTTCATATCCAAATGTAAGGAATAAGCAGGGAAATGAATTTTATCCGTTGGTCAGCATTTACTGAGCACCCCCCCAGGGTAAATGTAGGGAATGGGGTGGAGAGAAGAGTTGGAGATCCTATGAAGCCAGAATTGATGCGTGTGATAGGGGTAGAGATTAAGAGGCGGGGAGAAGAAGGGAAGAAAAGGATGGTAGATTTTTAGTTTGGGCAAACCTGGGAATACAAAAAGAATACACTCTGGTCTATGTACTTCTATGTGGCGTGTTCTTAATGCTGAATTACAGGAATAAAATTATTCTTGTCAAAGAAACGTTTGACAACTATATTCAAGTTATGTCATAACAATATAGAAATCAATGAAGTGATATTTTATACAGCTATCTCATAGGCTAAAAATAGCCTCTAGAGAAATTTGTAAAGGATGAAAAATGGATTAGTAATTAAAGAGCTGACCAGGCTTCGTGTCTGATAAACAAAGCCACTAAAATAATAACAACAGAGTCTGATGTGGTGGCCTCCCCAGACAGCTTATTTCTCAGTCATCCTCCCAGGACCTACCCTGTCACCATTACTTCTGAAACCCTGGGAGGCCCAGGCCAGAGCTCCCAGCTCCAAACCAAGTGTGGGCTCCAGCGCACATGAAGAGCACGTGGCTTTGTCTCGCTGAGGAGCCTGGACTGTGTCAATGGCACTGCTCGGGAAGGGAGTCAAATTGGTTAGGTTGATGCATTTAGAAGTTATTGAGTCTTACAAGCCAGGCAGTATTTTTCTAGGAAAAAAAATTACAAATATCTATCCAGCAAGTTAGAAAATCTTGAAATTAAGGAACAATTTACAAAACAAAGTTTTGCTGATCCAAAAAAATTTGACAAAACAGGTATTTGGCAACACGTGCTTGAAGAATGTCCATCTGCAGCCCCAGAGATCTGCAGAAATACCTAAGGACTATGAGCATAAAGAGGCTTCATTAATATTCTTGCACTTAAGCAGCAAACGTGATGAAGAGATTGATGTATTTTATATTCTTAAAGCAAAGTGAATAAACTTAATTATTTCTTGTATACCTTTTCATAAAATTGGACTGGTAAAACAATGCATGAGGTCATAACATTAAGGGAGGGACTTGACAGAGAGAGATGACATTAGTTTTATGTTCCAACTAAAATTTTTACCCTATTTTTAAAATAGAATTTGTACATTGATGTTTTCTAAAATCTCTACAGTGTTGATGCACTAAATTTCTTCTTAGAGATTCTTTGTGGTTGCATTTTCTATTTTAAAACCAGTTTTGGGGAATGCCATTGCCAATATACTTATTGGTAATTCAAACACCTCATCATTACACAAAAATAACACATTTCAGACCCAAAGCTTTATATATTTTACCGTCAATTTTGGTAGAACTTACTTCTCTCTATTTCCCAATTGTTATATTGGGGGAAAATATGCCAGTTTGGAAACTGGGAAATGTGGATTCTAGTTGTATACTATAGTAATGCCTGTGTTGTAGGTGAAATTCCAGTGAGGATGTAAGGCTAATGCAAAGATGTTAGTAAATGCCTCTACAGCTCTCACACGAGGATATTCTGGAACAGGTAGAAACGAGAGGACTGCAATCCTGAGGCTATTGTAGTGGGGCTGCTTTTTATTACGGGAACTTATAAGTTAATACCACTGTTCAGTGACTTGTCTTCTAAGTTTACTCTTCGTGGCTGTTTCTGGTTTTAAGAGGCAGAGTACGCTAAAATTGGGCCTACTCGGTAGTGACTCCTTTAAATGTCAATACCAAATAAACGTAAGTGGCTGACAGGATGACAGCTGGCATGTGAAAGGGACTGGGTCATTTATGAGGTGTTAAAGGCAGGGCACTGGCCTTCGCCTCTCAGATGGATGGACTAGTGGACAATGGCTCTATTAAGGAAGTTTCTTGCTGTTGGGTGGTGCTGATCCCACGGGACAAGGGTCTGGCTTGCCTCTGTGTTATTTGTTCTGTGAGGACCACCTCAGATTCTATGCTGAATTGCTATTGAGAAACAACAGAGGGAAAAGTATTGCATCAGGCTTTACGAAACTGCACGAGGCTTTATTTCTTCTCTTTTCTATACCATCTTGCTAACTTCCCTCAGCTACTCAACGACCTTCAAACTCGCCACACTTTTATGCTTCACTGCATAAGCTGTATATACCATTTCTGCTTACATTCCACTAGTCAGTGGCCTCTCCTAGCTTCAAGGGAGAATGGGAAATTTAGTCTTTATTTCAGCTACAGTAGGAGATCTATTACTGATGAAGAGGGAGAGCACAGATATTGGGGAGGGGGGTCCTTAGCAATCTCTTCCACCTACCCGCTAAAATCCCACTCACTCTACAAAGTCTAGTACAGGCGTCACTTAATCTGTTAGGTCTTCCTATTTCTTCCCTAATTCTTCCCAGGCAGACTCTTAACCACTCATTTCTCTGAAGTCCCACTTTTACTTCTATTTGCTTTTCGCCTTAGGAGTACATGATCTGTGTACCTACTCAGGTCTCATTCTAAATTGTAAGTCCTGAACCATGGACACCTAAGGCTCACCTTTGTATGTGTAGATCCATATGTTATTCACTTTTGTGCTTTTAAGGCCTGTACGTTTATTTTTGTGCGCAGAGCCTGGGATATATGTGGCAGATTGCAGCCTAAGACCCTTGGACTTCTGGTAAAACTAGTAAAAGGAATCTATGCTATTTTCAATATATATATTTGAACTTCAATATATATTAAGCTAATAAACTTTATGTATAACCTGAATGCATATACAAATCAAAATATTTGTTGTTTCTATAAATGACATCATTTCAATGTGGTTAAGCTGGTTATCCATGCCAATCAGAACCTTTGTTTGGCAGTTGTATATACATCGCTCCAAGGCTAAAGGGGTCTCTGGTTAAAAAAAAAAAAAGGGAGGCACTGTCCTAGGTGCTTAGGAAACATTTCTTAATGAATGTATCAGGGAACTAATATTTTTTTCATTACGTAAAAAATTTCTTCCAAAAAATTAGATCTACATTCCTTACTTGCAATTCTAAGTCTGAAAAGTTCTTAAAACCAAAATTTATTCCATAAGTTTGGCATAAAACTTATTTTGCAGCAAAACCTGGCTTGAACTGACCTAAGACTTAGTTGTGTCACAACAGTCCTCCCCAAATATCTGCTGAGTGCTGGAGTTTGCTTGCTTTTTGTTGTTGTTCTTTTGTAACCATGAAAACATCAAATAGAGTCCAAGATACCCTCTGGTAATAGTGAGAAGATAAAAAGAAGAAAAGAAGCATCTTTCATTAACAATAGCACAGAGATGAGGTTATTACAGAAGCTTGATCCTGGTGTGTCTATGAGGCATTTTACTGAAGATTATGGAATAGAATCATTACTTTATATGACTTAAAGAAACAGAAGTTATTTAAGTTTTTTAGTGATGATGAACAAGAATTAATAAAAATAAGAAAACATTGTATAGGACAAAAATTTAAGATCTTGACCATGTTTTGATTGAGTGGATTCAACAAGAAGTGAATGTATAACTACAATATAGCTAGAATATACCATGAAGAACTGAACCTTGAAGGTGTGTGTGAGCATTCACTAGGTTGGCTACAGAAATCGAAGAAGCATCACTGTGGAAAATAATCTGAAAATCAAGTGGAAAATCTTCTAATGATCAGGAAGCATCAGAAATTTATATTGATGAATTTGATAAAATCATGTGTGATAAAAAAACTTATTCTTGAGCAAATTGACAATGCTGATGCAACAGCTCTTTCCTGGAGCTACATTCCTGGAAAAACATCAACAATGATGATGAGCGAGCATCCACAGGTTTTGGTGTTTGGGGTGTGCACTGTTGCTGGCCATGTTAGATAAAATTGGCACTGACTGGAAAGAGCAACATTCAAGATGTTCAAGAGGTAAACGTAATTAACCTGGGCTCTCCTCCGCAAATAAAACAGGGGGAGCCAGAGAACTACTCCGTGAGTGGTCAGTAACGATTTCATCGCAGCGGTGGGAGTTCACCACAGGCAGCCTGCCAGGAAGGACTGGGAGGTTTCACTGCTCCCAGAGGGGCGCTCCACACGCCCATCCTGAACTTCTCATGATGCCAATGTGGAATGTTACTCTCCATGAAGAACAAGTAAAAGCACCTAAAAAACAAAACAAAAACTGTCCAAGGCGCTTACTTGCTGCCCTTTAACAAGGGCCTCAGACTCAAAGATTTCCTGGGAAAAGTTCAGTCTTCGGGATGCCATTAATGCAGTTGCTAAGGCTTGGAACCATGTTGATAAATCAGTATTAAAAATGCTTGGGGGGGGGCCGGCCCCGTGGCTTAGCAGTTAAGTGTGCGCGCTCCACTACTGATGGCCTGGTTCGGAACCCCGGGCGCGCACCGGCGTACTGCTTGTCCGGTCATGCTGAGGCCGCGTCCCACATACAGCAACTAGCAGGATGTGCAACTATGACACACAACTACCTACTGGGGCTTTGGGGAAAAAAAAGGAGGAGGATTGGCAATAGATGTTAGCTCAGGGCCGGTCTTCCTCAGCAAAAAGAGGAGGACTGGCATGGATGTTAGCTCAGAGCTGATCTTCCTCACCAAAAAAAAAAAAAAAAAAAAGCTTGGCATTGATATGATGTGCAACCACACGCTAATCATGAGAAAAATCAGACAAACTCAAATTGAGGGACAGTTTACAAAATACCTGACCAGCATTCCTCCAAAGCTCTAAGGTCATGAAAAACAAAGACTGAGAAAGCGCCACAGACTAGAGGAGACTAAGGAGACATGATGATTAAATGCTATGGGGTATCCTGGATTGGATCCTAGAACTGAAAAAATGCCATTAGTGGGAAAACTGGTGAAATCTGATAGTGTGGACTTCAGTTAATAGTATTATACTATTGTTAATTTCTTAGTTTTGACAAACGTATCATGGTTATTTAACACTCGTGGAAGTTGGGTGCAGGGTACGTGGGAACTCTGTACTATCTTTGCAACATTTCTGTAAAGTGAAGATTATTTCAAAATTAAAAGTTTATTTTAAAAAATGCTTGGCATGGTTTTTGGCTTACAGTGATGTTTGAAACCAAGTCTAGAGATGAAGACTTTGAAGGATTTCATATCACTAAGGAGAAGACCACCTTATGCCAAAAGTTTATCAGCTAAAAGTATAAATAAAGCTGACATCAAAGAAATGTTACACATAGACAGTGATGCTCCTGTTGTGCATGAGTGAGTGGGGAAATAGCTGACGTTTTTTTTTAAGATTTTGTGTGCACATATGTTTTTCTTCTTTTTATTGTGGTAAAATACACATAAAATTTAACATCTTAACCATTTTTAAGTGTACAGTTCAGTGGTATTAAAACACATTCACATTCTTGTGCAAACATCACCATCATCCATCCCCATAACTCTTCAACTTGCAAAACTGAAATTCTATGCCTATAAACAATAATTCCCCATTCTTCCCTCCCCCTAGCCCCGGGCAATCACCATTACAATTTCTGTCTTTATGATTTTGACTACTCTGGGTACCTCATATAAGTGGAATCATACAGTATTTTTCTTTTTTGTGACTGGCTTATTTCACTTAGCATAATGTCCTCAAGGTTCATTCATGTCATAGCATATGGCAGAATTTCCGTCTTTTTTAAGGCTGAGTAATATTCCGTTGTATGTATCTACTACCTTTTGCTTTTTCATTCATCAGTCAACGGACACTTGGGTTGCTTCCATGTTTATCTATTGTGAATAATGCTGCTATGAAAACGAGTGCACAAATATGTCTTCGAAACCCTGCTTTCAATTCTTTTGAGTATATACCCAGAAGTGGAGTTGCTGGATTATATGGTAATTTTTAATTTTTTGAGAAACCACCATACTCGTTTCCACACTGACTGTACCATTTTACATTCCCAACAAGAGTGCACAGGGGTTCCAATTTCTCCACATCCTCACCAATATTTGTTGTTTTTTTGATAGTCGCCATCTTAATGGGTGTGTGAAATGGTTTTAAATATAGATAATAATGAAGATAATAGTGATGATGAAGATGAAATTGTAAACACATGGTGGAAAAAAATCCCTAGATGATATGGTGAAAATGTGTGATCAGTCAATGGCTGGCCTTGAACCATGCACATTTATCAATGAACATGAGTTCATGGTGGTTTTCAAAACTAAGAGGGACTCCTTAGGTGAAAACCTAAATTAATGAACCATTTGACACAGGGAAAATTCCTTAAAAAGGGCCCCTAGTAGAGTCCTGCCCTTAATCCTGCTTCTGCAGTCATCAGGTGCCACCTCCAGCCTGCTGCTGGGAACAGGCGCTGAGGTTCTGCTCCTCTGGGATTCCTCAGCTACCAGAGGTAACAGATGTTCACGGTGTGTGTATGCACAGGCATATTTAGCTGAATTCAAAGCTGCATATATTTAAAGATTTATAAAGTGTTTTCTCAGAAATAAGACTACTAGAGTATTTACAATCTATTTTTATCTCACTATTTCATTTAGTGGTTAATATTATTTAAATAAACTACACACTATTTGTTCTAATGAATGTTTCACTGTAGAAATATTAATATGTTTGATTATGACATGCTGCCTTAGACCCTGCTGGGGCTGTTACATAACATACAGTATGCATACATACTACCTTTCAAGAAATCTGAAAAATTCTGAATTCCAAAACTCATCACGCCCCAAGGATTTTGGATTATAGACTGTGGACCTTATTTTAGTCAAAAAGCAAATATTGCACTAGTAGAAAATCATTCCATTGTTCCAGGTTAAGATCCTTTTTGAACAATTTCTAACGCCTGTCACACCTGGCTATGCAGATTTCTAACTACAGGCAGCTACTCTATCTTTCCCTCGTAGGATAAAGATCTCTGTTATATTCCGGCACTCATACAAAAACAAAACTTACTTTTTAAGCAGCAAAACTGAAAAAGTTTAATCATCTCTGGTGGTAATATTTCTAGACTGTATCACACTCTAGTTAGGGGCGTTTATAAGATTATATAAAGCATGAATTTATTTCTCTCTAGTAATTCAGCATCATCATTATGAAGATCAGTTATTCATTGTGAAAACAGGGCCTGGCCCCAGACCATCCAGTTTCCTGAGTTCTTGTGTTTGCGTTTTAGTCTTCCATGCACCCTTGGGCTCAGACCAGGCTGAGCCCTCCTGGCTGCTCTCAGGGTGCCTGCTGTAGCATCCTCGCTAATGTGCTAGGGCTGGGAAAGTTTGTTTGGGTTGTCTAAAATAAGAATAAGTGATCCACAAGAGCCTGAACTTTAGACGTCTGTTTTGGCTATTCAGAGGCCCTCTTTCTTCCTTCCTACTTCTCAGCTGAGTTACTAATAACTGAGGTACCAGGTAAATAACCCCTGGAGGGCCAAGGCACCCTTGTGTACTATGCTTACTTTGTCTCTATAAGGATTAAGGAGGGAAATAGGGATTATCTCCTGGATACTTTTTTCCAGAAAGACACTAATCCACCTCTTTGGTAGGCCAATGGCAGGTTAAGAACATCAGGGTGATACACACTGGTAGCACAGCCAACAAATTTTGCATGTGTTTTAATACTCTACTCCTAATTGCTTGTGTAGAAGGAAAAAGAAACTAACATTTATAGAAGGATTACAATGTGCTACATGCTTTGTATACTTCCTTTCATCAAACACTGTGAGGTAGATATGATTCCCTTTACAGATGAGGACTCAGGTTAAGCAACTTACCAAACCTCTCACAACTATTAAGTGACAGACAGATGAGTTATAATCTAGTTTCTATCTCTCAAACCCATTCTCTCAAAATGTTTTCTCAAAAAAATCACAGTATCAATGCATGCTGATTGTAAAATGTGAAACAATCCAGATGTGTTAATGTCTCCTTCCTCGTCCCAACTCCACCCTCGAGGTAACAAATTTTATCAGCTGAGATGGTATCCTGCCACTTCTTTCTCCAAATTCATAACATGTGTACACACATGTAAAGATTTCCTTCTTTTTCCCAAAAGTAAGATCATTCCATTAATATTACCCTTCAACTTTTATCACTATATTCACATGATATATTCATAAACAGCTTTCCAAGTCCACACATGTAATCTTTTTTTAAAAATTTATTTATTTATTTACTTTTTGGTGAGGAAGATCGGCCCTGAGCTAACATCTGTGCCAGTCTTCATCTATTTTGTACATGGGACGCCGCCACAGCATGGCTTAACAAGTGGTGCGTAGGTCTGCGCCCAGGATTCGAACCAGGAACCCTGGGCCACCAAAGCGGAGCACAAACTTAACTATTACGCCACTGGGCCGGCCCCTGACACATGTAATCTTATTATTATTTTTTGTGTGTGTGAGGAGATCAGCCCTGTGCTAACATCTGCCAATCCTCCTCTTTATTCGCTGAGGAAGACTGGCCCTGGGCTAACATCCATGCCCATCTTCCTCCACTTTATATGGGATGCCGCCACAGCACGGCTTGCCAAGCGGTACGTCAGTGCGTGCCGGGATCCAAACCGGCAAACCCCGGGCCACCCAAGCAGAGCGTGCGCACTTAACTGTTTGCGCCACCAGGCCAGCCGCTGTACTCTTACTTTTTAAAAAATAATTGCATGATATATTTTGTGTTACAGATAAACCATAATTTATTCAACACTTCCAGACAGAAATTCAAATTGTTTTTTGGTTTTTGCAATCACAAATAAAGCTGTAGTAAACTTTCTTGAACATACAACTTTATAAACTGGAACCTTGATTTCCACAGGATAAATGAACAAAATGACTGTAATCTCTGTATTTTTTATTTTAATAGATAGGCTGCATTCCCAAAAGGTACAGCACTTCATATTTACAGCAGCAATGTATGAGTGTTCATTTTCTCACACCCTCTTGCCAGCACAAAATATTATCGATCTCTATAATTTTTGCCTATTTCATGGTTGAAAAAAGGTATTTCATTCCATTTCTTTGATTACTGGTAAAATTTAGGTTTGAGCTCTCCTGCTGTCAGGTTTTGACTCATCAAGAAAGAGTGACATGCAAGGCCAAACAATGGAATCTATTTCTCTAAGGCCTGGTAAAACCATTCCTGCCGGACAGAGGCAAGATTGTTAGATTCTGTGCACTGTGAACCCTCAGCTTGCAGGATCTATACCAGAGGGCATCAGAGAAAGAAGGAAAAACAAAACTGGGCTCTGAGGTGTGAACAGTTCAAAAACAGTAAATAAATGGAAAGTAAAGTGGTGTTATTTTTATTAACTTTCAAACTCAAAGACCTTTATCAAAACCAGATCTTATAGGGGAGGGAGTAGGGACCCTTGGCTGGATGCCTCTTCCACAACCCTCATCCCTCACCTGCAAGGTAAACAAGAAAGAAGGAAAAAGTAAGGACGGAAAGAGGGAGAGAGAAAAACCCAGTTTCCTTCAGCAAGGGCCACGCTCCTGTCAGAAAGGGGCCAGGCTCTCAGGGGCCTCTGATGCAGGCAAGTAGAGGTCTTGGTCTCCTGCAAACTCAGTCCACTCTCCAGCTGAGAGTGCAATCTGAGGATAAACCAGAAGCAGTAAGTGGAGAAGCCAGCTTCAGTGTAATTGCTTCTTAAGCTGGAGGTGTGCCTTTGGATGCATCATAGAAACTCTCCAAACTTTATTTTCCTATTTTGAAAAATGAAGGGTCGGTTTGGAATTTGGATGTGTAAGGCCACTTCCAACTCTAAGATTCTATCATTCCAATTATAAAATGTTGCTAGTTTTCTATTAAAATTGTCTCACCTTCAATTAGTATCCATGAAAAAGGAGAAAGATCATAAAATTTGTAGTCAAGTCTTGGGTTCAAGTCCCAACCTGCAAGCTACATAATCTTGGACAAGCCCCTTAGTTCCTCTGAGCCTTTTTCCACATCTGTAAAACTGACAAAATAAGACTCACAGGGTCGTTGCAAGATTCAAGTGAGGGGGTATTTGTGAGAGTACTTATAAACTCTAAGGTGTTAAATGCAGCATTTAATTCTTGTTAAATCTGAGCCACTCATTTCCATTTCTTCACTCAGTTTAACTTCACTAATCAAATACTTCCATGATTCATTCTATAGATATTGACAGTGTCTCCTGTTTTAGGCACTAGAGGTACTTTAGTGAATAAGACACTGAGGTCACTGACATCATGGGACTTGGACTTGAAAATGTTCTTTTAAAGTCTGCATCAGATAAGGAAATCTGGACATATACATATTTTAGCAAGATACATAAAAGGTGAATCACTGTATCCAGTACTGCAGAGGGAGAAATTCAGTAACTGTGTACACAGCTCCTACCAGGCTCCGCGCATAAGGACAGGCACTGTTTCAGTACTGGGAGACTGAACACTGAACAGGTGACCAAGCCCCTGGCCTTCTGGACCTTACATTCTATCAGAAAGGCTGAATCAGTCAGACTATTACCAATTATATATGGAAGACATAGCCGAAGAAAAGTATGAGGCTGATGTGAGAGGTACGAAACATAGTTCTGGACCCAGAGCTTCCGGCCTCTTCTCTTGGCAACACTCAGTTTCCCCTTATCAGAACTGAAGGCATCATAAACTCGGACTTGTTCTCCTCATGCCTCATTTCTCATTCCAATTATTCAGCTTGGACAAGTTAACAGCCTTCACACCAAGTAGTGAGACATGGGGCATAGGGGATAATCTCAGCTATTTTTCAGCTGTGGTCAGTTATGGCTTAATTAGATTGTAAAACAGCATTCACACAGTCTGCAAAAGTATGATTCAAACCCTTGTTTCAGGTTCCTCTGAGTCTACCCCACGACTCACTTAACATAAGGACTCCTGCAGCCAATAATGAACTACCAGCCTCCATCTAACCTCGAAAGTATTGATCATTATGCATTCAGCTGTATAATCAACAACCGCAGATTCTCTTGTATGAGGCACTGTGCTAGGTCCTTCCTTCCTGGCATTTACAATTCACATTTGAAAATTTAAAAGAGAAATGCAAATAAGTCTAATATAAGAGTATGAGCAGATGCCATCTGATTGAAACAAAGGAGCTCCAAGGAGGGAGACATCACTTCTGACTCGAGTAACCAGCGGGGAGAAGGATGCAGCTCTGATGAGAGCCTGCTTTGTGCTGGGCACAGTCCTGGACATTTTACAGACTCGCTCTCTTGATGTGGAAGGCTTCAGGAAGGACGTGGAGTCTAAGGCCTTGAGTGATGGGAAGAATTAGGAAAGGCAGAAATGTAATTTCAACTGAATATTTATTGACTGGCCCACGCTGGCCGGGCACAATGCTAGGTACTGACACCCAAGGGTGAGCAAGTACAGGTCTTGCAGCAAAGGGCTTCCGTGGGGATCCAGACAAATCACCAGGCAGTTCCGATTACACAGAGCGTGATGTGGGACAGTTCCTTCAGGTGCACATGACAAAACCGATTCAGAGTTTATCCTCAAGATAAACTGATGGACTGGCTTATGGTACCAGGCACCTCAGGGTGGATCCAGGACTTAAACAAGGAAACTCTCCCTCTCTGTCTCTCTGCTTTCTGTGTGAGTCACCATATTCCTTTGAAGACAGGATGTTCCTCCAGAGGAACATCCAGAGGCAAGAGGCAGGCTTCTCAGCTGGCTCTAGTGGAAGGGAGATTCAGGGAGGGACTCTGCCTCTGCTTTGACCATTTAGCTGTCCCTGAAACTGTTGCCCAGGGAAGGGGCACCATGATTAACAAGCTGGGTTTATGCACCTACCCTGTTGGTGGGTGGTGGGTAGGTTCTGATACTAGAAAGGGAGAGGGAGAAATACATGCTGGGTCACCAAAATCAAAGGCTACCATAAGGAGGCCCCTGAAGGGAACACAGAGGAAGGAATGTGCAGGATGAGTGCCTGGGATGGTGGGCAGCCTGGTTTGGCTGGAGCAGGGATCACACCTAAGAGCAGGGAGAAAAACTGAGGCCAGACTGTGGACGGCTTTGAATGCCTGGCTAAGGACTCTAGACCATCCTGATGGGAACGTGGTAACAGCTTTGTTCAGAATCTTTCCAATTTTCCTGAAAAGCATTCAGAGCAACAAGAATGCAGGTGTGAAATACCTATAAACTTACATCTTCACTGAAACAAGGAAGCAAGAAAGTTGACAAATTTCACGTGTGTAGTGTCACCCCCAAACTGGCACAGTAAACCATAACATGCAGTTTACCAGGTGCCACAGGGAAGACTGGAAATTGCACAAGAGTCCAGGTGGTGCAGGTCCCAGCAATCCCCAGCGAAAATTCCACCCCAGGAGGAGAGGACTCAGCCTGGGTGGAGACGGCTGTGAGCAGGACTAAGAAGTAAGACAGCAGGCACACGGCAGAGGAAGAAATAAATCCCGTGAGTGCCTGGAGGACTCACAGGTGCAGCTTAGGAAAGAGAGAGGAGCACGCTGGCAGGAAGGGGCAGGACGGCTCTGAATCAGCAGCTGGGGAAGGAACCACGGGAGCTCCGGCCTAAATGTAGGAACCTAGGTGAGGATCCTAAAGGCAGGTTAGGATCCTCAATTCAGAGGAGGCCTGGCTAGTCAAGAAAGTATAGCATCATTATAATGGCAGAAGGGGGACCCTTGAGCTGAGAAACAGGGAAAGCTCACCAGGAAAGCTTCCTCACTCCCAACACAGGTTTCTCTTGCTAATAGTTGGTTTAGAAAAATCCAACTCATTCAAAAATAAATGATAAAAAGTTGTAACTCAACATCCAATCAAAGGCACTCTAAGAAAAACATTCATACAAAGGTACGGTCAGAAAAAAATCTGGAAAGGAGTAGCAACACTTCCCTGCAGACGGAGAAAACTCATCAGAGAAACGTTGCCACAAAGCAGAAGAAAATTTTAACCCAACATCCTATTATGAATTTTAAAAAATGTAACGAGGCAGTGCCAGCTCTGCAGGAAGCTGACAAAGCAGAAATAACTCAAGGGATGGTCAGGCGAAGAAGGTGATAGACAACGGGACAGGAAACAGGAGCGGGCAGGTGTAGAAAATAAGCATAAGAAAAATACAAAAACATTTCAGAAACGAAAACCAAATTACGAGAGAGGAGACACCACTCTAAGGGACACTGTGGAAGACAAAGAATAGAAATAAAGGTGAAGAAAATCAAATAGAAATGAATGAAAATCACTAGAGAGGCAGTGATAGAGAAGACAGGCAAAGGTAATTGCTCAAACATACAGTGTGCGTCCCTGAAGAAAAACCCCGAACAATGGAGCAGAACAAATATTCTTATATAGCTCAATTTTAAGTAGGGTTTGGACCTGGGATTGGCGGGAGGGCTTGCCCCAGATCACAGACCTAAATTTAGGAACGAGGAGGTAAGGAAGGGCTGGGAGTCATCTGCGAGGCTGTAGTAACCGGGAGCAGGTCAGAGGAGCCCTGTCCGCCAGGACCCTCCTCCTTGGCTCTCTAAGGAGCTTTTTCTGAACTGCGGCAGTCCTGAGAGGGAGACTCCGAAGTGGAGCGAACAGCTCTGGGCCCACCTCCTGGTTCAGCCGCATCTCAACTCCCCACAGAAGCAGAGAGCAGGGGTGAAGAGAGTAAATGAAATAAACACTTCAGGAGAAGTTCCTCAGACAAGTTAGCAATCAAAGAAACAAAAAAGAACAGAGATTGGTATAATGAACATGTATCCATCACCCAGCTTTATAAAATCTTAACATTTTACAGTGTTTGCCTCAGATATTTTTAAGGAAATACAACTTTACCGATCTAGTTGAAGCCCATTATGAACCCCTCTGATCCCAATTGTCTCCCCACCCCCTGCCTGAGATACCACTATCCTGAAATCAATGATTATTTTTGCAAAGCATGCTTTTATGCTATTACTACACAAGTATATATTCATAACTACATGTAATATTTGTTTCACATGCTTTCAAACTTTATACAAATGGTAACATACTAAAGGTTTCTATCTACAATTTGCTTTTTTTTTTTGCCAAACATTATGTTTTTGAAATTTATCCATATTGATATATGTGGCTCTACTTCATTTTAAATGCAGCACAGTATTCTATAATATAACTATACCATAATGTATTTACCCATTCTTTTGTTGATGGACCTTTGGAAAAAAGTCTGACAGTTTTGTTTGTTTGTTTAATAAAACTAAAACATATTACCTACCCTATGACCCAGCAATTCCACTCTTAGATATAATACCCAAAAGAAATGAATATGGTCATTTCAGGGAGGGACTCTGCCTCTGCTTTGACCATTTAGCTGTCCCCGAAACTGTTGCCCAGGGAAAGGGCACCATGATTAACAAGCTGGGTTTATGTACCTATCCTGTTTGTGGGTGGTAGGAAGGTTCTGATACTAGAAAGGGAGAGGGAGAAATACATGCTGGGTCACCAAAATCAATGGCTACCATAAAGAGGCCCCTGAAGGGAACACAGAGGAAGGAATGTGCAGGATCAGTTCCTGGGATATGGTAGACTGGTTTGGCTGGAGCAGGGATCACACCTAAGAGCAGGGAGAAAAACTGAAATGAACAAGAATGTTCACAGCACCTATATTCATAATAGCCAAAAACTAAAAAATAACAAATGATACAATGGAATACTACTCAGCAATAAAAAGGAACAAAGTACTGATACATGTAACAGCATGGGTGAAAGTCAAAAACACTGTGTTAAGTGAAAGAAGCTAGACATGAAAGAGTATATATGTATCATTCCATATAAATATAATAAAGTTTATATATAATATAAAGTTCTAGTATAGAAATAGTAAAACCAATCTATGGTGGAAAAAAATCAGAACAGTGGCTGCCTCTAGGAAGGTGGAAGTGGGGATTAACATGGAAAGGAAACTACCTGAAGGTGATGCCAATGTTCCATAACATTGGAGTTATGTCCAAGTATTCCATAACAGGAGTTTCAGTTACACAAGTGTATCCACCAAGAATGTATACTTAAGATTTGCACTTTTCACTGAAAGTAAGTTTTACCACAAAAGAAAAAATACTAAACAAATATTGAACTCTGTTAATGCTATACATCCTAAAGTATTTAGGGGGAAGTGTACTGATACCTCCATTTTTTTGGAAATGCATCAAAAAATAAGATGGAATGATGGCTGGATAGAGGGATGGATAAATAGAACTGTGATAAAGTAAGCACAGCAAATGTTGATGGAATTTAGGTGGTGGGTATACGGGTTTTCATTATAAAATCCTTTCTACTTTGCTGAATGTTTAAAGTTTTCATAATAAAATGTAGGGGAATAATTTTAACATTTAACCTGTTCAAAACCAACTCTTGATTTCCTCCTGCCCTAAAGCATCTCCTCCCATCAGTTCCCCATTCCAATAAGCGACAACCATTCATCCAGGTGCTCACCTTTGTCGTGTCTCTGTCCTGGACATCTAATCCATCAGCACATCCTTTCAGTTCCACCTTCAACACATACACTGAATGCAACCACTTCTCATCAACCCTACCCTGTTCTGAGCCACGATCATCTCTCACCGGGATGGCACTAGTCTACTACCCGTCTCCCTGCTGGAGTCCACTCTCCACACAGCAGTCACCTGGATCATTTTCAGTGGTCCCTCCTGCTGCCTCTCCTCGCACTGTCTCCCTTGCTTACTACATTTCAGCCATACCGACCTCCCTGTTGTTCATTCAATATGCCAAGGTCCTTTCGACTTAATGTTGCTCTGCCTGGAATGTTCTTCCTCCTCATCTGCAAGGCTTGTTCTCTCACTTCATGGTTCTCTGCTCAAAATGTCACACCAGAGGGGCCGGCCCAGTGGCACAGCAACTAAGTGCCCGCATTCTCCTTCGGTGGCCCGGGTTACAGAGGTTTGGATCCCAGGCGTGCATCGACGCACCACTTGTCAAGCCATGCTGCGGCAGCATCCCATTCAAAGCAGAGGAAGATGGGTAAGGACGTTAGCCCAGGACCAATCTTCCTCCACAAAAAGAGGAGGCTTGGCATCAGACGTTAGCTCAGGGCTAATCTTCCTCACAAGAAAAAAAAAAAGTCACACCAGAGAGGTCTTCTCTGAACATCTATCTAATATAACACTTCCCATCACATCCCTTATGCTGCTTTTATTTTCCCTCTTAGTTCTTATTACTATCTGACACATGTTTGTTGTTTTCTGTGCCCGCCCTCCACCAGAATTAAACTCTGAGGGGGCAGGAATTTTTGATTGCTTCACTACTGTGTCCTAGCATTTGTTGAATTAATGAATGAACTAGACAAAATATCACCTCCTCTGAGAGTCCTTTCCAGATCCCCCCCATCCCCTAGAGCCAAAGTAGTTCCCTCTATCACTTTATCTTTTCCATAGTGCTTAATGATAGTTATTCATTACCCATTTATTCTCAATCCTCCACCCCAATAGAAAGTAAGCTCTTGTGGACAGGGACCATTTCTTGTTAACTGCCATATCCCCTGCAGTTAACAAGAGCAGTGCCTGGCCCAGAGAAGGCTGATCCGCCCTGCACCCTCCTGCCTATTTCAACCTCCGCCCAGAGTTTCTGGATTTCCAGCTCTGCTCTGCTGATCCCTGTTCTTTCTCTGCACTGTGGAGTACACAAACCTTGAGGGAGCAGGACTGGCCCTCTCTAGGGAGCTCTAGCTCTCACACCCTAAGACGCCTTCCTTCTCAAGGGCCCCCTCCCTTGAGATGGCGGCCAAGGGCAGCTCCCACAGAGCCAGGCGCTCCTGCCTAGACTCCTTGGTGCTTCTGGAATCCCAGAGGCCAGGAACAGCTCTGCCTCTAGAGGGTAGCGCTCAGCCGTGACCTTGCTGAGCCCTCCAACATGCCAGCTGCAAAGCTCTTTCAAGGCAGTGTTCCCTGGAGTCTGGTCAGGAGGGCCGCTCCCGGTGAGCACGCCTCCGCTGCCCCCTCCATTCATCCCACAAAGCGGGCTGCAGTCCCCAGACCAGGCATGAAGGTTCCAGTGATCAAAGAGACAGCCCCCACCCCCAGGAGCTCCCTGCAGCCTGGTAAGGGCAGTGGTAGGGGCAAGCATGGGGTGAGGAGGCAAGGAAGGGCAAAGGAGAGCCCTGCCTCAGTGCAGGGCAGGACAGCTCTCTAGAGGAGGTGGTGTCTGAGTACAAATGGATATATGGGAGTTAGCTGGGGCAAGGCAGTGGAGGGGGCAGAATGAGAGGTGCAAGTGCGAAGGTGCACGTGAGAAGGGCAGGTGGTGTGGAGAACAGCATGCAGTTGGATTTCCCGATGTGAGAGGCTTTGTGAGTTAAGGGGTTTGGCCTTTAACCGAAGGCAATCCATAGCAGGGCAGTGTCGGCGTGGGCAGATACGTGCTTTAGAAAGACAGCTTTGGCAATACATTACTAGGCAGATTAGAAGGGGCAACACATGTTAGGAAAACCAGTTAGGAGATTAGTGCAGTAATTGAGGAGAGACGAGCCCTGAACTAAGGCAGACGGTAAAAAGAGGATTAATTTGGAAATGACGTGGTACCTGGAGGCGGCATAGCACAGAGGCTCTAGATCAGATTCCACTCTGAGTCTTGGGCACATCTGTGCCTTGGCTTCCTCATCTGGAAAGCAGGAATGACAGTGATAGTACCCATCTCATAGTGTTGGTGGAAGACTACAGCAGTTAATGCAATCTAAAAGCTTAGAGTAGAGCTTAGCACATCGTCTTACTCACGAAGTGCTAACTGTAATCATGGAGCTCAGAAAAAAGAAGAAAGGAATGCGTAAGATGACTCCCAGCATTCTGGTTTGGAAACTAGATCTGCAGTTCTCAAAGTGTGGTCCATGGACCTCTTGGGGGTCGCAAAGACCCTTTCAGAGGGACCACAAAGTCAAAACTATTTACATAATAAAATTAAGGCATTTGCCTTTTTTAACCATGTTATTGTTTGCTGTGATAATGCAAGTGCGATGGTGGTTTAAACTGTTGGAGCCCTAGCATAGATCAAGGCGGTGGCACCAAACTAGACTAGTAGTCATTGTACCACCAGTCACCATTAAAAAAAGGCAGTTTACTGAAAAATGTCCTTGATGAGGCAATAAAAGGAATAGTCTAATGAGTAATCCATTATTAAAATTTGGATGGATATTTTTTCTATAGATATGTTTTGGCTAAGGGATAATAAGCAAATTTAATCAAATGGGAAAAAATGTTTTATTTCTTATGATTTGAGAAATACTGACTATCATTTACCTGTATTCATTTTTGCTTAACTTCAAATTAGCCCCATGAAATAAAAAAGTATTAAAAACACCCTGGCCAAAGCTAGAACAATTTGAGCCATACGATAAAGTAACACTGGGCCAGCCCAGTGGCTTAGCGGTTAAGTGCGCACGCTCTGCTACTGGCGGCCCGGGTTCGGATCCCGGGGGCGCACCTACACACCGCTTCTCCGGCCACGCTGAGGCCGCGTCCCACATACAGCAATTAGAAGGATGTGCAACTGTGACATACAACTATCTACTGGGGCTTTGGGGAAAAAAAAAAGGAGGAGGATTGGCAATAGATGTTAGCTCAGAGCCGGTCTTCCTCAGCAAAAAGAGGAGGATTAGCATGGATGTTAGCTCAGGGCTGATCTTCCTCACATACACACACACAAAAGATAAAGTAATATTGAATTATAATTCAAAGTATAAAATAAATATCCATGAGTGTATACTGACATAAATAAATCACTGCATGAATTAATAAATGGAGAAGAGACAAATCTCCCAGGCAGAAGAATTCCAAATAAATTATATAGATACTGCACCCTAAAGGAGGTGGAGCCTCTCTCCCCTCCTTAGGTGTGGGCATCACATGGTTACTTCCCTCCAAAGAGTATATTATGGAAAAGGGGGGATGTAACTTCACCACGGAGAAACCTGACAATACCTGAGCCAAGGTCAACATCAGCAGTCATAAACCATGATGACAGTAGGTACTCTTGACTGACTCAATGAAAATGGCACTTCACCTCTGTGATCTTCTTCCCCAAACCCATAACCTCATCTAACCATCAAGAAGACATCAGACAAATTCCAACTGAGAGACATCCTACAAATCACTTAACCAGCACTTTTCAACACTGTCAAGCACAGCAAAAACAAGGAAAGTCTGAGAAACGGTCACAGCCAAGAGGAACCTTAAGGAGACATGACATCTAAATGTGATGTTTGGATCCTGCAGCAGTAAAGACATTAGGGTAAAACTAAGGAAACCTGAATACAGTACGCACTTTAGTTAATGCATCAACATGGATTCATATGGTAACAAATGTACCACACTAATGTGTCAATAAATAAGGGTGAGGTGGTGGCGGAGGGTGGAGGAGTATATGAAAGCTCTGTTCTACCTGCTCAATTTATCTGTAAATCGAAAACTTTTCTAAAAAGAGTCTATTACTACAAAAAAGCCCTCATATTAATCGGGAATAATTCTCCCACCCATCACTCTAACCTAGAGAATTAAAGTTCTCTGATAGGATATCCTATGCATAATTAAATTCAGTATTTACCAAGGTCCTACTATGTATGCCTCTGAACTACTCGGTACTGGCGACAAAAAGATGAACAAAACAATGTCCAAAGCCTAGTTGGAGATAAAAGACATTTTAATAGGTAATTATCGTCCTGTGAGGTAGCATAACTAGAGAACAGAGAAAAGAGTCCAGGAAGGCTTCACAGAGGAGGTTTGGCAAAGAAAAGGCACAGAAACAAAAAATAGGTGGGTTGGGCCTGATTTTTTTAAACCTGTGCCTCTAAGACTCTTCCTGGGTTTTTTTTCTTCCTTTTTTTCTGAAAATGAAAGCACTGTAGAGGCCAATAGTTTTATTTACCACGATGTTTCAACTTTGCATGTACAATGGGGAAAATATACTTTAGAAAATGCCAAAATTTCTAAAATTATTACAAATATAAAGGAATTTCATACATTTCAAAGGAAGCGAATTTTAAAACGGATGAGTGGGAAAAGAGGGAGCTAAAAATGAACATATAAAAATAGAAACAAAAGATAACATATTGAAAGATGATGCCTAAAGTAGGTACCCAAAGGATGACTACATAAACAAAATTCTGGGAAACTGTAATTTTATAATTCAGCTTCCTGTTTTGTTCAGGATCCTTAAAACCACTTAATTTCTATGCGTATAAGCTAGTAAGGCGGGTAGGCAGGAGAGCGGAGAGCTAGCACTGAGCATCGCTCTGTGCCAGGCGCACATGCGAGAGAGGGTCTCTACACACATGATCAAATTTAATCTTTAAAACCACCCGTAAGGGTCTGGCCCAGTGGCGCAAGTGGTTAAGTGCACGTGCTCCGCTGCTGCGGCCCAGGGTTCGCGGGTTCAGATCCCCGGCGCGCCCCTACGCACCGCTTGGCTTGTCAGGCCATGCTATGGCGGCGTCCCATATAAAGTGGAGGAAGATGGGCATGGATGTTAGCCCAGGGCCAGTCTTCCTCAGCAAAAAAAAAAAAAAAAAAAGAGGAGGCTTGGCAGATGTTAGCTCAGGGCTGATCTCCCCACAGACACACACAAAAAAACCAACCCTTAAAATGAGTGTTTTGCTGGCCGACCGGGTGACTTATCGGTTAAGTGCGCCCTCTCGGCTACTGGCAGCCGGGGGTTCGGATCCCAGGCGTGCACCGACGCACCGCTTCTCCAGCCATGCTGAGGCGGTGTCCCACCTACAGCAACTAGAAGGAAGTGCAACTACGACATACAACTATCTACTGGGGCTTTGGGGGAAAAAAAAAAGGAGGAGGATTGGCAATAGATGTTAGCTCAGAGCCGGTCTTCCTCAGCAAAAAGAGGAGGATTAGCATGGATGTTAGCTCAGGGCTGATCTTCCTCACAAAAAATAAAAAAAAAGAATAATAATAAAAATAAAATTAGTGTCTTGCATCTTTTCTGGAGGCATTGGGGCACTTGCAACGGAGCAGGACTGGAACCTCGGTCCATCTGAGAGGTAAACCCAGGTTCTTTTTAGTTCCACTTGACCACTGACCAGGTACTTGGAATATGGCAGAATTCACCCTGTTCGTGTCCACACAAAGAGGACTCGGGATTGTTTCTAATTTCTCCTTTACGATGATTGCACTCGGTTCACTTTATACTCAAGGGCATTGACTAAAGTTCATTCCTATAATTACAGTGTCTTGTTTACAAGTAATTTACTCGTTAGCCCAGTGCTGGGCATATAATACTCCAAGATTAATCCTACAAATGTTAATAGACATCCCTGGTTTTCAGTATATTTTGATTATCAGATGCACTCATTTAGGCCACCAGTTTTGCTTACGCTCAGGTAACACGCACTTGCTGCAAGACCTCCCTTTTCTAACCTTTGCATCCTAACAACGTTTTGAGGTGACTGCAAAAGGGAGGCAACGCTTCCCCTAAGGAGAGAGCCATCAGAAGCATTATAAATGGTGTGAAATTTCTTGGGACTGACAAAATTCTGGGACTCTTCTGAATCTATATCACCTTGGGCAAGACTTTTACTATCTCCTCAGGCATAAATTTGGGAGAAAAACAATTACTTTGCCGGTGTCACCACACTGTTGTAAGAATCGAAAGAGAAACTGCGAACAAGGACTCTGCCGGCCCGGGCGGCCCGAGGAGCGCTCGTTATTTCGGGGCTCTGAGGCCCGCACGGGCGCAGCGGCACAAAAGGCGCGGGGCGGGGACCCGGCTCTGTCCCGGCGCCGCCGCCGCCTGGTGCATCTCGGGAAGGGCTCCCGCCGGGCCGCGACGCGGGGCCAGCCCGGCGGCTCACTCGGGGCCAGGGCAGAGGGACGCACACGGCCGGCCCGCGCCCGGAGGAGTGCCGCGGGTTCCAGGAAGCCTTTGCACGGCTCCTCCACCCCGGGGGCCTTTGTTCCTGGAGGCGTCCCCCGCCCCACTGCTCTCGCTGCAAAACCTGTTCGCGGAGTATCATCGGCCTGTCCTACTTGGAGATGTCCAGTCTGGGGCGCGCTCAGGGGGCGTTAGAGGCAGCGAGGGTGCCCCTAAGTTTAGATATGGGGGAAAAGAGAAGGAAATGCATCGGACCCACCTCCTGCCATTATAGGTCGGAGGCGGGCGGCTCCCTCCCGCGCGGGCAGCTCTCGCGGGCTCCGCAGGGCGCGCTGGCGGCGGCGGGGCGGGGCGGGGCGCGGCGGGCGGGCGGGCCCGGAGCCGCACGTGGTGGGACGGTACTCCCCGCTGGACCCGGCCCCTGAAGAGCCGGTGCTCTCGCGGGGAAGGGGAAAGCCGCCCTCGGCCTTGCTCTGGAGAGGCGTCTTACCCTTGGGGCCCCGGAATTACAGGTTGGGAGGACAGGAAGGGAGGGTGCAGCAGAGCGTGAGCGTTTCCTGCGCGGGGACTACAGAGTGGGAAGCCGCCGGGCAGCGGCAGGGCGGCGGGGTGCAGAGTGACCCACCCACGGGGAGGATAGCCCGGTCGGCGGGACAGGGAGCGGGGAAGCACGGTTGATACGCACCTCGGCCTGCGGGCTGCAGCACAGTGCAAGTAGGCATCCCGGAGCATGGCTGCCCTGGGGTGCCACAGCGCTCCCGGTGGTCCCACAGGCCCGACGGGTGGCGCGGGGGGACACACGTGGCCGGACGCGCGCCGGGCTGTGTTTACATTCTGCAGCCGCTCCACGTTGTGCTGCCGTCCTCGCCTCCCATTGGCCAGCTCTCCAGCCGAAGCTGCGCTCCTCCCGCAGGGGCGGGCCCTTTTGGTCCCCGCGCCTCTTAGGAAAGCACCCGGTTCCTTCAGGCCTTGGCGGGACAGCCAGGATGCGCCGCAGGATGGCCACTTCCTGGCCACTCTGTGCTCGCCCAAGCAGGCACAAATTGGCCGTACGCCGGGCATGAGCCGCGGCCTGACGCCCCTGCGATCGGGATTTGAAGGCGGGAGGGGACAGGAAGGTACTGGCGGGAGATGCGGCAGCCAAGCGGCAGGGAGCCGAGCCGCGGAGGAGGAGCCTCTGAGAGACTCCCTCCCGCCGCCGGGCCGCGCAGGCAGGCGAAGTGGAGCGCAGGTGAACGCGGACTCAGGGCCTGGGCGAGCGGGTCCTGCAGCCCCTCGGGGTTGGCCGGAACGAACTGAGGGCAGGGCGCGGGGCGCGGGCCCGCGGGGCGGGGGCGGGCGCGGGCGGGCGCGCGGGGGAGGGGAGCGCGCTGTCCGGAGGTGTCAGGCTGAGGCGCATGCGTGCGGGGCGGGCCTGGCCCGGCCTATATATTGGGTTGGCGCCGGCGCCAGCTGAGAGCCGAGCGGTAGCGGGTCTGGCGGTGAGGAGGTGCGGGGCGCAGGGTGGGATGCGGGAGGAAAGAAAGCCCCCTGAGCCGATCGTGCCGCGGGCGGGAGCCTGGGGGAGGAACAGTGGGAGGGCTGAGAACTAGGCGGCTGGGGCATGGGTCCCCGCGTTCGGTCCCTGTCAGGACTCTTGGCAGGGGGCCGGGAAAGCGGCGGGGGATGGAGGGATGCCCTTGAGTGGGAGGCCACGGAAAAGCCCCTCGTTCTAGGGGCTTCTCTCTCCCAGCCCCATTTGGGGAGCTAACCCTAGGGAGAGAGGATGGGGGTCTGGGTGCCCTTCACGGGGAGAAAAGCTCCCCGACCAGCCCAGTTTTCTCCTTTCTTTAGCTCTCTTTCCTTCACTCCCACACCCCATCTGGAGTCGGGGTCCCGGTGCCCCTTCAAGCGACAGGCAGAGCCCGGTGAGGCTGGGAAGGAGGGAAAGGAGACTGAAGGACGTGACACAAGTCTCAGTTCCCTCCGCCCTCTGCTTCCCCGCCGGCGCCGCTCTCCAAATTGGCGCGGAACCGGCTTCTCCACAGCCTTTCGCCTCCACAACCCCCTCTCCCCGCGGCTCGTCCAGGATGGGAGGGGGGAAGTGGGGGCGCTACCCAAGCCCCACTCGGGGTGTACGGGGGACAGGATGGAGGACACAAAAAGGACCCATTTGGGGGAGATCTGCCTCCCTGAGCGTTCCGGGTGCTGAGGGTGCTTTGTAAATTTTTGAAGACACTTGCTGCACATTGGCTGACCATTCAGTTGAGGAAATGCAGGCATGTGTCGAAAATTAACACCATGAAATAACTAACACAGTGCAGAAGACAGCATGGTAAAATGGCTCAGGCCGTCTCCTGAGGGACTTGGCTGTAACTTCTGAATCAGCGTCTAACTGGCACTTGGAGACATGGATGACAATGTATTTGACCCTGGTTTTTCCTACCTCCCCTCCAGAGGTTGCATACACCTGAAAGAAGAGGATGTCAAGACGCAGGTAACGTTATTTGTCTTGGAGATATGCTTCAAAGTTAGCTGCTGCCTTTGAAACTCATGACTTACTAATTAAACTTCCTTTTAAAAAATTTACTGTAGTAGCCGTTTACAAGCTAAGCCCCAGCCCCAGCCCAGCCGGACGGATTCCCCCCAAGACGCCCAGATAATTCAGGCCAAGAAAAGAAAAACAGCCCAGGTGAGTTAAGAGGAGAGGGAGAGAGAGGAAATTCCTTGCTGGGACCTTAGTTTACCAATGGTCTTTTCTGTTTTCCAGGATGTCAAAAAAAGGAAAGAGGAGAAGGTCACCAAGAAACACCAGTATGAGATTAGGGTAATGCAGAACTGGGCTGGGTGGATTGGAGGGAAACAAATGCAGGACAAATAAGAATAGAATTGGGTTATTGCTTGGCAATAGAAAGATTCCTGACACTTTTACTTTTAATGCCCCTAGAGGTCAGCAGGAAGGCGCTTATCTTGGGGTAGTTTGTATGTGCCTGAATCCTACTACAGCTGCAGAGTAAGTTGCCTTGAAGCAGCTGGTTCCTCTTTGTAAATCCCTCCCTCTTGGAGCTGCCTGGTGCACCAGGGCCCGCCTAATCTGTCCAATGTACTGCTCTTTGTTCCCTCTCTGACTATAGTGAAGGGTCCTAATAGCTGCTCCTTGGGACATAAATAGGATTTGAAGTCACTGACAGACTGGCACCCAGCCCTGTGCTACCTATTCTTTCCTATGTGTTATACAGAAAACACTTTGGTTCTCTTTGAAAGCAGCATTGATTGGGGAAAGGGTCCTTTAAGTATTTAAGTAATTGATTACACTTGATTCCATATTTAAGGTTGTGCCTTCAAGTATTCTCAAGTAAGGGAGCAGGCTTAACTGGGAAAAAAAAGCTTTTTATAAAACAAGGTGCCCTTGCAACTGTTGCTAAAAACAGGGAGAACTTCAATTTTATAATCTTGGAAGTGATTAGTATTTGACTAAAGACGCATTTTATTGTTATTCCTACCCTCCCCCAATACTTCATTGTATTTCCAGAATTTTTTGTTGTCTAAAACATCCTGTTACTCTTTATGAAGACTGATATGAGCTATATGGCTTATTCATAAAATATGAATGTTGAATTAACTAGATTGTCAGCAACGTTAGCTAACAGTGGTGTTTGGTGGAAAACTATAGACTGTTTAGAAATACTAGCTTCCATTTATGAAAGACCCAAGACAAAAGCTGGTTTTGTATTGCATGAATAGATATTCTTTTTATTTTTTTTTTAAATGACAGAATTGTTGGCCACCTGTATTATCTGGGGGGATCAGTCCTTGCATTATCATTGAAACACCCCACAAAGAAATAGGAACAAGTGACTTCTCCAGATTTACAAATTACAGATTTAAAAATCTTTTTATTAATCCTTCACCTTTGCCTGACTTAAGGTAAGAAAGATTTCAGTAATTTAATGTCAAAGATTAAAATTGTACTGATTTAATATATGGTACTCCTTTGAGTTATTTTTGCCTGCATTATAGAATAGAAAAACTTGTAAAAAATTGCTTTACTAATATTTAAGTGTATATTTTATCTCAGAGTACTGCTATTTGCAAATGATATGAGTATTTAAAACATTGGTTCTATAGTTATTTTCATTTGCTTGCTGAGCCTTATCAGAAGAACTGAATCACCTTTTTAATGGAGTTTAAATAATTTATCTAAACTGTTAAGATGGAAGCATTTTAACATGTACAGCATTTTCATTTGATATGTCAACCCTATTTATTTCTTACCAAGCTTAGTAAGGTCTGTACTTAATTCTTTTTTTAGTTAATGAATATGACTAAGAGGTACAGCTTATACAAAACATGTAGTGTCATAGTTTTTATTTGCCTTTAATAAGCAAATTAATGGACTCAGATATTTAAACTCACCCTCTTCTTCTCCATACTCTGTCTCACCTTACTCCCACTGTAGGTGACTACTATTGATGATCCATTTGGACATGACTGAGACTTGTCTCTACTGGGGATCATATGCTTGAAATATTTACCTTTTTAGTGTTGCTCTTGAGAAAACATGATTATCTTAAAAAGGAACCTTTATAAATAAATGAGGACTAGAAAGCCCTCTTTGGAAATCCATCAATTTAGATTATCATAGTTCAAGTTCTTGCTGTATAATTTCAGGCTTCTACTTTTTCGTGCTCAAGAAAAGGTTTCTAAAAGTTAAGGTAGCAATTTTTTCCTAATTTACCTTAAGAGCTTCTCCTTCCAAGTTCTAAGCGAAAGTTAGATTTCAGTGTCTGAAAGCTGAGTTTATTCTTTGTAAAACAGATAGCTTGTATATTATGTAGATCACACAATTAAATTATTCCTTTTTTCCCCTTTCCATAGCTGGGGATGTTCAACGGATGTCTGGCTAAACATGTTAAAAAAAGAGACCAGATACGTTCATGATAAACATTTTGAAGTTCTGCATTCTGACTTGGAACCACAGATGAGGTCAATACTTCTAGACTGGCTTTTAGAGGTATGTTCTAATAATACAAATTTCCTTTGTATGATGGAAAAATACTTAGACATAAATGTGCTTTCCATGTGCCCTCAGGATATATTATCCATTGCCAGCAGCCATCTTTTTGGGGATACTTATTGTAGTTGATGGTACCAAAATGGAAAATGATTGTCTACTTTATAAGAGTAAAATCATGAGGACACAGCCACTACATCTCATACAACCCAAACCCAAGTCAGAATTCCTGGTATCTGTGGGTACTGCTGAGTACCAAGTACTGTTCTAGGTGTCAAGGCTACTCAAGATGAACAGAATATATAGTTGACAAGGTTTTGAATTCTGCTATGCAGAGTGAAGAACCAACACTAGGCTTCAGGGCCCTCAGAAGTCCTTTTCTGTCACCAAAATCAAATTATGATTTGGAATCCTGATTTCTGTGTCCTAAGTGATAAGGAGGCTTTGAATATCCAGAAGCCCTAAGCCCTCCAGGCTCCATGTAGCTTCCCTTTATTATATATCTCTATTCCTTTCAGAAATACACTGTACCATTAATCTAAAGGAATAATAATGATCATGAAGTCCCTAAAGATCTGTGCCAGAATTTTCTCTCGTTTAGGTGCATTCCCTTTCTTTGGATAATAATTCTAAAAGCGTCTCTAAAATTATTATTGAGGAAATGCTTACTTGTGTTGATGACAAACTGATTTTCCTCCAACCCTTGGATATTTGCTCTGTAGTTTCCGTCTTTAAGATAGAGATGATGCATTCTGAGAGACTAGACTATAGACCTTTTGGTGGAGTAACATCTGGCAGAGTAGATCTCAGAAGCTATCAGAAGTTTTTAAGACTACAAAATGTTGTCCTTTTGAGTCAGGTCATCTTATTCGTTATTCTAACTAGAAGGGAAGATTATATTTCAATCATGTGGGTACAAGAAGGTAGTAGGGTTTTTGACTTTTTCTGAGTGTCTAGTGATCATGGAAGCAACTTAAGTACAATTATGTTGATTTTATTTTTTTCCTTTTTACGTTACACTGATTTTTATCCACTGGTTGTCTATCAAATTTATTCATATTTTTCCGTAAATAATTATATATGCAAAACCATATAGAATATAATAAATCCAGCAGAGCATTAAACTCTGTCTTAGTATATTCTTTCAGTCTAGGAATGCAAAGATGGTTCAACATTTGAAAATCTATTTACTACCTTAATAGTTTAAAGGATGAAAATCAAAATCAAAAAATATGAAAGACATTTTTTGAAATCAATATCCACTCCTGATTTTAAAATACATAGTAAACTTAGGAATAGGAGATTTACTTTATTAGAAACTCATGTATCTATCCCTCTGTTTCCTCATCTTTAAAATGGAAATAATGGTCCCTACTTCATGGAGTTATTTTGAGAATTAAAAGCTTTCCCTATAATAAGTGTGGAAATGACAGATGCTATTTATTATTAATAATAACACTAATGAAACATTAGGGGAACTCCTATTACAGTCAGAAACAAGGGATAACAAAGATTCTGTCTATCACCAATGTTATTCATTCAGTTTTCTTCTGTAATTCTTAGCCAGTACAGTGAAACATGAAAAATGAGGTAAACACACTGAAAGGAATGTTTTGTAGTTAAATGTCTACCTAGAACGATGAAGAGAATCAGTTGGAACTTTGTTAGAATCAGTAAGAATATAAACTAAGCATGAAAACTTACCCATTTATCAGCAATAAACAATTAGGAAATTAATAGAAAAAAGTTCTCATTCATAGTCAGCAAAAGTCTAAATGTATCTGGGAATAAATACATTAAGTCCATGTGAAAAAAACTATAAAATTAATAAAAGTAAATGAGGACAGTAGTGGATTTGTTTTTCCTATTAGTACATGTTAATTTTTTTCCCCCTTATCTCAGCTTTGGTACCCTAGAAAGCAAAGTTGGGCTTAAAAGTATTCTCAAGTCTAGTATGCTAAGAGATAACTTTGTAATTTAGAGAAATTTATGGAATATTTAAATGTTTTGATTCTTCTCTAGGTATGTGAAGTATACACACTTCATAGGGAAACGTTTTATCTTGCACAAGACTTTTTTGATAGATTTATGTTGACACAAAAGGATATAAATAAAAATATGCTTCAACTCATTGGAATTACCTCATTATTCATTGCTTCCAAACTTGAGGTAAGTTCTCAAAGTTTATCCATAGATACATTTACCCCAAACTTTTTAAAATCAACACATTAATCCCAGAGACTACTACCACTATTGATATTAACTCCTTAGGAAAGATGAGTGGTTTTTTTCAATATGTTTTCTGAACATTATGATTTAGAGGAAAGATAAATATCATAGTTCCCTTTGTAGTATCTGAGCGTATTATAAATCTCTGGTTTAGATTCTGGAATTCATATCTAGGTGGAATACTCCATGGCTCATTCTACCAAACAAAATATACCTATGCTGTCTCTATATACATAATTATGGTATTTGGATTCAATAAAATGGTCTTTGAAAACCAGTCAATCAAATGAAATAAATACTATGTTGGATTACAATAATGGTCTATATCCAGACTAATATTTCTGTGTCTGATGTTGGTGTCAGGATAGAAGGCAACTCCTTTTCTGAGATTTTCCTTCACACAATCTCAATCTACTTTTCTTAAACAATACATTATGGATATCATTAATACCTTCATCTTAAATTTTTGAAGCCTGCATCATGTTGAAGGTAGGAGAGGGACTGTGAATCATGCATTCATTTCCGTTAGTATATTTTTTTTCTTCCAAATTTTTTTTTTTAAATTTTCTGTTTATTGCAGTAACATTGGTTTATAACATTGTATAAATTTCAGGTGTACATCATTATACTTCTATTTCTGCATAGATCACATCATGTTCACCACCCAAATACTAATTACAACCCATCACCACACCCATGTGCCAAATTATCCCTTTCGCCCTCCCCCCTCCCCCCTTCCCCTCTGGTAACCACCAATCCAATCTCTTTCTCTATGTGTTTGTTTATTGTTGTTATTATCTACTACTTAATGAAGGAAATCATACGGTATTTGACCTTCTCCCTCTGACTTATTTCACTTTGCATAATACCCTCAATGTCCATCCATGTTGTCACAAATGGCTGGATTTCATCGTTTCTTATGGCTGAGTAGTATTCCATTGTGTATATATACCACATCTTCTTTATCCATTCGCCCCTTGATGGACACTTATGTTGCTTCCAAGTCTTGCTATTGTGAATAACGCTGCAATGAACACAGGAGTGCATGTATCTTTACGCATTGGTGTTTTCAAGTTCTTTGGATAAATACCCAACAGTGGAATAGCTGGATCATGTGGTAGTTCTATCCTTGATTTTTTAAGGAATCTCCATACTGTTTTCCATAGTGGCTGCACCAGTTTGCACTCCCACCAGCAGTAGTGTATGAGAGTTCCCTTCTCTCCACATCCTCTCCAACACATGTTGTTTCCTGTCTTGTTATAGTCATTCTGACGGGCGTGAGGTGATGTCTCATTGTAGTTTTGATTTGTATTTCCCTGATAGTTAATGATCTTGAACATCTTTTCATGTGTCTGTTGGCCATCTATATGTCTTCTTTGGAGAAATGTCTGTTCAGGTCTTTTGCCCATTTTTTAATTGGGTTGTTAGTTTTTTTGTTGTTGAGATGCATGAGTTCTTTATATAGTTTGGAGATTAACCCCTTATCAGATGTATGGTTTGCAAATATCTTCTCCCAATTGTTAGGCTGTCTTTTCGTTTTGCTGATGGTTTCCTTTGCTGTGCAGAAGCTTTTTAGTTTGATGTAGTCCCATTTGTTTATTTTTTCTATTGTTTCCAAATTTGTCTTTTGAGCTGTAAGGGCTATCCCCAAATTCTACCAAATTTGGTGAATAAGTTTGTTTTCAGTCTATCCTTACATGAAAGCAGACTGTGTTTCAGGTATCTCTCTAGACTGGAATGTTGATCTTTTAGTCTGTTCTCATCTGTGCAGGCATCTCTCCTCCTTTGATCATTCTAGTAGTTCTTCTCTGGACTATTCAGACAGACCTGTCATCAGCCAAACTGCACAAAGTATTTTTTGATTAACCATACTTTTGTACTGGGGCAAAGAAAATGTCTTCAGGTTCTAGACCTTATTTCTTGAGTGTCTTGTTTTGGTCTGACTAATATACTAGGCAATCTTAATACAAGTTTGGCTTTTTGTTTTTTAACTGAAATGACTGGTTAAAATACTCTAGTTGTTTACTAACTGAGATTCAAGATCAATTCTATGAAAATAAGTCTCAGTCAATGTAGTTAGCTAATGTAGATATCTAGATATGAAAATATATTTAAACGTAAGGTTGCTTTGGCTATGACAATTATTTTACTAAGATTTATAGAGTCACGTTGCTGCATAACAACGTTGTGATCAATGACAGACTGCATATACAATAGTGGTCCCATAAGATTAGTACCATATAGCCTAGGTATGTGGTAGGCTGTACCATCTAGATTTGTGTAAGTACACTCTATGATGTCCACACAATGATGAAATCACCTAACGACGCATTTCCCAGAACATATCTCTGTCGTTAAGCAATGCATGACTATAATCACTTTGTGAAGCGGTCCTTAAAAATGAAGCCTGTATGTGGTTTGTTTATAATTCTTTTGTTTTCATCTCAATCTCAACTGTTGCTTAATACTAATTTTAAAAATCTATTTTAAAGGAAATCTATGCTCCTAAGGTCCAAGAGTTTGCTTATGTCACTGATGGTGCTTGCAGTGAAGAGGATATCTTAAGGATGGAACTCATTATATTAAAGGTAATAATAATTATATCTTTATTATTTCTAGTTGCAATTTAGTAACTTAGTAGTTATTACTGAATCTCAAAGACTACAATGTAAGTAGTCAAAACTGAAGGTTTAGTATTAGGATCCAGTTCTAAGAGGTTAATGCATCAAAATATTAACAATGGTATGGATGGGAGGGGAATTAACTTGTAAACTCTATTTTTCTGTTATCTTTCAAGTTTCCTATATTGAGAATATATTACTTTCTTAATTTAAAAGTGATTAAGGACAATACTTTTAAAATATATAGGTAGTTAGCATAGCATGTGTATATAAATGAATTCCAAGAATGATTCTCAAATCTTAGTTCTGATTTTCCCCTTCTTCTAACAGATACGGAATGATTTCACTGTCGTTTTTCATCTTTCTATATGCAAAGAAAGGGGCTATTAATAAAAAGGTGGAAGAGAGAAACATAGAGGTGATTAATCAGGCCTTAAATTAGAGATTAAAGGGTGAATGTTACCTATTAGAAAGTACATTATTAAATTTGGACATCATGGGTTTATAAATAGGACATACAAGAAAACACAATGACTTCCATTTAAAAATTATCTATAAACTATGTACATTATAATATGAATTATAAATTTATTATAAATTGTTTACAAACTATTAACATTCAGATTGATAACTGTTAGAAGTGGGATCTTGTTGGCATGTTGATATTGTTCTAAGTTATCCAGATTCAGATTTGAAGTGTAGTATAAGGAGGATGTAATGGGAAGACAGAATTCCCTAGGCAGCCCTACAGGCATTAAGACTGTTCTCTCCAAATTATTTTAGACTTCTTATAAACGGTAAAGTCCCAGGGCTTCTTTGTCCTTTTTTTTTTTCTAACTTTCACATTTTGACCAGGAGCCACTGGATATCACGTAAAAAAAGAAAAAGTCTAGGGGCCAGCCTGGTGGCACAGAGCAGGGAAGTGCATGCGCAGCGATGCACTGCTTGTCAAGCCACCCTGTGGCAGCGTCCCATATAAAGTGGAGGAAGATGGGCACGGATGTTAGCCCAGGGCCAGTCTTTCTCAGCAAAAAGACAAAGATTGGCAGATGTTAGGTCAGGGCCGATCTTCCTCACCAAAAAAAAAGGAAAAAGTCTAGAATCATTTCTCGGAAGATCTGAATGGAATTAACAGTGGAGTCATTGAATGCAATTAAAAGGGCACTTTCAATAGAGAACAGATTTGGAAGACCGTGGGCTGCAAGAAATGAGAAAAGTAGGAATGAATAACAGGCTCAATGAACTTTGTAAATAAAGACAAGTAGAGAATAATAAAGGGGTCTATATCAGTAACAGGCTGTAAAACAAGCAGCTTCAGATGGTGAGGTGTCTATAAATATTTTTAATAAAAATAAAAGGGGTGAGAATAATAAAACTCCTAGGAAGAAATACACCTACAGCAGAGAAAGTTTCTTAAATCACTACTTAAGAAAGTAGCTATATAATGTGGTGTATATATACTACATTTATTAACAGGCATTTTAATTTAATTAACAGGCTTTAAAATGGGAACTCTGTCCTGTAACAATCATCTCCTGGCTAAATCTCTTCCTCCAAGTTGATGCTCTTAAAGATGCTCCTAAAGTTCTTCTACCTCAGTATTCTCAGGAAAAGTTCATTCAAATAGCTCAGGTATTGACATTTTTATTGAATATATGCTAATGTTATTGTTAATTACTGGTTTTGTTCAGTGTATTTATAATCTCAGGCTATACAACAAAATGACAGCATATTGAATTAAATTCACTCGACTGACTAGAACAAAACTTCTAAATCATAAAATTCTATTCCCAACATTTATGTTGCTTAATAATTCTAGAAAACAGTTTTTAAACTTTCAGTTTAAATATATTACGAGTATTTTTCATTCTTTAAGAGTCTAAAATAGTAAGTTAAATACTTCTTTTTGATATAAAATGAGGAAAGGTATTTTTCAGCCAGTTGTCTTCAGGCTTTATACTGGTATGAAATTATTCTGTATGATTATCTTACTCTCTTAACATCTGATTACACAAGGTACCTATTTTACATATTAGAATTAAAATCACCTTATTGAGTTATAACATTTTTTAAAAATTTAAGTTCAAGTGAAACGTGCCTGTGCCAGCAGATGATAAATATTCTAACAAAGTAACTAATTAAAAGAGGAGGGTGCCATCCTTTCCTGCCTACTTCTTACAAGTAGTATCTTAAGGCTGCTGTAACTGCCATAGATAAGTGGAGAAAATCTACATTCTCAGTGAAGATCTTACATATGGAATTGAAGGAACTGTACTTTGGAATGGGTTTTAAGTAACCAAGGTTGAAATTTAACTTGTGTTTTAAATGTAGTAAACATATTATGAACACTAAATCTAGAACACTAAAGCTAGACAACCAGTAAATATATTGGAATCGGTTCATTTGGTAAAGCTTCCTAATGAAGGCTTATTAATTTCTTCCATGATAATTCCCAGCATCCCAAATTATGTATAGGTATATATACATAAACAATGTAGAAACAGTTTCTAGAGGTATATAATAATTCATTTCCAACTCTTCTACTCATGTTTACCTTCTGGACCAATGGGGCAAACATGATTTGTTTTATTCCACTGGAGAGGTGTTACCTCGGACCTCTGAAATGTAGCCCTTTTACACCATTCCACTGCTCTGTTAGGCTCTCTTATTGCCTAGATTATGCTGCCTTTTAACTAATCCATTCAGAACAAGTTCTCTTCTTGTGTATTTGCTTCACCATAGTCTAAAGGATCATTCATTTTTTTTGGTGAGGAAGATCAGCCCTGAGCTAACATCTGATGTGAATCCTCCTCCTTTTTGCTGAGGAAGATTGGCCCTGAGCTAACATCCATGCCCATCTTCCTCCGCTTTGTATGGGACGCCACCACAGCATGGCTTGACAAGCAGTGTGTCGGTGTGCACCTGGGATCCGAACCTGAGAAGCCAGGGCTGCCGCAGCAGAGCACACGCACTTAACCGCTGCGCCACTGGGCCAGTCCCTAAGGGATCATTCTTAAAATGTAACTTTCATGATTTAAAATGTTCCAGTAATTTCAATAAAGTTCTGACTTCTTAAAGATCCTTTATGATCTAATCTAGGCCATGCCTCTCCAACTACCCCCTCCTTTTTCTTAAAATAAGGAATGAAGGCAAGGTACTCCTTGCTTATTTCATATTTTTTACTTTAGATGTTCTCAACTGAATTCCAAAGGAAAGTAATACTTTCTCATTTATCTTTGCAAATACTGTTTCCTATACCTAGAACATTCTCTACCTGCCAATCTTCCGGGTGACCTTGTCTTAAGATTCATTTAAACAGCAGACATATTCCCTGTCTTCCTCATTTCTGGATTAGGTGCCCTTTCTACTATTACACATCATATTGCATCATAACAATCCTTTACTTGTCTGTTCACTTCCTGACCTACAATCCCAAGACTCGACTTCCTTCAGGGTGGTGGCTTATTTATCTTTGGATCTCTGTAGTTTTAGCAACTCTTGGCATATGGTCCCACATCATAAGTACTCTAAAATGTTAGCTGATATTTAGTAGCAACATGTACTACTCATCCTTCTCCTAAATACATGTGGTTTTGCTTTTTCCTCTGTCAGCTTTTAGATCTGTGTATTCTAGCCATCGACTCGTTAGAGTTCCAGTACAGAATACTGGCTGCTGCTGCCTTGTGCCATTTTACCTCTATTGAAGTGGTTAAGAAAGCCTCAGGTAAGATACTATATTTTGTTATCTTCTTACCTGTTCACAACTTTTAAAAGGACTGTTTATGAACTTTAGCAACCTGCTTAAGCAGGAGTTTAAAAATTTAATGGAAAGAATTTAGCAGTTTACTGATTACCTTCTCTTCTGTCAGAAGTACTTTCTAGTCCTCTATATCCAGAAACAAAAAAAATAAGGTCAAATGAAATTTAAATCCATTTGAAGTTAGTCAACATGATTATAGCTCTGCTTTAAGAGTTCTTTGGGTTTTGACAGTTTCAGTTTCATGTGTAGAAGGTACTGGTTAAGAAGCTCAAAGTCCTTCTCCCTCAAAACAGTCACATTATAAACATAGTTTGAGAGTGATAATCTGTTTTGACTTGCTAATCTTGTTCATTTTGGTTTCTTTTTAAAATAACTAGCTTTAAATTTGGAAGCAGGAACAATATATCAGGCATACGTTAGATAGTTTCTGATGTAACTTTCATATTTTTCTAACTTTTCTCTCTCTAGGTTTGGAATGGGACAACATTTCAGAATGTGTAGATTGGATGGTGCCTTTTGTCAGCGTAGTAAAAAGTACTAGTCCAGTGAAGCTGAAAATTTTTAAGAAGATTTCTATGGAAGACAGACACAATATCCAGACACATACAAATTATCTGGCTATGCTGGTATGTTTCTTGTGGGGTTTTTTGGTCTTACTATCTAGTAAGTCACTAAAACTGATAGTAAGGATACTATGGAATAATACTTCAGACAGTTACATAAGATGGTAAGGAGACAAAGTCCTAATAGGGACAAAGATTTCAAAATGTAGAAAAGTTAATAACTTGAAAGTCAAAGCAAGATTTGTGAAGTGTCTCAAAATCAACGCCAGTAGTCCAGGTAAGAGTTTTAAAAAATGCAGGTAAAGGCAGTTCAAATTATTGAACCTCTAGAATATGACTAGTCACAGTTGCAAAGACATAAAGAGACCATTATATTAGAAGCCTAAGTAGTCTCAAATTAGTACCTAAAAGTCTGGTTTGACTTTGTTTTACTATATCAATGCTTTATCTTACTTGTTAATCTCTGCATGATTTCTTCACATGTATAGGATGAAGTAAATTATGTAAACACCTTCAGAAAGGGGGGGCAGTTGTCACCAGTGTGCAACGGAGGCATTATGACACCACCAAAGAGCACTGAAAAGCCACCAGGAAAACACTAAAGAAGTTAACTAAGCAAACAAGTTGAAATTGACCAAGTATTGGATAGAATTTCATAGAACTGAACTATTAAAGTTCTACAGGAAAATAGTGCTGTGACTGTCCTAGCCAATTCAGAAGTTTCACTGCCATTCTTTGATTTAAAAAAAACCACTTAAAATTGGCACTAAGGAAGAAATCTGTTTAAAGAAACAGTAGGACTTGTTTACAGAGATGACTTCATTCCCAAGGTGACTGAATAGAAGCCAGCCACGATTTATGCTGTACCAATTTTTTTTGATCCAGTGTTACTATGTTTATCTTGATAAACTAGGAATTTTATCATTGGAGTTTTGGACTAGATAAGTGCTACCTTAAAGGGTACATTAAATGATACAGTGCTTTGAATCTAGTTTTTAGATTCTCAAAATTCATACACTCCTAACTAGTGCAATTTGGTTCTTGAAAATAAAATTTACACTTGTTTACAAAGGTTTAGTTTTGTAATAAGGTGACTAATTTATCTACAGCTGCTGTAGCAAGCTACTATAAAACTTGAATTTTTACAAATGGTGAACTTTAATCTGTTTTTTAACTAGTTTATTTGCCTTGCCATAACATTTTTAACCAGTAAGGCTTAGATGAACATGGTGTTTAAACTGTGCTCTATACAGTGGGAATACCAAAGAAATGATAAACAAGATAAATGCTGTGGCTCCCACTTGGGGCTTTGACATACAGGTTGCTTTATTATAACTTTTTTGTACATCACGATTTGGGTGAAAAACTTAAGTACCCTTTCAAACTATTTATATGAGAAAGTCACTTTATTACTCTAAGATATCCCTAAGGATTTTTTTTTTTTTAATTTAGTGTGACTATGGCTTTATTTATGTTTGTAAAACTGTTAAGGTCCTTTTAAAATTCCTACATTATGAGTTTAGGACAGTGTCAAAGTGATAAAGCTTAACACTTGACCTAAACTTCTAAATTTCTATTTGCTTAAGGCAGAAAAGTATTAAATGTATACTGCCTCCTACAAATCTATTTATGAAAAAGAAAAAAACTTGACAAGAACTTGTTGTATACAGACTAGCTACTTAAATATTTTAAATCAGTTTTTTTAAAAAAGACTTCAGCCTCAAAAGTGGATTTAATTAGAAAAATGATTCTGTTACCAGACATGTGACTCTCTTCTTCCTTTGAAGACATAAATTTAAGCTATTGTTATGGTATGAAGTCTTCTGTATAGTTTTTGTTTTTAAACTAATATGTTTCCGTATTTTGTCTGAAAAGAAAACACCACTAAATGTGTACATATGTATTATATAAACTTAATCCTGTTTATTTTTAGCCCATTGTTTAAAAGTTAAACAACTAACTGCTTAAAAGTAAAGTTTTGCCATTGCTTGGAGAAACTTTTTTTTCCTTCTCTGTGCTGCCAGCTGTAACACTTCTTCTGGGTTGCTTGCGTTCAATTCGGTCTGGCCAATAGCTTTGATCTTCCAAAACAGAAAAGTGATATTATTTAGAGGTCTAGTCCAAAATAAAATCTTGCTAGTATACACAATATAAAACTATCTACATGCTAACAGTGATAAAGTTAGTTTAATGATTAACTGAACCTCTAATTGTAAATGCTAAGAGGTATGGAATAAATTAACATAAAGACTGACAAAAGCCACTCCTAAGGAAAAGATCAATTGCTGAACCACAGTTTATGGAATTATCTTCAGTAACATTAAGTAAATAAACTCTACATTATAATTTGACACATGACACATTTTTACAGTTAGGGCTCCTACAAAATGGTTTGAAAAATCAAAACGTTTCAGTGCTTCACTTTTTTAATGTACAAAAATAGCTAGTTGCTCAGCACTATATTATCATATAGTGACATTTCTTTCCCCAGAAAGAAATACCTCAGCCTACTAAAAATCCATAGTAGTATTCTGCCACGGAGTGTTTCATGAGAGCATATTTTAGGACCTGAGAATTACCTTTAGATTAAAAGATAGTCTACCTTTAGATAAAAAAAAATTAGAATTTCTTTAAACAATAAAGATTATTCTGGTATGTAGCTTGAAGGGAGATAAGACTTCAGAAATGGTCATCAGATTAGGGAGTAACAGGAATTGCTCTATGATGCCATTTCAATATAAATGAATGCATGTGGAAAAACCTGGTTAGTGGGGTAAAACTAAAGAGTTGTTTCAAACAAAATATCCCAAAGACAACTGGCTATAGAAGTCCAAAGTATAAGACAGAAGTTGGAACGGGCCAGATACTTGAAAGAAATGATACATCCTATGTGAGCAATAGTCAAAACCATGAGTGGATGAGATGACCTCGGGAGAACGTTGGGCAATCAGAAAATAACCCAAGGACTAACTTCTTGGGAAAACCAAGTTTTAAGGGGTAGACACGGAGATACCTCCAAAGAAAAGTCAGAACAGCAAGGGAAAAGAATTGAGTACAAATGATGTTAGGGAAGCCAAAGGAATAAAGAATTCCAAGAAGGAAGGAGATGTAAACAATAGGATAAGGATTGAAAAGTATCCACTGGCTTTGGCATTTAGTGACCCTTGAGAGAACAGACAAGAGTGGGGATGACAGAAGTCAAACTGCATTGGGTCAAAGAGCTTCAAAAAACTAGGCAGGGGCTGGCCCGGTGGTATAGTGGTTAAGTTCATGTAATCCACTTCGGCAGCCCAGGGTTTGTGGATTCAGATCCTGGGCATAGACCTATACACCACTCATCAAGCCATGCTGTGGTAGCATCCCACATACAAAACAGAGGAAGACGGGCACAGATGTTAGCTCAGGGCCAATCTTCCTCACCAAAAAAAAGAAAACTAGGCAGAGAAGGGATGAGAAAAAGATGGAAGTACAGTCAAGAAAAATTTTTATTAAGAATAAAATAGTTTAGGGCCGGCCCCGTGGCTTAGCGGTTAAGTGCACACGCTCCGCTGCTGGCGGCCCGGGTTCGGATCCTGGGCACGCACCGACGCACCGCTTCTCCGGCCATGCTGAGGCCACGTCCCACATACAGCAACTAGAAGGATGTGCAGCTATGACACACAACTATCTACTGGGGCTTGGGGGGGGGGGAGTAAATAAATAAAATTATAAAAAAAAAAGAAAATAGTTTATAGGCTATAGGACAGGTTGACAATATAGGAGAGGAGATAACTAATTAAAAGGTCACTGAAGGGACAGAATCAAAAGCATAAAAGCTTGCCTTCATCAAGGAAGAGCATAACCTTTTACTGACTAAAGGAGTGGGCTTAGTGACGAGTACAGGTGTAGATTATACTAAAGATGGAAAGCAGGGACTTGAAACAGGAATTTGAAGCTGGCACTCACAGGGCCACAATTCCCAAGACTATAACTTCCATAAGGACAGGAGCTAGTCAGTCTTTCTTCTGGTCTATTCTAAACATAGGCAAGGAAGATGAAAATGGAAAAGGGAGAGAGAGGACAAGGGGGCTTAACAGGGGGAAAGTCTAAAACAGTCCCTGAAAAGAATGTAGGCCACTGACTACTGGCAGGTAAAACAAGAGATAAGGGGCCAGCTAAGGTTGGAGACCATGGTTTGGTACTGGCACCAGTTGATATGGTTGTAGGACTTTTTCCAACAGGACTCAGTGGCTTGGGGAAAAAAGGCATAAATTTTTGAACTGATTCAGGGTTGGGACTTTTCCAGGTGAGGTGAAGGACAAAAAAGCAAAGATGCTCAAGATATTGATCAGAGTAGTCTGACAGTCAACCACAGATAGCAGGAGTTTCAAATCTGGTTTGTCATCACAACTAGCTGGGAAACTTAAAAACTGGATTCCAGGGCCTCATTTCAGACCAACTGAATCACTATCCCTGGGAGTGCACTGACTGGTATTTGCTGTACTCCACGTGAGCAGGGAAGGAAGGGAAGCTGGGGGGAGTCGGACAGACTGGGGAAAAACTGGTGATGAACTTGAAATATCGCGCTGATCACGAGGAACACGGGAGCCAGGAAGTAAGAGAGGGATCCATTACTGGCAGAGAGATCTTATGTAGAACAATTCTGACTGACGGTGAGGCGTGGCTGTGGGTACGGGCAGCCGATGCAGAGTAAAGGTGATAATGGAACCTGTGAAGCTAGGGGTCTTGGATAAGTTGATCACGTCTTTTTTGATGCATGTAGAGGAATAACCAGGAGGTCGATTAGATGAGCTAGTAGGGAGGGAGGTATAAACTGCTAAGGAGAAAGGGCTTAAAAATTGATACACAAGCAGACATCGTTTGGAAACAACATAGCGGAACTGGGGAAATGTCAGTATTGCCTTCCAGCCCTGGATAAATTGGAAATGGGAGAATAAGAAGCCTCCAATCAAGTGGAGCTGGCTTCATGTTCTTTTTTCTCTTGGGTTTTTTTTTGTGTGTGAGGAAGATCAGCCCTGAGCTAACATCTATGCTACTCCTCCTCTTTTTGCTGAGGAAGACCAGCTCCGCGCCAACATCTATTGCCAATCCTCCTCCTTTTTTCCCCCAAAGCCCCAGTAGATATCTGCACGTCATAGTTGCACATCCTTCCAGTTGCCGCATGTGGGACGCGGCCTCAGCATGGCCGGAGAAGCGGTGCATCGGTGCGCACCTGGGATCCGAACCCGGGCCGCCAGCAGTGGAGCGTGCGCACCCAACCGCCAAGCCACGGGGCCAGCCCTTTCTCTTGTTTTTTTAAGAAGATGCTATCATTCTGTTTCCTCTAAATAATGGTTGTACAATTTAGTCCAAGTACAAAGCTTTATAAGACACTTAATAGCATACAGGCATACCTCATTTTATTGCGCTCTTCTATATTGTGCTTCGCAGACACTGCGTTTTTCACAAATTGAAGATGTGTGGCAACCCTGCATCAAGCAAGTCTATTGGTGCCATTCTTTCAACAGCAATTGCTCACTTCATGTCTCTGTGTCACATTTTAGTAATTCTTGCAATATTGCAAACTTTTTCATTATTATTAGTTATGGTGATCTGTTATAAGGGATCTTTGATGTTACTATTCTAATTGTTTTGAGATGCAACAAACCACACCCATATGAGACGGCAAACTCAACAAATGAATGTGTGTGTGCTGACTGCTCCACCGACTAGCCTCTCTCCTTCTCACAAATCTCTCTCTTCCTTGGGCCTCCCTATTCCCTGAGACAAAACAATACTGAAATTTGGCCAATTAATAACCCTACAATGGCCTCTAAGTGTTCCAAGTGAAAGAAAGACTTCCATGTCTCTCACTTTAAATAAAAAGCTAGAAATGGTTAAAGCTTAGTGAGGAAGGCATGCTGAAAGCCGAGATAGGCCAAAAGGTAGGCCTCTTGTGCCAAACAGCCAACAGTTGGCTAAGTTGTGAATGTAAAGGAAAAGTTCTTGAAGGAAATTAAAAGTGCTACTCCAGTGAACACACGAATGATGAGAAAGTGAAACAGCCTTATTACCGATATGGGGAAGTTTTAGTGGTCTGGATAGAAGAGCAAACCAGTCACAACAATGCCTTAAGCCAGAGCCTAATCCAGAGCAAGGCCCTGACTCTCTTCAATTCTATGAAGGCTCAGAGAGGTGAGGAAGCTGCAGAAGAAAAGTTTGAAGCTAGCAGAGGTCGGTTCATGAGGTTTAAGGAAAGAAGTCATCTCCAGGTGCTGGCCCGGTGGTGCAGCAGTTAAGTGCGAGCTCTGCTTCAGTGGCCTGGGGTTTGCAGGTTCGGATCCCGGGCATGCACCGACGCACCACCTGTCAAGCCATGCTGTGGCGGCATCCCATATAAAGTGGAGGAAGATGGGCACGGATGTTAGCCCAGGGCCAGTCTTCCTCAGCAAAAAATGAGGAGGACTGGCATCAGATGTTAGCTTAGAGCTGATCTTCCTTGCAAAAAAAAGAAAGTCATCTCCATAACATAAAAGTGCAAGGTGAAGCAGTAAGTGCTGATGTAGAAGCTGCACCAAGTTATCCAAAAGATCCAGCTAAGATCATTAGTGAAGGTGTCTACACTAAACAACAAGATGCAACAGCCTTATATTGGAAGAAGATGTCATCCAGGACTTTCATAGCTAGAGAGAGGTCAGTGCCTGGCTTCAAAGGAGAGGATGACTCTCTTGTTAAGGGTTAATGCAGCTGGTGACTTTAAGGTGAAGCTAATACTCATTCACCATTCCAAAAACCCTAGGTTCCTTAAGAATTAGGCTAAAACTACTCTTCCTGTGCTCTACAAATGGAACAACAAAGGCTGGATGACAGCACATCTATCTACAATATGGTTTACTGAATATTTTAAGCCCACTGTTGAGACCTACTGCTCAGAAAAAAAGATTCCTTTCAAAATAGTACTTGCTCATTGACAATGCACTAGGTCACCCAAGAGCTCTGATGGAGATGTACGACGAGATTAATGTTGTTTTCATGCCTGCTAACACAACATCCATTCTGCAGACCATGGATCAAGGAGTAATTTTGACTTTCAAGTCTTATCATTTAAGAAATACATTTTGTAAGGCTACAGCTGCCATAGATAGTGATTCCTCTGATGGATCTGGGCAAAGTCAATTGAAAACCCTCTGGAAAGGATTCACCATTCTAGATGCCATTAAGAAAATTTGTGATTCATGGGAATAAGTCAAAATATCAACATTAACAGGAGTTTGGAAGAAGTTGATTCCAACCCTCATGGATGACTTTGACAGGTGCAAGACTTCGGAGGAGGAAGTAATTGCTGATGTGGTGGAAATAGCACGAGAACTAGAATTAGAAGTAGAGCCTTAGGATGTGACTGAATTGCTGCAATCTCATGATAAAACTTTAATGGATGAGAAGCCGCTTCTTATGGATGAGCAGAGAAAGTGGTTTCTTGAGATGGAATCTACTCCTGGTGAAGATGCTCTGAAGATTATTGAAATGACAACAAAAGATTTAGAATGTTACCTAAACTTAGTCGACAAAATACCAGCCGAATTTAAGAGGACTGACTCCAAATTTTGAGTAGTTCTACTGTGGGTAAAATGCTATCAAACAGCATCACATGCTACAGAGAAATCATTTGTGAAAGGAAGAGTCAATCAATGTGGCAAATTTCACTGCTGACTTATTTTAAGAAACTGCCACAGCCCCCCAAAACCTTCAGTAACCACCACTGCGATCAGTCAGCAGCCATCAACATCGAGGCAAGACCGTCCACCAGCAAAAAGATTATGACTCACTGAAGGCTCAGATGATAGTCAGCATTTTTTAGCAATGAAGTACTTTTAAATTAAGGTATGTACATTATTTTTTTAGACATGATGCTATTGCACTGTTAACAGACTACAATATAGTGTAAACATAACTTATATGCACTGGGAAACCAAAAAATTCACATGACTTGCTTTATTGCGATATTCGCTTTACTGCGGTGGTCTGGAGCAGAACCTGCAATATCTCCAAGGTGTGCCTGTATACTTTTATTAACAGGAGTGAAAGAGCAAAGAGAAAAATATCTATGGTGATATTTTTAGCAAATATTAGGCAAAAATGGCCATAAAATTTATAATGTTTTGGCTTATAAATCAAATTTAAATAAATAATTCATCTATTCAGTAACTATAAAGCATCTGTTATGTGCCAGGCACCATCCTAGGTATCAGCTATGACAAAACCAAGTCCCTACTCTCATGGGGAAATAACCAATAAATAAGTAAATATATTGTATGTCAGATGTAAAGAGGTGCTGTGGAGAAAAATTTTAAAGGAGAAATGAGCATAAGAGTATTGGAGGGAAAACGAAGAGAGACATTGCTATTTTATAAGATGGTCAGGAAAGGATGATCACTAAGAAGGTGACATTTAAGGAGAGACCTGAGGGAAATTAAAGAATATTCCTGGAAGACAAAAGTTCAAAGGCCCTTCAGTAGTGAATGTTCTCAGCATGTTCAAAGAACAGCAGGGGTATTGGTGTAGCATAAGTTAGCAACGGGGAAAATCAGATAGCTAGCTAGAACTAAGTCATATATAGCCTTGTAAGCCATGGTAAGGACTTTGACATTGTGTGAGATGAGAAACCACTTAAAGGTTTGGAGCAGAGAGATCACATGATCTAACATTTTAATATAAAATAAATGAGATGAGGGGCCGACCCAGTGGTGCAAGTGGTTAAGTGCGTGCACACCGCTTCGGCAGCCCAAGGTTTGCAGGTTCGGATCCCGGGCACGCACTGACACACCGTTTGTCAAGCCATGTTGTGGCAGCTTCCCATATAAAGTGGAGGAAGATGGGCATGGATGTTAGCTCAGGGCCAATCTTCCTCAGCAAAAAGAAAAAAAAAAAAAGAGGAGGATTGGCATCGGATGTTAGCTCAGGGTGATCTTCCTCACAAAAAATAAAAATAAAAAAAATAAAATAAAGTAGATGTAAAAACTCCTATATCAAAATACGATGTTTTAAGAAGTAAACACTTATTGATAACCAAATTCTGGCAGTAACTAGGCACACAAAATCTTTTTTGTGTTGGTCCAAATCTTAACAGTGGTTTAATATTAGGGAAATTATACCACTGAAGAAAGGCATCAAGTAACTTACCGCAATTTGTCTTTTATCTGTTTCTCCTCTTTTATGATGAAGATCTAAGTGCATCAGTTAAGAATAATAAATCTGATACTATTAAATACCATGACAGAATCTCAACTCTGTCTCAGTTTTGATCTAGAAAATACACAATACTAAATACTTCCTTCATTTACAGAAATGAGCTGTTCTAACATTATCCACGTTGATGAAAGGATACAAGTCAAGTATTCCAGAATGGTCACATCCCATATGTAGTCATAGTAGGAGTCCATAGCATCATGACTGAAAAATTGAATTCTGTTACTTTCTTTTTCCTGAGCAGAAAAATTTCAACTTAATTTTAAAAATCACTCATACCTGTTTTGTTCTTGCAGTGATTTAAAAGCTGTTTTGTAGTCAATTTCTCTGAGGAACTGACATAAAATTGCCACCTACATAAACAAAGAAAGATTTGAAAATGATTTCATGTAAGTAGTGTCAATGACAACTCTCCTGGTTTTGAAGGTGTAATTTTTAATGGTTCCTATGTCAAGAATATATAATTTAAGAGGCTTTGCAGATCACACTGAGTGGATTAGCTCATATTTATGGATTCTATTCAATTTTAGTTACAAAAACCTTTACACAAGTGTCTGTCTGCCCAATATTTTCTTCATCAGTGACCTAAATCACAAATTTTTAGAGCTCTGTTTATTTGAATGAGAAGCTGGCAAAAAGCCAGTTCAGAAAACTGAAGGGAATGGAAAACTACCAAACATGTGTCAAGGACATACAGAACATGCAATTCAACCTTTCATAGCTGGCAAGTACAGAAGCTCATTTTGGCAAAATTTAGGCTAACAGTCTGCTTAACATAGAAGATCCATTTCAATCAGGTATGTAGATCATAATACTGATCTCTTTAAAAAATATTTTTAAATTTTTTTAAGCTGATATAATTCACCTATCATAAAATTCACCCTTTTAGAGTGCACAATTCAGGGGTCTTTAGTATATTCACAAAGTTGTACAACCATCTCCACTACCTAATTCTGAAACATTTTCATTCCCCATCCTCCCTCAAAAAACTCTATAACTGTTAGCAGTTACTCTCTATTCCTCCTCCCCCCAGTCTCGGGCAACCACTAATCTATATTCCAACTCTAGACTCGATAGATTCGCCTGTTCTGGACATTTCATATGAATGGAATCATACAATACAAAGCCTTTTATATCTGGCTTTTTTCACTCAACATAATACTTCCAAGATTCATCTTCTAGCATGTAGCAATACTTCATTCCATTTTTATGGCTGAATACTATGCTGTTGTAGGGATATACCAAATTTTGTTTATCCATTCATCAGCTGATGAACATTTGGGTTGTTTCCATTTTTTGGCTATTACAAATAATGACGTATGAACATTCATGTACAAATTTTTCTATAGACATATGTTGTCAATTTTCTTGGTTATATACCTAGGAGTGGAAATGCTGAGTCATATGGTAATTCCGTGTTTCAATTTTTGAGGAACTGCCAAACTGTTTTCCAAACAGGCTGTCCCATTTTATATTCCTACCAGCAACATATGTGGGTTCCAATTTCTCCACATCTTCACCAACACTTTTTACTGTCTGTCTTTCAATTACAGCCATCCAAGTGAGTGTGAAGTGGTACTTCACTGTGGTGGTGATTTGCGTTTCCTAACGACTAATGTACATGTCTACTCAAATATAAGAAAACGTACACGAAATGCTTCTTTTCCATTTAGAAGGTTCAAAGACCAATGTTTTCTAATTCATATTTTCATTTTAGTTAAAATTCTATAAACTACTAAGAAAAATCTAAAGAATATGCCAAATTCTTAAACCATACATTTAAGCAACGATGATATGGAAAATAAAAGCTACTTCCCGGTCCAATGCTTCATCTTTATTACAAATTCTATATACATGAAAATAAACTAACATCGTAATATTATAAACTAACCTGTGTGTGGCAATTCAGCAAAGAACAGCACTTTATCATTCGTTTTATTACCTACAAAAACAGAATTCTGATTATTTTCAAAAACTAGTTACCATCAATGGTAACAACTGCAGCACTCTGAGGTGGGACGTCAATAGTGGGGGAGGGTGTGCATGTGTGGGGACAGGATGTATACGAGAACTCTGCATTTTTCACTCCACTTTGCTGTGAATCTAACACTGCTCTAAAAAATAGGATTTCTTTTAAAAAAAAAAAACTAGTTACTGAAAGCTTTAAAATCTTATTTCAAAAGTCATTTATTATATAAAGTATAGAAAAAAGGCCATTTATTTATGATATTGGTGGCCTAAACCAGAGGAAAGAGCAATGCATATCAAAAGAAAAAGAACAAAATTCGAGACTTAGCAGGTAGACTCAGTATGCTTTGAAGGCTGACTGGATGTTGGTGGGAGGGCCAGTAAAGAAAAGAGGATGACACTCAGGATTTGGGCTTGGTCAACTCAAATGGTTAAGCAAAGGAGTTTGGTATTTTGGTTGGGTTTTTGTGGGAGTGTGTATGTTGGGGAAGGTCATCAGGAGGAGAGACTAGTAAAGTAAGACGCTGAACTCAGTTGTGGACAGGTTGAGCTTGAGGTGCTTTAGGGAAATCAAACAGCAGTGATCTACAGGCACTGGCAATAAGGAGAGGAATCTGGTCTGGAGCAAGCGATTGGGAGTTACCACCACATACATGGAAATGAATAAATTCACCCAAAAAGGGGCCCAGGAAGAACATTTAAAGGTAGACAAGAAGAAAGCAAGCCCACAAAGACAACTTACCTGGTCTGTATAAACATCAGGGGGCACAGTCTTATTAAAGAAATCAGAACAGACAGCTCCCGCCTGGAGGTAATAGTGAAGAGCTGCGGAATACTGATTTGTCGCTAAAGCAGAAAGCAGAGAGCAAGAATTACCTATCATTAGACATAACAGTTGGCAAAAGACGGAGGCTCTTCTGTGAAGAGTCAGGAATTACTTCATGAGTTCACAAAAGCAGATTAAAACCAGAGACCTAGGGATAACACAACCAGAACAACACTGAGGTAGTTTAGAATCAGTAAATCTATTCTGAATATAGATATTAGGATCTTGATGATAAATTCTTTTGGGGGCTAGGGTGAAAATGCGCATTAGAATTGGCAACTGCTTGCTTCAAAAATAATCCAGGAGAGAGCAGGATGATGTAGGTGAGGGTACAGATGAAATGAGACCAGCTATGAGTCTATTACTTTTAAAGCCGGGTGTCAGATATACGGGGTTCATTATTTTCACTTCTAAAAGTGCTACAAAAACAAAACACAAAGGAGCCATATATCTCACTTACCAAAATAAATATCTGCCTGGATAACTAGCCAGGAATGGTTGTTTGGATTTATACCGAGGGCATACCGAACCAGCTCTTTCACTGTGATCGCCACAGCTTCAAAGTCCACTGACTGGAGGCTAAAGGAAAGACAACGAACGTTAACCTCTATTTTAACAGTCAACTTCAAATTCCATATACACATTTATTAAAAACAAAAACAAGAAGACTTAGCCAAAATTTAGGTGACCACACATATAATGCTAAATATTACTAGAATATATAAAAACTATCAAAACAACAAAGTCTGGAAAAACACAATGAAGTCTGAGAAAGTATGATAAGCTAACTTTCTATAAGGGGTTGAAAACAATTTCATTTTTGTTTCCTTTTTTCTCCAAAATGCCAAAGAAGGTACACTAGACCATTCTCAAATAAAAGTATCTTTAAATATTTTACAATACAGAGCATATAAAAGTGGTAGAATAAAACCCGATCTCTCTGCTTTTATGCACAATTATGGGCCAATAAAGTTAAAAGATTCATAAAATTCCCCAAACAATTTTTAAGTTCTGTTATCTAGAAGAAGCCACAAAAATCAAGGGCTCAAACACTAATACTGCTGTGTGGCCTTAAATCCACCTTGTGGCTTCCTATAAGAGTAACCGACTCCCCTGGATCAGATGCCTCACTGGCGCTCACAGGGTTAGGGGCTAGCTGTGGCAGAAGTACCACTTCAGTGCATTCAGCAGCAGTAAAGAAGCAAACAAAGGGCAGGAAATGGGGCCGGCTGCTCTGAGGCTGGTTAAACTTGGAAGTCTTGAGATATAGAATTAGAAGACGGAACTGTAAGGATAAAAGCCAGGCCAGCACCCAAAACACACAGCCGACAGCTCCTACCTCCAGGAAGCAGTAAGGCACAGGGGGAGAGAACAAAGGCTCTGGATTCAGACACACATGAGACTCATGTCCCCGCTCTCCCCTTTACAAGGTCAAGTTTTGACAAAGCACTTCTGTTGCCCTGAGGGGTTAGACTGTACCATAACTTACCACTGTTCCCAGTACAGCGAGAAAGGAATTGTGGTATTATTAGCAAATACCCAATTCTTTATTTACAACTAAATGAGTTACACTGGTTTATGATTATATTTTACAGAAATTTACAAAATGTTAAGTCTAAAAATTCTATCTACATATCAAACAATCGATTTTAAAATGATAATACTTAATCCATGCCATTCTCACACTGTTCTTGCGGTCAATAAAGACTCTTAAGAGCTCAACAGAAATACTTTATGTGGTCCAACATTTGGTCACATTTTATTTTCTCTGGGTCAATTTACATTAAAGTAATTTTATCAAGAAGACAATAGTTAAGCCTACTATGTGCTTATTCTAAACACCTAGCTTAAAAAATGTATTAACTTATTTAATCCTCACAATGTGGAGGTACGTACTATTCTTATACCCATTTTACAGATGAGGAAACAGGCACAGAAAGCAACCTTCCCAAGGTCATACACTGATAAGTAGAGAGGCTGAGACTCAAACCTGACGAGTCTGGCTCAGGGCCCCTATGGTAAACCATTCTTTTGCCTCATTTATAAACACACACTTAACATCAATCATAAGTTTACAGTAAATTTAGGCCAAAGAAGTAACACCGAAGAGGTGTTAACAACCGTCAATTAAAAAGGCAAAATGATCTCTACCTGATTCTTGGATGGCTATGTAATATACCAAATTTTACATAACAATCTGCAGTTAGAATGCCGTAGAGCATGCACATTTGCTTCATGAAGCATGGTGCTCCTTTGGGAAACAAGCCTCAGTAAGTAGAGGGAAGGGTCACTCACCCACTTCTGACCCTCCAAATGCCTATATGAGACACAGAACTCCTTCCAATCTCTTAAGATTAAGATGGAAGCAAATTACCCTCATCCTACTGCCTGCTTACCTGCCTAATAAAATCTTTTCTTCTTCAAAGATGCCACTAAGAACAATAAAATAAGGCCAAGACATGCCCTTCAGGCACAAAGAAAGAAGATGACTTCGGGGGAGGGGAGGGAAGGAAAAGTAACTTTTGTGAGGAAACACGTGGACTCTCCTGAATGTGAAGTTGCTATGTGTGGGAAGAGAAAAATATGAATGGTTTCTTCTTCTAGAAAAAAGAACATTTTCTTCTCCCCTAAACAAATTGTCCCATCATCTACTGTGATTCTCAGTTGATGAAAGTAAGAGCGAAAATTTCTTAAAGCAATTAAAGAACTTCTTAAGGCAACTAAAAGGGGTTGGGAGCCTCTGACAGTCACAGTGGTAGAAGAGACCTACAAAGAATTATAAAAAAACACAAGATTTTCAAATAGATACTTGTAAAAGAGAACATGCTGGAAACGTGATAGAAAGTCATGCTTTCATTAGCCTCGATTTTCTAATTCTACCCACTGACAAGTAATCAGGACTACGCAGAGATCTTCTGTTCTACCTAAGGCTGGTATACCTTAGCTCTTAGAGTTATGCTTTAATCTTAATTTTTAGGAAGATAATTACTGTTATAGAGAAACATAAAGTTGGCTGTAGAATCCTAACAAATTGTAGCCTTTTAAGCAAATTATTCCAAGTTATCTATATCAGTCAGGATGGTTTCCAAATACATTAATAACTTACTAAAATGTAAGTTATAATACTTCTTACTTGGGGATGGAGGATGGCCAAATAGAAATGTGTTCAGCTGTAATATCATTCACAATGTCTTCCTTTGAAAAAAAAAAAAAAACAACTGATTTAAAAGGAAATTTTTCTCAAAGATTTTTTAAAAATGGAATTATGAAATACTGACCCGAACATTGTGAAGTTTCACAAAGAGTGATAAAATAATAGTCAAAACCAATGGTTCCTATGAGAAAGAAAACACAGAATCTTTAAATATTATACATATTTTAATACTTCTCCCATCAAGCTCAGGGATACCAAATATTTTCTTTCAAAAGATTCTTACCCTTTTGAAATTTACCATCTACTTTAGTTTAGAGCACACTAAAGAGCAACTTCATTTTTAATCTCATGAAAGAAATCATAGCACATAATTTACACAAAAATTACCATATTTAGGTGTCTGGTTTATGGTGCTCAAGTCCTCACGTGACTTTAGAAATTGAGTTAATAGATCTCTTTCCAACTAGTACTTCCAGCTACCTCTAAAAAAATTGACTTTTTATTCCTTAAAATAATATTTAAAGGTTGTAGTCTAAGTTACACCCAGTAAATAAATATGATATTAAACCTATCATAAAACAAAAAATAAAGCTAGGCCTCATATATCTAGCCCATTATGAAGACTTCTTTGCAATTTAAAAAATACCAGTTCTAGTCACTAAAACATGGTAAGGTAAATGCAAAATAAATTTCTCCAATCAGACTTATCTCATCCTCAAAAATGATCACTGAAGATAATAAGCACAATAACAGAGCATTTAAATAATCAATATTTAAGCACTCAATATTTTTTAGTCATATTCTACAAAAATCAGCAATAGTAGTTAGATCAACTTTTAATAAAACTTACCCGTAATTTTTTGATGAAAGAAAGCAGTTCACTCCTACAAAAAAATTTTTTTGTATATACATTTAATATCAGAAATTAAAAATAAAATCAAGAAAGTATACTAGAGTTGAAGGTTTATTCCTAACTTTCCAGTTCTGCACATATAAAAGAGTACAATATTCTACTGTCATACTAACCTAATAAAATTTCTCCCGTTTTAATCATATGTAACATCTTCAGTACTACTCTACCACAGACACTGTTGATTTTGAATTCAGACTGATTATATTAAATGATTAACCGAGAGTCTCTTAAAATAACATATAAACAGAAGGTATTTCCAAAAGTGGCCATGTCAGACAAGTACATCAGAGATCAGCACCACAGATTTCTTCCATTGTCCATCTTAATGATATACAAGGATAATGGTAGACGTTCTTGAAATAGTACAAATAGTATAAAAACAAATAACTCAAAAAACAAATGGATAGAAACATACCGATACATTATACCTAATGTAGATTCCCTCTGCTTGATTAAACTAACTCTGCCATCATTTCCTCGTTTGTGCTGACTGGACACACTACAGATCTGAACAACAACTTCCCAGAGGTCTTTAGCCGTCCGTCTACTTTCTTTAGGGCCTGGAAGTTCTTTGCATGTAGCGGCTAAAAGCTGTCCAAGCTATAACATGAAAAACAAACAGAAAATACACAAAAGATAATCTGTAATGTCATACATATTAGTTCTATTATTAAGGCACACTTACATAAAGATGGATAATTGCCCAAACATACCAAGCATAATTATTTCATGCTGTGCCTTCTATCCGACCACTGAAGCATTTAGAGCTCATTGTCTACTGACAGATCTGAATCTGACTGGGAAGAGGATCCTCTGGTTTTACTATATTCTAAACCTCATTGTCTCTAAACAATTCTAGTCTAATGAGAACAAAAATAAATACAGTCTAATGAAAACAAAATTGAAATAATGCAAAGAGGTATGTGATTTATTAAGTAAAAAAAAAAAAGTTGCTAAATATACATAGTATGATTTCACATTAAAAAAAAAGTGTGTAAGAGAACATATATACCACAATGTTAACTGTGGTAAAAGCCCAGAGATGAGATTAGATAGTGCTCAAATTTCACACACATCTACTTTAATCATTAAAAAAAATTTTAATGAAAAATGAGGGAAAAATATGGAAACCGAAGTTGGTAGAATAAGGGAACAAGATTTAGAGCAACTTTTCTTTAAGAAAAATGGTAGCAACTGGGGATAGAGCAAATGCTGATGTGAGGGGGTAGAATTAAGGAAGGACAGATTCCTGAAAGTGAGTGATCTGACTAAAGGCAGCCCTAAGGACCGAAGACGTAGGAAGGACCCAGAAATAGGGTGGAAGGCCTGAAAGCAAAAGGCAGAGAGAAGACAGTTCCAAAATGCAGAGAAAAAAACAGCCTTATACCAAATTCAGCACTTCTCTCCCTTTATAATTTCAAAGTAAGAGAAGTGCCCTCTATCCTTTGTTCTTAATAAATCTTACAGATCATTGCTCTTTTAGAGGGTGACACGGCAAGAATAATTTCAAGCTCATCAGGAAAACGCAGTTTCCTACCTGGACCTAGAAAATGTTCTTAATGATGTCCTATTGCTTAAGGCGGCTTCTTTAAGAAGCAGGCAGGATCATGACAAAGATGAAAATTGGTGCTTTTCCCCCAAATTTTTTTGCAATAAAAAATTTTAAACATAGAATGGTGCCAGCCCAGTGGTGTAGTGGTTAAGTTTGCATGCTCCACTTTGGCGGCCCAGGGTTCACAGGTTCGCAGACCTAATACACCACTTATCAAGCCATGCTGTGGCAGGCGACTCAAATATATGGCAGAGGAAGATGGGCACAGATGTTAGCCCAGGGCCACTCTTCCTCAGCAAAAAAAAAAAAAAAAAAAAAAACTTCAAACATAGAAAAATTGAAAGAATAGTTCAATAAATACTTGTATTCTTGACTTACTGTGAATATTCTGCCATATTTACTTTACATATCTATCTACATATATTGTTTGTTAAACTATATTAAAATTGCAGACATGACTTTTCACCCCTAAATACTTCAATATGCATCTTCTGAGGACAAGGACAATCTCCTACATAACTACACTTCCATGACCACACCTAAGAAAATTTACAAGAACAGTGGTGCTTCCTAAAGCTAGTGAAAATGATGTAAAAACCCTAGCTATGCTACGTGAATGGAAATCAAGGATCCATGGTCTAGTGGAACATTTCATCCTGCGTGCCTACTGAACATACTCTTCTCTGACAACTAGGATTGCAATATATGCAGCTATTTACTGCGGTACAATGCAAGGCTACTGCAGCTCCTTGCCTCACATTAACTGTCTGTTGTCAAGGACCACACGCTTAGTTGAAAATCACTACATTAGGGCCGGCCCCGTGGCTTAGCGGTTAAGTGCACGCACTCCGCTGCTGGCGGCCCGGGTTGGGATCCCGGGCGCACACCGACGCACCGCTTCTCCAGCCATGCTGATGCCGCGTCCCACATACAGCAACTAGAAGGATGTGCAGCTATGACATACAACAATCTACTGGGGCTTTGGAGGGAAAAAATAAATAAATAAAATTAAAAAAAAAAATCACTACATTAAGTAAATTTACTTAAAAGTAAGAATTTTCAGAAGTCTTAGGCCCCAAGTCAATTGAATTCCACAAACATTTCTTGAGCATCTACTATGTGCTAGGTATCAAGTAAAGCACTGAGAATATAAACATTAACTGCCCTCAAGAAGCTCACTGTTTTACAAGACAGACAGGTGAACAAATAATTTATTATACAGTATAAGTGCAATAAAAGAAATATGTCCTCAGTACAACAGTACAAAGGCAACAAGAGGAGCAAGTGATTTACTCATTTGCAGAGAAAGGAAATAGAAAGTAGAAAGCAGGAAGGGCATCCCAGCCAAGTGAACAAACAGAGTAACGTGCAGGAGTGCAGAAGCGTGAGAAAGCATTGCCGTAGAGACCTGTGAGTACTCTGTACCAGCAGCTCAGAGCTGGTATGACAAGGAGCATGGGAGAGGAAACTGGGGAAGGAGACGCTCCCGTACCTTAATAGGCCTTGTAGACCACATTAAACACTCTGGTCTTTATCCTACACTATTACTACTATTACCACCAACCCCCCGCCTCCTCCTAGCTAGTCTTGTATAATCCAAGAGCCCATAAATCTCGTGCACTTTCCAATATACTCCAGTCTCCCATCCTGATCTAAGGGGAAGACCAGACAGTTTTACATTATTTCAAAAGGTCATATTTTAGCTACATGCTTAAGATTTTTTTCCTTTCTTTTTTCTAATTATATAATTAATAGATACTCAAATAAGAAAATATCTAACAGAATAGAAAATAAAATTGATTAAAATCACCTCATATTCCACTACCCAGAGATAATGATTGTTAATATCCTTCTAGACTTTTCCCAATGCATATGCAGACATATTCCACACCAAATATGAAGTTTGAAAACTACTCCAAATTGTATTATTTTCAAAATACAATCCCTTATTCTAGACTTCTGATTCTTTTTTCATTGACATTAACAAAGGAGCAAGGGGCCAACTAGGGACAGGGGCATACAAAACCCTAACACAGATGAGACGATGTGATGCCTCAGTGACTCTTCAAACAGGTCACCACACGTCCTTCCTCCTTTTGGGCCAATGGGAAGACTGCAGGAAGCAGTGAGATCCCCTAGCCCAAGGTCAGGCACCCACAACACAATAGCCTGTGCCCTTCCACATCGCAGGCCCTCAAACATGCCCCATCTCTGCGGGTGCACAGCTCCACAGAATTCACTGCTAAGAGAATCAAAGGGAGAAGCTACTGTACTGTCTTAACACTGAGCAACAAGCTACGATCCTAAGCGGAAATGATTATCTTGGAACAAAATGGTTCTCTCATGTGCGAGTTTAGTGAAGACTAAGAAGAGACTGTTGGGCATAATCACACAAGTACTCTAGATATTAGGAACTCACCTCTCAGAAAGTTCACTAAAAACATAAAAAAAATAGGGGCCAGCCCCGTGGCTTCGGGGTTGAGTGCGCGCGCTCCGCTACTGGCGGCCTGGGGTTCGGATCCCAGGCACGCACCGATGCACCGCTTGTCCGGCCATGCTGAGGCCAAGTCCCACATACCGCAACTAGAAGGATGTGCAGCTATGACATACAACTATCTACTGGGGCTCTGGGGGAAAAAAAAGGAGGAGGATTGGCAACAGATGTTAGCTCAGAGCCAGTCTTCCTCAGCAAAAAGAGGAGGATTAGCATGGATGTTAGCTCAGGGCTGATCTTCCTCACAAAAAAAAAAACATACTACAAAACAATAGTAATCAAAACAGCATGGTACTGGTACAAAAACAGACACACACATCAATGGAACAGAATTGAAAGCCCAGAAATAAAACCACACAAATACCGACAGCTAATTTTCGACAAAGGAGCTAACAACATACAATGGAGAAAGGAAAGTCTCTTCAATAAATGGTGTTGGGAAAACTGCACAGCCACATGCAAAAGAATGAAAGTGGACCATCTGCTATCACCATTCACAAAAATTAACTCAAAATGGATCAAAGACCTCAAGGTGAGACATGAAACTATAAAACTCATAGAAGAAAATATAGGCAACACACTATTTGACATTGGTCATAAAGGAATCTTTTCAGATGACATGCCTACCCAGACTAGGGAAACTAAAGAAAATATAATCAAGTGGGACTTCATCAGATTAAAGAGCTTCTACAAGACAAATGAAACCAGGATCAAGATGAAAAGACAACCCACCAGCTGGGAGAGAATATTTGCAAAACACATACCTGACAAGGGGTTAATCTCCATAATATATAAAGAACTCACACAACTGAACAACAAAAAAACAAACAACCCGATCAAAAAATGGGCAGAGGAAATGAACAGACACTTCTCCAAAGAAGATATACAGATGGCCAATAGGCACATGAAAAGACGTTCAGCATCACTAATCATCAGGGAAATGCAAATTAAAACAACACTAAGATATCACTTCACGCCCGTTAGAATGGCTATAATCACCAAGACAAAAAACAACAAATGTTGGAGAGGATGTAGACGAACAGGAACCCTCATACACAGCTGGTGGGAACACAAACTGGTGCAGCCTCTATGGAAAACGGTATGGAGATTCTTCAAAGAATTAAAAATAGAAATACCCTATGATCCAGCTATCCCACTACTGGGAATCTTGCCAACGAACCTGAACTCAACAATCCAAAAAGGCTTATACACCCCTATGTTCATTGCAGCATTATTCACTATAGCCAAGAAGTGGAAGCAACCTAAGTTCCCTGACTGATGATTGGATCAAGAAGATGTTGGGGTGTGTGTGTGTGTGTGTGTGTGTGTGTGTGTGTGTGTGTACACACATACAATGGAATACTACTCAGCCATAAAAAAAGACAAAATCGTCCCATTTGCAACAACATGGATGGGCCTAGAGGGTATTATGTGAAGTGAAATAAGCCAGAAAAAGAAAGAAACACTGTATGATCTCCCTCATACGTGGAATATAAACCAACACATGGACAGAGAAAACTGTATTGTGGTTACCAGGGGCAATGGGGGTGGGGGGTGGGCACAAGGGGTGAAGGGAGACATTATATGGTGATGGGCAAACAAAAATGTACAACCCAAAATTTCACAATGTTATAAACTATTAAAACAGCAAAAAGAAAAAAGGACCTAGTGCCAGTTCAGATCAACAGGCATTTACTAAAATGTGGACCTGGTTCCTTGACAACTTCAAATTCCTTCTCCTTCTAGCAGTGTTCCTGGCCTTCCTCCAAATTTTTCCAGGTAACTACATATCTCAAAAGCCCAATGCTTGAGATATTTTAGTGACAATAATAGCAGTTTTTCAGAGCTTAGTGTCTGGGGAAACAGAATATCACAGTGGATAGAAGACAGCAAGAAAAACTAAACAAAACAATGGTGTATTTGAGAGTGTTAGTAAATATGGCCACCTTTGGTAGAGGGGATGTTTTTAATACTCTCTTTAAAAGAGAATTAGAGAGTGGGTTAAATGCTAAGTCACATATTTTCTCTTTTCTGTGTACTATAAAATCAGGGGGAAGAATACCAACCAGGCTAATAAATGCAAAATATGTGTTTCATCTCAAAAGATCACAATTTGTCCACTTGTTAGAGTCTGAAAGAAAGGAGAGCTATCATTCATTCAATAAACATTTAATGAATGTAAAAAAAAAAAAGAAAAAAAACAGATAAAATCCAGTGTCTGACATTCCAAAGAGAAGGATGATTCAAGTATGACAAATTTTTATGAACAATTGTAAAGAACCCAAAAAAGAGGAAAAAACAAAAGAAATCAATAAACCTTCAAATGGTTAAAATGAAATGAGCTCAGTTTTTAAAATGACATACGTGAAACAAGGAGGAAGAAACAAATAACCAGAGACAAGTGTAAAAAAGCGGTACAGGCATGCACGAGTTCCCAGATAGCCATCGACTTAAGGGACTATGTACTAAAGATGAGATGGGGGCAGATAAAGAAGAATAACAAAAGGTAATACAAACAGTAAGAACAGAATAAGGAAATCTGAAGGACCAAATGTACACAGGAAATATTAAATCACATGTTTTGTTTTTTTTTTTTAACTACAAGACCAGAAAAGGAGAAAAGGCCACTGCTTATTCAGGGTACATATAGTATTAACACATAAAAGATACAATTTTAGGAAAAACCTCCAGTCTCTCTTTATTTTCGATGTTTTCTTCACCCAGAAGCATTTTCAGTAGCACAAGACAGATATAAGTAAGAAAGGAGAATAAATAAACAACTTTCACATCAATTCACTGAATGAATTCTTTCATATCGGTATAATCACTAATAACAAATATGTACAATAATAAGAATCAGGCACATCAAAATCAGGGGAGTAAACAGGCTCTAAAGAAGGAGAAGCTGCTCACACAGACAACAGGTGGACGTGCACTCGATGGCTCCACTGGTTCACGCTCAGGTATACTGTGCATTCCAGAGCTTAAAACTAGAGTTTGATTATATCAATCAAAGCAAGAAAAGCTGACTGACCTCTCACCAACTTAGGATTACACCAAAATGTTGTCTCTGTTAACTAAACTCTTGCTTGCATTCTCACGAACCATAGGGTATTAGAAACAAATATTAGGGAGGGTAAACTAAGTGCCTGAATTATCAAAAACTATACTTTTAACTACAAACCAATAAGCATTTGTCCAATCTTACACTGTATCACAGAAATTGGACAAGTTCCCTAAGCAGTACAGATCTAAAGAAACAGGTACAATAATTCCATCCTAATAATCCTTTTACATTAAACATGAGTTACCTTTACATAGGGATTACTCTGAAGCAGAAATGCAGGAACTTGCAGTGTAAGGTATTCATTTTCTCTCCAGTTTAACATAAAAGCAACACACTCCTCAGCAATAACTTGACGAAGAGGAATATCTAAAAGACAAAGAAGAAAATAGTTGGAATTACCATCATAACATTAAAATAATATAACATTCAAATACAAATAAAATTAGAAAGAACAAAGCAAATATTTGCTCAGATTTCAGTTGAACGAATTAAACACAATAGTTACAGATGAAGAAAATATAAAAATACTAACATTTTAGGGGCCGGCCCTGTTGCTTAGCGGTTAAGTGCGCACGCTCCACTAATGGCGGCCCGGGTTCGGATCCCAGGCGCGCACCGACGCACCGCTTGTCCGGCCACGCTGAGGCTGCGTCCCACATGCACATCCTTCTAGTTGCAGTAACTATGACATACAACTATCTACTGGGGCTTTGGGGAAAAAAAGGAGGAGGATTGGCAGTAGATGTTAGCTCAGGGCCGGTCTTCCTCAGCAAAAAGAGGAAGATTGGCATGGATATTAGCTCAGGGCTGATCTTCCTCACAAAAACAACAAAAAAAAACCTAACATTTTATACTTTTCTCTAGCAAGTTTAAGGTTTCCCAACAATAGACTGCCATGGGCCCCACTACTAAGCAACAAAATTATCTACTAAGAACCCTTTAGATGCCCAACACTCAACTGTGGAAGTCTAGGAGTTGGTACCTGTCCTCTAGAAATTTATACTTCAAATGAGCAGAGAATAAACACACTAACAAAACAAGTACAAAATGGTATGGTATAAACTTTTAGCACATTTAGGGCACAGAAACAAGTAAACCATATAATAAAACTGTAACAAATCTGACAACATATCATTTTAAGTCATTTTTTCTGATTAAAATGTAATAAATACTCAAAAGAGACAAGTCATTCACTCTTTCAAAAAATATTTACTATATGAGAAACAATTTTAAATAAAAAAGTAATGAGAAAAAAATCATTCAGAATTGTTTTGAACATTATTTCACTTGAAATAATTATTAAATATACATTAATACTAAATATGTTGTGAATTTTTGGAGCTCAAAGAATATAATATTCAGGTTTTAACGTACTTCAGCAAAAAGAAAAAGAAATCCCAATGAATGTTAAATAAAAATGTTAAGACTCAAAAAGAGAGAGCTATTGGGCCAGCCCTGTGGCGTAGTGGTGAAGTTTGCGCACTCCGCTGGCGGAGGCCTGGGTTCCGATCCCGGGCGCACACCGATGCAACCGCTTGTCAAGCCATGCTGTGGCCGCGTCCCATATAAAGCAGAGGAAGATAGGCATGGATGTTAGCTCAGGGCTGATCTTCCTCACAAAAAGAAAAAAAAAGGGGAGGGGAGAGCTATTAAACTTCTTGAGGACCTATACTTTTCAGTCTTTCTAAAAGGACTGTGCTTCCGGCTATTTGTTTGTATCTCACCTTATTCCAAAAAAGGATAGATGACAAAAAGGCATAAGAATATAAAAATACATATTTACATCATCTTCTTAAAGAAGAAATGAAGACAGAAGTGAAATTAGTATCCCAAACACATGCACATCGAGTGCTACACATTTTGCCAAAGGAAGACCACACTGCATTTGACTCCAAGGCTTCCTTTATTCACCCGGCACCCTTAGTAATACGGTAATGGTTCTTAAAGACGAATCAGAATCTAGGGAGTGAAGTACTGATATAGCCTAAGAGGCAGTGATTTGGAGATTAAACTTCCCTTTAAGTACCTGCAATACAATTATTCATCAGCGTAGAGTCATATGCTGTAACAGGCAGCCAAAGTAGGCCTAACTAACACTTAATTTTGTTGAAATCCAAGGAACATTAAAAAGGACACACGTTGGCCCCGTGGCTTAGCAGTTAAGTGCACAGGCTCTGCTACTCGTGGCCCGGGTTCGGATCCCGGGCACACACCGACGCACCGCTTCTCCGGCCATGCTGAGGCCGCGTCCTACATACAGCAACTAGAACGATGTGCAACTATGACATACAACTATCTACTGGGGCTTTGGGGAAAAAAAGGAGGAGGACTGGCAATGGATAGCTCAGGGCCGGTCTTCCTCAGCAAAAAGAGGAGGATTGGCATGGATGTTAGCTCAAGGCTGATCTTCCTCACACACAAAAAAAAGGACACATCTCTATTGAGATTAAAAGGAAGCTACCTTTTAATACAAGGGTATTAAAACTTCAGGGAATCTCTTCCAAAGACGTGATCGGTTTTAGACTCTGTAGCCCTTATTTCTATCGTAACTGAAAGGTTGACTCTGTCATAAGTTAAGGTAAAGCCAGGTCAACTCACGTAAAAGACAGCTTCTCTAAAGTCTGTGTTCTATAGAGGACACGCATCTAACTTTTTCAAAATTGGCCCAATATCACCAGGGAACAACGCTGTTCCTTAAAAAAGGAGGGAGAAGATGGTGTCAGATGACACCTTTTTACACTCCCCCCCACCCAATCCTGACCCATGGAGAGACCATCCTACCAAGTCTGACTCTCACGTGGCACTGAGTGCAGAGCTGTAAGAGCATTGGAGCCAGTGTCTCTGCTGAACTCAGGTAACTTAGTCCGTAACTGAGGCTCAAAGACAAAGACAAGGAACTGTACCCGTGGGAACTGTTTCCTTGTTCCTCCTAATGATATATTACATTCCTTCCTTCTCATTTTATTTATTTTTTTAAAGTTCATTTCTTTTTATTTTCATAATATTAAAATGTGCATTTTTGTGTGTATGTGTGAGGAAGATTGGCCCTGAGCTAACATCTGTGCCCACCTTCCTCTATTTTGTATGTGGGATGCCACCACAGCATGGCTGCATGATTGGCACATAGGTCCACGCCCAGGATCTGAACCCATGAACTCTGGGCCACCAAAGCAGAGCGTGTGAACTCAACCACCACGCCACCGAGCCAGCCCCTTCCTTCTCATTTTAAACATTATTCATAGCACAACCTATGGAACAAGTAGCTGAACACTCAATAAACTAGGAATTTACACAAATTATGTGCAGAGCTATGAATCTTAGCCCAAAAATAAAGAAGAAAATGAAAAAAGTGATGTGTACTCCAAACTTCTTAAATGCCAAAAGCGTAGTACAAATAGACTATAATTATTTAAAGGCATTTCCAGCTGTTTAAAGAGTAAGAGCACAGACTTAAGTTGGACCGATACATTCAAAACAGTTCTCCTACTGTGTGACTTTGGCCAAATTCCTTAACCTCTCTGTACCTCAGTTTCTTGCTTTACAAAATGGGGATAATTAAATAAGTAGCTACGGCACAGAGCTGCTGTGAGGACTAAATGAGTCATGCACCTAAAGCTCTTAGAACAACGTCTGACATGTAGTTAGCACTCAATAAATGTCAGGATTTTTAAATTCTTTTTGCTTCTAATTTTAGAGAAACCATGTAGGCAAAACCAACCTTTCACCTTTAAAAAGAAAACACATAGAGGCGGGCCCCATGGCCTAGTGGTTAAGTTCGGCGTACTCTGCTTCGGCAGCCCGGGTTCGGTTCCCAGGCACGGACCTACACCACTCGCCGGCAGTCATGCTGTGGCAGCGACCCACATACAAAACAGAGGAAGAACGGCACAGATGCTAGCTCAGGGAGAATCTTCCTCAAGCAAAAAGAGGAAGATTGGCAAAAAAGAAAACATACACAGTGGCTTACGTCAGTCAACAGCTAGTGCCAGCATATTATCAGATCAATTCTTCTTACGATACTTAAGGGCACTGATGCGTTCAAGCTCCAAGGTATTCTATCTATAGAGTGCTAAAAAGCTGTAATTCCTGCTAGAAACTGGAATGCAGCAATTAAATTAACTGAAAAGACTCCAGAGGGCCAGCAGCCATTTCTGTTTTGGCACATTATTAGCACCTTCCTTTACACTTCAATTTTACTGTTTACAGCATTAAATGTGTAATGACTTAATTGTTCAAATATGCTATTATTAAAATGTAAAATTAAGAAACTGCTTTAACTAAGCAAGATTTATATATAACATAATTTATATAATAAGCCTTTTTTCATAATAACACATTTACATTTAGAATTGGACACACAAGGTCTGTTCCTAAAGTGACTACAAGTGAGTTCCTGACCACTTGCAATCATTTTGAGAGCTTTCTATTATGGTAATAAGGAAATATTCAACCTATACCTTCAAGGACATTTTGTTTCTTTCCATAGAGTATATTATACTTGAACAGTATATAGTTGAACAGTGTCCCCTCAAAATTCATGTCCACTTGAAACCTCAGAATGTGACTTTACTTGGAAATAGGGTCTTTGCAGATGTCCTTAGTTAAGATGAGGTCATACTGAATTAAGGCAGACCCTAAATCCACACACACACACACACACACACACACCCACCCCACCCCAGAATACCATGTAAAGAAAGAGGCAGAGAAGGAAGTGACGCAGCTACAAGCTAAAGAATGCCAAAGATTGCTAGGAGCCAACCTGAAGCTAGGAAAAGGCAAGGAAGGATTCCTCCCTAGCGCCTTCAGAGGGAGCATGGCCCTGAAGGCACCTTGATTTCAGACAGCTAGACTCCAGAACTGAGAGAGAATAAATTTCTGTTGTTTTAAATCACCTGGTTTGGGGCCGGCCCCGTGGCTTAGCAGTTAAGTGCTCACGCCCCACTGCTGGCAGCCCGGGTTCAGATCCCGGGCACGCACCCACGCACTTCAGATCCTGGGCACGCACCCACGCACCGCTTCTCTGGCCATGCTGAGGCCACGTCCCACATACAACAACTAGAAGGATGTGCAGCTATGACATACAACTATCTACTGGGGCTTTGGGGGAAAAATAAACTAAAAAAAAAAAAAATTATAAATCACCTGGTTTGTAGTACTTTGTTATGGCAATCCTAGAAAATGAATAGTTTCCCACATTTTTCCCAATGTTCTCAAGTGAACTGCACATCTGAACGGTTTTAGGAGAGAACTTTTTTTTCTTCTTTGGTGAGGAAGATTGGACCTGGGCTGTGCCCATCTTCTTCTACTTTATACGTGGGTTGGCTGCCACAGCATGGCTTGATAAGCAGTGCGCAGGTCCGCGCCTGGGATCTGAACCTGTGAACCCTGGGCTGCCAAAGTGAAGTGTGTGAACTTAACCACTACGCCACTGGGCTGGCCCCTGAAATAACTTTTTTACAGATGATAAAATGTCAAGTAAATGTTCTTTTAGATTTTCCCCCAGAATTATTTGAGTACTCTATTTCTGAAATCTGGCTTTGTGAAACAGTCTTACCGGGAAGCCTCATTTCCAGATATCCCCGCACCCTACTAATAAGATCAGAAGGAGGTCTCTCTCCTGACTGCCCTGTTCCAGCTTCATGTGTATGAATATCCAAAAGCAGCATCTCATTCAGCATGACCTGACGAAGTTTTGGTGAGAACTCGGTTACCAATTCCAAACACGCAGCAAACAGCTGTTTAGCATGAGGAAAGTCCTATAAAAAGAAACAACAGAACAGCCTGGATCACCTTTCCTCTGGAGTCAAAAAATATGTCTTTATGAGTACAGAGCAAACAGGAGGATTAATTTAAATGGTTAACACTGGTCATCTCGGGAAGTGAGGCTAGATTATCTTTTTCTTTATCATCTCTGTATTGTTGATTCCAATAAATACTTAATTTTTTGGTAATTTTTAAAAAACATCCAGTAAACAATCAATCAATATAAAATACATGCTATATTACTAAACGAGTTTTACATAAATTATAAAATAACAAGTTGTTACATAAATTACACATATTACATAACATATTATACATATATTAAGTGTAAAATTCTGACAAGCACCCTTCTCCACCTAACATATTCAGAATTAGACCTTACACTCTTCAACAAGGTTCCACATTCTAAAATCTTTGCACACAACCCTATTCGTCCACATGACTGGCTAATAAATCAGCTACAGTCAAAGCCCCTTCCTCACATCTCCTCCTAATTTTTCCCGAGTAGTCTTCACTCAATCTCTCTCTCTCCTCGTCTCCTTCACTCCTGCAGTCCAGCTTCTACCCACCATCTTGATGAAGAAATGTCTTCCACTCAAAAAGACCTTCTAATTACCCAATCTACTGAACACTTTTTGGTTATCTTACTGACTGAGGGGCTGCATCCCAGGGCTGTCCATTCCCTTTTTCTTGACATTCTCTAGGCCCTTGGCTATTATGACTCCACATACATCTGGTCCTCATACCCATCATGAGCCTCTTTCTTAGACCCAATGTTGCATCCCTAAGGCTCTATATATTCTCCCTGATTGATCTTTGATGACTCCCAATTCTGTATCTTCAGCCCAAACCACTCCCCAAGCTTCAGGCTCATGTTTCCAATCTCAGGCTCAAATTACACATGTAAAAATGAACTCATAATCTACCCTCCAAAAATGTTTTTCTGCACGTTCACTTGCTGGCACCCCCATCTGTTCTCTGACACCCAATGCAAAATCTGAGCATCACCCTCAATTGTTTTCTCCCTCTTGCCTTCCACAGCAAGTCAGTTAGCAATCAATTCTAGATTTTAATTCCTAAATATTTCTCTAATATGTTCTCTTCTAACCTTTCTAACACTTGCGCCACTTGGTAGCTGTGTGACCTTGAACAATTTAATAGCTCTGAGTCTCTGACTTCTCACCTATAAA